>NC_060129.1:118566026-120021177 GCF_021461395.2 Schistocerca americana
ATCCATTCCTTCCTTTTCTCTGTCCTTTCTTTTCCTATTACTTCTTCTGCTGCTTCTAAAACAACAGTTTTTATTTTTTCCCAGCTGCTTTGGATGTCATTGCAGCCCTGTGTATTTGTTTTCTTGTCTGTTTCTAGTTGATAGTGCTTCAGTGTATTTCCGTTTTTCAGGTTTGTCAAATCAAATTTACTATAGGTACAATAATGGAAAGGAGGGTATCGCCACATATTTAACAATAAAAGACACTGATTCACATGGAAGCAGCAATAGTTACATATATAATCTAATTGACACATAAAGTTTCTACCCCAATTAATTTTGTTTTGCCATTCCAGCAGATTTTCGTTCGTAAAATAATCCGCAAATAAATCCCTATGCACTTATGATTGGCACTGTCTGCTTGTGTGACCTGGGGCAACTTCCAGCTCTTGAAGGACATACAGTGTGTCTTCAAACCTGCAGCCGTCTCTTTTTTTGCGCATGGTTATATAAAATTTGGCATGCTTCTGTTATGGCAATTGCAAACTCTGCTCGAACATCCATCAGGCGATGAAAAATTCTCCATTTATTCAACAGATTGCCAAATGTGCATCCTATAAACTGCCTGGCCCGAGATAATCGGTGGTTAGAGACTTTTTTCTTCTTTCTTAACCACCTTCCTCCATTCATAACGACGCACTAGATTTTGAGATATATTAAATGCCTCATCTCTGATAATGATGTACAGCATTGGTTCTCCAGTCCTTAAAAATTGACGAATCACTACGTTTTCTGCATGCTGCAACATCCATTAACCTGTAATTCGCAGCAGATAAAGCAAGTAAAAGGACAGAAAAATAAGTTTTATAATTATTCTAAAGTGAACTTGAATGATGGACTTTTATTAGTCTGATATGTTTCCCATTGATTGCACTAATACAGCTAGGGAAGTCTGCATTCCTATTAGAACCACTTGGTACCTCTATCCTCATTTAATACTGGAAATGCCCTTTGTCTTATACTCTTCCAAATTGTTAAGCAAGTTTCATACATGATTTCTTGGACGGTGGTATATCTGATCTGAAAATCGTGATGCAGCGCTTCCATATTACACCCTGTAGCCAGAGATCTGAAGCACAATATTTGTTCATATGAAAAACATGGAAACCCACGTATTTGTGTCGGGAATTTAAGTACACTGTTTAATTGATTTTTCAAGTGAATATCCCGAAATCGTTCCCAGCGGTGATAATTGAGACTTTTTTTGCAAGTAAATATCTACATCAAACGTGAAAGAACATTTGGACAAGTTTCAGCAGAGAATTGAAATTCAGGGCAGGTGCTAAAAGTGCATCATCAGCTTTGCGTTTAGCCCTTACTCATATTTCGAATAATTACAGTTTCTTAAGGAAACAGTACTAAACAACACAACCCAAGCTATCCGGGACGTTGTTGAAAGTAACAATGGGTCCAACAGTGTACAAAATCGTTTATCTGTTACCAAAAAGGAACAGAAAACTGTCGAAGACAGACTGGTTGATGTACTATAAGGGAGTATCATAATGGAGAAGAGCGTCAAAGGAGGCAAGTATCTAATTCAGAGCGAGTATTTCTGTTTTCATTACTAGAGGATATCAAAAATATTCCGGAAAATCGCAAGCTTACTACAAAAACGGAGATAATTGACGTTATGGAGAACAGGTCATACAATCGTCATATTAAAAATCTGAACACTGCTTTATATATAAACTCTGTACTTATTAAGAACTCTGTACGCAATACACCATCACATGCGAAGTGGCGGAAAAAGACTGAAGAAGAAAGCACAATGGTAGCAGTAGTTTGAATATTCAAAGATTTTGGTAGTTCAAAGATAGCACACTGCATTGTCACTTCATTCTGGTGGTCGATGACCGCCACGGAGGCCCCCCTCCCTAGTGCAGAGCACAGGGAGAGGTGGTGGTGATGTAGGTTGGCGTGGCACTCGGTCTGTGGTCGTGTCTTAAGATGTCACCGTGGGCGTGGATCCCATTAATGATGAAGTCGCATTACTGCATGGGTGGATGAATCAGGCAGCCAAACTGGGAAACTGGGATCGGGTGGTCCAGCAATGCACCGGCGTGGTGCACATTGAGTGGACCATGAATAGAGAGGTGACCGTCATCGTCAATTGAACTGGTGACGGCTGACTCTTCTGCATCTGGAGGGATAGCAAATGTGCAGAGGAGCGTAATGTGGGTGTTTGAATCGTCCAGTGTGGCTGAAGGGGCATGCAGGACGAACAGTGTCCCATTATGTAGCTGCAGGGAGAGGTCCTCAATGGGAAAGGAAACAGATCGACTTGGAAGATGGCAATGCTGGTGTCATCGCATGGCACTGGCCAGTCAGTGGTATCACTGGGGCGACGGGAAGGTGCAGGGATTCTTCACACGTGACATCACACAGAACCTCCTAACTAAGTGGAGGACACGCATTGTCACATGCACCATCAGAGCCGAACGATAGTTCAGCTCATTAGAAGCACTGGGAGTGAAGACCCACGTGCGAGCCGGATTGCTGCGGTGAGTGGTGTAATTATGTGGGCCCGAGTAGAGGGGGCTTCAGTGCGGGTTGCACTGCGTCATCATGCAACATCACATAGTCAGAAATGTGTAGTACTTTGTGCACGAAGACATGAAGACCCATGTGTGCCCTTGACTACAGGGATTGTTCCTGCACAGTGAAGTGTTGGATGCATTCTACTAATGTAAGAAGTTCGGACTGCACGGGAGGGTTGGAGTCTTCAGCAAATTGCGCTGAAGGAACGAGACGGTTACCCATACAAGAAGTCTGCTAGGGAGGCTTTTAAATTCTCTTTGTAGGCTGTACTGACGCCAAACAGGACCCAGGGGAGAGCCTCTCTGACCAGGACATGTCGTGGCACATCAGCGCACCTCTGAAACTGCTGGGCCAGCATTCGACCAACCCATTGCGTTGTTACGACTTCTGCACCACTTGTTGGCAGCAGACACAGTGGCTGCGCCAAAGACTGAGACGGCGTGGAGTTTTATAATTATTTATTGAACCTTCTTTACAATTTCTCCCTCGTCGTCGGTACCCAGCCTGCAGATCCCTCCGCCTGGCTGCTGCTGTGTAGATTCTCTGACAATGGGTGCAACGCGCACCACTGATCGCCCTCAGGAGCCTCAGGCCACCAGTTCTCCGCTGAAGCCAGGATGCCCTGTGGTTGAGATGAACTCGTCGCCGCTCGGCACCCCAGTACGTCCACAGAGCCACGTCGCTGTGAGGTCAGCTGCCGGCACCTGCTTCACTGGCGGCTGGGAAGCTCTGTCAGTTGTGATGTCCACGAGGTCCCGTCACGGATCGACCACGCGTCTTGGGCCGGGTTGCCGTGAAGTCTGGGCGTCAGTCCCTGTCGGCGCCTGTGACCGAGACGGCGCTGCGGCCGGTCCTGCTGGAAGTTCTCGGTGTAGTTAGTCAGCTATGGTGCCGACCAAACTCAGAACAACCTCCAGAGCTGAAGTTGACATCTGGCGGCGAACGGATGACTCCTGCGAGCTGGAACAGACTTCCAGAATCGTCACCTACGAAGATTGAACATTCGGACCCGGATCACGTCCATCCTCAGATCCGAACTGCTTCCTAATGGCTTTTGTCTGTTGCTGCCTGTGCTCCACTATTTATATCCAGCAGGAGGACGTTTTTTACCCTCGGTGGTACCTTTTTGTTATTACTCCCACAGTATATTGCAGTGTAACTTAGCATGCTGCCCTCACTTCCCCTTACTCAGTACTCTCCAGGCTTCGCTCGGCTCTCGGTCTGTGTGCGTCCTTGCGTCAACCTGTTGGTAGACTGCTGCTGTCAGCAAGGTTATCTGTGCCTGCCTACTTCACAACGCCTCGGTCGCCGGCGTGCCTCTGTTTCGCCATTCTCCACTGCGTGAAGCAACGCTTACCACATGTGGTCGCAACAGCGGCTAAGTGTGGTAGGCTGCTGTACATAGCTTGTTTGCACTGTGCAGGTCACACAGCTTTGAGAAAAGAACAGCTTCAAATTGTCATCCCTGATCCACTGGGACTGAAGATGGGCAGCGAAACCGTGAGACCCAGGAGGCAATTAAGGCCTGTGCGACACAGTTGGCTATTATATCTGTGATAGGAATGGCATCAACCCACCGACTAATGCGGTCGATGATAGACAGGATGTATCAAAAGGCCTCTGATGGGGGAAAGTGGTCCGACCAGGTTGAGATGTATGTGACAGAACCTGCCTTTAGGAATGTCAAACGAGCACAATAGTGATTAAGTATGTCGACCGACCTAGGAGTGTTGGCAGGGTACACATCCACGGGTCCAGTTTTTGCAGTCTGACCTAGCCCCTGTCCATACAAAACGATCCGTTTTTACGCGTGTGGCGGCCCGAATAATAGGATGTGCGAGGTCATGGATAGCTGCAAATATCTTTTGGTGCAAGACAGCCAGAACTAGCAGGTGAGCCGTGCCTGTGGAAACATTGCAGAGGAACAAGTAGGGAAGAACCCGAAATTCAGTGTGGCTCAGTTGAGAATGAGGTAGGCTCACATTGTAGTAACTGCTGTATGTCACCATCTGTTTGTTGCTGGGCCGCTAGTTCGTCCCAGGAGAACGAGATTGTACCAACTCATGACATGTAGTCGGCAAGGATGTTGTCCGTGCCCTTTAGGTAATGGACATCAGATTGTGAATTGACATACTACATCCATGTGTCAGAAGCAGTGGGGAGAGAGGCTGGCTGTGGGGTTATGCAATGAATCGGCCAACACCTTGTGGTCCATATATTAGTCACTGACCAACCCTTGATCTCCTCGCAGAAATGTCGAACTGCTTCGTAAATGGCAAAAAGTTGTATGTCGAAAGTGGACCATTTATGCTGGGAGGCAGACAACCTTCACGAGAAGAAACGAAGTGGTTGCATGTTACCCTCGACCTGCTGAAGAAGCAACGTGCCAATGTCTGTGTCACCCACGTCCACTGTGATCGATAGCCGACTGTCAGAGACTGGCTGCGCGAGAGCGACAGCGTTCATTAGTGCAGTTTTTAATGCGTCCAACATGCGTTCCATTTTACTGCACCATGAATACTTGTGAAGTCCGTAAGTGTTCTTCCCGACAACTGCATCAGCCAACGACGCTTGCAAGGACGCAGCGTGTGGGATGCATCGCCGGAAAAAGTTTATCATGTCTAGGAAACAGAGAAGAGTCTCAAGCAGGCAGATGAAGGTCACAGATAAAAGTGACTCATTCTGACATGAGGCAGAATCCTTCCAGGCAGACGGTATAGCCTAGGGAAGTCACACTAGCAGCTCACAACTGCGATTTATCGTCGTTGAGCGTGACACCATTCTCGGACAGTATATTGAGGACTCTTGACAGACGTTCTTCATGCTTCTTGGAGGTTGCTGACGAAATAAGACTATCATCTAGATACGTGTACCAATACGGGAGTGACAATAGTATGGAATTGATAAGATGTTGCCAAGTCTTTGTGGCAGTTTTTAGGCCATATGGTATGTAGCAGTACTTATAGAGTCCGAAACGGACGATTATTGCAGTTTTGGGGATGTCGTCCTTACGCACTGAGATCTAATGGTACGCTTTATGACGATCTATCACACTGAATACCCGTGCACCATGCAGCTATTGGGCGAAATTCTGTCTGAGCGGTGTGGGGTAGTTGTTGTTGTTGTTGTTGTGGTCTTCAGTCCTGAGACTGGTTTGATGCAGCTCTCCATGCTACTCTATCCTGTGCAAGCTTCTTCATCTCCCAGTACCTACTGCAACCTACATCCTTCTGAATTTGCTTAGTGTATTCATCTCTTGGTCTCCCTCTACGATTTTTACCCTCCACACTGCCCTCCAATGCTAAATTTGTGATCCCTTGATGCCTCAAAACATGTCCTACCAACCGATCCCTTCTTCTAGTCAAGTTGTGCCACAAACTTCTCTTCTCCCCAATCCTATTCAATACTTCCTCATTAGTTACGTGATCTACCCATCTAATCTTCAGCAATCTTCTGTAGCACCACATTTCAAAAGCTTCTATTCTCTTCTTGTCCACACTATTTATCGTCCATGTTTCACTTCCATACATGGCTACACTCCATACAAATACTTTCAGAAATGACTTCCTGACACTTAAATCTATACTCAATGTTAACAAATTTCTCTTCTTCAGAAACGCTTTCCTTGCCATTGCCAGTCTACATTTTATATTCTCTCTACTTCGACCATCATCAGTTACCTTGCTCCCCAAATAGCAAAACTCCTTTACTACTTTAAGTGTCTCATTTCCTAACCTAATTCCCTCAGCATCACCCGACTTAATTCGACTACATTCCATTATCCTCGTTTTGTTGTTGTTCATGTTCATCTCATATCCTCCTTTCAAGACACTATCCATTCCGTTCAACTACTCTTCTAAGTCCTTTGCTGTCTCTGACAGAATTACAATGTCATCGGCCTAAGATTTTCCAGACGTTCAGTCATCGGTAGTCACCACACAAAGGAAATGAGCCATACTCCTTAGGAGCTAAGTGGATTGGTGAGGACCAATTGCTGTTGGACATGTAGACAGTACCAGAGTCCAGCAGTTCTTGTACAGCTGTTTTTGCATGTTGCAATTTTCTGGCATTAAGGCATTGAGGCTTGTGGTGTACGAGGAGGGGCGGGGGCGGGGTGTGGCGGAGGGGGGGGGGCCTCCATGGTGTTCAGTCAGTGGCATCTACCTTTGGTAATTGCGTCTACCACCACCACAGTACCCTGAAAAACAACAGTGAGGGCAGATGTAGGAACAATGGCAACAATGGAGGCTGGAATGTCACTGACCTGTGGCAGCAGGTATCACTGCAAGAGTTCTGCAGCATTTGCGCCACAGCAGTATAGGTGCGGTCATGTCCCCATGGTGCATCTGCGTCCTCTGCTGCCTCGAGTGTGCATGTCAGGTCAGCTGATGTGGCAGCGATCAGCTGTTGTACATGCGTGCTCTAGGTGTGAAGGTCAGTGGTCTCACGGCACACACTTGGTATGCAGGCCAGGGCAGTGGTGAGCTCTGCAGTGAGGTGGGCACATTCAGTTGTAGCAGCAGACAGAGCATCACAAACTGTGGCGGATGGTTGTGGGATGGGGGTGAAGACCCCTGGTATCTGGCTGCTGGTAGTGTGGTGCAAGAAGGCTGCTGCTTTGAGACCTGGTGAGAACCCAAACTTTTATAGGAAATTCATACCAATAACAGGGCAATCGACTTCTGCCATGCAGAATGTCCAGGTGTGGGGTAAGACTGATGAGAGATGTAGCTGAAGTTCAGCTGAGCCATGAGCGCCAAT
The DNA here is from genome assembly GCF_021461395.2 of Schistocerca americana. Classification (NCBI taxonomy): domain Eukaryota; kingdom Metazoa; phylum Arthropoda; class Insecta; order Orthoptera; family Acrididae; genus Schistocerca; species Schistocerca americana. Next base: position 118,573,365 of record NC_060129.1, read on the forward strand.
AATGGAGTTGTTGGTATAGCAGATGGCAAGAGAGCCATCAGGGTGCTAAACTTGGGAATAACGCTGACATTGGCTCTGGTGTCTATGTCATAGATGTATAGTCTGTCAGTGTGATGGGCAGTGGGAGTAGTTGGCCAAGGATGTGATTGGCACCCTGAAGTGTCGGAGTGAGCCGTGGCGCCTATTCGGACTTGCACTTTGCATTTGGGTAGTTTCAGGGCATTCGAAAAGAATGCACAGTGGTACCAACATACTGGATGTGCTGTGTGTGGCACCTGGCCCGATGAGCTGGCACCGTGGGTGGGGCATTCTGCTGTGGCATGGTGGTGGGCAGGGCAGCTAGGCAAGAAGTAGCAGAAGGTATGGTGATCTCACCACCAGGTGACTCTGTCAGCTGCTGTTACATGCTGGGTGCACGACCTCTACCAGCCAGCTGATGAAACACAGGACTTGGGGATGGTGCAGTGCTACCAACTTCTGGTGTACCTCTGAAACAGGAGGACATGCATTGTCAGTGATTAATGATACTGTATGTCTGGTCCACCAGGTGCAGCTTTTCCTCCAGGGTGGCATTTTATGAGCCAACGGATGTAGCTGAAGATCTGATGGCAATATCACGAGCCACAATGACCAGAGTACCAGGTTGGGGAGTTCATCCATGCTAACCTGAGCCATAAGTGGCGCCAAAGTTGAGAAGGCATATTGTCCCCTAAAGACATTTATTGAATGATAGAGTGGATGGTGTTTGCAGGAGGACGCGTGACTCTTGAAGATGTGTGCTCTTGTGGTTGCGTATTTATGCTGGCTCTGTGATGTGAGCAATAAATCACTCACCATGTCCGGCTTGACGTGTAGATGGCTCATCAAACAGATAAAGCGTGCATCACTTCCAACATGCAATGCATGTCCAGGATATTATGCACCAGCATGAACCATGTTGTAGTTTTGTCCTCTTGAAGTTGTGGAAGCTTTGGAAACCGTCTGACAGGTGGCTGCTGTAGTGTCGTTGGAAGATGGCAATAGGGGGTGGCAGGTACTGGTATTTTATCTGTCTGTAATGCAGTAGAAGTAAGCTTCAGTCCACACGACACACAAGGCGTGGGAGGTTTGAGAGAAAACACAGGAGGCGTGGGCATCCTGGTGGCTGTGAACGCAGTCGCAGGTTGTTGGTATGGTTGGCAGTAAATGTATTCCCTTCAAATGTTGTGGGTACTGTGGCGAAGTTAGTTCTTGTTTCAGCTGTGGTACGAAGTCCGGGAACTGCCAAACATGTAGGGACGGTGCGGTCTGTGTGCAACATGGCTTGTAGACAGTACTGCTTAGGTTATATTGTGCTGGTATGGGAACACACAGGAGTCAAAATGCACTCAGAACCATTGAAGTCTGATCTACCAGCACCTCGTCAGTGAAAGAGACTGTAGGCAAACTCAGGGCTACTTCTGGATCACACACAACATGCAGGTTCATTGGTATTTTATGACACATGAATAATGCAAAACGAGTGTAGTGAAAACAGGTGCTTGGTCGTATGTAACAAGTCAAAGGTCAACAGTTTGGTTAACAGGTCATACAATCATCATATTAAAAACCTGATCACCACTTTATACATAAACTCTGTATATATTCAGAAAAGTGTACAGACTACACCATCACATGCCAAGTGCCAGAAAAAGACTGAAGAACAAACTGCAATGGCGGCACTTCTTAGAATAGTCATATACGAGGGCAGTTCAATAAGTAATGCAACACATTTTTTTTCTGAAACAGGGGTTCTTTTATTCAGCATTGAAATACACCAGGTTATTCCCCAATCTTTTAGCTACACAACACTATTTTTCAACGTAATCTCCATTCAATGCTACGGCCTTACGCCACCTTGAAATGAGGGCCTGTATGCCTGCACGGTACCATTCCACTGGTCGATGTCAGAGCCAACGTCGTACTGCATCAATAACTTCATCATCATTCGCGTAGCGCCTCCCACGGATTGCGTCCTTCATTGGGGCAAACATATGGAAATCCGACAGTGCGAGATCGGGGCTGTAGGGTGCATGAGGAAGAACAGTCCACTGAAGTTTTGTGAGCTCCTCTTGGGTGCGAAGACTTGTGTGAGGTCTTGCGTTGTCATGAAGAAGGAGAAGTTCGTTCAGATATTTGTGCCTACGAACACGCTGAAGTCATTTCTTCAATTTCTGAAGAGTAGCACAATACACTTCAGAGTTGATCGTTTGACCACAGGGAAGGACATCGTACAGAATAACCCCTTCAGCGTCCCAGAAGACTGTAACCATGACTTTACCAGCTGAGGGTATGGCTTTAAACTTTTTCTTGGTAGGGGAGTGGGTGTGGCGCCACTCCATTGATTGCCGTTTTGTTTCAGGTTCGAAGTGATGAACCCATGTTTCATCGCCTGTAACAATCTTTGACAAGAAATTGTCACCCTCAGCCACATGACGAGCAAGCAATTCCGCACAGATGGTTCTCCTTTGCTCTTTATGGTGTTCGGTTAGACAACGAGGGACCCAACGGGAACAAACCTTTGAATATCCCAACTGGTGAACAATTGTGACAGCACTACCAACAGAGATGTCAAGTTGAGCACTGAGTTGTTTGATGGTGATCCGTCGATCATCTCGAACGAGTGTGTTCGCACGCTCCACCATTGCAGGAGTCACAGCTGTGCACGGCCGGCCCGCACGTGGGAGATCAGACAGTCTTGCTTGACCTTGCAGCGATGATGACACACGCTTTGCCCAACGACTCACCGTGCTTTTGTCCACTGCCAGATCAACGTAGACATTCTGCAAGCGCCTATGAATATCTGAGATGCCCTTGTTTTCCGCCAAAAGAAACTCGATCACTGCCAGTTGTTTGCAACGCACATCTGTTACAGACGCCATTTTAACAGCTCCGTACAGCGCTGCCACCTGTCGGAAGTCAATGAAACTATACGAGACGAAGCGGGAATGTTTGAAAATATTCCACAAGAAATTTCCGGTTTTTTCAACCAAAATTGGCCGAGAAAAAAAATGTGTTGCATTACTTATTGAACTGCCCTCGTATTTTGATAGTTCAAAGATAGCACACCGCATTGGCACTCGATTCTTTTGGTTGATGACCGCCACAATGTCACAAAGAAAAGCACAGATCCTTACACTGGGAAAGCATCACAAAGCTATTCGTAACCAGATGCCAAGTGACATCAGTCGATGGACCATGTAGCAGCAGGTATGAAGCAGAAGCCTTGAGCAACAGCAATTTCAGGACATATACGTAACAGAGGAAAATGATGGTCGTGGAGACTTCACCAGAGAGCAGATAGAAAGTCACTGTGGTTATTCCGTGCCTGGTGTAGAAGGCAGGCCACTGCTGTTATCACTCACTGCCTCAATCACAACAACACAGAATTCTAAAATACTTTCTCTCTTTCAGTCATCAGTATCACAAGAATTTTGATATTACCATTCATTTCCAATATTATTAAAATTTAGCACACAACATTAAAGTAACAATGTCAAATCATCAAATATGTTGTCCCATTTTCAAACAATCATTTGTTTTCCAAATCTGTCCCTTTTCAGTTTGTTCTTCTTCATAACATTCAAAATGAAGGATCAGGAAAGAAAACTAAGACAATTCAATAATTTTTCCACAATTTTGGTGTTTCATTGCCAATTACATTTTTAAAATTTTGCGTTTTATCATGTGTGCAACCATTATTAGTTGGTACCCTAAATCTCTGGTGTCGTTAGATGCTACAGAATTTTGCAAGAAAATTTGTTTTTGTTTCAGAAAAGAAATAAGCAAATTGTGACTTATTGTTTTAACCCTTGATCCTTCAATTATTTTCAAATGTTATTAAAAATAGACCATCATATTTGTTTTTGTGCTAATCTCAAAGTTATTAACAATGTCTCTTCTGGAGGTACACTAATTTGCATCCAAGTATCAACGCTCATAACAGAGTCTCTTATATTTTCCAAACTGTTATGAAATGATTTCACTGATGTTAAAAAATCTGTCCTGATAGATTTGAAGATCCTTGAAGTAATTTTTAAATAAACCCTTTGCTTACCACACCAGAAGTAGAGGACAAATGTAGTATCCATTTTTCGGTTGGGTTGGGTTGTTTGGGGGAGGAGACCAAACAGTGAGGTCATCAATCTCATGGCATCAGGTGAGGATGGGGAAGGAAGCCGGCCATTCCCTTTCGAAGGAACCATCCCAGCATTTGCCTACAGCAATTTAGGGAAATCACGGAAAACCTAAATCAGGATGCGGGATTGAACCGTCGTCCTCCCGAATGCGAGTCCAGTGTGCTAACCACTGCGCCACATCGCTCGGTTCTTTTTTTGGCTTTGGGTTTCTCTTGAGACAAAAGATAGACAATAATAAAATCTTCCACATCCCTCTCACTCGGATGACTGATCAAGACTGACTGTCAGGTGGCTTCTGAAGATGGCTACCACTCAGTGACTGCTCAGTATTTCAGCTGCCTCTATCAGGCTGCTGCAGCCCAGTTGTCTAGTGCATTTATGTAATACACGGTGAAAGTTTCAGAAATTACCTTTAATGATTATTGGTGTACAGAGGAACAACCAATGATTTTAGGAGAATTTTGGGGAGGAGATAAATATGATCAAAGGAAAGGTACTATTATAGGTTTATGTCATTATTGCATCAATAAACTTCAGTATTTGGACAAGAAAACGGACAGTGAAATCATAATGAGGGCGATTACGAAATGAACTTCCACAGAGGGTTCACAAGTTGCTTTTGCCTCCTCTGAGGAGTAATATTAATGATTTTCTGAACAACCTGGGGAAGGTACAATGGCTCAGATCCATAGTAGAAAACACTGTGAGTAATGTTGAAGATAGGAGATATCTGAGGTGGGGTCATCACTGAGTAGAGTAGAATCTGGAAGGAATAATAGAGGTCCTAGGAATAACAGGGAGGCCAATGGACCAAATGGAAGTAGAAATAGTATGGGGAATTCCAGTGACAGAAGTGTGGCGAATAATTATTATTATGGATACAATAGTTTAAACTGATAGTTGTTCCATATGGGGCTCATACTTGCTGACCATACTTAAATGAGACGTCTGTAAATAAATACACTTTATTTTCAGAAAATCTCCATGTGAACAGAAACAATTAGAATAATAGAGAGCCTAAATTGTGTCATATGCTAAGTAAACGAATCTTAAAATCTCAAGAGAGGTAGGCAGAATAACATAGCAAATTAATGAGGGTAAAAATGTTTTATGCAGAATATTACAAAGAGGGATATCAAGATACCATGAAAAATTATAGGGGGCAATGAGATATGGATTCTGTTATTGTGGCTAATATTCTAGGTATATCGGTTAAATACTTAATGGTCAGTAGTAGTGAATTAAATGGCATTTCCTGGGCATTTTTTGAGTCAATTACAAACAAGTGAGTACTAGTAATGCATGTTTGAGGAACGATAATCACAGCTGCAGCTAGAAATATGTTAAAATATATTAAATGTGAGGTCTTGTTTATTGCTGAATTGGTAGAACAGCAATTAGATTGTAACTTTGTGATACCTGACCTTAGTATGAAAGTGATTTTGGGTACTGAGTTTATGTGTTAGTGGAATATGAATACTGATTTTGCTAGTGGGAAATTCAGTTTTGTGTGCAATGAAACCTTTTATGAAATGCCTTTTCTGCAGAAAATAAGCGCAAAAATACACAATGACTTCGATTTTTCATTAAGACACAATGGAAAATTGAGGTTGGAAGGTTGATTTGGTGGAAGGAATCAAACAGTGAGGTCATCAGTTCCATTGCATTAGGGAAGGATGAGGAAGGAAGATGGCCATACCTGCGTCTCGCGACCCGCTGGTCGCGATGCTGATTGGCTGACTGTTAAATTCATGACGTCATATACAGTAGCCAATCAGAAGCATAGGTGACATCTGAGCGAATGCAACATCTTTCTACACACATTCTCGTGTTCACAGTTGATGAGCGAATATCCTTACACCTTGTGAGAGTGAGTTATTTCGTTGGAATGGCTGGTACTGTTGCTTGTTATGTATGTGATAGAGAATATTCAGCAAGGAAGCATTTGAATGCTCATTTGAGAAATGTGCATAAAATTCAGCCAGGTGAAGAAGGTACGATAAAGTGCTCAAAAAGTGACTGTAGCTTTAAATGCAATTTCTTGGCTAAGTTGCGCCTACATGTGGAGCAGGAGCACATGGTTGAGATGGTAAAAGAAATTAGTGAATTTCAAACGAAGGACGGTAAGTAAAGTCTACACTGCCTACTTAAATTAATATCGCCGATTATTATTACATACTTGCCTGACCCGTGGCTATTAGATCTTGTTTTTGTTGGTCAATAGAACATGTGCTTATTTGAAAGCGTGAAAAGACGCATTTCACATTAACTGCAAACTTACTGTCTGCTACATTAAGTATAAGTTAAATTGTTGCAAATTTAAATGATTAAAATCACACCAGTAACTCGTGAGGGTATCTTAACAGTGCACTTTTTTTTTTTTTACTCCTGCTGTGTACTTTGCACTTATTGAATCTGAATGCAATTGTCTTTCATTGATGCTTTTGTTTTAGACTTTATGAAGTGGAAGTCTGAGGAGGAGAGAAAAACAAAAAGTAGTTTTGTCTCTAGTTATGGCACTAAGCGTTTAAAGGATGGCACTGCAAAAACCACTTTTGTATGCCACAGAAGTGGCACATTTTCTTCGAAGTCAGGTGGCAAAAGGTTGTGTAAGTCCCAGGGCACTTGCAAGATGGGAAACCATTGCGTTGCTGCCATAGAGCTTCACGAAGAAGAAAGTGGAATCTGTAGTGTCATTTACTACAGAACACATTTCGGCCACGACCAGAACATTGCTTTTCTGCATCTCAGTGGTTCTGATAGAGAAGCCATCGCTGGTGAGTATTACCTTGATTGTAGAATTTTGCTGGCCTTTCAGTGATCACCAAGTAAATATGGTGTGAAAGTTTCAGAATCCATTGTCAGGCTTGCTGTTAGTTATATGTAGTTGACTTTTATTATTTTTGCAGTGAAGGAGCATTGTTTTTTTTTTCTGCTGCGAAATTAATATTGTTATGGATATGTGATCTGGAGTAAAAGGTGTGAATATATCGATTGGCAGTTCATATGAATACAATTTGTGATGTTAGCTTGAAAGCAGTTGTAAAAGACCAGATGTGATCCATATTGACCACAATATTGGTGACTGTAATGCCATGTACTTAGGTGTGTGTGAGAGCAGGTGTAATGCATTACAGTAATACAAGTGTGGAAATAAGTTCTGAAATACTTGTGTTGCCCTGTGTTATTGCTTGCATCATAGTAGTCTATTTAAGAATAGATCATTAATGTATCTAATAGACTAAAGGCAGTACATTTATTGTTTCTTGTCCAGCATGTTAAACATGGTGGATCAGGCATTTGCAACTACAATAATGGATTTGAGACTAGACAAAAACACCAGTTACAATTCTGACATGTACTTGTAGACCTCGTAACCATTTGGAAATAGCCTTGGTAGCTGAAACTGGGAAATATCACATTGCAACAGGTGCTTTAATCAGGCCTGTTTATTCTCCCATCCCCAGTGTTTTAATAGCATCTTCAGTACTGTTGGAAGGGTACACTGAATATACTGTTAAGCCATTTATTAAACTATCTAGCTTATAAGTACTTAGCAACTGTTATATTGCATGAATTTATTTTATTGGGGGTGGTTAACTACAGTGTCCTTTCTGAATAGTGTTTTCATGTACATACTCAGAATTGGCCTCTTTGTAGTTGGAGTAAATTTAAAATGTTGCAGGCAAAATTGCTGAGGGGGTCACTTTCCAGAGAATTCTGGATGATGTGCGGGACTCAGTTCATTCCAGCGGAGTGGAGAGGCTGCATCTCCTGACTCGACATGACCTTCATAACATTAAGAGAGACTTCGCCATTGGTGATGATCAACAGCATAACATTGATGAAGTCAGTGTTGGTATGTGGTTGGAGAAAATGAAAGACTGTGTTCTCCTCTATAAGAAAGAAGGCGAGGCCAGGGAAGATTTTGATAGGACTGACTCGGTGATAGTGTTAATGACTGACTACCAGAAGCAGTTATTACAGAGATTTGGACAAAATATTGTATGTGTAGACTCCACACATTGTACAAATGTTTACAAACTGTTGGTGACCACATTGTTAGTGGTAGACGATTTTGGTTCAGGTATGCCTGTAGCATTCTGTGTTTCAAATCAGGAGACTACTTCCATAATGACTCATTTCTTTAGTGCTGTGAAAGAGAGAGCTGGCATCATAAAAACGTCTGTATTCATGTCTGATGACACTAATACTTTCCGTAGTGCATGGTCACGAGTCATGGGACCTGCAGAAAATAATCTACTGTGTGCTTGGCACATAGACCGCAGCTGGCGGAATAATTTGAAGAAAGTACATGGCAATGAAGAAAAGAAAGCACTTGTGTACAAAGCTCTTCGTACATTGCTTGAAGAAGCGGACATAGACAATTTTAATGAGCTGCTGGAATCGTTCGTCAGGCAGCTTCAAGCAGATGAAGGTACAAGAGACTTTGGTGTATATTTCTCGTCAAATTACTTATTCCGGCCTCAGCAGTGGGCATACTGTCACCGTCGCAATCTGGGTATAAATACAAATATGTACCTTGAAGCAATGCATAGAGTTTTAAAATATTGTTATTTAGAGGGAAAAACAAACAATAGACTTGACAGACTACTTGTTGTGTTGATGAAATTGGTGCGTGACAAACTGTGTGCTCGAATGGTTAAATTGTATAAGGGTGGCCATTCATATAGAATAAATCTTATTGAGGCTCGTCATAAAGCTTCATGTAGTATTAAGGAGAATGACATTAGAGTCAATACTGATGGTACAAAGTTTCATGTGAAATCCCAAACACATTGTGGTGTAACACATACTGTGATTTTAAATAACATTGAATGTAAATTGGAGTGCAAGTTGAAGTGCTCCAAATGTAATATATGTTTACATGCTTTCAGTTGTTCTTGTGCGGACAGTTTAATTCATTTGAACATATGCAAGCACATTCATGCAGTGTCAATGACGTATGCATTACATTCAAGTGCCACATTTATACCAAGTGAAGCAACGGTGACAGAAGAGGCTTCTGCCATTTTGTGTTCACTGCAAACAAATACTGATGATCACGAGAACACATCTCTGGCCCAAGAACTAGTGTCCACATATCAAATTTTGATTAACCGTGTCGGTTCAGGTAAAGTGTCCACAGAAATCCTGAAGTCACTACAGAAGGATGCAGCTCATTCGCTGTCACTTTTTCAATCAGACTGCAGGGAAGCTTCACGACCCCCCAGCAACGAGAAGGTAAAAGTGCAACGAAGACATGGTAAATGTAACAAACAGCCAAAGGGCAGTTTGAAGAAACCAACTCTTGCTGAAAAAGAAAATATTGTTTCAGCACTGAGGCAGCCTGAAAGTGAAATATTAAATGTTCACGTAGATTCTGACCATAATTACTGTCGGTACTAAGTTTTAGATGTGTATGTGTTTCTGTACATTCCATGGTTTGTAGGCCTACTGGGGAAACTCGCCATGTAAAACAAAGAGTAACGCATTGTGCTTGGTACCCCTGTTGGTGATGTGGAAACCCAAGTGATATTAATAAAGAAAATAAAAACGTTTGCAGTGTTCTTTTTCAATTGATACCTTTATCCTTTTATTTGCACATGCAATTAAAACATTTATTTGAAATACTACTTGATTACATTAAAATGAATTGCTGTGTAACTAGAGTAGAAAATTGACGTCTGCAGAGCTTGTGTGGCATGAATTTGAAGCTCCTTATCACATGATGTACTGAAGTCTGTTGTAACAATACATTGCATAAAAATTAAAAAGATATTTTTCACTTCTGAATCACATTTCAATTTGGTTTATTATGAAGAGTTCAACAGAATAAAATTCAGTGCACTTAAGCTAAGTATCTGATGCTCCCTTATATTTATTTAAAGGCTCTGAATGTAGCAACTTCCTGAAAATTTTTGTCTGTGCATTCCTACAGTAATTGACCAAGGAAATTGGTGGTAAATAATTTCAGTGTTCAGTCTGAGGAAACAAGGTGCAATTACTGAGCAGGGTGGTGCGGTTAGTATGATTTACAGAATACTGAGAATTGTAAAGACAAGTGGGACACTATTTTCTTTACTACAATTAATCATTTCCTTTTCAGTATCATTCCAAGCTGCTTTAGAATTATTTTTAGAGTTTGTAGTCTCATGTGCTTTACATGTAGCAATTATATTTTTAGATTTATATACCTTTGTCTTCAGTACCTTTTGAGATTCATCTTTCAGAATAGGAGTTTTTATGTAGATTGATAATGTGCAATGCTTGGTTGGCAGAATTTACCAACCAGTAGATAGCAAAGAGGAAAACTTTAAACTATTTTGGTGTCATTCGCCAATTTTTATTAGTACAGAAGATGCTGTAACTGATTCTTTCTAGTCAGTACAGCAGTTGTTATAAGTTGGCCTTTAAGAGACTTTACATTAATGTAGAGAAAAATTTCATCATTACTGCATGGATATTAATTGTGTGCTTTCTTTCACTGAATATTCTTTACAAGTTGTCAGTGGCTTTTTTTTTAATAGACAATAAATGTGTCTGAGCTGCAGTAACCGTACTTACAGTAAAGATGTTTCACCTGTTTTTTGTTCACACTTCACTGATGAGAACACCTCATTCCTGTTATTGCAGTTTTAGAACATTTTTCAGAGTGAAAGTGGAATTTGCTATGCTGGTCACCTTCTTCCTTTTTTTAGCTACACATATTTCTCAACATATGTTTCAAATGTAAGAATTTTACTTCAAAATGGACACTACGTTGCTAGGATATTGAGAGCAATAGAAGTAATAATTGATTCTGAGACACCAGAGATTGTGTGAAAGTGGACAGGAAGAAAATGTAATCAAGATGTACAACGTTCCTCTATTTGTAAGGTATGTGACCATTCAGACTTTCCATGGAAATGCTTTAATTGCTAAAAACTTTATGGGTTTTGAGTCATCAGATAATTGTGGCAAATTTACAATAAAGACAAATTATGAAAGCTAATACATAATAATTATGAGGCAAAAGTAACATCAGGAATGAAAATACATACTGGGTACAAGTACCTACAACACGCTTAGGCAGGTTCATATGAGTTGGCAATACAAGAAAAACATACCGTCTCGTACGCAATTGCTGGTAGACAACATTTGGAACAGAAGGTATTATCTGGGAGCTTCATGTCGGACTGAAGATATTCCAGCCACATTTTTGGATACAAGAGACTTGCAATGTTTCAGTGGACAGGGACATAAGGGAGGCAGAGTTGCTATATATTTAAACAGAAAGGTAAAGGATACCACTTTGTGGACAGACAGTAACATACAGAAATTGTCTTGAAGCAGTGGCTATACAGAGAAAGGAAGAAGAGCTTAATACTAGGGCAGTACTGATCTCCAAGTTGTCAGGTAAGACATTTTCTCAAGTAACTGCATGTACTACTAGAAAAGGATACCAGAGAATTCCCTTAAATAAGTAGGTGATAGTATAAAAACACTGGAAGACAGTTCTCATTCAAGAGACTTATATGATCTAATCAGCCCAAATAGTCAAAGTTCTGCACATGTTCAAAATTGAAACCGTCTGCTAATAATCTATCCGAGTTATTATTTTCCTTCCTGGTGAAATTCATGTACTTAGTCTTTGTTTCATTTACAGAAAGGCCTCTAGGTCCTGTCGCTTCTTTCATCTCACATATTGTCCTCTCTAGTGATACCTTTCTTCTACTAATAATTGTTAGATCATTGGCATAAGCACACATCTGAGTCGACTTTGTGCCTATGTAACCAGATATCTGAAGCTTCCGCGTGGCTGCTTCAAGTCAGATTGAAAAGCATTGTAGAGAGTGCGTCCCCTTGTCTGACACCTTTACTAATGCTAAACCAATTGGTCAGTTCTCCATCCACTCGCACTGCAGCCTTGGAACCAGCCAATATTGCTTGAATGAGTGAGACATACTTCGATGGTATACCAAGTAGCAGCAAATCATTTAACATTTGTGCTCCATTTAGACTATCAAAGGCCTGCTTGAAGTCTACACAGAGGTTATGAAGCTCAATGTTATACTCATACGTATTTACCTAAACACAAATATCTGGTCTGTTGTTGATCTATTAGCCTGAAATCTGTACTGATACTCCCCCAAAATATCTTTTGAATATGGTACTAACCTGTTGTAGATAATACTAGAGAAGTTCTGATAGGTTACATTCAGCAAGGTAATTCCACGGTAATTTGAACAGCAGGTCTTGTCTCCCTTCTTATGTATTGGTTGGATTACACCTAAGGTCCATTCTTCGGGCATTCTTTTCTGATTCCATTTCAACTTAATAAGTTTTTGGATTCGCTTATGAAGACCAGTTCCCCCGTTTTTAACAGTTCTGCAATTATTTCATTGGTTCCTGGTGCTTTATAATTTTTTAAACAATGCACTACCTTCCGTACTTCCTCTAATGTTGGTTCCTCTATTTCTGGATCTACGGTATAATAGAGTGGCTGCCCATTCCTGGTAGGATTGACCTCCAAAATTCCCTTTTATTATTCTCTCCATCTATCCAAAACATCTTGTTTATCTGTCAGCTAATTTCCCTCTTTGTCCTTACAAGCTGTTATTTTTGGTCTATGTTCTCGAGTTCCTTTTTTGCAGTATTTTATGCTTTCATTCCCTTTGTACTGCTCTTCCATCTCTTCTCTCTTCATGGCTTCCCTTTTTCTCCTCCTGCATACCCTTGCTGCCTCTATTCTCTTTTCATTATATAATGCCTGATTTGATCTAGTATTCTGCTGAAAGCATTTCAGCCTTACTTCCTTTTTCTGTTCCACTGCCTGTCTACTGACATTGTTTGTCGTGGAAGCTATGGTTCGCATAGTTAAAAATGGACTGTTGGTTAAAAAGTGGTTCATTAAAACGAGAAAAGTCTACAGATGAAGAGGAAGATAATGCATCTGATGTTCAAGCAAGTAATTGAGTGACTCGAACCGAAGCTGTCAGTGTCCATTGAACCTAAATTGTCGGCGTCCCTTGAACCTAACCCTTCCAAGATCAGTGTTAAGCTTACTGGAAAAATTACAAAATATAACTCTGATTACTGGAAAATCGGTTTTACTTTCACTTGACCTCAGCCTAAACCTCAATGTGTAATTTGCTATGAAAGCCTTTCGAATGAATGTATGAAACCAGCAAATCTCTGGTGCCATCTTGAAACAAAGCATGCAGAGTACAAAAGTAAGTCATTACATTTTTTCAAAAATAAATTAAGAGAGTTGAAAATATCTCGTAAAACAATTACCAAACACTGTGGTGCAAATATAAATGAAAATGCAACCCTTGCGTCTTACGAGGTGGCTCAGCTTGTTGCTAAATGTGGGAAAAACCACACAATTGCTGAGGAACTTATACTGCCATCAGCAATAATACTTTGCAAGAGAATGTTAGGTGATGCAGCTGCTAAGATAACAGGAACTGTCCCACTCTCAAATAATACTGTTCAAAGACAAATTACTGATATGGCAGTTAACGTGGAAGAAACATTGCTGGCTAGACTTTGTATGAGTGACATGTATGCTCTACATTTGTATGAAAGCACAGACATATTAAAAAAAAACATAATGTTGGTTTTCGCAGGATTCTTATGGGTGGGCAAAGTTTTTGAAGATTTTCTTTTTTCATGCGAACTACTGCATACAACAGCAGGCAATATTTTTACTGCATTAAATAATTATCTCAATGAACATGATGACACCTGGAAAAAATGTGTAGGCTTGCCGACGGATGGGGCAAAGTCAATGGCTGGCAAAAAAACAGGACTTCTAGCTCATATCAAAGCAGTAGCCCCCGAGGTGAAATGGACTTACTGTTGTATCCATCGTGAAGGCTTAGTAGCCAAAAGATTGTCTGAACCTTTGCAAAAGATACTTAACGAAGTAGTTCAAATCATCAACTACATTAAAACTCGACATCTGCAATCCAAGGAAAAATGTAGACATGTTCAAAGTTGAGGATAAGATTAGTGCTATGGTCAAAAAGCATCAGATCTGGACATCAAGGATAGAAAACGAGTCACTAACTAACTTTTCTACTTTAAAACAATTCTTGGAGTCATCAGAGGAGAGTTTGCCTGACCAGATCAAGATCAATGTAGCCGAGCATCTACGCAGCCTAGCCACCATTTTTAGAGAGTATTTCCCTGAACCTGACCCTGACGACAGATGGATTCAAAATCCCTTCAGCTGTGAAGAAATAGACAAAATCCAAGGCCTCACTGAAGAAGAGCAAGATCAACTTGTGGATCTGTCAAGCTGTGGTATGATGATAAACATTTTCATTGGTGATAAAATTACAGACTTCTGGGCAACAGCACGCAAGGACTACAAGAAACTTGGAGATAAGGCAATGAAAAAGATCCTTCCATTTGCCACCACATATTGGTGTGAGCAAGCATTTTCTTCCATGTGGTTCATGAAAAACAAAATATAGGAATCGGCTCGACGTGCGGTCAGATTTCAGAGTGAAAGTTTCAAGTTTGGAACCTAATATTTCAGAAATAATGGACTCAGAGGTCAGATTGAACTCACCTCATTAAGAACTGAAAATTAAAACTAATTGTATACTGATGGAGTACTCTGTTGTAACTGTATTTTTTCAAATAAATAATACCTTGTATGAAATTAGTGTTTTCTTATTTTTCACACATGTCTACTCAATGCAATCTCAAGTGTAGTACACTTGAAAGACCAATACACTCAGTTTAAATATTTTCCTGTCATTTTCAGTTCATACTCAATTTTTTTAAGGACTTTGTTATGCTAAACACCCAGATTTGAAGGCAAAGATTTTGAGCAATAATCAAAAATTTAACAATAACGATGATGGCTAAATTGAAAAAGTTTTAAGCTCAATATTTTTTCAATAATGAATATGTCAATGTTTTTTCTAAGTACCAAAAATAGAAAACTTATAAAAAGACTCTTAATTTGGCTTTCTAGGTACTTGATACTGTGATATGACAAGGTACCAATCATGTTCGATGAGGGGGCCCTTGAGAAAATTTTGTTGGGAAGCCCTGCTCTACACAATCAAAAGCTCTGCTCAGGTCACAAAACATAGCCGGAGCATAGTCCCAAGCCTCGAACACAACTAGGACAAATTTTACTTGTGAATTCATTGAGTCAGTTGTACATTTACCTTCCCTGAACCCAAACTGTTTATCATTGATTTGTCCAAATAAACACTAACTTTTTATACATTATTGTTTAAAAATTTTAGAAAAAAAGGAGTTATGGATATGAGCCTACAGCTAGTGGGACAGTTCTTTTCAACTTTTTTATATACGGGCACAACTCTAGAAATTTTTAGTTTCTCATTGAACTTATTTTCATCTAGAGATTTATTTACACAATAAGTTAAAGGATAAATTACACAGTCAATAGCATCTTTAAACAAATTACATGACAAATCATAGTAATCAACACTAGCTGAAGGTTTGAAAGTTTTACATATTTTCAGGATCGTACTTGGACACACTCCTGTGAAAGTGCTTTGGAAGGGCTTTTCAAAGCAGTTGTCGCTGATACTAACTGCACTTTCGGGAGGTCGTTTATTAACTACTAATTTCTTCAAGAAAACTAGCGTTCTATGGGTTGGAGCTTGGAATGTCAAATTGGCAGGTAGGTTAGAAAATTTAAAAAGGGAAATGGTCAGGTTAAAGCTAGATATAGTGGAATTAGTGAGGTTCCGTAGCAGCGGGAACAAGACTTCTGGTCAGGTGAACACAGCATTATAAATAGAAAATCAAGCAGGGGTAATGCAGGAGTAGGTTTAATAATGAATAAAAAACAGGAGCACGGATAAGCTACTACGAATAGCATAGTGAACCCATTATTGTAGCCAAGGTAGACATGAAGCCCAGGCCTACCACAGTATTACAAGTTTATATGCCAACTAGCTCCACAGATGATGAAGATATTGAAGAAATGTATGTTGTTAAAAAATTATTCACATAGTGAAGGGAGCTGAAAATTTTATAGTCATGGGGGACTGGAATTTGATAGTAGGAAAATAAAGAGAAAGAAAAGTAGTAGGTAAATATGGAATGGGGGTAAGGAATGACAGAGGAAGCTGCCCGGTAGAATTATGCATGGAGCATAGCTTAATCATAGCTAACAATTGGTTTAAGAATCATGAAGGAAGGTTGTATATGTGGGAGAGGCGTCAAGACACTGGAAGATTTCAGATATGTTATACAGTGGTAAGACAGAGATTTAGGAATCAGGTTTTACATTGTAAGACATTTACAGGGACAAATGTGGACTCTGACCACAACTTCTTGGTCATGAACTGTAGATTAAAACTGAAGAAACTGCAAAAAGATGGGAATTTAAGGAGGTGGGACCTGGATAAACTGAAACAACCTGAGATTGTAGAGAGTTTCCGAGAAAGCATTAGGGAACAATTGACAAGAGTGGGTGAAATAAATATGGTAGAAGAAGAATGGGTGGGTTTGAGAGACGAAATAGTGAAGGCAGCAGAGGATCAAGTAGGTAAAAAAACAAGGGCTAGTAGAAATCCTTGGGTAACAGAAAAGATACTGAATTTAATTGATGAAAGGAGAAAAATAAAAATGCGGTAAATGAAGCAGGAATACAAACGTCTCAAAAATGAGATTGACAGGAAGTGTAAAATGGCTACGCATAGATGGCTAGAGGACAAATGTAAGGATGTAGAGGCTTATATCACCAGGGATAAGACAGATACTGCCTACAGGAAAATTAGAGAGACCTTTGGATAAAAGAGAACGACCTGTATGATTATCCAAGTGCTCAGATAGAAAACCAGAGCTAAGCAAAGAAGGGAAAGCAGAAAGGTGGAAGGGGCATATAGAGGGTCTATACTAGGGTGATGTACTTGTGGGCAATATTATGGAAATGGAAGAGGATATAGATGAAAATGAAAGGGAGATATGATACTGCGTGAAGAATTTGACACAGCAGTGAAAGGCCCCAGAAGTAGACAACATTCCATTAGGACTACTGGTAGCCTAGGAAGAGCCAGCCAGGACAAAACTCTACCATCTGGTGAGCAAGATGTATGAGACAGACGATATACCCTCAGATTTCAGGAAGAATATAGTAATTCCAATCCCAAAGAAAGCAGGTGTTGACATGTGTGACAATTACTGAACTAACAGTTTAATAAGTCATGGCTGTAAAATACTCACACGAAATATTTACAGATGAATGGAAAAACTGGAAGAACCCAACCTTGGGGGGGGGATCAGTTTGGATTCCGTAGAAATGAAGGAACACATGAGGCAATACTGAGCCTACGACTTATCTTAGAAGTTAGTTCTAGCATTGGTAGAGAAAGCATTTGACGATGTTGACTGGAATACTCTCTTTCAAATTCTGAAGGTGGCAGGGGTAAAATACAGGGAGCAAAAGGCTATTTACAATTTGTACAGAAACCAGATGGTAGTTATAAGAGTCGAGGGACATGAAAGGGAAGCAGTGGTTGGGAATGGAGTGAGACAGGGTTGTAGCCTCTCCCCAATATTACTAAATCTGTATATTGAGCAAGCAGTAAAGGAAACAAAAGGAAAATTCGGAGTAGGTATTAAAATCAATGGAGAAGAAATAAAAACTTTGACATATGCCGATGACATTATAATTCTATCATAGACAGCAAAGGACTTGGAAGAGCAGTTGAACGGAATGGACAGTGTCTTGAAAGGAGGATATAAGATGAACATCAACATAAGCAAAATGAGGATCATGGAATGTAGTCGAATTAAGTTGGGTGATGCTGAGGGAATTAGATTAGGAAATGAGACACTTAAAGTTGTAAAGGAGTTTTGCTATTTGGGGAGCAAAATAACTGATGATAGTCGAAGTAGAGAGGATATAAAATGTAGACTGACAATGGCAAGGAAATCGTTTCTGAAGAAGAGGAATTTGTTAACATCAAGTATAGAGTTAAGTGTCAGGAAGTCTTTCCTGGAAGTATTTGTATGGAGTGCAGTCATGTAAGGATGTGAAACATGGACGATAAATAGTTTAGACAAGATGAGAATACAAAGTTTCAAAAAGTGGTGCTACAGAAGAATGCTGAAGATTAGTTGCATAGATCATGTAACTAATCAGGAGGTACTGAATAGAATTGGGGGAAAGAGGAATTAGTGGCACAACTTGACTGGAAGAATGGATTGGTTTGTAGAACATGTTCTGAGGCATCAAGGGATCAGCAATTTCGTGTTGGAGGACAGCGTGGAGGGTAAAAATCATAGAGAGAGACCAAGGCATGAATACACTGAGCAGATTCAGAAGGATGTAGGTTGCTGTAGTTACTTGGAGATGAAGTTTGCACAGGATAGAGTATCAGGAAGAGCTGCATCAAACCAGTCTCTGGACTGAAGACCACAACAACAATTTCTTCAATGGACTGGATACAAAATTTCTTACATTTGTCTGGGGTTATGGCAATATCATCTTTTTGGTTAGGGTAGACAATAGAGTTAATTTCATTTCCGACTTCTTTGCATTTTTTCTGTTATTATTTTATTTATTTATTTATTTTTTTACTTTTCAATGTTTAGTATATCATATAGTTTCTTTGCTTCATTGATCGCCTGCTTATACTTACAGTTAGCTCTACCATACAATTCTTTATACACTTCTGATTTACCAGTTTAGTACAGTCCAGAATATAGCATAACAGTAACATGGTTATAGAAAATCCATGGATAAACATTGAGAAACTTTCTATTCATCTCTAAGCTATTGCAAAAATATTGCATGCTGTAAGAAAAGCAAAAATATAATGAGAAAGAAATGGATCACACCAGTCATTCCATGGGGAGGAGGGGACCTGAAACATCCATTGAGAGGCACAAAAAATATTAAAAATCAAACCAGTAATGAAGACTGCACGAACAGAGAGAGAGAGAGAGAGAGAGAGAGAGAGAGAGAGAGAGAGATTACCACTAAAAGAAATAAAGACAATGTTCTTCAAGAAATCAATTACCCACTTAATATGGCAAAGACTGTCTGGGCTTTGATTAGCACAGACAGAAAAGAAATACGTGCCAACAATAATGAAAACATAATACCTAAAAAAAAAAAGAAGGAAATGAATTTTTGGACCCACATTTCATCGATTCCATTTTCTATGTACACAATTGTAACTGTGGTAGACAATCTCATATGACAAAATCCCACAAAACAAAAAGAATAATATATTTCTTTAAGCATTGTAAATGTAACAGAGTGTTTATTTCTGTTTCTCACAAGTGATCTGTAAATATAAAAAATAATCTGCAAAATGAAAATAAAGAAAAAAATGCTATAGGGCCCGATGGCATATGTACAAGAGCAGTTAATTATTGTTCAGAGTTTCCAGTGGAGCCACTGACGTTTCTCATAAACAAGTGTAGGGAAGAATCCCAGAGCCTCAAAGCCAACACAGTATTGGGTCAACTGCTTTTCATTCTCTATATAAACGATATGAGTACACTAAAGGGTCCAAATGTCATTATATATGCTGATGACATGGGTCAATGGAGGTGGCCAGTCCCACCCGTCAGCTTTGGCCCATGACGTAAAGGTGTTGTGGTGTGTGATGTATTATGGTGCAGAGTTTAGTTTATGAGTGTGTTTTGTTTGTAGATGCTGTCTTGTTGCGGTTGGTGGTGTGTGTATGGTCCGCATGTCATGTGGTGTACACTGGGTTCATTTGGGACTCGGTGCTAGAAGTGTGCTTTTATCAGTCGTGACTTCTATAGAAGAACGAAAATTGATTTCAGTGAGTTAAGAATTAAGTTTCTGTTGTGTTTATGATTATTTGTGGCTTCTATTGTTAGGTATGGATATGACTTCTAGGTTTAATAGTGTGCGTCTGCGGCCTAAAATGGGGGACGTCATATTGTCCTTTATTAAGATTCTGCAACTTTTTGGGCTTGTGGTGGAGATAGTGAAATGTGGCGTATGCGAGCTGAATATGTGATTATCCAGAGTTCTGGCTTCTCGGACCAGGGACTGTTGGTGGGTTTTTGTTTTTGGGGGGTGAGTGAAGGTTGGGTGAGGGGCGTTGGTAGGTTGGGAGTTGATTTTGCTTGTGGCTGTGGTTTTGTGTGTGTGTGTGTGTGTGTGTGTGTGTGTGTGTGTGTGTGTGTGTGTGTGTGTGTGTGTGTGGTGTGTGTGTGTGTGTGTGAGAGAGAGAGAGAGAGAGAGAGAGAGAGAGAGAGAGAGAGAGAGAGAGAGAGAGAGAGAGAGAGAGATATATTGGGGTGGCTGACCTAGTGTGTAGTGCCGGAACTTTTTTGGGGTAAATAGTCATTGTTTTGGGTCTATTGTTCACGTGTCATGATGTTTGGTGGAGTTTTTATATGTTCTTTGGTTGGTGTTATTTACTGCATGTGTTGGTAGTTGATGTTTTGGTATTGGCACTTGTGGTTGATTTATGTATCTTAGGGGAAGAACTCAATTCCAATTTTTTTGGTATCGTCAGTTGTATTTGAGCCATATAGGTCATGGGAAGTGTCTGATTCCAATTTGTCATCGTAGCTATGTGGGTTTTGGTATCGTGAGCTGCTGTTGACTTATATAGGTCAAGGGAAGTGTCCGATTCCAATGTGTCGTCATAGCTGTTTTGGTATCGTAAGCTGCTGTTGACCTATATAGGTCAAGGAAAGTGTGTGATTCCCGTTGTTTCATGTGTTGGTTTTGTGGTATTAATAGTTGCGGTGTGATTATAATTTTTGGAGTAGTTGGTTTTTATTTTGTGGTATCGACAATTGCAAAAACAGACATAATGTCTCATGGGATAACAGCAATCAGTGATAAAAAAGTCATTAATAAAAAAAAAAAAGTAATTGCAATCAAGACGGATTTGAAGTAACATCGACAATTGCGGTTGAGCTATGTAGGTGAAGGGAAGCAACCGAAGCCTGTCGATATTGTGAGTGTACCGGAATTTGTGGTGTTTTTATGTAGTCGTTTTGTGTGGTTTGGGATCGTGGTGTGTGCCTGTATGTGTTTATATTTAGTTTGTACCCACCCATAAACCCCCAATTTCCCGCACTGGTCTCGTTAGTTTGATTATATTTTTGGAGATGGAGGTGTTTGTTGGTTTTATATCTATTTTTGTGTTTATGTAATGACGTTATAGGCGCTATATTGGAGATATTGAGAATGGCTGTTTCCACCATATTAGTGAGTCAAAGCAGACGAGTGGAATCGGACGCTTCTGTAATCCAGATAATACATATTTTGTAGCTAGTGATAGCATTTACAATGACATGGAGAAAAAACTTACTCTGAACATAGAAAATGCAAACCAGCATTTCAGTAGTAAGTTTGTTCATAATTGGTACACACACAATGTACGTGCAGTCCCAATTCAGCAGAAATATCCACACTGAAAATATCAGCCTGAAATATGGGAACACAGACATACAACAGACAAGTACTTATATTTAAGTATTTGGGTGTGGTGATAAAACTGGGAAAATTATGTTGATAATGTGTATCCAAAAATATGTACGATTCTTATCAGTCCTGTAACGTAAAACTCTGTTTTTCTTGCTTGTTTCAAGCTGTCATACCTGGCATCATGCAAGATGATCTAAGGAGATGTAAACGTAAACGTTATTCTTATTGGTTTATCAAATATCGTATTTGTGTTACATGCGCCTGGGGTTCATCTATTAATAACGCAGTAATCTCGCATATACAATCTGTGTTCGGAAATTATATGACAAACTGTCACGTAAAACAATAATACCGTTCTCTATCAATACAACCAACGTAATACGGCCTGGTATATCAAAATGTGAAGTTGTGTGAGAACTTTAATGTTAATGTTACTCAATTACAGATATTGGAGTTATGTTTAGTACAAATACACTATAAGACATTGTAATATATTCGATCTCTTTTATTAAGGGATACAGTCAGACTGGAATTATACTGTTACTAGAAACCTCGTTACTTCGTTTCGGAAAACCACTTCGCAAGTGTTTTGTTTTTAAGATCACTGAAGGGGCCAGTACGAGAATATGAATATAACGCCAGCACTGCATTAATTTAATCATTTGTAGAATGTGCAACTACAATTTATCTATCAGTAATCACCCAATAATACTAGCTTCCTCATGCACAAATGAAAGACCGAATTAAAAATGGCACTGTTTGGAGAGATCTTTAATACGGTGGATCATTACTTTCGTAATACGCAAAATCGCAGGCTTCAATACGAGAAACACAGAATACGTCAACAACTTCGGAAACCTTGAAATTAAGATGGCGGCTGTTATTTACTTGCGTCTCGACTAGAGTCTTGCGACCCGCTGGTCGCAATGCTGCGCTTCCGATTCGCTACTGTATATGACGTCATGAATTTAACTGTCAGCCAATCAGCATCGCGACCAGCGGGTCGCGAGACGCAGGTGATGGCCATGACATTTCAAAGAAACCGTACCCTCATTTGCCTGAAGTGATTTAGGGAAATCACAGAAAACCTAATTCCGGATGGCCAGACACAGGATCGAACTGTTGTCCGGAATGCAGTCCAGTGTGGAAAGCTGAGGACACTGAGGATGCACAGCTAGTGGAAATAATGATACAGAGAGCGTGTTGATGCAAAATAATAAAGTGCTTTCAGAAGAAAAACTTGGCTTAGTGAAAGAATTTGAGTGCAAGTTGAAATTTAAAGAACATGAAAGTTTTTCAAGAAACCCTATGTTATCCCATTTTATAGGAATGAAGGGTTAATACTCTACAACAGACCACCCTCACCTATATGCAGAAAGACAACCCTGAGCAGTAGTGGGAACTTAAGCAGAACAGCTGATTTGTATAGGCAATCACACAATATGTTTTCATGTGTTGGTTGCAGGAGAAATATCAAGTATTTAATGTAACAGCAACCTGAACACCATAGGACCTAAAAGGTGGTCAAACTAAATTTTCAGTAAAAAACACTTAGTCTGCGAGGGCAAGTACACACAAATGCATAGATAAGTTAACAGTCAGTTTTAATTTCCTTTTTTTTATCACATCTTCATGTTTCTGGTTTTGATATACGGAATGGTTCAGCTACATTATTCACCTCAGAAATTTCCTGGACTGTTTTGAATATAGTAATTCAATATGCAGCAAAGTGAACTACCCAAATGTCATCCCAAAGTGACGATTTATGCCTTTCATTATAGTTATATTAATTACAGAAATGTCGGTATAATTTTTCCTTTACAATGCAGTTATATTAACTTCTGCTGCTATTACTGTAATTCTAAAAGGTATGGGTTTACTGGTGTTTCACTCTTCAGAAACCAATTCGTAGTTTAGAAGAAATAACATTGTTAAAAATTTAGAATTTGTTTTATGTTCTGAACATGAAACCTATTCCTCCCTTATGTGCAAGTTTATGTCATATGCAGCCTTTGTGTCAGACTGATGAGATCTGATGGGTTAGTAACAGCTACACAACCAGAAGTAAAAAGAGAATCAAGAGCAGGTATTTCGTTACCGAGGACAGCACAGAAAACAGCAACAGAATCAGATATAAAATGTGTGAAGCTTTTCTAAAGGTTTTCTGTTCTACTTCAGTTCCAATTTCCCTTAAGAAAAAAATATACATAACAGAACAGCCTCCATTTGGATCACAGTAGGTATCATAACATCAGCAAGCAGAAACACAGAGCTTTTTGTCCATCAGCAAGGCTGACCTTGGCAACAGTGAACCGTTTAAGAAGTACTTCACTGCATGTAAAGCAATATTTAAAAGTGAAATCAAACAATGGAAAATCCAGGATGGAATGTAATAATATTATGAAAATAATATTATATTCACCATATAGTGAAGATGCTGGGTCGCAGATAAGCACAACAAAATTACTGTCACAAATACAGCTTTTAGTCATTAAGACCTTCGTCGTCAACAGTAGACCACTCTCTCTCTCTCTCTCTCTCTCTCTCTCTCTCTCTCTCTCTCTCTCACTCCCTCTCACTCAAACGAAACTCACACATGACTGCAGTCTCAGGGAACTGAGTGGGATTTCAGTTGCCTGAGACTGCAGTTGTGTGTCACGTGTATGATTTTTGTTTGTGTGATAGGGAGAGAGAGAGAGAGAGAGAGAGAGAGAGAGAGAGAGAGAGAGAGAGAGAGAGAGAGAGAGTCGTCTTTAAAGCTTTATTTGCGACAGCATTTTTGTTGTGCCTATATGCAACTCAGCATCTCTGCTATACGGTGAGTAGCAACTTTCCTTTTCATAATATTGTAATATTTAAAAACGTTGTGAGTGCTGCTGAGAAACTACAAAATGACATCCTTCTGGAGTCTTCATACAATAAAAGCAAATGCATATGGCAAACAAATTATGCAAACAGAAATAAATAGGGAAAGTGTTAGTAACTTTAAACTTAAAGTAAATGCAACATTAATTAATGACCAAGATGCAGTAGTTCAGGAATTTACTCATCCATTGTTGAAACTGCAGAAAAATCAATAGAACATATAAACAGTAATTTCTTTCCTCAATCACTCATTCATTAAGAAAGTTTTCGATCACCTACAAAAAGAGTAGATACAGAAAATATAATTCACAATAAAATAAAGAAAAAAATCATCAGCAGGGGAAGACATCATCCTCTGCTTCCTTCTCCACAGCTGCAGTAAACTTCCCAGTGAACTACTCTATCATGTAATAAATATTTCATTTTTAGATGCAATATTCCCAAGAAAACTCGAAGTGGCCAAGGTCGTACTTGTACATAAAAAGAAATCTAAAGAAAATCCTAGCAACTACTGCCTAATAGCTGTACTGCCAGTATTCAGCTTAAATATTTGAAAATGCAATGGCTGCCAGACTAAAATTTCTCTTTCTTGTGCTCAGTGTGGTTTCCAAGGA
The DNA here is from genome assembly GCF_021461395.2 of Schistocerca americana. Lineage (NCBI taxonomy): Eukaryota > Metazoa > Arthropoda > Insecta > Orthoptera > Acrididae > Schistocerca > Schistocerca americana. The sequence continues at coordinate 118,598,414 of NC_060129.1, forward strand.
AATAAAACTAATGCTGATGCAATACATGAATTCCTTGATACTATTCTCCTATCTCGTTGGCAAAAAACATTCAGCTATCAGCTTCTTTCTTGACCTCACAAAGGCCTTATACGTGGTAAATCACAACATATTCTTGGAAAAGTTGGATTTGTATGGAATAAGGGGAACTATCCATGCCTAGGTCAGCAGTAATGTCAAAAGCTGAGCACAGTATCTGCATACAGATAAAGACAATCGTCCAGGAATGCTAACTGTGGTGCACCTGGCTCCATAAGTTACAAAATGTGTGCCACAATTCTCAATTTTAGGTCCATATATGTCCATATCTCAAATATATATTAATCTCTACAGTCAGCAGTAAATAAAAATACAGCCAACTAGACTTATGAGGCAACAAATAAATTTCTCCTCAATGCTAAACGTCAGTACACCTAACCTTCCACACCATTCAGAACAGTACGAACTAGATTCATACAGTAACAGTAAGTGATGTCAGTGCTGAATTTGTCAATGAGACAAAATTCTAAGGAACCCACATCGCTACCATATTCACATGGAAAAACCACATCAACACGATTAGTTCTAGGCTTAGCAAAATCTGTTATGATCCACTCTGTGATGGATGAACTAAATGCTAGCATATTGACATGTATGTGTTATGCTCCTTTCCATTCAGTAATGCCCTATGTATTTTTTTTTTTTTTTTGGGGGTAAAAGTAATGAATCGGTGAAATTATTTAAATTGCAAAACAAGCAATAAGAACACGCTTGTACAAACAGCAAAGAAAAACCTGTAATCCTCTCCTTAAAATAAAATATTAAACATACTCTCCCTCCCTAGTCAATACATATATGAACTACTCTCTTCTATTAAACAAAACATCAATAGATTGTACAGGATCCTGGGCAGTCACCAACATGATACAGGGTCAAAAAGTTGTTGATATTATCTCCCCATTCAACTAAAATGTATAGTGTAGTGTTAAACATATGGGAATCAAACTTTACAGTCATCTCCCAAAATAAGTAGGAAATATTCAAAGAAAAAAAAAAGAAAACATTATGAGTACTTCTAACAAAGTGTTGCTTCGAGAGAGCATACAATAGTTCCTTGAATGTCATCCCTTAAAAATTATTTTCAGTATTCGATAATTACAGAAGCTGAAGTAATGAAAATAATTTGTGCCTTGAATCCAGGTCCCCCCTTTACTAGACAGATGTGCCAACCGCTACATCACTATGCCATTGTGGCTACCACAGCTGCATGCCTTGGCATAAATTTTAATTCATTACTTCAGCTTCTACACTTATAAAAGATAAAGTTGAGACCGACAAGTCTCCTGTAAAAAACAGTTCCATAAGATCAACATCCTCAATTTATTTCAATTACCTTTCAAAAGTAAACTGTTTTTATTATAAATGTAACTAGCTGTCTATTCATAAACTTTTGCTGTATGATTTTGAGCGGAATTAATATATAAACTTACTCTTGGTCTTACATTACTATGAATGCATGTGTAATACATCTTTAGTGTAATGTATGTTAAATGAAACAATGTTCTTACCTCATCTGTTTGACTTGTCCCAAATTATATTGTACAATTCCATACACAGAATGACTGAGTGGATCAATAAAGATAAAATAGAATACAGTTCACTACAATACAATACCTCCTTGGAATTTTAACCAAGTGTTTGTTCTTCTCCTGAGCCTTTCTTGTTTTCCTTTTATTTTCATCAGTCAAGACTCCAACTGATGCCTTTGTGTTTACTAGGTTTATATTCATCTTTTCTGCCAGCAAATTTTAACAACTGTGTTACAGTCCTTCAAATCTCAAAAGTTGAACAGAAGTCACAAAAAATGAAACACAGTGACCAGAAAGAGCTTCAGCCTTTTTTAACTTAAACAGTCCTATCAGCTTAGTGTACAGTATTGAAGTTTATCTGGAGCAAACAAGAGCAGCAACAGCACATGCTCATGTGGGGTTTGTTGAGGTTTTGCAGCACCATGGCCAGCCAGCCTGAGTTAATAGAGCTGTCAGTTGTGTAGGCAAAGGCATGAGCGGATTGCTTCTTACCGAAACAAAGTGTCATATCTGTGCTGCCCCTGTTGCTCCAATTGGGAGATAGGGATACAGTAATTGTTGCCTGTACTTGAATAGGAGGGAGAAGGACAGGTTAGCTGAGCATCTTGCAGGTGATATAACGGCACACATTTTTAGGAGAGAGTCTGGTTATAGACAGATGAGCTTGAAAGAAATTGGGACTGAAAGGACCAAAATACATGGAAAAGTTTCCAGAAAAGTAAAATTAGTTTCTCTCATCAGTACATTAGGGGGCTAAGAAAAGAAGGTAGATGAGATTGTTGTATGTCTGTAAAATGTGGGAAATTCTGAAGTGATAGATCTCCTGCACCTCTCTGAACACAATGTAACCACAGGGGTGGAGAAGTCAAATAAGGCATTACACACTAGCATCACTTTGGAATAGATTTAACTTGGAAAAAGGAAAAGTTACAATATAAGTAAAAGTGGGACACAAGTTCAAAAATACTGAAACAGTTATTTTGTAGATCATAACCTCAAAGCAAGTGCTTGTGAGATGTTACTGCAGAATACTACACTTCTAATTGTAACTTCTACAGATTCTTTTTATGATACATTCAGTTATTTAGGAGAAATCTAGATGCATTACTGAGCTGCCTGTACAACAAGAACAAAGAATTAGTAGTTTTTAGAGATTTCAATCTAGATATCTTAAAAGATTCTGAAAATAAAATTAATTGGCACCATTATTCGGGTGTTTCAAGGTGATTTCAGTAGCTAACTTTCCCACTTTGTGCAACCAGGCAGTAGGACCCTGCTTGATGAAATCTTTATGGACAGTACTCAGGCTGAAACAATCAATGTGTACCAAACTGTCAATCAACTATCTTATAATGTTGCACACTTAAAGAAAGCAAACAATGTAGCATGTTACAGATTTGATACATGCTCATACAAAACTGTCTCACTTATTGCAGATAACAGGGTACATTGTTTTAAGAGTAAGTTGAAAGAGGTAATACCAGATGAGGTATATGGAGAAAGAGATGCTAATGTGAAGTTCCACGTATTCCACAGTAAATTTTTGTCAATATCTAATAGTAACTTTGCTAAACATTTATCCAGAAATGCAGTTTCTTTTTTAAAAAAAGAGGAAATTTATATATAGACCAGAACAAATTAAGATCTGATGATACTTGTATTCACAGAAAGCTACTGCAATACTTGAAGGGAAGTCATTAACATGTCACGAAATATGTAGCTCCTACCAGAAAATGATAATCCACATTTTGAACATTTCCACTCAGAAGTGTATTATGGAATAATTGCATGTAATAGTTAATAGCAAAGGGGTGAACCATTCATGCATGAATTATCTATTGTAGATACAGCATGTTTTTCATTTTAGATTTTACACATATTTTTATAGCTATTAAAAATTGACACTCACTAATTTGCATGGCTATCTGTATTGGGCTGGGAGAAAAATGATCTTCTACTTTTTGTTTTATTTAAAATGTGGTATAGTGAAATGTGGTTTAGAAGCAAACAATAGGATGACCATGATTTAAAAGTTACTGAACCTGTAAAAGTTATTTTCTTTGTAACCTGTTACCACAGGGCGTAAGTATTTCAAACACTTGTTCCCCTCAGTACGAGCCTTGCATACCATTCCTCAAAAGACTTGCAACAGGTGATCGGATCTACTTGCCGGGTGGCACTCACCATACTACATTTCACTTCTGTGGTTTCTGATGACAAAAATGTTTGTTGCAGTGTTGGTTTAAGTTCTACTAATCCATCAGCTCCCTTAGTTTCAAACGTGTCTGATAAACTGTAAAACTCGTATTAGCTGATCTCATTACAACAGTGTAATTAAAGGTGCTAAAATATCTTAACTGTCCATTACAATTATCTTTAGAAGTAAAAAAAAAAAAATGTTCACCTTTAGAAATATTACGATAATGATGAAACTCAGTGTGCACCTTACTACAATGTAATTTTAAATATGTAATATGCTTCATAGCCGGCCGGGGTGGCCGAGCGGTTCTAGGCGCTACAGTCTGGACTGGCGCGACCGCTACGGTCGCAGGTTCAAATCCTCCCTCAGGCATGGGTGTGTGTGATGTCCTTAGGTTAGTTAGGTTTAAGTAGTTCTAAGTTCTAGGGCACTGATGACCTTAGAAGTTAAGTCCCATAGTGCTCAGAGCCATTTGAACCATTTTTATACTTCACAAATTACTTGCAGCAACATATAAATTATTAATTTTAACACAGTACATCATGTAGCAACTTTGTTACACAAGTTATGCAAGTTACATGAAAAAATACTTACAAAAGAATGATTATAATCACTCTTTGTCTTTTGTAATGTGTATCTCAAAATACAAGATTCACTACGTTCACTACCTGGAAAAATCAGTTAATTTCAACATTTTGTGCTAGGATATCCTTCTCATTACCACAGTTACCAGTTAACATAAAGGAAGGAAATCTCATGGGCCATTTGCCTATAAACTGTGTAAACTTTGCCCTGTTTGTGGCAGTATTTTAACTTTTTGTGTGCTGTGTTTTCTATAGCAGAGATTGGTGAGCACCCCAGCATTTGTCCACACAAGTGTGGAAAACCACCTGAAAAGCACATTCAGGCTGATAGGGGTATGAGAACAATAATAACTCAGCTGCCAAGCCGATCTGCCTACCTGTCACACAAACTAGCCCGCTGTACACATATCTACACAAGCAGATCAATTACATCTACAGTGTATGACAATTACATCAAGTTTTGGGTATTTGAATAATAAGGTTGTGACATCTTTCCTCCACAAAAAATGACATCTGACTGTCTGTGAAGACTGATCTAATATGGAAAGTGACTACCATAAAATTAACAGTCAGTTTAACAGATGTACAGTTCATCTTAATGATTTTTCTAAGACAGTAGAAATCTAGCCCTACTAGTACCTTCAATTTATTAATGGAAAATCACTTGAAACTTCAAAAGTAACAGTGAGGAGCATTTTGCTGATTGTCCCTCTGGGTAAACTTTAAAACTAATCACTATTCCGTGTATACTCATGTAATAAAAATAAGTACTGAACTTTGCTTTCAGATGTTCCTTTACAAAGGAAGCTCCAAGACTACTGCCCTAGTTTAGTCACCGCATCACTGCAAGGCTGAATGGCATGGATATTAGCATTAGTGAGTCCGCCTGCTTAGCTGGGTGGTAACGTGCCTGCCTCACATGCAAGCAGGCTTGGGTTCGATTCCCGGTTGGGTTGAAGATTTCCTCCACTCCAGGACTGGGTATTGTGTTGTCCTTACCATCATTTCATCCTCATCACCGGCAGACAAGTTGCGCAATGTGGCGTCAACTGAAATAAGACCTGCACTTGGAGGCCGAATTTCCCCGGAAAGATGCCGTACGCTCATTGCCGTTTTTAGTAGTAGTGGCTCTGAGAGGAAGTTGATATCTTTATAACTGAACTAGGCCCTAGGGCTCAATGGAATCACTGTCATGCCCTATACAGAATTTGTAGCCGAGTTGGCTTCTCTTTGAACCAGAACACACCATAGACCACTTGAAAATCAAACTATGCCCAATATCTGGAAAAAAACACAGATCACATTTATCAACAAGAAATTTGGCTGAAATGATCTGCAGATTTACCATCAAACATCTATTGGAATAGATGCCTAGAACAAACAATACTGGAAACAAAATTATTACACTTGGAAAGATGATGTTGATCTTCATCTAATGATAGCATACTCCACATAGGGGATAGTAGATGCACTAATAAAAGTATCAACATCCTTTGCCAGTAGATAGTGTAGTGACATAGCCATTAGAGCGCCATCTGTGTCTAGCTTTTAAAAGGGAATGCTCATAGACAGAAGGGTCAGTGTGGTGCAAATGTGTGAAGCAAGCAGACAACCATGCCACAGACATGCACTCGTGCTTGCTACAGCCAACTAACTACATCTGAAAGTGGTCAAATTGTGGCCTTCTGAGTTGTGGCATGGTCCTTTTCAAGAACTGCCACATGGGTCAGACGTACTGCATCAGCTCTGCAATGATGCGGGTGGTAATGGTCACGTGAATATTCTCACACTCGTAGACAGGTTCTCAGCATCCATGCAGAGCGGATGCCTGCCACGATTGTCATATTCTAAGGGCAGCAGTGCCCACCCAGTTAGCCATTTTGGTCTAACCCACTGCTTTCTGGGAGGGAAGGTGTGCTGGTCCCTGGCACGAACCCACCGGACGGATTAGTGTCGAGGTCCAGTGTGCCGGCCCGTCTGTGGATGGTTTTTAAGGCAGTCTTCCATCTGCCTTAGTGAATGCGAGCTGGTTACTCTTATTCTGCCTCTGTTACACTGTGTCAGCAATTGCTGTACAAACACTGTCTCCAAGTATGCATACAACATAATTGCTCTACCACACAAACACCGGGGTTACACTCATCTGGTGTGAGATGTTCTCAGGTGGGTCCACTGGTGGCTGAACCGCACCTACATTCGGTGTGGGGTGAGTGGATTCCTGTAGCCTGTTATAGGGTTGCTTGCCACTGAGGGCTAAAGTAGGGACGAAGGCTCTCTTTTGTTTCTAGGTTCCTGGTTCCATACAATATAAAGGGCAGCAGTGGTAGATCATACAGGTACCACAAAACAGAGGACTTGTGAGCCCAGACGTATCAGCACAAAATGTTAGGAACCCGTTATTTACAGTGGGACTACCAGCAGTCACACATTTCTACATCTACATCTACATCCATACTCCGCAAGGCACCTGACGGTGTGTGGCGGAAGGTAGCTTGAGTGTCTCTATTGGTTCTCCCTTCTATTCCAGTCTTGTATTGTTCGTGGAAAGAAAGATTGTCTAGCCTGTCTTCCACTCATGCCACAGCATCGACACACACAGCAACACTGGTGCCGTCAGAGGATCACTTGGAAGATGGAATGCTGCACAGTGGTCTTCAGTGATGAAAACAAATTCTGCCTGCAAGCAAAGATAATCGTTTGCACGTACTACCTAGACCCCCTATCCCAGACCATACAATGTGGAGTGCAATCCACAGTCTGTGGTGCAATAAGCTATAACTCTTGTTCACCTCTGGTGTTTTTGCAGGGGACACTAATCATCGCTCGGTATGCAAAGAATGTTGCTAGACCCATTCTAATGATCTTCTCACAACGGAAAGGTGATGCGTTGTTCAAACACGGTAATACTCACCTCTGCACACTGCCTGTGAAACTCAACATGCTCTGCAAGATGTGAAGCAACTTCTCTGGCCAGCACAATCTCTGGATATGTCTCCAACCAAGCATGTGTTGGATGTGATGGGATTAGAAGTGACATGTATGGCAAGCCAGCAAACATATCTTATGAAACTATATGAAGAGATCGAGCAGGCATGGCATAACATATCCCAGGGCAGAATTGGCCCTATGTACGATTGACAGGATGGCAGCACAATCTCGGGATATGTCTCCAACCAAGCATGTGTTGGATGTGATGGGATTAGAAGTGACATGTGTGGCAAGTCAGCAAACATATCTTATGAAACTATATGAACAGATCGAGCAGGCATGGCATAACATATCCCAGGGCAGTATTGGCCCTATGTACAATTGACAGGATTGCAGCACAATCTCTGGATATGTCTCGAACTAAGCATGTGTTGGATGTGATGGGATTAGAAGTGACATGTGTGGGAAGTCAGCAACAATATCTTGTGAAACTATATGAAGAGATTGAGCAGGCATGGCATAACGTATCCCAGGGCAGTATTGGCCCTATGTACGATTGACTGGATGGCAGCACAATCTCTGGATATGTCTCCAACCAAGCATGTGTTGGGATTAGAAGTGACATGTGTGGCAAGTCAGCAAACATATCTTATGAAACTATATGAACAGATCGAGCAGGCATGGCATAACGTATCCCAGGGCAGTATTGGCCCTATGTATGATTGACTGGATGCCGTGAAGCTAGGGCCTCCTATCGGATAGACCGTTAGCCTGGTGCGAGTCTTTCGAGTTGACGCCACTTCAGCGACTTGCACGTTGGTGAGGATGAAATGATGATGATAAAGACAACACAGTACCCAGTTCCTGAAAACTCCGACCCAGTCAGGAATCGAACCCAGACCGTTAGGCATGACATTCCGTCATGTTGACCACTCAGCTACCAGGGCAGACAGCACCTGCATTGGCACCTGTGGAGGCTACCCCTCGTACTAATATGGGTGTTTCAGCACAGGTCAATACCTGGTACTTCAGAACCATTTCTGCTATTGATCTGTAAATGTAATCATTTCCTGTAGTCCATATGTGCTGTGGCAGCAGAAAATCTTAAGTGAATTGGAAACCTCTAAAAGGGTGCACTAAATTTTTTCTGGCATTGTATTTTGCACTCTAATATGATGAGGTAAATCAAATAGGGTGAGCACCTCGATGACAGTCAGTATCCATTCAAAATACATGTCATGAAAAAAAACCTAAGTCATGTTTTTATGACATGACAACCTGACACCAAAGGATCCAGCATATCCCAGGATCCTTGTTGTTCATGTTGTGCATTAATGATGGCAGATTCCCACCCATTATGAACAGTTCTGCTGGGTACATGTCTATCCAGTCCACGGTCAACTATTCTTTCAAATCCGAGCCGGAGTACTTCTACATGCCCCTGACCAGCGCTGAAAGTTTCGAGTTACTTATTGAGATATGACACTATTGATTTTTCATATAGTTTATTGAACATATGTATGTTTCTGCCTATTATAGCTGTTATTTGCATTTTGATAATCATTGCTCTCACAATCATGGTCACTGATACCAGTTTTGATATGGACATTCTCAAAGAGTCCATGTGTATTTCTTGCCATTAGACGCAACATATTTCCTTTTTGAGTGGGGTTCCTAACTATCTGTTCTAGGTAGTTTCAGAGAAGGCATTTAGTAAAGTTTCACATAATGTCTTATCATTACCACCACTAACAAACCTGTAATTTTCTCAGTTAGTTGTTGGATGATTAAAGTCTCCACCAATGATTACAGTATGACTGGGGAATGTACATACAAGTGAACTGAGGTTTCCTTTATAGTTTTCAGTTACATCAGGAGACAAGTCTGGTATGCATATATGTTCAATGTCCCCAGTTGGTCATGTTGGGTACGGGTCCCACGTACTTAAGCAACATTCTAGGACATGTTGCATGAGTGTTTTGCAAGCCATCTTTTTTATAAACAGAGTGCACTGTCCCCGTATCCTGCCAATGAACTGAAATCTGTTACCTGCTTTATGTAACACTGAACATATGTGATCATTCTACTGCATACCCCCACTGAATGTTACTCCAGTTTGAATATGAGCCGATTGATACAAATTGCAATTTCTTGAAATTACAATCGTAGGTTACTATGTTTTATATTTTGTGAAGTGTGCAGTTTTACATTTCTAATCCTTCAAAACAAGTTGCCTATCTCTGCATCACACTGAAATCTTTTCAAAATCTGATAGAGTATTTGTGCAGCTTTTTCTAGTAGAAGCTTCATTATAGATAACTATGTCGTCTCCAAGAAGTCTGAGTTCGTAATGGGAGGGAACCTCCATTGTATACAGTCACTGTAAAGAAACATCTAACGAATCGGAGATTACTTCACAATAGTGTTAAAGAGTAGGGCTATAGACAGAGAGATGCTGTCAGGAGAGCAATATGTGATGCCTTCAATGGCTACCATAGTAGAATATTGTCAAATGATCTTCATTGAACCCAAAGAAATTGTGGTCATATGTAAAGCCTGTTAGTGGCACCGAAGTAGTGTCCAGAGTCTAGCAGATAAGATGGGAACTAAAATTGAGGGTGGGGAAGGAAAAAGCTGAAATGTTTAACTGCGTTTTCAAGTGCTTCTTTACAAAGGAAAACGCAGGAGAATTGCCCACTTCAATCCCCGTTCCATTGAGAAGACGAATAAAGTAAGTATTATTGTCAGTGGTGTTGAGAAACAGATGAAATCGTTAAAACTGAAGAAAGCTCCAGCGCCTGATGGAATCTCTGTCAGATTCTGTACTGAATTTGCGGCTGAGTTGGCCACTCTTCTGACTATAATCTGTCATAGATCCCTCAAACAAAAAAGACTATGCCCAGTTCTTGGAAGGAGGTATAGGTCACCCCTCTCTACACGAAGCATAACAGAAGTGATCCCCAAAACTACCCTCAAATATCCTTAACATCAAGTTTTTGTAGAAGCTTATAACATATTCTGAGCTCAAACATAGGTATATTGAATCTCCTCAATGCCAACCAGCATGGTTTTCGAAAACGTCGATCATGTGAAACCCAACTCACACTTTCCTCACACGACACAGTAAATGCTTTGGATAAAGGCAACCAGATAATGCAGAGTTTTTTGATTTCTGAAAAGCATTTGACTCAATACCATACCTGCGTTTATTGTCAAAGGTACAATCATACAGGTATCAAGTAAAATTTGTGGCTGGATTGAGGACTTTTCGGTAGGGAGGAAACAGCTTGCTGTATTGGATGGAGAATCATTGTCAGATGTAGAAGTAACTTCGTGTGTGCCCCAGGGAAGCTATGCTGTTGATAATTGTATTAATGACATTGCAGACAATATTAATAGTAAACACAGGCTTTTTGCAGGTAATGTAGTTACTTATAATGAAGTACTATCTGGGAGAAACTGCATAGACATTCAGTCAGATCTTGATAAGATTTCAACATGGTGCAGAGATTGGCAACTTGCTCTGAATGTTCAGAAATTTAAAATTTTCCACTTCGCAGAAAGACAGCAATGTTTCCTATGACTATAATATCAATCAGCCATTGTTGGAATCGGCCAACTCATACATATACCTGTGTTGAACACTTTGTAGGGATATGAAATGGAATTACCACACAGGTTCAATTATGGACTTTGGTTTATTAGTAGAATACTGGGGAATTGCAAACAGTCTACAAAAGAAATTGCTTACAAATAACTTGTGCGATCGGTACTAGAATACCAGTATCGCACAAGTGTGTCTGACACGTAGCAGATAGGACTAACAGGGGATATTGAACGCATACAGAGAATGGCAGTACAAATGGTCACAGGTTTATTTAAGCCATGACAGAGCGCCACAGAGATACTGAAGGAACTGAACTGGCAGACTCTTGAAGTCAGGTGTAATCTATCTCGAGTAAGCGTACCATCAATTGTGGTAACTTTCTGCCAATTTTTCATGTTTTCACTTTCATATTATTTAATAAAAGAATATAATAAAAGGATTTTAAACAACAAAATTGAGTTTCAACCAGTTAACAAAGTATAAAGAAGTAAACTGTATCAACGTTTTTAAAAGAAATTATTTTTTTTTGTTTACTATCTTTTAAACATTGGACCAAAGTAACCCTTGCTTGAGGCTACTTTGGACCACTCACATATTTTGATACAAATTGAACACAAATCACATGTTAGACTATTGTAAGCCCTTACACAATGACCAGGTAATGAAAAAAAAAAAATCATTTACTGAGTTAAATACCTTAAATACCTGTAAAGGATGCAAAACTTTTGATCTGATTTGAAAAAAGATGAAAAACCTTTATTTTTGTTCTACAGACTTTTTTAATGCTGATTTCTTATACCAACCGAAAATCAGCCCTGTCAGGAACATTAAAGTATTCTCGTTTCATGAGCATGCGAGCGTTAATTTTTTTCTTCATGTCAGTCCACTCGTAAACAAGAATATCATTATTATCGGGTCACTTCCTGGACTTTTTGGTCTTGCTCATACAGTCTACTTTAGGGCCTAACTCTCCCCCATTAGACACTTTTGTTATCAAACCTGGATAGTGCTTTCCTTCAACATGACAATATCAAAGTCGCCTTCTTTCAAGTTACATTTTAATGATTCTAGGACCGGTAGTGGTCGTGTTTCCTTGATAGGTTTGATGGTACCAACTTCTCCATCGAAATCTTCAGATTCACGTTCAGTTAAAGAAAAGTCAGAGCCATAATCAGGAGCAATGTCATCATTAAGACTGTGGGAACTAGAGTTATCTGATTCGCTTGCCGGTTCTTGCTTTCCACGCCAGGTCCCTTTTTTTTGCTCAGGTGTAGAAGCTGATGCACCTTAAAAGGCCATTTCATTTTCGCGCAACTCATCAAACAACTTTGAACAAAAACGTTTTCCAGCTGGAACATCCAACTTCTTGCATTTCTGAGTTGGCCTAGTACTTTTTGCCACATTCTTCCTTCTTTCTGCAAGGTGTTGCATGAAACTTTCTCCAATTAGACTTTTCATAGGTCTGTTGAAGTTACCATGTTGAGGCAAGCGCTCCAGCACTTTGGTTCTGTCGAAAGGTAAGACATCTTTTTTTTCAGATATCATATGATATCTGGATCATATGATACGTGGATTCTGACCACAATCTATTGGTTATGAACTGCAGATTGAAACTGAAGAAACTGCAAAAAGGTGGGAATTTAAGGAGATGGGACCTGGATAAACTGAAAGAAACAGAGGTTGTAGACAGTTTCAGGGAGAGCATAAGGGAACAATTGACAGGAATGGGGGAAAGAAATACAGTAGAAGAAGAATGGGCAGCTCTAAGGGATGAAGTAGTGAAGGCAGCAGAGGATCAAGTAGGTAAAAAGATGAGGGCTAATAGAAATCCTTGGGTAACAGAAGAAATATTGAATTTAATTGATGAAAGGAGAAAATATAAAAATGCAGTAAATGAAGCAGGCAAAAAGGAATACAAACGTCTCAAAAATGAGATCGACAGGAAGTGAAAAATGGCTAAGCAGGGGTGGCTAGAGGACAAATGTAAGGATGTAGAGGCTTGTCTCACTAGGGGTAAGATAGATACTGCCTACAGGAAAATTAAAGAGACCTTTGGAGAGAAGAGAACCACTTGTATGAATATCAAGAGCTCAGATGGCAACCCAGTTCTAAGCAAAGAAGGGAAGGCAGAAAGGTGGATGGAGTATATAGAGGGTTTATACAAGGGCGATGTACTTGAGGACAATATTATGGAAATGGAAGAGGATGTAGATGAAGATGAAATGGGAGATAAGATACTGCGTGAAGAGTTTGACAGAGCACTGAAAGACCTGAGTCGAAACAAGGCCCAAGGAGTAGACAACATTCCATTAGAACTACTGATGGCCTTGGGAGAGCCAGTCATGACAAAACTCTACCATCTGGTGAGCAAGATGTATGAGACAGGCGAAATACCCACAGACTTCAAGAAGAATATAATAATTCCAATCCCAAAGAAAGCAGGTGTTGACAGATGTGAAAATTACCGAACTATCAGTTTAATAAGTCACAGCTGCAAAATACTAATGCGAATTCTTTACAGACGAATGGAAAAACTGGTAGAAGCGGACCTCGGGGAAGATCAGTTTGGATTCCGTAGAAATGTTGGAACACGTGAGGCAATACTAACCTTACGACTTATCTTAGAAGAAAGATTAAGAAAAGGCAAACCTACGTTTCTAGCATTTGTAGACTTAGAGAAAGCTTTTGACAACGTTAACTAGAATACTCTCTTTCAAATTCTGGAGGTGGCAGGGGTGAAATACAGGGAGCGAAAGGCTATTTACAATTTGTACAGAAACCAGATGGCAGTTATAAGAGTCGAGGGGCATGAAAGGGAAGCAGTGGTTGGGAAAGGAGTGAGACAGGGTTGTAGCCTCTCCCCGATGTTATTCAATCTGTATATTGAGCAAGCAGTAAAGGAAACAAAAGAAAAATTCGGAGTAGGTATTAAAATTAATGGAGAAGAAGTAAAAACTTTGAGGTTCGCCGATGACATTGTAATTCTGTCAGAGACAGCAAAGGACTTGGAAGAGCAGTTGAACGGAATGGACCGTGTCTTGAAAGGAGGATATAAGATGAACATCAACAAAAGCAAAACGAGGATAATGGAATGTAGTCAAATTAAATCGAGTGATGCTGAGGGGATTAGACTAGGAAATGAGACACTTAAAGTAGTAAAGGAGTTTTGCTATTTAGGGAGTAAAATAACTGATGATGGTCGAAGTAGAGAGGATATAAAATGTAGACTGGCAATGGCAAGGAAATCGTTTCTGAAGAAGAGAAATTTGTTAACATCGAGTATAGATTTAAGTGTCAGGAAGTCGTTTCTGAAAGTATTTGTATGGAGTGTAGCCATGTATGGAAGTGAATCATGGACGATAACCAGTTTGGACAAGAAGAGAATAGAAGCTTCCGAAATGTGGTGCTACAGAAGAATGCTGAAGATAAGGTGGGTAGATCACGTAACTAATGACGAGGTATTGAATAGGATTGGGGAGAAGAGAAGTTTGTGGCACAACTTGACTAGAAGAAGGGATCGGTTGGTAGGACATGTTTTGAGGCATCAAGTGATCACAAATTTAGCATTGGAGGGCAGCGTGGAGGGTAAAAATCGTACAGGGAGACCAAGAGATGAATACACTAAGCAGATTCAAAAGGATGTAGGTTGCGGTAGGTACTGGGAGATGAAGAAGCTTGCACAGGATGGAGTAGCATGGAGAGCTGCATCAAACCAGTCTCAGGGTTGAAGACCACAATAACAACAACATCATATTTTCCTTCTTCTCTCCATACAAACAATCAACCAGCTGTTTTAGCAGTTTAGGAAATTGATTCTTGGGCAAGCCTGTCATTGACTTTTTTTTTCTTCCACGAAGTCAATACCTTATGCCACTCCCTTTTTATAGGACCACATAGTAGGTGACGTCCAATGGTTGGGTGACATGTGTCGAGTTTGGCGGCAGACACACAAACTTTACATCACTCTCCTCACAAGCTTTCACAATTCCTAAGTTGATAGGGGAACTTAAGTTGTTCCCAATCACAATCTTGACACCAGGCAGCTTTTTCAACCGAGGAAGTAAGGGGGTCATAAACCAGTCTTCGAATGTCCCTGAATGAAACCACCCACTTTTTATTATGTTGTACCTGCATGCTGAAGGACCACCTTCAGTCCATGTAGACCATAAATGCTCAGACTTATACTCAATGTAGGGTGGTAACATCTCTCCACAGCCACTTCCACAAAACCTTAAGGAAATACAATGCTTTGCTGACTCCATTGTGTGTTCCATGTATTTCTGCCCCCCTTTTACAATTGATCTTGCTTGCTCCAGGGTCATCTCGCTGGTTCGTCTCGTCATAATTGCATATGTTCTCATCTGGAAAGTTACTGAGAACAGTTTGCATGTTGTCGAAATAATCATTGACTACCGTTTCATCAATAGCAGCCCTTAATCATTTAATGTTGCTTTCTGTACGCACCATTAATCTGGTTGACGTTTTCTGAATGACGCTGCCCTATCAGGACCTGGAAAGTTGTTTTTAAAACTCTTTACTGTATACAGCTGTTTGTCAAGATGGTATTTTATGGAGTATCTTAAATCAAGATCAGTAATTGGAAATCCAAATGTAGCTAAGTTGTCTATATGAACCTCAAAGGCTTGTTCTTCTTCTTGATTGAAGACTGTAGGATGGCCATGTTTTCTTGGTAAGGCCTACTGGTACCAGAAACCCATAAGTTTTAAGCTTATTTATTATTGTGCTTCTATGTACATTGTAATACCGACTTGCACTCCGTTGTGTTCTTACTCCACTTCGTATGTCCTTCAAACAAGCTTCCAAGGTCTCGCTCAGCATTATAATCAGTGTACTTTCTTGAACCTGGCTTTCTCTTGTTGGTTCTCGTCATTTTGCAATCAGCAACTGGAACAAAAAGAACCAAACTAATATTGCACAACTAACATAAAAATGTTAGTAAAAATATTTTTGTTTTAATTTAGAAGTAACAAACGTATTTGAAAATTGATGGGGCTACTTAGTTCAAATTAGGCCTGGTACAAAGTAGCACTGAAAAACTAGTTTTTAGGTGAAGTTTACAAAAAGTTAAACATATACTGTTAAACAAAGGAATCAGGAAAAACAATAATCACACATAGGTAACAGATTAAGAAAAATGATATTTTGACGCTTACTTTATTTTTATCTTGTTACTAAATTCGTCCACGATGAAAAGTTTGGTGGTAAACAAATCACACATCAAAACAAAGGTTTACAAGAATTCAGGTGTTGCCAATGGTTAAATTTTAAACTTATCCAAAACTATTAAAATACCTTCAAGTATTTTAAGCCCAAAAATACCATTACATCTTGTTTTATTTGTTCAGCACAAAAATTTAAAACTTTTTTTTGTGTTTGCAGAGTACAGACGTACATGTAGACTTGAAGTTGTCTTGTGACCTGCATGTTTTTTCTGTAGATTTTCTTCAGCCACACACATACTTCTTCTCGCCGTATCTGTGCCTATTGAGAAAGTCTGTCAAGTTTTCCTCACTTCTGTTAGCTTGAAAATTACAGCCGAAAGTGCAAAACTATTGGATTATTCATCTCGATATATACAAAAATGAACAATACATCCTGTTTTAAATTAGCAACAGTAACGTATAATGTGACTCGATTTCAGCCAATCAGACGGTGCAGTCAGTGTTCACGCCTGCCATCTGTCGGCCATGACAAGTAACAGAGCAGCATCCAACAGGAGTTTACTTCATTTCGCAATTACGAGCTTAGCAGGAAGATACTGCACGTAACAAACATCTCCATATCGACAACAGTTACTTATTTTTAGCATGTTAACAAAATTACCATAAGCGTTCGTGTCTGTAAACTATTTATGAAGATAATATTTCAAACTCCGCAACTTTCGTGGTAATGCATTCATTATAAATGGCAACTGCTCCAATTAGTGAACCCTTTTAACCATGCTTCAACTATACCACGATTAGTGATATATGTATGTTATTCTGTATGTTTGTTAAATATCTAGCTATGTAAATTTTTGGAGTGCTCGGATCAACCGATCTGAGCCCCTAAATGCAATATAAACAGAAGACGTCGTAAATTGGTTGTTTGGGTAATATTGTATGGGTATTTACGTCAACAACGCAGTCAGAATGTCACTTTGGTAAAGTGTGTTATTGCTTGAGGTGAATAAACAATGCAAAGAACATGTAAAGGAAGTACTACTTTGTGTTGTGTCATGGTATTTGGTGGACAGTGGAATTAAGATGGCCACCAGAGTAATAAATATTTGAAGTTTATCTATTTGTTGGTTTCGCTCGTTCTTTATCATCAAAAGCACATAAAAAACACGGGACCTCATGTTTTTAACCCTAGACAACCAGATTTAGAGCCAGCATCAGCATCGAGACACAGCAGCGATCCAGCAAACAGCAGCGATTACCGCAATCACAATGCGTTTTAATGGCGCCAACCTAACATCAAGTGCTAACAAGCTCCGTAAATGGGAGTGAAATAGTGCGATTATAGCAATTAGCAATATCTACGACTAGGTGACCATTACAAAAGTGGGGGCTTAGCCGGGATCTTTAAGTGCATCGATGATAATAGTGGAGCGATAAATTTCGTAAGTGCTTAGCACTCCAAAAAAGTTTATTTCTGTAGTGTGGCAACAGTGAAAATATGTCAAAGTGAAAAAAAAAAAAAAAAAAAAACCCTGTGTATGTGCGACTACGAAAAACTATCATCACACTGCTCGGAAGATTAACGTCTGGATTATGTCAATGGAATTCATCAATCAAGACTTAAGCTTCGGTAAAACCGAATAAAAGTGAAGAATGCCAACAAGAACACCGACCACGACATCATAGCATAGCTACATAAAGCAAGGTATTTTGTTGTTGTTGTCATTTTAAAAAATTAGTAGTTAACATGTCTCTACCTGAGAGTGATGAGATCATAGGAAATGTAAAAATTGAACCAGGGGATGGTGAACAATTAAACTTAACAGAGTGGCTAGCACAGTTTGCAACTCAAATAAGCTCGCAACTTAAACAATCGAGTGAACAAGTAAGTTTGAAACTTAAAGAAAACTCAGATAGACTGGATAAGTTAAGTTTGAATTTTGATCTATTAGGTAGTCATCTCAATGAGAAGTGTGAGGAAATTAAAACTACCCTCGGTAAGGACACTAGAGAAAAGTTGATACGCTTCAGAAAAGAATTTCAAGTTAAAGTTGAAAGTTTAAATGAAAACATACAAGCAAACACAGACAGCATTGCTGTCATCTACAACAGAGTAGATACTGAAGTTGAAAGATTAGATCAGAGAATAGACAAAACATCAGAAAACCTTAAACAAGAATACAACCTGTATACCACTAATGAAGATACAAAAGTAGAAAATATACACACTAAATATACACAATTGGAGGACACATTGATGTCCAAACAAACGATTTACTATCAAAATACAATTTATGGGCACAGCCAAGTGAAACGCTTTCCTGGTGAAAATCTGCACCCTGTTGACTTTATTCACCAATGTAAGGATATGTTTGTTGTAGGAATGTCAGATAACATAAAAATTAAGTTAGTAAAACGGTTTCTAGAAGGGGAGGCCCTATCCTGGGCAAATGAGAATAATGATTCCTGTGAATACTTTTGAAGGGTTTGAAGCTAAATTTATTTGTAAATTTTGGTCACAATCCATACAAGCCAGATTAAAGTCGGAATTTCTACATGGACCAGTGTATAGAGGGAAAGTAGGGGGAATGCAAAAATTTTGCAGAGATCAATTGAAAAAACTTGCTCACTTGAATAACTCTTTTGATATTATGACACAAATTTATGTTTTAAAAAGAAGGTTACCAGAGAGACTGCAGTGGGAATTGGTCCATGGACCAGATGATTCAATGGAAGAGTTCCTGAAATTTGTAGATAGATTAGATAGGGCCTTGGAAAGAGAAAATAACCAAAGTTTTGGCTCTGGCAACAACCAGTATAGGGGGTGGAACAGGAATGTAAATAGAGATTATTATGGGAGGAGAGACTTTGAAAATTCTGGAAATAATGCTTCAAATAGGGGAGATAGGAGATATGAAAATGATTTCAGAAACAATATACAGGAGGGAGGATGGAGGAGAGGTAGAAATAGGTATTGGGGAAGAGAACAAGATAGAAGGGGGTTTGTTGAAACTAGTGAACAAAATGACAACTACAAATGGACAGACCGAGGGAACCAGCTGGGAAACGGTGGACTGTCCCACTAGATGTCCGTAGTTTTGGGGCTAGACAATATTATGACAGGACAACACATAACCAAAACTGGAAAAGGAGAGGATACAATGTAAACAGTAAGTACCATGAAAATACTGATGTTGTTAGAATGAATAAAATAGATTTCAATAAAAGGTTTTGGGATACTATGAGTAAAAGTGATACAGTTAATAAAAATAGTGTTCAAGCTCAGGTAGTTAGTGAAAGTGCAGAAGTTGAAGGTATTGCAGAGTCCCAAAGTTGGGCTGCAAAAGATACTGGTGTTAATAACAAGTCAGACACACCACAAATAGAATCTATTTTGGGGGGTTTATTTGATAAGAAGGGGGATGGTGAAGTGTTTAATGGAGCCAAAGACTCAATTGCTGAGATTCAGATACATAGGGGGGAAACTGAAGATGGGGTTGTTGTGGAGAAGGAGGAAGAAGTAATAGAGGGACATTTAAATAATGATCCTAAATCAAGTGATGATATTGATGAGAGTGTGGAGGAAGAAATAAAAGTATTTGTAGAATTGAAAAGTGATTATGTGGTAAAGGTAAGTGATGTGACAAATATGGGTAATAATGAGGTTAATTTAAGTGAAATGCATGCTAGGGAATGTGTATCTGATGACAAGCTATTGCCTATTGGGAACTATGAAACACTAATCTATGAGAATGGCAACAATAATAATATTAAAGAAAATATAAAGGGATGGAATGTAAATGTGTGTTTTCAAGAAAAAGGGGAAAAGTTTTTGGAAGTTTCGTGGAACAACTATGGAAACTGTGTAAACAAAGATGCCTTTTGGACAGAATTAGCAAAGGTAAGTGCAACCTTGTATCCTATATGGTGGATAAGAATCTGTAGTGGACTTCATAAAAAATCGGGTGAAAACTGTAGTTTGTTAAGTGACAACACAGTGTTAAGAGGAACAGATGAAAACAAAGGTTTATGTTTAAATGTCAATGCTTTGCAAACAGAGAGGGGTGTGTCTAAGTGTAGGAAAGAGACATTAGACTTAGGAACTAAAGAAATTGAAAATGATCTATTGTTTGAAAATACTGAAATAGACAAAGATGTTGAGCTAGGTTGTCCATATGTTAAAGTAAACATTGACAAGTGGGAAGGAAGAGTGTTAGTAGACACAGGAAGTCCTGTTTCTGCCATCACTTCTAGATTTAGAGATAAGCTCAGAAATTCTCAACACTTTCCTGAGATGCCAGTTGTTGGATTAAAAGTGAAAGGAAAAGCTACACAGTTGAAACTAGGGGACCTTGTACTCGTCAAGACAAAAGAGAAATCAAAATTATTGTCAGCCGAACTTAAGAAGTTTTTTGATATTTACATTGGTCCATTTGAAATAAAAGAAAGCTCACATCCTAATTCGTATAGACTTATCTTTCCCAGATCAAGAAGGTTATTTGGATTAAGAAACATCACTGAATTGAAACCATATAAACATGATTAAGCACATTTCCCTTTTGGAATACAGTTACTTACCCATTTTCCGTAAAACATGTTACCAGCAAAGATTTTTACTGGGTGTGTCAAATAGCAACTACCACTCATCCTATAGACCCTGGAAAAGTTCCAGATCTCTGAGAGAATGTTTTTATATTTTTATTGTCACTATTGAATATTAAATTTTGAGACATCTTCTTTACTTGCAATGGGCAAGTTTAACCATGCACCCAAGAAGGTGACAAACATTTATTACTTTCTTTTTGTGTTGCTGAATATGGGACATACTTGCACCAAATACAAACGACAATGTAAAAAATTGTTGTGCAAGACTCATAATTTTGTTACTATTCTTTTCTTAGGCATAAGATTTGTGTACAATTTTCTACAGCTAATCAGATGTTCACCAAGTTTGATGTTTGTGTTATGTTGTGACCAATTTAAGTGTGCAATTTTGGTATTCATATGTTCTTGTACTATCTTGACTATGTGTCTCAATGGGAGACAATATTTAAAAAAAAACTTTTCTTTTTTTTTTCAAATCCATATTATATTCACACATGTGACTTCTTTAGTGTTTGTGTTTATATATCATGTCCATACTTATAATTATGTTCTTTGTTTTCATTTCCTTTATGTGGCTCAAAAAGAGCAGACAGTTGCAATATTTTCCTATGGACATCTGACCTGTCCATCTATGTAATATATTTATGTTCCTTCTATTATCTTGATTATTCTGCGACTCAATGATAGCTGACTTTGAAATAATTTACATATATTTTTTATAGATCTTAAAATCGCATGTGATATATTTGTGTCTGTTTTTGATCATTTTCCATGTGGCTCACTGGGAGCAAAGATTAACAATTTTTTTTACTTTCATATATTACTACATATTTTTATTATGCTGTCATACTGAGAGCCATAGCACAAATTGCATTTGAAACAACACAACTAAAATATTTGCAGGAAAAAGTCATTTTGAAACGGTGTAACGGTCGTTGTACACATACACATTATGCATAGTAAAACAAAAAAATTATTAAAGTAGTACTTTTCCAAATTTTAACCATTTGACACATTTGTCCTAGTCGGCTAATATCATTAACATTCTGTAAATGATATTACCCGAGGGGGGGTATTGTAACGGAACATATTAAAGGCTTTACTTTACCGAAGTATGCAATACCCTCCAAATTCAACCAGTTTAATGAGTATTTGTGATTATAGAAAAGTTATTGTGTATGTTAACAATGATTGCATAACATGTCTCCATGAACAGTCAACCCATTAAATTATACTGAATAACTGACCCACACAAAAGTTAATATCACTTGATCACTGATACAGCAAATGTCATCATGTAAAAACACTAATTAATATGAAGTACGAAAATTAGTGGCCAACTTAGATATTTTGGATCTCCTTAAATAAAAATCACCCAGCGAAACCTATTTGTTCACTGGGAGCGTTTTTACTCAGTATTCACGTAATCAATCCTATTTTAGACGAAAACCAATGTAATTCTTAATAATTCTTGTTATTTACTTATTTATGCAAGTTAGAGAAGTCAATTGACAAACTTCTAAAAAACGGCCTTTTTGTAACAAAGAATTATTCTGCCAAGTCAACAAATCTGTCTGTCATTTTAATAACATGTTAAATTATGTCACTCGATGCAAATTAATAACTTTTCTGCACAAATTATGATAATAGATGTACATGTGACTTATAAACTATATCTCTTTTTAGTAGTTCTTTGACAAGGCTATAAATACAAGCAGCAAGAAGGGTTGGGGGCGCAGTCAGAATGTCACTTTGGTAAAGGGTGTTTGTGTGTTATTGTTTGAGGTGGATAAACAATGCAAAGAACATGTAAAGGAAGTACTACTTTGTGTTGTGTCATGGTATTTGGTGGACAGTGGAATTAAGATGGTCACCAGAGTAATAAATATTTGAAGTTTACCTATTTGTTGGTTTCGCTCGTTCTTTATCATCAAAAGCACATAAAAAACATGGGACCTCATGTTTTTAACCCTAGACAACCAGATTTAGAGCCAGCATCAGCATCGAGACACAGCAGCGATCCAGCAAGCAGTAGCGATTACCACAATGCATTTTAATGGTGCCAACCTAACATCAAGTGCTAACAGGCTCCGTAAATGGGAGTGAAATAGTGTGATTATAGCAATTAGCAATATCTACGACTAGGCGACCATTACAAAGTTCATGGCACCTTTCATCGGTAACGCTGGAATTCAATACGGCCTTTATGACAGCTTCCACTGTCGCAGGAATCCGCTCAATCAGGTTCTGGAAGGTTTCTACATCTACATCTACATTTATACTCCGCAAGCCACCCAACGGTGTGTGGCGGAGGGCACTTTACGTGCCACTGTCATTACCTCCCTTTCCGGTTCCAGTCGCGTATGGCTCGTGGGAACAACGACTGCCGGAAAACCTCCGTGCACGGTCAAATCTCTTTAATTTTACTTTCGTGATCTCCTCAGGAGGTATAAGTAGGGGGAAGCAATATATTTGATACCTCATCCAGAAACGCACCCTCTCGAAACCTCGACAGCAAGCTACACCGCGATGCAGAGCGCCTCTCTTGCAGAGTCTGCCACTTGAGTTTGCTAAAACATCTCCGTAACGCTATCACGCTTACCAAATAACCCTGTGACAAAACGCGCTGCTCTTCTTTGGATCTTCTCTATCTCCTCCGTCAACCGGATCTGGTACGGATCCGACACTGATGAGCAATACTCAAGTATAGGTCGAACGAGTGTTTTGTAAGCCACCTCCTTTGTTGATGGACTACAGTTTCTAAGGACTCTCCCAATGAATCTCAACCGGGTACCCGCCTTACCGAAAATTAATTTTATATGATCATTCCACTTCAAACCGTTCCACACGCATACTCCCAGATATTTTACAGAAGTAACTGCTACCAGTGTTTGTTCCGCTAGCATATAATCATACAATAAAGGATCCTTCTTTCTATGTATTCGCAATACATTCCATTTGTCTATGTTAAGGGTCAGTTGCCACTCCCTGCTCCAAGTGCCTATCCGCTGCAGATCTTCCCGCATTTCGCTACAATTTTCTAATGCTGCAACTTCTCTGTATACTACAGCGTCATCCGCGAAAAGCCGCACGGAACTTCCGACACTATCTACTAGGTCATTTATATATATTGTGAAAAGCAATGGTCCCATAACACTCCCCTGTGGCACGCCACAGGTTACTTTAACGTCTATACACGTCTCTCCATTGAGAACAACATACTGTGTTCTGTTTGCTAAAAACTCTTCAATCCAGCCACACAGCTGGTCTGATATTCCGTGGGCTCTTACTTTGCTTATCAGGCGACAGTGCGGAACTGTATCGAATGCCTTCCGGAAGTCAAGGAAAATAGTATCTACCTGGGAGCCTGTATCTAATATTTTCTGGGTCTCATGAACAAATAAAGCGAGTTGGGTCTCACACGATCGCTGTTTCCGGAATCCGTGTTGATTCCTACAGAGTAGATTCTGGGTTTCCAAAAACGACATCATACGCGAGCAAAAAACATGCTCTAAAATTCTACAACAGATCGACGTCAGAGATACAGGTCTATAGTTTTCCGCATCTGCTCAACGACCCTTCTTGAAGACTGGGACTACCTGTGCTCTTTTCCAATCATTTGGAACCCTCCGTTCCTCTAGAGACTTGCGGTACACGGCTGTTAGAAGGGGGGCAAGTTCTTTCGCGTACTCTGTGTAGAATCGAATTGGTATCCCGTCAGGTCCAGTGGACTTTCCTCTATTGAGTGATTCCAGTTGCTTTTCTATTCCTTGGACACTTATTTTGATGTCAGCCATTTTTTCGTTTGTGCGAGGATTTAGAGAAGGAATTGCATTGTGGTCTTCCTCTGTGAAACAGCTTTGGAAAAAGGTGTTTAGTATTTCAGCTTTATGCGTGTCATCCTCTGTTTCAATGCCATCATCATCCCAGAGTGTCTGTATATGCCGTTTCGAGCCACTTACTGATTCAACATAAGACCAGAACTTCCTACGATTTTCTGTCAAGTCGGTACATAGAAATTTACTTTCGAATTTACTGAGCGCTTCACGCATAGTCCTCCTTACGCTAACTTTGACATCGTTTAGCTTCTGTTTGTCTGAGAGGTTTTCGCTGCGTTTAAGCTTGCAGTGAAGCTCTCTTTGCTTTCGCAGTAGTTTCCTAACTTTGTTGTTGAACCACGGTGGGTTTTTCCCGTCCCTCACAGTTTTACTCGGCACGTACCTGTCTAAAACGCATTTTACGATTGCCTTGAACTTTTTCCATAAACACTCAGCTTGTCAGTGTCGGAACAGAAATTTTCGTTTTGATCTGTTAGGTAGTCTCAAATCTGCCTTCTATTACTCTTGCTAAACAGATAAACCCTCCTCCCTTTTTTTATATTCCTATTTACTTCCATATTCAGGGATGGCAGCGCAGGAGAGCTATCGATGTCGGTCGGTGAGGCCTGGCACGAAGTCGGCGTTCCAAAACATCTCAAACGTGTTCTCTAGGATTCAGGTCAGGACTCTATGCACGCCACTCCATTACAGGGATGTTACTGTCGGGCAATCACTCCACCACAGGGTGTGCATTATGAACAGGTGCTCGATCGTATTGAATGATGCAGTCGCCATCCCCGAATTTCTCTTCAACAGTGGGAAGCAAGAAGGTGGTTCAAACATCAATGTGCTGTGATAGTGCCACGTAAAACAACAAGGGGTGCGAGCACCCTCCATAAAAAACACGACCACGCCATAACACCACCGCCTCTGAATTTTTCTGTTGGCACTACACACACTTGCAGATGATGGTCACCGGGCATTCGTCGTACCCACACCCTGCCATCAGATCGCCACATTGTGTACCATGATTCGTCACTCCACACAACGTTTTTCCACTGTTCAATTGTCCAATGTTTACGCTCCTTACACCAAGCGAGGCTTCGTTTGGCATCTACCGGCGTGATGTGTGGCTTATGAGCAACCGCTCGAACATGAAATCCAAGTTTACTCACCTCCCGCCTAACTGTCATAGTACTTGCAGTGGATCCTGATGCAGTTTGGAATTCCTGTGGGACGGTGTGGATAGATGTCGGCCTATTACACATTACGACCCTCTTCAACTGTCGGCGGTCTCTGTCAGTCAACAGACTGCTATACGTGTCCCTTCACGTTTCCACTTCACTATCACATCGGAAACAGTGGACCTAGGGATGTTTAGGAGTGTGGAAATCTTCGCATACAGACGTATGACACAAGTGACACCCAATCACTCACCACGTTCGAAGTCCATGAGTTCCGCGGAGCGCCCGATTCTCCTCTCTCACATCTAATGACTACTTAGGTCGTTGATATGGAGTACCTAGCAAAGGTGGCAGCACAATGCACCTAATATGAAAAACGTATATTTTTGGGGGTGTCCGGGTAGTTTTGATCACATACTGTATGTAAACAGAAAGAATACTGCGTCGCGGTCGGCAACACCTATATAAGACAATAAGTGTGTGGCGCAGTTGTTACATCAGTTACTGCTGCTACAATGGCAGGTTGTCAAGATTTTAGTGAGTTTGAACGTGTTATAGTTGGCGCACGGGCGATGGGACGCAGCATCTCTGAAGTAGCGATGAAGTGAAGATTTTCCCCGTACCGTCAGTATCAGGAATCCGATAAAACATCAAATCTGCGACATCGCTGCTACTGGAAAAAGATCCTGCAAGAACAGGACCAACAACGACTGAAGAAAATCGTTCAACTTGCTGCAGATTTCAATGCTCGACCATCAACAAGTGTCGGCGTGTGAACAATTCAACGAAACGTCATCAATATCGGCTTTCGGAGCCGAGGGCCCACTCGTGTATCCTTGATGACTGCACGACACTAAGCTTTACGCCTCGCCCGGGCCCGTCAATACCGACATCGGGCTGTTGATGACTGGAAACATGTTGCCTGGTCGTACGAGTCTCGCTTCAAATTGTATCGAGCAGATGGACGTGTACAGGTATGGAGACAACATGATGAATCCATGGACCCTACATGTCTGCAGGGGACTCTTAAAGCCGGTGGTGGCTCTGTAATGGTGTGGGGCTGTACAGTTGGAGTGATATGTGACCCCTCATACGTCTAGATACGACTCTGACAAGAAACACTCGTACGTAAGCATCCTGTTTGATCACCTGCATCCATTCCTGTCCATTGTGTATTCCGATGGACTTGGCCGATTCAAGCAGGACAATGCGACGCCCCACACGTGCAGAATTGCTACAGAGTGGGTCCAGGAACACTCTTCTGACTTTAAACACTTCCGATGGTCACCAAACTCCCCAGACACGAACATTATTGAACGTATCTGGGATGTCTTGCAAGGTGCTGTCCGGAAGATATCTTCCCCCCCCCCGGTATTCTTACGGATTTATAGACAGCCCTGCAGGATTCATATTGTCAATTCTCTCCAGCACTACTTCATTCATTAGTCGAGTCCATGCCACGTCGTGTTGCGGCAGTTGTGCGTACTTGTGGAGGCCCTACACGATATTAGCCAGATGGATCAGTTTCTTTGGCTCTTCAATGTACAACTTGTTTGTTATTTATTTATCGAAAATAATGAAACATGAAAGTCAATGAATGTACAATTTAGGGCATCATGAACCGACAGCCAAACATTGATTTTTGGAGTCTGTTTGCACATTGCATTTATTAATCACATCGCAGCAGTAATGTTTACAAAGTGTAATTAACTGTGACTGAAAGAAATGTCTAAATGATGTTCTCAAAAGATCACTGTCATTTCGGTTTGATTAAAGATCAAGATCATCATGAACATCGTTTGAGGGCATTGTATTGATGATAACTTCATCCACAGCGATTTCCATTATTCCGTCTCGTGTCCACTTCTCTTGCTGCAGCTGTTGCTCTTTCCTGCAATAACCTTGCCACTCTACTGTAGTAATTAAAAGGATAGCAAGATTAATAAGGATCTGGAATCTTTCGTTAGGCATGTCACCAGTGACGTTTTTCTGCCTGAAATTGTATAATTTTGGTCATGCCAATCCGTCGGAATTAAATCGCAGTTGTAGAGTTATAAACGGAATATAGTACTGGCCCTTAAATTGCTACACCACGAAGACGCCAAATTTAACCGACAGGAAGAAGATGCTGTGATATGCAAATGATTAGCTTTTCAGAGCATTCACACAAGGTTTGGCAGCGGTGGCGACACCTACAACGTGCTGACGTGAGGAAAGTTTCCAACCGATTTCTCATACACAGACAGCAGTTGACCGGCGTTGCCTGGTGAAACGTTGTTGTTAAGCCTCGTGTAAGGAGGAGAAATGCGTACCATCACGTTTCCGACTTTGCTAAAGCTCGGATTGTAGCCTATCGCGATTGCAAATGGCTCTGAGCACTATGGGACTTAACATCTATGGTCATCAGTCCCCTAGAACTTAGAACTACTTAAACCTAACTAACCTAAGGACAGCACACAACACCCAGCCATCACGAGGCAGAGAAAATCTCTGACCCCGCCGGGAATCGAACCCGGGAACCCGGGCGTGGGAAGCGAGAATGCTACCACACAACCACGAGATGCGGGCCATCGCGATTGCGGTTTATCGTATCGCGACATTGATGCTCGCGTTGGTCGAGATCCAATGACTGTTCAGGAGGGTAATAGGGAACGCCGTGCTGGATCCCAACGGCCTCGTATCACTAGCAGTCGAGATGACAGGCATCTTATCCGCATGGCTGTAACGGATCATGCAGCCACGTCTTGATCCCTGAGTCAACAGATGGGGACGTTTGCAAGACAACAACCATTTGTACGAACAGTTCGACGACGCTTGAGGCATCACGGACTATCAGCTCTGAGACCGTGGCTGCGGTTACTCTTGACGCTGCATCACAGACAGGAGCGCCTGCGATGGTGTATTCGACGACGAACCTGGGTGCACGAATGGCAAAACGTCATCTTTTCGGATGAATCCAGGTTCTGTTTACAGCATCACGATGGTCGCATCCGTGTTTGGCGACATCGCGGTGAACGCACATTGGAAGCGCTTATTCGTCATCGCCATACTGGCGTATTGCCCGGCGTGATGGTATGGGGTGCCATCGGTTACACGTCTCGGTCACCTCTTGTTCGCATTGACGGCACTTTGAACAGTGGACGTTACACTTCAGATGTGTTACGACTCGTGGCTCTACCCTTCATTCGATCCCTGTGAAACCCTGCATTTCAGTTGTGCCACAAACTCCCCTTTCCCCAATTCTATTCAATACCTCCTCATTGGTTACGTGATCTACCCATCTAATCTTCAGCATTGTTCTGTAGCGCCACATTTCGAAAGCTTCTATTCTCTTCTTGGTTCAAAAATGGTTCAAATGGCTCTGAGCACTATGGGACTCAACTGCTGTGGTCATCAGTCCCTTAGAACTTAGAACTACTTAAACCTAACTAACCTAAGGACATCACACACATCCATGCCCGAGGCAGGATTCGAACCTGCAACCGTAGCAGTCGCACGGTTTCTCTTCTTGTCCAAGCTACTTATCGTCCATGTTTCACTTCCATACATGGCTACACTCCAGAAACGACTTCCTGACACTTAAATCTATACTCGATGTTCTGGTATAATATATTTGTCCAATGAATACCCGTTTATCATCTGCATTTCTTCTTGGTGTAGCAATTTTAATGGCCAGTAGTGTATGTTGCTAATCGATATTCGAAAATAAAGTTCATGTGTTATTAGAATGAATCTTCTTTGTTTGGAGTTTTATTTCATTGTCATTCTCGTCGTGTATAAACGTTTTCTGCTCAGCTACGAAAGAGCGCAGCCGTTTAGCGCTATTTATCTACAGCGCAGTTTATAGGTGAATGGTGAGTATTAATGTGTCTTGTAAAAGTGGGAAATATTTTCAAACGTTAATGCATATAGCGAAGGTGAGGAAAGATTTAATATATATTATTTATTACGAGTAAAACAGCTTGAAGTAGAATCGATAAGTGATTGTCTTATGTTAGCCGCTGTCTTAGTGTAATATTGCAGTGGCAGTT
This sequence comes from Schistocerca americana, assembly GCF_021461395.2. Taxonomy (NCBI): domain Eukaryota; kingdom Metazoa; phylum Arthropoda; class Insecta; order Orthoptera; family Acrididae; genus Schistocerca; species Schistocerca americana. Next base: position 118,628,140 of record NC_060129.1, read on the forward strand.
TTAAATTGATTTTCTATACAAACGTAAATGTTGTTCGTTATAACTGCAATAATAATTGTGTACTAGTGGCCGAGGACATACACTGAGGTGACTGTGAATACATCGAACTTCTATGAATGCAAGCAGCATCTTACGTGATATAAATTCTTATCTGCTGATGTATGAAGCCTGGTAATTTCGTAACAACTTTTATGAAATATTTTGACAGGAAAATACATTAGTGCTGTTCCTTTTGCTTAAAGAAAAGTGTTGCCACCCCGAGATAACACAAGAGCTAATTCTGATAAACGATCTTCAACCAGCAAAGAGTTTTTTAAATAACGGCACTGAAATTACTAAAAATCATTAATTTTGTTTATCTCAGCTTATTTATCTTACATTTAGCTTGTTTGTTGGTTATAAATGATTGCTTTTGTGAATGAACTTTGTGGCATTTACGCTGCATGACAGACAACATTGCTACACGTTCCCAGGTGGAGATATATTTAACAAAATAACGTTCATTGGCCGGGAAAAGCAGTGCTTAAATAAAACCATTAATAGTAAGTAGCTAATTTTATTGTAATTTTGCTGAACTTATGCAACACAACACACGCACGATTGCATCACACGTCACAATACACAATTCATCATCGAGTTGTTATATGAAACAATAAGGTATGAAAGGAATCAATTGGAATCAAGTTTTTGCTCCAATTGGAATAAATTTTGTGCACCAATTAGTTTACTCAGAATCAGATGAGAGGAATGAAGAAAACGTGCAAATGCTAAACAAGTCGTTTTTAATATTCATATGAAAAGAGAACCTTTACCAGAAAACTGAATCCAGGGGTTGATGTAGCTTTGCTTCATATACAGATCGTATTTTTCGCAATTTAACGAGCCTTCATTGTTTACAGCAAGAAAATCGGAATGCTAATTTTTCTCACTTACTGCTGGTATCAGTTGCTTCGCAATAGTCGCTCGCCACTTCTGCGTGTGTTTTTGTCTCTTACTATTGCTCATTCTACATTTCTGACTCTAACAGGAGCTATACCAAACAACTGTTTACGTGTAGCTAATCCCAGCAGCTAAAATGCAGAATTAATTAAATAATTAAGTATCCATTCACCTCCGGCTTTAGACAAAAGCTCGATTTCAATATGGCAGACTTCGCGCATGCGCACTAAATTCTGGCGCACGGATTGAAGCCGAGTTTCCACCTTGAGGTGCCTGGCAGAGGGTACGTCGCACTGTAGCAGTTATTAAGGTTTCTTTCTGTTCCATTCACCTATGGAGTGCGGGAAGAATGATTGAATGCCTGTGCGTGCAGTAATTATTCTAATCTTATCCTCACGATTCCTTCGTGAGAGATACCTAGAGTCGTCATTTAAAGCAGGTTCTTGAAACTTTGGTCCTAGGGTTTCTCGTGATGGTTTACGTCTGTCTTCAAAAGTCTGCCAGTTCAGTTCTTGCCCATGGGTTAAACAAAAGGCCAGCCGGTGTGGCCGTGCGGTTCTAGGCGCTACAGTCTGGAACCGCGTGACGGCTACGGTCGCTGGTTCGAATCCTGCCTCGGGCATGGATGTGTGTGGTGTCCTTAGGTTAGTTAGGTTTAAGTAGTTCTAAGTTCTAGGGGACTGATGACCACGGATGTTAAGTCCCATAGTGCTCAGAGCCCTTTGAACCATTAAACAAACCTGTGACCATTCGTGCGGCCCTTCTCTGTATACGTTCAGTATCCCCCGTTAGTCCCATATGGTACGGGTCCCACACACTTGAGCAATATTCTAGAACTGGTCGCATGAGTGATTTGTTACCAATCTCCTTTGCAGACTGATTGCACTTCCTCAATATTCTACCAATAAACCAAAGTCTACCATTACCTATGCCATCATTCCGTTTCATATGCCTACAATGTGTTACACCCAGCTATTTGTGTTAGTTGGTCGATTCCAACAGTGACACATTTATATTATAGTCAAAACATTGTAACGTTGATACATTAATTTGTTCTTAAAGCGGTGCTAATATTCAAGGCAATAAAAGCGGGTTAAAAGCTGTGAGCTATATGGGGAAGCAAACCTTGCATCACTGAGCAACTGTTTCACCAGGTATCCTGTCTAGCTTACCAAATTCCCAACCAGACTAGCATTAATTATAATCTCTTAATAGTCATCTTACGACAACCACTGATTTATATACAAAAAGAGAATTTAAATAAAAAGAAATAAATCAGTTTATATTTGGAAATTTATTTTAACATTGATCATTGTTCCGTTAAAATTTCAGCATATTAAACTTGATTCATAACTAAACTGGTGCCTTATTTAGGATTGTGAAAATGCGAGTTTGTAATCTTATTGAACACATCAAATATGGAGCCAAGATTGGGAGACTGCATACAACACTGCATTCATAAAATAACACATGAAGAACATTGAAACATATGCAAGAGGAAATTAACCACAACCACACACTGGTATACTAAATTCATACTAACTCTCTGTGAAATCTTCCCGAAAAGAGTAGCTGAGGGCTAATTTGATGATTACACCACATGCTTCACGTGGTCAACTTGGCTTACACAAAGAGTGTAACTCCACAATAATTTTGATAATTAAAATAAATTACATCGAAACGCAATTTACAAAAGAAAAACCTCGAACTGGTTACTATCGTCATACTATTAACCTGATGGGTCAAACAATTGTATAAGCACGTGGTACTGGTCTCACAAAGTACACCCCATGTGGGTTGAACATAAAGAAAAGTTGCTATATTAAAAATATTATCAAGACGAGACGTTGTAATCTCACACACATTCGCATTTAAGATTGATGATCTTAATTGGAGTTACTGATCAACACGTGGTTCCACTTTACTCATAAAGTAGTGACAAAGCAACTACCGGAATAATTTCTGAACTTCACACTCGAATTACACTGCGTTGCAATTTAAGACAACATAAGATATTTTAGATATAAACCTGAAATAAAGGTGATTAAATTTTCAGTTAGGCTGAACTTAAGAAATCCATTGTCCTATGGACTTAGCAGAGACGCGCTTAGCCGGAGATCTTACCACTTCAGACGCTCGCCGTGGGCAGACTGCCGTGGGCCCTTCCTGAGGGTGGCTCACAAATACAAACGGAAGTGGCCAGAGAGGCAGCTTCCTGTACCAACATGACAAGGGATGGACAGGACCATACCAAGAATAGAAACCTCATTGCTTTTAGAAAGCGTAGCTACCTGTTCCGACGTTGGTCCTACTGTTCTCTAGCAGACAGGCTTGTCTGCTGCCATGAAGCATGCAACTAGAAATACATTTGCTCATTCATCCTCTCACACAGAAGGGAAGGGGGATGACAGTGTCTTATGATATACAGTATATAAAAGAAAGCGGATGTAGGTTCCGTATGAGACTGTGTGACATGAATTACATATAAACTGTGTTTTAAAGTGTAGTAATGTGACAGATCATTCCTGATTATGTTTAAAAGTAACACGTTCCACTGCTCAGTCTGCTCCCAGATAGTCAGAAACACCACAATAAATTTAGAACTGGAATGTATGCCATAAATGACAACAGTTATAAAAAAATTAACATGAAAGGAATCCAACATGCCATGTTTTTTCGATTCGCAGAGTGCAAAATTTTACATTTCTGAATATTTACAGCAAGTTGCCGATCTCTGCAGCACAGTGAAATCTCATCAGGAGCAGACTGGATATTTATGCAGCTTCTCTCAGGCAGTACTTCAGTATAGGTAACTTCATCGTCTGCAAGAAGCCTGATTTTACTGTTAATATTGTCTGCAAGGTCATTAAAATACAACAGGAACAGCAAGGGCCCTGAAACACCCCTAGGACACACCCAAAGTTACTTCTTCATCTGATGACGGCTCTCCATCAAAAATAAGATCCTGTGTCCTTCCTGCCAAAGAGCCCTCAGTCCAGTCACAAGTTTAACTTGATACCCCAAGAAACATTGCAGCTATCTGGTTGCCTTGATCCACAGCTTCCAGTATGTCATGTGATCACATGACGTCAGATCAGGTGAATGTGGATGTCATGCTAAACCATTTCTGTGTTCTGTCCTATCGCTGCCTATCCAACAACTAGGTATATCGGCGTTAAACCAATCGCTTACTGAGTTATGCCACTGAGGCAGCGCATCATTTTGCTGCCAAATAAAGTTCTGTGGTTCAGGTTCCACCAACTGCTACAAGTGCCATAGTTCTAGAGCACCAAGACACACTGTGTGATCAAAAGTATCCGGACACGCCCAAAAACATACGTTTTTCATATTAGATGCATTGCGCTGCCACCTGCTGCCAGGTACTCCATATCAACGACCTCAGTAGTCATTAGACATGGTGAGAGAGCAGAATGAGGCGCTCTGTGGAACTCACAGACTTCGAACGTGGTCAGGTGTTGGGAGTGTGTACGTCTGTACGCGAGATTTCCAGACTCCTAAACATCCCTAGGTCCACTGTTTCCAATGTGATAGTGAAGTGGAAACGTGAAGGGACACGTATAGCACAAAAGTGTACAGGCCGAGCTCGTCTGTTGACTGACAGAGGCTGCTGACAGTTGAAGAGTGTTGTAATGTGTAATAGGCAGACATCTATCCAAACCATCACACAGGAATTCCAAACTGCACCAGGATCCACTGCAAGTACTGTGGTAGTTAGGTGGGAGGTGAGAAAACTTGGATATCATGGTCGAGCGGCTGCTCGTAAGCCACACATCACGCCGGTAAATGCCAAACGACGCCTCGCTCGGTGTAAGGAGCTAAACGTTGGACAAGTGAATAATGGGAAAACGTTGTACGGAGTGACGAATGACGGTACACAATATGGCGACCCGATGGCAGGACATGGGTATGGCGAATGCACAGTGAACGTCATCTGCCAGCGTGTATAGTGTCAACAGTAAAATTCGGAGCCGGTAGTGTTATGGTGTGGTCATGTTTTTCATGGAGGGGGCTTGCATCCCTTGTTGTTTTGCGTGGCACTATCAGAGCACAGGCCTACATTGATATTTTAAGCAACCTCTTGCTTCCCACTGTTGAAGAACAATTTGGGGACGGCGATTGCATCTTCCAACACGATCTAGCAACTGTTCATAATGCATGGCCTGTGGCGGAGTGGTTACACTACAATAACAACCCTGTAATGGACTGGCCTGCACAGAGTCCTCACCTGAATCCTACAGAACACCTTTGGGATGTTGTGGAACGCCGACTTCGTGCCAGACCTCACTGACCGACATCGATACCTCACCTCAGTGCAGCATTTTCCCCAAGGAACCTTCCAGCACCTGTTGAGCGTATGCCTGCGTGAGTGGAAGCTGTCATCAAGCCTAAGGATGGGCCAACACCATATTGAATTCCAGCGTTACCGATGGAGGGCGCCACGAACTTGTAAGTCATTTTCAGCCAGGTGTCCGCATACTTTTGATCACATAGTGTAAAAAACACCAGTTAAAGTTGCTTCACCGAAAAACAAAGGCCAGTACTTTTTCTATCTTGATATGGCACAAGAAACGTTCAATTTACGGCATTCTAGTTACAACTGGACCACCTCGTTGGGATTTGCTGAGCCCCAGATGCGTAAATTAAGTGTGCTCACATTTCCACTTAGGTGAAATCACTGAAGATGGCACGATCCAAAAATCTTCATCATCATGCAGAAAACTTTGATTTTTATTTACTTATTTATTTATACGTCTAGCTCCGTAGGACCAAATTGAGGAGGAAATCTTCAAGATCATGGAACGTGTCAGTACATGGAACTACAACATAAAAGTAATAGCAGGTAGAATGAAATGTTTATGAACCCGAAAAAAGTAAAGCCATAAGTTTAATTAAACACAATCAATAATGTAACATAAGAATCAGCTTAATTTTTTCAAGGAAGCCCTCAACAGAATAGAAGAAACAGCCATCAACATTTATCTTTATCAAGCTTTAGCTACGTAGCTTTTATTTCAAAAATTGTGTACAGTCTCAGGCTCTGCAGCGTTATGGTCTGATTGTCGCGCTGTTAATACGCAGTCTGAAAAATGGCTGAGGCTGCTTTTTGTTACGTAGTGAAACACGTGCGTGGAACACAGTTAAAAAGTGCCGAGAAATAGGCTGTTCTTAATGTCTTTCATAAATTTACGCAGACAATCAGCTTTGAAGTTTTCCAGCTGTTGAGTATAATGAAGTTGCTAAATACACCTACAATGAATTGAATGTTTAGCTCAGGTGGTAACGTAATGAAATGTGAGCCTACTGCAGTTACTCGTTCGTTTGCTCAAATCTCCCCAATACCATTCTTTTTCTCGGTCAATTTTAAATACATACATCTCGTAGTTGTAAAACTCATCATAATTTTTTATGAATAATGCAGGTCTTCTTGTTTCTAATTACATATTGGACACAAAATTCTTGTTTCCATTTCAAATACAAGTTCTTAGTCATAGATGTTTTATGAAAAACTGTTCATAAAAGTTGTTTAATGAATGAAACATAACAATTCTATTTTTAAGGCAAAAATGAAAAAAACAAATCTTCTTTAATTGGACTTTGTCCATCGTTTTATACCACAGAGGTAGATAAGTATCGTAGAAAGATGAAAAACAATCATTTTCACAGCATCGAGCACATCATACAAATGCCGCATTTTTTACATTTGCTACTGTGCCATTAAGCTGTCAGACGTACTGGAACTAACGCACGCAGCTTTTTCACACGTCAGTGCCGAACGCTGGCGAGATATAGAATGACTCGTCATAATGGAAGAGATGAAAATGCGGCGCCTGGTTGGCTTCGTGGTTTCTGTTGTTGATAGGCTCGTTAACAACGTAGCAGGTCACACTTCAGAATTCGAATAAGGAAGGAGCTAAGAGATTGCCAACGACTGGCTGTAAGTAATACGGTCAGTAGCTTCAATATTTAACTATACAACGAAATCCTTGAATACTCTCTTATGTTATACACAGCTTATGCAGAAAAATTACCCTGTGGTTGAGTCAGGAATTTTCATCGCTCTCGTTTTTAATTACAATAGTACGTTAGCTAAATACGATAACGTGTTGCGTCAAAGGAGCCCATTGTGGGAGACTTGCAGAGCATTATTTCATTCTGCTTAAAAATTAAATGACACTCGAAGCTGTATTGCTCCTCTGCTCGCCTCTCTCTACGTGTGAACAGCAGCTGGCCACGCCACTGCAGGCTAGCTGTACCAGCTGACCGGCCTGGGCTGTCCGAGTTAAATGCGCCGCTAAAGCTGTTGTCCCGTATTGTCGCTAAGCCAATGTGCGCGTTACACACAGCACAAAACGTGCCCTCATTACCGTACTTGACAGTACTCGAGACGGCTTGGCTGCAGTCCCACGTGAAACGGAAATCCAATAAGGTTCCAGCAAACGGCAAAGAATACATAGTGCAATGTTTACATCAGGTTTATTCTTATGATGAACGGATTATAGTGAACAGGGGTCGACAAAAGATTCACGAACTTACACCAATAATTGCCCGAACTGCTCGTTTCTGAGCCAAAAATATCATTTTAGAATGGGAAAAGTTACCCCAAAATATAATACCATACGATATAAGCGAATGAAAGTCAGCAAAGTGGACTAATTTTCGTGTCGAACGATCACTTACTTCAGTGACCGCTCGAATAGTGGAAATGGCAGCATTAAGTGTCTGAACAAGATCCTGAACGTGGCATTCCACGGCAGCTTACTATCTATCTGAACACCTAGAAATTTGAACTGTTCAGTTTCACTAATCAGAGGCCCAATCTGTGAAATTAAAACGTCGGTTTTGTTGAATCGTGTTTTAGAAACTGTAAAAACTGAGTTTTACTGTGATTTAGCGTCAGTTTATTTTCTACAAGCCATGAACTTATGTCATGAACTGCACTATTTGGAACAGAGCCAATGTTACACCCAACATCCTTTACTACTAAGCTAGTGTCAATACCAAACAGAAATATTTTGGAATTACCCACAATACTAGATGTCATATCATTTATATAAATAAGGAACAGGAGTGGCCAAACACGTATCCCTGGGGCAAACCCCATTTGACCGTAACCCCACTCAGACCCCACATCAGAGTCATTCTCAACACTGTGAATAATGACCTTTTGCTGTCTATTGTTGAAGTGAGAGGTGAACCAGTTGTGAACTACTCCCTGCATTCCGTAATGGTCCAACTTCTGGAGCAATATTTTGTGATCAACACAATCAAACGCCTTAGTTAAATAAAAAAAAATATTCCTAGCGTTCGAAACATTTTGTTTAATCCATCCAGTACCTCACAGAGAAAAGAGAATGTAGCATTTTCAGTCGTTAAATTAGTTCTAAAACCTAACTGTACATTTGATAGAAAATAGTGCGACATAAAATGATCAGTTACCCTTACATACAGAGCTTTGTCAATAAATTTAGCAAACACTGTTGGCATAGAAATAGGTCAAAAATTTTTTACATTATCCTTTCTCCCTTTTTTTAAAGCGGCTTTACTACTGACTACTTTAATCGTTCAGGAAACTCATAAATCTTAAAGGAAAAACTACAAATATGGCTAAGTACAGGGCTAACAAGGGAACCTCCCCATCGCACCCCCTTCAGATTTAGTTATAAGTTAGCACATTGGGTAGGCCTTGAAAAACTGAACACAGATCAATCGAGAAAACAGGAAGAAGTTGCGTGGAACTATGAAAAAAATAAGCAAAATATACAAACTGAGTCGTCCATGTGCAACATAAGCAACATCAAGGATAATATGAACCCAGGAGCGTCGTGGTCCCGTGGTTAGCGTGAGGAGCTGCAGAACGAGAGGTCCTTGGTTCAAATCTTCCCTCGAGTGAAAAGTCTAATTTTTTTATTTTCAGACAATTATTATCTGTCCGTCCGATGAGAGGTAGCTGCGCCATAGTATGGGGACGTATGAAAACGTTAAAAACAAATGTTTTGACAGAGCACAGGGAAAACTGTGCGACTGTGAAACTGTTGCATTAATTTGTTGCAGTTTATGTGACAAACTCTTATGTCTTCATCACTTTTTTGGGAGTGATTATCACATTCACAAGAAAACCTAAATCGGTCAAGCTAGAAGAATCTTTTTACCCATTCGCCAAGTGTACAAGTTAGGTGGGTCGACAACATATTCCTGTCATGTGACGCACATGCCGTCACCAGTGTCGTATAGAATATATCAGACGTGTTTTCCTGTGGTGGAATCGGTTGACCTATGACCTTGCGATCAAATGTTTTCGGTTCCCATTGGAGAGGCACGTCCTTTCGTCTACTAATCGCACGGTTTTGCGGTGCGGTCGCAAAACACAGACACTAAACTTATTACAGCGAACAGAGACGGCAGTGAACGAATGGACAGATCATAACTTTGCGAAAATAAAGAGAGAAAACTTTCCACTCGAGGGAAGACTAGTTGGACCTCTTGTTCCGCAGCTCCTCACGCTAACCACGGGACCACGGCGCTCCTGAGCTCACGTAATCCTTGATGTTGCCTATCTTGCACATGGACTACTCAGTTTGTATATTTTGCTTATTTTTTTCATAGTTCCACACAACTTTTTCCTGTTTTCTCGATTGATCTGTGTTCAGTTTTTCAAGGCCTATCCACTCGGCCAACTTAGTTAATCTGAGCGGTGTGCGATGGGGAGGTTCCCTGGTAAGATATGCACCACAGTACTTTAATATTCTGCTAGGCACTCCATCATTTGAGATGATGACACAAAAACAGTTAACTTTCGGCTTTGGCGCCTGTAACAACTGCAAAAAGAATGTAGTTGTAAGCGTCTGCTTAAAAGTCTCCATACAGACGTCGCTGGAATTGCTGATTCACAGTTAACCTTCTGAACTGGTTTCTTGGTGGCTACGCGTGAAAGACTTTGTGACTCGGTCAACATGTTATTTACTCGCTTGTAGTCGTCTTGTCCCTTCCCTCTGGAAAGACAGCTGTGTCTTCAAACTGATGATTCAATCTATGGATATTATTACCTCTTTGAGGATTACAGTGGAACTTAATACGGAACTCACGTTGCACTGTAACAAGAGATTCAATGCTTGCGAATTGTAAAACGTAAATAGCTTTCTGATCACGTCACCGTCTTTGCTACTAGTGCTTTATAAGGGGCGTTCAAAAAGAAACGAGCCAGAGGCATAATTACAGAAACCAGTACCTGTATGTTAGAGGTATTGACCCTGGCTGTTGAGACACTTGTCCCACTGTGACACAAGGCAGTGAATGGGTGTCTCATAAAATTCCCGGGGCTGGGGTGTTAACCAGTTCCGCACATACAGCTGGACGTCGAGGTGAATCGTTTGCACCTTAGAGAGCCCTTTTAAGGGGACCAAAAATGGCGTAATCACAGGGGGAGAGGTCCGGGCTGTATGGAGGGTGGCCGAGAACCTCCCATTTCAATTTCTGCAGGAGTGCCGGAATTGTGTTGGCCGTATGAGGCCTTGCATTGTCGTGGAGCAGAATGATTTGATCGCTTGGCAAAGGATGGTCAAGGGTTGCGAGTAATGCTGGGTATTCACTGTTGTCCTGTGCTGCAGGAAGTGAATCAGAAGGGGGCCATCTCAGTCAAAGAAGAATGTCAGCATTACCTTTCCTTCACTCGTGTGGATGGCCTTGGCTTTTTTTGGTGGTGGTGACACTGGATGCTTCCACTGGAGACTTTGTCATTTTGATTCTGGTTCGAAGTGATTACACCATAACTCATCTCCAGCCACCAGTTGTTCAGGAACGTATTCCCTTCCCGAGCATAGCACTGCAGATGAGCAAGACAGTGTGCCATTTGAGATGCTTCCTCGTGTGGTTGTACGAGGTGCATTCAAGTTCTAAGGCCTCCGATTTTTTTCTAATTAACTACTCACCCGAAATCGATGAAACTGGCGTTACTTCTCGACGTAATCGCCCTGCAGACGTACACATTTTTCACAACGCTGACACCATGATTCCATGGCAGCGGCGAAGGCTTCTTTAGGAGTCTGACCACTGGAAAATCGCTGAGGCAATAGCAGCACGGCTGGTGAATGTGCGGCCACGGAGAGTGTCTTTCATTGTTGGAAAAAGCCAAAAGTCACTAGGAGCCAGGTCAGGTGAGTAGGGAGCACGAGGAATCACTTCAAAGTTGTTATCACGAAGAAACTGTTGCGTAACGTTAGCTCGATGTGCGGGTGCGTTGTCTCGGTGAAACAGCACACTCGCAACCCTTCCCGGACGTTTTTGTTGCAGTGCAGGAAGGAATTTGTTCTTCAAAACATTTTCGTAGGATGCACCTGTTACCGTAGTGCCCTTTGGAACGCAATGGGTAAGGATTACGCCCTCGCTGTCCCAGAACATGGACACCATTTTTTCAGCACTGGCGGTTACCCGAAATTTTTTTGGTGGCGGTGAATCTGTGTGCTTCCATTGAGCTGACTGGCGCTTTGTTTCTGGATTGAAAAATGGCATCCACGTCTCATCCATTGTCACAACCGACGAAAAGAAAGTCCCATTCGTGCTGTCGTTGCACGTCAACAGGATTGTGTGCACAGAACCCACAGAAATGCCAACTCTGGAGGCGATCTGTTCAACAGTCTTTCGGCGATCCCCCAAAACAATTCTCTCCACTTTCTCGATCGTGTCGTCAGACCGGCTTGCGCGAGCCCGAGGTTGTTTCGGTTTGTTGTCACACGATGTTCTACCTTCGTTAAACTGTCGCACCCACGAACGCACTTTCGACACATCCGTAACTCCGTCACCACACGTCTCCTTCAACTGTCGATGAATTTCAATTCGTTTCACACCACACAAATTCAGAAAACGAATGATTGCACGCTGTTCAAGTAAGAAAAACGTCGCCATTTTAAGTATTTAAAACAGTTCTCATTCTCGCCGCTGGCGGTAAAATTCCATCTGCCATACGGTGCTGCCATCTGTGGGACGTATTGACAATGAACGCGCCCTCAGTTTAAAACAATGCGCATGTTTCTATCTCTTTCCAGTCCGGAGAAAAAAATCGGAGGCCTTAGAACTTGAATGCACCGCGTAGATTGTGGGGCACCTACTGAACACACACTTTGCACATGTGCAGTCGTTCCTTAATGATGGTGTGAACACTTCCGACCTCGGCAGCTATGGCTTTCACAGTCACTCGGTGATCCTGAGTAATGAGTGCATCCACCAGCTGTACGGTGTCATCAGTAATGCAGTGTGGTGCTCCAGACCGTGGATCATCGGCTAACGACACCAGTCCTTACCTGAAGCGTTTGTGCCAGGCCTTGACCCTTGCAAGGGAGTGCAGTGTTCGCTGTACAGTTGTGACATCCGTCGATGAATGTCCGTTCCTCTTACTACTTCTGCTGTCAGAAAACGAACAACATCTCTTTGCTCTTCTTCTGACACCTCCATGTCACTGTTTGCAATGTGACTGGCACTATTGGATGATTGATGCGTGCTGGTGCTACCTCTGTATAGTTACGTGCCTCTAGCAATGGGCTGTGAACTTCCACGCTCTGGTTGGAACCACACCTCATTACGCACGTCACGATATTACCCTCCTGTCACCGGTTTGTGCATTCCAGACTCTGGCTCGTTTCTTTTTGAACGCCCTTTATATAATGGAAGACAGAAGTAACAGCGCATGTGCATAAGCACAAGTATACAAACAGAACAGCTTAAGTTGGTCTTTCACTTAATGTGTTATTTATAAGTAAATTGAAGGTGAAGGGGGAAGAGAAAGGAAACGGATTACTGATATCAGCTGCGTAGGGACATGACGAGGAATCAGCAATGATGAGCAAAAATGTGTACTGAGTCGGGATACGAACCTGGAACCTCCTGCTTAGTAGGCAGGTGCGTTAACCACTGAGCCATCCGGGACACAGTGTTAACTGCACGCACTCTCAGCAAACCTCACGGCCGATTCACATTCCCACTCTGCAGTACCCATTCGCAGTCCCTGTCCATTTCCTGCGTGCTCACTTCTCTGAGATTCCTGCAGGAGGTCGCACGTAGTGTACTGATGAAGGTGGATCCATTGCCCATCTAAGTCATCAACTATATGAATGCAGACACGACATGGAATCTGTAGCTGTTATACACTATATGTAAATTGAAGATGGAGAGGGGGGGGCCTGAAAAGAAAAGGAAGGAATTAATGATGTGAGCGGAATGAGCAGCGGTGAATGAAAGTGTGTACCAAACCAGGATTCGAACCCGAGATCTCCTGCTCACTCGGCAGATGCATTAACCACCACACCACCCTGGCACAGTGGCTGTGGTCAGCTGCATAGATTACCCTAGCATGCCTCCCTCCTCTATCCAAATTCCGATTAATACCTCAGCGCTCTTGGTATTCCCCATAAAAACTCGATCGGCATTGCAGAGGCTCTCCAACAGTATTGGAATAGCACTCCAGCGTTATACGAAATGGGCGATATACATCATTGATGTTTGACACTTGAAATGGTCTCTGGAACCACATAGTTCCATTTGATTAAAGCACCTATGGTGATGATGATGTTTGGTTAGTGGGGCGCTCAACTGCATGGTCATCAGTGCCCATACAAAGTCTCAGTTATTACACAGCTCAACTTTTCTACACAGACCAATCTAGTCATTGTCACGAACGATGGTGGTGGTGATGAAATGATGAGGACAACATAGACACCCAGTACCCAGGTGGAGAAAATTCTCAACCCAGCAATGGAACCCGGGACCCCATGATCCAGAGGCAGCAACGTTTGCCACTAGACCATAAAACACCTATGCCTGGACTTCAGGCAGGAGCCCCATTTCTTTCGATGATGTGGGGCGATTCTAATACAGCTGGAGAGCCTCTGCAGTGCTGTTCGAATTTAGGGGGACTATCAAGTGGCTGAGGGATCAATGGAAATCTGGATTGAGGAGGACGGCATGCTAGCTAGGGTAGTACATACAGTTCTGCAAAGCCAATGAGCCAACGTAACCTCCGGAATGTTGAGTGCAAGCATACCGACATGCATTCATTTTGTCATACAGGTGCCGGATGTTAGTTTGTGGGATGAATTTTTACGCCTGTTGCACCTGGTCAGTCAACACAGGGACGGTTCTGTGCTGGTTTGGATGGCGCTAGATGTCCGATGTTGCCCCATAAGTGCTCGATTGGACACAGATGTGCTGATCGAGCAGGCCAAGGCAAACATGTAGACAACCTGTAGAGCATTTTGGGTTACAAAGTCGGTATGTGGGCGAGCGTTATCCTATTGAAAAACACCCCCTTGGAATCCTGTTCATGAATGACAGTACAGCAGGTCGAATCACCAGACTGACATGGTTCTGTAGAGAGCATAGGGGAACGATCCGGGAGACCTGCACCACTTTACTAGGCAAGGTCCTAGTGGAGGTGGTTTGCCATTGCCTTCCTCCGACCGTGATGGGGATGAATGATGATGATGAAGACGACACAACAACACCCAGTCATCTCGAGGCAGGAAAAATCCCAGACCCCGCTGGGAATCGAACCCGGGACCCCGTGCTCTGGAAGCGAGAATGCTACCGCGAGACCACAAGCAGCAGACAGACGGACATACAGTTTTGCATTCAAGGCGCGTGGGATAATGACGAGAGTGCTCCTGCTGTCATACGAAATCACACCACAGACTATATAGCTACAGGTGTAGGTCCATTGTGTTTAGCACGCAGACAGCTCGGGTACAGGTCCTCGACTGCCCTCCTTGTAACCAACACACGGCCATTGGTGGCCTCAAGGCAGAATCGGCTTTCATCAGAAAACACAACAGACCTCCAACCTGCCCTCCAATGAGCTCTCGCTTGCCACCACTGAAGTCCAAATGGCGGTGGTTCGGGGTTGTTGGAATGCACGCTAAAGGGCGTCTGGCTCAGAGCTGTCCTCGAAGTAACCAATTTGTGACAGTTTGTTGTATCACTGTGGCGCCAGCTGCTGCTCAGATTGCTGCTGCAGATGCAGTACGATGCTCCAGAGCCATATGCCAAACACCATGTCTTCCCCCTCGGTTGAGCCACGGGGCCGTCCAGAACCTGGTCTCCTTGCAACGTACATTTTTGTGAACATCATTGCCAGCAATCATGTACAGTGGCTACATTGCTGCCAAGCCTTTCTGCAGTATCGCACAGGGAACATCCAGCTTCTTGTAGCCCTATTACATGACCTCGTTCAGACTCACTGAGGTGTTGTTATTGGCGTCTTTGTGGCCTTAAGTGGAATAGGACGTCAAACGGGCCGACTTGGTGCAGAATAGGCACTGCGGGACATTACAATTTCCACTGTTTACACGCTTACAAATAAATTCATAAAACTTTGTCGACATGACCAGGGAGGATTCAGGATTCACACGCATAGCAAAATAATTTTTTTTACACATGAAATTTCATCATTTTTTTATTTACTGTTGGCTGCATTTGTTGCTATAGGTACACTTTTCTTCATAAGTAAGAGGGATTCTTCGATGAATTTTGCACAGCATACAAACCATACTTACAGGTGTACGAAATTATAAATTTTATTTAATTTGCGAAAAACTGTAGGAGCTGTTACATTTTAAACTCTGATTCTCTCACAATTTTCAAGTTACAAAAACAAGTAGTAAGAATAATGAAATGTAAAAAAACAACTGAACACTGCAAACCACTATTTGAACAGCTAAAAATCCTGCCACTGCCATGCCTCTATATGTTGGAACTAGCATGTTTTACAGTACAGCACTTGGACGCCCTCGACGGAAACGCAGACCGCCACACACGACACCAGAAACAAAACACAGTTACAAATTCTAGCCCACAACACAAAAGTATATGCGAATAGGGTTAAATGTATGGGCATTAAAATATACAACCACCTCCCAACAGACATAAAAACAAGCAAAAATCCAAAAATAATGAGAATTAAATTAAAAGAATTGCTACTAAATCACTGTTTCTATTCCGTACATGAATTTCTTGAAACAAAATTTTAATTACTTGCAATAAGCTGTTTATTCAGTTTTAGTTCTACTTAGTAAGGTAATTTAGTTATTGTACCTTATCTATATTCTGTCTGTATCTCATATGTATTCTACTATGTGAACTATGTACCACAATATTTTAATTACTTGTAATAAGCTGTACATTCACCTGTAGATATTTCTACTTAGTAAGATAATTTAATTATTGTTTGTTACTCATACTCTGTCTGTATCTCTTATATGTATTCTGCTATGTGCAGTGTGCACCACTGTCATCTCTCATCAAACACCACCTTTTTTATATTTTGTCTATGTATCCTATATGTATTCTGCTATGTGAGTTATGTGCCACTACTGTCATCTCTCGTCATATATCATCTTAACATAATTTTTCAAATTGACTTGTCCTATATCATGACGTGCTTTGCTGTACAAACTGTATGATCTACAGGACCAATAATAAATCGAATCAAAACTTCAAGTTTAGAAAAAAACTCAAATTTTATAGTTAATTATGTCAGTTTTTAGTGCAGTTTTTAATAGATTTGGAAAATTCTACAGTTTCATACACCTGTAAGTATGTATGCTGTGCAAAATTCATCGGAAAATGTCCGCCCCGGTAGCTGAGTGGTCAGCGTGACAGACTGTCAATCCCAAGGGCCCAGGTTCGATTCCCGGCTGGGTCGGAAATTTTCTCCGCTCAGGGACTGGGTGTTGTGTTGTCCTAATCATCATCATTTCATCCTCATCGACACGCAGGTCGCCGAAGTGGCGTCAAATCGAAAGACCTGCACCAGGCGAACGGTCTACCCGACGGGAGGCCCTAGCCACACGACATTTCCATTTTATTTTTTATCGGAAAATCTCTTTCCCTCATATTTGTTCCGAGACACGAAGAGCACACTGATGAGCCAAAACGCTTTAACCACCTGCTTAATAGTTTGTTTACACGTCCTTGGAGCGAAATACATAGCAGATTCTGCTTATCAGGGATCTGACAGTTTGTTGGTAGGTTTATGAAAGTATGTGGCATTAGCTGTTTACGCATAAGACATGTAATTCACGTAAATAACGGGTCGCTGATTTGCACAGGCGGCGATGGCTCCTGATAGCGACCCAGATGGGATCCGCAGGATTTACATCAGGCGAATTTGGTCGTCAAGACAGCAACGCGAGACAGCAACGTTCACTATATCTCTCCTCAGACCACTGTAGCACGATTCTGGTTCCGAGACACAAACAATTATAATGTTGAGAGATGACATCGCTGTCGGGGAAGACTTCAAGGATGGAGGGATGCAGGTGGTTCGCAGCTGTCAGCGTGTCTTCGATTACTACCACAGGCCCCATGCGAGGAGAATGTCTCCTGCAGCATAATGCTGCTTCCACCAGCCTGCGACCGTGGCGCGCTGCACGTTTCGAGCCGCCTCTCACCTCGATGACGGCATTTGTGGAGATGACCATCGACCTAGTTCAGCAAAAATGTGATTCACTCAAAGAGCTGACACGTTTCCACTGATTGTCAGTCCAATCCCGATGGTCCCGCGCCCACTGCAATCGTATTTGCCCATGTTAGCCAACATGTGAACACGTAACGGTGGTCTGCTGCGGAGCTCCATGTTCAACAACGTACGATGGACGGTGTGCTCCGAAACACTTGTAAGTGCACCAGCATTGTGCTCTTTCGGCAGAGATGCCACAGATCGCCATCTATCCTACTTTACTGAGTAGACAAGTCTCCGAACCCCACGTTCTGTGAAGAGTATTGGCCGTCCAACCATTCAGCACCTAGTGGTAGTTTCACTGTCCTTCCTCTTTCTGTAGATACTCACGACAGTAGCACATGAACATTCGACCAGCTTCGCCGTTATCCAGATACCCACTCACAGGCTCTGCGTAATAATAATTTACCCTTTGTCAAAAATGGTTCAAATGGCTCTAAGCACTATGGGACTTAACATCTGAGGTCATCAGTCCCCTAGACTTAGAACTACTTAAACCTAGCGACATCAGACACATCTATGCCCAAAAATTCGAACCTGCGACCGTATCAGCAGCCCGGTTCCGGACTGAAGCCTCTACAACCACTTGGCCACAGCGGCCGACCCTCTATCAAAGTTGCTTATGTCAACGGATTTCCAGATTTATAGCCCATACATTCGGTAGGGTGATCCCCCGTCGGTGTCTGCTTTGATTATATGTGAGGGTAAGTCAATTATTACCCGCAAATTAGTTATATCTTTGTTTATTTTCGTAGTACTGTCGTTTTACGTTGATTACGCATGCTTTGTTTATTTGTTGTTATATCTTTGCAGTTTTCAAGCTGCTCGGTTAGTTCCGTTATCGCTACCGTTCTGTTAATCGTGTCTGCTCCGCTGTCTATTTGCACCAAAGAAGAGCAACGTTTTTTGTGACTGGAAGGCGTATCAGGGACCGAAATTCATCGAAGACTTTCGGTGCAGTACGGAAAGAAAGTTTTTGCCACAACGGAGTATCTACAAATGGATTGTAAAGTTCCGAAATGGTCGCACAAGTGTTACGCACGATGAAGGAGCCGGACGACCGTTTACCGCCACAAATGAAGAGACCATTGAGCATTCCCGTGAAATGATTCTCTTAGCCAGACAATTAACTACTGACGAAGTGGCACATCGTTCACAAATTAGTCACGGTTCTGCCTACAAAATCATCCACAACAGACTTGGGTTCCATAAAGTTTGTGGAAGATGGGTCCCAAAACAACTCAGGCAGTTGCATAAACAAACGCGCTTGGACATCCGCAGAAAACATTTGGATCGCTGTGGTAATGAAGGGGACAACTTCTTAGACAGGATAATTGCTGGTGACGAAACATGGATCCATCATTACGAGCCGAAGAGTAAACGGCAGAGTATGGAATGGAAACATACAAATTCGCCGTGCAAGAAAAAGTTCAAGACCCAACCGTCCGCAGGATAACCGACGCTTAGTTTTTTGGGACGCACAAGGTCCAGTACTGGAACGTTATGGGGAAAGGGGCACAACAATAAACAGTGTATGTTACAGTGAGATGCTTATTGTCAAGCTAAAGCCTGCAATTCGAATCAAACGCCGAGGATTGCTGTCAAAAGGCGTTGTGTTGTTGCACGACAACGCCCGTCTGCATACTGATGCCCACACTGCTGAAACGCTCCAGAAACTAAAATTTTAAATACTGGATCATCCTCCAAGTAGTCCCGATCTTGCCCCTTCTCGCTATCACTGGTTTGGTCCACTCAAACAGGCATTAAGGAGCCGTCGATTTGCCTCGGACAGAGCAGTGAAAGAAGCGGTGCATTCCTGGCTCGCAGCTCAACCGAGAACCTTCTTTTATGAGGGCATCACGAAGCTTGGACAACGATAGACTGAATGCGTTGAAACGCAAGGAGACTATGTTGAAAAATGATGTTCTTGTAAGTTTCCTATTTGATTACAATAAAATTTTATACTTACTTTGCAGATAATAATTGACTTACCCTCATACTTTCGTTACCGCATCACTTCCACGGAACACTACCAGGCTCCATCCAACTTCACGTTGACCAGTAACAATCAGTGTTGTAGTCTTCAGTCCTGAGACTGGTTTGATGCAGCTCTCCATGCTACTCGTTCCTGTGCAACCTTCTTCATCTCCCAGTACCTACTGCAACCTACATCCTTCTGAATCCGTTTAGTTTATTCGTCTCTGGGTCTCTCTACGATTATTGCCCTCCATGCTGCCCTCGAATACTAAATTGGTGACTCCTTGATGCCTCAGAACGTGTCCTACCAACTGATACCTTCTTCTAGTCAAGTTGTGCCTCAGATTCTTCCTCTCTCCAATTGTATTCAGTACCTGCTTTTTAGTTACATGATCTACCCATCTAATCTTCAGCATTCTTCTGTAGCACCACATTTCGAAAGCTTCTGTTCTCTTCTTGTCTAAACTATGTACCGTTCATGTTTCACTTCCGTACATGGCTACACTCCATACAAATACTTTCAGAAAAGGCTTCATGACACGTAAATCGATGTTAACAAATTTCTTTTCTTCAGAAACACTTTCCTTGCTATTGCCAGTCTACATGCTATATCCTCTCTACTCCGACCATTATCAGTTGTTAGCTCCCCAAATAGCAATACTCATCTATTACTATAAGTGTTTCCTTACCTAACCTAATTCCCCGAGCATCATCTGATCAGTGAATATTGCCAATTATACAATCAATAATTTTATGGTTGAACTGCTGTCTATACTGCCAAACTAGTAATTCACCTGTGAGAACTGAACGCTAACTCCCTTGTATCTCTGATTCAAAAGTTTGTATGCTGTTCTGGTAGGGGAAAATCAAAGGCACCACTCACATTCACTTGGTGAACGCGTGGAAAACCCAAGTCAGTATGGCCCGATGGTGAATAAACCTCACTCCTCCCGAATGCGAGTCCAGTGCATTCAGACAGGCAAAGTTACCTTGTTCATTACACGACTGGAAGAGGAATCTCAAGTACACTGACTATATTGGGAATGGAACATTCACAAGAAGTAAATCACAGACATAACAAGAAAATGAAATTTTGAAAATAAAAAAGAAAAAGTGGAAAAACATGAAAAAGTGGAAAAACATGAAAAAGTGGAAAAACATGAAAACATTCCATAACACAGCTGGAACGTACAAAACGCACAGTAAGTAAATCAATGGTATAACTAATGCACACACATACATTACACAAAACTGCTGAAAAGTATATAACATACATGAAGGTGAAAACGTGCTGACACCAGGTCAGTCACAACTAGGCTAGCACCTGATCCCTTCTCAGTGCAAAGACAACATAGATGGTACATCAGCTAACATAATCAAAAGATATATTCTTGACACTACAAATGTGGGGGCAATCACTCTGAAGAAACATTCAAATACCAAGATCACTGGTAAAGCATTACAAGATTTACATAACCAGTTTCGGCAAGACTATGTTACCATCTTTGTATCTGCAATAGGATAGAGCTGAAATTGACAAGATAAACAATTAACTAGCATGATGTAACATTATACACAAGTTTACTGTTTACCACAATGTATGGAACAGCCAACGGCTATACCACAGAGGTAACACCGTTTCCCGTCAGATCACTGGAGTTAAGTGCTGTCAGGCTTCGCCATCACTTGGGTGGTTGACAGTTCGGGTCTGCCAAGTGCTGTTGACCAGTGGGGTGCACTCAGCCCTAGTGAGGTCTACAGAGGAGCTATTTAAATGAGAAGTAGTGGCTCTGGCCATGAAAACTGACAACAGTTGTGTGTGTGTGTGTGTGTGTGTGTGTGTGTGTGTGTGTGTGTTCACTAGAAATCAACGCGTCAGACATAAAAGAAACTGTGTACAAATGCACCGCTACAAAGGAGAAGATCAGTGTCGCATTGACAGCAAGGTCATTAGAGATGGAGCAAAAACTTGGATTAGGGAAGGATGGGGAAGAAAATCGGCTTTGCCCTTTCAATAACCTGAAAACAGCTTTTGCATCCCACAACTACCCTCCTGAACTGGTACAGAAGCAAATAGCTAGAGCCACTTCCTCATCGCCTCAAACCCAGAACCTCTCCAAAGAAGAACCCCAAAACTGACCCACTTGTGACAGGATACTTTCCGGGACTGGATCAGACTCTGAATGTGGCTCTCCAGCAGGAATATGACATCCTTAAATCCTGCCCTGAAATGAGATCCATCCTTCATGAAATCGTCCCCACACCACCAAGAGTGTCTTTCCGCCGTCCACCTAACCTTCATAACCTTTTAGTTCATCCCTATGAAATCTCCAAATCACCTTCCCTACGCTCTGGCTCCTACCCTTGTAACTGCCCCCGGTGTAAGACCTGTCCCATGCACCCTCCCACAACCAGCTACTCCAGTCCTGTAACCCGGAAGGTGTACACGATCAAAGGCAGAGCCACGTGATTTACCAACTGACATGCCTACACTGTGAAGCGTTCTATGTGGGAATGACCAGCAACAAACTGTCCATTCGCATGAATGGACACAGGCAGACAGTGTTCGTTGGTAATGAGGCTCACCCTGTGGCTAAACATGCCTTGGTGCACGGCCAGCACATCTTGGCACAGTGTTACACCGTCCGGGTTATCTGGATACTTCCCACTAACACCAACCTATCCGAACTCCGAAGATGGGAACTTGCCCTTCAATATATCCTCTCTTCCCGTTACCCACCAGGCCTCAATCTCTGATAATTTCAAGTTGCCGCCACTCATACCTCACCTGTCATTCAACAACATCTTTGCCTCTGCACTTCCGCCACGACTGACATCTCTGCCCAAACTCTTTGCCTACTTTTGTGTGTGTGTGTGTGTGTGTGTGTGTGTGTGTGTGTGTGTGTAGCAACCGTTGGTTGCGAAAGCGTGAATTTTGTGTGTATGTCTGTGTTTGTTTGTTTGTCTATCGACCTGCCAGTGCTTTCTTTTGGTAAGTCACATCATCTTTGTTTTTAGATATATTTTTCCCACGTGGAATGTTTCCGTCTATTATATATATATATATATATAATTCCCTGTAATTGTTTTATGTTAAATAAAATCCAATTTTTATTTACAACATTTATATATAAGCCAAGTCAGAGAACATAATAGTTTTGAGATTATCTTTAAGAAACTTTTTTTTAAATGATATGTTTTTAAAATGTATAATTTTTCACAATTTTAGAAAATTACACAATTAAAAACCAGAAGTCATTTGGTTTCAAAGTTCTTTATGTATACCCAATAGCACCAGGCATGAAGCTAAACTTTACTATATTCAAGATAACATTGGTTGGTTTGGAGGAGAGGACCAGACAGTGAGGTCAACAGTCCCATCAGTTAGGGAGGGATGGGGATGGAAGTAGGCTGTGCCCCATCAGAGCAACCATCCTGGCATTTGCCTGAAGTGATTTAGGGAAATCACGGAAAATCTAAATCGTGATGGCTGGATGCGGGTTTGAACCGTCGTCCTCCCGAATCCGAGTCCAGTGAGCTAATCACTGCACCACCTTGCTCAGTACAACACTGATATCTAAGGATACAATTACCTATGTCATGATTAAGATTAATACATAATAACATCTAATTTATTTACTGACAACCAAATGGAGGCAGTTTACACTTACTGTAGTGTCTTGTGTAATTTTATTATTGAAAAAAATTGTGTATACAGTGTGAATTAAGAGGATTGTCCTTTCTAATCGATGCATGGTTTGTACTCAAAATCACCTTGATATGAGGTGACATGTTGTAATTAAAAACTTGCCAAAACATAATTCTATTTTTTATGATAAAATCAAAAAAGACACTACAATAAGTGTAAGTTGCCTCCACTTGGCTGTAGTCAATAAATTAGATGTATTGGGTGTTAATTTTAATCATGACACAGATAACTGTACCCTTAGATATGAATGTAGTCTTGGATGTAATAAAGTCTAGCTTCATGTCTGGTACTATTATTAAGTGTACATAGTGAACCTGTGATGAAGCAAGCTGGGATCTTTTTACTTCCTCTCTTGTTTTGCCATCTACCTCCTTAAATTCATTTTTTAATAATTACCATTAACATACACAAGTATAATCTGCATTTTCATAAAAGAGAAAGGTTGGCCTCAGCTTTAAAGAATATAGCACCAGATCTAATTTTGTGCTTAGTTTTGTTTATGTAATCAATTTCCTAATTCATTTTGACTATTCCTAGTTAATATCTTTTGTTATAGGGTGAAATATGTAATTGCTTTGAGACTTAAATTCTATTGTTGACGTATAAACAAATATAAATTCTGTAATAATTATAAACATTTGGAAGAAGAACTACTCGGATTCTTAAAGTATTTATTTGGCTCTATTTGAAAAGATGTTAGCAAAGCCAGCCCATAATTAATGCCAAAATAATTACCTGGTTTGTCAAAAGCATTGTTTGCATACCTATATCTGTTAATTTCATTATGTAAACAAATAATTTGGCCTAACCTTTTGTGATAGAAGAAACTGTTAAAAGGAACCAATTTTTCGGTGAATTCAGTTAATTGAATGAGTTGTGTTTTAATTGTAATTTCTGTATAGTTTCAGTGCCTATTATTGTGAGAATATATAAAGGTCTGATTTTTTGTCCCTAGACAGTAAGACCACTTCCAATCTTCAGACAGGAAGTCTATCAATTAGAGTAATGCATCAACTGAAAAGTGGAATTAGTGTAACATAAATAGGCCATGTGTTAAAACAATGACACTGCTTGTTCAATAGTGTCACATGTACTGCATTATTCTGCAAGAACTGTGTGGTTAGTTTTTTACTGCTCATAGATGTTCAATGGGAAACTATTGTAGCAGTATGCTGACACTTGCCTGCAAACTATTAATGGGGCTTATCATAAGTTAAACTATTGGTTAACTGGCCTTATAACTGTGTAATATTCGGGATTGTGAACTGAAAGTAAATAACAGTGAAACACAACTGTGTGACTGTCAGCTACACCATTTGCAGTAGTGTGTTGAACTTCCATTTTTCAGCCAATATAACAATGCAGTACGTCAACACCGAGGACTATCAACGAAGAAATACAGCAGGTGAATGTCACATCTGGTGCACTTTTGGGTGAACACTATTGTATTTGGGCACAATAAACTATGGCTCACAAATTTTGAACAGTGAACTCGAATACGGTTTACAGTACAGTGATTTTAACGAAGGAGGTGCAACAGCCAATCAGGGCATGGGTTTGATGGGCATAGTATAACAGCAGCCAATCAGTGAGTGGGTTCTATGGAAGCAGCCACTGAGTACAGGAGCAGCCAATCAGTATACAGGTAGACACAGCCAACTGGGATAAACAACACACATCACTGAAAAAATTACAACTTGCAGCTGCCGTGCAGATGACGAATCGAGCTGACAACCGCAGCAGCAGCTGGAGACAAGTGATTAAAAATAAGGTAATAGCAAAATCTGTTTTGTATTAAGTGATACGTAATGAGTGGCCTTAACGAACAAGACAGTGTGATGGTGAGAATGGACGACAGGGGAGGTATGTGATTAATAACAGAGCTGTAGAGATTAAGTTTTTAAATGAATAGAAAGATTTCATGGGGACCAATTCGGTAGATGATGATGGTTATAAATCAGACATGAATGTAACTTGAATTATGGGGACAAAAGTCCTATTGTAGATGAAATTATAAAAGTGTCATCTACAGTACTAAAGTGGATGAAATCGTTAAAGTTCAGGGGGAGGAATCTAGTAGTGAAAGGCAGCAAGGGCAACAGTTTATGGCAGATGGAAAATTGGAAGCAATGTTAAGGCAAATTATGAGTAGTATGTGTACAAAAGAAGACATTAGTAGCTTAAAGGATGAAGAAAGAAATTAAAAGGAAAATAAGGTAGTCAGCTCTAATCTTTCAGAATTAAATAAGAAGATTGAGGTGGTAGTTAAAGATTGTGATAAAAAGATAAAGACAGTAGTACATAACACTAATGAGAAATTAACATTAATGAGTACTAAATGTGTAAAAGAGTGAAAGAAGATTTGTGATGACTATAGTAGGAGGGTGGAGGCTTCCGAGAAACAGTGTAAAGAAGAAGTCACAGCAGCCAGGAAACTTTGTGCTGAAAATAGGGTTAAACTTGAAAACCAAATTGATCAGATTAAAAATGATTTAAAAACGGAGGTAGAAACCAAATGTGCAGTAGTGGTAGAGGAAAAACTGGTAAAAGTAAATAAAGACGTAGATTCAAAATTGCCATTGACATGCAAACACCATTCAATGGTTTTGCAATACAACACTAATAAGAACAGTAAGACTAGTATCGTTGAATCAAGCGAATGTTGTGTTGTATTGTGAAACTGTCGAATGGTGTTTACATGTCAATGGCACATTAGATGGATATGCTGTAATCCACGAATATTTACTATTTGCACGATATACGAGAGAGAATTGTCAGAGCAAGTGCTTTGATAAGTGCCGAAGTGATAAGGTACCACTCAATCCATGATAAGGAGATTGCAGCACTGCATTGATACCAAAGACCATCACTTCGAACACCTTCTGTAAATGGACGTTCATGCCACCTTTTTTGACCTTCAAAGACCTTACTGTTACACATCATTACATTCGTCTCGGTAGCCACTATCAGAAAATAAGTACCAAACTATAGTATCCCATTAAAAAAAAAAAAAAGTTGACCTTCATATCTCCGATGCGACCCCGCCTAGCAACAAAAAACCAATGTCATTTTATGGCCCCATTGTCCCATGCAACTTTGTCCCACAAACTTTTCAGCTCCAATCATACTTTCGGAGTTATTCTTGGTGGCGATAGTTAGTGACTCACCGTGTATATTGTGTTGTGTTAAGTCATAAGTAATGGAATCGTATGTGTGTGTGTGTCAGAGAGAGAGAGAGAGAGAGAGAGAGAGAGAGAGAGAGAGAGAGAGAGAGAGAGAGAAACCAGCAGTGTTATTTGGTAATCTATGAGATACTGTGTTTATTTTGGTTTTATGAAAGGAAATGAAAGTAAATTGGTGTCATGCTTAAAGAATTTCTGTCAAACAAAGAGGTAAGGTAAACAGAAAATGAAAGGTGCCAACATATGTGGAGGAGAAGGTGCAGATTATCTGGAAACTATTAACATCTGAAGTAATCAGCTCATGTATGAAATTAGTATAATATCGCAATATTTGTATGTATATCGCCCCTCAGGCTAGAATATCAAGCAATTTGATGGACTACAGTGAAATAACAGTTTTTCTAAGTGATAATTTTGTCTCAGCAGTAATGAGAGTTAAGTTTGCCTTAGCATAAGGATCTGTTACTGTGGAGTGTTTTTCAGTAGAATCAATTTTGCACTGGATAAGCAGAGCAGGTGTTTGTTTATTACATAATGAAGCAATAATGAAATAATAAAATAACGAATAAAGTTAGGGTCGTAATGGTTAGGGAGCCTGTCTCTGCAGTAGGGATATTTTTTGAGAATGCACTCCACTAGCTAATGAGGTATGAAAGGTAAGTAAAATAATGGAGCTGACAGACACAATTGAGTAATGAAAAAGATAACTGCATACAAACAAATGTGGTGTAACTATATTTAGGATTGATTTTTGAAATAGGCAACATTTTGGTGCTGTGTATATTGTGCAATTCATGACACTGCAGCTGGGAATAAGAACTTAAGAGAAAGAGATATATAGGTACAAGTCATATAATGCTGCATCATTGGATCTGTAGGTTATCTGAAAACGTCTGTTTGTGTTCTGCAGAATTATCTGATTAATGTGGTAATACTGGAATGAAGAACAGTAATTTTTTAATTTATAGGTAACAGTGGTGCTAGAGTGATGTGAATAATCTGACAGGTCAACTATTTGGTAACATTTTGTGAGGATTTAATTTTCATGTTGAATGAGAGTAGTGTTCAGAGTTGAGTGGAGAAGTAGGGCAATGATTTGGTACAACTTCCATCCTCTTAATTTTGATTTGAGTAGTAATTAAGTTATGCGATTGTAACTTTTATCCATAATGTAATGATTAGTCAACACTGAGGACTATCAATGAAGAAATAAAGCAGGCGAACTTCACAAACCTAAACCAAAAACTTTCTGGTTTTTAACAGTATAGTTTTTAAAATTATAAAAAAATATTTCATTAAATGTTTTTCGTAGATGTTTCTAAAGATAATCTCAAAATTATTATGTTCTCTCACTTTGCTTGTATACATTGTAATCATAACTGGATTTCACTTAACACAAAACAATTATGATGAATAACATATACAATTCCTTTGTCCAATGGAGGATGATATTATCAAGTCACACCATCAGAGTGCCATCTGGTGTGATTATGCAATGACAGAAAGTTGCACTAAATCAAAATCAAATAATTAGAAGAGAACCCAACACCATCACATACAAATCAATCAAGTGCCATGACTTACTACATCAGCAGTCGATGGTCACTCTATGCAGTGCTCCAATTTGACCAGTGGGCTCTTTTAACTAATTTTAGTCTGCTGAGGTTATGTTATTTCAAATTCACGAACATGAGTTTGGCTGCACAATTACTTACTTCTGACTTGTTATGCAACAGTTCCAGAAAACCAGAGTTGTACACTAATAAGATTGGCAAAGTATTCGATTTACTTTTATTCCTCAAAATGTTCATAATAAAACAGGCAAACATTTAACGAGTGACAAGGTGCATTCCCAAAGTGTTGTGCTGATGTTGAAATAAAATTAATTAAATGGAAATGTCAGGTGTAAGCAATACTTACTGCATCAATTTTAGCTGCCCATTGCTGTAGTTATGGCACCTGGAGTAGAAGACATTATGTCTGAACTACTAATGGCCTTGTGAGAGCCAGCTGAGAAGAAACTCTTCCATCTAGTATGCCAGATGTAAGAGACAGGCGAAATATTCTCAGGACTTCAAAAACAATGTAATAATATCACTTTCAAAAAAAGCAGCAGCCACTGACAGGTGTGAAAATAACCGAGCTATCAGTTTGGTAAGTAATGGTTTCAAAATAGTTACACAAATTCTTTACAGAAGAATAAGAAAACAGGTAGAAACCAACCTTGGGAAAGATAAGTTTTAGAGTTTGGTAAAATCTACAAGCACATGAGGTAATACTGACCTACGACTTATCTCTTTTAAAGTCTGAAGATATCAGGGGTAAAATACAGGCAGTGAAAGGCTATTTACAATTTGAATAGACATCAGATAGCAGTTATAAGAGTCAAGAGAGACAAATGGGAAGCAGTGGTTGGGAAAGGAGTGAGACAGCGATGTAGTCTATCCCCAATGTTATTCAATCTGTAGACTGAGCAAGCATTAAAGGAAACCAAAGAAAAAATTAGAGTATAAATAAAAGTTCACGAAGAAGAAATAAAGACTTTGATGTTTACTGACGATATTGTGATTTTGTCAGACACATCAAAAGACTTGCAAGGGCAGTTCAACAATATGGACAGTGTCTTGAAAGGAGGATGCAAGATGATCATCATCAAAAGATAATGAAATGTAGTCAAATTAAAACATGTGATGCTGAGGGAACTAGAGCAGGAAAAAAGACACTTAAAGTAGTAGGTGACGTTTACTGTTTAAGCAGAAAGACAACTAATGATGCCCAAAGTGGAGAGGATGTAAAACGTAGACTGGCAATTGCAAGAAAAGCATTTCTAAAGAAGAGAAATATGTTAATATCGAATCTGAAGTTTAGCCATGTTGTTGTTGTTGTTGTTGTTGTTGTTGTGGTCTTCAGTCCTGAGACTGGTTTGATGCAGCTCTCCATGGTACTCTATCCTGTGCAAGCTTCTTCATCTCCCAGTACCTACTGCAGCCTACATCCTTCTGAATCTGTTTACTGTACTCATCTCTTGGTCTACCTATGCGATTTTTACCCTCCATGCTGCCCTCCAGTACTAAATTGGTGATCCCTTGGTGCCTCAGAACATGTCCTACCAAACCGATCTCTTCTTCTAGTCAAGTTGTGCCACAAACTCCTCTTCTCCCCAATTCTATTCAATACCTCCTCATTAGTTATGTGATCCACCCATCTAATCTTCAGCATTCTTCTGTAGCACCACATTTCGAAAGCTTCTATTCTCTTCTTGTCCAAACTATTTATCGTCCATGTTTCACTTCCATACATGGCTACACTCCATACAAATACTTTCAGAAACGACTTCCTGATACTTAAATCTATACACGAGGTTAACAAATTTCTATTCTTCAGAAACGCTTTCCTTGCCATTGCCAGTCTACATTTTATATCCTCTCTACTTCGACCATCATCAGTTATTTTGCTCCCCAAATAGCAAAACTCCTTTACTACTTTAAATGTCTCATTTCCTAATTTAATTCCCTCAGCATCACCCGTCTTAATTCGACTACATTCCATTACCCTCATTTTGCTTTTGTTGATGTTCATCTTATACCCTCCTTCCAAGACACTGTCCATTCCGTTCAACTGCTCTTCCAAGTCCTTTGCTGTTTCTGACAGAATTACAATGTCATCGGCGAACCTCAATGTTTTTATTTCTTCTCCATGGATTTTAATACCTACTCCGAACTTTTATTTTGTTTCCTTCAGTGCTTGCTCAATATACAGACTGAATAACATCGGGGAGAGGCTACAACCCTGTCTCACTCCCTTCCTAACCACTGTTTCCCTTTCATGCCCCTCGACTCTTATAACTGCCATCTGGTTTGTGTACAAATTGTAAATAGCCCTTCGCTTCCTGTATTTTACCCCTGCCACCTTCAGAATTTGAAAGAGAGTATTCCAGTCAACATTGTCAAAAGCTTTCTCTAAGTCTACAAATGCTAGAAACGTAGGTTTGCCTTTCCTTAATCTTTTTTCTAAGATAAGTCGTAGGGTCAATATTGCCTCACGTGTTCCAACATTTCTACGGAATCCAAACTGATCTACCCCGAGGTCGGCTTCTATCAGTTTTTCCATTCCTCTGTAAAGAATTCGCGTTAGTATTTTGCAGCTGTGACTAATTAAACTGATTGTTCGGTAATTTTTGCATCTGTCAACACCTGCTTTCTTTGGGATTGGAATTATTATATTCTTCTTGAAGTCTGAGGGAATTTCGCCTGTCTCATACATCTTGCTCCCCAT
The DNA here is from genome assembly GCF_021461395.2 of Schistocerca americana. Classification (NCBI taxonomy): domain Eukaryota; kingdom Metazoa; phylum Arthropoda; class Insecta; order Orthoptera; family Acrididae; genus Schistocerca; species Schistocerca americana. Next base: position 118,658,744 of record NC_060129.1, read on the forward strand.
ATGGTACAGTTTTGTCAGGACTGGCTCTCCCAAGGCTGTCAGTAGTTCTAATGGAATGTTGTCTACTCCCGGGGCCTTGTTTCGACTTGGGTCTTTCAGTGGTCTGTCAAACTCTTCACGCAGTATCATATCTCCCATTTCATCTTCATCTACATCCTCTTCCATTTCCATCATATTGTCCTCAAGAACATCGCCCCTGTATAGACCTTCTATATACTCCTTCCACCTTTCTGCTTTCCCTTCTTTGCTTAGAACTGGGTTTCCATCTGAACTCTTGATATTCATGCAAGTGGTTCTCTTTTCTCCAAAGGTCTCTTTAATTTTCCTGTAGGCAGTATCTATCTTACCCCTCGAGAGACAAGCCTCTACATCCTTACATTTGTCCTCTAGCCATCCCTGCTTAGCCATTTTGCACTTCCTGTCGACGTTTGTATTCCTTTTTGCCTGCTTCACTTACTGCATTTTTGTATTTTCTCCTTTCATCAATTAAATTCAATATCTCTTCTGTTACCCAAGGATTTCTACTAGCCCTCGTCTTTTTACCTACTTGATCCTCTGCTGCCTTCACTATTTCATTCCTCATAGCTACCCATTCTTCTTCTACTGTATTTCTTTCCCCCATTCCTGTCAATTGTTCCCTAATGCTCTCCCTGAAACTCTGTACAACCTCTGGTTTAGTCAGTTTATCCAGGTCCCATCTCCTTAATTTCCCACCGTTTTGCAGTTTCTTCAGTTTTAATCTACAGTTCATAACCAATAGATTGTGGTCAGAGTCCACATCTGCCCCTGGAAATGTCTTACAATTTAAAACCTGGTTCCTAAATCTCTGTCTTACCATAATATAATCTACCTGAAACCTTTTAGTATCTCCATGGTTCTTCCATGTATACAACCTTCTTTCATGATTCTTGAACCAAGTGTTAGCTATGATTAAGTTATGCTGTGTGCAAAATTCTACCAGGCGGCTTCCTCTTTCATTTCTTAGCCCCAATCCATTTTCACCTACTATGTTTCCTTCTCTCCCATTTCCTGCTGTCGAATTTCAGTCACCCATGACTATTAAATTTTCATCTCCCTTCACTACCTAAATAATTTCTTTTATCTCATCATACATTTCATCAATTTCTTCATCATCTGCGGAGGTAGTTGGCAAGTAAACTTGTACTACTGTAGTAGGCGTGGGCTTCGTGTCTATCTTGGCCACAATAATAAGTTCACTATGCTGTTTGTAGTAGCTTACCCACACTCCTATTTTTTATTCATTATTAAACCTACTCCTGCATTACCCCTATTTGATTTTGTATTTATAACCCTGTATTCACCTGACCAAAAGTCTTGTTCCCCCTGCCACCGAACTTCACTAATTCCCACTATATCTAACTTTAACCTATCCATTACCCTTTTTAAATTTTCTAACCTACCTGCCCGATTAAGGGATCTGACATTCCACACTCCAATCCGTAGAACGCCAGTTTTCTTTCTCCCGATAACGACGTCCTCCTGAGTAGTCCCCGCCCGGAGATCCGAATGGGGGACTATTTTACCTCCGGAATATTTTACCCAAGAGGACGCCATCATCATCTGATCATACAGTAAAGCTGCATGCCCTAGGGAAGAATTACGGCTGTAGTTTCCCCTTGCTTTCAGCCATTCGCAGTACCAGCACAGCAAGGCCGTTTTGGTGAGTGTTGCCCGGCCAGATCAGTCAATCATCCAGACTGTTGCCCCTGCAACTACTGAAGAGGCTGCTGCACCTCTTCAGGAGGAAATGAAATATGGGCAATAAACAGCTTAAAGAAAAAGCTACAGAAGAATGCAGAAAATTAGAAGGTATATCAAGTAACTAATGAGGAGGTACTGAACAGAATTCATAAATATGTGGCACAGCTTGACTAAAAGAAGAGATCAGTTGATAGGACACATTCTGAGACATCAAAGGATCACTAATTTAGTAATGGAGAGAAGTGGGGGGTATGAAAATTTTAGGAGGGGACCAAGAGATGAATAGAGTAGCAGATCCAGAAGAATGTAGGTTGCAGTATTATTCAGAAATGAAGTGGCTTCCACAGAATAGGGTAGCATGGATACCTAAACCAAACCAGTCTTTGGACTGAAGACTGCAACAAAAACAACAGTGGTAATTCAAATGTTCAAATGTGTGTAAAAAGTTATGGGAGTTAACTGCTAAGGTCATCAGTCTCTAAGCTTACACACTACTTAACCTAAATTATCCTAAGGACAAACACACACACCCATGCCCGAGGGAGGACTCGAATCTCCGCCGGGACCAGCCGTACAGTCCATGACTGCAGCACCTTAGGCCGCTCGGCTAATCCCACGCGGCAGTGGTAATTACATTGAGCCTCATAGATGGGGGTGTAATAATTATTAGGACATGAAACACAGGCAATAAGATAATAATTATTATTTATTTATTTATCCTGTTCAGCTGTATGAATCTATTATTAAACATTTGTGGGTTTTGGTGTAGAAATCTGTTAAACACGAATGTAAATGACAACACATGCATAGGATAAAGCATGCAGTTGTGCAATTAAGTGCTGAGCAACTTGAACTTTCCATATTCCAGTTTACATTGTCGGGAGCATAAAAAGCATCACATTCAACTTTCTTCCAGGCAGGTTTGATCGTGTTGTTGAATATGGGCACACTGACCTGATTATGGATAAGTGCATGAAGGCTGATGATGGCTTTACAACTGCAGAGTTCAATATCAATGTTCTCAAGTAATACTTGTTCATAAAAATAATTAAAAGCTTTTTCCAATGACTAAAAATGCATACATCCAAAGGTTGAACAAGGGACACTGCACCAAGTGGAACGGTTTGTTACCTACGTGTGTTTATCCAGATTTACGAGTACATCCTGTCAGAGTGGAAATGAATCCAGAAATAGACAACATTTTGTTCCAGCTCTGGGGGAGAAACAGTTGCCCCACCACTGATCAATAGTACGCTTGTTTGCTTTGCCCGATTTTGAATCCGTTATGTATATGTTCGGGGTTGATTCATTTTCTTTTACACAAGGGGACTAAATGTACCACTTAGTGCATGGAAGACAGTGAGACGTGAAGAAAAAAAGTCTGCCTCAAATGGAACTAATTGGCTGAATTTTATACGAATGTGATGTTCCAGATGCCGACTGCAACTTGACCATAGTGTCTCATTCACGGGTGCAAAACACTGTGTGGTCTTTGTGAATATCATAATTAAATTGAGACTGGTCGGTATTTAGAATTACAGCTGCTGAATAATCAGGAACTGCAGTGTACATGAAGTCAATACCATATGTATTCGCAGAATTATCTTTCTCTTCTTGTACATGAGCATGTTTGTACGTTAGAAATTGCACAACTTTGTGGCTTATCTTGTGAACTGCCTTAAAATTCAACACCCAAATAGGTCCAGCTTTAAAATCCATCAGTCCAAGCCCTCTAGCTTTTGCGCACGCCCACTACCTTATATCAAAATTGGGAAGAATCATATCATTATTATTATTATTATTATTATTATAATTCCTTTCTCTCATTCATTTCTTTTTATATGTATAATGATAATGATAATAATAATAATAATAATAATAACAGATACGAAGAAAGTAAATTGGAAGGGGAAGGCACTACATGGCAAGCACCCGTATCATCTAACACAGCCACACATCGATCAAGACACATCCAACACATGGCTAAGAAAAGGCAATATATACAGTGAGACGGAAGGATTCATGATTGCAATACAGGATCAAACAATAAACACCTGATATTACAGCAAGCATATTATTAAAGATCCGAATACCACAACAGATAAATGCAGACTTTGCAAACAACAAATAGAAACAGTAGATCACATCACAAGCGGATGTACAATACTAGCAAATACAGAATACCCCAGAAGACATGACAATGTAGCAAAATTAATACATCAACAGCTTGCCTTACAACATAAACTTATCCTGACGTCATACTCACCAATAAAAAGAAGAAATTAACAACTAATCGAAATATCCATACCTAATACGACAAATATACAAAAGAAAACAGGAGAAAAATACATCCAACTGGCTGAGGAAGTCAAGGACATGTGGCATCAGGATAAAGTTGACATTATACCAATTATACGAGGGCAGTTCAATAATTAATGCAACACATTTTATTTTCTGAAACAGGGGTTCTTTTATTCAGCATTGAAATACACCAGGTTATTCCCCAATCTTTTAGCTACACAACACTATTTTTCAACGTAATCTCCATTCAATGCTACGGCCTTACGCCACCTTGAAATGAGGGCCTGTATGCCTGCACGGTACCATTCCACTGGTCGATGTCGGAGCCAACGTCGTACTGCATCAATAACTTCATCATCATCCGCGTAGTGCCTCCCACGGATTGCGTCCTTCATTGGGCCAAACATATGGAAATCCGACGGTGCGAGTTCGGGGCTGTAGGGTGCATGAGGAAGAACAGTCCACTGAAGTTTTGTGAGCTCCTCTCGGGTGCGAAGACTTGTGTGAGGTCTTGCGTTGTCATGAAGAAGGAGAAGTTCGTTCAGATTTTTGTGCCTACGAACAAGCTGAAGTCGTTTCTTCAATTTCTGAAGAGTAGCACAATACACTTCAGAGTTGATCGTTTGACCATGGGGAAGGACATCGAACAGAATAATCCCTTCATCGTCCCAGAAGACTGTAACCATGACTTTACCGGCTGAAGGTATGGCTTTAAACTTTTTCTTGGTAGGGGAGTGGGTGTGGCGCCACTCCATTGATTGCCGTTTTGTTTCAGGTTCGAAGTGATGAACCCATGTTTCATCGCCTGTAACAATCTTTGACAACAAATTGTCACCCTCAGCCACATGACGAGCAAGCAATTCCGCACAGATGGTTCTCCTTTGCTCTTTATGGTGTTCGGTTAGACAACGAGGGACCCAGCGGGAACAAACCTTTGAATATCCCAACTGGTGAACAATTGTGACAGCACTACCAACAGAGTCGTCAAGTTGAGCACTGAGTTGTTTGATGGTGATCCGTCGATCATCTCGAACGAGTGTGTTCGCACACTCCGCCATTGCAGGAGTCACAGCTGTGCACGGCCGGCCCGCACGCGGGAGATCAGACAGTCTTGCTTGACCTTGCGGCGATGATGACACACGCTTTGCCCAACGACTCACCGTGCTTTTGTCCACTGCCAGATCACCGTAGACATTCTGCAAGCGCCTATGAATATCTGAGATGCCCTGGTTTTCCGCCAAAAGAAACTCGATCACTACACGTTGTTTGCAACGCACATCCGTTACAGACACCATTTTAACAGCTCCGTACAGCGTTGCCACCTGTCGGAAGTCAATGAAACTATATGGGACGAAGCGGGAATGTTTGAAAATATTCCACAAGAAATTTCCGGTTTTTTCAACCAAAATTGGCCGAGAAAAAAAATGTGTTGCATTACTTATTGAACTGCCCTCATACTATCAACTACAGGAGTCATACCACACAATATCCACCAGTACATCAATTCAATACAGCTACATCCAAACTTATACACTCCTGGAAATTGAAATAAGAACACCGTGATTTCATTGTCCCAGGAAGGGGAAACTTTATTGACACATTCCTGGGGTCAGATACATCACATGATCACACTGACAGAACCATAGGCACATAGACACAGGCAACAGAGCATGCACAATGTCGCCACTAGTACAGTGTATATCCACCTTTCGCAGCAATGCAGGCTGCTATTCTCCCATGGAGACGATCGTAGAGATGCTGGATGTAGTGCTGTGGAACGGCTTGCCATGCCATTTCCACCTGGCGCCTCAGTTGGACCAGCGTTCGTGCTGGACGTGCAGACCGCGTGAGACGATGCTTCATCCAGTCCCAAACATGCTCAATGGGGGACAGATCCGGAGATCTTGCTGGCCAGGGTAGTTGACTTACACCTTCTAGAGCACGTTGGGTGGCACGGGATACATGCGGACGTGCATTGTCCTGTTGGAACAGCAAGTTCCCTTGCCGGTCTAGGAATGGTAGAGCGATGGGTTCGATGACAGTTTGGATGTACCGTGCACTATTCAGTGTCCCCTCGACGATCACCAGTGGTGTACGGCCAGTGTAGGAGATCGCTCCCCACACCACGATGCCGGGTGTTGGCCCTGTTTGCCTCGGTCGTATGCAGTCCTGATTGTGGCGCTCACCTGCACGGCGCCAAACACGCATACGACCATCATTGGCACCAAGGCAGAAGCGACTCTCATCGCTGAAGACGACACGTCTCCATTCGTCCCTCCATTCACGCCTGTCGCGACACCACTGGAGGCGGGCTGCACGATGTTGGGGCGTGAGCGGAAGACGGCCTAATGGTGTGCGGGACCGTAGCCCAGCTTCATGGAGACGGTTGCGAATGGTCCTCGCCGATACCCCAGGAGCAACAGTGTCCCTAATTTGCTGGGAAGTGGCGGTGCGGTCCCCTACGGCACTGCGGAGGATCCTACGGTCTTGGCGTGCATCCGTGCGCCGCTGCGGTCCGGTCCCAGGTCGACGGGCACGTGCACCTTCCGCCGACCACTGGCGACAACATCGATGTACTGTGGAGACCTCACGCCCCACGTGTTGAGCAATTCGGCGGTACGTCCACCCGGCCTCCCGCATGCCCACTATACGCCCTCGCTCAAAGTCCGTCAACTGCACATACGGTTCACGTCCACGCTGTCGCGGCATGCTACCAGTGTTAAAGACTGCGATGGAGCTCCGTATGCCATGGCAAACTGGCTGACACTGACGGCGGCGGTGCACAAATGCTGTGCAGCTAGCGCCATTCGACGGCCAACACCGCGGTTCCTGGTGTGTCCGCTGTGCCGTGCGTGTGATCGTTGCTTGTACAGCCCTCTCGCAGTGTCCGCAGCAAGTATGGTGGGTCTGACACACCGGTGTCAATGTGTTCTTTTTTCCATTTCCAGGAGTGTATATACAACTACAGAAATCTGTAATTATTGATACATGTTCAATTACCAGAAAGTTCCTAAATGCAATATAACATATACTGTACAGTTAAAAGGAAGTGACGCTTGATCACGGTCCGCGTCACTTTCCATTTTTAACCAGACTTAACATCTGAGAAAGTAAAGAAACAATAATAATAATAATTTTTTACCATAGGTAACACTGGCATAGGAACAAAACAAGTAGAGATATGCTCTTCAATTTTTTAATTCCTTATATTAATCTGTCTGTCTCTGTAAGTGACAGCGGGCGGACATATTACGAGTTCCACCGAGTTAATATTGTAAAAAAATCTGTTTGTCTCTATAAGTGGTAGCGGCAGACATATGAAGAGTTCTGCCACATTAATATTGTTCAAAAATGTGTATTCTAATTGGACATTAAAGAAGTGTTATAAACGTTATTCAGGAGACGAAATTTATTAAAAAACCATCATTCCGTGACACATCGAGAACCCTGCATCAAGAGGATCGAAGCAGACAAGAGGAATTCGCGAGAGCTGAGGAGGGGCGATCATCATAACCAGCCCTATGCACAATGGCGATAACGAGGAGTACTTAAATTTTATGGTAACTGTTAATCTTAAATGTATTGAATATTGAAGGTCTGTTGTTATTAGTGGCAGTTAAAGTTGACTCAGGATATGTGTACCTTCCAATTTCTTTCAGTTATTCTTTCAAAATTTTCCTTTCAATTATTTAAGCAGCAATATTTAGTTAGTTTCCAATAGATATTCATCCAACTCCAAAGGTTGTGCTGTAGTGGTTGGCCGGAGAGCACGTTGAATCTGCCACTCTGAGTACCCATTTTTTTTTAAAATACAGTTCTCAGATGTTCCAATTCCTGGGGTAGAATCTCTGCGTCAGAGATAGAATTTGAGTGGCATGGTGTTGAGTGATGATGCGGTCTCGGTTTTGCAGAAAGGTCTCAACTTCGCTCCCACACCCAAGTTCACTCTGGTCGCAGAAATTGTTAGTGCTGTTGAACAGGTTGTAGCTCGACTTCTGCCTGAATCAGCTGAGGAAATACATCGTGAAACTTGTCATGCGTTGACGAAATCCAAGCTGATGAAGTCAAATATCACCAGTAAAGAGAGGGCGGCCATTCGCGATCTGAGGGAGCGCTCTGAAATTATTGTCTTACCGGCTGACAAAGGCAATGCTACAGTTGCCTCCCATAAGGACTACACTGATAAGATGCAGAGCCTGCTAAATGACGATTCCTACCGGAAGATCAGCGTTGACCCTACAAAGAAGGTGGAGAACAAGACGAGGGCGCTTCTCAAGGACGCAGATTTACCGGAGGGTGACGCTAAGAAATTGTTACCCCAAGGTCCGGTACCGCCTAGACTATATGGACTCCCGCAGGTTCACAAAGAGGGGGGTACCATTACGCCCCATTGTCAGCAACATCAGGGCACCTAGATATTTGTTGGCCAAATACCTGAGGGGAATATTAAGTCCTTATGTGGGTAAATGCCCTCATCACATCCGTAATTCCGTGGATTTTGTTAAACGCCTTGATAGCTTCAGGTTGGATGAGTCAGATATCATGGCGAGTTTTGACGTCGTTTCCTTGTTTACAAGGGTACCCCTGCGAGAGTCACTAGAATTGATTAGTCAGAAGTTTGACGAGAAGACCACTGAACTTTTTAGGCATGTCTTGACTTCCACATATTTTCTTTTTAATGGAGAATACTACGAACAAACGGAGGGAGTCGCCATGGGTAGCCCACTCTCACCGGTGGTAGCGCATTTGTACATGGAGAACTTCGAGGAGGAAGCCCTGTCGTCATCCGTATGGAAACCTTACTGCTTTTTCCGTTACGTGGACGACACGTTCGTCATCTGGCCACATGGTATGGATAAACTCCTTGACTTCCTTACACATCTAAACTCCATACACCCCAACATCAAATTCACTATGGAGACGGAAACGGAGGGTAAATTACATTTCCTTGACGTCTTGGTCAAGAGAAGGGCTGACGGCACCCTAGGTCATGGGGTGTATCGGAAGACAACGCACACTGATCTGTATTTGCACGCAGACAGCTGCCACCACCCTTCACAGAGGTACGGGGTACTTAAAACTCTAGTACATAGGGCGCGCACTATCTCTGACGCAGAGAGTCTACCCCAGGAATTGGAACATCTGAGAACTGTATTTCGAAAAAATGGGTACTCAGAGTGGCAGATTCAACATGCTCTCCGGCCAACCACTACAGCACAACCTGTGGAGTTGGATGAAATCACGAGAGAGGAGGTAGGCACTGCATTTATTCCATATACAGATGCACTCTCAGAGAAAATCGCCCGCATTTTGGAGAAACACGGGGTCGGAACTGTGTTTTGTCCTCCGGATAAAACTCGTGCACTGGTGGGGAGCGCCAAAGATGACCTCGGTTTGAGGAAGGCCGGCGTGTACCACATTCAGTGTCAATGTGGCAAGTCGTATATTGGTCAGACGATGCGTACCATCAAGGATCGATGCCGTGAACACCAGAGGCACACTCGATTGATGTATCTGAGCAAGTCGGCGGTTGCTGAACATTGTTTGTCGGAAAATCACGCTATGGAGTACGAACGCACGAGGATTCTGGTACAGATGTCAAGATACTGGGACAGCGTTGTCAGAGAGGCCACCGAAATTCGCACCAATGACGACCTCATAAACCGTGACTGTGGCTATTATCTTAGCAAGGCTTGGGAACCGGCGATTGGGTTAATCGAGAGTAAATCGAGCAAACGTATAGTTGTGACTACCACAGCGGACAGAGCCATCACACCGACGTCATCTCAGACACCGTCGCAATCTGTTCCACCGCGCGACCGTGGCGCGGGGTGTGGATGGCGGAGTGAGCGCGCCGCGGGCGGAGGGTATTTAAATCGGCCGCCACCGCGATCGAACCCAGTTCCCCCTGAGCAGCCATAGCGTACGGATCCCCGTGCTGGCACGTTCACAGGAGCTCAGTCCGTCAGTTCACCTGATGATGGCGACATGTATGATCCCTGAAATATTGTGCCCGTTGGACACTGTACACCATCAGTACGCCCGTGGATATTTTTAATAATGTTAATGATTAATTTAGCAAGTTTTGTGCAAAAACGGATGATGTTTGCCACCCTGAAAAGCATAGAAATTAACACAGTAAGTTTTGAATTGTTACATGTTATAAATCACTACACAGCATAATGTTACACATTTTGACTTGAGGTTGAACAATACACTAATACGATTTACAGTATTTTGTATACAGCTTCGCAGATAAGTCAGCAGTTGCACAATACCCATTACATTTTACAGCCATTGCCAACAGCTCAAACAATACAATAGATTCCTTCACATTCAAAGGTTCTATAACAACAGTAGGCTTAAGGTTCTATAACAACAGTAGGCTCACAGTTCAACGCTCCCTTGTTAGAAAATTACTAAAGTTTCATGAAGCTTCAACTGTTTTGACATCATGGTACACTGCAACCTTAATACAATTATCTTACTCTAAACTGAATATTCATAGTCATTATTTGGATACAGTCAATACCTTTGACTAAATAATTCTTAAAAAAACAAATAAATGAATAAATAAAATAAATTGTACCTCTAAATTTAGTTGCATGTGTAGAACTAAAAATTTAAGTAATAGTAACATTAGCACTATTAATCTGTGTATACAGGGTGGTCCATTGATAATGACTGGACCAAATATCTCACGAAATAAGCATCAAACGAAAACACTACAAGGAATGAAACTCATCTAGCTTGAAGGGGGAAACCAGATGGCGCTATGGCTGGCCCGCTAGATGGTGCTGCCGTAGGTCAAATGAATATGAACTGCATTTTTTTTTTATAGGAACTCACATTTTTTATTGCATATTCATGTAGTACGTAAAGAAATATGAATGTTTTAGTTGGACCACTTTTTTTGCTTTGTGATAGATGGCGCTGTAATAGTCACAAATGTATAAGTACATGGTATCATGTAACATTCCGCCAGTGCAGACAGTATTTGCTTCGTGATACATTACCCGTGTTAAAACGGACCGTTTATCAATTGCAGAAATAGTCGATATTGTGTTGATGTATGGCTATTGTGATCAAAATGCCCAACACGTGTATGCTATGTATGCTGCTTGGTATCCTGGACGACATCCTCCAAGTGTCCGGATCGTTCACCAGATGGTTACGTTATTTAAGGAAACAGGAAGTGTTCAGCCACATGTGAAACGTCAACCATGACCTGCAACAAATGATGATGCCCAAGTAGGTGTTTTAGCTGCTGTCACGGCTAATCCGCACATCAGTAAGAGACAAAGTGCGCGAGAATCGGGAATCTCAAAAACGTCGGTGTTGAGAATGCTACATCAACATCAATTGCACCCGTAACATATTTCTATGCACCAGGAATTGCATGGTGACGACTCTGAACGTTGTGTACAGTTCTGCCACTGTGCACAAGAGAACTTACAGGACGATGACAGATTTTTTGCAAGTGTTATATTTAACGACGAAGTGTCATTCACCAACAGGGGTAACGTAAACTGACATAATATGCACTATTGGGCAATGGAAAATCCACAATGGCTGGGAGAAGTGGAACATCAGCGACCTTGGTGGGTTAATGTATGGTGCGGCATTATGGGAGGAAGGATAACTGGCCCCCACTCTATCGATGGCAATCTAAATGATGCAATGTATGCTGATTTCCTACGTAATGTTCTACCGTTGTTACTACAAGATGTTTCAGTGCATGACAGAATGGCGATGTACTTCCAACATGATTGATGTGAGGCACATAGCTCACGTGCGGTTGAGGCGGTATTGAATAGCATATTTCATGACAGGTGGACTGGTTGTCGAAGCACCATACCATGGACCGCATTTTCACCGTATCTGACGTCCCCGGATTTCTTTCTGTGGGGAAAGTTGAAGGATATTTGCTATCTTGATCCACTGACAACAGCTGACAACATGTGGCAGCGCATTGTCAATGCATGTGCAAACATTACGGAAGGTAAACTACTCGCTGTTGAGAGGAATGTCGTTACACGTATTGCCAAATGCATTGAGGTTGATGGACATCATTTTGAGCATTTATTGCATTCATGTAGTATTTACAGGTAATCACACTGTAACAGCATGCGTTCTCAGAAATGATCAATTCACAAAGGTACATGTATCACATTGGAACTACCAAAATAAAATGTTCAAACATACCTATGTTCTGTATTTTAATTTAAAAAACCTACCTGTTACCAACTGTTCACCTAAAATTGTGAGCCATATATTTTGGACTATTACAGCGCCATCTATCGCAAAGCGAAAAAAGTGGTTCAACTAAAACATTCATATTTCTTTACGTACTACACAAATATGTAACAAAAAATGAGGGTTCCCATTTTAAGAAAACGCAGTTGATAACCATTTGACCTATGGCAGCGCCATCTGGTTTCCCCGTTCAAGCTAGACAAGTTTTGTTCTTTGATGTTTTTTTGTTGGACGCTTATTTTGTGAGATATTTGGCCCGGTCCCAATCAATGGACCACCCTGTATATATCTTGTAACCTGACTTGTTCCACATCATTTCTATAAAATAATCATGCAAATTATCTACGGGACATCACATTAGTTTAGTTTGGTTTAGTAAACTAAAAACACTCATATTTTGTATGTTTGTTTATCAAAGATCTTGCATTAAATTTAAAAAATAGAGCACTAATACACAGGGCTCTTTTTGTGATTGTGTCATCGCTGACAGACGTATATCAGTATTATCAGAAAGCTTACTTCTATAAATTTCTCATGCTATTTCAAAAGACTGCAATAGTATTACAACAAGGTAGTCCGCCACTGTAGCTGAGAGGACAGAGCACCGGCTTGTCATACCGGAGGGCCTGGATTCGATTCCCGGCTGGGTTGGAGGCTTTCTCCACTCAGGGACTGGGTGTTTGTGTCGTCTTCATCATCACGATTCCATCCTCATCGATGCGCAAGTCGCCGAAGTGGCATCACCTCAAAAGACTTGCACCAGGCGATCAGGTCTATCCGACGGGGGCCCTCGTCACACGACATTTCATTTTACAACAAGGTAGGCCAGAATTTGAAACTGCAGTAATAGTGGGAGGTGCCACTGATACCACATTCAACAACTACGATGTGGGGACAATGGAATAGCAGACTGCACATTGCAATGTAGATGCTGTTGATGTGTTTTATCAAATACAATTTTTTTAACAGAACATGCATTGTGTTTTCCAGTATCATTTTAACATTTGTCACTATCAGTCAATGCCGTCTGCATATGTGGTTAATGTGAGTTGAAAACTTTGAACAGACTTCATCAAAAAACACCATAGAAGCCTGGAAGAATGAAAATAGTGTGTAAACCCAAAATAATTTTGCATGTAAGAGACAGCAATACGGTGAATGAGGTACCCAGGCTAAAACTTTTACTACACAACTTCCGCAGTACGTAAGAAACAAAACCTTTTCAACAGCAGAAAGCAACTGCCAATACATCAGGCACAAGCAGTTCAAGTGAGCTGTTAAAATGGAGGCATTCCATGGCACACACATTCTGCAGATCTAACAACGCAAAAGTTTTTTTTCATGTGGTTGTAACAAGTGTAAAATTTATCAGATTAATGCATTATGAACAAGACACACAAGGAAAGTAGTAGTCCACGAGGAAATGGAACATGTCCAAGGGAAACATTACGGAATGTCATGAGTAACTTCATGGACAGCTGGAGGAATTTGTTTATTTCAAAGAACATCTTTGTACATCAGTCAGTTTTTAAAAAATTGGTTAGTCTTTTTGTTACATATTTTATAACCATAAAAATAAAATGTAGTTTTATATGAAACACAAAAATATCAGCTATTTCAGCAGTCCACGAAGACATATACTTGCATGTAGTGAGCGAGAGAGCATTACATGTGTGACAATGGACTATTTTGTTTCTCAGACAGTATAAATACACATCGGAAGTACGTCTACACGACTAATCTGTGATTTACATTTAAATGCTTGGTGGAGGGTTCATTGCACCACCTTCAGACTATTTCTCTACTGTTCCACACTCAGGAAAAATGTAGGTAAAACGAATAAATAAATATTCCCGTGTGAGCTCTGATTCCTCTTATTTTATCACTATGACCATTTCTCCCTGTGCTGGTGGGCATCAAAAAAATATTTTGCATTTGGAAGAGAAAATTGGTGATTGAAATTCTTTGAAAAGATCTCTCCACAATAAGAATTGCCTTCCATTCAATGACTGCCACCCCAACTTGAGTATCATACCCGTGACACTTCCCTCCTCCCTTATTTCACGATAACACAAAATGAGCAGCTCTCCTTTGGACTGTCAGTGCTATCTGGTAAGCATCCTGTGTCAACCAGCAAGACTCCAGAAGAGGAAAGATAAGCATAGTGCAGGCACTCTCTTTAGCACACCTGTTGCACACTCTTAAGTGTTCTGCCAATAAAACACACTCTTTGGTTCACCTTCCCACAATGTTATCTATGTAATTGATCTTCCAGTTTATGTTGTTCATAGCAGTAATTCCTATGTATTTAGTTGAACAGACAGTGTTTAGATTTGCGTGATTTATTGTGTAACCGAAATTTAGCATACTCCTTTTTGTCTGCAAGTGGATAACCTCACATTTTTCATTATTTAGAGTCAACTGCCACTTTTTGCTCCACGCAGGTATCTTGTCTCAATCACTTTGCAATCAGTTGTAACCTTCTGATTTTACTAGATGGTAAACGATAGCATTATCTGCAAACAATCTAGGAGCGCTGCTCAGATTGTCTACTAAATCATTTGTGTAGATTGGGAGCAGCAGATCACCTGTAACACTTCAGTGAAGAATGTCAGGTTTTACTCTATTATTTTTCATCATTTACTATTAACTGTGACTTTTTTGACATGAAATCACAAATGTAGTTGCACACTGAGACAATACTCCATAGAAACACAATTTGGTTTGAAGTTGATTGTGAGCAATGGTGTCAAAAGCTCTCTGAAAATCTACAGATATACAATTAATTTGAGATCCCCCGTCGATGACACTCATTATTTCGTGTGAATAAAGAGCTAGTTGTGTTCCACAGAAATGATATTTCCTAGACCCTGCTAGCTGTGTGTGAACAGATCATTTTCTTCGAGGTAATTCATAACTTTTGACAACAGTTCTAAAATAATACTGTAAATCAGTGTCAGTGATGTGGGCCTGCAGCTTAGCAGATTACTTCAGTTTCCTTTCTTGAGTACTGGTGTGATTTGTGCAATTTTCCAGTCTTGAGGTACAGATCTTTCATTGACCAAGCGGGTGTAAGAATTTTTGTCAAGAATGCAGCTAATATTTCAGCATAGTCTTAAAGGTAGCTAACTGAAGTACTATCTGGACCAGAAGACTTGCTTTGGTTAAGCAATTTCAGCTGCTTTGCTTTACCAAAGATATCTAACTGCTAAGTTACTCATGTTGGCAGCTGTTCTTGATTCAAATTCTGAAAAATTTACTTTATCTTTTTTGGTGAAGGAATTTAAAAAATCTGTGATTAACATCATTCTAAGAAAATCTGCAGTGGCACCCATGATTGTAGTCTGGCTCCTAATCATGTTGTAATGCAGCACCTTATGTCTGTCATTTATACACTATGTGATCAAAAGTATCCGCACCCCCGCAAAAATATACGTTTTTCATATTAGGTGTATTGTGCTGCCACCTACTGCTAGGTACTCAATATCAGAGACCTCAGTAGTCATTTGACATCGTGAGAGAGCAGAATGGGGCGCTCCGGAACTCATGGACTTTGAACCTGGTCAGGTTATTGGGTGTCACTTGTGTCATACATCTGTACCCAAGATTTTTGCACTCCTTAACATCATCCCTAGGTTCACCATTTCCGATGTGACAGTAAAGTGGAAACGTGAAGGGACACGTACAGCACAAAAGCATTCAGGCCAACCTCATCTGTTTACTGACAGAGACCATTGACTGTTAAAAAGGGTTGTAATGGGTAATAGGCAGACATCTATCTAGACCATCACAAAGGAATTCCAAACTGCATCAGGATCCATTGCAAGTACTATGACAGTTAGGAGGGAGGTGAGAAAACTTTGATTTCTTGGTCAAGTGGCTGCTCATAAGCCACGCATTACGCCGGATAAAGGCTAAACAATGCCTCGCTCGGTGTAAGGAGTGTAAACATTGGACAATTGAACAGTGGAAAAAACATTGTGTGGAGTAACGAATCATGATACACAATGTGGCAATCCGACGGCAGGGTATGTGTATGGCGAATGCCCGGTGAAGTTCATCTGCCAGCGTGAGTAGTGGCAACAGTAAAATTCGGAAGCGGTGGTGTTACGTTGTGGTCGTGTTTTTCCTGGTGGGAGCTTGCACCCCTCATTGTTTTGCGTGGCACTATCACAGCACAGGCCTACATTGATGTTTTAAGCACCTTCTCGCTTCCCACGGTTGAAGAGCAATTCGGGGGACGGCGACTGCATCTTTTGACACGATCGAGCAACCTGTTCATAATGCACGGCCTGTGGCTGAGTGGTTACATGACAATAACATCCCTGTAATGGACTGGCCTGCACAGAGTCATGACCAGAATCCTACAAATACCTTAGGGATGTTTTGGAACATTGACATTAATACCTCTCCACTGTGCAGCACTTCGTGAAGAATAGGCTGCCATTCCCCATGAAACCTTCCTGCGAGTGGAAGCTGTCATCAAGGCTAAGGGTGGGCCAACATCATACTGAATTCCAGCGTTACCGATGGAGAGTTCCATGAACTTTTAAGTCATTTTCAGCAAGGTGTCCGTAGACTTCTGATCACATAGTGTAGCTGAGGTTTCACTTGTCTTTTACACACAGGAGGTGGACACAAATATGGAAACACCACAAACACAACACACATTTCCACACCTAATAAGCTGTAGGAAAACTGTGGGCATTCAAAACATATTCCAGTCATATCTCAACGAATAAATCCAGGTCCTGTATGATATTCCAGATAATCTTATACCAGTCGCCCTGACGGTAGAGGCAGACAGTGATCACGCACCCTTCTTTCCAAAGCAGACAACAAAGGATATGCCATATCGGGATCCGGTCACTGTGGTGGTGAGTAGAGATGCGACAATTCATCCTCGTGCTCACAAAACTAGTCCTGGACGATGCAAGCTGTGTGAAGAGGGGTCCTGCCGTCTCTCAACACAGCATCGCAATTAGGAAACAAACACTGTACCACGAGATGCACCTGATTAGCCAAAATGGTAAAATAAATCTCGGCAGTCACGCGACCTTGCGGCAGTCACGCGACCTTGCAAATCACTTGTGAGGCCCATCGAATACTGCAGTATAGCTGCTCAAACCATTAGCAAACCCCCTACACATTTTGCTCTTTGGGATTTAAACTTGAACAGAAATTGGAAACAGTGTGAAAGACTCACCAAAGCAAATTACTTCATTCCTTTGCTGCATATCCCAAGTTTTATGGCTCCGGCACCACGTTTTTTGTTACGGACATTTGCATCACTGATGAGTGGTTTTGGAATTCCAGCTTGCCATGCAATTCCCTGTTTTGGGAGCTCCCTTTACACTGTTTTGTCACTGACAGTGTTCACAAGTGCAACATTCAGTTCTGCGGTGCCTTTTGCAGCTGTCGTCTCCTAATTTTCGTCACAGTCCTCTTTGGTGAATGTCTGTTACGTACACTTGACATACGAGGGGCGTTTGAAAAGTTCGTGCAAAGACAACATTTTTGTTCATTCCTCATTACTAGAAGGGCATTCTGTTAGCAAAAAGGTGACTGGCCTTTCAGATCATGATGCACAAATTTTAACTCTAAAAGATTTTTGTGCCGCAAGACGTGTTAAATATAGTCATCAGCTGTTTAGGAAAGCTGTTCCAGTAGCTGTAGAGACCTCTGTAAACCTTATCAAGGAACAAGAGTAGCAAGATGTTTATAGCGCTGATACAGTAGACAATAAATATAATGCTTTTCTCAAGACTTTTCTCGTGCTCTTTGAAAGTTGCTTTCCATTAGAACGTTCAAAACAGGGTACTAGCACAAACAGGCAGCCTGGGTGGCTGACTCGGGGGGGATAAGAATATCTTGTAGAACAAAGTGGCAATTATATCAAAACGTTAGAAACAGTCAAAATCTAAATGCAGCAGACCAATACAAGTAGTATTGTAAGGTGCTTAAAAATGTTATTAGGAAGGCAAAAAGTATGTGGTATGCAGGTAGAGTAGCTAATTCTCAGGATAAAATTAAAACCATATGGTCAGTCGTAAAGGAAGTGGCTGGTCTGCAGAGACAGGTTGAGGATACAGAATCAGTGCGTAGTGGGAATGTCCGTGTTACTGATAAGTCGCATATATGTGTGTATATTTAATAATGCATATATTTAATAATCACTTTCTGAATATAGCAGGTGAACTAAATAGAAACCTAGTCCCAACAGGGAATCATATAGCGCTCTTAGAAAAAAGTGTTCCGAGACTGTTACCTGAAATGCTCCTCCATGATACTGACAAGAGGGAGATTGAGTTAATAATTAAATCACTAAAGACCAAGAGCTCTCATGGATATGATGGGGTATCTAGCAGAATACTGAAGTATTGTTCTATGTATGTTAGCCCAGTACTTAGCCATATCTGTAACTTTTCCTTTAGGAGTGGTCACTTTCCTGACCGATTAAAGTACTCGGTAGTGAAGCCACTTTATAAAAAGGGAGACATTGATAATGTTGACAATTTTAGACCTATTTCTATGCCATCGGTGTTTGCTAAAGTTACCGAGAAGGTCGTATATACACGGTTACTGCAGCATTTAAATTCACATAATTTGCTGTCAAATGTTCAGTTTGGTGTTAGAAATGGTTTAACAACTGAAGATGCTATATTCTCTTTTCTCTGTGAGGTTTTGGATGGATTAAATAAAAGGTTGCGAACGCTAGGTGTTTTCTTTGATTTAACGAAGGCTTTTGACTGTGTTGACCACAAAATATTACTGCAGAAGTTGGACCATTATGAAGTAAGGGGAGTAGCTTACAATTGGTTCGCCTCTTACTTTAAGAACAGAAAGCAGAAGGTAATTCTCCGCAATATTGAGAGTGGTAGTGATGTTCAGTCCCAATGGGGCACTGTTAAGTGGGGCGTTCCCCAAGGGTCGGTGCTGGGGCCACTGCTGTTTCTTATTTATATAAATGATATGCCTTCTAGTATTACAGGTGATTCTAAAATATTTCTGTTTGCTGATGACACCAGCTTGGTAGTGAAGGATCTTGTGTGTAATATTGAAACATTATCAAATAATGTAGTTCATGAAAAGTTCGTGGCTTGAGGAAAATAATTTGATGCTAAATCACAGTAAGACTCAGTTTTTACAGTTTCTAACTCACAATTCAACAAGAACCGATATTTTGATCAGACAAAATGGGCATATTATAAGTGAGACAGAAGAGTTCAAGTTCTTAGGTGTTCAGATAGATAGTAAGCTGTTGTGGAAAGCCCATGTCCAGGATCTTGTTCAGAAACTAAATGCTGCTTTATTTACCATTAGAACAGTATCTGAAATAAGTGACATTTCAACATGAAAAGAAGTCTACTTCGCGTATTTTCATACGCTTATGTCATATGGTATTATTTTTTGGGGTAATTCTTCTGATTCAAAAGGGGTATTTTTGGCCCAAAAACAGGCTGTTCGAGCCATATGTGGTGTAAGTTCGAGAACCTCTTGTTGACCCCTATTCAATAGTCT
Source organism: Schistocerca americana (assembly GCF_021461395.2). Lineage (NCBI taxonomy): Eukaryota > Metazoa > Arthropoda > Insecta > Orthoptera > Acrididae > Schistocerca > Schistocerca americana. The sequence continues at coordinate 118,678,544 of NC_060129.1, forward strand.
GGGAATTCTGACATTGCCCTCGCAGTATATATTTTCTTTAATGTCGTTTGTTGTTAGCAATATTAGCCTATTCCCAAGAGTTAGCAGCTTTCACTCAGTTAATACTAGGCAGAAATCCAATCTGCATGTGGAATGCACTTCCTTGACTCTTGTGCAGAAAGGAGTGCAGTATTCTGCTGCATCAGTTTCAATAAGCTACCACAAGAACTCAAAAATCTTAGCAGTAGCCCAAATTCATTTAAGTCTAAACTGAAGAGTTTCCTCATGGCTCACTCCTTCTATTCTGTCGAGGAGCTCCTGGAAGAGCTAAAAAATTAAGCAAATTCCAGTGTTACATTGTTCAAAATGGTTCAAATGGCTCTGAGCACTACGGGACTTAACATCTGTGGTCATCAGTCCCCTAGAACTTAGAACTACTTAAACCTAACTAACCTAAGGACATCACACACATCCACGCCCGAGGCAGGATTCGAACCTGCGACCGTAGCAGTCGTGCGGTTCCGGACTGAGCGCCTGAACTGCTAGACCTCCGCGGCCGGCTGTTACATTGTTGATTTTCTTTATTTAAACTTACGACTTGTCACCTGAATATGTTTTTTTTTTTTATATTTCATTTTATCTGTTTCTAATATCGTGTTATAATTTCATGTATTGACTCGTTCCATGACCATGGAGACTTCTCCTTAATTTGGTCCCACGGAACAAAAAAAAAAAAAGGTCCAAGCGGTGGCACCACCAGAGCGTATCGAGGTAATGTTTAGTTAGTAGCACCTTTGGAAAAAACGCACACCAAGTTTCAGCCGTATTGGTCTATAGTTTTGCATTGGTGTGAATCAAGGAAGTAAAGCGATTGTCAAAAAATAGATGAAAAAGAATTTCGTGTGGGATTAAACATTACTTTATGAAAGGCAAAACGCCTCAGTAAACTAAAGAGAAGCTTGATAAACATTACGGTGACTCTCCACCTTCGATTAGAACAGTTTATAAGTTGTTTCAAAATTTTCAGAGTGGCCATAAGGGCACACGTGATTCTGAACATTCTGGACGCCCTGTGGAGATTACGACGCCAAAAATCATTGATAAAGTCCACGATACGGCGATGGATGATAGAAGAGTTAAGATGCATGAGATTGCTAGTGGTGTGGGCATCTCGAATGAATGGGTCCATAATATTTTGCATAAACATTTGGACATGAGAAAGTTATCCGCAAGATGGGTTCCACGTTTGCTCACGCTTGACCAAAAAGCGAATCGTGTAAAGTGTTGCGAGGATGGTTTGCAGCTGTTCAGGAAGGATCTGCAGGAATTAAAGCATCTTTTCGTCATTGTGGTTGAAACCTGGATACATTACTATACTCCTGAGACCAAACAACAATCTAAACAATGGGTTACCAAGGGAGAATCTGCACTAAAAATGGTGAAGACCAGTCCTTCGGCCGGAAAGGTTATAGCGACTGTCTGTTCGGATTCACAAAGGATAATCCTCATTGACTATCTGGAAAAGGGTAAAACTATTACAGGTCCATATTATTCATCATTACTGGCCCCTTTGAAAATCAAGCTGCAAGAAAAACGCCGGCAATTGGACCACAAGTAAGTCCTTTTCCATCACGACAATGCACCAGCACACACCTCAGCAGTTGTGGTCGCAAAATTAATGGAAATAGGATTCCAACACATTTCACATCCCACCTATTCTCCAGACGTGGCTCTCTTGAACTTGTATTTGTTCCCCAATTTGAAGAAATGGCTGGTGGGACAAAGATTTTATTCAAACATGGAGGTGATTGCAGCATCTAATAGCTATTTTGCAGACTTGGACAATTCCTATTATTTGGAAGAGATCAACAAATTAGAACAGCGTTTGACGAAGTGTGTAAGTCTAAAAGAAGACTATGTTGAAAAATAAAAAAGGTTTACCCCAAACACGTAAGTAGTTTTTATTTTTGCACGGACTTTTCAAACGCCCCTCGTACACTTTCGCCCTCCTCCTGATTTAGCAGATTGACAATTATCTGCTTTCCTGATATGCAGCATAAATCTTTCATACAGCGCCTCTTGAAATACCGAACACTTTGGCTACTTTGGTTAGGAAAACAACCACCATGCGGACACCAACAATTTTCCCATGTGCAAATTCACTTAGCTGCAATGTAATGCAATCACTACTACAGACATTGTTTTGCCCACGACTGACACTTGCAACATATTGAGAACATTGTTTGCAGTCGAATACAATAGTGCAACTTGCAGGCTTGGCTAGTACATTCTTTTGTATTGTGCTGTTTCCATACCTTCTGTCCAACCCCTGTAACTCTGCTTCAGTGGCACTATCCTCGGTAACATTAATGTAGCTACCACACTACGAAGGTATTGATCGTGTCTTGTCATGGTGTACTTTACACGTAAGCAGCATCTCTCTGGATTTCCTTCCAAATTTTGAGGCAGTTTGATTGCAGAAACTGTTAAAAATGTCTGGCACCAAAGTCCACGCTAAATTTTGAGCTTCTTCAGAACATCGCAAATACAGCTCAATTAGAAAGCTGACATTTTGGTCGAATCTCGTGATGGAAGAGGGCAGTGGGATATGACGTCAAACATCTCACCTGTATTATCGCTTCCCTCTATGCTTCAAAGAAGTGTCCCGAGGGTACCAGTTTCAATAAAAGGACTTTCCGTCAACGACTCATTTGCGTGGCCAATTCCAGTGTGCGTGGCCCTTTACACAGTCAGCCTCCAAGTCTACAATTTGCCACAAATACATCATTTGAATAGTTTCAGCTCAGGATGTGTGAGTTTATGCTTCTTGAGGTAAGCAGCTTTAACGAAGGACTTATGACACACACCACATTTGTGTTCCTTAATATCAGTGTGTCTCAATGAATGTCTCTTCAGACAGGCAGGTGTACGGAAAGCTTTGTGACACAAATCACATTTGTGTGGCCTCACCTCACAATGCACCAATAAATGTTGCTTGAGATGAATGCGCCTACCAAAGGATTTGCTACACACGTCACACTTGTGTAGCTTCACTTCAGCATGGATTAGTGCGTGGCCCCTCATATCGGAGGCCCTAGCAAACAATCTGCCACAAACCTCACATTTGTGTGGCTTAATAGGAGAATGTACTACTGTGTGTCGCTTCAGGCAGGAAATCGTACGAAAGGTTTTACTACATACGTCACACTTGTGCGCTTTCACATCTGAATGGATTAGTGCGTGGGTCTTCACGCCGCCAACTCTAGCAAACGATTTGCCACAAACCTCACATTTGTACGGCTTAATATCAAAGTGTACAGCTGCATGCTGCCTCAGATTGGAACTCGTACGAAAGGATTTACTACATACACCACATCTGTATGGCTTAACCCCAGAATGGGCTTGTGTATGCTGCTTCAGATAGGTGGCAGTAAGAAACGATTTGCCACAAACATCACATTTGTGAGGCTTTACTCGTACATCAGAATGTACTGCTCTGTGGATCTTCAACTGGGTAGCTGTACGAAAGTATTTACTACACACAACACATTTGTGTCGCTTTGCGTCGTGCACCTCTTTATGTTTCTTGAGACGTTCGGCACTAGCATAGCATTTAGAACACACGTCACATTGGTACGGTTTCAGCTCACAATGCAAATACTTGTGTCGCCTCAAATATTGAGCTCTAGCAAAGAATTTACTACATATATCACATTTGTGCGGTGTTACTTCAGAATGATTCAGTGCGTGGTACTTTAGACAGGTAGCAGTACTAAATGACTTGCCACAAAGCTCACATTTGTGTGGCTTTACAACACAGTGTACTGCTCCGTGGTTCTTCAGCTGTGTAGCTGTACGAAAGAACTTGCCACAAACATTACACTTGTGTGACTTCACTCCAGAATGGATTAGGGTATGGCCCTTCAGGTGCTGAGCCCTAGTAAACAATCTGCCACAAACATCACATTTATGTGGCCTCATCCCAGAATGAACAAATTTGTGGCACTTTAGGCGTTCAGCTGTGCAGAAGGATTTGCTACAGATCTCACATTTGTATGGCTTCACTCCAGAATGCTCAGTAATATGATATTTCAGATAATTAGCAGTTGAAAATGATTTGCCACATATGTGACATTTGCGTGACTTGACTCTACAGTGTAATTGTTCGTGGGCCTTGAAATAACTAGGTTTAACAAATGATTTGCCACAGTCATAACATTTGTAAGGTTTCCCTGCAGAATGCCTTAATTCATTCTCCTGTACCCTCAAATGTCTTCTCAGGCTGACACAAGTTCTATACACGTGACCACAACATCTACAAACATGTGAAGGTGGCTCTGCACCATCAATGTGGATGAATACATGCTTTATGAGCTGGTATTTCGATGAAAACTTCTGCCGACACGAACTGCAGGTGAATACACACCGCTCACCTTGTGGTGATCTGTTCTTATCTGTATTTATGGCACTGTCCATTTTTGAGATAATCTGTTGGGGTCGAATGCCGCAACTGAGAGTGGGTGTCGAGGTCTCCGGGTCCGTCTCCGGCTTACCGTGTATCAGTTTTTGAAGAACATTTCCTCGTGAAGTGCGGGGGAATTTTTCCATAATGTGGCTGGACCTGAAGCATCAAAAGAAACACAATCAAAATTAAACATGTAGCACATACAAAAAATGAGCTATACGTTGTTAACATCACTCACAAAATATTTTGAAACAATATGCAAGTTTCAATAAAAAAATAAAAAAAATAAAAAAAAGAATGATTTATTATGATTTATTAACTTCACTGAACTGTAAATATACCGCAAAAAGCTATAATAGTCGTGGCAAGAAAACAGGCATGCATCTTTAGACTGGAGATGTTAACTGTAGTAAAATTCAAACACTAGGTTGTACATTGAGTGCCAACATAAAATTCTTTACATTGTATATTTATATTTGAAACCACAGACAAAAGCCATTACTCAAGGACTAAATATAAATTACAGCTCTCCTCAACCTAAAGGTTGGTGTGAACGCTGGAGTGGTTCCTGAGAAAGGATCACATCACATGTGGTAGGCATTTGTTTTCTCCCTAGCTCTGTAAAGAACTACAGCCAGCTGTAGGAAGACCTAAATTTCAGTGTGAACTCCACACCATGTTGAGACTTGGAATTTTCCACGTTAGCAAATGACTGCCCAAAATGACGGAATAGTTCAGTGACAGAAAATCTTAGAAATGACTGGGGACTGCACTTCGAATATTTCCAGTTCGAGCCTGGCACACGCAGAACACCGAGTATAAAACTATATGTAGCAATGGATGATGAGATTCTTCTCCTTTATCTAGTGTCTCTTTCAGATTTACATTTGTAGGAAACATCCCAGAATTAATTAATTCACTCATTCATAATATTCCTATGTACTATGAGAGAAAGGAGTCTCTAAGGATATACATTAACAAAGGGAAGGGGCTAATGCAAATGCACACTGTGCTCTGTATTAACAATTTATTGGTACTTATGTAGGATAATAAAATGAAAACAATCAATTCCACTAATTTGAGAAAAAAGGCTGCTGTATTTTTTAGTTACAATAATTGAGTGCCCTTTATTTACTGCTGCTTGCTCAGTATTTCCAGATTACATTTATACCTTTCACAGCATACCAGTTATCTTTATCCTGTGAGAGTAGAGGTCTGTTTGGAATGGATTCTGTTAATAACACTGTTGAAAGGTGTTTTTATATCTAGATGTGCAAAAATAAACTGTAGCAATAATAAATTATTTTTAAATGGCAAAGCTTCTAGATAATCTAAATTATTTATTTATATGAATATAATAGAGGGAGACATTCCACGTGGGAAAAATATATCTAAAAACAAAGAAGATGTGACTTACCAAACAAAAGCGCTGGCAGGTTGATAGACACACAAACATACACAAACATACACACAAAATTCTAGCTTTCGCAACCATCGGCTGCTTCGTCAGGAAACAGGGAAGGAGAGGGAAAGACGAAAGGATGTGGGTTTTAAGGGAGAGGGTAAGGAGTCATTCCAATCCCGGGAGCGGAAAGACTTACCTTAGGAAGAAAAAAGGACGGGTATACACTCACACACACAAAATGTCTGCTTGTGTCTGTGTATGTACGGATGGATATGTGTGTGTATGCGAGTGTATACCTGTCCTTTTCCCCCCTAAGGTAAGGCTTTCCGCTCCCGGGATTGGAATGACTCCTTACCCTCTCCCTTAAAACCCACATTCTTTCGTCTTTCCCTCTCCTTCCCTCTTTCCTGACAAAGCAGCCGATGGTTGTGAAAGCTAGAATTTTGTGTATATGTTTGTGTATCTATCAACCTGCCAGCGCTTTCGTTTGGTAAGTCACATCTTCTTTGTTTTTAGATATATTTATTTATATTGCCGCGCGCGCGCGCACGCACACACACACACACACACACACACACACACACACACACACACACACACACACACACACACACACGCACGCACGCACGCAACTGCTGTCTCAGCCAACTGAAACCACCATAATAATATAGTTACATTCCATTCTGGATTTTCCGTTGTTTGAAATGATTTATTTACATTTGTTTTAACCCATAGGTCCCACTGAGAGGGTTCACTGGTATGCGGAATGAGTCAAAAAGGTACATTCTGTTGATGTGTAATCCAATGAAATGGTTTAACATTATGTAATTGTATTACATGACAGTGCTTATTTTAGTTATAAAATAAGCCAAAATATTAATTTTAAGTAGATAATGACTCGAATTAATAGCATATATGAGGCGAGGTGGATAACCTTGTTCAGCCACGATACTCCATAGCATTTTTCTATTCAAATATCGAAAGCTTTCTCAAAATCCAAAAAAAGCGAGACACCCAAGAATTACAATTATGAACCACTTAAATTGGAAGGAACACACAGAAAATGTTGTGGGGAAGGCTAACCAAGACTACATTTTACTGGCAGGACACTTAGAAAATTTAACAGATAGACGAAAGAGACTGCCTACACTACAATTGTCATCCTCTTTTAGAATACTGGTACACGGTGTGGAATCCTTACCAGATAGGACTGACAGAGTACAAGTGAAATGATACAGGATTTTGGGTGGATGCCATTAAAACAAAGGCATTTCTTGCTGTGGCGGAATCTTATCAGGAAGTTTCAATCACCAACTTTCCCCTCCGAATGCGAAAATATTTTGTTGATGCCAACCTACATAGGGAAATATGATCATCATAATAATATAAGGGAAATCAGAGCTTGCACGTTGTACAGCACTGAAAAAATAAAGAATTATTGTGAAGGTGGTTCAAGGAACCCTCTGCCAGTGATTTGCATAGTATCCATGTCGATGTAGATGTAGGATTACCTACTGAACTCTCGTCTCTTTACTATAACTTTTTGCAGTGTAAAAACAGTACTTTTAGATCGTGACACTAGACTAAATGTAATTTTACATGCAGATGACCTAACTATGACTACAGAGAATGGAGATAACCTACTGATCAGAGTCTGTAAGGTGCTGCAGGTACCTTCTGATTACAACCTAACATTGTCGGTAGATAAAACGAAAGTGATGGCATTTCAGGGCAGATGACCAGTAACATTTAAAATATTCTTCAATAATAAAATCTTGGAGCAATCGAAACATTCTAAATATCTAGATGCAACATCACTTATATTTATAACCATAACATCAACCAAAAATTAAATAAATTTATTTCCATATGTGGAACTATTGTTACAAGTTTGTAGAGTAAAGCCAGGAAAGATACCCAGCTGTAGTTCTACAAAACAATAGCTGTACGAACCCTCACTTATGTTTAGTTGGTTGGTTTGGAGAGTAAAGGGACCAAACACAGGGTCATCTTGCCCTTTTTCCTCGTGCAAACAGGTACTGGGTTAAAACCATTCTCAAAAGGAGTCAGGGAAAGTCAAAAGGCATAAAATAACTGGAAACCACAGTGAAAGAGAAAACAAAAGAGGAAAACCAAAAGGGGAAATTGTGCACTTCAAGGAAAAAAATGGTGAAAGGTATTATAATAACATAGCAGATGGCCTCAGTTGACTGATCCCAAAAATAAAAAGGGATGATCCGGCCACTCTGGAACACACCAAAATCTCCAGCTGAAAAAGACAAGGCTAGAGAAACACAAAAAGGGAAAAGACGAACATCAAGATTCCTGAAATGTCTGAATACCTTCTACCAATTAAATTTCACAAGCTCCTATTCCGAATCCCCTGCCACTTTCCCTTATGTCGATCTCGTCCTCACCGAAGGTCAGCTACACACTTCCATCCACATTTAACCTACCAACAAACAACAGTACTTACGAAACTTCCTGGCAGATTAAAACTGTGTGCCGGACCGAGACTCGAACTCAGGACCTTTGCCTTTCACAGGCAAGTGCTCTACCAACTGAACTACCCAAGTACGACTCACGCCCCGTCCTCACAGCTTTACTTCCACCAGTACCTCGTCTCCTACCTTCCAAACTTTACAGAAGCTCTCCTGCGAACCTTGCAAGACTAGCACTCCTCAAAGAAAGGATATTATGGAGACATGGTTAGCCACAGCCTGGGGGATGTTTCCAGAATTACATTTTCACTCTGCAGCAGAGTGTGCGCTGATATGAAACTTCCTGGCAGATCAAAACTGTGTGCCGGACTGAGACTCGAACTCGGGACCTTTGCCTTTCGCGAGCAAGTGCTCTACCAACTGAGCTACCCAAGCACGACTCGCGCCCCGTCCTCACAGCTTTACTTCCACCAGTACCTCGTCTCCTACCTTCCAAACTTTACAGAAGCTCTCCTGCGAACCTTGCAAGACTAGCACTCCTCAAAGAAAGGATATTATGGAGACATGGCTTAGCCACAGCCTGGGGGATGTTTCCAGAATGAGATTTTCACTCTGCAGCGGAGTGTGCACTGATATGAAACTTCCTGGCAGATCAAAACTGTGTGCCGGACAGAGACTCGAACTCGGGACCTTTGCCTTGCAGACTCTTTACAACAATACACCACCATTCTCACCTCAGCCTTAACTGCACTGCACACGATTACCCCACCAGCCTAGTTATGAAGCAGATTTACTGGGCCATCACATCCAATCCTGGTACTGCTGATCCCTCCAAAAAACAACTTCGAAACACACCACTGGTCACTCAGAATTATCCTGGTCTGGAATGTATTAATCAGCTACTTTGACAAGGCCACGACTTCCTCTAATCATGCCCTGAAATGAGATCCATTCCATGGGAAATTTTGCCCACCACACCTAGAATAGCTTTCTGTCGAACTCCCAATCTCCACAATATTCTTGTCGGACCCTACGCTCCTTCTACACCCATCTCCCAATCCTATGGCTCCTACCCCTGTGAGTGTCCCTGCTGCAAGGACTGCCCTATCCGCTCTCCTACCATCACCTATGCCAACCCTGCAATTGGCAATACATATTATGTAAATACTGTTCAGCCTAACTACCGCCAAATTATCAGAGGGTATACACTGGCAACACACAATACCCTGTTGCAGAGCATGCTCTCCACGACGATCATGACCTCAGTGCCTGTTTCATCAGATGCGCCATCTGGATTCTTCCTCCACACACCAGTTTCTCAGAACTCTGCAGGTGAGAACTAGCACTACAACATGTCTTTGGTTCTCACCATCCACCTGGCCTTAATTTACATTAATTTCTTGTATCTCCAAATTTCTTCATAGTAACTACTCTTTGCTTCGCTCCATTTCAGTTTCCAACATCTTTCATTGTCTTACCTGTCTATTTTTCACCACCCCACCCATGTTACGTACAATGCACTTAGCTTTTCACTCTTATTAACTCATGCCTGATGTTCAACCAGTAATCTCTGTCTGCATATTACCTTGTCCTCCATCTTTAAGCTCTCACGTTTTTAAATCTCATCCGATGCAATCCCCAACAATCAGTCTTTTCTTTTCATCCCGTGCAGTTAAGTCTCCTCTGGCCCGCAGTTCTGGGTGACTTTCCCAAAATCTATCCCTTTTCCTAGATCTCTCCAGTCCTTTTCCTTCACCCCTCTTCCTTCCCCTTCAACCCTTCTGCCTAAAGGTACCACTGGCTCTGAAAGCTTGCCAATTACAACTGTCTTTTATGTGTATGCTCTGCTGCCACTTGGCAAGTAAATTTTGTATCTATACAGTTAAATTATTTTGTCTATAATTGATTGTTTTTGTTTCTAGAGTAACTAGGTTTTCTAAAATACAGTAAAAGCACATTTTACTCATTTCAGTATAAAATGTTGGAAAGTGTAAAATACGGGAGAGCATAGGAAGCACAATAAGTGAGAATTAATAAATTACTCTTACTGTCATTCTCTTTATACCATTCAAAATATGAAACTGAAGTAATTTAAAGTTTGCCTATTTAAAAAATCTGAAATAATTAATTGTTTTTGTTTCTTTTTAATAGCAATTAGCTCTACTTGTCTCTCCACAGCAGGCCTGTGCAAAGTATCAAACGCATCACCACCACCTGACGTACTACCAATGTACTGCCTCAAAATGTTCCGATCACGTCCAATGGTAAATACAACACAGAAGCAATAGTCTTTCATGAAAGCAAATTAAAAAGATATTAACATAATACTGATTAAAACACTAAAACACTAAAGTTGGCCGTCTTCATGAATAGAGAACAATAGGCATGAAATGTACAGCTTATTGCTGACAAAGACATCACTCGGCTCAGTGTTGTCCTGGGTGAGAAAGAGGACAGAAATTGTCATTATGTTAAGGGCCATCTTAAAGAGGAATGTTTACATGTGACATCAGGTTGTACCAACATAAGACTGCGTGTCTAGTACGGATTACGTAATTCACATGGAAGTAACAAAGATCCATGAAGGCCTATCATAGAGACAGCCATCATAAAAAGTGGAGTTTATTTGTATAAATAGCTGTGAAATTAAATTAAAGCTGCTGTAATACAATTCAGTGAGCAGAAAGAAGGTTGCTACTACATTCACTATTATCAGATTATGATAAGGCAGTGTTTCGGCATACTCTGCAGCGTCTGTGACCCAACATGCTTACAATGAAAATCTTGCTTATTGCACTAATGTTATGCTAAATGATTAATAACTTTGCATCTACCATGTTTCCTCCTTTATTTCAAGGCTGACTTTGAATAGGAACACGATGAACTTCTACTATAAATCTGTATGAAAAATCAATGTTAAAGGTCATGATAACATCAAAGATTTTTTAAAATGTGGGAAATGTTATAATGAAGAATCGTTAACGACAGGAAAGCGTTGTATTGAGAGAGTACGACTTCTGTTGGGACCCACAAAAATGAATGTAAAAAGCAGGAAAATGTAAAATCCGGGAACATAAAAACTGAGTTCTACTGTAGCTGTCGAAGTTTTGGGATAGATGGAATCACAATGGAAACGGTGTGTACATATGGGTAATTAAGTAAGGTTTGAATTCCCGGGCACACCTCAGCTGGCTTCAAGGTCATATTGCCATACTGGCACCAATACAGCTGCACACACTTGGATGCCGGGCCACACTTGTGCTCCATGCTTGGCATTTGTTCCATCCCCCTCTGATTAGTGTCCTCCCCCCCTCTTTTCTACAGTACAGACCGTTGCCCTGAGATGATCTGCACACAGCAACTGAAAAGATGGCTGACCACTTCACTGTTCAATAGTGAACACAGACTGCTGCATTTTATGAAGTGTGGAAATCCGTCGTCCTCCTGCAGAGATGGTGGTGTGTTGTGAATTGAGGGAATTCCACAATTTGTCCAGACACAGTAAAGAACTGTTACAGAAAAGTAATGACTACTGGCTCGGACAAAGATACGAGAAAAACTGGCCATCCATCCATGTCTTGATCTGGCGATAAAGTGGCGACTCTGTGGGAAATATTCCCACGCAGGTATTTGAAATCGACAAGCTGGGCAGCACGTCAAGGATGACTCAGGAGGTACGTAGTACATCAGATCTCGATTAAAGAACTGAATTATCAAACGTGGAAGCATTATCACGTCTGACAGGTGACACTAAGTCTGCGATCGCAGATGGAGTACGGTGTGTCGATGCAAAGATTGGCCTTCAATTGCTTATTAACATCCTCTGCAGCAACAAAACCATACACAATGAAGGAGGTTTTATCAAATGACGCAACTGTAATTATCGAGCAGAACACTTATCCTGTGAAACACAATGAACAGGAACGCTACCCGCATATGGCCAAAAACTGTGTTTGGCCCACATCATCTGCACAGGATAACATCGAAGACACTACTTTTATGCAAGATGATGCACAACCTCACTTTACAAATGTGTACTAGGCAGATAAGTTTCTAGGAAATTGGCTGGGAAGATGTGGACCTCACAAGTGGCAGACAAAAAGTCAGGAATTACATCATGTGACTCCTTTTTATGTGTCTCGGTAAAATGTGAGGTGTACCTGATGAAACCTCACTCACTGGAAAAATCTGAAACATGGATTCCAGATGTTATCAGCAATATCCCACGTGACTTGCTCCAGAAGACTGTGGATTATATACGTGGGTGTCAGAGATGATTAGTCGATGTCACAGGCACCTACACTGAATTTTAAGGTGCGCATCCACTTTCTTATATAAGAACTAGCTTATGGATTTCTTCTTCTTCTTCTTCTTCTTCTTCTTCAATTCAGCTTTTTATGTTGTTCACAAAGTGCTATACCTTTTAAACTTTTCAAGCTAATTAAGGCCATAAAAACACTGTATTTTCCGAAATTAATTCTGACAAAAAGCCATTCTAGTGGCTGGAGTCCAAGGTTTCTGTTAATCATACCTTTTGCATTCTTGTGATGATATTTCCATAGAAATTTTCATCACCTAACACGTATTTCTTTATATTTAACTGATAAGTGAAATACTAATTTTTATAAATTTAGCTTTGAAAATACTTTCATAACGAAATAATTTCATAAAACATTTCATTCCTTATTTCTCTCCCTTATGAGTGGAATTTTCTACAATTGCTTTTTAAACAATGCTTACAGTATAAAATCAACTTGTCTCCAAATTTCATGTCCTATCCTTAGCAGTTTGGGCTGGGTGATGGCCTTCTTTCACCCCTTAGGGGCTGAATTCACAAAAACAGTGAAACGCATATTTTCTTCTTTCTAATGGAGAAGCCATATACAAATTTTCAAATTATTTAGCTTCAAAAATGCTTGCATAATGAAATATTTCCATAAAAACTTTCATCCCCTATTTCATCAGGTCAGTGGCTGAATTTCTAATTTTTCTTTTTCTCACCGAGAAGCCAAATTAGAATTTTAATAGATACAACTTTAAAAATACTTTCATAGTGAAATTTTTTGTAAAACATTTCGTCCTCTATTTCATCCCATTAGGGGTTGAATTTATAAATTTTTTTTTCATTTGTAATTTAGTAGTCAAACACCAATTTTCATAGATTTAGCTTTAAAAATCCTTCAGTAGTTCTTTAATAATGATATACTTTCAAAATAATTTTCACCCACTATTTCAGCACCATACGGATAAAATTTTCATAAATGCTTAAAACACGTATTTATTTCTGAAAAGAAATTAAATGCCAATTTTCTTAGGTGTAGCCACAAAATTGCCTTAATAGCAACATATTTTCAAAACACCCTTCATCATCCATTTTGCCCCCTCAGGCATGGCATTTTGAAAAATACCTTCTTAAAGAAAGTCTACAGTATAAGATAAACACCCTCTGTAAATTTCAAGATTCTATCCTTAATAGTTTGGGCTGGGCAGTGATAAGTGAGTGAGTGAGTCAGTCAGTCAACCAGGAAATTGTCTTTTATGTATGCACGGTTTTAATTTGAATAAATTAGCCTTGTAAACGTAGAATTTGTTCATCTCTTTCAACACATAGTTACTTTCCAGACACCCTGTTGACTGCCTTTTAGCTGCTCTACTGTGCCACTGCTGAACCCTCGGCAGACAACACCTTAAGACTGTTTCACGTGGCCTATTTTCGTGTTTCTTCTTTTCGAACTGCCATGAGAACACACAGTAGTTCTCAACACCACTTCTTGCATAACTATTGTTTCTGTTGTATGTTTACATGGTTTAGTTTGTGATACAGGTTTGCAGCTACTTTCGCAGGTGCAGTTTGTTGTTCTTTCATCAATTATCACAGTGATTAACACCGATATGGGGGTAGGGGTAGGGGTGGGGGTTTGGGGGGGAGGAGGGAAGGGGAGTGAGAGGGAAGAAAGGTTGTAGAGTTTATAAGGTCCTGTCTACAACAAGTTCATTAGAGATGAAGCAGAAACTTATGAGGGCAAAAAGATGGGAAAGGAAATTGACCGTGCACTTTTCAGTGAAACCATTCTAGCATTTGTCTTAAGCATATCAGGGAAATCATGGAACCTATGTGGATGACTGTACAAGGCTTTGAATCGTCTTCCTCCTGAATGCGAGTCCAGTGTGCTAACCGCCTAGCTTGGTCACTGGTCTTTGACAAAAACTGCTTCAAAGTGGAGATGAATGCATTTATGAAAGTAGGCAGCTGGATTGCCTTATAAATATCCTTATCCCCTCAGAGCATGGGATACATTAAGACCTGGAGAGGAGTTTGTGGCGCAACTTGACTAAGAGAAGGGACCGGTTGGTAGGGCATCTTCTGAGGCATCAAGTGATCACCAATTTAGTATTGGAGGGCAGCGTGTAGAGTAAAAATTGTAGAGGGAGACCAAGAGATGAATACACTAAACAGATTCAGAAGGATGTTGCTTGCAGTAGGTACTGGGAGATGAATAAGCTTGCACAGCAGAGAGTAGCATGAAGAGCTGCATCAAACCAATCTCTGGACTGAAGACCACAACAACAACAACAACAACTTGACTAAAGCCAGAACACATTCATCGTCTAAAGAAGACAAGTTGACACATTACTAATGCCGAATCACTTTTATTACTGTCAAGTCACGTGCATGCCACACCGATACTACGTATCTGACATGCGGCGCATCACATCACTTGTGATATCAGCTCTGTGGGCACCATGCCTAAAGCAACAAGGACACTTTATTTCTACTTCATTTCCATGGTCTTTGCCTGCTAATTTTTTATATTCTACAGGGATGCTGATAGTTTCAAAGGGTCAACCTCTCACTTCGACAGACTTCATCTATTAAATTTCTCCTGAAAGGTTGGTCCAACCATTCTATGAGCTGTTCTCTACCTTTTAACATCTGCTGCTAACCTCTGCATTCCTATGCAACTATTGCAACCAACTTCCTCTTCAATATGTTGTTTTGAATTTTTTTTTTAATTTTTCTTTTTTTGCAGGGGGGGGGGGGGGGGAGGAGGGGGGTAGATGCAGCAGGTGTTCCACTGATCTGTTCCTTCTACTAACAGGCTTGCAGAGACTTCTTTCTTCACGTATTCTTTCACTTTTCCTGCATATCATATTTTATCAGTCCATTTAATACTTAAAATTTTTCTGACAGCACCACATTTTAAATGCAGTCAGTTTCTCCTCCTCTAATGTCACTTCCATATACTTTAGAAGTCAACATGTACACGTTTTGCAACTATTTCCTCACTTGCATATCAAAAGAGCTCTGTCACTGAAAATCGCTTTCTTTGCCTATGCCAAGCCTATTTCTGGTACCTTTCTCACATCAACTGTTCCGCGTAAACTTGCTTCCTAAATAAGAGAATTCTTTCACTTCTATGATAGAATATTAGCATGCACAGACCATGGAGGTATACTACGATTAAGTTCCTCACTTTTTTTTTTCAAGGCACATACCAGCATGGCGTGACAAGATACACGATGCGTGACATGTCAGATACATGGCAATGGAATGGTAGGCATGTGACTTGACACTAATAGAAGTGATCAGGCATTAGTAATATGATATTATGTCTTCTTTGGACAATGAAGATGTTCTGGCTTTAGTCAATTTACATTAATTAACAGAAGTCTAAAAGATGCTGGGTATATCTTCAACGTCATAGTGATATAAACAAACATGGCGCCTTTAAAGTGTTTACAGAGCTGAATAAGTATCTCGCTTTCCTTTTATTTTTTGTGAGGACAAACTTCTAGTCAAAGAATTGTGGGTGAAATGTCAAAGGAAAAATGGAGACATCTGCAGCCTGAATATTTACCAACACCAATTTAATACACCTGGAAGAAAAAAGCTGATTCCTAACTGGGAACTAGGAATCTACTAAACTGTATTGGTAGCTTTGGTGGAAAGCACATCAGAGTCAAAGCTCCTGCTAAATTTTGAGCAATATTCTATAATTACAATCCACTGTTTTGTTTGCTGTTTCAGGTACAGTTGAATTTTGTTTATCAGTTAACATTTGGGAGTGTGGCTGCAACAGTGATGGGAAAGTATTGAAAGAAAGTAGTTCCAGTAACATACCATTTGGAAGTGTGTTCCTGCTTCCGGAACCTAAACCTTTGTCTGAAAGGGCAGCAAACTTCCTTATTTTGCTGTGGATTAAGCTTTTCCTCACACTGTGCCATTCATAGTCTTTATTACTCTTCATAACCTTCATCTTTGCTTTGTTTATCCTTAAACCTTCTCCACCCCTCTCCAAGCCCATTGCTGCTACTCATAATTAAAAACGTATGCTACTGAAATCTCTAATTCCTGTATTTATCACATATGAATATAAAATGTGCATATACATAGTTTTTTATCTGTACTTTTGTAAATTTTATTTTCTAGATTTAGTATAACATGCTTACAGTAACTAACGAGGGGGAGGAAAAGTAACTGGAATTTCCTTATAGAAAGCATTTACTATATTGTTTTTCAAATACAACCTTAATGTCCTTCAAGGTAGTCTCCATTAGCATTAACACATTTGCACAAATGTTCATTCCAGTGTTGGAAGCGCTTTTAAATTTGTTCTCTTTAATACCTGCTAGGACACTCACGACATTGTATTTCAAGTTTTCGACATCAGCAAAACATTTCACTTTTAAGTCTATTTTTATCCTCAGGAACGGGGAGCTTTCCTTTTTTCAGCGTTGATGTTCTCTCTTGGTGACCTCGCCTATTAAGGATTTTATCAGTGCTGTTGAGCAAGGTGGCTTGAAACTTCTGAGTGAGACTGCTGAAGAAATAAGGTGAGAAGCTTGCAGCGCCATAATTTGGATGCCCACAGCAAAGCAGAACATCAACACCGAAAAAAGTAAAGCTATCTGTTCCTTAAGAGAAGACTCAGAAATAGTGGTTTTACCTGCTGACAAGGGAAACACTACTGTTCTTTTGCCTGCAACGTCCTATTTTGGCAAGATAACGGATTTACTGCAGGACTCAGCATATCACAGTCTCCAGAAGGATCCAACTGATGCAGTACAATGGAAGATGTCCGCGCTCCTCAAACTCGGCCAGTTTCCTGAACATCTTAAAAAGAGCTTAAGAGTACAAGCGCCAGTTCCATCACGACTTTGTGGGCTGCCTAAGATCCATAATGAAGGGGTTCCTCTTCGCCCCATCGCGAGCAATATAGGAGCCCCAACATATTAGCTGGCAAAACATCTGGCTTCTCTTCTAAGCCCACTGGTAGGAAAATGCAAATATCACATTTAAAACTCAGAAGATTTTATACAATGGGTGAAGACTTTGTGCCTCGAACGAGCTGAGATTTTAATGAGTTTCGATGTGGTCTCTTTGTTCACATGAGCACCCTTGGTGGATTCATTACAACTTATAGTAAATAAGTTGGAGGAGGACGTCTTACGTCTACTCAAACGTGCTTATCTCGACGTACTTTTTATTTAATGAACAATATTTTGAGCAGACTGACAGTGTTGGCATGGGTAGCCCTTTGCCTCCCATAGTAGCTAATCTTCTTATGGAAGACTGAGGAAAAAGCACTTCAGTCAGCGCTGTTGAAAGCTAAATGTTTCTGGAGATATGTGGACGACACTTATGTAGTTTGGCCACATGAAGCAGCAATGCTTCCTGCATTTCTGGAACACCTTAGCTCCCTCTATCCTCGAAGCATTTGCTTCACCATGGAAGTGGAGAAAAATGGAGACCTTGATGTCTTGGTCTGCAGGAAAGAAGATGGTTCCTCGGGCCACAGTGGGTTCCGCAAACCGACTCACACTGACCTATATCTACGAGCTGTGAGCTGCCATCACCCATCTCAATGCAGTGGCATTTGCAGACTCTCATTCATGGGGCTAGAGTTACCTCAGATGCAGGGAACCTGTCAGCAGAGCTTAGCCACCTTCACTCTGTATTTGTACAAAATGGGTACTCTGATAACCAGACCCGTCGTGCATTTAAACCTGCATGCACTGAAGCACAAGAACAGCAACAAGAAAGGGAGAACTCCAAGAGGGTGGTGTTTCTACCCTAAGTTGGTGGTGTGTCCTTTGAGACGGGCAAGCTGTTCAAAGTCATCAAATAAAATGTGTCTTCCTCCTTCCAGCGCGATTGCAAACTATGCTGGGTTCAAGACGACCTATGTCTAAGGAGACCAAGGATATATAAAATCCCATGACTTTGTGGGAAATCATACACTGGTCACACGTGTCACACTGTTAAGGATAGATGCGCTGAACATAGACGTCACACCAGACTGGGTCAGCCAGTAATGTCTGCGGTGGCTGAACACTGTCTTGACACGGGATACATCATGAACTACGGGGAGACAAAGAACCTTTCATCTGCTTCCAAGTACGGGGACCCCATCATTAAAGAAGCAGTCGATATTCGTATAAGTAATGATCTGATCAATAGAGACATGGGATTTCAATTCAGCAAGGCATGGGAACCAGCACTGGCAGTACTAAGGTATCAACTGTCACAGTTGAATGAATCCGAGTCAACACAGTCGGAGAATCAAAGTACGCACATTTAAACTGGGCACCAACACACTGCCCGCACGAGTGCTGAGCTGCTATTTGCAGCTGCACATTTCCTGCATCACGAATGAGAAGTCCGTGGCCCGTTGTACGGCCGGGGGCACTGGATGTCACCGTGCTCTATGCTTTGTCTACAACGACGTTATCGCCTTAACCCTGGTGTCTGTGCTTTTCTAGTGAGTCAGTGTATATATTGGCCAGCCATTACAGCAGCACGTCAGGAAGCACCTGAAGATGATGAGCAGCTGTCTCGTCGAAATATTGTGCAACATTATCCGACGCAACGCTCATTTAACGTATTTCATAACAGCTATTGTTGCTGCAGTGCCTGTTCCTTTGAACATGAGTTCATGTCCAAAGGAATGCTGCATTGTAATCAGAATAACACAGGCATTGCAATATCGTATCGATCTACCCTCGGCTGGCAACACACACCGCCGCCCATAAGACGCAGAGTGGGAGGAGAAATAGAATGAAAGAAGCAGATTGAAAACCCAAAACACCTGACGTACAATCAGACAGCTGCAGCACATCACCTTAAGCGTAGAAAAAACTTTCTGTAGTGAATGTTATCATTAGACGTCAAGCCTGTTATGATTTCCTGTGGCAAGAAAGTGCTGCTAAGCAAGTGGACATTACCCCAAGCGAAAAATTTGCTGTAGTTATCATCTGCTCTACAGTACACAGTGAAACCTTAATACACTGGGGCGACAAAAGTCAAGGAATAGTGATATGCACATATAGAGCTGGCAGAAGTAACACGTACAAAAGGAATAAAACGGCAGTCCATTGGCGGAGCTGTTATTTGTACTCATGTCATTCATTTGAAAAGGTTTCCAATGTGATTATGGCTGAACTACAGGAATTACCAGACTCCGAATGCACAATGATAGTTGGAGCTAGAAGCATGGGACATTCCATTTCAGAAATCTTTACAGAATTCAATATTACGAGATTCACAGTGTCAAGAGTGGCCGAAAATACCAAATTTCAGGCATTACCTCTCACCACAGACAATGCTGTGGCAGACTGCCTTCACTTAATGACCCAGAGCAGTGGTGTTTGCATAGAGTTGTCAGTACTGACAGACAAGCAACATTGCGATAAATAACCGCAGAAATCAATGTGGGGCATGGGACGAATGTAGCCATTACAACAGTAATTAAGAAGCTATGGCAGCAGACGATTGATGCGAGAGCCTTTTCTAACATCACAGCATCACCTGTAGTGCGTCTCCTGGGCTCGTGAGCATATTGTTGGACCCTAGATGACTGGAGAACTGTGGCTTGGTAAGATGATGGTAGGGATCGAGTGTGGTGCAGACCCAATGAGCCATGGACCTAAGAGGTCAACAAAGCACTGTGCAAGTTGGTGGTGACTCCAGAATGGTGTGGGCTGTGCTCTCATAGAACGGACTGGGTCCTCTGGTCCAACTGAACTGATTGTTAACTGGAAATTTCAGTCATTCATGGAGTCCATGTTCCCAAACAATATCAGAATTTTTTAAGGCTGACATTGTGCCATGTCAATGTGCCACAACTGCTTGCAGCTGATTTGAAGACCATTCCGAACAATTTGGGCAAATGATTTGGCCATGCAGATCACATGACATGAATCCCAACAAACATTTATGGAACGTAACAGAAATGTCAGTTTGTGCACGAAATGTTACATCGGCAACATTTTCGCAGTTTAAGATGGCTCAATATTTGTGCAGGGGACTTCCAATAACCTGTTCAGTCTATGTTACGTCGAGTTGATGCTCTGTCCTGGGCAGAAGGAGGTCTGATACGATATTAGGAGGTATACCATGACTTTTGTCACCTCAGTGTAGATTACGAACGTAAGTCTCAAGGTGGAGAGCAAATTTCGTCTCGTGGGTGTATGAGGAGGAAGTTGTACGCGGCTGTGGAGCAATTTAGATGCCTAATCAGCAACTAGTTAGTTAGTTGATTGCATGTTTCACTGATCAATCGCACAGTATGGTAGCCGTTATGATGTGGAACATGTCGAGTGCACAAGAAATGCACATAAGAAACAAGTTTTTTTTTTTACACACACACACACACACACACACACACACACACACACACACACACACACAAAATGAAAAAACTACAAAAAACGAAACTTGTCTGGCTTGAAGGGAGAAACCAGATGGCGATATGGTTGGCCCGCTAGATGGCGCTGCCATAGACCAAACGGATATCAACTGCATTTTTTTAAATAGCAACTCCCATTTTTTATTACATATTTGTGTAGTATGTAAAGAAATATGAATGTTTTAGTTGGACCACTTTTTCCGCTTTGTGATAGATGGCGCTGTAATACTCACAAACATATGGCTCACAATTTTAGATGAACAGTTGGTAACAGGTAGGTATTTTAAATTAAAATACAGAACGTAGGTACATTTGAACATTCTATTTCAGTTGGTCCAGTGTGATACATGTACCTTTGTGAACTTATAATTTCTGAGAATGCATGCTGTTACAGCGTGATTACCTGTAAATACCACATTAATGCAATAAATGCTCAAAATTATGTCCGTCAACCTCAATGCATTTGGCAATACGTGTAACGACATTCCTCTCAACAGCGAGTATTTCGCCTTCCGTTATGTACGCACATGCATTGACAATGCGCTGATGCATGTTGTCAGGCATTGTTGGTGGATCACGATACCAAATATCCTTCAACTTTCCCCACAGAAAGAAATCCAGGGACGTCAGATCCGGTGAACGTGCGGGCAACGGTATGGTGCTTCGACGATCAATCCACCAGTCATGAAATATGCTATTCAATACCGCTTCAACCGCACGCGAGCTATGTGCCGGACATCCACCATGTTGGAAATACATCGCAATTCTGTCATGCAGTGAAACATCTTGTAGTAACATCGGTAGAACATTACGTAGGAAATCAGCATACATTGCACCATTAGATTGCCATCAATAAAATGCAGGCCAATTATCCTTCCTCCCATAATGCCACACCATACATTAATCCACCAAGGTCACTGACATTCCACTTGTCGCAGCCATCGTGGATTTTCCGTTGCCCAATAGTGCATATTATGCCGGTTTATGTTACCGCTGTTGGTGAATAACGCTTCGTCGCTAAATAGAACGCATGCAAAAAATCTGTCATCATCCCGTAATTTCTCTTGTGCCCAGTGGCAGAACTGTACACAACGTTCAAAGTCGTCACCATGCAGTTCCTGGTGCGTAGAAATATGGTACGGGTGCAATCGATCTTGATGTAGCATTCTCAACACCGACGTTTTTGTGATTCCCGATTCTCGTGCAATTTGTCTGCTGCTGATGTGCGGAATAGTCGCGACAGCAGCTAAAACACCTACTTGGACATCATCATTTGTTGCAGGTTGTGGTTGACGTTTCACATGTGGCTGAACACTTCCTGTTTCCTTAAATAACGTAACTATCAGGCGAACAGTCTGGACACTTGGATGATGTCGTCCAGGATACCGAGCAGCATACATAGCACACGCCCGTTGGGCATTTTGATCACCATAGCCATACATCAACACGATATCGACCTTTTCCGCAGTTGGTAAACGGTCCATTTTAACACAGGTAATGCATCATGAAGCAAATACCGTCCGCACTGGCGGGATGTTACATGATACCACGTACTTAGAATATGTAATAAAAAATGGGGGTTGCTATTTAAAAAAAAAAAGGAGTTGATATCCGTTTGACCTATGGCAGCGCCATCTAGCGGGCCAACCATAGCGCCAACTGGTTTCCCGCTTCAAGCTGGACGAGTTTGTTTCTTTGTAGTTTTTTCGTTTGATGCTTATTTCGCAAAATATTTGGCCCAGTCACTATCAATGGATCACCCTGTATATATTTCTATTATTTACCCCATTCCCTTAAATGGCACAAAATGCATATACTATATTTAAAAATGGAGACTTAAGTGCAACCACAAGGATCACAAACACTGTGGATACTGGGGAGTAAACATACAATGTCTTTCGCTCTGAGATGGAATGTAAGTTCTGCTTTTTTCATGCAGAAGATAAACAACGATTGTGATAACTTGCAATCCTGCATTAGATTCTTGACACCAGCTTGTCTTTCTTAAGCTTCAGCCTTTAATTTCACATTGGAGACACAATTATAGGTTCTGAGTCAACAAATGCTGCATAGGTATCCTGATGCCTCTCCAGTCTGCCTTCTATTACTAAATGCAATGACAGAATTGATTCTCTGATATCTTTTCCTTTCCTGAAGCCAAACTGACCTTGATCTATTCTTTTGCAAATTATTTTGTTCAGCAATTTACTAGCATAACTTGTTAGACCAATGTTTAATAATGCTGTCTCACATCTGCATTTTGCCTAACATGATAATGGTTTATACAAAAACTTATAGTAAGTCATGCACTTCATATTTTTCTGCCACTAACTTACTTAACTTTCTACTACCTACATTTTCTACAGATTTCAGTAACTCTGAACATACCTCCTCAATTACAAGTGGCTTGTTTGAGCTCAAGTCATTTAGCAGACGATATTACTGGATCAGCTTTTTTCTCCAAATCTGTCTCATTTTGAGCCAGTTTATCTCCACAGTACACAACTGATTTATCAACAACAAAAACCTGAAAGTGCAGCTGTATATAATATTGGTAAGGGACACTCAAACAATGTGGTAGTGGTAACCAAAAACCCCGACATAGTAATAGAATGCCTCATAGCCTTGTTTCAAATATGTTTCAATTATGTAATGACTTGCACTAAATCATTACCTGCAAAGAGAAAGGAACAAAAACTGTACAGTAATGGCAACAAAGAGGAAACCATATGCGAATAAGGAACATATAGAGCAAGGATCATGGAAATGAGTGTGTGTTGCTCTGCCAACCCCTCGCCCCCCTCCCCCCCCCCCCCTCCCCCTCGTCATCCCAACACACACCACTTTAATGTCAATGACTCAAAGAATGAAAGCACATATAAGGGTTACTCACAAAAAGAAAAACTGGAAAATTCAGCAGAAAATACCGATATACCAGAAGAATGGAATACACTAAACAATGCAGTTCTGAAAGTCTTAGAAGATAATGGAGATGTACATCTACATCTACATCTACATCTACATTTATACTCCGCAAGCCACCCAACGGTGTGTGGCGGAGAGCACTTTACGTGCCACTGTCATTACCTCACTTTTCTGTTCCAGTCGTGTACGGTTCGCGGGAAGAATGACTGTCTGAAAGCCTCCGTGCGCGCTCTAATCTCTCTAATTTTACATTCGTGATCTCCTCGGGAGGTATAAGTAGGGGGAAGCAATATATTCGATACCTCATCCAGAACCGCACCCTCTCGAAACCTGGCGAGCACGCTACACTGCGATGCAGAGCGCCTCTCTTGCAGAGTCTGCCACTTGAGTTTGTTAAACATCTCCGTAACGCTATCACGGTTACCAAATACTCTGTGACTAAACACGCCGCTCTTCTTCGGATCTTCTCTATCTATTAAAAAAGATATTCACACAGCAACTGTTAAAGACTTAGGTAATTACATTGACCAAACTACGACTGACGTAAAGTGCTTTGCCCCGTTCAGTATATACCCATTCTTAACAATATATATGTTCTTTGGACTATTGTCAAGAACAATTACATTTACTGATTTATAACGAAAAGTTAATGATTTACAACAAACTGTTAGTAGAATTTTAACAACAATAAATGATGATTAATTCTGATTACATTTCTAAATATTCTCTCTCTCTCTCTCTCTCTCTCTCTCTCTCTCTCTCTCTCTCTCTCTCTCTCTCTCTCTCTCTTTCCTCCTCCTCTTCTTCTTTTTTCTTTTTTTTAAGTTACAATAACAGTACCTATCTTAAAATCATTAATTATATCTTGATTTCACATTGGATTTTATTCCCGACATTAACTGAGAGACAGTACAAAGTGCCAAAACAGAATTTCAGGGTAAAGTTCTGTTTGATAATTTCGTAGTATTAAATTGACTGAAAGTCAATTGTATTTACATCAGAATGTTCAAGAATCATTTATGAAAAATTTGATTACAAGTGATCTGATTGGTTTCTCATTATTGACATGATACATAAAGTGCACAAGCCACATTAAATGACAGATGACTGATAAATGTTCCGAAAGTCTCTTTTAAGAAGTTGAAATTTATGAATTTTACTAATTAATTATTTGTTTAATAAAAACATTGGTATTTTTCCAAACACTTCTATTGGTATGTAGTAATGCAATCACGAGAATGAAATAATAAATTTTGCTGAAATGTTTGTTAGGATGTTTATTCACATCATCAGGTTTTCTAACTAATTGTAACTTTCTTTTAGTTACAGTTAAATGACCTGAAATAATGTTAATGATGTTGATTCAGTATGTAAGTGGACCATACAGTTTAATTTGCTGATAGAAATTAAGAAAAACCATGCTTTCTAACTTTTGTCCATTACCTATTTAGACTGGATAGTATACAATCTGCTAAACTTTTAGTGTTATCATAGCATTTATTAACCACCCTATAACTAGTCCTATTACAAGCTCAACCCCAAAAATGACCACATCAATACCTCCATCCATATCAAACCTGCCAACCACCAGCAATACCTCCACTTCGACAGCTGCTACCTGTTCCATACAAAGAAGTGGCTTCTGTACAGCCTAGCCACATCCCGTGGCTGTCACACGTGTAGCAATAAATGGACCCTCTTGAAATATACCAATGGTCTTACTGTGAGCCCTTCACAGGCTGTCATTATCCTCCCAACATTGCACGGAAACAGATCTCCTGTTCCGCATCTCTCCAGTCACCTGCCACCTCCTGAAGTACCACTATCTGGGTACGAAGGAGCATTCCACTTGTGACTCAGTACTACCCAGGACTGGAGAAACTGAATTGCGTTCTCCGCCAGGTTTTCAACTACCTCTCGCCGTGCCCTTAAATCGGGAATGTCCTATACACTATCCTTCCCACCCCTTCCACAGTGGTGTTCCACTACCGCTGAACATACACTATATCCTTGTTCGTGCCTACACAGTGCCTATTCCTGACCCCCTTGTAGTCCAGTCTGATCACAAGCATAACCTAGCCCATCAGAGAGAGGGCTATGTGTGAAACCGGTCGTTTGATCCACACGCTGAGCTGAAACCACAGCATTACATTCTATATGGGCACGACAGCAGACAAGCTGTCTGTCTGCACGAATGGCCACTGTCAAACTGTGCTCGAGGAACAGCTGGACCACATGGTTTCTGAGCACGCCACCCAACACGCGGTTCTTCATTTTAATGACTGCACTCAGCCTGTGCTGTCTGGATCCTTCCTGTCAACACCAGCTTTTCTTAATTGCACACCTGGGAACTCCCTCTGCAATATATCCTACATTTCCGTAACCCTCATGGCTTCACCCTTCATTAGTCATTGTCCTTCACCCTCCTGTCCCCTTCCATGCTCACATTCTAGCACTACAGAGCCCTCTATTCCACCAACGCACCCACACTCTTCTTACTTCTCTCCTTTTCTGTTCCTCTGCCCACCCTCCATCTAACTTCCGAGCTGCATCTGGGTGCTCTACCTCTCCCCACATTGTCTCTGAAAGCACCCACAAGCAGCACTATGCCGCCCCCCACCCATACACTGCTATCGCTTCCCTCCCTCCCCACCCCCGTCTCCTTGCCTCCGCCCCCCCCCCCCCCCCCCCGTAGCTCACAATCTGGCCTTGGCAGCCAGAGACTGGTCGCGCGCTTGTGTGTGTGTCTGTGTGTGTGTGTGTAATTTGGATGAAGGCCTTACTTGCCTAGCAGTCATCTTGTCATGCTTATCTGTGAATAAACATCTTGGTTATATGGTGAGTGACCATCTATCCTTCTCATAATATTGTCATTACTCCATCCTGGATTTTACATTGTTTAAAAGACAAATAGCCAGACAGGTGTGGTTCCTATGCCGAACGCTGTGCATGTGGTGTGCAAGCTATGGGGACTGGCATCAATCCAGGGGCCAATAACAGTGAACATAATTAGTCAAGTGATTTTTGAAGCAGAAGTTGAAAAAAACAGTGTCTTCAGTGACACGGCTATGACAAAGGCACAATTGAAAAGTACCGGTTCTCTTGTGGCATTCAGAGCAAGTGACAGTGAACAATTAGATGAAGTTGTGTTTGATGGTGTGTTCTATAGTTGTCAACATTATTAATGTATATACATAAATATGTTTTGTTAAGCTACCATTACGTTTACTTAATTCATGCTTTCAACCAATTCTCCATAAACTTAAGGTACTTTTTGAGATACAGCTTTCTTCAAAATGCAAAATAAATATGTTGCAAAAATATTACAAACAGTGCTGAAAACTGTTTGCAATAAACACGTGTTGCAAACTTGAGTGTGCACATCACTTTACACCTCTCCCAATCCCCATTTCATATGTTTGCTAAGGAACAATCAGCGCTATCAAGGTTGTAGAGTTCCTTCATCAGTTTCCTGCCCTTCCAGTCTACACCAACATCCCATAAGCTCATCAGGAGCATATTCCACTTTACTATGTCAAAAGCTTTTTCTCAGTTGACTATACTAATATACTTATACTTGTTAGCTTCCATCATTCTTTGTCCAATCATCCCCAGTATCCAGTAGCACCTTGTTTCATCCATTTCTGAATCCAGATTGATAACCCCTCATCTTTTCCTCAGTTTTTCTTTCTTTCTTTTTTGAAATTCTGTGAACATGTAGTTATACAGGACTTTTGTAATGTGGCGTTTAAAACTGCTGTATAATCTTTGCACTCCTTGGTGTTTTATTTGTATGGTAGGTACAGCAGAAAAGTTTTAACTAGGTCTTTAGCCCAAATGCCCTTGTTGTATATCATATAGATAAGGTTGATCAGTCTGGGTATTGTGGTATCACCCAAGAGCTCCAGCTGGTATTTTATCATAGCCCATTGCTTTCCTCTGTCTGAGATCTTTAATGGCCTTCTCACATCTCAATATCTTTGCTCCACAGTCCATTTCAGTTCATGCTCCAATTTCACATGCATATGATGAGATAGAGATAGAGATAGAGATAGAGAAGACGTCTCTTCTTGTAAACGGGGATGACCTGTGCCCTTTTCCAATCCTTTGGAATGCTACGCTCTTCTAGAGACCCACGGTACACCGCTGCAAGAAGGGGGGCAAGTTCCTCCACGTACTCTGTGTAAAATAGAACTGGTATCCCATCAGGTCCAGTGGCCTTTCCTCTTTTGAGCGATTTTAATTGTTTCTCTATCCCTCTGTCGTCTATTTCGATATCTACCATTTTGTCATCTGTGCGACAATCTAGAGAAGGAACTACAGTGCAGTCTTCCTCTGTGAAACAGCTTTGGAAAAAGCTATTTAGTATTTCGGCCTTTAGTCTGTCATCCTCTGTTTCAGTACCATTTTGGTCACAGAGTGTCTGGACATTTTGTTCTGAACCACCTACCGCTTTGACATAAGACCAAAATTTCTTAGGATTTTCTGCCAAGTCAGTACATAGAACCTCGTACAAAACAATAAAAGCATAAATAAATAGATAAACAGTGAAACTTACCATGTAGTATTTGATGCATATTCTGTTGAGACCATGCCCTGTAACAAGTAATGGTTGTACCATATAAATTCAAGAAGTTATGAGACACACAATAATAAACTATCACAGAAATTTGATTATTCAACAACACTGGTTATCGACAATATACAGAAAAAGTAATAAAAATTTAGTCTCTGTCAGCAGAAATTACTTGGCAGATCCAGGTTATTACTCTCAACAGTGTAGGCAGCTACAGCATCAGTCCCTTACATGTCACCATGTCCCCCAAGTACATGAAACTTGTGCTAGAAACTTTACAGTCATGAACATGTTTGGTTAAGAAATCAAAATTATGTTGCACAGAATAATTTACATTCTTTCTCACAGGACAGACTATTGTGAACACTAATAAAAAGTGATTCTCTCCCATAATGTAGCTGAACAGCACTGCCCATGACACATCTACAGTTCAGGATTTGAGAACAGATGCATTGTGTATAAACAATAATGTAATCTTGCTCATTCAGTTTAGTTATAGCAGGCAGCCCATGACTGAAGAATTCAAGGCACATAAAACAAAGAATAGCATCTCCAACCCAGATCATGAGAATTACTCAAATGTAAGGCATATGTTCATGTTATGGAAACAGAATGAAAATTTAAAAGTGCAAAAACCAAGGAGAATAATGTTGCCACCTTCAGCCCTGACAGCTGTCAACACCACACACATCCTCCAGGGCATTGTACAGTCATCTCTATATAGTGGTACTCCATCCTCTGGGGTGGCGGTGGGAGGGGGGAGTAATTGTAAAGTTCAATGAAATGCCCCACGAGTATTCATGCTCCACTAGAAAAATAGTTGTCCAGTGGTACACAATCAAGTGGATAGGCACACCACTGAGTACTGTCACTTGCTGAGAACAACCAGATATGCCAGTACGGTAGGGCCTTATGACCTGTCCACCTAGCATTACACAATCGCCAACATCAAAATCGTAGCACCATCCTTGATGTTCTTCACAAGCTTGTTACACACTTTCATCAAACTGTGCTGTCAGCAAACAAGATTGCATGAATTGGCTCAGCACTTTTGTTGCAATTTTAGCTGAAAACTTGGACTGTGGTCATTCTAGGAACTATACATACCGTATTTACTCGAATGTAAGCTGCACTCGAATCTAAGCCACACCTGAAAAATGAGACTGGAAATCAAGGAAAAAAAATTTTCCCGAATCTAAGCCGCACCTGAAATTTGAGACTCGAAATTCAAGGTGAGAGTAAAGTTTTAGGCCGCACCTCCAAATCGAAACAAAGTTGGCCCATTGTAATATGAGACACAATTTAGGACGAATGAATGACGATACAGCTACAGTAGTTTGTTTCGCGTAGTAAGCTTAGCAGTTAAGCTTTGCCAGGTAGCCATTGCTATGCGTCGGGCGCTCCGTCCATATTTATACTGGTACCCTTCCTTTTTCACGTGCTTCATCTGGTTTGGATTGATTGCTTATTTTTCTTTGATCTGATAAGTGCCATTCTCTTTGTTATAGGTGTTTACGTCACTCTAAGCTGAAAATGCATTACTGTGCTGTGTCATGCACTGTTCGTCGCATTCTGATAATCAATGTTTACGACCTGTCCCGCTCGCGGCATGGCTTGCTTTTGTGCGCTACCGCCGCTTACAATTAAAAATAGAAAAAGAGAGGAATCGTCTCATTAGCGAAACAATGGCAAGAGACTGCTATTTGTTGTTAGTTACTAACACTGCTGCTTTCTTTAACGATGATCAACAAGAACCAAATAATAGACTGTGTATGATAGAAGATGTTCTGAACGAGAGTTTAGCGAAAATTTTTCTCCGTTTGAAAATCTTTGCAGACGCCTCTTTAGTATATAACATTCTGCACAGAAATTAGTCATCTTAGATTTAAAAATCTAGTCAGTTCACGTGCTTCATTTCTGACTGTATCACTATTAGGCATAAGAATAATACGAATATAAACATGAAATGATATGTATATTCTTCCGCGTTTGCTGTTGTCTCACTCTAGTTTCGTAGTTTATTAAGCAGACAGGATTTAAATGAGATAGCAGCAAACACGAAACAATACATGGCAAAATGTTTCTATACGTATTATTCTTATGGTGAAGAGAATACTGCATGTGATTCACAATTCATAAAAGTTCCTATTAGCAACCATCTCTTCTCATAGGTAGAAAAAATTCAGAACGTAGAGTTGGCCATATTGACAAACATCCCAAAAAGTCTTGCCAGTCGGATTTTCGTAGTACAGTACATTGAAATGTTGCTACATTCGAAGATGAACAATACGGAATTTGTACTTACTTCATTGGATAATGTATGAAACTGCAGTGATCGAAACTCGGGGCGGAGAAAAAATCTCGTCTTTTATTTACTGACGCAGAGGTTTTGGCGCCAGTATTTATCTTTGTGCCTGAAAAGCATGCCTGTGAATCGCTACATATATTCGACGGCAGAAGTTAGTTGTGGCGGCACCTACCAACATTTTTCAGAACTTCCGCTTACTTTGCACTCGATTCTAAGCTGCAGGCGGTTTTTTGGATTACAAAAACCGGAAAAAAGTGTGGCTTAGATTCGAGTAAATATGGTATACAAGGTTCAGGTAAAGTGAAAGTCTGTTTCTGTTCTCCTGTAGCTTCTGGCTACAACCACTTCAGCTGCATCCAAGGGACTTGCACCTATTGACTGTGTTGCCACGACCAAATCTCCTGTATTGTGCCCAGTTGTCTTTTTATGCTCTGCTCAGACACATTAATTGCATTCAGTAATGAGCACCTGTGATTGTTTCATTTGGTTTTAACACCTCACAGTACACGACGCCGAGCTGGTCCCACCAAATGCTGAGAACGATCTCGGAGCCGTGAAAATTCAGTTTGGCTGTCGACGAGTAAGCATGGCCGGGATATCCCTATGATTATTTGCATTTCGGGTTATCGTAAAGAACCCATGTTTCGTGCCCGGTCATGATGCGATGAAGAAATCCCTTCTGTTTTTGCCTCTGAAGCAACTGTTCACCAACACACAAACACCGTTCAACGTCTCTCGGTTTCAGCTCACAAGCGATCCAAGTGGTGTAGAAAGAACAACACGTAATGTTGTCTCCGACAAAACACCGCAAGAATAGATATGTTCACGAGACTCGTGTTTGTGAAATTCAGCTTGCAGAATGCAGACAGTAAACCCATCTCCACATTTGATTTTAAGACACTGACCACATCATGTGTGTTGTTAACTTAAGAGAGATATTGAGCTAATCTTGTGAGTTTTTGAGTCGCTCTTAAGGTGTGCGTTTTAGAGGCAATGTTTACTAGATTTTCTTTTTTTTTTTGCTTTGAATGACTGTTCACATTGTATCCGTTAATACTGCTCATTCCTCTTGCAACACCCTGTACTTGTCTACAACGTGCCTTGCCAACCTGCGCCAGTGGCAGATGCTGTACTATAATCTCTCTGATCTCACTGTGTCATTTCTTGTTAAATGTGTGAGAGTGTACATTCCTACAAGAGTCAGCCAATACATTGTTGCTGCTTCTGGAGCTCCTTTTATTTATTTATTTATTTGTCCTGACAGGTTTCGCAAGTGTGGCTTTCAGTTTTGCAGTGACATTTCCATCTGTCAGCCTCCTATTCTTCATTATAATCCTATACAATGACCTTCCATCACAATCACTAAACACACACTTTTGTCCATGTAGTGACTTAACGGATTTTCTTTTTTTCTTTTTCACAGATTATGTTGCAATATCATTTTTCCCCTACTGAAAAAGTCTCATATTTTGTTACTCACTAAGAGCAGAGACCTCAAACGGTTGATAAATACAGTGAAACCCTGCTTTTACACTTTTCAAGGGACTTCAAAAAAATTGTGTAAAATGTGGGAAAATGTAAAAATGTGGGAAATAATGTTTTATGCTGTAAAAGTTATGTATAGGATAACCTCTTGCACTTTATGCATGATATATGTTCAGTCTTTTTGAGGTTATCAGGTACTGTGCCTCATCAGTTTTGTAGAAAATCTCACTCACACACACACACACACACACACACACACACACACACACACACACACACACAGGCGCGTGTGCAAACTATCACTCACATTGTTTGTTTGTGTAACATCACAAAAAATACATAGGTAAATACTGAAATACTGCACTTGACAATGAGAATAAAGTCTCAAAACATGTTTTGCTCAGCATGAATAAAATTCGTAACCAGGACTGTGTTTAAACTAAAAACATTTGAGCAACAAAAAGTGAATGATGGTATCAACTAGCACTCCAAGTGACCATACGCTGAAACATGCTAAATACGGTTCAACAAAGTTGTTACGATGATCACAAATATCACGAAACTGCGTTTGTGCAGTAGAGACAGTTTGGAAAATGTTGCAATTGGTCACGATATCTTCATTCGAACGAACCTAGTTGCTCCCACCAGCCACCACACCAACTGGAGCTTGGCAGCAGCGGGAGATACGGCTCGAATTGTTCCAATTTTTATACATTTACTGGTTCAAATCCGCTTAGTTGAGTGCCCCGTTGTCAAGAAACTTAACCATGTAATATTTGTAAACACTACTAAATGGCCAACATCACACCAGCATAATTTTTTTCCCCATAAACATTTTTTCGTAATGCGTAAATAACGGGAGAATTGTAAATATGTTGACACAAAATCAGGTGCAAATTAACATTGTGGGCGTAGGAAATTTGACGGGACCGATAAAAAATGTCGTAAATGGCGGGAAAATGTTAATTCCAGGAACGTAAAAGTGGGGTTATACTGTATAAGAGGTATTTTTGAGCACTATACTACTTCTATGTCGTCATGGTGTTTGGGGCAACAGCACTTGTGTGACACTGTCAGAATATCGGCGGGTGATAAGGTGCTGGGAGCAGATGTTCGGTGCCTAGATTCCCAGACGATACCAAAGCACTGATGCTGCTGACCATAAAATGTAACACGTGCACAGTGTCTGTATACCGGGTATGGCCTCGGAGATATGAAAGTATCTGCGAACTACAGCACGCGCTCGCAGGGCACTTTATGCAAATTGCTGGAGCGCAGAGCGAGGGAGGGGGCGGGGGCGTCCCTTCCCTACCCCTCCCCTCCTTGGCCTTGGCATGTGGTTCACATTAAGTCCTTGGAGATATGTAAGTGCTGATGCTGCTGTCAGTGAAATATGACATACACAACTGTCTCAATTGTTAAATGACACCACAGATAAAGTGCTGATGCTGACCCCAGTGAATTCCTGGCCACAAACTGCAGTGCCCTACTACTTACTGATGTAGGCTGCTTCTCCTCCAGCTTTGGTTTTTATGGATGCTTTATTATGACATCGAATAACATTTATGGTTATATCGTGGTTTGCAGTAGAATAATTTGAAAATTTTGCAATGGGGAGGTCAGGAAATACCTCATGTATACTATGTGAGATTTTCAATCTTATATTTCAACTTCATTATGAAAATGAAAACTTGGAACAATGCACGTTCTCAACCAACATTTATATTTCTATTATTCAATGGGACAAAAACAGATACCTCTCGACAGAGTATAATGATGTATTTCAGAGTCTTGTACAGTCTACTGCTCTGTGTCAAGAACATTCCCAGACACTCACAAATGTTGAGAATAACTTTAGTATCAACACTTCAGTAGGCACACACTCAGGAACAGATGAAAGTTGACACGTCCCACACTGAACACAGGGGTAATCTTACATTTCATTCATCTCTCTCAAACTCATGAACTATTAATCGTACAGAGATTAACTTGGCATTAATATCTTCTGGAAGAGTTGCAGTATGGCTTCATTTTAGTTTGGATCTTTTGGAACAAATTCACAGTTAGAAATTGCATTTCGTTGAATTAAGAGGTGGTATTACATTGTATTCATAATAGATTATATATATATATGCTCTGAAAGGGGCTACAGGTTCAAGCATATTTTAGCAGATATACACAAAACTGACAGTGACAATGAATCAATTTCTGGAAATGAGGATGAGACCAATGCTGCTGCAGATGTGACAGAGGAAGGAAGATACACAGATTGCAGATGAAGTGGACGTGAATGAATGTGAAGAAGATAATAGTATTCAGGAAACTTGTGGGCCTACCCATGTATCCAGAAATGGCCAAAACAGTATCACCTGATGTGTGCAAGTAAGCTTCCAGGAATGTAATACGTGAAACTGCACATATTCCATGTCACCTCAGACAGCAATTACAGGCAGATTTTTTATCACCAATCAGATGCTGAGTATAATAGCAACGTATACCGATAATCAACCAGAAGATAGTAAAATTCTGCACCCATATCTTCAACACCGGATTGAACTTGACTCTACAAAACTATAGGCATTCTTTGTTCTTCTAACAATAGACATAAGACACGTGGGAAAATCTTTGAGTGAATTTTGGTCAGATTAGTGCAGTTTACCCATTTTTCGAGCCACAATAATTTTCAAGATTTCTTGATATTTACACATGCCTCCAGTTCGATGATGAACTTACAAGAGAAGAAAGAAATGATGTTTCTGGATCAAAAGCTGGGCCCATATGGGCTGTGTCTGAAATGTTCATTGACACGCGCATTTTGTCTTATATCCCTAGGCGTTATGTTACAGCTGATGAGCACCTGTGTACTTTCAGGGGACAGTCTCCACTCTGTGTGTACATTCCTTCAAAATGTGTGAAGTATGGGATAAAAGTGTGGGCTACTGTAGACTGTGAGACCAGTTATCTCATAAATTCACAACTAGATATGGGGAAATCTGCTGAAGGAAGGAAAATAAATCAAAGGAAATGAGTGGTAAATGATTTAGTTGATCAACTGAGGGGAAGTGGTACGAACATTATCACTAAATCTTTTCATAAGTTTTAATTTGGAACATGAACCTCTTGCTAAGAAACTGACACTTACGGGAACTCTTCGGACCAAAGGACAAGAGATACAAAAAGAAATGTTGCCCTCAAGACAAAGATCTCCCTTATCGGCCACGTTTAGGTACACAGAATACCATTTTAGCTTCTTGTGTGTTCATATAAAACAAGTCAGTTATTTTGCTGTCCACTCCACAAACATTTCATGTAAGTGAGCATGAACACAAAAAACCTGAAATAATAATGTTGCACAATTCGATAAAGCCAGGAGTTGATACGAGAGATACAATGTCTAGACATTACTCAGTGAAATATGGAACAAGAAGGTGGGCACTTGCTGCATTTTTTGATGTAGTTGATTCAGCATGTCTCAAATACTTATGTCTTGCACTATAAATTTTTAGATGATATGAGAGGTAAAAATGTGAGAAGAGAATTCCTCTCTGAACTGGGAAAAGAACTGCTCAAACCTCACAAATTTTGTGCCCCCAATGTAGAACAACACATTCATTCAGCAATAATTTCTTCAGGTTTCAGAGATCTTCTAAAGGGCAAGCAACACGATAATCAGGATGCAGATGTTCCAATTCTGAAAAGGTGTGATTCCTGTCCAAGGTCAGAAAACTGGAAAGTGAATCAAAGTGACAAGTGTCACAAGTCTATCTGTTAAGAACATGCCAGAATAAGAGTGTTGCGCAATGAGTGTTCATCATAGATGTAGAGCGAGTAGAAGTACATTTCTAACACAATTCCTTGTATGTGAAAATGCACTTCATATTAGTAGTGACTGACAGAAAGTCATCAAGTAAAACAGAAGTAATATCTGGAGTTCCTGAAGGAAGCGTTATGGGCCCTCTGCTGTTCCCGATCTACACAAACGATTTAGGAGACAATCTGAGTAGCCCTCTTAGATTTTCTGCATATGATGCTATCATTTACCATCTTACAAAGTCATCAGATGACCAAAACAAATTGTAAAATGATTGAGACATGATCTCTGTACATTGCGAAAAGTGCCAGTTGACTCTAAATATTGAGAAGTGTGAAGACATCCACGTGAGCACCAAAAGGAATCTGATAAATTTCGATTACACGATAAATCATGCAAATCTAACATCTGTAAATTCAACTAAATACTTAGGGATTACAATAACAAATGCCTTTAAGTTGGAATGATCACTAAAACAATGTTGTGGGTAAAGCAAAACCAAAACTGTGATCTATGGGCAGAACACAGAGAAAATGCAACAGCTCTACTAAAGAGACTGTCTGCACTGCACTTTCATATCCTCTACTGCACTTTCACGTCCTCTTCTGGAATATTGCTGTGCTGTGTAGGATATGCATCAGATAGAATAGACGGAGGATATTAAAAAGTACAAAGAAGGACAGCTTGTTTTACATGAGGTTCATTCAAATAAAACCTGGTCAGGGCGTCTACCTTTGCCTCATACATAAGGAGGCACCACGTAATTGCCAGTATGGTAGAGAGAGACTACCACACACGCACCGTTTGATGTTGCGCAGCGCCAGTGTGGTTTCACCCCGAAGAGAAGGTGGGCACCCAAGTTATCGTCCACTATCAAACATACAGGTGAGTAAGCAGGGACAATGAGGAGCGATTCGATTTTTGGTGGCGGAGGGAGTTGGAGGCTGTGAAAGGTATCGACGGATGAAGGCTGTGCAGAGTGAGTACAGTTTGAGTCGTTCAAGTGTTGTGGAATGGCGCAAATGATTCCCTGAGGGGCACAAGTGACTGAAAGATGAAGCTCGTCCTGGACTGCTCTTCATGTCGTCACACCGGAAATGGCTGCGGAAGTGAATGCTTTAGTCTCGGACATCCTCAGAATCACTGTGCACGAGATCCATCGATTACTGGGTATTAGCGTGGGCACCGCCCACACCATAACGCATCAACACTTGAACTTTTGAAAAATCTGTGCACAATGGGTTCGCCACCGACTGACCACCAAACAGCGTAATACTCAAATGGCGCTGTCTTTGAGTCATCTGAAATGTTATCATGAGGAGAAAGATGACTTTCTGTTGTGTACTGTCACAGGTGATGAAACATGGTGTAACCATTTTGAACTGGAAAGCAGGTGTCAGAGCAAGCAGTGGAAACATGTGACTACACCACGTCCAAAGAAATCAAAGGTCATGCACACAGGTTCTGGTAAGGTCATGATGTGCTTTTTTTGACCACACAGGCCCACTGCTTGTCGAGTTCCTGGAACGGGGAACCACCATCAATGCCCAGCTTTATCAAGCCAGTTTACTGATCTTAGACGAGCCATGAAGTCGAAGTGCCGAGGCATGTTGTCCAGTAGCGTTACCCTCCGGCACAATGATAATACCTGCCCACACACGACCAATGTGGTGAAGATGACATTGCGGCAGTTTCGGTGGGAAATGCTGGAACATTCACCGTACAGTCCCGACCTTTCACCGTGTGACTTTCATGTGTTTGGACCTCTTAAAACAACCTACTCGCGGACATCAATTCGCAATGGATGACGAAGTGTGTGACTGGGTCCAGGCCTGGATCCGACAGCAGCCTACTGGCTTCTTCAAGGAAGAAATCGACTGGCTAGTGTCGCAATGGGATAAATGTGCCAACAGTTTTGGTGACTATTTTTGAGTGAGTGTAGTGTGTATAACTACATTTTTGAGTTAATAAAATCATTACCGTTACTTTGCACTAGTGACTGCTTTCATTTGATTGGCCCTTATACTATTGTGAAATAGGGGAGAGAGCACCACTGATTTGAAACATGAATTGGGGGGGGGGGGGGGGCAATCATTAAAACAAAGGCGTTTTCCATTGTTATGAAGTTTCAATCACCTATCTTCTCCTCAAGAGTGCGAAAATATTTTGTTGACAGCCACCTACGTAAGGAGAAACGATCATTATAATAAAATAAGAGAAATCAGAGCTCGCACAAAAAGATTTCATTCATTTTTCCCATGTGGTGTTAGAGAATAGAACAGTGCAGAAATAGCCTGAAAGTGGGTCAATGAACCCTGCCAGGCACTTAATCGTGAATTACAGAGTGATCGTGTACATACAAACAAAAATAAAACACCTACACTTTCATATTGCAAACATAGCTAGTACATAATTACAACTTACACACAACTTAATTATAGCATGCAACAATGGAGTTTTAATTTCAACAATGTGCATGAGCTCACAATAAGTCATTGCTATTTTGCGAAAATATTTTACATTTGATCGCCGTATAGTTGTTAGAATCCCTTTGAGGTCAAAAAGAGACACCACACACATGATAAGTTTCTCCAGACCTGATACTGTGCGAGGGTTAAATGCATGGTGAGGGACAAAGTCCTCATTGGTCCCACACATTTTAACAGCACATTCAATGTTGCATATTACAGGCGTCATCTTGAGAGAACATTACTACGCAATTGAGATGCTCTGCCTCTCTAATAGAGGTAAGTTTTTTTCCAGTAGGATGGCGCATCAACACTAGTCGAGAGCATCCACTGACTCTTGCATGAGGTTCTTCCTGGGCATTGGATTGGTAGATGGGAGTCCACTGGAACAGCCACCTCGGTCGCCGGATCTGACACTTCTGGACTTTTTCCTTTGGGAGCACCTCAAATCCACATTGTATACCAACATTCTAAGAACATTAACTGACCTAGAGGAAAATATCACAGTAGCCTGTACAGAAATACCAACAGCAGCGATACAGCCAAGTGTCCTACAGTGTCTGTTGCCATGTTCAGATGTGTCATGTGCAGGATGGTGGTCCCTTTCAACACCTTTAGCAGTAGAGGTATATTAACTGACCTAGAGGAAAATATCACAGTAGCCTGTACAGAAATACCAACAGCAGCGATACAGCCAAGTGTCCTACAGTGTCTGTTGCCATGTTCAGATGTGTCATGTGCAGGATGGTGGTCCCTTTCAACACCTTTAGCAGTAGAGGTATATTAACTGACCTAGAGGAAAATATCACAGTAGCCTGTACAGAAATACCAACAGCAGCGATACAGCCAAGTGTCCTACAGTGTCTGTTGCCATGTTCAGATGTGTCATGTGCAGGATGGTGGTCCCTTTCAACACCTTTAGCATTAGAGGTATGGGCGCACATCTCACCGGGGATGGCAGTATCATTGTGCTGTTAACTCTGAGGCCATCAGTGACTGATGATTTAACATTTTGTTTCTACAATTAAAGTAGATCTGTAGCACGCATTCCTCTCTTTGTATTGTTGCTACCTGCACTAATTATGACTTTGTCCTATGGGCCAAGACTTTTGAATCACCAATGAATATGCTAACATAAGTTTAATATACCAAAATAATCAATAAACCTGCACTCACTTCATGTGTGACACTAAGAAATGAACACTTACAGTATTCTCATCACGATCCACTTCAAGTGCTGCTTCTGTCTCGTTTTTAATGTTATAAGTCCATTCCGAAGATGACGGTTGACCAAAATCCTTCAAAAAAATTAAAGGCTCAAATTAAGCAACAGGAGAGGATCTGAAGTTCAGAGAGAAGTAATGGATAGTGTTTTGAGAAAAGATTACCAGATGAACTCGCACTACAGTAAAACAAGGGTAACTGATAAAATACCACTTGTGCGCAAGACTGCAGTAGGTCAATGATGTTCACAGCATTTGACAGCCGGTATATTGTCAATCATGCAACCATAATATTGGTTGCTAATGGCAACAGGGGGGGTGGGACTACAGTTATCCAATGGTGAGCACAGCATGAGGCTACAGAATGTAGTATAACTGCTAACTCGATGAGGATCTAACAACAGTGCTGCAGTGCTAGTGGTTTTGATGCAAAGCAAAGCATTGGTGACAATAAACAAAGCAAACATTGCACCTACAACAACTGTTTCGTCAGAAACGGACCCACAGAATTTTGCAGAGCAAGAAAGAAATAGCAGATGAAATACTAGCATTTTTGCAAGATGAGTCAGTGGAATGTGCAGTGTTGTATATGCTCGACTCTGCGGACAATGTACACGAGGAGTACAATGACGACGATATGTGCTTAACAAGTGTAAGTGATACTGGAACAGGTGTCAAACCATATAATTCATTATCCTTCTCAGACACGAAGCCACAAATCCCATCTCCAGTGAAATGTAATAAAGGACAATCACTGTCTAAGGAGCACATACTAAACATAAGTACGTACATGGAAGACCGTCCGCAGCATCATAAAAAAACAATATGTTCATAATCGTATTTTTTTACTACGCCACAGAATAAGACTGCAGCAATATGATCATGTAGTGCGTAAGAAAAACTGCAGATATTCAAGGGAGGGCAGGACGCACTTGTTACAAAAACTGGTGTTTGCGTGTTTCAAGAATGCTCGATACAATTTACATAATGAGCACAATAGTGATCTACTATGTGGTGCAAATCAAATTGTGCACAATATAGATAACAGTGATTTTGAGGGAAGCAGTGGATGGCTCCATAAATTCAAACACTGCTACAGAATTGGAAGACAAGGTAATGAAATTTCAAACAAAGCGTTAACTTGAGGATGCACAGCAGACTGAACAATCGGCCTGAAAATTTGTAGATGAGATAATGATATTTATCTCAGCGTTTAGGATAGAATTTGTTTTCAGCTCCGACAAATTGGAATTTGAAGAGGGAATGCATACGAATGGAACCCTGGAAATTAGTGGTACCAAGAGAGTTGTATCAAGATAATTAACATCAATGCTTCCATGGATTCACATACAATTACGTTGATTGTTAATCTGGATGGTAACTCAACTGGAAAGTTATTTATTGGGCTGCAAGAAGCTCAAGGTGCTCTAACCCCTCCAATTCTTTCACATGTGCATGATCTTGAAAGGGCAATAGGGAATATTTATATCACTGCAAGCAACAGTTGGAAAATGGGCATAATAGAACTACAATTATGGTATGAACACTGCTTTTGACCAATAGCTTGATTCCTAGTCAGCGTATAAAAATCATATTCCTTCAGAGCAAACTGTCCCTCCTGAAAAGTG
Organism: Schistocerca americana; assembly: GCF_021461395.2. Lineage (NCBI taxonomy): Eukaryota > Metazoa > Arthropoda > Insecta > Orthoptera > Acrididae > Schistocerca > Schistocerca americana. The sequence continues at coordinate 118,719,947 of NC_060129.1, forward strand.
TGTGACTTTACAATTCATATCACTTGGAGCCACTGGACAAGTTCAGCCTCTAGATGTTTGTTTTTTCCATGCCTATGAAACATTATTACACTATCTGCAGCTGCTCCTTAAAGGATAGCCAGTTTCGCAATAAGTTCCATGACAGACTGTTTGCCATTCAGTTGCATTTCATCAGTTCTCATCACCCCATTACACCAATAAGATTCTACATGCATTCTTTAAGAGTGGATACATAACTGAAAGTCCTGCATAGTTCATAACTCCCAGGCAGTTTGCCTTCGATTTCAAATGGCTCTGAGCACTATGGGACTCAACTGCTGAGGTCATTAGTCCCCTAGAACTTAGAACTAGTTAAACCTAACTAACCTAAGGACATCACAAACATCCATGCCCGAGGCAGGATTCGAACCTGCGACCGTAGCGGTCTTGCGGTTCCAGACTGCAGCGCCTTTAACCGCACGGCCACTTCGGCCGGCGTTTGCCTTCGATTTTGATGATGCGAACCTTTGTGATCACTGTGGGATCCTGTTTTTCATTCAGTGTTCATGATGGTTTGTTTTAGACATGGTTTGTTTTAGACATGGTTTGTTTTAGACATGGTTTGTTTTAGACATGGTTTGTTTTAGACATTTCTCGATTGTCGATGATGTCCATTTTGTGAAGTGTAATACATAGAAGATCTGTTTGAAAAACTCCAGAACATTCATAATTTCGCACCAATGGTGTGTTGGAGCAAAATGCAGTTGGCATCCCTGCATACGAGGTGCGACAATAAAGTAATGAGACAGATGTGAAAAAAAAATGTTGCTTACCGTTTTAGTCAAGTTTAGTGTTGTCTCCTTCAAAGTAGTTCCCTTCTAATTTCACACACTTTTAGCAGTGCTTCTGCCATTGATGGTAACATTTCTGGAACTCACCTTCTTTAATATCGTCCAAGAGCCTCGTCACAGCTTTTTGGACATCTTGTGACGCTTGAAAATGGTGTCTCTTGATCGCCATTTTGACTCTTGGAAATAGAAAAAAGTCGCATGGAGCAATAAAGTGGCTGTGGTAGTACTGAAATTTATTTTAAAGTTAAAAATTTCCATACTGACGGAGCAATATGGGATGGTGCATCATCATGATGCACAATCCAATTATCAGCAATGTTGACACAGACACGAAGAACTCTTCTACAAAATTTCTTTGTAGTAACATTGATTAATTGTTTTTCCAGGAGGCACCCACACTTTATGAACAATTCCCTTGGAATCAAAGAAGCACAAAAGCATGCATTTTACCTTTGACTTTGAAATGCGAGCTTTTTTTGGTCTGGGTGATCCCTTTCAGCATCATTGCGAACTTTGGCATTTTGTCTCTGAATCGTACTGAAAAAAACCAACATTCATCACCAGTGTTAATACGGCTCAACAATTCTGGATTGATTTCCGTTTGCTCTAACAGATCGGCTGCCACATTTTTCCGTGTTTCTCGCTGTTCTGGTGAGAGATTTTTGGGGGCCATTTTTGCACAAATCTTTCTCATATCATAATCCTCAGTTATTATTAGACAAACTGGTTCTTGATTGATGTTCAGTTCTTCTGCAATCATTTTCACGGATAATCTTTGATCAGATCATACGAGTTCATGCACCCTGGCCAAGTTGACATCCGTCTGTGAGGTCGATGGTCGTCCACTGCGGTCTTCATCTTCAACATTCATTCTGCCTTCACTAAACATTTTATGCCAACGAAAAACTTGACCTCTTGACATAACCTCTTCTCCAAAAGCCTTCTGAAGCTTACTGTAAGTTGTCACGTTTTCACCCAATTTAACACAAAAGGAAATGGCATACTGTCGCGCAATATTATGCAGTTCAATTTCCGTTACGAGAGACACAAACACGTGTTAACTTATTACAGCACAACTCACGACTGAGCAGTTGCATCGATGTGCTGCTTGGACTAGAAGCAGCTTATAGACCAAGGTCAAAGATATTGTGCCTAAGCAAGCCTGCTGGGTTTCCACATCTTGCAAAGAAAATCAGTCTCATTACTTTATTGTTGCACCTCATATGCCTGTGTTTAATATGTAACTGTCAGAAGTTTCATTTTTGTATGTCTCTTAGTTATTTTTCAGTGGTGTATTGAGTAGAACGTTGTGTTGCACAGTTTGTGAATTCCGAGATGGAAGAGTTAAAGGAGCAACACACCTGCTTTAAATTTTGTGTGAAACTCAAGAAAACCTTTATGAATGGTTCACATGGTTTAAAAATGGCCCGACGGAAATTAAACATGATTTTCTTTCTGGGTGCCCTTTAACATCTACCGATGAAGCTCATGTCAGGAACATCAACGAAGTTGTGAGTGCCATTTGAAGCCTAACTGGCAAAGAGATTGCAGAAGAATGTAACATTTTAGTTGTATTATGTCATGAAATCGTGATAGCATCTTTGAATGCATCGTGTTGCCCCCAAGTTCGTCCCAAGGCTCGTGAGTCGAGGCCAGAAAGAACTTAGCCTCGCAATCTGTGGAGAGTTTTTGGAATTCACAAATGAGAATGAGATGTTCTTTAAGAGAATCATAACTGGTGATGAGGCATGGGTCTATGATTAGGATGTTGAGACAAAGGTTCAATCTTCTTCATGGGTCGACACAGGTTCTCCAAGACTAAAAAAAGCTCGTCAAGTCGAGTCGAATGTCAAAACCATGCTGATAAGTTTTCTTTGACTTTTAAGGATTAGTTCATCATGAATTTGGGCCAGAGCGACAAACTGTTAATGCTACTATTGGGATGTGTTGCAACACCTGTGAGAAAATGTGAGAAGGAAATGGCCTGTAATGTGGTGACACTTTTCATGGCTCTTGCATCATAACATAACTGCACATTCATCCCTATTGGTGCACGACTATTGCACAAAAAATAAAATCACTGTGCTGCCTTATGCTCTCCAATCTCCAGACCTGGTCCCTGCAGACTTTTTTTATTTCCAAAGTTGAAAATCCTGTTGAAAGGACAAAGATTTGCAATGATTGGCGAGAGAAAAGAACATTCACAGACGGCGCTTCGCGCAACCAGCAAGAGGCGTAACAAGACTGTTTCCGGAGGTGGAAACGGTTTTGGAAGCAGTGTATCAATTGTGGAGTAGAGAATTTTGAAGGAAACCATGCACAATAAGTAAAAGGTAAGCACAGGAGAATTTTGTGGACAAAGTGCAAGAATTTTTTAACAGATTTTTTTACATCCCACAGAAGGTTGGTCTCTGCACATCGCAGACACTCATTTTATGTTACTCTCCTGATGCACATTGTGAGTCATTAGCAGCTAATATTTTTCTTGTGATAACTGTTAACACAAGTCAAATGAGCTCTACTAAAGATGGAACTTGCGACCTCGTATTCAAGGGGTCCCTTGTGAGTGCAGCCAAATTAAGTGTGAAGATGTCGGAAAAATTATATTAGCATGTGTGAACAGGGAAGTGGCTGAGATTTGGTATTTGTTCCGTACACTAACTGATGACAGGAGGAATGTATTGGATATGAAATGCAGACTGGCAATTTTAAGATAAGCTTACATGAGAAAATTAAATGTTGGGTAGTCCTTCCGGAAAGTTTTTTTTTTTTTTTTTTTTTTTTTTTTTCTTCAGCAATACCTCATATGGAAATAAAACAAGGATGATAATCAGTACAGATAACATGAGAATAAAAGCTTCTGAACTGTTGTGTTATGTAAGAATGCCAAATGTTAAATAATTGAAAGTCCGGTATGGGATGATTATAATTTTATGAAAGGGATAGATCACTACTCACCATATAGTGGAGATGCTGAGTCGCAGACAGACACAACAAAAAGACTGTCAAACAAGTATGGCCTTCTTCAGAATTATACAAAAAAAAAAACACACACACACACACACACACACACACACACACACAATAAAAACCACTGTATCTTGGTGCTGAGACCAAACTGCGAGCAACTGGGGAGCGTAGTTGGAATTGAAATAGAAAGCTGTGTAGTGCTGGAGTGGGAACTCTGAAGGGGATGGGTGGATGAAGGCCAATGACTAAGGTTGAGGCCAGGACAGTTGTGGGAATGTAGGATATATTGCAGGGAGAGTTCCCACATGTGGAATTCAGAAAAGCTGGTGTTGGTAGAAAGGATCTGGATGGCACAGGCTGTGAAGCAGTCATTGAAATGAAGAATGCTGTGTTGGGTAGCTTGCTCAACAACTGGATGTCCCAGCTGTTTCTCGGCCACTGGCTGTCGGCGGCCATTCTTGCGGACAGACAGCTTGTCGGCTATCATGTGCAAGAACAGCACGGCACAGTGGTTGCAGCTTAGCTTGTAGTTCAGGTCTGGTTTCTGCCTTTGATGAGATGAGTGATGCTTGTGAGTGGACTGGAGTATGAGAGAGATCTCCCATCTAGGTCTATTACAGGGATATGAGCCATGAGGTAATGGGTTTGGAGTATGGGTTATGTAGGAACAGATGAGGATATTGTGCAGGTTCGGTGGGAAGTGGAATACCACAGTGGGAGGGGTGGGATGGATAGTGGATAGGACATTTCTCATTTCAGGACACAATGAGAGGTAGCCGAAACTTTGGCAGAGTATGTGATTCGGTTGCTCCAGTCCTCGGTGGTATCGAGCCTCAAGCAGAATGCGCCTCTGTGGCCAGATGGTGGGACTTGAGACATAAGGCACTGGAGATCTGTTTCTGTACAAGGTTGCGAGGGTAATTATGATCCGTGAAGGCCTACTTCAGTAGGCACTTATTACCACTACAGATGTGAAGGCCACGGGTAACTAGGCTATATGGAAGGGATTTCTCAGAATGGAAAATGGAATGGGTGGCAACTGTTGAAGTGGAGGTTTTGTGTGTGTGTGTGTGTGTGTGTGTGTGTGTGTGTGTGTGTGTGTGTGTGTGTGTGTGTTTCTCCCCCCCCCCCCCCCCCCTCCCTCCTGATGAAGGCCTTTTCGGAAGTCTTTTTGTTGTGCCTATCTGCGACTCAACATCTCTGCCATATGGTGAGTAGTAACTAACTTTTTCATTATATTGTCATAATGCCGTGGCTAGGGCATATGGGTGCACACAGTAATTAGTGAATAGGCACTGAATCCCTCTCTGGCAGAAACATCTGTCTCACACGATTTGACTAAAAAGAGGGATAGGTTGATACAAAACACCGTGATGCATCAAGGTATCATTAATTTGGTAATGGAGAAAAGTGTGGGGGTAAAAATTGTAAACGAACAACAAATCTTGATTACAGCAAACAGGTTCAAATGGATATAGAATGCAGGATTTACACAAATATGAAAAGACCAGGATGAGATAGACAGATATGGAGAGCTGCATAAAGTTAGTTTTCAAACTGATGACTCGAATGGTGGCTCAGTTTGCTGACTGTGTGTTTCTCCTGAGAGTCATTGGGAACTATATACTACAATGGAGAGTAACAATATTTCTTTCTTTAATGTATTTGAAGATAACTGACAGGATCAGGACTACTAGCCGGTGTAGTGAACTTAATTCTCTTGGAATTTTTGTGTCATTAACATTAGCCACAGTCTTACATGGGGAAAGCTCACAGTCAGAATATAATACGTAGTACAAAGTCTCAGATCCTTACTCTGCAAGAGATGCTACGGAATGCATACTTACATTATTCTCCATTTCATCCTCATCAATTGTTAATTCTGGCTCATTTTTAATGTTGTTAGTCCATTCCGTAACTGGTAGCAGTTCTTCGAGAACCTGAAAGAAATTGAAAGATGAAACTACATAATGGAAACCTTAACTAAAGTTCAGGGGGACATATATGAGGGGTGTTCAATAAGTAATACAACACATTTTTTTCTGAAAAGTTGGTTTTATTCAGGATTCCAGTACACCATATTATTTTCCACTCTTCTGGCTACAAAATCCTATTTTTCAACATAATCTCCATTCAATGCAACGGCCTTACACCACCCCACTGGGAGGGCCTGTATGCGCGCACGTTACCAGTCTACTGGTCAACGCTGTAGCCAATGTCTTATCACATCAATAAGCTCCCAACCCTCCCCATCGTCCACGTACTGCTTCCTGCGGTGTGCAACCTTCGTTGCGCCAAACAGGTGGAAGTTGGAAGGTGCAAGATCCAGCTTGTAGGGAGGATGAAGAAAATCAGTCCAAGAAAGTTTTGTGAGCTCCTCTTGGGTGCGCAGACTGTGTTAACCCTTTCGTGGTTGATGGGTCATATATGTCCCACTAACTTTGAGCGCCAGTTCGAGTGTCGGGATATATGTTACCCAGCTCTGCACGGTGCTGCCATCTAAGGACGCCTGTACTGAACCCAAGGAAAAAAAATCGGCACTGCACTGCAAAGGCAATAGAGAAGCGGTGACAACTTTTGTTGACTGGCGTGTATATACGGCCGCTGCAACGCCACTTATTGTGTCATTCTTCAGTTTTCATCATTCCTCACTTTCCAGCGATGTCTGAAGTAAGTAATTCACCTTATTATTAACTTAATAATCATTTTTTTACTACAAATACAGTGTGGAATGTACTTCTCAGCGACTGTACTATCTTATAATCGAAATAAAATTAGTAGGACACATGTGTCCCAGCAGACATTATTTGTAAAGATTAGCAAGACAATTGATTAATGGGTATTCATCCAGGAAAAAGAGGGGATCAATGCCCACTTTCTTCCCAGCAAAGAGAGGAGTCTCTAGTGTGCCAGATGACGTCCGGCTCGTGAACGTAGGCAACCGTGTACCGAAAGACGGTGGCATTAGGAAGCGATGCAGATTCTGCAGCACAAACTCTAAAGAGAAGAGAACAAAAGTTGTTTGCACTGCTTGTGGTGTACCACTCTGTGCCACACCATGTTTTTCCAAGTTTCATGGCATGTAAAGTTTTGTAAGTATTGATCATGTATCATGAAAACTGAAATGTAATGAATATTTTTTACACTGGCTCTACACAAATAAAAAGATTACATGCATGTATAATTTGTAGTTATTTTATTATCCGCAAAATCCTGTTTATGGCTAAAAAAAAATAAAATTACAAAATCAGTCAGTCAGCAGAAAAGGTATCTTGCGTTGGTTCATGGGACATGTGTGTCCCACTTCCTGTTGTGAAAAAATGGAGAACTTAAAGGATATTTTGGTGGTGAAAATATAATAATGGGACTGAAAAGAAACTGTTATCACCTTAATATTTTAAAAATCTGTAAAAAATGAATTTTATCCATGAAAGGGTTAAGCCTTAGGTTCTCACGGAAATGGAGAAGTTTGGTTGCTTTTTCTCGAAAATGAAGAGGACGGTCACCATGACTTCACTGGTTGAGGATGCATTAACTTTTTCTTCGTAGAAGACATGCTGTGGCACCAGTCCATAGGTTGCCGTTTTGTTTCAAATTTGAAGTAATGAACCCATGTTTCATCGCCTATGACTGTGTTCAACAAAAAATTGTCATGATCAGCCTCGTAACATGCAAGCAATTGAGCATTTGACTGTTTTAAGGAAATTGTCTTAAATGGTTAATTATGTCATTTTATCAGAATGAGATTTTCACTCTGCAGCAGAGAGTGCGCTGATATGAAACTTCCTGGCAGATTAAAACTGTGTTCCGGACCGAGACTCGAACTCGGGACCTTTGTCTTTCGTAGGCAAGTGCTCCACCAACTAAGCTAGCCAAGCGCGACTCACAACCCGTCCTCACAGCTTCAATTCTGGCAGTACCTCGTTTCCTACTTTCCAAACTTCTGGCAGAATTGAAGCTGTGAGGACGGGTTGTGAGTCATGCTTGGGTAGCTCAGTTGGTAGAGCACTTGCCCGCAAAAGGCAAAGGTCCCGAGTTCGAGTCTCAGTCCAGAACACAGTTTTAATCTGCCAGGAAGTTTTTTGTCATTTTATGTTCACAACATGCTTTGTCCCCCCTCTCGAATTTCAGTATTATTTTATAAAAATGGAAATGAAATTCAAATAATGTGAAAGCAACTAAAACGCTCCATTCAAGTCATGTGATGCCTGTGATGTCACTGCCTAGCTCACTGCCCCTACCGTCATAAAGCTAGTTCACAGTGATGTCTTGTTCTGTACTTTAAGTTTTGAAAAATGGATTACAAATGGCATGTACTACCACATTGTACAAATACGTCCATAAAATCTCTTCAAAAAGTGTTTTCGACTGCTCCAAAGAATAAGAAGATGAGGAAAAAAAAGTTGCAATAAAGGATAGCATCATTAAATGACACTAAATTCTTAGCAAAAATTATTGTTACATCCACTTCCTTGCACATCATTTGGTAGCTCGGTTGGTAGAGCAATGGACTATCTAATAACAGATGATATCCGTAGGTTGCTGGTCTGAATCCAGACAGCAAAAATATTTTAACTTACTTGTAAAACCAATTGAAACTCCTTTTACATGAAAACCAAACCACAAATACAAAATTTCATCACACCAATTAGAAGCAGAGAATTATTGCATTCTGGGAGGGGGGGCTTTGAATGCGCTCACGTTTGCAATAGTTATCCACACACACAATGTTCGAAAAGATATTTCCTAGTTAACATGGCCACAAATTTTTACTTTTATTAGAAACAATTTTTTTTATCTTTGTACTGTCCAGTTTGGACCCTTACGGTTTAAGTTTCTGAAATTTTATCATCTTACATACGATGAAGTTACCTCTGCTTCAGACACCGACATTAGTTTACACTCGAACAGCACAGCCCTCACATTTCTATTTCTATTGTAATGCTTTATATCTCACGCATACAAAACCTCATAGTCTTACACCTCGTTACACTGTGCAAGTATGGCAGTATGTTCACTACTAGCAAGACCTTCCAAGGAAGTTAATCGTTTGTGAGCAAAGCAAATGCATTTATCCTCATTGTCCATTATCACACAAAGATTAAATGAGAAGCTATATACAGGGTGTGCCAAAATGAATCATCCGATTTGGGGAAAAAAAAAACAATTCTGTTATTTGCGACATGTGTGGGAACAACATACTGTTGGAAAGAGCAAACTCTTGAATTTTACATGGTTCCCGCTAGGTAGCAGCAGTGTGCACCTACTTCAGCTCAAGTAAAAATGGTATCAGGACAACAGAAAGCATTTTGTGTTCTATGCTTTGCGCAGTGCGGGTCGGTAATAACCGTTCAGCATGACTTTCATACGACAACTGAACATGGTACTGATGTCCATCTGGCGTGTGTTGCATCAACGTTTACAGATGAAACCACACAAAATTCAGCTAGTGCAAGCTCTTTGTGAAGGTAAGAAACAACAACGTGTGGAGTTCTGTAATTTCGTTCTTGGCAAGATGGAGTACGACAGTTCTCTTACACACTTAACTGTTTAGTGACAAGCCAACATTCCATTTAAATGGAACAGTGAATCACCATGTGGTGAGAATATGGCATACTGAACAACCACGTGAAGTTGTACAGCATGAGAGAGACTCTCCAAAATTTAATGCGTTTTGTGCAGTTTCATGGGAAAAGGAATATGGTCCATTTTTCTTTGCGGAGAACACTGTTAAAGGAAGCACCTATCTTGATATGCTTGGGAACTTTCTTTTCCCACAATTGGAGACTGATTCAAATGACTTCATTTAACAACAGGATGGGGAACCACCACACTGGCAAGAGTGGAAATTTTTAAATCAAATGATTACTGAACAATGGATCACTCACATTGGACCAAATGCTTCAGCCTTATGTTACTGGCTCCAAGATCACAGGACTTGACTGTATGTGATTATTTCTTGTGTGTATTTGTAAAAGACTATGTGCCTCCATTATGAATAACAATGCATGAACTGAGACATCGCATAACAGCAGCTGTGGAAGCTGTAACTCAAGACAGGCTCTCTGCAGTGTGGGAACAATTTGAATACCACACTGACACATGCTGTGCATCTCAAGGGGTGCATATTGAACACCTATTGAAAGGTGTGGGTGGGGGAAGTGGGGGGACCTTTTTTAGTTTCTCTTTCATCAAAAAACAAAATTCATTGTATATATTTATTAGTTTCAGAAATATAGATGTGCCATATCAGATCATTCTTTTTGATACACCCTGTATAATACATCCCATCATCGAAACAACTGTTATGAGTTCTTGCTGATGCTGTTTTGTGTAAAACTTTTAAAAATACATGACTCTTCCACGACTCGAACCTGTGTTGTTATCCCATCACACGCACTACATGTTGTGCCACCTAGCGCATGTTACAGGCGGCCGATCTGTTGAGTGTCTTGTAGAGCGGAAATCAGCACTAAGATTTGCCAAGAATAATTCGGAAACCTCTTGGCAGATTAAACCTGTGTGCCAGGCCGAGATTCGAACTCGGGAGCTTTAGCTTTTGCGGGCCAGTGCTCCACCAACTGAGCTACCCAAGCACAACTCACTACCTGCCCTTACAGTTTTAATTCCGCCAGTAGGGCAGCTCAGTCGGTAGAGCACTTGCCAGCAAGAGGCAAAGGCCCTGAGGTTGAATCTCAGTCTGGCACACAGTTTTGATCTGCCAGGAAGTTTCATATCAGCGCACACTCTGTTACAGAGTGAAAATTTCATTCTGCAAGAATAATTTTTTTGTGCTTCGGGTCGCAGTTCATCATCGATAGTCGAAAATCTAGATATAAGATACTAACCCATTTGCAAGAAAGTTCCACGATTCCATAGTTTTGAGCAAGTTTAATGATGTTGCAGGGAGCGGGGAAAAGAAAGTCCATCTTTGCACATATCGCTGCTTTAAATAAGTGGAGCATAAATGTGCCAACTTTCATAAGATTCCCACTATCAGCGTTCATGTAATTCCTTTCTTTTGTTACTTAAAAGTTGTAAATGTATTTTCCATCACTAAGTAGCTAAACCATTTGCAGATAAAGCATGTAAAAACCTAGTAACTTCTGCCGATACTTCTGTAACACACATAGAGCTTTGTCTTACTCCTAGTCTGTGATGTCACCAGAGCTTCTACCAGTAGCAGAGCATTTTCGATCATGTGGCCAAATCCTGCTGTTAAATGATTTTTAAGCTTTAATTGGATAAAAATAATAGCTATTTTGTGAGAATATTGACTGTAAATGAGAATTGAATGTTGTTGTTGTTGTTGTTGTTGTTGTCGTCATCGTCTTGAGTCCAGAGACTGCTTTGATGCAGCTCTCCATGCTACACTATCCCGTGCAAGCTTCTTCATCTCCCAGTCCCTACTGCAGCCTACATCCTTCTGAATCTGCTTAGCGTATTGATCTCTTGGTCTCCCTCTACGATTTTTACCCTCCACACTGCCCTCCAATACTAAATTGGTGATCCCTTGATGCCTCAGAACATGTCCTACCAACCGGTCCCTCCTTCTTGTCAAGTTGTGCCACAAACTCCTCTTCTCCCAATTTCTATTCAGTACCTCCTTATTAGTTAGGTGATCTACCCGTCTAATATTCAGCATTCTCCTGTAGGACCACATTTCGAAAGCTTCTACTCTCTTCTTGTCTAAACTATTTATCGTCCATGTTTCACTTCCATACATGGCTACACTCCATACAAATACTTTCAGAAATGACTTCCTGGCACTTAAATCTACTGTATACTTGATGTTAATAAATTTTTCTTCTTCAGAAACGCTTTCCTTGCCATTGCCAGTCTACATTTTGTTGAATGTTATAAACACTAAAAATAACAACAATCTGAACCATATTTTTATCATAGGGAAACAGTCTATTCCATACAGATGGTGCTTTGTTGCTCTGCAAGGCTTCTGTTGGATGGTGTGGAGCCCAGCGGACACACACCACTCAGTACCCCAACTGGCGGACAAGCGTGTGAGGTGTGAGCACTAATAACAGAAACGTCCAGCTCTGCAGCAAGGTGTTTATTTCTGATCTACTGATCACCTCAAATAGTGTGTCCGCACGTTCCAACTTTGCAGGAGTCACAGCTGTGTGTGGATATGCGCCATGTGGGAGATAGGGACAGGTATGTGCAACCTGGTTGCAATGATGACAGACGCCTCGCCCAACAACTCACTGTGCTTTTGTTCACTGCCAGGTCTCCGTAAAAGATTCTACAAGAGGCTACAAATATCTGTGATGCTCCAATTCTCAGCCAAAAGAAACTCAATAACAACTCTCTGCCTGGAACCCACCTCCATTACAGACACCACTTTGAAGGTATAATGCCACCACCTATCTGAACTTCATTAAACTATAAGTGCTGAAGTGGAAATATCCACAATTTCCCACAGCAAATTCTGCATTTTTTCATTGGCCGAGGAAAAAAAAAATGTATTGCACTACTTCTTGAACACCCCTCATACCAAGTTTAAGAAATTATTTCAATAAAACACACTAGGTCAGATGTAAGATGTATATTTCACTTGGTGACTAATTTTGGTCTCTTATAAGACCATCATCAGACCATTTTTACTCTGTAAACAAGAGTATTACATTTAGTAAACGGTTAATAAATACAATCATAGAAGTAAAAGAACATACAATAAATTGCTGGTATACTCACTGGAGACAGTAAGGGATGGTGGTATGGAGGAGGCAGCTCTGAAGAGGTGTGACAAACACTGCTGAATGAAGTCAAGTTGCTCGTGGTCTTATAGTGAAAACTTCGTTCACTGTCTCTGGCGTAGCATCACAAATAGCCAATAGCAGAGAGCTGTTACTATTATCTGTGAAGGCTGTTTGTAAACGCATATTATTACAAGTTAAAATTATAGAAAAAACAGCTAGGGATATTACGAATATATGGTACATCAACGACGTGCATCATAAAGTGTTCTTAAATAGCGAAGAATGCCTAGTCCAATGACAGTGGCTCATTTCGAAGCATGCTACCCCTTACATGTGCTTGTATCAAGACGAGTGTGGCAAAAATGGTTGATAGGACACCAACTAATTACCAAGGAGACAAATAAGAACCGATATTATCTGCTGTCAGCCAAAGATACTTAACAACCTCTGTGAGTGCTGCTTTCAGTTAGAGATGTTGTGGAGTCATCTGTGGCTGTCTTTTACGTATGTAGAAAACATCAGTTGCCTGTTGTAAAATTACGGAAAAAATAACTGTAAAATAATCATTTAAATGAGCACGCTTTTTTTTAAAAAACGTAGTGACTACGACATTACATCTTCAAAATGATTTTAAAAATGTAGCACACATTTTTTTGCAGATGACAAATAACACATACATAAAGGCTGCAACGGAAGAATTAAAATAAATATTAATGTAAAAGGACCAACCAAGCTGATAACAGCAGTGTCACAGTATTAATTCACAAGCTGTTTGTCATCATGAAGTAATGTATTTTCATTATGTAAAATGTATTTGGGAGAATAGACTTAAAATCTAGAACAGAAAATTATTTAAGAAATAAATAATATTTACAAGAAGTGCTACATTGTAATGTGATTTTTAAAATGTGTGGACATTTTGCACAATAAGTCTCATAAGCATTGAGTACTGAGGTCATGATGATCAGCCTTTGTGGAACACACAAAAATATTTATTGCAATCCAAAAATGAGGCATAATATCTTATTTAACTAAATGCTTGGCATCTATGCTGTAGCACAAGTGGTAGTACAGAGGACAAAAACACATTTGCTCATCTGCGATTAAGAGTCCTCCTTATTACAGGTTAAAAATATTTATGGCCTAGATGTAGATATCCAGGAGTAAGCAATTACATACACAAGATATTGCACCTTGTTTTTGAGCTGCAATAAATTTTTTTTTTATGTGTAACACACCACCCACAAATGTACTTTTAGACTGCTATGTAAACCAGGCTAATCATCATGGCCTCTGCGCTCACTGCTTATGCAACTTATTGTTCAAAATATCCCCACAGTTCCAAAATGGCATTACAATCTAATTTTTAATGTAAATATTATTTTATTTAATAATTTCGGATTATAGACTTTAACAGTTTATTCTCCCTAACACATTTTACATAATGCAATTACACTGATGAGCCAAAACATTATGATCAAATTGTTTGTCCAGCCATGAAACAAAATACCGTACATCACTGATTCCCTGTATCAGGGATCCAACAGTATGTTGGAAGGTTTGTGGAGGTACGCAACATTAGATGTCTATACACAGGTTATGTAATTTGCATAAATAATAGATAGTGATTTGCAAATGCAGAGATGGTGTTTGATAGTGACCAAGATGGGCTCTACAGGATTTACATCAACCGAATTTGGTCACTGAGACATCAACGTCAATTCACTATAATGCTCCATAAACCAATGTAGCATGGTTCTTGCTCCAAGACATGGACAATTACACCACTGAAAGATGACACAGCTGTCAGGGAAGACATCAAGCGTGCATCTGTGGTGCAGTGCACATTTTGAGCTGCCATTCACCTCAACGACGGTGTTTGTGGAGACAACTATTGAACTAGTGTAGCAAAAATGTGATTCACCAGAAGAGCCAACATTCTGTGAAGAGTCGTGGACATCCAACCATTTAGCGCCTAGTCGTAGTTTCACTGAACTCTTACCTCTTTCCGTAGATGCTCACAACAGCTGCATTTGAACATTTGACCTGCTTCGCCGTTTTTGAGATACCTGTCCACAGGTTCTGCATACTAATAATCTGCTCTTTGTCAAAGTCACTTATCTCAATGGTTTTCTCCTTTTGCAGCACATATTGCGCTGTCCCCGCCCCACTGATGAGTTTTATTATTTGTGTAGTTTGGCTCTGTTTTAATGTTGACTAAATTCGTTGAGTGAAAGAGGACACGGCGCAGCTGATGGAGAAAATGTCACCTATGGCAATCATTCACCAGTAACTGACGCTGTCTGACTGCTTCTCGTAATAACACTTATTCAGAACTCTTTTTTTTTTTACAATAGTTACAGCAATTTATTTCTGATACCTATGTACAGTCGGCTCGTGAAGTACCGCCTACTGCGTTACTGGCCGTTAAATTGCTTCTTCCTACTTTCGCTGTTATACACAAAGTTCCTCATTATACAATCTTTGTTTTTTTTCCTCCGAAGTCCAACAAAGACCTCGGAGTAACCTGCCGCCGCGACTCTGGACCTCCATGGAGCGACGTCATCAGCCTCACTGTGTTTGCTCCATGGCGGCCCGCTACTTGCCGCGTCAATGAAAGTCCGCGCCGGTTCCTGGTTCGGTGTCTGAATTATCCGCACATATGAAAACCAAATACTTCCACAGTATTTAGGCACATAACTAACAAATCCTAACCCGCAACTCAATTTTATTATTTAATTAGAATTTGTGCCAGGCCAGGGGCGATAGATGGCACATGCAACAGTCCGCTTGTCATCTGTTACACCACAATATCTTCACTTGGGTGATCCCCCGTTCATGTCTGCTCCACTTAAAAACTTTTGCTACCACGTCACATGCCCGCAACACCACAAGGCAACATCCAATGTCATGGTTGACAGTGTTCTTCATATTTTGACTTATCAGTGTGCAATGCTTCACAACTACACACAGCTTGTTAACTAACACTGAAACTGCTGTTATCAACTTGATTGCTCCTTTTACGTTAATATTTATTTTAACTCAACTGCTACCTCAATGTAGAACATATTATTTCTCATCCACACAAAATGTGTGCTACATTTTATAATCCACGTTTTTTTTTTTTTTTTTTTAAAAAAAGGATGCGGTTATATAGATGATAATTTTACAATTATTTTCCCTTAATTGTAAAACATGCCACTTATCTTTTCTGTACATGTAAAAGACAGCCACAGATAACTCAACAACATCTATAACTGAAATCAATACTCAGCTATTTCCATATCACTGCCGACTGAGTTCTGCAACATCTTCAGCTGACAGCAGAGCATATCGAGTCACATTCGTCTCCTCAGTAACCAGTTGGCATCTCATCAACCACCTTTGCCACACCCACATTGATACAAGCACCTGTAGTGTGCAGCAACTTTGAAACGATCCAGTGCCATAAGGAGAGGCGTTCTTCACTATTTAAGAACAGTTTATGATGCACATCATTTACGTACTATATTTTCACAATATCCCTAACTGTTTTTTTCTATAATTTTAACTTACAATAATACAGGTTTACAAACAATCTTCACAGATTATAGTAACAGCTCTCTGCTATTGACTATTGGTGATGCTATGCAGGAGGCGGAGGGCAGAGTTTCTGCTATAAAACCACGAGTGATGGAGCTTCACTCAGCAGTGTTCCTCACGCCTCTTCAGAGTGGCCTGCTGCTTGCCACTGCTGTCTCCAGTGGATATACCATCTATTTAATTTATGTTATTTCACTTCTACAATTCTACACTATGGGATCAAAAGTATCCGAACACCGAACTGAAAACGACTTACAAGTTCGTGGCACCCTTCATCGTAATGCTGGAATTCACTGGACCACACTTAACCTTGATGACAGTTTCCACTCTCACAGGCATATGTTCAACCAGGTGCTGGAAGGTTTCTTGGGAAATGGCAGCCCATTCTTCACGGAGTGCTCCACTGAGGAGAAGTATCGATGTCGGTCGGTGAGGCCTGGCACGAACTCGGGTTTCAAAACATCCCAAAGGTATTCTGTAGGATTCAGGTCAGGACTGTGCAGGCCAGTCTGTTACAGGATGTTATTGTCGTGTAACCACTCTGCCACAGGCCGTGCATTATGAACAGGTGTTCAATCGTGTTGAAAGATTCAATCACCATCCCCAAACTGTTTTTCAACAGTGGGAGCAAGAAAGTGTTTAAAATGTCAATGTAGGCCTATGCTATGATAGTGCCACACAAAACAACAATGGGTGCAAGCCCCCTCCATGAAAAACATGACCACACCATAAAACCACTGCCTCCGAATTTTACTGTTGGCACACACTGGCAGATGACGTTCACCAGGCATTCGCCATACCCACACCCTGCCATCAGATCGCCACATTGTGTACCGTGATTTGTCACTCAATACAACATTTCCACTTCACTATCACATTGAAACAGTGGACCTAGAGATGTCTAAGAGTGTGGAAATCTAGCGTACAGATCAATGACAGAAGTGACACCCAATCACCTGACCTCATTTGACATCCGTGAGTTCGCAGAGTGCCCCATTCTGCTCTCTCACACTGTCTAATGTCTACTGAGGTCGCTGATATGGAGTATCTGGCAGTAGGTGACAGCACAATGCACCTAATATGAAAAACATATGTTTTTCGGGGTGTCTGGATACTTCTGATCAAATAGTGTATTTATTCCTCAGCCATTTACAAAATATAAAGCTCTTGTCTTCCGACTAAAAATGACCTGAGAATAGTCTTGAAAGAGACGGAAACCAGTCACTAAAAAGCGAAATATACATCTGACATCCGATGTAGACAGTTTTATTTAAATAATTCTAATATAATTTTATCAATTTTTTTCCATGGATAATGTTCCAAAAAATTCTTAAAGTTGAAGGAGTTTGCCGATGCCATTGAAATTCTATCATAGCTAGCAAATCAGTTTGAGGGTGAGGTGAACGGAACAGTTAGTATCTTGAAAATGTTTTAGAAAATGAGCACACAAAAAACTGAGAGTACGGTAGTTGAATAAGTAAGGTGATGTTGGGAGAAATGGATTAGAAATTAGATGCCGAGAGCAGTTGGCAAGTTTTGGTATTTGGACAGAAAAATAATTGATAGTAAAAGTGAAGTGGGTATAAAACACGTTGGCAATTAGAGGATACGATTTCCTGGGGAAAAAAAAAAATCTTTGATGAAAGTACCTGTTGGGAGACCAGCTTTGTAGACAAGCGAAACAATGACAATAATCACTACAGACAAGAATAAAGTAGTAGTTTTGGAAATGTCAGGTTACAGAAGAATACTAGAGATTGTGGGAGTAAATGTAGTAGTAATGAAGTGAACTGTTTGCAGAAAACAAAGCTTTACTGCACAACTTGACCAAATTATGAATAATAGGATGCCATGACAAATTCTAAGGTATCAAGGAGTCATTAATTTGGTAACAGGGGGAAGTGTGAGATTTACAAATTGAAGAGAAGTAAACAGCAGGAAGGTTCAAATGGATGTAAGGTGCAGCAGACCAGGATGGGATGGACAGGCATAGAGAGTTGAGAAAAAAAAAAAAAAAAAAAAAAAAAAAAAAAAAAAAAAAAAAAAACCACCTTCAGACCAATGACTGCAACAACAGATCAGTTCTACATCTACATCCACATACCTGCTCCACAAGTCACAGTATGGTGCATAATGTAGGGTAGGGTATCTCATATCACTACTAGTCACTTCCCTTCACGTTCCACTTGCAAATACAGCAAAGTGAAAACGAGCGTCTGTTAGTTTCAAAATGTGCTCTAATTTTTCTCACCTTATCTTCACATTCTTATGTGTAATATACAATGGTGGCTGTAGAATCGATCTGTAGTTGGCCTCAAATGCCGGTTTTCTAAAATTCCATATCAGTGCCTTGTAAAAAGAGCATCGACTTCCTTCCAGGGATTCCCATTGGTGTTCACAAAGCATTTCTGTAATACTTGCATGCTGATTGAACCTAATGGTGATAAATCTAACTGTCCGCATCTGAAATGCTTCAATTTCTTACTTTAATCTGATGTGTGGGAATCTCGAACACTCTAGCAGCACTCAAGATTGTGTTGTACTATATCTGAAGTTTCTGGTTCAGTTCATTAGACACCACATGCTACAATGGAAAATAACAATGTTTGTTGCTTTAATGCCTTGGAGGATAAATGGCAGGATTACAAATGCAAAGTCATATAATGATCAGAATTTCTCTGATGGAAACGATCTGGTGACACAGTCAGCATGGATTCAGCTAAAACAATCCATGTGAAACACAAGTAGCTTTTTATTCTCACGAAGTGAGTGCTATTGATAGATGATCTCGTACTGATACCATATCAATAGATTTCCACAAGGATTTTGATATCCTTCCGCACAAGTGGTTTCAAATCAAATTGCAATTGTCACAGTCTGTACTAACTGAAAAAGTCGTCATTTGAAACAGAAGTATTATCTGGTGTTCCCCAAGGAAGTGTTATGCACTCTGATGTTCCTAATCTATGTAAATGATTTAGGAGACAATCTGAGGAGTCCTCTTAGACTGTTTGCAGATGATGCTGTCACTTACTATCAGTAAAATCGTTGGAAGGTCAAAACCAATTGCAAAATGATTAGGCAAGATATTTGTATGGTACAAAAAGAGCAACTGACTCTCAATATGGAGAAGTTTGAGGTCATACACATGAGTACTAAAAAGAATCCATTAAATTTCAGTCACACAAATGTAAAAGCTGTCAACTCAATTAAACATTTAAGAATTACAATTACAAAGAAGTAAAATTGGAACAATCACACAGATTGTGTAGTACAGAAGGTTCATTTTACAGGCAGAACTCTTGGAAGATGGAACAGATCTAGTAAAGAGATTGCCTTCACTACACTTGTCTGTCCTCTGTTATAATAGTCCTGTGTGGTATGGGATCCTCAGCAGATAGGCCTGACGGAGGACACCAAAAAAGTTCAAAGAAGGGCAGTTTGTTTTGTATTGGCATGATACACGAATTGGGGTGGCAATCATGAAAGCAAAGGGGTTTTTCTTTGTGATGAGATCTTTTCACAACATTTCAATCACCACCTTCCTCCTATGAATGTGAAAATATTTTATGGACACACAACTACATAGGGAGAGATCATCATCCTAATAAAACAATAAAGATCAGAGCTCTCACAGAAAGATTTAAGTTTTTATTTTTCCCCACATGCTGTCCAAGAGTGGAAAGGTAGACAAATAGTGTGAAGGTGGTTTGATGAACCGCCTTCCAAGCACATATGTGTGAACTGCAGAATATTCATGCATCAAGACATTCTCTTAGAACTTTCGTGTTACTAATATTTCTTCTGCCTCATAGAGCAACAGTAAGTGGTCAGAATACCATAAGTGGTATACAGTCTTAGTTTTCCTACCACAAAATATAATGCTACAGAATGAGTACTTACATAATCCTCAACTCCATTATCGTCAATTGTTATTTCTGCTTCTCGTTTGACGTTGTTCGTAAATTCCAAAATTGAAAACGTATCCTGCAAATTCTGAAAAAAATTAAAGCATCAGACTAAGCAAGAGTTGCAGCAGAGCACTATTTATACAATGAGGTGCGAAGTCTTGGGATACATCCTAATATCACGTTGGACCACCTTTTGCCCATTGTTGTGCAGCAATACGACATGGTACGTACCAAACAACTCAGTGGAAGTCCCCTGCAGAAATAATGAGCTATGCTGGCTCTATGGCCGTCCATAATTACAAATGTGTTGCAGGTGCAACATTTTGTGCACGAACTGACCTCTCGATTATGTCCCGTAAATGTTCGACGGGATTTGTGTCAGGTGATCTGGGTGGCCAAATCATTTGCTCGAACTGTCCAGAATGTTTTTCAGACCAGTCACGAACAATTGTGGCTCGATTACATGGTGCACTGTCAACCATAAAAATTCCATCATTGTTAGAGAACATGAAGTCAATGAATGACTGCAATTGAGGTCCAAGTAGCCGGACATAACATTTCCAGTAAATGACTGGAGCAGTTCCAGAGTACCCAGTGCATTCATTCATTATAAACACAGCCGACATCATCACGGAGCCACCACCAGCTTGCACAGTACCTTGTTGACAACTCGGGTCTGTGGCTTCGCAGGGTCTGCGCCACACTCGAATCCTACCATCAACCCTTACCGACTGAAATCCAGACTCGCGTGACCAGGCCACAATCTTCCAGTCATCTAGGGTCCAGAGAACATGGTAGGGGCACTGCAGGCAACATCGTGCTGTCAGCATAGGCATTCAAATCATTTGTCTGTTGCCACAGCACATTAAAGCCAAATTTCACCGCACCGTCCTAACAAGTGCGTTCGTCGTACATCCCACATTGATTGCGGTGGTTATTTCACACAGTGTTGCTTGTCTGTTAGCACTGACAATTCTATGCAAACGCTGCCGCTCTTCGGTTGTTAAGCACAGGCCGTCAGACACTGTGTTGTCCGTAGGGAGAGGTAATGCCTGAAATTTGGTGTTCTCGGGACACTTTTGACACAGTGCATCTAAGAAGATTAAAGTCCCTAGTGATTTCTGAAATGGAATGTCCCATGCATCTAGCTCCAACTAGCATTCTGCCTTGAAAGTCTGTTAATTCCCGTGATGAGGCCATAATCACGTCAGAAACTTTTTCACACGAATTATCTGACAAGGGCAAGCCATGACGTTTGGAATGCGGATTTACTGCATACTTCGTCTACTCGGAGTACTCTGTGAGGACAACAAAATGTGTAAGCAATAGCACGTACTTCTCAAGCGTTACTGAGAAAATCGCAAGATAATTTTGGTCGTCAAATATATATCTGTGCGTGGCCATTTTTACCATGAAGCGGCGGCAGCCGAGTGGTGGCGGCACGGTACCTCAGCGTGTTCGATCAGAGCATACATTTTCAGTATCACTTTATGCATTTGGTCGTTTACTAGTCGGTAGTTATGAATATTATATTATTTGTGATAATAAAAATTAGTAGACTGCCAAATAACATTGTAAATTTAATAAAAGTCCATCCGATTACATGTATTTTTCCCTGTATATCAATTGTAATATAATGACTGTGTTGGGGGGAAAAAAAAAAAAAAAAAAAAAAAAAAAACTGACGAACAGAACTCGATCCAGCGATCTACCGGCTTCAACGCCAACCAGCAAAAAAAAAAAAAAAAAAGTATATATATATATATATATATATATATATATATATATATAAAAAATAATTCTACATTGTTCGCTGAATTTGTTCAGGGCTTCAGGGCGTATGTCCGATGACACCCGTTCAGTTTTTTCGTTCATCCGTTCGCTCAGTTTTTTATTAGAAAGGAAAGCTAGTGCTCTGACCGAACACGCTGAGCTACCGTGCCGCCACCACTCAGGTGCTGCCGCTTTATGGTTAAAATGGCTACGCACAGATATATATTTGACGACCGAAATTATCTTGCGATTTTCTCAGTAATGCTTGAGAAGTACACGCTACTGCTTACACATTTTGTTGTCCTCATGGATTACTGTGAGTGTTCAAAGTTTACAGCAAATCCGCATTCCAAACGTCGTGGCCTCCCCTTGTGAGTAAAAATGACAGCTACACCAATGCACTGCACTTTTATATCTTGTGTATGTGGTACTACCACTGTCCATATATGTGCATATCATTATCCCATTACTTTTCTCACCTCAGTGCATATTCTTGAGTGGGAAGGGAAGGCTAGTATACAAGTGTACAACAAGATGGAAGGAAACAAGTCTTAGTTTTTCTACTGTGCGTATCAAGCTACAGAACAAGTACTTACACAATTCTCAGCTCCATCCTCGTCAAATGTTACTTCCGCTTCTCGTTTAGTGTTGTTTGTAAATTCCGAATTTGATAATGATGCTTCCTCCAAATCCTGAAAAACATTACAGCATCAGATTAAACAACACTTGCAACAGAGCACTATGTTTTCTTGAGCAGGAAGGGGAGTGGGGACTAGTGTACAAGAGTACAAGAATGTGGAAGGAAATAAGGATAGCACTCAGAGGACAGTTTAAGTTCATAATTATAAATAAAAATTGTAAAATATAAATAGCCCACTAAGATGGTAGCACAATAACCTAGTCAATGATGACCAAAAAGGTCTGATATGGGAAACAATTGTGGTAGTCTCAAATAGCCTAAAAAATCTGGTCGGTAGGCCAGTGTGTGTGTGTGTGTGTGTGTGTGTTTTTGGAGGTTACTTTTGAATGTTTCTCTCCAACAAACCCAGTACAGAACTAAACTACATTAAATTTCCTAGAAAAAAAAGTCCATTTCATTTTTTTCTCCAGGATTAATAGTTTGCACAAAGAGAGCTAGATAAAACTGAATATTTTGAGCAATGCTCATGTGCTGTAGCTAAGGTGATTTTTGCCAGTCAATTTGAGATAGTTTCCCAAACTGACAGACCAAATGTGCTCTATATCAAACTGCAACACACAGGCATCTAGTGATACACTGAGGTACTTCTACGAACGTAGTGCATTGTAGCTGTCACTCACTACTACTGTTCTCTGCAACTGATGGCACAGGGATTGTACTACACAAGTGTAAGATGGTTGGTTGGTTGAGTGAGTGTTTTTTTTTTTTTTTTTTTTTTTTTTTTTTTTTTTTTTTGGGGGGGGGGGGGGGGGCCAAACAGCAAGGTCATCTGTCCCATCGGATTAGAGAAGGATGGACTTTCCAAGAAACCATTCTAGCATTTGCATGAAGTGATTTAGGGAAGTCATGGAATACCCAAATCAGGGTGCTTGGACCCGGTTTGAACCATTGCCGTCCTGAATGCGAGTCCAGTGTGCTAACCACGGTGCCACCTCACTTGGTGCAATTGTAGGAGATTGTAACTCCTTTTTTCATAGTGATAATTTTGAGGAGATCATTGACATTGAAAGTAAGAATACCTATAGTTATTGTAGTGCAAAGTTGAATTAGTAGCACTGCTTTAATGAGGGGTTCTGAAATGAAATGAAAGCACTGAGGCAGCACGCACTTTTAATATTGATTTTTTTTTTTTTTTGTCAATTTCTTCTTGTATTTGTTGCTTACTCTGATAACAAAGGTTAATCTTATGAAAAATTTTGAAATTGAATTTTCTGTTGTTGGGACTCAAGTGGTTAAGTGCCTGGCAGAGGGTTCATCGAACCAGCCTCAGACTATTGCTCGCAGCTCCACTCTCTAACAGCTCAAGAGAAAATTAACACTTAAATCTTTCTACGAGAGCTTTTATTTCTCTTATTTTCTTATGGTCATCATTTCATTTTATGGAGTCTGGCATCAACAAAATATTTCCACATTCAGCCAAAAAAGCTGGCGATTGAAATATCACGAAAATATCTCGCCGCAACAAAAATCACCTTTGTTTAAACAACCCGTATATCATATTGGTGACTATCTCTCTCCCCTATTTTGCAATAGTACGAAACAAGCTGCCCTTCTTTGAACTTTTTCGAGGGCCTCTGACAATCCTGCCTGATGCTGATCCCATACAATGCAGGAGTGTTCCAGAAGAGGATGGACAAGACCAGTGTAGGTAGTCTCACTGGTGGACCTGTTGCACCTTCTCAGTGTTCTGTCAATAAAACAGTCCTCGGTTTACCTTCACCACAACACAATGAGACATCTACACAGATACTTGGCAAGCCACCGTAAGGTGTGTGGCAGAGGGTACCCTGTATGACTCCTTGTCATTTCCCTTCCTCTTCCACTCGCAAATAACGCAAGGGAAAAACAACTGTATGTAAGCCTCTGCACGGGCCCTAATTTCTCGTACCTCATCTTTGTTGTCCTTACATGCAATGTATCTTGGTAGGAGCGGAATCGTTCGGCAGTCAGCTTCAAATGCACGTTCTCTAAATTTTCTCAATAATGCTTCCCGAAAAGAACACTGCCTTCCTATTTGAGTTCCTGAAGCCTCTCTGTAACACTTAAGTTTTGTTCGAACCTGCCGGTAACAATTCTAGCAACCCTCCTCTGAATTGCTTTCATGTCTTCCTGCAATCCAATCTGGTAGGTATCTCAAACATTCGAGCAGTACTCAAGAATATGTCGCACCAGCATACTACATGTGGCCTCCTTTACAGGTGAACCAACCTTTCCTAAAATTCTCCCAACAAACAGAAGTTGACCACTTGCCTTCCCTATCATAATTTTCACATTCTCGCTCCATCTCATATTGAATTTCAATGTTGCGCCTAAATATTTACAGGACTTAACTATGGCAAGCTGGGCACTTGTAATACTGTAGATGAATATTACAAGTTTGTTGTTCTTACTAATCCGCATTAACTTACATTTTTCCACATTTAGTGCTAGCTGTCATTCATCACACCAACTGGAAATTTTGTCTAAGTCATCTTGTGTCTTACTACAGTCACTCAACTTCAACACCTTACCGTACACCACAGCATCATCAGCAAACAACCGCACACTGCTGCCCACCCTGTCTGCCAAATCATTTATGTACATAGAGAACAATAGCGATCCTATCACAACTCCCTAGGGCACCCCCACCAACACCCTTGTCTCTGATGAACACTCACCGTCAAGGACAACATACTGGGTTTTATCAATTAAAAGGTCTTCGAGACACTCACATATCTGTGAACTTATTCCATATGCTCGTACCTTCGTTAGCAGCCTGTAATGGGGCACCATGTCAAATGCTTTCCAGGAATCTAAATATATGGAATCTGCCTGTTGCCCTTCATCCATTGTTCTCAGTATATTGTGAGATGGCGCCGAATGAAACTTTGTTCTGTAACGATGTCTCAGTTTCCTTAAAAAGTGATAGTGACGTGTGTAAAATCTGCGTAAAAAAGGTAAAGAGAGGTATACTATGCATCCGGTGCAGGTCGTGGTATCACGACAAATGTGTTAAAGTGAATCTAAAATATATAAAAGACGAACATGACTGGACATGCCGTCAGTGCGTTGTGAGTGTCACGAAAAACGAGGCAATGGACACGATAAAATCAAAAGAAAAAATAATAAGTTTGCTTACAGAGGATTTAATGACTATAAATACGAAATATGAAGAACTTCGGCAGAAATATCAAGAACTGGAAACGAAATACAAAGAGATAGAGCGAGATCATCGTCTAGCACAAGACAGTGTTGTTAACCGTCGTTCTGCGCAAAAAACGTGGCGTTTGCCGAAAAAAACAAACAGACAGACAGTGAGTACAGTTCCGGCGATACCGCTAGCAAATAAATTCGCAACACTAGACGAAGACTGTGATAAGACAAAGAACAATGATGAACAAAAATCAGTGACGAAACTTCCAATCGAGTGCGCAGCCAAGAAAACATCTAATACGAAAAATAAACCAGTAAACCTCAAACGACGAGTTGTTGTACTTGGTGATAGCCACGCCAAGAAAATTGCCGAAAAAATAAATGAGTACAGTACGTTATTCACGGCAACAGGTATGACGAAACCCAGTGCACCTTTGACTGAGATAATTAAGAGCAGCAACTCACTTAATGAGCTATCTAAGACTGATGCCGTCATAATCATGGGTGGAAGTAATGATGTATACAGAAATGAGAGTAAACATGCGACCCAGTGTTTAAAAACTACATTACTTGATCTGAAAGTTCCGAACATCATAGTTACTAGTTTGCCTCACAGATACGACCTGCAAGACAATTCCATCGTAAATCTGGAGCTTGCAAAAGTAAACAGACAATTCTACAAAATATGCAAGTCCCAACAAAATGTAACATTTCTTGATCTTCCAGATGCAAGAGACTTGTTTACGAAACATGGACTACATTATAATAACGCTGGCAAGTCATACGTTGGCAAAATGCTAGCGAAATTAATACAAAAAGACAACGACGTTGCAAGAAAACCAATTGCTGTGCAACCAGTTTCGACCAAGGAAATGGATAAACGAGAAAACATTTTCAAAATCGCAGCCACAGCGCCAGCTCAAACAGGAACATCACGTCCAGAAGATGAGAAGGTGCCAGAACCAGCCTCAGAACATACAGCAAAGACTGAAATTATCGTCAAGAAAACTGTACCTACTCATCATCCAGATGCTCACACACAGGGAAACTGATGAAGGGGGCCAGTTCTATCCGAATTTGGCCCAATACAACGAATCCAGAACAAGTAGTCAACACTCAGGTGGACGTTCCGTTACTTTATAGTCAAATTAGTTTTAAAGACCCTCTACCTAATAATATATGCAGTAGTAATTTCGTTATGCACTTGAACATAAGAGGTCTGTCTGAAGGAATGATCAGGAAGCTTTATGATATAGAAATTTTGCTAGAAAGTGTGAAACAATCTAGAAATTTTGCTAGAAAGTGTGAAACAATCTGTGAAAGTAATATGCCTTAATGAACATTGGCTAAAATCTGAAAATATCAGTCTCCTAAATAAACTTACAGGTTATAAACTGGCTACCAGCTTTTGTAGGACCAATGGGTATGGAGGCTCTTGCATATTAGTTCATTCCACGGTAGACTATGATATCAGACAGAATTTTAGCCATCTGAATGAAGAAGGCACATTTGAAAGTTGTTGTATAGAACTTAAAGAGTATAACACACTAATTATCAGCATATATCGCACCCCTGGGTACCATATAAGCTCTGTATTCATAGATAAGTTTGATACATTGCTACATAAATTAAAATGTGAGAAACTGTACAAGAAAGTGGTTACATGTGCTGACTTCAACATAGATGTAAGGACTGATGACAAATTTTCTTCACACTTAAAGAACCTGGTAGCCACAAATGGGCTAAATCTCAATTTCGATCAGTATACAAGAATTACAGCAAGCTCTGCAACATGTATTGACAATATTGTAAGTAGTTATAATTATTATGTAAAAGAAAAATTTCTTCTAGATTTAGGAGTATCAGACCATAAAGCACTATTTGTATCACTACCGAAGCAAAATTCAGTCTGCACAACAAAAAGATGTAGGAATTTCAGTCAAGAAAATGTGGAAGTATTTTGCAAAAAACTAAGCCAAACCAAGTGGACAGTCAGCAAACACACTTCCACAAGTGACAATTACAATAACTTTTTAACTGAATTCTTGGGTGTATTCAATGAATGCTTCCCTTTTGTAACAGTGAGGACCAGGTCCCAAAAAAGTAGATCCTGGGTAACAAAAGGAATTAGAGTGTCTAGTGCTACTAAGAGGAAACTGCATATGGAGGCAAAAGTAAATCGAAGCCCTCAATTTCTTAAGTATGTAAGCACATACAAAAAAACATTTGACAAAATAGTTAAACTAACAAAACGTACTGCAAATAACGACTTCATTACAAATGCAAAAAACAAATCAAAAGCTGTTTGGTCTGTTATAAGAAGTGAAGTTGGCAGTGAGGCAGAGAGAAAATGCCCTTCTAAAATAGTGATTAATGGTAGAGCTGTTACAGAACCCAGTGCCATTTGTGAATCATTCAATGACTTTTTCATAAATTGTAACAAATTTGGTGACTGTTCACCACCAAATACAAAGCCCAATATGACAGATAGCAATTGCACATGTTTTAAGTTTTCTCATGTTTCCATCTCAGATGTCATCAAAATCATAATGTCCCTAAAAAATTCAAAATCTGCGGGGTGGGATGAGGTCCCCACTGAAATAATAAAAATAGTCCGTCACAGTATTGCATATCCACTCTCTTTCATAATCAACCAATCATTTGATGAGGGATGTTTCCCAGATCGATTAAAATATGCAGAAGTTCGGCCCATACACAAAAAAGGCAAACAAGATGAATTGGGCAACTATAGGCCAATCTCACTGTTACCAATTTTCTCAAAAATATTTGAAAGAGCTGCATTGGATCAGATTGAAAATCACAATTCATCTAACAGCATTATCTTAGGCAATCAATATGGTTTCAGAAAAGGCCGTAGCACAATCCATGCAATAAATGAATTAGTCACAAAAGTCAGCAGATGTCTTGATGATAGAATGTGTGTGTCAGGCATCTTTTGTGACCTGTCCAAAGCCTTCGACACAGTAAATCATGACCTGCTTCTCCAAAAATTGGCACGCTATGGTTTTCAAGGCAAATCTCTTAGCTGGATGTCATCATACTTGGCAAACAGAAAACAAAGAGTACTTATTAACATCAATGGCAAGAAATTTCTCTCTGGCTGGAAAAACACTCAATTAGGTGTTCCACAAGGCTCAATATTAGGGCCACTGCTTTTTCTATATTATATTAATGATATGCCATGTCAGGTCCAGTCTGATACTATTCTCTATGCAGATGACTCAACAGCTGTAGTCTGTTGTAAAAATGAGGTAGACCTAATTCGTCATATTGAACAAACACTTGGGGAAGTGGAGGCATGGGTCAAAAACAATAACTTGACATTAAATTTTACGAAAACAGAAATTGTTCATTTTACCACAAAACAATCTGCACAGTCTATAAGTGAAATAAGGTATATGGACAAAAAATTAGAGGCTGCAGACTGTGTCAAATTCCTTGGCGTGTTAGTCAATAAAAACCTGTTATGGAGTCGCCATGTGGATAACATACTGGGTCGACTGAATAGCCTTGTATATATTATGAATATCTTGTATAGTATTACTGATTTAGCTGTAAGAAAAACTGTATATAATGCATATTTTGTTTCAGTCATTAGGTATAGTATAATTTTCTGGGGGTCTGAAAAAACAAATTTACTTAGAGCTTTTAGACTACAAAAAAGAATCATCCGAGCAATGGTGGGAGCAAAACCAAAGCAACACTGCAAACCTTTATTTGTAAAACTGGATCTAATGAGCATTCCAAGCATATACATCTATGAAACTCTCACTTTCACGAAAAGAAACCCACAACTTTTTGAGGGCAACTTCTTCTTGCATCAATATGATACAAGACATAAAACGAGCTACATGTTACCTACCCACCGTTTAAAATCATATGAAAAAACCCCATACTATATGGGCATGAAATTTGTAAATAAAATATGGAAAGATATGGATGACCCAAATATAAAAGGCACCAAAAGAGACCTGGAAAAATATCTGAAAGATAAATGTTACTATAGTGTAGAAGATTTCATGAATGGTAACAATGCATTATAATTGTAATTAAAATACCTCTTTGAAGATGTTACACCATGTATATTATTAGTTTATTGTCTATTTTTAGTATTGTTATATATAGTGTAAAAACTGACAAGTCACCTATGTCACAATCTTTGATTGTATAAGGCATGTTATGTGATAATAAAAATTGAATTGAATTGAATTGAATTGAATGAGAAAATGGCAAGCTGAGTTTCACATGAGCAATGCTTTCTAAAATCATGCTGATGCACGGACACAAGCTGCTAAGCCTCAAGAGAACTTCTTATATTCAAACTGAGAACGTGTTCAAGGATTCTGCAGCAAACTCAAGTTAGGAATATTAGTTCTGTAGTTTTGTTGGTCCATTATTTTACCTTCCTTATATACTGTAGTCACCTGCACTTTTTTCCAGTTGTTTCAGATTTCGTGCTGGGGGAAAGATTCGTGATAAATGCAAGCTAGGTAAAGGGCCAATGCCCTAGAATACTCTTTGTAAAAGCAAACTGGGATTCCATCCAGAACTGGTGATTTATTTGTTTTCAAATCTTTAAGTTGCTTCTTTACACTAGGTACACTATGTGATCAAAAGTATCCAAACGCCCCCAAAAACATGTCTTCCATATTAGGTGCATTGTGCTGCCACCTACTGCCAGGTATTCCATGCCAGCGGCCTCCATAGTCAGACATCATGAGAGAGCAGAATGGGGTGTTCCACAGAACTCACAGACTTAGAACATGGTCAGGTGATTGGATGTCACTTGTTTCATACATCTGTATGTGAGATTTCCACACTCCTAAACATCCCTAGGTCCACTATTTCCAATGTGACTGAAGTGAAACGTGAAGGGACACGTACAGCACAAAAGCGTACAGACCGACCTACTCTGTTGATTGACAGACCGCCGATAGCTGAAGAGGGTTGTAATGTGTAATAGGCAGACATCTATCCAGGCTATCACACAGGAATTCCAAACTGCATCAAAATCCACTGCAAGTACTATGACAGTTAGGCGGGCGGTGACAAAACTGGGATTTCACAGTCGAGCGGCTGCTCGCAAGCCACACATTACACTGGTAAATGCCCAACGACACCTCACTTGGTGTAAGGAGTGTAAATATTGGATGAATGAACAGTGTAAAAACATTGTGTGGAGTGACAAATCATGGTATACAATGTGGCGATCCGACGGCAGGGTGTGGGTAGGGCGAATGTCCGGTGATCATCATCTGCTAGTGTATGCAGTGCCAACAGTAAAATTTGCAAGTTATAGTGTGGTCATGTTTTTCATGGAGGGGATTGCACCCCTTGTTGTTTTGCATGGCACTGTCACAGCACAGGCCTACACTGATTTTTCAAAAAATGGTTTAAATGGCTCTGAGCACTATGGGACTTAACATCTGTGGTCATCAGTCTCCTAGAACTTAGAACTACTTAAACCTAACTAACCTAAGGACATCACACATATCCATGCCTGAGGCAGGATTCGAACCTGCGACTGTAGCAGTCTCGCGGTTCCGGACTGAGCGCCTTAACCGCGAGACCACCACGGCCGGCATTGATTTTTCAAGCACCTTCTTGCTCCCCACTGTTGAAGAGCAATTCGGGGATGGCGATTGCTTCTTAACACAATCAAGCACCTGCTCATAATTCACGGCATGTGGCGGAGTGGTTACATGACAAAAACAACCCTGTAATGGACTGGCCTGCACAGAGTCCTGGCCTGAATCCTATAGAACACCTTTGGGATGTTTTGGAACACCGACTTCGTGCCAGCCTTAACCGACCGACATCGATACCTCTCCTTTAACCGACCGACATCGATACCTCTCCTCAGTGCAGCACTCCATGAAGAATGGGCTGCCATTCCCTGAGAAAACTTCCAGCACCTGATTGAACGTATGCCAACACCATATTTAATTTAAATATTACCGACTGAGGGCGCCACAAACTTTTAAGTCATTTTCAGCCAGGTGACCTGATACTTTTGATTACATAGTCTATGCTTATTTCTGTCATCCATACAGGATTCTGTCTGATGGTCAAATGACAGTATGTTTGTACGGTTCTTCTGCGAGAATGATTTCTTGAATGTGAAATTTAAAACTTCAGCTTTCATTTTGCTATCTTCAAATGCCACACCAAACTTGTCAACAACATCCTGAATGGAAGCCTTAGACCTGGTTAGCAATTTTACATATGACTAGAATTTTCTAGGGTTCTCTGCCAGGTATTTTGCTAAGGTGTGACTGTGGTAGTTGTATGCTTTGCACATAGATCTTTTCACAGTCACACGAATATCTACTAACCTTCGGTTGTCGTCGTTTGTGCATCCCCTTTTGAACCTATAATGCAACAGCTTCTGCTTCCTCAGCATCTTAAGAGTTTCATAATTAAACCATGGTCGGTCTCTTCCATCCTTTTTCCATTTACTAACTCTCCTGACCACGATTTACGATCTGCTTATACTTTGCCCATAATTCCTTGCTGGTACTAAGTTATTCCAATTCACTGTCTAACTGCTTATCTGTTCTACCTACCTGCAACACTCTCCTAGCCTTCGTGACTGATTAACTTTCATAATCATAGTTGCTATATCATATAACTAATCCCATTTCTATACCAACATTGTCGATAAGATTTGGCCTATTTTTTGCTACAAGGTCTAAGATATTTCTGTTGCGTGTGGGCTGCCAAACTAGCTGCTCAAGCCTATTTTCAAAACACATGTTCAAAAGTATTTCGCACGACTGTCTGTCTGTACTCCTCACAATGAATCCATAGACACCCTAGGCTATATTGGGCAGGTTAATGTCGGCTCCAACTAGTACGGCACGATCTGAGTATTTACACGCTACTGACCATGTACTTTCTTTGATTGACTCCAGAACTGCCACAGCAGAATCGGGTGGCCAGTAAAAACATCCAACAATTAACTTAGTTTTCCTTACACTCAACTCGTCGCACTCAACTTCCACCTCAAACGGACAATATTTTTGTCAACTGCAATGATAACTCCTCCCCCCCCCCCCTATGGCCTCTAGTCTGTATTTCCAATAGATGTTCTACGACTCGCTAAATAATTCACAGCTTTCCACTTCGGATTTCAGCCAGCTCTCAGTCCCAAGAATAATCTGAGTGTGGAACTTTCCTGGAAGGTAGTAAATTCGGGAACTTTATTATGAGTACGTCAACAGTTTACTGATAAAATTGTGACAGTCAAAGTGTCTTTATTCTGAATGTCATTTGGCTTGCTGTGAATCAACTGGTGAGTGTACATCTGAGCAACTCAAACTACCACCTAGCCTAAAAAAAACCTCATGTGTACTCCACAAGTATTCTGCTACCCGAGTAGCTGCTTCCTTTGGTAGTGCACCCCTGACCTATCAAGGTGCATCCTACAAATTTCCATACGATAATGCAGGTTCAGAAATCTGCAGCCAAGACCGTCACAGAGTCGCCAAAGCCTTTGGTTGAGACCCTCCACTTGGCTCCAAACCAAAAGACCTTGATCAACTCTGGGGGAAAAAAGCTGCAAATCACGAGCTCTGCTTGCACCCTGCAGATGAGGCCAGCAGCCTTCACTACCTCCGCCAGTCACCTGTATGAACTGAGGTTGTAATTCTAATTTAAGTTATTGCCGCTTGTGTGACTGCAAATTGATGTACTGATGACACCATTTCCCCCCCAAAAGCATTATCAGCTGTCTGAAATTGTGTTACAGTAATCATTACCTTTCTAGTTTCACAATACATAATCAGTTGGAAGTATTCACCAGTTTTTCAGATTTGAAACAGCTCATATTAGCTGTTAATTTGTAATAATG
This sequence comes from Schistocerca americana, assembly GCF_021461395.2. NCBI lineage: Eukaryota > Metazoa > Arthropoda > Insecta > Orthoptera > Acrididae > Schistocerca > Schistocerca americana. The sequence goes on from NC_060129.1 coordinate 118,753,435, forward strand.
TTAGTATTGGAATTTTTTTCTTTTTTTTTTTTTTTTTTTTTTTTGCAAATTCCACTTTCCTACTGGCACAGTTTTGCGCTTTTGTTTCTAAGAAGAGGTAAGTACTCGCTCCAAGTCAGGACTCATAATTCCTGAACTGTTATAAATTAGTGAAAATTTTCAGTTGTCCATGTTGTGGACTATGTAAATTCAGCTTAGCACCGAGTACAAGTGGGACCAATTAGTTAAAAATGTAGATTTAGTGCTTCAGTTATATGCTTGACAAATAATTAAAGTAATTAAATATAACCATCCAATTTGTGCAGTCTGGTTCCCCAGACCTCGACAGATACACAAAATGAAGAACTCCATGACAGGTGAGAAAATTACTGATAAAATCAAATAATCTGCAGCTCTCAACATGACACACACATACCTCCTCTTTCTTAATGTTGAGAGTATCCCGCTCAAGAACAAAATCCTCAGCAAATGGAGCAACCTAGAACAAACAACATAAATCATCAGACCACACTGGAAGAAAAAAAGCTTTATCACGTTTATGCATATAACAACAAATGCACTCAATAATGACAAAAAATGAATTTAACTCTCACAAGAGAATAAGTTGGAGCTAGATTTGAGGAACTGTGTGTGTTCAGTGAATTCAGCAGCATTTGTAATAGCAACAACATCCTATTAAGTTTGAAATCTCTGAAAATATTCCAATTTCAGTGCTAAATATCACGAATGTCTACGGAAATACTTCTTGAAATATGTTAATGAAAGTATTCCTTGATTCATATCCACTAATAAAGGACATTTTAGTGTCACAGTCCACCACTATATCATTATACAGAGTTATCATAACAATCTGAAAAGTTTCTAAGAGTGCTCCAGGGTATAACGTACCGAGAACTAATTCTTAAGAAAAAAATTTGATACATTGCGCCACTTCTAAGTTAACTAGCAATGAAGTGAGTCAATCAGGCCATTGTGCACACAAATTCAAGCAGCCCACCAGAAATGAAGTTGCCAAATGAGTTCTTTGTTTGGTTTCCTACAACCAAACAAGAGAGCAATACAAAAACTGAACATAGTACGGTAGTAGGAATTGAACCTGAGCCAAAGGCTGAGCAGTCTCGGGCACTATCATCTACGCTATGAGAACAAGTGACACCAATTGTGTTTCGTGGGCCACTTGAGTTTGTGTACACAGAGACCTGATTGGCCAACTTCAATGCTAAACAGTTTGGTACTGATGCAACATACTGAATTTCCTTCTTAGCAATTACTCCTCAGCAGCACAACCTCTCCTGGAACATCTTTACATGCTTTTTAGACTATTTCTGACCACCCTGTAGATATGAATACAGGGACCATGCACCAAAGTACTAAATACTCACAGAAAATGATCCATGTTTAGGTATCGCAATAGCTTGGCATAACAAACAGAAGTTTACAACTCTTGTTCATACAAATGGAATGCACGCTCATCCTTAGGCCCTGAGCAAACGGAGCAATTGAAGGGAAACCTGTTTAAAATGTGGACCAGTAACTGGTCACTTTCGAACCACTTCCTGTTTAGTTAAATCGGGCTCTACAGTTGGTATGACTGCTGAGTGACTAGCCAGTAAATTGTTTGAAACATGCTAGCAATGAATTGCCAAAGGTTCATGTCCACATGGCTGAGCACTGAGTTGAATCGTGGTCTCAAATACAGTTCTGTACTGATTTAATCTGAAGATGAACAAACAGGTTGTGAACCTTATCTTTGTATGGGAAGTCGAAAAACAATTTTATTCAACTATAAGCTCCCAGGCTACTGCAACAATGATTTGACAAGGAAAGAGTGGTATGAAGTGGAAAAGTAGTTTGTATACAAAAATGTAGTGTACATACATAAAAATAACTTTATCGGTATGTCAATGGGAGCAAATTTACAAAAAAATGTAAATTGTACTGGGAGTATTCTTTTGTGTGACTGTGTCATTCTATTAAATTACATTCTCATGTGCAAATAAACAGTGAAAATAGCGGGAAAATGACAGAAAAACAACATATCTCCAATACGAGTACACACAATGGGGTTCACATACAAACAATTTAAGAAGCACAAACCAACACATTATATTTCTGTATATACAAATCTCAAGACATCTAGCTTTTGAAAATAAAAGTAATGCCTGGAGCAATCAACGCACCAAATCACTGTAGCGTTGCCTAGACAGTCTACGTAATGTGACGATCACATGGCATTGACGGCCTGGAGTCCCACCTGGGGAAGTTTGGCCGGTGAGCTGCTATTCTTTTCACCTGACACCACATTGGGTGACTTGCATGCCAATGATGATGAAATGATGACGAGGACAACAGAACATCCACTCCCCGATGGGAGAAAAATCTCCAAACAGGCCAGGAAGTGAACCTGGGCCCGCTGCACGACAGACATTCTGACTGTCCATCTAAGGGGGTGGACAGCCTTTCTACAAAGAGCTATAAGTTTTGAATGTGCCTGCTGCAGTTCCTCGGCTTTAGCAACAGCCTGCAGTTTATGTTTCTCTGGAAGCACAGAGTTTTGTTTGTTGTTTTTTCAGCTTCTCACTTTAGAGTTGAGCAGTGTGTGAACTGTATTAGCAGGCAGGCAGCAACAGTTGCCAATCTAGAGCACCTGCCTGTTCCATTCCTTTTCAGTTGCTCTGCGTACAGATGGACTTACAGAAACTTCTTCATCCCCCTTGGCTAAAAAATGTGAAGAAAACTTGTTTTCTAAATATTGTAATACCCCGGAATCGTGCGATAGGTGGGACCGATCAATAACTGTGTAAGCTGAATCTGCATAAGATGGTAATCTATTCTGCATACAAATATGTACAAATTATATTCCATTGGGACGAGACACTAAAGAAGACAATGTAAATTAGAAGGAAAATGTTTACTAAAAGTGTTCAATAACACACTACATCATGTTACTGTAAAGTATTACTGCATGCAATGATATAAATCTAAGTTATTGTGATATAGAAGGCTTCATTAACACTAACGATTTCATGCGATGTGTCAAATTTTTATGCTTCCTGCACAATATTTCATTGTAGCACACTAATAAATTTTTTATTCCCTGTTTTGAAGCAGGAAAGGGCATTTTGTTTGAATCCACTTTTACTAAAATTTTCAACTTTTTCTATTGAACTGAGGCCATCTGTCAAGTTTGGAGCTGTCAATTGATCATCTGGTTGAACTGGGCCTGAAGAATCAGGTTGTTCAATGTTCAGCTCTTGCTCATGCGTTTCTATAAGCCCATCAACTGTCAGCTCCCAATTGTGTGAATCAAACAATTCAATCATCCAGTAAAATTGACTTCTGTCACATTATCAATCTGATCAGGACCTGGTGCTGATTACCCCTGTATTTAAGAAGTGAAAATAAATCGACACAGTTTTTCCAGATGCCAATTAAAGTGTTTTGTGAAACTTCATTCCGAAACTGATCAATAATTCTCACAGCAACTAAAACATTGATTTGCTTCCGAAAGTCTCTGACAGAGAGCTTGTTTTGTCTCATAGCTTTGCGCAGATGCGGAAACAGTTGTCTCATGTAGTAAGCTTTAAATGTTTTAATAACTCCTTGGTCCACCTGTTGAAGCAAACTGGCTCTATTCAGTGGCAAAAATACTACTTTGACATATCAATCAAAATTAATCATAGAAGCAGGAGAAGGACCTGGTATGTTGTCGATTAACAGAATCACTTTAAATAGGATTTGTTGTAATTGGCAATAATATCTGTATTGAGGTATGAAGTAATGACCAAATTAGAAAAAAAATAGGGGGAGGTGGTGGGGGGGGAAGAAGCTGCCCCCAAGCTTCAGCATTCACCTTCCAAATCACAGGCAACACAGCTTTAGAGAGAGGTTTTAATTTACAATCACCAGCTACATTCAAACCAACCATCACTGTCAATTTACCTTTGGTGGCTTTACAACCAGGAAAGATTCTCTCTTCATGCCCAATAAAACTTTTTTAGGCACCTTCTTCTAGCAGATACCAGTTTCATCTACGTTTACTCTTAGAGATGGGCAAACTTGTTCATCCTTGGGAACTAGTTCACTGGTGATCACTCTTATTTGGAAACCGTTCATCTTTACTTGTTCACCGTTCATTTGTGCTTGGTATATGGTTCCTATGAAAAATGTAAAATTAGAAGCATAGGGACTGAAGATGGGAGGTGCCAAGAGGGGCACTTTCCTCTCCCCTGGAGTACAGAGTTTTTATTCATAACAGAATTCTCACACACTTGTAATTTTCGTGATTCTGCAAAACCTCTCATTTAGCCAACTGTAGTATTTTGTGTGATCGCTACGAAATAATATAAGGTGGCGCACAAAAACCGGCCCCGAGTACAGATTGCTCACCAATTACGGACGATTTGTTGACTGCTATGAGCAGAATAGATAAACATGTAATAATTAGGCAGTGAAGAAATGACAAATAAGCTAATGCAAACAACAACTTCAAAACAATAGAGGACAATTGGTGGGCGACAATGAGCAGTCTAGTACTCGGGGCCGATATTTCATGCGCCACCCTGTACCACTGAAATAATGTTGTACAAGTCATCATATTCTCTTTACACAATGTGACACCAGACACTCGATTATGGAGCGTGGGCTTCACTCAGTTGTAAGTTGGTCTGCCTCCCATAACAATGAACATGCTGTTTTACTTTGGATCAAAAAAATGCAGAAAATGCCCAACTGTGTGTGCCATGCTGACTTCCTTTGCATGTATAATAACTAAAAAATCTTGGCTTTTTACAAGTATTTCTCCTGCTGTTTATTGAAATAGTGAAATAAACTGATATGCTGTTTTGTTACCTGAAAAGATGTGTGTATTCCATACCATTCCATAATTTTTATGTAATTTATGTAATTATAAAATACATTTTAATTACCAGTCTTGGACGCTGAATAGATTACAAAAAGAACCAGAAGTTCAGAGCTCAAAAAAGGTTTGAAACAGATCTAGAATTGGCGTGCGCAGCGAATGAAACAAGCAACTCGATACTGAACTATGAGCAGTCGGCAGTGGAACTGCAACGAGTGGCCACGCGAAGAAGGACAGGTCCACCTGAGTGAGACCGAGATGGAGACAGACAGGAACGGGACCGAGGCTGGAACGAGACTGGCCGGCGTACCGTTGCGGGAACAAGACCGACTATTTCCCATTCCCAGGAACTGTAAGTAGAAAGTAGACCAAAGTGAACTATGAAAGACCGTTCCTTAGAATTCATTCCTCACCCATTCCGTTCATCTTGATGAACCATTCCTTTGGACCCGTTAGTTCGCAAATGACCCATCTCTATTTACAATGATTTTGCTGCTATTGCCACCGTCTATCGCCAGTTTCTCTGGACAGAGTGATGCAGTCTCTGTATCAGCACTTACTGCATCTCCACTTTCAAGCAGAGGTTTAGGGAAAGAGGTACAATTTAGAAAAGTCACCCAAGGGTTCTGGATTACTTTTCTAAGCTGTGCCCCTTTCCCTAAACCTCTCTAGTCCTTTTCCTTGAACACTCTTCCTTCCGAGCCACTGGCTTCGAAAGTTTGTGGAAAGTTAAATCTCTCTCTCTCTCTCTCTCTCTCTCTCTCTCTCTCTCTCTCTCTCTCTGTGTGTGTGTGTGTGTGTGTGTGTGTGTGTGTGTGTGTGTGTGTGTGTGTTTTATTATCTGTCCATTTACATTATATTGGTGTATCCTGTTATTGATAATCATTTCACAGTGGGTGCCTACTCAAAAGCAGGTTCATTAAACAAAATTCTAGCCATTCAATTTGTTCTTGATCTTGTACTGGTAACAGAGAACAATGTGAATACAACCAACTGTGGTGTATGAAAATATTTGGAACACATGTGAATGTTTTCCTGAACAACTGCTGTAAGCTGTGTTTAAAAATGCCCCATATATTACTAACCGCTCATTAGCATGGAACTAAAACATTTCTTCAAATATCTCAGCAGCTTTGTTTACAAACTTGATAGTCACACTGTATGCATGAAATTAATTGTAGGTACATGTTCTTAATTGTTTATGCCCCATTTCCAAATAAATAACTATATGTTTTTTTTGCTGTTTACTGACCTCACTTAAGTGTCAACTCAAAAATTGCTAAATTTATGAGCCACACAATTCTTTTGGTGTTGGCTGCTTTATATGACAATCGCCACTTGACTATGCTGTCACAATATGCTTGTTTTGTCTTGTCTTGTCTGTAGGTGGTGATGTTTGGGACCCTTTCTGTTCATGTTCTATATTAATGACCTTGCAGACAATATTAACAGGAACCTTAGAATTCCTGCAAATGACGCAGTTATCTACAATGAAATACTGTGTCAAAAAGGCTGTACAAATATTCTGTCAGATCTTCATAAGATTTCAAAGTGGTGCAGTGACTCGCAACCTAGTTTAGATGTCCAAAAATGTAAACTTTTGCACTTCATGTAACAAGAACGTAGTGTCGTAGGACTATTATTTTCCACTTCCTTTGCCAGAAAAGTTGTGAACCCGAATTCTGAACGACTGGTGAGACACGAACTTGGGAATAAAAAATCAGTACGGGGCCTTACATACTCCTACTCGTGAAGCCCGAGGAGGATGTGATGGAGCCGAGCTGTGTCGTAGCCCTTATGATCGAAGAAAACCACAACAAGAGGACGGCACTGGGAAGAAGGCCTGCTGAACTGCAGTTTTCAATTAATGGAGACGATCGATCAGAGGCGGTCCCTCCTGAAAGGTGCACCAGTAACGAGATAAAATGTGACGAGATTAGAGGACCCAACTGAGCAAATGAGCCACCATCCCTTTTAGTAACTTGGAGGAGACACTGGTCAGACTGACTGGCCGGAAACTAATAAGGGGCGGCAGATCCTTGCCGGGCTTATGGACTGGATCCACAACAGTGTCTCTTTACTGAGAGGGGAAAATGCCTTGGAGCCAAATACAGTTACCGTATTTACTCAAATCTAAGCCGCACTCGAATCTAAGCCGCACCTGAAAAATGAGACTCGAAATCAAGGAAAAAAATTTTCCCGAATCTAAGCCTCACCTGAAATTTGAGACTCTAAATTCAAGGGGAGAGAAAAATTTTAGACAGCACCTAAAAATCGAAACACAGTTGGTCCATTGTAACATGAGACACAATTTAGGTCGAATGGATGAAGGAACAGCTGCAGTAGTTTGGTTCGAGTTGTAAGCTTAGCAGTTAAGCTTTACCAGGTAGCCATTGCTATGTGTCAGGCGCTCCGTCCGTATTTATACGGGTACCCTTCCTTTTTCACATGGTTAGTCTGGTTTGAATCGACTGCTTATTTTGCTTTGATCTGGTAAGTGCCATTCTCTTTGTTATAGGTGTTTACTTCACTCTAAGCTGAAAATGCATTATTGTTCCGTGTCGTGCATTGTTGGTTGCATTCTGATAATGAGTGTTTACGACCTGTCACAAACCGCGGCATGGCTTGCTTTTGTGCGTGCTACCACCACAATCCAACTGCGGATAGCCTTAAAATTTTCGATTTTTTGCTCTCTAGTAGAGTCATGTGTCTTAATTTTTAAAATTTCGGTGTTCATGGGCAGGAATTTCTGACACCGTTCCTTAACAAATTCATCTAAAATCACTTCTAGTGTATGATATCAGCCACACATTGGCCCACTAAATGCTTTCCTGCTACTCGAACATTCAAATAATTTGTCTCTCTGCAGTCGCCATCGCCTGACGTTTCTCTCATCAATCCAGTATCGCAGACCTGCAGCACAGTTAGAACTTTGTTCCGCAAACTGAATTTGGCATTATAATGAAAGCACTTCATTATAGTTCACTAACACCAACAAGCACTTCACAAACTTCCACGAAGCAATAGGTGCTGCTACATGAAATCTTAATGAGCCCCAGCATATCAACTCGTGCAACAATTGTAAAGCCTTGTGCATTGTTGGTATTTTTATGTAAAGAAATTTATTATTGTTGTTGTGAATATTTGAAAGGCATCTACACTTGAAGAGAACAATACGGAATTTCTATTTACTTTGTTGGATAATGTATGAAAATGCAGTGTTCGAAACTCGGGGCGGAGAGAATGTTCGTCTTCTACCTTTTTTTTAGTTTATTTATTGACGCAGAGGTTTTGGCGGCAGTATTTATCTTTGTGTCTGCAAAGCATGCCTGTGTAGAGCTACATATATTCGACGGCAGAAGTTAGTTGTGGCGGCTCCTACCAACATTTTTCAGAACTTCCGCTTACTTTGCACTCGATTCTAAGCAGTAGGTGGTTTTTTGGATTACAAAACGGAAAAAAGTGCGGCTTAGATTCGAGTAAATAAGGTAAGCACCTGGAGAAGATTTCGCCACTGTTGAAGCAATTGGTTATGGATGGGATCAGGCCCAGGACCTGAATCATGAGAAGAAGAGAGGACCAGAAGAAGCTTCCATTCAGTATAGTGTGCATTGTAGGATTCCACTTGACAAGGCACCAAACATATGTGGAAAGCTTCAGCCTGCTGTTTCTGGAGGACGAAGGCAGTTGGATACTAGGTTGATGCCGATACCATCACAAAATTGTTCACAGAGTGTTCTGCAAGAACTATTGGATCTGTACGCAGGCCACATGGAAGGGCAAGGTCCAGAATCAATGCCTGCCTTGGGAGATGTGGAGTGTAGCTCACATCCGTGATGATGGGACAGAAGAACGAAGAGAGGAGACAAAGCATTCCCAACACATCCACTTGCTCTGTTTGATTAAGTAACGGGTTTCAGTATGAAGACATTTAAAAGCAATAAGACTGGCGGAGGACCGGTACCGCTTGAGATGTTGCAAGGTGTGACAATTGCAGATAGCAGTGGCAATGGCGTTGTTCCACCACAGAACTGGCAACAGTGAATGGGCCCGGTCAAGTGGGGAACAGCAATGCCGGCAGCCCGGATTGTCTTATCAGATAGATTATGGACGACGTCATCAATAAAACCTGACAAAGATGATGATAACATGACTCAGAAGGTATACAGAGGCCAATCAAGCGTGAATGAAAGCCCTGTGGGGTTACCCAGTCATCAGCAGGCAGAAAGGGAACAAGAGAATCAACAGGCCACTACCACAGAGGTGGTCATGTGGCAACCAGTGCAAGGAAAGGAGAAGGGAAGGAAAGTAAGCTAAAGATCAATGGCAAAGAAAGTGCCGTATGCAGCTCTAAAATGAGTAAAGAACCATCATTAAGAAGGCATTGTTTTTTTAAGAAATTGGTCAAATTGGTCATGAGGAGCCCCGACTCAGGGAGGGAGGGGGGGGGGGGGGGGGGGCACTGAAGCACTGTTCAACAAAGGGCGATGGGCATTAAAATCCCCAAGAAGAAGGATGGGAGGGAGGGAGAGAGAATTACTGAAGTAGGGCAGTTAGGGCAGCAGGTGTTGGTGGTCTGTCAGAGAAAGATAAAGATTGCAAACCCTGACTGCAGAGTCCAAGTGGACCCGGACGGCAACTGCTTCCAATCAGGTATGAAGGTAGATACATGTACTGACAATATCTGTACAGACACCACTGGAAGCCTTCAAAGGGCACAGAGCCAATGAGGTGTTGGTGACCGAGCATTAGTAAAATGAGATTCCTACAGAACGACACAAGCTACCAACTGAAACACGGTAAGGGATTTAACTTTGGGACTCAACGGTATTATCCATTTCAGTTCCATTGCATAAACACAGAGCAGATATCCAAATGGGAGGCGAATGGGCTTGAGACAATCATGCTGCTGGGTCACCATCCATCACAAATGAGGACATGGTAACAGCCATCAATAACAGGTCAGGCCCATGTTGTGAGGAGGGACATGCCCTTCCAGGGGCATCAGTGGAGCCTTCTCTCTCTCTCTCTCTCTCTCTCTCTCTCTCTCTCTCTCTCTCTCTCTCGCCCCCCCCCCCCAATCACACACACACACACACACACACACACACACACACACACACACACACACACACACACACACAAAAAAAAAAAAAAAAAAACCACAGTCTCTGGCAGCTATGAGACAATCCTTTTTTATTGTGCCTAGCAGCGACTCAGCATTACCGCCATATGATGATTAGCAACTATCCTTTTCATAATACTGTTTTTAATCAAACATGTTTAACTTACATGTTTAGGCACAGTTATACAAGTATTCACTGAACTGTACTACCCCACCTTGCTAAGTTGTGCATTAGTGGGAATAAATTGCTGTTCTGTGACACAAAACTGCACAGTTTGCAGCATTTACTTTTAAATAAGGTGGATATTAAAGTCACCTAAAGTGCTACTACAGAAGTCTACACATTACATTTATAGTGAAGCAACTAATAGTTTCATTTACTTCCTCTGCAGTGCACTGAAAATGCCTTAAACTTTTTTTTTTGCAGGAAACAAAGATTTCAATTGCAAAATAGGAGTAATTTGTAATCACTTCTGTAAAATAAACAGAATCAAAGTAGCAACCGAGGAAGACTGGTAGTCTAGTGAAGTAATATTGGGAATACAATACTCTAATAAACTAACGAAGTTTCATATTTGGATGGGAGGGGGCAGAGGGAGGGGGGGGGGGGTTGTTAGATGGGAGGGGGGGAGGCAGCACACTACTAGGCTTTAAGGTATGTTCACTGAAGTTCATGCCAGAATACCTGTCACTGTTTTGAAATGAATTTCCAATGAGTACTGTAAAGTTAAGTGTAGATCCCCAAACAGGATCTACCATATTTGATGGCACCTATCAAAGCAAACACGAAAGGTCACATTGTCCCAGACACTCATTCACACAATGTGATCTACAGCCATTTCATTTCAGAAAGGTGGTGTGAGGTACATGATTCTCCAGTTTACACAAGGGAGTCTATGAACATTTTTTATTAACTGCCATTAATCTGCTAGAGTTGGCACAAAATTAGAATAAGTACAAATAAACATCAAGAAATTAGCAGGAAAGTCGCTACAGCTACAAAAGGCAGCCAGTATCCCTATGGTATTTCTGCGGCAGCCTTCAACAGTGAATGCTCTCAGAAAATTTGTGAAAGTGGATGAACTTGTCATTGTTATGTAATAACACTACCTTCATTTGAAAGGTCTTAGTCTAACTAATATTAAAGCTGAGCTATTTTCTACTGGGGGCATCTGCCCCTTCATTTACTACAGTAAAATATTCGGTGTCTGAGTTTACACAAGGCCACACAAGTTGCTAAGACGAACAGTGCAGTGGTTACGGAGATGATAGATAAACTCCAGTGGAAGACTTTGCAGGAGAGACACTCAGTAGCTCGGTACAGGCTTTTGTTGAAGTTTCAAGACCATACCTTCACTGAGGAGTCAAGCAGCATATTGTTCATGAGGATAAAATCAGAGAGATTAGAGCCCACACAGAGGCATACCGACAATCTTTCTTTCCACAAACAATACGAGACTGGAATAGAAGGGAGAACCGATAGAGGTACTCAGGGTACCCTCCGCCGCACACCGTCTGTTGGCTTGCGGAGTATGGATGTAGATGTAGGTGTAGACCAAATGAGGTGACCACACCAAAAATTGGGTAGAACAGCCACGACTGAAATTGCACAAACTACCAAACATCATATGCATTTCAAAAAGTGCTGTATGTACATCACATACTGACTGAAAATTTGGACATTAGAAAGCTGTGCACAAATTGTGTGCCACGTCTACTCACAATGGAACAAAACTGCATCACCACAAACTCAGTCGAGTGTTTGGCAATGTTTTGCTGCAATAAAGCCAAATTTTTATGTCTATTTATAATTGTTGATGAATGTGGGTTCATCACTTCGCATCTGGTACAGTGGAAGAGTCAAAAAAGTGGACTGAAAATGGAGAATCAGCTCCAAAGAAGACAGACAGTTCCACCAGCAGGCAAGGTCATGTAGTCATTTTTTTGAGATTCCTATAGGATAATTTGAATTGATTATCTTAAAAAAGGAAAAGCAATCACTTGTGAGTAATGTGTGAACTTATTGCAGCATTTTAGTGATGAAATGAAGCAAAAATGGCCACATCTAGCAAAAAATAAAGTTTCTTTTCGTCATGACACTGAACCAGTTGATACATAGATTATCTTGATGGGTAAAAACAATGAGTTAAAGTTTGATTTACTTCCTCATGCACCCTAGTCATAATATTTAGCCTCTTCTGTTTATTTTGTGTTCACAAACTTGAAGGAATGACTTGGTGGTGAAAGATTTGTTAAAATTGAAGAGGTGGAGCCTGCAGTTGAGGGTTATTTTGCAGTGCTCGACAATTCTCACTTTAAATGGGGTCCTGAGATATTGAACACATTTGGAAAAAGGGTACCACACTGAAAATGGGCTATGTAGAGAAATAAGATGTTTTTTCCCCAAAATGTTTGTGTTTTGTTTGTTACGTACTTCTGGGAAGCCCTTATACACTGAGATGACGAAAGCCATCACAATGGGAATTAACAGACTTTGAATGCAGAATGATAGTTGGAGTTAGACACATAGGCCATTGCATTTCAGGAATTGTTATGGAATTCGATATTCTGATTCCACAGCATCAGGGGTGTGCCGAAAATACCAAATTTCAGGCATTGCCTCTCACCATGGACAATGCAATGGTCGACGGCCTTATTTTAATGACCAAGAGCAGTGGTGTTTGCACAGAGTTGTCAGTGCTAACAGACAAGTAACACTGTTCGACATAACATCAGAAATCAATGTGGGATGTATCACGGATCTGTCTTTTAGGACAGTGTGCCAAAATTAGGCATTGCAATAGTCTAACACGAGTTCTTTACAGATGAATGGAAAAACTGGTAGAAGTCAACCTCGGGGAAGATCAGTTTGGATTCCGTAGAAATGTTGGAACAGGTGAGGCAATAATGACCCTACAACTTATCTTAGGAGATAGATTAAGGAAAAGTTATCCTACGTTTCTAGCATTTGTAGACTTAGAGAAATGCTTTTTACAATGTTGACTGGAATACTCTCTTTCAAATTCTGAAGGTGGCAGGGGTAAAATACAGAGAGCGAAAGGCTATTTACAATTTGTATAGAAACCAGATGGCAGTTATAAGAGTTGAGGAGCATGAAAGGGAAGCAGTGGTTGAGAAGGGAGTGAGACAGGGTTGTAACCTATCCCCGATGTTATTCAATCTGTATATTGAGCAAGCAGTAAAGGAAACAAAAGAAAAATTCGGAGAAGGAATTAAAATCTATGGAGAAGAAATACAAACTTTGAGGTTTGATGATGACATTGTAATTCTGTCAGAGACAGCAAAGGACTTGGAAGATCAGTTGAACAGAATGGACAGTGTCTCGAAAGGAGGATATAAGATGAACATCAAAACGAGGACAATGGAATGTAGTCGAATTAAGTCGGGTGATGCTGAGGGAATTAGATTAGGAAATGAGATGCTTAAAGTAGAAAAGGAGTTTTGCTATTTGGGGAGCAAAATAACTGATGATGGTCGAAGTAGAAAGGATATAAAATTTAGACTGGCAATGGCAAGGAAAGCGTTTCTGAAGAAGAGAAATTTGTTAACATCGAGTATAGATTTAAGTGTCAGGAAGTCGTTTCTGAAAGTATTTGTATGGGGTGTAGCCATGTATGGAAGTGAAACATGGTCAATAAATAGTTTAGACAAGAAGAGAATAGAAGCTTTCGAAATGTGGTGCTGCAGAAGAATGCTGAAGATTAGATGGGTAGATCACGTAACTAATGAGGTGGTACTGAATAGAAATGGGGAGAAGAGGAATTTATGGCACAACTTGACTAGAAGAAAGGACTGGTTTGTAGGACATGTTCTGAGGCATCAAGTGATCACCAATTTAGTATTGGAGGGCAGCATGGAGGGTAGAAATCGTAGAGGGAGACTAAGAGATGAATACACTAAACAGATTCAGAAGGATGTAGGTTGCACTAGGTACTGGGAGATGAAGAAGCTTGCATAGGATAGATTAGCATGGAAAGCTGCATCAAACCAGTCTCAGGACTGAAGACCACAACAACAAGAAGCTACAACAGCTGATGAGCAATGTGAGTGCCTTTGCTAACAGCTCGGCATCACCTGCAGTGCTTGTCATGGGCTCATGACAGTATCGGTTGGACCTTAAGGTTATTGTAAAGTAGTGGCTCAGTCAGATGAGTTTAGATTTCAGTTGGGAAGAGCTGATGGTAGGATTCAAGTGTGGGACAGAGCCCACGAAGATATGGACCCTCATTGTCAACAGACTCGGTGGTGGCTCCATAATCGTGTGGGCTAAGTTTACATGGAATGGACTGGGCCATTTGGTCCAACTGAACAGAACATTGGCTGGAAATGGTTATGGTTGGCTACCTCGAGACCATTTGCAGTGATTGATGGGCTTCATGTTCCCAAACAACAATGTCATGTCACCAGGCAACAATTGTTCGCGATCTAAGAACATTCTTGACAATTCAAGCGAATGATTTGGCCACCCACATTGCCCAACATGAATACCATCCAACATTTATGGGACATTATCGAGATGTCAGTCCACACACAATATCCTAAATTGGCAACACCTTCGCAATTATGGATAGCTATAGAAACATCGTGGTTCAATATTTCTGTCGGGGACTTCCAATGGCTTATCGAGTCCATGTCACATCGAACTGATTCACTAGACCGGACAAAAGGAGGTCCCATGACTTGTCACCTCAGTATATTTACAAGATTACACTCAAGAGGCAACTGTCATGATAAAAATTAAAGCCAATGTACAACGGGCACTGCTGTTATCTCTGCTACTTGTGGAGCTTTTCAAACCTCCAAACAGATTTTCAGAAAATCTGTGGGTCATATGGTTAAAACACAATATTTTTCATTTTCTTTCGGCTCTGCAGGGATTCTGAATTACAATAAATGCTTTTTACTGATGAGAATCTTCCAAAAAGAAATTTACCAACTTTAGAAGCTGTGGCACAGAACAGATATTTACCCCTTGCCCTGCTTTTTTTTTTTTCTTTCTTTCTTCTTTACTGCTGTGGAAGAACGAAGAATCATTTTAGCACAACTTTTCTAAAACCTAGTGGTCTACCTTGCAGTATAGTACATGGTACAGCAAAAGTACTTACAGCAGCCTCTGCTCTATCCTGTTCACCCCTTTCTTTCGGCTCTTCCTTAATATTGTTTGCACATTCTGGAACTGCTGATGGGTCTTCGAGAACCTGAAAAAAGGGTGAAATAGAGGTATATTTGCAGCATCTCTCGGCTTGAAGTCTGGTGGTCACTGGGTGGCAGAATGAACAGGGAGTAAAACAAGATGAAAAGAAATAAGATCATTAAAGTGATATCAGTGCGCGCGTGCACACACACACACACACACACACACACACACACACACACACACACACACACACACACACACACACACACACACACACACAGAGAGAGAGAGAGAGAGAGAGAGAGAGAGAGAGAGAGAGAGAGAGAGAGAAACACGTTCCCAGTCTTGTATGTGCCTATCCCCTACTTAATTTGCATTTATCACAAGTCTTGTCTGTGACAAGATGATGGGGCTGGGAAAAGGCCTGACGAACTGCAGTTTCCAATCGAAGCTGATGATCGATTGGAGACCGTCCCTGCTGAAAGCCGCACCAGTAACGAGACAAAAGGTCCCGAGATTTGAAGTCACGACTGAGTCAATGAGCCGCCATCTGTTCTAATAAAATGCGGGGGGGGGGGGGGGGGGGGGGGGGGGGCATTGGTCACTATCGAGGGGCAGCGTTTCCTTGCAGGGCTTATGGACTGGAACCAGAACAATGTCTCTCCACTGAGAGGGGAAGATGGCTTGGAGCCAGATATGGCTCAACACTTGGAGGTGGTTTTGGCACTGCGAAGGGCTGAGGTGTTGAAGCAATTGGTTATGGATGGAATCAGGGCCAGGAGCTGAATCGTGGAAAGAAGAGGTAATCAGAAGAAGCTCACATTCAGTAAAATGTGCACTATAGGATTCTGCTTGACAAGAAGTAAAACAAATGCAGACCGCTTCAGTCCGCTGCTTCTGGAGAAGGAAGGCAGCTGGATACCAGGCTGACATTGATGCCGTTGCAAAATGGGTCACAGGAACCAATGGATCTGAAGACAGGCCACCTGGAAGGGCAAGGCCCGGAATTTATGACTACTACAGACAACTTTAGGGGGTGTGGAGTGTAGCCCACACCCATCATGAAGGGATGGAAGAACCTAGAGAGGAGACAAAGTGTTCCCAACACACCGAGCTCTGTTTGATTAAGGAATGGGCTTTGGTGCAACGACATTTAAACATAAGACTGGCAGAGGACAGATGCCGCACGAGATGTTGCAAGGCGCAATGACGATTGCGGATTGTGGTGGCAATGCCCGAGCTCCACAAGGAACTGGCCAACAGCAAATGGGGTCGGTCAAGCGGGGAACGGCAAGGACGGCAGCCCCGGTTATCTTATCGGACAGATCACAGGTGACTTCATCATTACAATCTGACAAAAAAGGTGGAAACCCGACCTGGCAGGTCTATTAAGACCAGTCAGCAAGGTGGAAAGCCTGGTCATCAGGAGGCAGGGAGGGAGGGAGCGAGAGAATCAATGGGGAGTGGTCACTATCACAGACATCATACTGTGGCGACCAGTGTAAGGAAAGAACAACAGAGGGAAAGTGAGTGAAGATCAACAGCAATGAAAGTGCCCAGAAATGAGTCGGAGAACCACCATTTTCTGCAAAGAATTGGTCAATGAGGAGCCCCGAGTAGATAAAAAAGCACTGTCCCAGAACAGGTGATGGGCATTAAGAACACCGAGGAGGAGGAGGAGGAGGAAAGGGGGAATTGCTGGAGGGCAGACAGAGCAATAAATATAAGAGCCCTCTAGGGTTGAGACAGATTGCAAATTGTAACATAATTCAGAGGCAGGACACAGGGGGGGGGGGGGGGGGGGGTTGGGGGGGGGGGTGCAGGAACTGCAGGGAGGGGAGACGAGAGAGGGGCAGGACTAAGATTAGGGAGGAGAGGGAAGGAATGTAACAGAGGCAAAGGTAAAAGTCGTCAACACAGGCAGAAGTCTGTCATATTTTTGACGAGCTTCAGTGTAAGATGGCAACAGCTTCCAATGAGGTAAAATGAGGGATCCACGTACTGACAATATCTGTACAAGTAGTCACAATATCTGTACAAGCCAATGTGCAGACACCAGCGGAAGCACTCAAAGGGCTGACCTAGTTCCGACAAAGAGCGGAACTAACGAAGTGTTGGTGAGCAAGCATTAGAAAATGAGATTCCTAGAGAATGATATAAGCT
Source organism: Schistocerca americana (assembly GCF_021461395.2). Lineage (NCBI taxonomy): Eukaryota > Metazoa > Arthropoda > Insecta > Orthoptera > Acrididae > Schistocerca > Schistocerca americana. The sequence continues at coordinate 118,770,742 of NC_060129.1, forward strand.
ACCAAGTAAAATGCAGTAAGGGACTGTAAGTCTGGGAGGTGACCATAGTATCCATTTCAGTTCCACTGCACAAATACGAAGCGGGTATCCAAACGGGAGGCAAACGGGCTGGAGACTATCACACCCCCGGGTCACCATCCAACACAAATGAGGACATGGTGATAGCCATAAATAAGAGGTCAGGATCAGATTGTGAGGGGGACACACCCTTCCAGGGGCATTAGTGGGACCTTGTCATGAGACTTATGTTTCTTCTTCCTCTCTTTTGTAGTTCAAGGAGAGCAGAACAGGGAGGAAAAGCAGGTTTCTGCAAGAAAAGCGAAAGAGAATGGGTTACCTCCAGGTCTACACACTGTGTGTCCATTGCCAGAGTTGTAATAGCAGGCCTCCAGCCTGAGAGACATGAAGGGGAGTGGTCTCGCGAGGGAGCTCCAGCACTGGCGGGTGCTGAAGAAGGGGCGCACTTCTCCAGAGCCAGGGAGGAGGGGCGGGACACAGAGGACAGGGTAGGGGAGGGGGTGCAGGAACTGCAGGGAGGGAGAGATGAGAGGGGCGGCTGGACTGGGATAAGGAAGAGGGAGGAGGGGGAAGGTATGTAACAAAGGCAGAATTCGTCAAATACAGGGAGAAGTCTGTCATACTTTTGACGAGCTTCAGTGTAAGATAAATGATCAAGAGACTTCACTCCTGTATTTTCTTTCCCTTCTTAAAAGATGGGAAATCTGGTGAGCATCGAGAGTGATGGGCGAGACAATTAACACACATGGGTGGCAGTGCACTGGGGGCTCCCCTCATTGAGTGGAAGTCCACATTCACGGCACGGAGGGTTCGCCATACACCGGGAAAACATGTGCCCGCTATACAAGCACCAAAAGCGCCGCACAGGTGGTGGGACATACAGCTTCATGTGAGCCAGTATCGGTACAGCTGTTTTACGACCTTTCTGTACACATCGAATTGAATGAACACCCAGGAGTTCATCAGTTTGAAGGATGTGGTCCCTATGAAGAATGGCACTCTGAACCACATTCAAAGACTGGTCAGGAGGAATAGACACCAGGACAATGCAAAGATGATCACAAGCACAAAGGGATCAACAGTAGACTGACTGCGTCTTACTGAGGGACTCCACTTCTCTTTGATATTTTCCACAACAACTACAGCTCTGTGATGGTGAAGGTCTCCCCATCTGTGCTAGTGCAGACTAGGTGGCAGGAAAAGTGTTTCACCCCAAGCCGGTGAGCCTGGCTTTCCTCCCAGGATGTAGCAAGGGAAGGGAAGGCTGTAGAGTCATAAGAAAAAGCATTAAATGATCCATTACCAACCGAAGACCCGACCGTAGAAGAATGGACAGTTTTGTGGAGCCTGATACATTTCATACACTTACCATCTGTCCCGAGACCACCCACTCCAATCAGCGCCTCTTCCCAGCCACAGCACCAGAAATTCCAATGCTGCAGAATGACAAGCAACCACCCCTAGGAACCTACAGGGAGGCAACAGCTCAAAAGTGCCATCCCTGAGTTGCCAGGGGGCTCAGCCAGATGGGTGGGCCTACATAATGGCCCCACCTCATGGACTCACTACACATGCTGGTGGTCTAGTGGGCAGAGCAAAAGGACAGGGAGAAGGGAGGGGAATCCGTCCCATGGACACTAGGTAGGGATTCTTCAAAAAATGGCTCTGAGCACTATGGGACTTAACTTCTGTGGTCATTAGTCCCCTAGAACTTAGAACTACTTAAACCTAACTAACCTAAGGACATCACACACATCCATGCCCAAGGCAGGATTCGAACCTGCGACCGTATCAGTCGCGCGGTTCCGGACTGAGCGCCTTAACCGCGGGACCACCGTGGCCGGCAGGGATTCTTCCCAAAATAGTTCACACTACAGAAAGAAAATTTAGAAGTGGAGGTCAAAGTCCAAAGGGGTACCAGAAACACCAGAAAGGAAGGATGGAAAGGAATAAAACTGCAAGGAATACAGGATACTCAGGTCAACTTAAGTATGAACAACAATGAAGAGGAAGGAGGGGCAGCAAGGAAGGAGTGACGATGGATAGGGAGGGGCGTAGGGAAGGAAATACAGCCCGGGAAGAAAGAATGGGCGGCAAAAGTTCAGCAACCCATGCGTGCCTCATATGAGCTCACAACAGAACTGTGAGGCCCCTGGGGGATAGGTGACTAAGAATCCCACACATGGAGTTTCATTTAGTTTGTACCCCCCCTCATCACTACTTCCAACAAATGGTTCAAATGGCTCTGGGCACTACGGGACTCAACTTCTGAGGTCATTAGTCCCCTAGAACTTAGAACTACTTAAACCTAACTAACCTAAGGACATCACACACATCCACGCCCGAGGCAGGATTCAAACCTGCGACCATAGCTGTCTCGCGGTTCCAGACTTCAGCGCCTAGAACCGCACGGCCACTTCGGCCGGCCTACTTCCAACACCTCTCATTAATTTTTGTTTATATTGAACTGTATAACATGAGCCTTTTAAGCTATTTGCTGTTTGCCACATGTAAACCAGGTGCCTTGTTTTCCTGTCATAGTATAGTATTGGTGTGTTTGGCTCATTTATGAATCTAATTGTGGCATCAGGACAAACAGTTTTCGAAAAGGTCTGCAACACCTGGATAAATCATTCATGTACGGCAAAAAGAAGAGAGGGCTAGGAACCAAAACTTTCTGGACACCATATTTAATGTTTCCCCAGTACAAATTTAGCCTTACTCCTGTGGCTAGGTCACAGAAAATGCCTAAAAAGAAATCATCGTTATTTAAATTTATCAGAACTAAGTTTGTACGTTGTATCTGTAAAGAAGCACTTACGGAAGTAAAACTGGTTTCAATGATATCTCTAGTAGCAGAATTGTCAAAAATGATGTCTGCTGGTGATGTATGTAATATTTGTCTAAGTAAAACTAACAAATGTGTTTTTGATGACCTCATTTCTTTTCTCCTTTTGTTCCCAGATACCTAATTTAGTGGACAATTATTTGTCATCATCAGTGAGATAAGCATCATTTGTCTTAGTTTATTTTGTTTTATGGCCCATAAAGCTCCAAATCTTCTTCTCAATCGTGTACGAGAGGGGACCCAAAAATAACCGGAATTTTTTTCTAGAAAGCATATACTTTATTGTTTTCAAATACAACCTTAATCTCCTTTGAAGTACTCTCCATTAGCATTAATACAATTGCCCAAATGTTCATTCCAGTGTTCGAAGCACCTTTTAAATTCGTCCTCTTTGATACCTGCTAGCACTTTCATGACATTGCGTTTTACGTCTTCCACATCCGCAAAACACTTCCCTCTTAAGTCTCTCTTCACCCTCGGGAACAGGAAGAAGTTCGAGGGTGCTAAATCCAGCGAATAGGGCGCATGGGTCAAGGTAGTAGTTTTCGTTGAGGCCAAAAATTGGCAAACGCTGAGAGCCATGTGCGCGGGAGTGTTGCCGTGATGCAGGAACCACATGCCAGAATCCCACTTCTGCGAAGCCGTTTCATAACCTCCAAATAGAATTGTTGGTTTACTGTCTGGTTTTCAGGGGCAAATTCAGAGTGTACGATCCCTTTGATGTCAAAAAAACAGATCAACATCATTTTCACATTTGATTTCACTTGTCGAGCTGGTTTTGGTCGAGGTGAGCCAGCTGACTTCCATTGTGATGACTGTTGTTTGCTTTCTGGATCGTACCCATAGCACCATGAATCATCACCTGTAATGATTTTGTTGAATAGCGACGATCCCTTTGATCTACGGTACAAAGCTTCGGCACGAATTTTGCTGCCACTCTTCGCATCCCCAAATCGATGGTCTAGATGCGCTGAATTGAGCTCCAGAACAACCCGGACAAGTTCTCGAGTTGGTCGATTGTCCTGCGTCGATCTTCGTTGATGAGATCACGGATTTTGTCAATGTTATCTTTGCTTCGAGCAGTTGAAGGTCGACCGGAACAGGGCTGATCTTCAACCACCATTTCTCCCTTTTTAAGCTGAGAAAACCATTCGTACACTTGCATTTTACTAAGAGCACGGTCTTTGTAGGCTGTCTGAATCATCGCAACAGTTTCTGCTGCGTGCTTGCCGAGCAAGAAACAAAACTTCACTGCCGTACGTCGTTCGTAAGAACTAGCCATTTCCTCATGTCAAGTCTGCATTGTACGCACACTCAAAGAAACCACACTTCTCACTGTCGGGTGACACCACGTAGCAGAATGACTCAGCAGAGCTCCTACTACAACCCTCTGGCGGTGAAACCTGCTACTTCAAGTACACGATGTCAGCATTACGATTCCGGTTACTTTTGGGTCCCACCTCGGGTCCTTGGGTACGACTTCACTTTATACAGCTGGTCATGGTGAAGTAAACTGAGAAAAACTGTAGTCTCAGACTATTCACCAGATGACTGAAGAATTGAATATCAGTGTGAGTTATCGTTGGTTGCAGAAAGAAGCAGATACATATGTTTGCATACCATCCTGCAACATGCATCTGGTTCTTTCTACTTCCTGGTCATTTGGTTTCCTGAGTATCACACGAACAGAGGAATATTACAATAGCAACTACTAGGTGCACAATGAATGGGAAATTACAGATTGAGTCTGGCCTCAGCAACCAGACTGTGGCCATGTGTGTATAGGTCCAATGTTTACTTCCGATGAAGGCCTCGTTGGCCGAAAGCTTACTTTTCAACAGCCTATCTGTTGTGCCTGTATGCGACTCAGCATCTCTGCTATATCGTGATCAGCAAATTATAGATTGTCATTTATTTGCTAGACAGACTTTTCGCCTCATTTTGTTGCCCTGGGAGATAAATATTTTACATACACTATTGAGTGCACTTGGAAATGATGTGTGTTGCCTTCATACTGCGCACTTAACTTATGCAAGCACAATAACTGAACATTTTCCCATACTGTGTGTAAATTGGGTACTTACATAGTTCACAACGAGAGCCATCCCAATTTGTACTTATGGTTCTTCCTTGATTCTCTCTGTAAATCTTGCAACTACTAATGGGTCTTTTGGAATCTGAAAACAAGGTAAAAATATCACTGTCACTGGATACTGCATATACATCTTTGCACATACTGGTCATAGTTTATTAAGACTCTATGGAACTTCCTTTCTGATATTTATGACAATGTTTCCTTTTGAGATTTCTGGAGTTGGCCCTCCAAAAAATGGATCACTTGGGGGTGTTTCCTGTGATAAATGTCAATGAGAAATGCAATTTTGGATATTGTGGTTCAGTATGAAATTTATGTACCTAATTTAAAGAGTGGCCTAAAATTTGTCTGGTACAATATTCAGTTTAATGACACTGTTGACAAAAAATGTTAACAGGAATGAGTAACTGAAGCAACGGGTGAAGACACATGTTCTATCGCACACCATTTTTCATAATCCTATCATACATCAGTTGGAAATACTGAATACTGTCCATGTTTGCTGTCACCAGTGTTCCACATCCACATCCAGGCTCCACTAGCCACCTAACTTCAAGTGTACTTTTGGTATAGCTTCAAGTTCCTTCTTTTCTGTAACTGAATGGTGTGCGAGGAGGAGCCAGTTGGTAAGCCTTCATATGAGCTGCAATTTCTCTTTGGAATAAAACAACAGCCCAATTAAGCTTCTAATTTAATTTTAAAAACCATGGCCAGTTTTAGCCATTACCCTGTTGTAACAAAAGCAGTAACTGAACTGATCAATGATCCTATTTTCACCACAAACCAGAACACACAATACACACAAATGATCTGAGTATTCGATAATTACGGACACTTGGAAAACCTAATACGCTCTAATGAGCAGATTACCCGATACACAAAAATACTTCACGAATCAACTGAATAAATTATAGAAAATTATTTCACTTAGGAACAAATATATTAAAATATAATATAATAAAATACTTCTAAACGGGAAAAGATGTGTTCACTTTAACTTTGAGAGAAACATTTGGAAAGAATTAAATCTTTTGTGTTTGAAAAAGAATTAAATCTTTTATTATTAGTTTTTAAATAAACATTGGATTGTAATTTGAAGAACTTCTGCAATGTAAATGTTATAACATATAACGAAACTATAAAGCACATCTTTCAATGTAAACCATAAAAACGTAACATCTGTGTGTTACAATGGGACACGATCATCGCTAGTCATTTTGTATGTGAGTTAATGTTTGGCGAGTGTTAATGTTGGTCACTTCACATGTAAGCCTGCCAGTTCTTGGAGAGAAGGGAGACATGTTTGTTGATTAAACGCAACGTAAATGTGAAGCTGTGTTATTAGATGTGGGTTTACAGCAAGATTATTAAATTTGATGCAAACAACTTTGACTTTTGTTCACCTTGTTGACAAATTACAGAAGTAGAACCTAAACAGTCCTTTAGCAAGCTAGTGAAATCAGAGTTATTTGTTGACAACAAAGCCTAACTGATGACAAGCCTACAGTGGACGACGGCAGCAAAGTTAAGTAACGTTAATTTAGTTTAAAAATCTTCGTGTAGCAGATACATGAAATGTAACTTCTGCTCATTTATTTTTCAGCTGGATTAACAATGGACAACATAAAGCCAAAGCAAATTATGCTTTTAACAACATTTTGGATGACACCATTGAATACGTTTTCATTTTAAACATTAGGAAAATGTAATGGAGGAGAATGTTGATATCAAAAAACAAATTATACTGGAATTCTTATATAGAGAAGAATGTAGCAACAGGCGGGTCAACGGAAGCATCTGATCCCTCCGTCAGCTTTGACCCAGTAATGGTGTGTTGTGTGACATCACGATGGGGCGGAGTTTAGTTTATGAGTGAGTTGCGTTTGTAGATGTCATCCTGGTGTGGTTGGTGGTGTCCTCTGGTGGTGTGTGTATGGCCCATGTGTTATGTGGTTTACTGGGTTCATTTGGTGCCGGTGCTTGAAGTGTGCACTTATCGGTCATGACTGTTAGAGAAGAACAAAAATTAGTGTCAGTGAGTTAAGAATTAAGTTTACATTGTGTTTATGCTATTGCAGTGTCATTTGACATTATTAGTTTGCTGTTTGTCACGTGGTAAGTCGTTAAATACAATTTGTGGCTTCTTTTGTTAGGTATGGATATCATTTATAAGTATAGTAGTGCGCGTCTCAGGCTCAAATGGCGGATGACATGTTGTCAGTCATTCAGTTTCCGCAACTTTTTGGGCTTGTGATGGAGATAGCAAAATGCGGCATATCTATGCAAGCAGAATATGCGGGCTGCGGGTTAGTGTGTAGAGCTGTAACTTTTTTATGATAATTAGTCGTTTTTTGGGTCTATTGTTCGCGTGTTATGATATTCGGTGGGGTTTTTATGTGTCGTTGGGTTGGTGTTATTTACTGCATGTGTTGGTGGTTGATGTTTTGGTATTGGCACTTGTGGTTGATTTATGTATCTTGATTTCAATTTTTTTTGGTTTCGCCAGTTGTGTCTGAGGTGTATAGGTCATGGGAAGTGACTGATTCCAACTTGTCATTGCAGCTGTGTGTGTTTTGGTATCGTGAGCTGTTGTTGACCAATATAGGTCAAGGAAAGTGTTCGATTCCAATGTGTCGTCGTAGTTATGTGTTTCAGTATCGTGAGTTGCTGTTGACCTATATACATCCAGAGAAGTGTCTGATTCCAATGTGACATTGCAGCTATGTGTGTTTTGGTATCATGAGCTGCTGTTGACCTATACACGCCAAGGGAAGTGTCTGATTCCGATATTTGTTAGTTTAGGTGTTGGTTTTGTGGTATAGATAGTTGTGGTGTGATTATAATTTTTGGAGTGGTTGGTTTCTTAATTTGTGGTATAGAAAATTGCGGTTGAGCTATGCAGGTGAAGGGAAGTGACCAATTCCTGTCGAATCGGTAAGTTTAGCGGAACTTGGGAATTTTGTGGTGTATTTATGTCATCATTTTGTGTGGTTTGGGATCGTGGTGTGTGTCTGTATGTGTTTATATTTAGTTTGTCCCCACCCAAAAACCTCCAATTTCCCGCACTGGTCCTGTTAGTTTGACTATATTTTTAGAGAGAGAGAGATGTGATTGTTGGTTTTGTATGTATTTTTGTGTTTGTTGTCGTTTATGTAATGACATCATAGGCACCATATTGGAGTCGTTGAGAATTGTTGTTTCTGCCATATTGGTGACGTCATGGGTCAAAACAGACGGGTGGAATCAGATACTTCTGTAATCCCCAACAGGCATTATCAACAGCAGGTTCGATAAAATAACTAGTATCGAGAAACAATACCTCCACAAAAATCATAAAAACAGAATAATAAAAAATAATATTGTATAAATTTATTCACAGTTTAGGATATAGATATAAGTTCTTGTTACATACATTCCGATGAACTGAGAAAATACACAATCTGTCAGGAACTAATCCATTAGTGCACAGAGTTACATTAGTCGTGTATTTGACAGGAATGGACTTTTTTCCCTCCAATGGATTGTTGAATATCTGTTATTTCAGTTTTGTATCAGTAGTTGTGAGGATCAGTCCACTACTGGGAACAATTGGCAACTGAATTTAAATATTTTTTTCTACAGCCAGAATGTGATCACAGCACCAAATTTCATGCATTACCTCTCACCACAAATAGCACGGTGGCTGACAGCCTTTATTTAACAACCAATGGCAGCAGTGTTTGCGTAGAGCTGTCACTGCTAAGAGACAAGAAAACACTGTGTGAAATAAATGCATAAATCAATGTGGGATGAACAACCAACATATCCGTTAGGATAGTGCTTCGAAATTTGGCATTAGTGGGCTATGGTAACAGATGACTGATGTGAGTGCCTATGCGAACAGCACGATATCACCTGCAGGGAAATACCCGAAGCGTCCGATTCCACCCATCTGCTTTGACCCTTGACGTCACAAATATGGCGGAAACGACCATATACTATGACTCCAATATGGCACCTATGATGTCATTACGTAAACATGACCACAAACACGAAAATACATTGAAAAACCAAATTAAACTAATAGGACAAGCGTAGGAAATTGGGGGTTTTTGGGTGGGGACAAAGTAAATATAAACAAATTTAGACACACACCACATTACCAAACCACACAAAATGACGAAAAAAACTGACAACACAAAACTCCCCAAATTCCACTAACACACTATCCTCTGGAAACGGACACTTCCCTTGACCTATATAGCTCAACAGCAGCATCCGATCTCACAAATTGGAATCGGACACTTCCCTTGACCTATATAGCTCAACAGAAACTACCGATACCAAAACCCAAAACTACAACCACGTCCACAATCATCACTACCTAAAAAAAAAAAAAAACACCAACAAAATTGGAATCGAACACTTCCCTTGACCTTTTACCCTTACGACATCTCCACATATAACCATCCCTGGTCAGACTCCAGAACTTTAGTAAGCCTCATTTTCTTCACGACACACTGAACACTTCACGACTTCATCCAAAAATCCGAATAGTTGAAGAAATTTTATTAGGGACAATGCACTGCCCCCCATCATCGCCGACAACCGAAAACTGTTGACCTTGTCAGTCATATCCATACCTACCGAAGACATAAAAAAAGCAATTTACCAAAATTCACACGTGACAAACAGAAAGAAAACTACAATAACGTCGACGTAACAAAACCAAAATCCTTAACTCACTGAAAAATATTCCGCTGAAAGCACTGTCACTACCAATACCACACACGTGCAATGCTACCAAGCAAATGAACCCCATATGCCACGTAACACGCCACCCATAAACACACCACCAGAGAGAACCACCGACAGCAACAATACGCCACCTATAAACATGCCACACGTGCAAACTAAATCAAAAACATCACCTAACACACAACACAAACACACTACCAGAGAGCACCACCAATCATATCAAAAAGACACCTACAAACACGCCACTCTCACAAACTAAATTCCGCATCGTCGTGACGTCACACACCACAACAGCATTACGTCACGGGTAAAAGCCGACGTGTGGGATCGGACACTTCGATCGACCCCACCCACAGTGCCTCTCCTGCGCTAGTATGACCACATTGGTTGGACCCTAGACAGCAGGAAAATCGTGGCCTGGTCCCAGTTTCAGATGGTAAGAGCAGGTGGTCGGGTTTGAGCGTGACACAGACCCCATGAAGCCGTGGACCGAGATCGTCAACAAGGCTAAGTGCAAGCTGGTGGTGTTTTAATAACAGTGTGGGGTGTGTTTACATGGAATGGGCTGGGCCCTCTGGTCCACCTGAACTGAACACTGACAGGGAATGGCTATGTTCAGCTATTTTGAGACCATTTCCAGCAATTCAAATGAATGAATTTTTATGAGTGACAAGGCACCATGTCACTGGGCCCCAGTTGTTTGCTACTGGTTTGAAGAACATTCTGAACTATTCAATTGAATGATTTGGCCATCCAGATCACTCGAGATTAATCCCGTCAAACATTTATGGGACATAATTCAGAGGTTGGCTCGTGCACAAAATCTTACACCGGCAACACTTTTGCAGTTATGGATGGCTACATAGGCAGTGTGGCTCACAAGGGAACCTCCCCATCGCACCCCCTCAGATTTAGTTATAAGTTGGCACAGTGGATAGGCCTTGAAAAACTGAACACAGATCAATTGAGAAAACAGGAAGAAGTTGTGTGGAACTGTGAAAAAATAAGCAAAATATACAAACTGAGTAGTTCATGGTAAGATAGGCAATATCAAGGGCACTAGCAGCGCAGGAGCACCGTGGTCTCGTGGTAACGCGAGCAGCTGCGGAACGAAAGGACCTTGGTTCAAATCTTCCATCGAGTGAAAAGTTTAATTTTTTATTTTCAGTTTATGTGACAAACTCTTACGTTTTCATCACTTTTTTTGGGAGTGATTATCACATTCACAAGAAAACGTAAATCGGGCAAGGTAGAAGAATCTTTTTACCCATTCGCCAAGTGTACAAGTTAGGTTGGTCGACAACATATTCCTGTCATGTGACGCACATGCCGTCACCAGTGTCGTATAGAATATATCAGATGTGTTTTCCTGTGGAGGAATCGGTTGACCTATGACCTTGCGATCAAATGTTTTCGGTTCCCATTGGAGATGCACATCCTTTCGTCTACTAATCGCACGGTTTTGCGATGCGGTCGCAAAACACAGACACTAAACTTATTACAGTGAACAGAGACGTCAATGAACGAACGGACAGATAATAACTATGCAAAAATAAAGAAAGTAAAATTTTCACTCGAGGGAAAACTTGAACCAAGGACCGCTCCTTCTGCAGCTGCTCACGCTACCACGGGACCACGGCGCTCCTGAGTTGCCGGTCTCCATGATGTTGCCTATGTGGCCCATGGACTACTCGGTTTGTATATTTTGCTTATTTTTTCACAGTTCCACACAACTTCTTCCTGTTTTCTCAATTGATCTGTGTTCAGTTTATCAAGGCCTATCCACTGTGCCAACGTATAACTAAATCTGAGGGGGGTGCAATGGGGAGGTTCCCTTGTCAGTATTTCTGCAGTGGACTGCCAATGACTTGTTGCATCCATGCCACGCCTGGTTCAGCACTGCATTAGTGAAAACGAGGTCCAACAATATTGGGAGGTATCCCATGACTTGTCACTTCAGTCTAGCCCTGTCTTTATAGGTGAATTGCTTATCTACAGTTTTGTAGATGACTGTTGCTACAGAATGCTTAAGTCTGCCAGGAAATATGGCCCAAGTCTTGCAAATGCAATGCAAGTTGGTCTTGTAGACTTATTTTTTTAAGTAGAACCTGATTCAACAGCTAACAGTGGTTAAACTAGGAATATTCTTATACAGAACTGGAAACAGTACGTAGGGAAACACTTCTGTACTTTGTCATGTGTTTGGACTACTGGCATTTTTAATGCTAACAGATGACTTTGACCTTTTGAGAAGATTGATGACTCCAATTCCCAAATAATCATTGAATAGATTAAAAGTTTTGGTTTTTAAGCTACCATTAGTATTGTAAAGAATAATGATAGACAGGACTCGCAGCAATGTACTAAACTGATTAAATGGCTGTTCCTTCCAGCAGGACCAACCTGTCTAGCTTTTACCCTGTACTTATATATTAAACATGTTGTGAATCATTCCAGTTTACTGTTAGCTCTTAAGATCCGACATGGATGTGTATCGAAAACCAGCAGTATCTAAATAATAATAATAAAAAAAATTTAAAAAAAAACAACACTTTAACAAAGTTTTCCTGGCAGAAAGAATATCCCAAAAGATGATGGAATTAAAATCAAAGTATGACCATGACAGCATTCATTTTGTGCAAGTGGTGGTGGTGGTGGTGAAAGTTTTGAGATTTATAGTGTGGTATTGGTTGTTTCTGTCAAAGGAAGTGATTTTGTGTGTGTAGTGGAATTAGGGAAGGTTGTGGGGTTTCATTATTTCAGTTTTTTTTGTCATTTGGTGGAGTGGCGAGTGTGTATATTTAGTTCATCTCCACCCAAAAACCCTCAATTTCCCCCGCTTGTACTGTTAGTTCCATTATATATTTGGAGGAATATCTGTTTGGTAGTTTTTCGATCTATTTTCGTGTTTGTTGTCATGTTTACGTTATGACATCATAGGAGCGGTATGGGAATTATTGTGAATGGTCGTTTCAGCCATATTGGTGACGTCATTGATCAAAGCAGATGGGTGGAATCAGACGCTTCTGTTATCCCCTGGTTACAACACATTACGCAAAGAAAGTCCTCAAACTGCTGCCACAAACACTAACTGAAAGATCAGTACTTTGCTTCTGTTCACTTTATGGTAAAATGTGGAATTATACTTTTAGGCTGCAAAGTGTGAGGTATAAGACTTTTCAGATGCAAAAATCAGTTTTAAGCATAATGGAAGGAGTAGAAAAAAAATGTAATATCATACCACTGGTCAGGAAAACCAGATTTATACCTCTTCTCTCTCGTCTTCACATGTATATCCACGAGATTGTTGTATTACACCAACATTTACATTAAAAAAACATGCAACTAAAAAGACAAGCTTATTACATAAAAATAAAAAATCCACAATCATAACATATAGGTGGAAGAAAAAAGCAAAAGCTATCCTCAGCTTTAGAGGGACATTACACAGTGAGAAAATATACGCTGTGTGCTGGGAATGAATGAAGTCTTCGATATTATTTTACCACCACTCAGGCAAATTGTCACCTTTCCAACCACATCTATACATTGAGCTACATTAAGGATCGGTCTGTCACCACAATTTAAATCCCAAAAATAATATAAACACAAAAAACATGGTAATGACCCTGTTTTCTAGTTTGCACACACATGACATCACGGGAGAAAGCAGAAATCCATTACCGTTAGGTTCAGCTGACCTGTGTAAAGGTTATGGATTTCAGGGAGATGCTACATAAAATTTGAAGTTCTTAATTGGTATAGAAGGTATGAAGCTTTTTGGTGCTTCAAAAAAATAAGCTTACTTTCAGTAGGACCTACTATAAATAGACTAATTCTGAATTCTTTCATGTCAAGCATAAAATGCACAATTGTCAGTTTGTGTGTATTAGGTTCATTTTACGATGATATAACATTTGGTTGGTTGATTGACTGATTGTTGGTAGCCCAACAGCAGCAGAGATAAAGACATACGACAAAAAACACATTTAAATCCTGAAGGGGCAGATACCAATGTTATCAGAGAAGTAAGACAAATACCCACTATACTTCTCAACAGACTTGTCACATATCTGATCACATATTGTAAAATTATATATATGCCTAATAAAGTATAATTAAGAACAATGGAACAATGTCCTAATTAGTTATACGAATTTCAAGAGTTTATTTACATTCTACAGTAACGTCTTCCACGCAGACTAAGTCTTTCTAGAAACTACCGCTTTTACTTCACTGATCTTCTGTATTTAAGGGGCACTGCCAACGAACCTTCCTTTCACACCGCTACACAAATACTTATTCTATAAAAATGTTGTCTGCATGACGAGATATGGACCTCAAATTAAAGTGTGTCACATGTCATCGCAAACTGGTTCTAATGACATCAGATCACAGAAACCGTGTACCAGTATAATATTCAACAGATATTACTGGAAATGAAATTTGGAAGTCATACATGCAAGCTGCTAATGTGACAGGACGACATCAAACAGTCTAATAACATTAAAGAGCGTTTAGGATTAAGTGCTCGTTTCCTCGCGTTTCTACGTAATATCATGCATATAAAATTTCGGGACGAACGACAACTACGTTACGTTCATATCGTGACTAAACTAGCTATGCACGGACGCCAAGTGAGACAGAACCGAAAAAAAAAGAAACCTTTGCATGTGATTGCAGAGAATGAAATGCTTGTTACCCCGGAAGAATAATATATCTGTACTACATTATTAACACTACAACTAAAAACTTTGGTGGTGTCAGTAGCAAAACTGCTTAAATCCCTGACACAAACATTTTACTCACTTCTACATGAATGGAAATTTGGAACAGAAGTTTTTATTACTCAGAACTATACCATATTTCTTCGATATCAATTCAAGAGGCCTACTTACAAAGACTTCTGAATGCGAATCACACTTACCGCCTATTAACCATAGGTATTAAGTCCATTAACCAACGCCCGCAAGCATTCGAACTCTGACGAAAAACAAAATCGTCGACTCCAGCGCCACTTCTGCCAATCATCTGAGATGCACAAATGTTGTGCGATGCGCTTTTGTTTCATTGAAAACAGCAGTTCGAAACAACAGACAATGTTTATTTTCAGGAAACAAACTATTTCTCTTATCCTAAAACAGTTAGTACTCAGTAGTTCGGAGACCAAATACACGAAACGGTGCCAATTTTGCGTTTTTACCATTATATTTCTCGTAGTTGCATGATAAGTGTACATTAAAAAACATCAACACAGTCGTCTGACATTTTTCTGTTATGTTACAAAACATTTCTTTATTTACCCTCCAATGTAGTGCGTTGAATATGATGTAGTTGTTAACGACAGATTGTTTTCGACATTGAAAATATATTTCAACGTGCTCATGTAGATAGAAGCTAGCAATGGGAGAAAGAACAGCTATTTCTGTTGTTGTTGAGTAAAGCAAGATTGCTCTTCAGAGTAGATATTTCCTTGCACACTGTATTACGTCAAATTTACCTTGAAAAAACTATATGAAGACAGCTATTTAATGCCTAGAATACACGAACATTATAGCCATTACGTATAGCTTGGGTAAACACGAAGAATATGTAGCACATTAGAGAATAATATTTAATTCAGTGTCTAGTTCAAATGGCTCTGAGCACTATGGGACTTAACTGGTGTGGTCATCAGTCCCCTAGAACTTAGAACTACTTAAACGTAACTCACCTAAGGACATCACACACATCCATGCCCGAGGCAGGATTCGAACCTGCGACCGTAGCGGTCGCGCGGTTCCAGACTGTAGCGCCTAGAACCGCTCGGCCACTCCGGCCGGCTCAGTGTTTAGTTGCTGCTTCCCTTATTTACATATACCTTCAGAAATGATTTCCCAGACTCTGAACATTAAGCTGCGAAAGCTGTACCCGCTATAGCTGTCATGAACCATAATTCATATAACTTGAGCTGATGGTAGTTACATTTTGTGACATATGGAGGTGATAGGCTAAATGGTGTGCTTTTACATTTACAACTGCGCTGCACTCAAGTTTCTCTTTTCCACCCCTGTTGTATCATCACCGTTTTCAATGTAGACTGCATCATCCTTAGTTGGTGCATCCTCATCGTATCCATCTTTGGGAAAGAGACACACTAGTGGTGGGCAGGAAATCGCGCATGTTAGAAATCACAGTGATTGAGAAGTCACAGATATCACAATAACAACTTTACAAAATCTAACTGCGATTTCAGTCACAGTTAGCAGTCGCAAGTAGCATTTCACATTCAACGCCGTGAGCCATCTGTTGGCCGAATTCCGTACTGCTTTCTGCGACTTCAGTGACAAATCGCAGCTAGAAGTCGCAAGTAGCAACTAAAAAGCGCAGTTAACAGTGCCATCTGTTGGCCAAAGTTCGTACTACGCTCATCTCTGCGACACGCTATCGAGTCTAACTGCGATTTCTGTGACAAGTCGCAACTAAGAGTCGCAAGTAGCAACTAAAAAGCGCAGTTAGCAGTGCCATCTGTTGAGCAAAGTTCGTACTATGCTCATCTCTGCGACACGCTATCGAGTCTAACTGCGATTTCCGTGACAAGTCGCAACTAAGAGTCGCAAGTCGCAACTAAAAAGCGCAGTTAGCAGTGCCGTCTGTTGAGCAAAGTTCATACTATGCTATTCGCTACCGAGTCAAACTGCGATTTCTGTGACAAATCGCAACTAAGAGTCGCAAGTAGCAACTAAAAAGCGCAGTTAACATTCTTTTTCTAGTGCCATCTGTTGACCGACGTACGTACTTCGTTACGAGAGCCTTGTGCCTCACGAGATCGACGTGCTGTGTGTGACTGTGTGCATTATACCGAATATGAAGGGCTTATTTCAATAGTGGTACAAGTCCACTTTTGTTCATTTTGAGATACAGAGTCGTAAAGTTAAATGAGTGCTGAAAAATCTGCAGTTGAGATACCAGAAATATTCAAGCATATGGCTTCTTGCTAGAAATGAACCTTTATTTATGTTTGTTTGGATCATTAATTTCAGAAGCATTATAGACAGAAAAGTGGAGGTAATGGACTTGTACCACTATTGAAATAAGCCCTTCATATTATATGACGACATGCACATTCAGCATCAGTTATGGTTGGTCAAACACAGCTGTGACTCTGAATGTATTATATTAATAAGGAGCAACATTGCCTTTTTCTCTTCAAAATATCAAGTAACGTAACAAATGTGTTTGATTCTGCTTCCAATATGACAGTTTTGGTTAATACTCCACGTGCCTACAGGACTTTGCAATGTTAACACAGCAAACTCAGACACCTGTATAAGTGTAGTGAAATAAAAACAGTATTATTGTGTCATATGAATGCCTCACTTTTGTTCCGACACAGTTCAAGACTCGGGAGAAAAGTTTTACACCTGGTGTTCTACTTGGCAACTTCACACACAAGAACTTTTTGCCGACACTACTACCACCTACATAAGTAAGCTTTTCCTGTGTTACTTTCAAGTAATTCACTTAAGCTATTCCTGATTTAACTGTAAGATCTGTACTTCCCACTTTCGTATCAACAGCCTCAAAATGCATATTGTAGACTTCGGGATATGTTACAGGTCAGTGTCACACCAAGATTGTGGAGAAAGAGGGGGGAGCAGCATGTCTCTCTCCAACAAGTGTTTACCAATAAATATGTGGCGGAAAATTACGGGTATAGGACGGCTTAACATGTGGAAAATGAGATTTTCATTATTCGCTCACTGTATTTAACATTTATCATTCCTTTAAAATCGCACAAATGCTTCAATAAAACACAGTTTAATCACTCATCTGTACACTTATTTCGCAATAATGTCACTTTTAAACTGCAAATCCTCTAAGAGCTCTCTTGAATCTTCACGAGTCCCTCCCAACAGCCTTGATGTGGATAGATACGTGCAGCAACCAGAACTGTGTCTGCAAAATCACAAGGATTATTTAACAATTTTTGCTGTCACTAATTACAAGCAATATAATTGACAGAGTAGATTGCTAATATTTGCTGTAATGAAAGCCACTCAATGGGGTATATTTCACATTTGCAAGAACGATCTCACATAAGTAATTAAGTCCATCGAAACACTTAGAAACTAACCTCTCGTCTGACGAAAACGGTCTAAAGACGCAGTGGCAATTTCTCCAGATCTGCTGACAATGATATTTTGAGTTATCACTTTACTGAGTGACTGAAATGTAGTTCGGGTACCTGAGAACATAACAATGCGTTAGAATTCATTTTCTAAACACGAACTATTACGGTACTGTATGGCTACTTACATATTAATTACAGTATTAATATTTTCACAGTTGTTTCTTTAATACAAGATTAAAGCCAACGGAAGAACGAATGTAAAACATACTTACCAATGACAGGTTTGTTGAGATGCAATTTTCTGTGTGGACAGATGTAGCTTTTTCATACGGTGGTAAGTCGCAGAAATAGCAGGAGTCACAGAAATCGCAGAAGTAGCAGACGTCACAGAAATCACAGAAGTAGCAGAAGTCACAGAAATCGCAGAAGTAGCAGAAGTCACAAAATCGCAGAAGTAGCAGAAGGAACAGAAATCACAGAAGTAGCAGAAGTCACAGATATCGCAGAAGTAACAGAAGTCACAGAAATCGCAGAAGTCGCAGAAATCGCGGAAGTAGTAGAAATCGCAGAAATAGCAGTGGCGGAGGGATACGCGACTTAGGTTCCTTAACTGCGACAAATCACAGTTAAGAATAACAGATACTGAAAAGTAGCATTCACAGAAATCACTGATATCGGAAAATCGCAGTTTAGCCCATCACTAAGACACACTATACTTAATTAAACACCACTAGTGATTTCCAGAAGTCTTTTGTACATTAAGCTTAAAAACAGGTTACATAATATGTAACACGTTTGGCTGCCGATCTCACAGATTCCGATATTTCAGGCAATAAAGTATACTAAACTGGCTTTTTCTGAAGACGGCTTTAATGCGGGGAATCACTGAATCTACAGAATTTCCTAATACGCAAGTATAATTACGTAACATAATGATTACATCATGTTAGCTTCCGAAGCATTTACATTAAAATGTTCCACCGCAGAAGTAAAGCTGTGAGTAGCGGGCGTGAGTCGTGCTTCGGTAGCTCAGATGGTAGAGCACTTGCCCGCGAAAGGCAAAGGTCCCGAGTTCGAGTCTCGGTCGGGCACACAGTTTTAATCTGCCAGGAAGTTTGTTTAAGGTTTGTTGGAAATAGTTAAGTGCTTTGATTATGAAATACTGCATGAATATAGTCTGGGTAATTTGCGCTCAGATTTAAGCAAATGCTGGTTCTTCACGCATTTGAATGTTTATGACGTCATACTTCCTGAACTGTGCGTCGCACAATGATATAATCTTGCAGGTAGTGGATACTGGCTCCAAAATGTGTTTCGAACAGTGTTAGTACTAAAGAAATAACAATTCAAAACATCTACATCTATAATCTGCAAACCACCGTGAGAAGCATGGCAGAGGGTGCGTCCCATTGTACAAGTTATTTGGGTTTCTTCCTGTTCCATTCACGTATGTAGCGCGGGGAACATGATTGTTTGAATGCCTCTATGCGTGCAGTAATTACTATAATCTTATCCTCACGATTTCTGTGTAAGCGATGCATATGGGATTATAGTATATCCCTACAGTAATTACTTAAATTCGGCTCTTGAAGCTTTGTTAATAGACTTTCTCGTGATAGTTTTCGTCTGTGTTCAAAAGTCTACCATTTCAGTTCCTTCAGTACCTCTGTGACACTCTCCCATGGATAAAATAAACCTGTGCTCATTCATGCTGCTCTTCTCTGTATACGTTCAATATCCTCTGTAAGGCTAGGCACAAATTGAGAAGCGTATAGCACGTGTGACGTGACACGACACTACAGCGAGACACGCACGTGCCGCACGGGTCGCGCGGGTGCAGCGTATATAGCGACGCGTACAACAAACTTCCTTCACACGCGCCGACTGGCGACGCTCTGCGCTGACAGAACCGAAGTGCGCGCAACCTTCTATCTCACTCAAACGATTTTACAGAAACTATTCTCTGAAAAAAATTGATTTTTGCCTTACTTGTAGCGTTATATGTCAGCTTCGTGGCGAAGAGCCCACCATCTCGCTAATGATCGTTCTTATTGTGATGCACACATTTTAGTAAAACACTAAGCAAAACTCAAAAACTCTGCAACGAAAATTAGGGGTCGCTATGATTTTGCGTTTGGTGCGTATTACACCGTATGTCGCTGTGTATGAAATTTAGCTAACATGCTGAATTTTTGTTTAGACTTGGGAGGAGATCTCTAACTGCCTCCGATCTCGAGAAAATGGATCCCATGTAGCGCGCTCACTTCCGATCTCACGCCCGCGAGAATGAAGTACTCGCAACATCTCTCGTATCTCCTAAACTGCTCGAGATATCGAAACGAAAGTTTGGCGAATGATAGCACACAAGGAGGAGAGTGTTTTGCCAATTCTTAAACACACGGAACTTTCCATCTATGGCGATATATCAGTACTTGTACTTCCATTTTTATTTATTTCACTCCAGTGACCAATTTTTTAAGAGTTACTGACAGCTAGAGAAACAAGAGCTTCCTAGTATGAAAATAAACATGAAATTTCTTCTTTTATGTTACCGTAAACCGACACCGTGAGGTTTTCCGTAAGCTATTGAACTCTGTGATTACCAATTACTTGTTTAATTAGGCACTCCGTTTCGGAATTCTGTCTCAATAGCTGCTGTGAGATGAGTTTAGCAAATTACACTGTGACAAAGAAAGTACAATTAAACCAGTAACCAAGAGAAATGAGGCCGTTACTCACAAACGGTGATGCTTCTTCGAATGAGAAAAGGTTAACAACTCACACAAAAATAGATTGCCAATTCTGTTGGAATTTTGGTGGAATCCCCGTAACCCATCGTATTTTTAACACTGAGCAATTGGAATGGAAACTTACCAAAGGATTTTATTCCTTCTCTTGATCTGAGCAGTATTAAAATAATGACGAGCGTTCCTTCAGGCGGAATGATAGGCACATGCCAGATACTGGTTAGTCACCTACGGCTTGCCAAGCTGACAATGTGTGATTGCGAACAAAATAGTTGTTATTGAGAAAAATAAACGATTGATATGTCGCACAACACAATGGTCCGTGTATTGTCAGCAGCGGAGGATGGTGCGTGCGACAGAAATACACAAGCTAGCCATGTGTGCTTTGTGAGTTGGAGTTCGAAAAACATTGTCATGAAAGTAGATCTGCCTTTTTCAGCAGTACATTTCAACAAATAAATACGTGTAAACATAACACTCTTTTAGGATATCCCTTATTTCGTAATAATACAGACCATTTTCTTCATTTGTGTAGCCTGTTGTATAATCAGTTTATTAATGCTGTTATTTGCATGCAACAATTGAAATGCTTTTTCTCATCACGGCGAACGAATTAAAACATTGCTATTTGTGACTGCTTTTCGACCGTTTCTAGCTTGCAGTGGAAATGTGATGTTCACATGCATGTAGTACAGTGTGTCGCATTACATTATTACATCCATATCCAAGTAATCACAGTGAGACTTCTTTACCTCAGATCTTGGTCGCTTTTTACCAGGAGCACAAAGGAATCACACCTGTGGAGTTATCCCCATCTAAATTTTTGTAACAGATCGTACTGATACGCCAGCATACTAGACAGTGAGAAGATAACCTTGTTTTATTTTCTTGCCTCGTTTCTTAATCACATGATTTTATAATATTCCTTGCTTCCTTTTTCACTACCCTCTGTCCCTTCTTGCAATCTGAAAACATCGCGGAGGCATATGATACAATTCCAGCGGCCAATGGCTCATCAGTTAATTGAAGTACGCATTTTTCTTGACAGACGATAAACAAAACAAAACAAAACTATACAGACATAAATAACAGAAAAGTATGATGTACTAACGAAGAAAGCCGGACCATTTAATTGGGGAATAACGAAACACTACCCAAAAGCAATAAAATTTAGTACACAGTAAACCAAAATTCATCGTATGGGCACTACTACCACTGCTGATATGCGCCGTTCCGATGTGAGCACATGGCCGGGCTACTTTTCCGCTCCCCGCCTCAAATTTCCCACGGTGCTAGCGAGGTACGCACTGCGCGAGAAACTGTGCCGCCATCACAACACCGCGCGACCTGGCGCAGACGCGTGTCGCGTCCCAGTCGCGTCGCGTCGCAGTTTCCGCGGCCCCATTTGAACCTGTGGAGTTACACAAATGCGCGCTGCGCTGCGTCGCGCCACACGCGCTATACGCGTCTCAATTTGCGCCTAGCCTAAGCCCTATCTAGTGCAGGTCCCACATACTTGAGCAATATTCTAGAATGGGTCGCCCGAGTTAGACTCCGCGCCAGATATCTGAAAGCATGGGTGACGTCACAGCGGGGACTGATGCGGAGTTCGGAGCAAGCGTATGCACGCCGCGCTGAGAACATTGACTGCGCTAGGCTGACCATACGTCTTGGCTTTCACATAAATGTCCCGGTGTCTCGAGATAATCACTCTGGACACGCAATTGTCCCGGTTTTAATCGAGAAACAAAATGCGTGCAGTAACATTTCTTACTTAATTAAAAATTATGAGAATTAAATTCCTTGGTAGTAGGACGTTAGAGAAATGTATTTCACGATATTTACCGTAATAATAAAATGCCTTCTTTCTAACGAGGAACTGCTAAAATCAATCCATTCATTCTCCTGATAAATACTACTAAAGTAAATCATAGGATAAAATATTTACTTTGTGTCTTATTGCAGATTAGTAATATTTACATTTCGCATCCCAATTCACAAAATGAAGATACACTCTTGTCTTGAGTTCTTCTAGTGTAGCATCGTCATGGGCCTATTATCAGCTTCAGAATATCACGGTACCTGGCAAGAAAAATAAGAGTAAGACGTAACTGCATTAATGAAGTTACATATAAATTATAAACAAAACTGTCCCATTTTTTCCCCTTTGAAATCTGATCAGCTTAGGATGCGAGCACTTACCTTCAGTCATCATAAGGTAGCACAGCCACTCCTTCCAGTTCTCTGTCAAATTCAGAGCTAGAATCACAGTAATCAGTTTCGCTATCACTGTCTGCACCTTCTAAATCTATGATTATTTTATCTATTTCACTGTCGATAAATGTTTCTTCCTGCATGTATTCCCGATCAATTTTTTTAACGTGTTCACACAATGGACTCCAGTCTTCTTTACTCATGGATTTAAATTTCTGCTCACACAAATTTTTCACAACCTTTTACAATCGACCAAATATCTTCTGTTCGATTTAATTCTGGATGGTAGGCAGGGAAGCGTAAAGCAACGTGACCAGCAGTTTCAAGGATTTTATCGACGGAATACTCGACGGTCGTTGCCTCGGTTCTTCGAATGAGCTGATACAGAACGGGCTTCAACATGTCATACGAGAATGGGATACGTTCCTTTGTTAGCCACTTTCTGATATCGTCTTTAGTTGAGTGAGGTGCTGGAGCTTTGGTTATTTTAACATTGTGATATGGCGCATTGTCGAGAACTACTACATTGTTAGATTTTAAATTGGGAATCAGCTTTTCTGTCAACCACTTCTCATAATTTTGTTGATTCATTTGGTTGTGGTAATCTCCCGTTGCTTGATTTGGCTTCCACTGTGCGGTTCTAGGCGCTTCAGTCTGGAACCGCGTGACCGCTACAATCGCAGGTTCGAATCCTGCCTCGGGCATGGATGTGGGTGATGTCCTTAGGTTAGTTAGGTTTAAGTAGTTCTAAGTTCTAGGGGACTGATGACCACAGATGTTAAGTCCCATAGTGCTCAGAGCCATTTGAACCATTTTGACTTCCACATAACAAGCGCATTAGGAATAAAGCCATTTTCACCCCCTGTGGCCGCTTCAGCTCTCGGCTGAGCTTGCTCCACCGGAATGTTCATCCCCTGAGAGGACTCAGCCTCCATAAACATTAAGACGTTATGTATAATCACCTGTGACTGACTATTCAGTTTTCTGCCTTTTAGTTTTGAAGTACTAATACACGTCATATTCAGTATCAAGTCGCTACGCATTAGTAATACAAATACCGAAAAAGAACACACAGGTGGAACTCGTACTGTACTCACACGTGGCAGAATGTATTTGGGCAGAGCTGCACACTTCTGCACATGCGCAGTGGCAATCCGGCTGAATTTCGTGCGTGGTGGGGCATCACGAGACCATGTGCAGCCCTGCAGCATGTTGTTGAGAGGACATACAGAGTTGTACTTACAAGGGAACCTCCTCATCGCACCCCCCTCAGATTTAGTTATAAGTTGGCACAGTGGATAGGCCTTGATAAACTGAACACAGATCAATCGAGAAAACAGGAAGAAGTTGTGTGGAACTATGAAAGAAATAAGCAACATATACAAACTGAGTAGTCCATGGGCAACATAGGCAACATAACAGGATAATGTGAGCTCAGGAGCGCCGTGGTCGCGTGGTTAGCGTGATCAGCCGCGGAAAGAGAGGTCCTTGGTTCAAGTCTTCCCTCGAGAGAAAAGTTTAATTTTTTTTATTTTCAGACAATCATCACCACACGTACTGTTTATCAACAAATGTAGGAAATAATCATACAAATGTTCGACAATCGATCGCTCCCTTAAGGAACTTTCCGATTCCTTACAGTTCGGAAAATATTCATTGACTTTGTTATTGAAGTCGCAAGCTATATTTGCTGGGTTCATATTGCCCACGCAATACCTCTATCGTCCAAAGTACTAGCGAACAGTCAACTGCCAGCCAGGGAGCCTCGTTAGAAGGAATACTCTCTCTTCCGTGCGCTGTAGTCGACTGACGTCGTGTGTTTCGATGTTTGTTTAGGTGTAGCGTCCCCATACTACGGCGCAGTTACCTCGCATCGGACGGACAGATAACGATTGTCTGAAAATAAAAAATTAAACTTTTCACTCGAGGGAAGACTTGAACCAAGGACCTCCCTTTCCGCGGCTGCTCACGCTAACCACGGGACCATGGCGCTCCTGAGCTCAGACTCTCCTTCATGTTGGCTATCTTGCGCATGGACTACTCAGTTTGTATATTTTGCTTATTTTTTTCATAGTTCCACACAATTTGTTCCTGTTTTCTCGACTGATCTGTGTTCAGTTTTTCAAGGCCAACTTATAACTAAATCTGAGGGAGGTGCGATGGGGAGATTCCCTTGTTAGAGCAATCGTTTTATCACATCCCACCCAGATAAAGGATGCAAATAAGGAAGCAGTTCCTGGCATAATATCATTTCAAAACTAGACTCCACAGCTCAAAGTACCATAACATTTTGCTATGTGGTGACTTTGACAGACTTCTTTTTTAATTCGTACTTTGCAATATTGTTATGTAGCATTTGCAATCACGTTTACATCTACACAGCACTGAAAAAAGCTAGTAAGAAGGAATACAAATTGCAAAAGTAAAAAAAAAGAAAAGAAAAAAAAAGAGAGAGAACTTCCTTGTGATAGCTTACACCAAAGTGACAATAAATTACATGACTATTTCAAAATGTGTTGAAAATTAACAAGGTTGTCTGTGAGGCGAAGAAAGTACAACTGACAGTTTATATTCTACTCTAGGAACAAATATAAAGCCTTGTGGGCCGGCCGGAGTGGCCGTGCGGTTCTAGGCGCTACAGTCCGGAGCCGAGCGACCGCTACGGTCGCAGGTTCGAATCCTGCCTCGGGCATGGATGTGTGTGATGTCCTTAGGTTAGTTAGGTTTAATTAGTTCTAAGTTCTAGGCGACTGATGACCTCAGAAGTTAAGTCGCATAGTGCTCAGAGCCATTAAAGCCATGTGGGGAGTTAAAACGATAAAACACGGTATGCTGCCAGTCTACAATCTAGCATAGAATGGCATTCTATTAATTTAAGATATAAACACAAATTGAGAAATAGCTTCAGGCCTACAGTCTTGTGATCAAAAAACACTGTGTTTCACGGAAGGCAGATTTGTAAAATTCTGCTCCACCTGTCAACATATTTGAAACAAAATATTTGGTTCAAAACTACCTACCAGATTTGCCTGCTTAGTCAGCTTCAAGTCCATGTTTACGTATGTTTCGTACGTATATAGCATTAAGAGATCTTACAGTGTCATAAAAGGAACAGGACATCAGAGACTACTCCAGCAGCGTCGGAATTTCATACACCGTACTAAAATGCTTCATTCCGCTCTAATTGCACATTTCTATGTCCAGATGGACTCTGAAGTACCCGATATTCAGCTTTTCATGTGGTTTCCGTGATACCAATTTTCTCGGAGGTCCACTGCTGTATTCTCATGTTTGGTTCTTTAATATGGTATAATGTCATTCGTCCCAGAAAATGAAAATTTGCGCTTGAAATTGAACGAAGTTGAAAGTAGCCAATAGTGCGGAATGAAACACTCCGTTTCAAATAAACTAACTGCCTCAGCCGAAAAAAATTAATGGAAGTAAACTTCTCTACAAAACCGACAGAAATAACTTCATTAAGACATTAATAGTTGATAGTTAATGATGTGGAAATGATATTAAATCAGAAAATTGAAACTACTAACTTATTTTAGTGTTTCATGATTATGAGAATGTACCCACAGAAATCTGGTTTGTTTTCATTTGACGTGGGAGCTGTAAACGAAAAGACACCAGCAATTTCCCGAAACATATACACAGGTCACGTGGAGAATGCCCCCCACTATAAGCTTGCTCTGCACATGAGCGAATCTGGCAGCTTGGGCGCGCAGGAAAAATTTTTCCGGCTAGCTTCTGGCTACTTGCTGCCACTGCTCATACGGCAAACAGCCACACTTCAAGTAGTCAGAAGCGGAAGGAAGGCACTGATAATGCACGAATTCAGCTCTGCACATGCGCACGAGCCCGCTGGCAACTGCTCAAACAAACCTTAAGAGTCCCCAGAATGACATTTTCACTCTGCAGCGGAATGTGCGCTGATATGAAACTTCCTGGCAGATTAAAACTGTGTGCCGGACTGAGACTCGAACTCGGGACCTTTGCCTGTCGCGGGCAAGTGCTCAACACACTGAGCTACCCAAGCACGACTCACGCCCCGTCCTCACAGCTTTACTTCCGCCAGTACCTCGTCTCCTACCTTCCAAACTTTACAGAAGCTCTCCTGCGAACAAGGCGAGGTACTGGCGGAAGTAAATCTGTGAGGAGGGGGCGTGGGTCGTGCTTGGGTAGCTCAGTTGGTAGAGCACTTGCCCGCGAAAGGCAAAGGTCGCGAGTTCGAGTCTCGGTCAGGCACACAGTTTTAATCTGCCAGGAAGTTTCATATCAGCGCACATTCCGCCGCAGAGTGAAAATCTCATTCTGGAAACATCCCCCAGGCTGTGGCTAAGCCATGTCTCCGCAATATCCTTTCTTTCAGGAGTGCTAGTTCTGCAAGGTTCGCAGGAGAGCTTCTGTAAAGTTTGGAAGGTAGGAGACGAGGTACTGGTAGAAGTAAAGCTGTGAGTACCGGGCGTGAGTCGTGCTTCGGTAGCTCAGTTGGTAGAGCACTTGCCCGCGAAAGGCAAAGGTCCCGAGTTCGAGTCTCGGTCGGGCACACAGTTTTAATCTGCCAGGAGGTTTCATATCAGCGCACATTCCGCCGCACAGGGAAAATCTCATTCTGGAAACATCCCCCAGGCTGTGGCTAAGCCATGTCTCCGCAATATCCATTCTTTCAGGAGTGCTAGTTCTGCAAGGTTTGCAGGAGAGCTTCTGTAAAGTCTGGAAGGTAGGAGGCGAGGTACTGGCGGAAGTAAAGCTGTGACGACGGGGCGTGAGTCGTGCTTGGGTAGCTCAGTTGGTAGAGCACTTGCCCGCGAAAGGCAAAGGTCCCGAGTTCGAATCTCGGTCCGGCACACAGTTTTAATCTGCCAGGAAGTTTCAAACCTTAGAGTATCGGTCACGAAGCTCCCAGATACTTGGCGCGGACTGTATTTCTATGCAATCTCTTTAGTAGACTGACTGTACTTCCCCAGTATTCTATCAATAAACTGAAGTCTACCACCTGCTTTATCCACAAATGAAACTATGTGACCATTCCATTTCATATCCCTACATCGTGTTACACCCAGGTATTTGTATGAGTTGGCCGATTCCAACAGTGACTCACTGATATTATAGTCATAGGATACTGCGTTTTTCGGTCCTGAAGTGCACAATTTAACATTTCTGAACATTTAGAGCCAGTCGCCGGTCTCTACACCATGCTGAAATCTTATCAAAATCTGGCTGAATTTTTATGCAGCTTCCGTCAGATAGCACTAGTGTAATAGTGCTGAAGTTTTACTGCGTGTCACTGGTTTTGAGAAACAGCTGAAACCATTAAAATTGAACAAAGCTCCAGGGCCCGATGGAATCCCTGTAAGATTCTGCACTGAATTTGTGGCTGAGTTAGCCCCTGTTCTTACTACACTCCTAGAAATGGAAAAAAGAACACATTGACACCGGTGTGTCAGACCCACCATACTTGCTCCGGACACTGCGAGAGGGCTGTACAAGCAATGATCACACGCACGGCACAGCGGACACACCAGGAACCGCGGTGTTGGCCGTCGAATGGCGCTAGCTGCGCAGCATTTGTGCACCGCCGCCGTCAGTGGCAGCCAGTTTGCCGTGGCATACGGAGCTCCATCGCAGTCTTTAACACTGGTAGCATGCCGCGACAGCGTGGACGTGAACCGTATGTGCAGTTGACGGACTTTGAGCGAGGGCGTATAGTGGGCATGCGGGAGGCCGGGTGGACGTACCGCCGAATTGCTCAACACGTGGGGCGTGAGGTCTCCACAGTACATCGATGTTGTCGCCAGTGGTCGGCGGAAGGTGCACGTGCCCGTCGACCTGGGACCGGACCGCAGCGACGCACGAATGCTCGCCAAGACCGTAGGATCCTACGCAGTGCCGTAGGGGACCGCACCGCCACTTCCCAGCAAATTAGGGACACTGTTGCTCCTGGGGTATCGGCGAGGACCATTCGCAACCGTCTCCATGAAGCTGGGCTACGGTCCCGCACACCGTTAGGCCGTCTTCCGCTCACGCACCAACATCGTGCAGCCCGCCTCCAGTGGTGTCGCGACAGGCGTGAATGGAGGGACGAATGGAGACGTGTCGTCTTCAGCGATGAGAGTCGCTTCTGCCTTGGTGCCAATGATGGTCGTATGCGTGTTTGGCGCCGTGCAGGTGAGCGCCACAATCAGGACTGCATACGACCGAGGCACACAGGGCCAACACCCGGCATCATGGTGTGGGGAGCGATCTCCTACACTGGCCGTACACCACTGGTGATCGTCGAGGGGACACTGAATAGTGCACGGTACATCCAAACCGTCATCGAACCCATCGTTCTACCATTCCTAGACCGGCAACGGAACTTGCTGTTCCAACAGGACAATGCACGTCCGCATGTATCCCGTGCCACCCAACGTGCTCTAGAAGGTGTAAGTCAACTACCCTGGCCAGCAAGATCTCCGGATCTGTCCCCCATTGAGCATGTTTGGGACTGGATGAAGCGTCGTCTCACGCGGTCTGCACGTCCAGCACGAACGCTGGTCCAACTGAGGCGCCAGGTGGAAATGGCATGGCAAGCCGTTCCACAGGACTACATCCAGCATCTCTACGATCGTCTCCATGGGAGAATAGCAGCCTGCATTGGTGCGAAAGGTGTACTAGTGCCGACATTGTGCATGCTCTGTTGCCTGTGTCTATGTGCCTGTGGTTCTGTCAGTGTGATCATGTGATGTATCTGACCCCAGGAAGGTGTCAATAAAGTTTCCCCTTCCTGGGACAATGAATTCACGGTGTTCTTATTTCAATTTCCAGGAGTGTATAATCCACGGTTGTTGTTGTTGTGGTCTTCAGTCCAGAGGCTGGTTTGATGCAGCTCTTCATGATACTCTACCCTGTGCAAGCTTCTTCCAGCACCTACTGCAACCTACATCCTTCTGAATCTGCTTAGTGTATTCATCTCTTGGTCTCCCTCTACGATTTTTACCCCCCACGCTGCCCTCCAATACTAAATTGGTGATCCATTGATGCCTCAGAATATGCCCTACCAACCGATCCCTTCTTCTAGTCAAGTTGTGATACAAATTTCTCTTCTCACCAATTCTATTCAACTAATATAATTAGTTATGTGATCTACCCATCTAATCTTCAGCATTCTCTCGTAGCACCACATTTCGAAAGTTTCTATTCTCTTCTTGTCCAAACTATTTATCGTCCATGTTTCAATTCCATACTTGGCTACTCCATACAAATACTTTCAGAAACGACTTCCTGACACTTAAGCCAGTCTACATTTTATAACCTCTCTACTTCGACCATCATCAGTTATTTTGCTCCCCAAACAGCAAAACTCATTTACTACTTTAAGTGTCTCATTTCCTAATCTAATTCCCGCAGCATCACCCGATTTAATTCGACTACATTCCATTATCCTCGTTTTGCTTTTGTTGGTGTTCAGCTTATATCCTCCTTTCGAGACACTGTCCATTCCGTTCAGCTGCTCTTCCAGGTCCTTTGCTGTCTCTGACAGAATTACATTGTCATCGGCGAACCTCAAAGTTTTTATTTCTTCTCCATGGATTTTAATTCCTACTCCGAATTTTTCTTTTGTTTCCTTTACTGCTTGCTCAATATACAGATTGAATAACATTGAGATAGGCTACAACCCTGTCTCACTCCCTTCCCAACCACTGCTTCCCTTTCACGCCCCTCGAATCCGTGGTAGATCCCTCGAACAAAAAACGGTGCCCAGTTTTTGGAAAAAAGGCGCAGGGCGCACCTGTCTACAACAAGGGCAGTAGAAATGATTCATAAAACTACCGTCCAATGTCCTTGACATCGATTTGTTGTAGAATCTTAGAATATATTCTGAGCTCAAACACAGTGAGGTATCTTGGACAGAATGACCTCCTCAGTCCCAACCAGCATGGATTTCGAGAACATCGATCGTGTGAAACCCAACTCGCACTTCTCTCACGTGACATACCGAAAGCTTTGGATCAAGGTAGGCAGTAGATGCAGTATTTCTTCATTTCCGAAAAGCATTTGACTCAGTACCACACGTAAGCTTATTGTCAAAAGTACGATCTTGCAGACAATATTAATAGTAGAACCAAGGTTTCTGCTGATGTAGTTATCTATAATGAAGAACTATTTGCAACTAACTGCATAAATATTCAGTCAGATCTTGATAAGATTTCAAAGCGGCACAGAGATTGGCAACTCGCTTTAAATGTTGGGAAATGTAAAACTGTGGACTTCACAAAACGAGAAAATGTAATATTCTACGACTGCAACATCAGTGAAATTTGCCAACTCCTAACTCCTGCCTCGGACGTCGACGTGCGCAACTGGTTCACATCGCAGACCCGGGAATTTTATGAGACAGCCACTCACCGCCTTGCGTCACAGTAGGACAAGTTTCTCAAGAGCCAGGGTCAATGCTTCTAACACACAGGTACTGGTTTCTGTAATTATGACTCCGGCTCGTCTGTTCTTGAACACCCTTACATAAAAAACAAACTCTTTGAGCCGCTTCGCATAGCCCCACAGCACTGCCGTTCTTTCGTCTCTAATTGAGCTCAGTACATTCAATAGTTCGCTCACCGTTTACTGGACCCAATCATAGTTTTCGCTGAAACGCGTCAAAGATTTTACTCTTTCAGCCCATCGAGTTGAACACATTTGAAACAGTCGTTGAGCTTTTGAGTTTGGATTCGCCTCATCGACACCACCTGCTAGCACAACATCTGCATACACGTTTTTCCTTGTTGTAGATTCTAGAAATACACACTGAAGCGCCAAAGAAACTGCTATTGCCGTGCTTATTCAAATACAGATATATGTAAACAGTCAGAAAACGGTCCTGCGGTCGGCAACGCCTAAATACAACAGGTGTCTGGCGCAGTTGTTGGATCGTTTACTGCTGCTACAATGGCTGATTATCAAGATTTAAGTGAATTTGGACGTAGTGTTATAGTTAGCGCACGAGCGATGAGACACAGCATCTCGGAGGTAGCGATGAAGTGGGGAATTTCCCGTACGCCCATTTCACGAGTGTACTCTTAATATCAGGAATCCGGTAAAACATCAAATCCCTGACATCGTTGGGGCCGGAAAAATATGCTGCAAATACGGGGTCAACGACGACTGAATATAATCGTTCAACACGACAGAAGTGCAAGCCTTCCGGAAATTGCTGCAGATTTCAATGCTGGGCCATCAACAAGTGTCAGCGTGCGAACCATTCAACGAAACATCATCGATATGGGCTGTCGGTGCCAAATGCCCACTCGTGTACCCTCGATGACTGCACGGCACAAAGCTTTACACCTCGCGTGGGCCCGTCAGCACCGACATTGGACTGTCGATGACTGGAAACACGTTGCCTGGTCGGACGAGTCTCGTTTCAAATTGTATCGAGCAGATGGACGTGTACAGCTACGGAGACAGCCACATGAATCCGTGGACCGTGCATGTCGTTAGAGAACTGTTTAACCTGGCGGAGGCTCTGTAATGGTGTGGGGCATATGCAGTTTGAGTGATATTTGGACCCCTGATACGTCTGGATACGACTCTGACAGGTGACACGTATGTATGCATCCTGTTTGATCACCTGCGTCCATTGTGCATTTCGACAGACTTGGTCAATTCCAGCAGGACAATGCGACGGCCCACACGTCCAGAATTGCTACAGAGTGGCTCCAGGAAGACTCTTCTGAGTTTAAACACTTCCGCTGCCCACCAAACTCCCCAGACATGAACATTTTTGAGCATATCTGGGATGTCCAGAAGAGGTCTCCACTCTCGTACTCTTACGGATTTATGGACAGCCCTGCAGGATTCATGGTGTCAATTTCCTCCAGCATTACTGCAGACATTAGTGGAGTCCATGCCAGATCGTGTGGCGGCAGTTCTGCATGCTCGTGGGGGCCCTACACGATATTAGGCAGGTGTACCACTTTCTCTGGCTATCCAGTGTATTTAAGACATCTTTCACAGTTACCAGTACATCGCCCAATGGATCACAGCTTCTTGAAACTTCTGTAGTGCTAGATCCAAACAATGATTGCTGCAGAGGATGTGGCGACTCTCTGGCTGGTCTTGAAGAAGGATTTCCTTCACACCTTTGTTCCGTCCAGATATAATAGCTGCGCCACCGAAACAGTGGGCGCATAGAAACTCAATTTCTAGTGAGTCTTAAAAGGATGGCCGGCCAGGGTGGCCGAGCGGTTCTAGGCGCTACAGTCTGGAATCGCGCGACCGCAACGGTCGCAGGATCGAATCCTGCCTCGGGCATGGATGTGTGTAATGTCCTTAGGTTAGTTAGGTTTAAGTAGTTCTAAGTTCTAGGGGACTGATGACCTCAGAAGTTAAGTCCCATAGTGCTCAGAGCCATTTGAACCTTAAAAGGATGTCCTTAATGGTAGTTGCCAGCGTTTGCGTCTTGGAGTCCGGTGGGCTACATAAACACAGAAAAGAGTTCTTTTTTTCCGAGAGTCTCAGGGACAACAGAACGTACACAAAGAGTGAACTACACTGACCAGCCACGTCTGTAGTTGAATCTGCCATAATTACGTAAATTTGGGGAATTTTTTATTTGCTGCACAATTTCTCACTGGATCATATGAATCAGTGCTTCGTTTTGTATCGCTGGCGCCAACCAAGTGACACAGGGTTCACTTCTGGCACGTCATTCTTCCTCTCATCGAGAAGTGTCTTGAGGTTCCCAGAGACCGTGTCATCACCCAGGAACCAGAGTGAATTGATAATTATAATAATTAGTGGTTCTAGCTTCCTCCTGGTCGGTGTGATATTATTGGATTTCAGACATTTTGCATATTAGAAAAGGACAGCCATCGAGCTGTAGTTTGTAATGATACTAAGCATGACAACGCGAGAGTAAAGAAATGAAATCTGTTTATAACGTGTGCCTACACCAAGACGCGCGGCCAGCGTTTAAAAGGTACTTTTAAATACTATGGCTCGCTGGGCGCAGATATTTAAAATCGTTGCCGCAGCGCTTGATAGTAAGAAGCTGCGAAACAGAAGAAAGAACAATTTATCTTTTGTTAGGAAAATTCTAGAGTCTATATAGTTAGTTGTACTTCTGGTCGCCGATATGTTAACATGTACTTCATTACCTTTGATGTTTGGTTGCCGACTTGTTAAGACGTGTTGTGTAACACCGCTACAAGTTATATTTCTTTTGGTGTGAAAAACCACGTTATCACCAAGAAAACAAAAACGCTTTTGTAAACTTTGTGACGATAAAAAATACTTACGCGCACGCCAGGACATTTAATTTTTACAAAATATCGCACATACAAAAACAGCGATTGTTGTACTGCTCCATGTATGAGAAAAACATAAAAATGTAAGTTTTGTATACATTGTAAATTTGTTAATGTTTATAGTTTAACGCCTTTGTTCTTTACGAATATATTGATGCTTCACTATACAGAAAATCTATGCTTATTCTTTTCTTTAAATCAACCACAAATAATGTTTATGTTTAAATGAACTTTGTTACAGGTTCGCTCTTTATCGCGGTGTCTCAATTGTATTTAGGAGACCATTAATGCGTTCAGTTTCCGATCTGACAACTTTTTTTTCCAAAATTTTACTGTTTTGCATTTTTTTTTATTATTCAAATAGGTCCCTTAGGTAATTTCATTGAAGAGCCTGATTGCGTGAAAGCAATCCGGGTTAAGAGGTCATTTGAGAAACTATTTTCACGCAATCAATCCGTACGTCTCCTAAACACAATCGAGAACCGACGCATCGTCGATCATTCATTAATTTTTCTCTCTTTCCAAGTCGTACCAAAAAAAAAAACGGCCAAGGAGAACTGCCGTGAGTACGCAATCTAGTGTTAAAAGGTTGCATTCTTTATCTTGTGGGCAAACATTGCCATGAATTATCATCATCAATGTTATATTTGGTTAAATGTGAAAAGCCAAAAAACCTTCTAACGCTAGATCGGTCAGCATATGTTGCGCGACTTGGGCTATCACAGGTGTGCTATTTTGCTGATTAATTGCGAGAGACTCTCGATGGAAAACTCTTTTCTCGTGGATCTTGAACTTTTTCGTAGCGTTTTTGCAGTTACAGAAACCTTCTTAAAGAAAAGACGTTTCTCTCTGTGGTCTTCTATTGTTCACTAATGACAGTGCTACTAATGACAGTGCCACTAAAGCAGAGTTATTCAACACGGTTTTCTGAAACTCCTTCACCAAAGAAGACGAAGTAAATATTCCTGAATTCCAATCAAGAATTGAGAAACGTAGAAGTAGATATCCTAGGTGTAACAAAGCAGCTTAAATGACTTAATAAAGGCAAAGCCTCTGGTCCAGATTGTGTACCAGTCAGGTTTCTCTCAGAATATGCTGATACAATAGCTCCATATTTGTAGATTTCCAGAAGACTTTGGACACCGTTCCTCACATGCTTCTAACCAAACTGCGTGCCTGTGGAATATCGCCTCAGTTGTGCGACTGGATTCGTGCTTTCCTGTCAGAAAGGTCACAGTTCGTAGTAATAGGCGGTAAGTCATTGAGTAAAACAGAAGTAATATCCGGCGTTCCCCAAAGAAGTGTTATAGGCCTTGTTTTAACGACAGAGGAAACAATCTGAGTAGCCGTCTTAGCTTGTTTGCAGATGATGCTGTCATTTACCGTCTTGTAAAGTCATCAAGCGATCAAAACGAATTACAAAATGATTTAGATAAGGTACCTGTTTTTGTGCGAAATGTGGCAATTGACCCTGAATAAAGAAAGTGTGAAGTTATTCAAATGAGTACTAAAAGAAATCCGGTAAATTTCGATTACGCGGTAAGTCACTCAGATCTGAAGGCTGTAAATTCAACTAAGTATTTAGGGATTACAATTACAAATAACCTAAACTGGAACGATTAGATAGGTAATGTTGTGGGTGGAGCAAACCAAAGATTGCGGTTCATTGGCAGAAGATTTAGAAGGTACAACAGGTCTACTAAAGAGACTGCTTACACCACGCTTGTCCGCCCTGTTCTGGAGTATTGCTGTGCGGTGTGGGATCCGCATCAGGTGGGACTGACGGATGACATCGAAAAAGTACAAAGAAGGGCAGCTCGTTTTGTATTATCGCGAAATAGGGGAGACAGGGCCACAGACATGATACGTGAATTGGAGTTGCGATCATTAAAACAAAGGCGTTTTTCGTTGCGACGGGATCTTCTCATGAAATTTCAATCACCGGATTTTTCCTCCGACTGCGAAATCATTCTGTTGCCACCCACCTACATAGGGAGAAACGATCATCACGATAAAGTAAGAGAATTCAGGGCTCGTACAGATAAATTTAAGTGCTCGTTTTTCCCGCATGCCCTTCGAGAGTGGAACGGTAGAGAGACAGCTCGAAGGTGGTTCACTGAACCCTCTGCTAGGCACCTTATTGTGAATAGCAGAGTAATCACGTAGATGTAGATATAAGTGGATGGACCAAATGCAGTCATAGCAGAAAACACTGCTACTCTTTTCTCCGTAATGTAGCCACGGGTAAGCCACAAACCATTCCGATTTAAAGATTTTCTATTCCTTCGTGGAAAGTTATACTTCTCTGGCGGGTGAAATTTTGTTTCAAAAACAGATGCACTTGAAGCGGAGTCCATGGTGTTTTCATGTGAGAATGGGGTGCCTGCATGCTTTGACAGTGGTATGCCACAACTTTTTATGTCCATCGCCTGTATCTGAAATACCTTAAGGGGCTCCGGAACGCCCTATACTTGCAATGTTAAAATAACGCTTATAAATTACATCTTTCCTCACAAAGTATTTGAGGTAGGAAGTTGAAGTTTTTACAGATTATTTATTGGAATATGGGCTACAACTTAACACAGGGATTTTACAAAATTTTAGTTCAGTTATTAAAGATGATTTTTTTTTCAATTGTAATGAAAATTCACAACATTTTTTTGCAATTTTTATTTATATATTCAAAAATATACAGTTTTTTTAAAAAGGCTGTGTTAAATTATGCAGAAGGTACTGTGTAACATTTACTGAAAGTTTGAAACAAATATGTTTGGAAGATCCTTAGAAAACATGTAATTAGTATGAGAAAATAAAAGTTTTGGGAATCGAGCGACAAAGATTGGATTAACTTTTTAGTGCATTCCAGGTCCATAGGATGGATTATCTTCATCCTCTGCAAACTCCTCCTCCAGCTTCCTCTTGTTCCTCCTCCTGTTTACTCTTGCTTGTATTTCTAGACTCTTTACAGCCCTGTCTGCAGCCCGAAGGCGTTCCTTGTCTAAAGCAAGCATCGCTCGTTGTTTTGTTCGTAGATTTTGCTACCATTTTCTTCAGTTGCAGTTACTGCAACACTTTTCCAAAAGGTGGTCATGTATGAACACTTATCACATTTCAGTTGTATTTCACTAGCAAGTCCTACGTGCTTTATTATGGAGAGTTCCAGACCAACTTCACTACAATGAATACATCTTACACAGTTTGAAAAAATTCCTTTGAGAACCGACATATCAAATATTTCATTCACATCCGATTCGCAGATAAAACATTCATAGTTTTCACTCATTGAACCAAGCTTCTTCTGTGAAGTATTTTCTTTCCCACTGTGACTGCTATGGGCAGGTGTACTTGAGAGGTTAGGTTC
This sequence comes from Schistocerca americana, assembly GCF_021461395.2. Taxonomy (NCBI): domain Eukaryota; kingdom Metazoa; phylum Arthropoda; class Insecta; order Orthoptera; family Acrididae; genus Schistocerca; species Schistocerca americana. The sequence continues at coordinate 118,808,166 of NC_060129.1, forward strand.
ACTCACTTGGTTATCGTCTTTATTGTTTACAGTAATAACACATACCTTTGGCTTTCCAACATTTCTCCTTTTCTTAAAGGCCTTCAGAGGATTTCTAATAACTTTACTTTTACTCATTATTATACTTCAACAAAACAGGGACTCAAGAAACAGAATTAATTACGAATATTTTCGAGATAACGACAGAGTAAATAAACATGAAAAAATCGACAATCACACCAGCGATATATATTGAACCATCACAGGTGAGCCACAACACATACTTTATCTCACATCACTAAAATGTACCTGATGAACACGGACGTTAATAATAACACCATTTGACAGCAGTTTAACAGCGCCACAGTGGGTCACGCCCATGTAGAACACATTTCAAAAAAAATTTAAAAATAGTTGTAGTCTTCGGAATTGAATAAATTATATATCTATTAAAAGGTAATAGTCTGCAGATTCAGAAAACGCAAAAAAGTAAAAATTGAACTTTTCATGATTTTGAGCCTTTCCGGAGCCCCTTAAGAATAAAAACGTGCAACATGACGTATCTCGCACACGTCACGGTCACTTAAAAATAGCTTTCAACAAGCGAAGTATGTTAATGGTGAGCACATATTACTATAACAGCACAATCATAAGAAGAAACACTCATAGTTGACCATAAAATATTTAGTGTATCAGTATAAATGCTTGTGCTTTCTTGTATCTTCAACTAGTATTACTACTATCAGACAGTGACTGGCCACTGTCATAGGTAACGGTAATACAAACGAGCTGAGATTTTTTAGTGCTGCTACCACGTCAAGAAAATTCCTTGACAGATTTTTGTGACATTGTGCAGTACCATACCTAAAATAACAAAATAGTAATAATCGTATGTAAATATCAGCCTTGACCTCTGGATCGATGTACACATAAAAAGGAAATGAAAAGTTAGATACTGAAATTTAAAAATGACGCTATAACTCATTAATTGTGTGTCGCAAGTAAGATGTATTGCTGTTGTAATAAAACGTGACGAAAATGTTTTTGGCGAAGTTTGGGATGTGTATCGTTGTTCAATATAAGGAAAACATGTTCAGTATACCACATCTTCATACATGTATTCTCCACCAAATGCATACGTATATTGTGTAATCTGGGGTGTTGTTTCTTGATGGTGCCGTAGGTTCATTTTGATGTTACTGCATTGTCACATGGAATTTATTTAATAGTTTCAATAAGTTTCAGTGCTTCATGTTTACAATAAAGTTTATTTCGCACACTTGATGTTCGACAGCGAACGTAAAACTTAACGGAGTCTGACTACATGCCGTTGATACAATATTCGATCTAAGACTGAAGTGAGACGAACCTAAGACTGACCTAAGCTAGCGTACAAATAGCCTCTATTTATACGGTTTTAAACAATTACTGTCATTGTTATATACTGAATTCTGGATTTATACAATTAAAGCTTTTACGTACATCTTCCCAAATTATATAGAAATTTACAAGGAATAAAAGTGATTAATTTCATAGAAAGACAGAAAAGAATCTGTTTCTGTTAAGACTACAAATTAGATGTTTCATCATTGCAGCAATATATTTCGTTAATTTACATATATTATTTTATTGAGTTAAAGGAATATCATCCTATCGTTTTCAGGTGAATAGAGCGATTAGTTTTATTGAATAAAAGGCCTAGATTCATTTGGTTACATTTTGTGCGAGTAAAATTTTACATTTCTATATGGTTGTAATTACAGTTCTGTTAACTAACGTCAATTAAAGCAGGAGTATATTGCGTGGTCCCTCCCGCCGGAGGTTCGAGTCCTCCCTCTGGTATGTGTGTGTGTGTGTGTGTGTGTGTGTGTGTGTGTGTGTGTGGTTTTTCTTAGCATAAGTTAGTTTAAGTAGTGTGTAAGTCTAGAGACAGATGACCTCAGCAGTTTGGTCCCTTAGGAATTCACACACATTTTTTGAAACTGGAATAGGATTCAATGTCCCAAGGGGTTGTGGTATTATATTGTAAACATTATCGAACATCTATACAGTGAATTACAAAAGAGGGTGCAAATCAGATCTTCAAGCAATACGGCAGTGTAAATGTAAGAAAATTACATCAGGCATTACAAACAAACTTGCAAAATTCGCACCAAATCGATTGCGACTGATGATTTATTAGGAGGAAACTCACATGGTAAATAAAATATTTTCAGCTGTAAAGATATTGTCTATTACCATATTTGTTCAACGACCAACTGGCGTGCAAAGCATTGTGTTAATTTGATATTCAATTTTCAGTTGTTAAATCAATTTCATTAAACTGAACAATGTTTGTACCGTTCCATGTAACATTTGTGATGAAACTGTTATGAAATACAGTCAACTCAAATCTCGTTTCCTGTGTACGAATGCATTTTTAAATGGCGAGAATGAGGCCGCCCTCGCAGTATATTAAAGCTTCTTGCCAGAAGCGACTGTATATTTTTACTTACTGCTGTTTTTGTGACAGGTTTTATTATAAACACTGACATGTATTATTGGACTGTATTATAGTCCTTTTCCTTTCATAAGCTAACGAATGGCATTAATATGCTTCCACGCTATGATGGACAAAACATGTCAGTATTTATTGTACAGAAAAGTACTCGTCCCTTTGCGTACTATAATTTTGCTGAAAACCTTGTTTCAGATCGTGTAGAAACTTATCATGTGCGGCGTATCCCCAACACATATAATCCATTTACTTGTCTCTGGAAGGATACAAATCTCCTACCACGATAAATAATTACTTGGGTTATGTTACGACTCTGGAAGGATACAGCTTTCCTACCACGATAAAAAGTTACTTCGGTATGTTAGCTTTAGTTGGTACGCTGCAGTACTTGACCTAAAGTGCACAAAACGTAAATAGCCAGTGAGGTCATTCTTCACTGCAAATTCTTCAAATTACGTTCAACCATTCATTTATAGACATTCATTATAGACATTTCATTCATTATAGACATTTATAGGCATTCATTTATAGACATCGTAAAAACTATGACTAATAACGAAAAGGTAGCCACTTCACTGTCAAGCACGAATGTTCGGATACAATATATCAAATTTTTTATGAAATCACATGAGGAACGTTGCAGAGCGAAAAGAAAATCCCCACGAAAATCCGAAAACAGTATATTCTTAATTTTCGCGTGCAAATAGTAAAACGTTCTCCAAACAAACTAATTGCAGATCGTTTAGAACAGAAAGCGCCCTAAAACCGTCTTTTGTTTGTTTCGCGGCCGTTAGCCACTAGTCACTTGAATCAGCAGTTGTCTTGTGACAGCCAGAGCGAGAGCACCAGCAGCAGCGAGTACTGTTTGTATAAAGCGTTTATTTTGCATTTTGTTTACGACCTTCCACTAAGGAAGGGATTCTATTTGTGTTTATCTGCTCTGCATAGTAACTAACAGTTCTTGATAAAACTTTACGTAGTTTTCGTGTTAGATTTCTTAGTGTTTTCTTGATCGTTTAGAACAGAAAGCGCCCTAAAACCGTCTTTTGTTTGTTTCGCAGCCGTTAGCCACTAGTCACTTGAATCAGCAGTTGTCTTGTGACAGCCAGAGCGAGAGCACCAGCAGCAGCGAGTACTGTTTGTATAAAGCGTTTTTGTACTTATTTGCTGCGCTTAGCTTTTAAATAGTTTTTCTGGGAAAACCTAGCGTAGTTTTCGCGTCTCGTATTTCAGTGAGTGTTTCTTGATTATCAGAGTAGCTCATCAGAAGATTATCTTGGGAATTTGTCACCGTATAGAGTAGGGTAAACATAGTCATGTGTAGGGACTGTGGTTGTTGTGAGCGGACGCAAGGAGAATTGGCCACTCTTCGGGGGCAGGTGGAGGCTTCGTCTGTTAGGCTCATCGAGCTCGAGGCGCAGGCGTCGGCTCGTAGTGGCGTTGGGGCAACTGTGGTGAGACCTATGCCTACTTCGGTGGCCTTGGAATCACATGGAACCCCTGATGTCGCTGCGTCTTCCGGCAGTGAGCATCTTACCGGTCAGCCATCACTCCAGGGTGAATGGCGGACAGTGGTGGGCTCGCGCGTGCCTGGCCGAAAGGCGAAGGTGGGATCTGGCCGCGTGGCAGCTGCCTTACCCCTTTCCAACAGGTACGGGGTGCTTCCTAGTGGTGATGACATCGTTTCCGAGCCACCACAGGATGCCTCGCCTGTTGGGCCAGTGGCCGATTCTCCGGCAAGGTCCCGACAGTCACAGAGGGCGGGCCTATTAGTTATAGGGAGCTCCAACGTTAGGCGGGTTATGGAGCCCCTCAGGAAAATAGCGGGTAGGTCGGGGAAGAATGCCAGTGTGCACTCGGTGTGCTTGCCGGGGGGTCTCGTCCGTAATGTGGAGGAGGCCCTTCCGGCAGCTATTGAACGCACTGGGTGTGACCGGCTGCAGATAGTAGCACATGTCGGAACGAATGACGCCTGCCGCTGGGTTCTGAGGCCATCCTTGGTTCCTTCCGGCGGCTGGCTGATTTGGTGAAGACAACGAGCATCGCACGTGGAGTGCAAGCTGAGCTTAATATCTGCAGCATAGTGCCCAGAGTCGATCGCGGTCCTCTGGTTTGGAGCCGTGTGGAGGGTCTAAACCAGAGGCTCAGACGACTCTGCGACTATAATGGTTGCAAATTCATCGACCTCCGTTATTGGGTGGAGAACTGTAGGGCCCCCCTAGACAGGTCAGGCGTGCACTACACACCGGAAGCAGCTACTAGGGTAGCAGAGTACGTGTGGCGTGCACACGGGGTTTTTTTAGGTTAGAGGGACCCCCCCTTGGGCGAAACGATAAAATACCTGACGGCTTACCAGAGAGGACATTATCATCGTTGATAAAGAACGTCCGTCCTCAGAGACCAAAAACAGGAAAAGTTAACGTAATATTGGTAAACTGCAGGAGTATCCAGGGCAAGGTTCCTGAATTAGTATCTCTTATTGAAGGAAATAGTGCGCATATAGTATTAGGAACGGAAAGTTGGTTAAAACCGGAAGTGAACAGTAACGAAATCCTAGACACAGAATGGAATATATACCGCAAGGATAGGATAAACGCCAATGGTGGAGGAGTATTTATAGCAGTAAAGAATTCAATAATATCCAGTGAAGTTATTAGCGAATGCGAATGTGAAATAATCTGGGTTAAGTTAAGTATCAAAGGTGGGTCAGATATGATAGTCGGATGCTTCTATAGACCACCTGCATCAGCAACCGTAGTAGTTGAGCGCCTCAGAGAGAACCTGCAGAACGTCGTGAAGAAGTTTCGTGATCATACTATTGTAATAGGGGGAGACTTCAATCTACCAGGCATAGAATGGGATAGTCACACAATCAGAACTGGAGCCAGCGACAGAGACTCTTGTGACATTATCCCGACTGCCTTGTCCGAGAATTACTTCGAGCAGATAGTTAGAGAACCAACTCGTGAAGCTAACGTTTTAGACCTCATAGCAACAAATAGACCGGAACTTTTCGACTCCGTGAATGTAGAAGAGGGTATCAGTGATCATAAGTCAGTGGTTGCATCAATGACTACAAGTGTAATAAGAAATGCCAAGAAAGGAAGGAAAATATATTTGCTTAACAAGAGTGATAGGGCACAAATCGCAGAATATCTGAGTGACCACCATCAAACGTTCATTTCTGAGGAAGAGGATGTGGAACAAAAATGGAAAAAATTCAGAAACATCGTCCAGTACGCCTTAGATAAGTTCGTACCGACTAAGGTCCAAAGCGAGGGGAAAGATCCACCGTGGTATAACAATCATCTACGAAAGGTACTACGGAAACAAAGAAAGCTTCATCATAGGTTTAAGAGTAGTCGAATCATAGCTGATAAGGAAAAGCTGAACGAAGCGAAAAAGAGCGTAAAGAGAGCAATGAGAGAAGCATTCAACGAATTCGAACATAAAACATTGGCAAACAATCTAAACAAGAACCCTAAAAAGTTTTGGTCATATGTAAAATCGGTAAGCGGATCTAAATCCCCTATTCAGTCACTCGTTGACCACGATGGCACCGAAACAGAGGACGACCGAAGAAAGGCAGAAATACTGAATTCAGTGTTCCGAAACTGTTTCACTGCGGAAAATCGTAACACGGTCCCTGACTTCAGCCGTCGCACGGACGCCAAAATGGAAAATATTGAAATAAACGATATCGGAATTGAAAAACAACTGCTATCACTTAGTAGCGGAAAAGCATCCGGACCAGACGAGATACCCTTAAGATTCTACAGTGATTATGCTAAAGAACTTGCCCCCATTCTATCAGCAATTTATCGTAGATCGCTGGAAGAACGTAAAGTACCTAGCGACTGGAAGAAAGCGCAGGTCGTTCCCATTTTCAAGAAGGGTCATAAATCAGATGCGAATAATTATAGGCCTATTTCGCTTACGTCAATCTGTTGTAGAATAATGGAACATGTTTTGTGTTCTCGTATTATGACGTTCTTAGATAATACAAATCTCCTTCATCATAACCAACATGGATTCCGCAAACAGAGATCATGTGAAACTCAGCTCGCCCTATTTGCCCAAGAAATTCACAGTGCCGTAGACACTGGCGAGCAGATTGATGCCGTATTCCTGGACTTCAGGAAGACATTTGATACGGTTCCGCACTTACGTTTAGTGAAAAAAATACGAGCTTACGGAATATCGGACCAGGTTTGTGATTGGATTCAGGATTTCCTAGAAGAAAGAACACAACATGTCATTCTTAACGGTTCAAAATCTGCAGATGTAGAGGTAATTTCGGGAGTACCGCAGGGAAGCGTGATAGGACCTTTATTGTTTACAATATACATAAATGACTTAGTTGACAACATCGGTAGCTCCGTGAGGCTATTTGCAGATGACACGGTTGTCTACAAGAAAGTAGCAACATCAGAAGACTCGTACGTACTCCAGGAGGACCTGCAGAGGATTAATGCATGGTGCGACAGCTGGCAGCTTTCCCTAAACGTAGATAAATGTAATATAATGCGCATACATAGGGGCAGAAATCCATTCCAGTACGATTATGCCATAGGTGGTAAATCATTGGAAGCGGTAACGACCGTAAAATACTTAGGAGTTACTATCCGGAGCGATCTGAAGTGGAATGATCACATAAAACAAATAGTGGGAAAAGCAGGCGCCAGGTTGAGATTCATAGGAAGAATTCTAAGAAAATGTGACTCATCGACGAAAGAAGTAGCTTACAAAACGCTTGTTCGTCCGATTCTTGAGTATTGCTCATCAGTATGGGACCCTTACCAGGTTGGATTAATAGAAGAGATAGACATGATCCAGCAAAAAGCAGCGCGATTCGTCATGGGGACATTTAGTCAGCGCGAGAGCGTTACGGAGATGCTGAACAAGCTCCAGTGGCGGACACTTCAAGAAAGGCGTTACGCAATACGGAGAGGTTTATTATCGAAATTACGAGAGAGCACATTCCGGGAAGAAATGGGCAACATATTACTACCGCCCACATATATCTCGCGTAATGATCACAACGAAAAGATCCGAGAAATTAGAGCAAATACGGAGACTTACAAGCAGTCGTTCTTCCCACGCACAATTCGTGAATGGAACAGGGAAGGGGGGATCAGATAGTGGTACAATAAGTACCCTCCGCCACACACCGTAAGGTGGCTCGCGGAGTATAGATGTAGATGATGTAGATGTAGAAAAGGAAGTAGCTTTGCCTCATTTATATAAAACAATTATCCATATGTCTGAAAATTTGGTTTCCATTTCGGTTCTTTTGTGTTGCAGGGAGTTTTTCACAAACATCCCGCAACAATAATACCGCGTTTATGAGTCAGAGACAACGAATTGGGATAATGAGTCTGAATAAAAATCAGTGCGTACTAGACTTCAGAATAATATTGTCTTATAATGCCTTAGTGAACTGAGGGCTGTTTTTAACATTAAAGATATTATCTAAGCAGTAACTGCCAAGACTGACTGAGTGCGTTGCTTAACTACTATCGCAGGGTGAACTATGAGAAATGTGGACACTAAACAAAGCAGCGTGTGTCAAATCATGAATGTATTACGTATTCCTATGACTCATAAATGGAGAATATTTGTAACTTATCAAATTAATTGAGATTTTCGTACTGAAATGTGAATGTAATGCGTGTCACGAACTGTGAACTTATAACAACTTGCTAAATACGAGGGGCGTTTGAAAAGTCCATGCAAAGTCCGAGAGATGGCACCACCAGCGCGTATCGAGGTCATGTTTAGGTAGTAGCATCTTTGGAAAGAACGCATACCAAGTTTCAGCCATATTGGTCTATTTCTTTGTGTTTGGCTTTTGTGTGAATCGAGGAAATCTTGTGATTGTCAAAAAATGGACGAAAAAGAATTTGTGTGGTGATTAAACATTACTTTACGAAAGGCAAAACGCCTCAGGAGACTAAACAGAAGCTTGATAAACATTACGGTAACTCTGCACCCTTCGATTAGAACAGTTTATAAGTGACTCTTGAAATTTTCCTGGCGTATCGAATATTCCACAAGATTTCGGGATTGCAGCCGGAACTCATCGACTTCTTTCCACTAAGTCGATGAGATCCGGCTGCAATCCCGAAATCTTGTGGAATAGTTTATAAGTGGTTTCAAAATTTTCGGACTGACCATATGGGCACAAGTGATGCTGAACGTTCTGGACGCCCTATGGAGGTTACGACTCCAGAAATCATTGATAAAATCGATGATATGGTGATGGATGACAGAAGAGTTAAGGTGCATGAGATTGCTAGCGCTGTGGGCATCTCGAATGAACAGGTACATAATATTTTGCAAAAACATTTGGACATGAGAAAGCTATCCACAAGAAGGGTTCCACGATTTCTCATGCTTGACCAAAAACGGAATCGTGTGAAGTGTTGCAAGGACTGTTTGCAGCTGTTCAGGAAGAATCCACAGGACTTTAAGCGTCGTTTCGTCACTATGGATGAACCATGAATACATTACTATACTCCTGAGAGCAAACATCTAAACAATGGGTTACCAAGGGAGAATCTGCACCAAAAAAGGTGAAGACCATTCCTTCGGCCAGAAAGGTTATGGCGACTGTCTTTTGGGATTCACAAGGGATAATCCTCATCGACTATCTGGAAAAGGGTAAAACTATTACAGGTGCATATTATTCATCGTTATTGGACCGTTTGAAAACCGAGCTGCAAGAAAGACGCCGGTGATTGGACCGCAAAAAAGTCCTTTTCCATCACGACAATGCACCAGCACACTCCCCAGCAGCTGTGGTCGCAAAATTATTGGAAATAGGATTCCAACTCGTTTCACATCCCCCCTACTCTCCAGACTTGGTTCCCTCGGACTACTATTTGTTTCCCAATTTGAAGAAATGGCTGGCGGGACAAAGATTTTATTCAAACGAGGAGGTGATTGCTGCAACTAATAGCTATTTTGCAGACTTGGACAATTCCTATTATTCGGAAGGGATCAACAAATTAGAACAGCGTTTGACGAAGTGTATAAGTCTAAAAAGAGACTATGTCGAAAAATAAAAACGGTTTACCCCAAACACGTAAGTAGTTTTTATTTTTGCACGGCCTTTTTAAACGCCCTTCGTAGTAATGTTTCAGAACATACTTCTCACTTTTCTGATACTGCAACAGCAGTGGACTTTCTGTTGCTATGGAATAATAGGGTGATCTGAATGCATTTTCATGTTGCCTAATTTCAGGACAAACTGCTAACCAGTTTTCTTGGTTCAAATGGCTCTGAGCACTATGGGACTTAACTTCTGAGGTCATCAGTCCCCTAGAGCTTAGAACTACTTAAACCTAACTAACCTAAGGACACCACACACATCCATGCCCGAGGCAGGATTCGAACCTGCGACCGTAGCAGTCACGCGGTTCCAGACTGTAGCGCCTAGAACCGCACGGCCACTCCGGCCGGCTATTTTTCATGCAGCTTACTATTATTCCAACTTAGTTCTCGATACGATGTTATATGTTCGTAGTTTGCGCGTTTAGTTCCTGCACGAGTTTAACTTATATTGTTACGTAGTGATTATCGATACCATTGTTGATTGAATCTCTACTTGCTTTGTTGTTGTGGTAGGGAATACTTATGCAGAGACCGCTGTTAATTATTTCTGGAATATTTCTTCCCCTTTTTCCTGCTTGAGGTTGACCACAGGCAAGTTCTGAGCATTCCAGTGTAGATCCAGGCAGTGTTTTGTCGGTTTTGCATTGAGATTTGGTGCTCCCTTTAACTCTAAAGCATTTCAACTGTATCGGAAATAACTGACATCCTTTTGTAAATACTTTCCAGTACGCCATATCTCTCCCCCCCCCCCCCCCCCCGCCCCACCCAACCCCCGCTGTTTCCCATAAAAGTTTCACTGAGAAGTGTGGGAACATAATTACATTTAAGTTCATCAGTGAACTACTGTGAACAATCAATATTGAGATAGGAAATTTATGACAAATAAATGACATAAAATAATTATGTACCTTTCACCACAAAGGTTCGCTCATATCACCTCGAAACTGCAGTCCGCAGCCCGTGGTCTAGTGGCTAGCGTTGCTGCCTCTGGATCACGGTGTCCCAGGTTTGATTCGCGGCTGGGTTCTCTGTCCGGGAACTGCGTGTTTGTGTTGTCCTCATCATAACATCATCATTAGGGACAGTGGCTAGACTGTGTAAAAATTGGGACTGCGCAGTTGAGCGCTCCACAGTCCAAACATCATCATCGTCATCATGGAAGCTGCAAATCAAATGTGAGTGTCTTCATCTCTGTATAGAAAAATGGAGAAAAATTGCTGGCCATACAGTACACGTTAAACGTTCGTTAACAGAGCAATAATAAATAGCGATGTAGCTATGGCGTGAAGACAAGGTGGTCGTGAAGGGAGGAAAAAGATGGCAGTACTGTCTTCGCTCACATTCAGGTTATCACGTTGTTTTTATTTTCCTGTATGTTGGATTTTTCGTAGAGTGCGGCGGGCATTGTCGTAGCGGCGAGCCAGGTCAGGTGTACCTACTGCTGTTTGGGCGTTGTTGGCCGGTGTTTTCCATAGGATCGCGCGTGGTTGGTATCTGCATGACCGCAACACTAAACTGATAAAAAAAGTTTTGCACCACCTGCAGATCTGCGTACGTGTGTGCACTTAGATTCAAGGTTAACCGAACAGTAAGTAATGAGGGTGGTGGCAATACTTGTTTTGAACAGTATATTATTACGTAGGTGCAAAGGATAACTGTTAGGGTGGTGGCAATACTTGTTTTGAACAGTATGTTATTACGTAGGTGCAAAGGATAACTGTTAACAATGTCAAGGGGCAGCAAAACTAATTTTTTACAGTCAAGTGATGCTCCTCCCCTAAATTCGCCGCACTGGCCACATAGCAGTTGGCCCTTACGACATAGCCGCCCATGAGGGCCCGATTACTCTCAACTAATGTTCGAAAGTGCTATGCAGAATTTGTTACACATGCATACAGAGGCTGTCCCCCATTAGGAATCACAGACTGAAAAGCCGGCCAGAGTGGCCGAGCGGTTCTAGGCGCTGCAGTCTGGAACCGCGCGACCGCTACGGTCGCAGGTCCGAATCCTGCCTCGGTCATGGATGTGTGTGATGTCCTTAGGTTAGTTAGGTTTAAGTAGTTCTAGGGGACTGATGACCTCAGATATTAAGTCCCATAGTGCTCAGAGCCATTACAAGTTGACTTTTATAAACGATTATACTTTGCGAAACGACAAACATATTGCTACTACAGTGTAACATGCTTACATAAAGTATGAAGTGCAATTAAAATTTCAAAATGTAGTTAAAGGCCATTGTGGCCTTAGTGAAGTACCAACTAAGGAGCAAATGCTATGTTCTAACCTATACATTTCGCATTTATTTACTGTTTTGTATTTTATATTCGTATGTCTCATTAAACTTCTGCTCAACAACAGGCAATGTAAATATTACGGTCGAAAGTTAGAAATTACAAGATGCTGATGGGAATAAAATATTGTCATGAGCTATAAATTACATTTCTTTACTTCTTCTATTTTGTGTTTGTATTCGCTTAGTTAATTATTAAATTGATTGTTAATAATTAATTATTAATTAAGAAATTCATGTCAACAGCTGGTGTGAATACTAGTGTCGCAAAAACAATAAATGACAAGTTCACGACACCAAGGAAATCAACATTCTGCTCTGAGCAGGAAGTGTCGCTCGAAGCGGGTGGCTGCAACTCAAAAATTTGCGCTAAGAGAAAGGCGTCAATCCCACAACCACCCTTACCCCTTAGTGTTGCTGGTGCAGGACTTTGTGCACGAGCTGACCTTTCGATATGTCCCATAAGTGTTCGATGGGATTCATGTCGGGCGATCTGGGTGGCCAAATCATTGAATCTTCAGTTGTAGAAACCAAATAAGTCACTTTTTTACAATTTTCAGGAGAAACTCTTCAGGAGAAACAAGAAAACTGAATTCTGCCATATGTATTACTGCTACATTACTGGAACTTCTCAGAACTGACACTGACTTAATTCTGCTTTCATTGAGAGAGAAATAATTAACTTAAGAGTACATCATTTTGATATTTAATGATTTCAAAGTTTTTTGGCTAATTTGGGCTGGTCTATGTGGCCAAGCGGTTCTAGGCGCTTCAGTTTGGAACCGCGCGACCGCTGCGGTCGCATGTTCGAATCCTGCCTCGATCATGGATGTGTGTGCCGGCCGAAGTGGCCGTGCGGTTAAAGGCGCTGCAGTCTGGAACCGCAACACCGCTACGGTCGCAGGTTCGAATCCTGCCTCGGGCATGGATGTTTGTGATGTCCTTAGGTTAGTTAGGTTTAACTAGTTCTGTTCTAGGGGACTAATGACCTCAGCAGTTGAGTCCCATAGTGCTCAAAGCCATTTGAACCATGGATGTGTGTGATGTCCTTAGGTTAGTTAGGTTTAAGTAGTTCTAGGGGACTGATGACCTCAGATGTTAAGTCCCATAGGGCTCAGAGACAATTTGAACCATTTGACTAATTTGGTTTCAACAGCTTACAAAAATATTTTTTGCTTTTTTAGGATTTAATTGTGTGTCCACTTCTTTAACACATTTATTTATAAAATTATAAACAGCCGACCAGTTGCAATGGATGAAGAATTCTTTACCTAGGTTTCGACAAATATAAATTTGTCTTCTTCAGAAGGTGGCAATTTTACATTAGTAAGGACTAATGTAAAATTGCCACCTTCTGAAGAACACAAATTTGTATTTGTCGAAACCTAGGTAAAGAATTCATTATCCATTGCAACTGGTCGGCTGGTTATAATTTTATTACAGTGGGACCGTTGCTGTTGCGCAGCTATGTTTAAAATACATTTATTTATTTAGTCGTATGGCTAGGGCCCCCCGTCAGGCAGACCGCTTGCCGGGTGCCGGTCTTTTAATTTGACGCCACTTCGGCGACCTGCAGTCGATGATGATGATGACAGGATGATGATGAGGACAGCACAACACCCAGTCCCTGGGCGGAGAAAATTCCCCGACCCAGCCAGGAACCGAACCCAGGCCCAGAGGACTGACAGTCCATCACGCTGACCATTCAGCTACCGGGGGCGGACCGTAATACATTAGCATGGTCTGACAAGGTAGAACAAACTAACAGCAATAATGATTAACTGTACATTAGCTATAAGTTTAGTCAATCACTGGGCAAGTAAGCACTTCTTCATACAATGATCTCTCTGCAGCTGGCACATATTCGATGACTTTCTTCACATCTCCCATCCTCATTCTGAAATAAGAACTTGGTACGTTGGGTAACCCACTGGAATGCTGTCCATTAATCGTGGAATGATGGGCTCATGCCGTTTTTCTCTCACTAATCCATCGATATACAGAAGTCCAACCACCTCTCCTGTCACAAGGTATTGTACACACATCAAAAAAAGTTTTGCATCAGCCCAGTTCCCAGAACTCCTGAAGATAGACGTTGACTGTGGATATCACAGACGAAGTTCATTTGACCACTAAACCCGTCCAAAGATGTAAACAACCATGCATGAGCAGCGTCTGTTAGACGCAGGGAGTCCGACAGCCGATCAGTTCCAGTCATTCCACCAGGAAGGAGGTACACGGCTCGTGTTGTCTGTAGTTCAACTGTGACTAGACGGTCAACACCGCGGTTCGATCGCGTCCGCGTTGTTACTTTGTGCCAGGAAGGGTTCTCAGCAACAGAAGTGTCCAGGCATCTCAGAGTGAACTGAAGCGATGTTGTTCGAACATGGAGGAGATACAGAGAGTCAGGAACTGTCGATGACATGCCTCGCTCAGGCCGCCCAAGGATTATACTACAGTGACCGCTATCTACGGATTATGACTCGGAGGAACCCTGACAGCAACGCCACCATGTTGAATAATGCTTTTCGAGCAACCACAGGACGTCGTGTTACGACCGAAACTGCGCGCAGTAGGCAGCATGATGCACAACTTCACTCCTCTGGGGAGGTCCATCTTTGCAACCACGACACCCTACAACGCAGTACAGATGGGCCCAATAACACGCCGAAAGGACTGCTCAGGATTGGCATCACGTTCTCTTCGCCAATGAGTGTCGTATGTGTCTTCCACCAGACAATCGTCGGAGACTTGTTTGGAGGGAACCTAGTCAAGCTGAACGACTGAGACATACTGCCCAACCAGTGCAGCAAGGTGGAGGTTCCTTGCTGTTTTCGGGTGGCATTACGTGGGACCGACATACGCCGCTGGAAGGCGCCGTAACGGCTGTGCGGTACGCGAATGCCATCCTCCGACAAGATAGTGCAACCATATCGGCAGCATATTGGCGAGGCATTCGCCTTCATGGACGACAATTCGGGTCCCCATCGTGCACATCTTGTGAATGACTTCCTTCAGGATAACGAAATCCGCTCGACTAGACTGGCCACCATGTTCTCCAGACATAAACCCTACCTAACATGCCCGGGATAGATTGGAAAGGGCTGTTTATGGACGACGTGACCCACCAGCCACTCTGAGGGATCTACGCCGAATCGCCTTTGAGCAGTGGGACAATTTGGACCAACAGTGCCTTGATCAACTTGTGGATAGTACGCCACGACAAATACAGGCATGCGTCAATCCAAGAGGACGCGCTTCTGGGTATTAGAGGTACCGGTGTGTACAGCAATCTGGACCACCAACTCTGAAGGTCGCGCTGTATGGTGATAAAACATGCAATGTGTGGTTTTCGTGAGTAATAAAAAGGGCGGAAATGATGATTATGTTGATCTCTATTCCAAATTTCTGTACAGGTTCCGGAACTCTCGGAATCGAGGTGATGCAAAACATTTTTTGATGTGTGCATTTCTTTGAAGCTAATCGGAGCGAAGAAGATTTTTTTTATTCCGTTGTTCTGTCACTGTCTCACATGAAACATGTGGTGTCACCGCCAGACACCACACTTGCTAGGTGGTAGCCTTTAAATCGGCCGCGGTCCGCTAGTATACGACGGACCCGCGTGTCGCCACTGTCAGTGATTGCAGACCTAGCGCCGCCACACGGCAGGTCTAGAGACACTTCCTAGCACTCGCGCCAGTTGTACAGCCGACTTTGCTAGCGATGGTTCACTGACAAATTACGCTCTCATTTGCCGAGACGATAGTTAGCATAGCCTTCAGCTACGTCATTTGCAAGGCGCGATTATCATTTGCTATTTATCTTGTGATGCATGTACCGTCAGACCGATGTTCACCAATTATGGATTAAAGTTAAGTATTCCAGCAGCTACGTATTATTTTTACTAGACTCAACTCCTTTAACTGTTCCAGACCTCACGCCAGCCTGCGTGAGCTTAAACGCGTGCCTTTCGGCTACCGGTCATAGTGGCTTGGCTGTCTTGCCAAGTCACAAAAAAACAGCTGTTTTTCTTAAATATTTTGGCCACCAATCGTCGAAATCTTGTATTTCCTCTCGATTAACTAGTTTTACTGTCACATTTCTGTTACTGCTTACTATCAATTCCATGTACACTCCTGGAAATTGAAATAAGAACACCGTGAATTCATTGTACCAGGAAGGGGAAACTTTATTGACACATTCCTGGGGTCAGATACATCACATGATCACACTGACAGAACCACAGGCACATAGACACAGGCAACAGAGCATGCACAATGTCGGCACTAGTACAGTGTATATCCACCTTTCGCAGCAATGCAGGCTGCTATTCTCCCATGGAGACGATCGTAGAGATGCTGGATGTAGTCCTGTGGAACGGCTTGCCATGCCATTTCCACCTGGCGCCTCAGTTGGACCAGCGTTCGTGCTGGACGTGCAGACCGCGTGAGACGACGCTTCATCCAGTCCCGAACATGCTCAATGGGGGACAGATCCGGAGATCTTGCTGGCCAGGGTAGTTGACTTACACCTTCTAGAGCACGTTGGGTGGCACGGGATACATGCGGACGTGCATTGTCCTGTTGGAACAGCAAGTTCCCTTGCCGGTCTAGGAATGGTAGAACGATGGGTTCGATGACGGTTTGGATGTACCGTGCACTATTCAGTGTCCCCTCGACGATCACCAGTGGTGTACGGCCAGTGTAGAAGATCGCTCCCCACACCATGATGCCGGGTGTTGGCCCTGTGTGCCTCGGTCGTATGCAGTCCTGATTGTGGCGCTCACCTGCACGGCGCCAAACACGCATACGACCATCATTGGCACCAAGGCAGAAGCGACTCTCATCGCTGAAGACGACACGTCTCCATTCGTCCCTCCATTCACGCCTGTCGCGACACCACTGGAGGCGGGCTGCACGATGTTGGGGCGTGAGCGGAAGACGGCCTAACGGTGTGCGGGACCGTAGCCCAGCTTCATGGAGACGGTTGCGAATGGTCCTCACCGATACCCCAGGAGCAACAGTGTCCCTAATTTGCTGGGAAGTGGCGGTGCGGTCCCCTACGGTACTGCGTAGGATCCTACGGTCTTGGCGTGCATCCGTGCGTCGCTGCGGTCCGGTCCCAGGTCGACGGGCACGTGCACCTTCCGCCGACCACTGGCGACAACATCGATGTACTGTGGAGACCTCACGCCCCACGTGTTGAGCAATTCGGCGGTACGTCCACCCGGCCTCCCGCATGCCCACTATACGCCCTCGCTCAAAGTCCGTCAACTGCACATACGGTTCACGTCCACGCTGTCGCGGCATGCTACCAGTGTTAAAGACTGCGATGGAGCTCCGTATGCCACGGCAAACTGGCTGACACTGACGGCGGCGGTGCACAAATGCTGCGCAGCTAGCGCCATTCGACGGCCAACACCGCGGTTCCTGGTGTGTCCGCTGTGCCGTGCGTGTGATCATTGCTTGTACAGCCCTCTCGCAGTGTCCGGAGCAAGTATGGTGGGTCTGACACACCGGTGTCAATGTGTTCTTTTTTCCATTTCCAGGAGTGTATATTCAGGAAAGCTTTCTTGCAAACCAGTTTCCCTTCACTTACAAGCATTACACTATGCGATCAAAAGTATCCGGACACCCCCCAAAACATACCTTTTTCATATTATGTGCATTGTGCTGCCACCTACTGCCACGTACTCCATATCAGCCACCTCAGTAGTCATTAGACATCGTGAGAGAGCAGAATGGGGCGCTTAGCGGAACTCACAGACTTCGAACGTGGTCAGGTGATTGGGCGTCACTTGTGTCGTACGTCTGTACGCCTAATTTCCACACTCCTAAACATCCCTGAGTCCTCTGTTTTCAGTGTGATAGTGAAGTGAAAACGTGAAGGGATACGTACAGCACAAAAGCGTACAGGCCGACCTCGTCTGTTGACTGACAGAGACCGCCGACAGGTGAAGAGGGTCGTAATGTGTAATAGGCAGACGCCTATCCATACCACCGCTGTAAGTACTATGACAGGTGGAAGGTGAGAAAACTTGGATTTCATGGTCGAGCGACTGCTCATAAGCCACACGTCACGTCGGTAAATGCCATAAGATGCCTCGCTTGGTGTAAGGAGCGTAAACATTGGACGATTGAACAGTGTCAAAACGTTGTGTGGAGTGACGAATCACGGTACACGATGTGGCGTTCAGATGGCAGGGTGTGGAGATGACGAATGCCCGGTGTACGTCATCTGCCAGCGTGTGTAGTGCCAACAGTAAAATTCGGAGGCTGTGGTGTTATGGTGTGGTCGTGTTTTTCATGGAGGGGACTTGCACCCCATGTTGGTTTGCGTAGCACTTCACAGCACAGGCCTAAACTGATGTTTTAAGCACCTTCTTGGTTCCAATTGTTGAAGAGCAATTCGGGGATGGCGACTGCATCTTTCAACACGATCGAGCACCTGTTCATAATCCACGGCGTGTGGCGGAGTGGTTACACGACAATAACATTCCTGTAATGGACTGGCCTACACAGAGTCCTGACCTGAATCCTATAGGATGTTTTGTAACGCGGACTTCGTGCCAGGCCTCACCGATCGACATCGATACCTCTACTCAGTGCAGCTCTCCGTGAAGAATGGTCTGCCATTCCCCAAGAAACCCTCCAGCAGCTGATTGAATGTATGCCTGCGAGAGTGGAAGCTGTCATCAAGCTAAGGGTGAGCCAACACCATACTGAATTCCAGCGTTACCGATGGAAGGCGCCATGAACTTGTAAGTGATTTTCAGCCAGGTGTCCGGATACTTTTGATAATATAGTGTATATGATAAAGAAAGGTTGCATCCCTACAATTTTCACATTCTGGACCAGATATCTGAGGACGCCTCTGCTTTACTTCCTTTGCTTCAATAAGGCGCCGCAGATGTAAGTCCTGAGCACTTTTGGTAGGAAGATCAAGAAATTTTGCTAACATATTAATACATTGAATTACGCCAATGGAGTCATAACATTTCATTCTGCAGCTGAAAGGTTCAAATGGCTGTGAGCACTACGGGACTTAACATCTGAGGTCATCAGTCCCCTAGAACTTAGAACTACTTAAACCTAACTAACCTAAGGACATCACACACATCCATGCCCGAGGCAGGATTCGAACCTGCGATCGTAGCAGTCGCGCGGTTGCAGACTGAAGCGCCCAGAACCACTCGGTCACCGCGGCCGGCGCAGCTGAAAGGAAATTAATAATATAAGACTAGTATTGCTAGCAATACTGATAATACTTACGTCTATATAGTTTCCTACGGTTGTTCCAAGAAAGACTGATAATTACCTGCAAGATTCTCTAACTGCTTTCCCTGGAACATAATCTCCTCTGTAATTCCGATAAGGCAGTTCTGTGGTACGTGCTGTCTTTACCTTATTGTAACGTGCGCTACAATTCTTCCTTCCTGGAGCCATAGTAATACAACCAAGTGCCGCTCAATGAACATTAACAGTGACTGTTAGGTCCTCAGCAAAGGAAGTGGATAATTTTATCAACAATGTGTAGTATTGGAGGAAAACAGGTTCCCGCAGGAACGAGCGGCATCTGTTGAAACGAAATAAGTCAGTGACTTATTTGGTTTCAACAACAAACAGCGCAAAGTGCACCACCTTTTCTACCATTTGTAGGAGCATGATCTGTTTAGTTTGAACACCAAACGATAGGTTGTACTCTTAAATGTACTGTTCAGTGAAAAAATGGAAACTAAAAATTTTGACTTATTAGATTTCAAGAATTTGCGATTCAGTTATCCAGAATGTCAATAATTCAAGAACAGTCTTAATCGCATTTATTATTGTTATAATTCCGCCAATCGGTTTCATCCCGACGTAGCGGTCATCTTCTGGGCGTTTACACCATTGGTCGCCGGTATGTAGTGACACCACCAGCAGTCGACCAATGGAAGATGACCCCTACGTCGGGTTGAAACCGGTTGGCGGTATAATAACAGTAAGTGCGATTAAGACTGTTTTTGAATAATTGATTAATCATACTAATCGCTGCTTCTCTCCACAACCATGTTGTCCAAAAATGTCGAGAATGTGCTTCAAACCAATCACAAACATTTGTGGCCCTGTGACATGACATCGTTGTTTAGGAAGATGAAGTCCATGAATGGCTGCAGCTGGTCTTCAGGTAGCTGAACATAAGCATTTCCAGTCAATGATCAGTTTAGTTGGACTAGAAGACCCCGTCTGTTCCATGTAAACACAACCCACGCCATTATGGAGCCACCACCAGCTTCACTCGAAATTCACGATCCATTGACCACAAATCGATACAGCGTAGCCTAGCTACTGTTTTCTGTCGTGATTACTGAAACCGACTTCTACATCAACATCACACTCCGCAAGCCACCTAATGGTGTATGGCGGTACCACTATCTAATCCCTCCAAACCTGTTCCACTAGCGAATAGTGCGTGGGAAGAATGGTTGTCGGTAAGCCTCTGTATTGGCTCTAATTTCTCGAATTTTCTCCACGTGGTCAATACGCGAGACGTCTGTGGGGAGGAAGTAATATGCTGTCCAACTCCTCTTGAAAAGTGCTGCCCCGAAATTTCAATGGTAAATCTCTCTGCGACGCACAACGCCTCTCTTGTAACGTTTGCCAGTGGAGTTTGTTTAGCATCTCCGTAGCGCTCTCTCGCCAGCTAAACGATCCCGTGACGAAACGCGGCCGGCCGATGTGGCTGAGCGGTTCTAGGCGCTTCGGTCCTGAACCGCGATGCTGCTACGGTCGCAGGTTCGAATCCTGCCTCGGGCATGGATGTGTGTGATGTCCTTAGGTTGGTTCGGTTTAAGTAGTTCTAAGTTCTAGGGGACTGATGACCTCAGATGTTAATGCCATAGTGCTCAGAGCCATTTGAACCATTTGACGAAACGCGCCGCTCTTCGTTGGATCTCTCTATCTGCTCTACGAGGTGCATTCAAGTTCTAAGGACTCTGATTTTTTTCTCCGGACTGGAAAGAGATAGAAACATGCGCATTGTTTTAAAATGAGGCCGCGTTCATTGTCAATATGTCCCAGAGATGGCAGCACCGTACGGCAGATGGAATTTTACCGCCAGCGGCGAGAATGAGAACTGTTTTAAATACTTAAAATGGCGACGTTTTCCTTACTTGAACAGCGTGCAATCATTCGTTTTCTGAATTTGCGTGGTGTGAAACCAATTGAAATTCATCGACAGTTGAAGGAGACATGTGGTGATGGAGTTATGGATGTGTCGAAAGTGCGTTCGTGGGTGCGACAGTTTAATGAAGGCAGAACATCGTGTGACAACAAACCGAAACAACCTCGGGCTCGCACAAGCCGGTCTGACGACATGATCGAGAAAGTGGAGAGAATTGTCTTGGGGGATCGCCGAATGACTGTTGAACAGATCGCCTCCAGAGTTGGCATTTCTGTGGGTTCTGTGCACACAATCCTGCATGACGACCTGAAAATGCGAAAAGTGTCATCCAGGTGGGTGCCACGAATGCTGATGGACGACCACACGGCTGCCCGTGTGGCACGTTGCCGAGCAATGTTGACGCACAACGACAGCACGAGTGGGACTTTCTTTTCGTCGGTTGTGACAATGGATGAGACGTGGATGCCATTTTTCAGTCCAGAAACAAAGCGCCAGTCAGCAGATTCACCGCCACCAAACAAATTTCGGGTAACCGCCACTGCTGAAAAAATGATGGTGTCCATGTTCTGGGACAGCGAGGGCGTAATCCGTACCCATTGCGTTCCAAAGGGCACTACGGTAACAGGTGCATCCTACGAAAATGTTTTGAAGAACAAATTCCTTCCTGCACTGCAACAAAAACGTCCGGGAAGGGCTGCGCGTGTGCTGTTTCACCGAGACAACGCACCCGCACATCGAGTTAACGTTGCGCAACAGTTTCTTCGTGATAACAACTTTGAAGTGATTCCTCGTGCTGCCTACTCACCTGACCTGGCTCCTAGTGACTTTTGGCTTTTTCCAACACTGAAAGACACTCTCCGTGGCCGCACATTCACCAGCCGTGCTGCTATTGCCTCACCGATTTTCCAGTGGTCAAAACAGACTCCTAAAGAAGCCTTCGCCGCTGTCATGGAATCATGGCGTCAGCGTTGTGAAAAATGTGTACGTCTGCAAGGCGATTACGTCGAGAAGTAACGCCAGTTTCATCGATTTCGGGTGAGTAGTGAATTAGAAAAAAAATCGGAGGTCTTAGAACTTGAATGCACCTCGTAATTCAAGTACCACTACAAACTGGACCACCTCGTTGGGGTTTGCTGAGCCCCAGATGCGTAAATTAAGTGTGCTCACATTTCCACTTAGGTGAAATCACTGAAGATGGCACGATCCAAAAATCTTCATCATCATGCAAAAAATGGGTCAAATGGCTCTGAGCACTATGTGACTTAACTTCTGAGGTCATCAGTCGCCTAGAACTTAGAACTACTTAAACCTAACTAACCTAAGGACATCACACACATCCATGCCCGAGGCAGGATTCGAACCTGCGACCGTAGCGGTCGCTCGGTTCCAGACTGCAGCGCCCAGAACCGCAAGCCCACTTCGGCCGGCTATTCATCAAGCAGCAAACTTTCATTTTTATTTATTTATTTATGCGTCTAGCTCCGTAGGACCAAATTGAGGAGGAAATCTTCAAGATCATGGAACGTGTCAGTACATGGAATTACAACGTAAAAGTAACAGCAGATAAAATGAAATGTTTATGAACCCGAAAAAAGTAAAGCCATAAGTTTAAGTAAACACAATCAGTAATGTAACACAAGAATCAGCCTAACTTTTCAAGTAAGTCCTCAACAGAACAGAAGAAACAGCCATCGACGTTTTTCTTAATCACGCTTTAGCCACGTAGTTTTTATTTCAAAAACCGCTTACAGTCACAGCCTCTACAGCATTGTGCTCTGATTGTCGGGTTGTATGAAAAGGGCTGAAGCTGCTTTCTGTTCCGTAGTAAAACACGCGCGTGGAAGTGCCGAGAAATAGACTGTTCTTAATGTCTTTCATAAATTTACGGAGATAATCGGCTTTGAAGTTTTTCCGCAGTTGTACATAATGAAGTTGCTAAATACACCTACAATGAATGTGTAGCGCAGGTGGTTACGTAATGGAATGTGAGGTAAACGCGGTTATTCGTGCGTTTGTTCAAATGTTCCCAATACCATTTTTTTCTTCTCGATCAATTTGAAATAGCTACATCTTGTAGTTATAAAACTCATCATCATTTTTTATGAATAGTGCAGGTCTTCTTGTTTCTAATTACATATTGGACACGAAATTCTTGTTTCCATTTCAAATACAAATTGTTTGTCATAGATGTTTTATGAAAGACTGTTCATAAAAGTTGTTTAAAGAAAGGAAACATAACAATTCAATTTTTAAGGCAAAAATGAAAAACCAAATCCTCTTTATTTGGACTTTATCCATCGTTTTATACCACAGAGGTAGATAAGTATCGTAGAAACGTGAAAAACAATTATTTTTACAGCATCTAGCATATCATACAAATACTGCATTTTTTACATTTGCTGCTGTGCCATTGCAATATGAACGCAACAGAACTGATCTGGAGCCAAGCTGAGGGCTTTGGCCCGAGAAGTGACAAGACAACAGATGACGTCCCGGAACTAACGCACGCAGGTTTTCCACACGTCACTGCCGAGTGCTGGCGGGGTATAGAACGGCTCGTCATAAAAGAAGAGAAAGTGCTGCGGCTGGTTGGCTTCGTGGATTCTGTTGTTGGTAGGCTCGCTATCAACGTAGCAGGTGACACTCCCAGAACTGAAGTGTATTTCCCGGATTCGGATAAGGAAGGAGCTAAGACATTATCAGTGGCTTCAGTGGCTTCAATATTTAACTTTACGGTGAAATGCAGAGGAGAGAGCAGATAGGTGGAAACAATACATTGAAATCCTCTATGAGGGTGAAGATTTGTCCGATGTGATAGAAGAAGAAACAGGAGTCGATTTAGAAGAGATAGGGGATCCAGTATTAGAATCGGAATTTAAAAGAGCTTTGGAGGACTTACGGTCAAATAAGGCAGAAGGGATAGATAGCATTCCATCAGAATTTCTAAAATCATTGGGGGGAGTGGCAACAAAACGACTATTCACGTTGGTGTGTAGAATATATGAGTCTGGCGACATACCATCTGACTTTCGGAAAAGCATCATCCACACAATTCCGAAGAGCTGACAAGTGCGAGAATTATCGCACAATCAGCTTAACAGCTCATGCATCGAAGCTGCTTGCAAGAATAATATACAGAAGAATGGAAAAGAAAACTGAGAATGCGCTAGGTGACGATCGATTTGGCTTTAAGAAAAGTAAAGGGACGAGAGAGGCAATTCTGACGTTACGGCTAATAATGGAAGCAAGGCTAAAGAAAAATCAAGACACTTTCATAGGATTTGTCGACCTGGAAAAAGCGTTCGACAATATAAAATGGTGCAAGCTGTTCGAGATTCTGAAAAAAGTAGGGGTAAGCTATAGGGAGAGACGGGTCATACACAATATGTACAACAACCAAGAGGGAGTAATAAGAGTGGGCGATCAAGAACGAAGTGCTCGTATTAAGAAGGGTGTAAGACAAGGCTGTAGCCTTTCGGCCCTACTCTTCAATCTGTACATCGAGGAAGCTATGATGGAAATAAAAGAAAGGTTCAGGAGTGGAATTAAAATACAAGGTGAAAGGATATCAATGATACGATTCGCTGATGACATTGCTATTCTGAGTGAAAGTGAAGAAGAATTAAATGATCTGCTGAACGGAATGAACAGTCTAATGAGTACACAGTATGGTTTGAGAGTAAATCGGAGAAAGACAGAGGTAATGAGAAGTAGTAGAAATGAGAACAGCGAGAAACTTAACATCAGGATTGATGGTCACGAAGTCAATGAAGTTAAGGAATTCTGCTACCTAGGCAGTAAAGTAACCAATGACGGACGGAGCAAGGAGGACATCAAAAGCAGACTCGCTATGGCAAAAAAGGCATTTCTGGCCAAGAGAAGTCTACTAATATCAAATACCGGCCTTAATTTGAGGAAGAAATTTCTGAGGATGTACGTCTGGAGTACAGCATTGTATGATAGTGAAACATGGACTGTGGGAAAACCGGAACAGAAGAGAATCGAAGCATTTGAGATGTGGTGCTATAGACGAATGTTGAAAATTAGGTGGACCGATAAGGTAAGGAATGAGGAGGCTCTACGCAGAATCGGACAGGAAAGGAATATGTGGAAAACACTGATAAGGAGAAGGGACGGGATGATAGGACATCTGCTAAGACATGAGGGAATGACTTCCATGGTACTACACGGAGCTGTAGAGGGCAAAAACTGTAGAGGAAGACAGAGATTGGAATACGTCAAGCAAATAATTGAGGACATAGGTTGCAAGTGCTACTCTGAGATGAAGAGGTTAGCACAGGAAAGGAATTCGTGGTGGGCCGCATCAAACCAGTCAGTAGACTGATGACAAAAAAAAAAAAAAAAAAAGTGAAATCCTTCAATACTCCCTCACGTTACACACAGCTTACAATAGTACGTTAGCTAAATACGATAACGTGTTGCGGTTCTTGCCTAGTGGTCAATGGAGCTTATTGTGGGAGATTTGCAGAGCATTATTTCATTTTGGTTAAAAATTAAGTGACATTCTAAGCCGTATTGCTCCTCTGCTCGCCCCTCTTTACGTGTGAACTGCAGCTGGCCACGCCACTGCAGGCTAGCTGCACCAGCTGACCGACCACTGCTGTCCGAGTTAAATGCGCCGCTAAAACTGTTGTCCCGTATTGTCGCTAATTCGATGTGCGCCTAACGCACACCACAAAACGTACCCTCCTTACCGTACTTGACAGTACTCGAGACAGCTTGGCTGCAGTCCCACGTGAAACTGAAATCCAACGAGGTTCCAGCGAACGCGGAAGAATGCATAGCGCAATGTTTACATCAGGTTTATTCTTATGATGAACGGATTACAGCGAACAGAGGTCGACAAAAGATTCACGAACTTACACCAATAATTGCCCGAACTGCCCGTTTCTGAGCCAAAAATATCATTTTAGAATGGGAAAAGTTACCCCAAAATGTAATACCATAGGACATAAGCGAATGAAAATAAGCAAAGTAGACTAATTTTCGTGTCGAACTATCACTTACTTCAGTTACCGTTCGAATAGTGGACATGGCAGCATTAAGTGTCTGAACAAAATCCTGAACGTGGCATTCCACGACAGCTTACTATCTATCTGAACACCTACAAATTTGAACTGTTCAGTTTCACTAATCAGAGGCCCAATCTTTGAAATTAAAACGTCGGTTTTGTTGAATTGTGTTTTAGAAACTGTAAAAACTGAGTTTTACTGTGATTTAGCGCTGCTTCATTTTCTACAAGCCATGAACTTATCTCATGAACTGCACTATTTGAAACAGAGCCGATGTTACACACAACATCCTTTACTACTAAGCTAGTGTCAACACCAAACAGAAATATTTTAGAATTACCCACAATACTAGAGGTCATATCATTTATGTAAATAAGGAACATGAATGGCCAAACATTGATCCCTGGGGCAATCCCCATTTGACCGTACCCCACTCACACCCCAGATCAGAGTCATTCTCAACACTGTGTATAATGACCTTTTGCTGTCTATTGTTGAAGTAAGAGGTGAACCAATTGTGATCTACTCCCCTTATTCCGTAATGGTCCAACTTCTGGAGCAATATTTTGTGATCGACAGTCAGACGCCTTAGTTAAATAAAAAAATGCCTAGCGTTCGAAACGTTTTGTTTAATCCATCCAGTACCTCACAGAGAAAAGAGAATGTAGCATTTTCAGTCGTTGAATTAGTTCTTAAGCCAAACTGTACATTTGATAGAAAATAATGCGACATAAAATGATCAGTTACCCTTACATACAGAGCCTTGTCAATAAATTTAGCAAACACTGTTGGCATAGAAATAGGTCAAAAATTTTTTACATTATCCCTTTCTCCCTTTTTATAAAGCGGCTTTACTACTGACTACGTTAATCGTTCAGGAAACTACTAAATCTTAAAGGAAAAATTACAAATATGGCTAAGTACACGGCTCAGATATGCACCACAGTACTTTAATGTTCTGCTAGGCACTCCATCATTTGAGATGATGGCACAAAAACAGTTGACTTTCGGCTTTGGCGCCTGTAACAACTGCAAAAAGAATGTAGTTGTAAGCGTCTGCTTAAAAGTCTCCATACAGACGTCACTGGAATTGCTGATTCACTATTAACCTTCCGAACTGGTTTCTTGGGGGTTACGTGTGAAAGAATTTGTGACTCGGTCAACATGTTATTTACTCGCTTGTGGTCGTCTTGTACCTTCCATCTGGAAAGACAGCTGTGTCTTCAAACTGATGATTCCATCTATGGATGTTATTACCTCTTTGAGGATTACAGTGGAACCTTAATACGGATCTCACGTTGCACTGTAACAAGAGATTCAGTTCTTGCCAACCGTAAAACATAAATAGCTTTCTGATCACGTCACCGTCTTTGCTACTAGTGCTTTGTAAGGGGTGTTCAAAAAGAAACGAGCCAGAGGCATAATTACAGAAACCAGTACCTGTATGTTAGAAGTATTGACCCTGGCTGTTGAGTCACTTGTCCCACAGTGACACAAGGTGGTGAATGGCTGTCTCATAAAATTCCCGGGGCTGCGATGTGAACCAGTTCCGCACATACAGCTGGACGCCGAGGTGAATTGTTTGCCCCTCAGAGCCTTTTCAAGGAGACCAAAAATGGCGTAATCACAGGAAGCGAGATCCGGACCGTATGGAGGGTGGCCGAGAACCTCCCATTTCAATTTCTGCAGTAGCGCCGCGATTGTGTTGGCCGTAGGAGGCTTTGTATTGTCGTGGAGCGGAATGACCCCACAGGTGAGATTGATTTGATCACTTGGGGAAAGGTGGTCAAGGTTTGCGATTAACCCTAGGCATTCATTGTTGCCCCGTGCTGCAGGAAGTGAATCAGAAGGGGATCATCTTGGTCAAAGAAGAACGCCAGCATAACCTTTCCTGCACTCGTGTGGATGGCCTTGGCTTTTTTTTGGTGGTGGTGACCCTGGATGCTTCCAGTGGAGACTTTGTCATTTTGATTCTGGTTCGGAGTGATTACACCATGACTCATCTCCAGCCACCAGTTGTTCAGGAACGTATTCCCTTCCCGAGTCTGGAACCGAGCGGGCCATTTGAGATGCTTCTTGGTGTGGTTGTAGATTGTGGGCCACCTACTGAACACACACTTTGCGCATGTGCAGTCGTTCTTTCATGATGGTGTGAACACTTCCGACTATCCAACCTCAGCGGCTATGGCTTTCACTGTCACTCGGTGGTCCTGGGTGCATCCATCAGCTGGATGATGCCATCGGTAATGTAGTGTGGTGCTCCAGACTGCACGTCATCAGCCATCCTTCCCTGAAGCACTTGTACTACGCCTTGATCCTTGCAAGGGACATGTAGTGTTTGCTGTACACTTGAGACATTCGTCGATGAATGTCCATTCCTCCTACTACTTCCGCTGTCAGAAAACGAACAACACCTCTTTGCTTCTGTTTTGACCCCTACATGTCACTGTTTGCAATGCGACTTGCAGTGTTGGACGACTGATGCATGCTGCTGCTAGCTCTGTACAGTCACATGATGTGCTCATGTGCCCTCTAATGATGGGCTGTGGACTTCCACGCTCGTCAGAACCACACCTCATTACGCACGTCACGATATTACCCTCCTGTCACCGGTTTGTGCATTCCAGACTCTGCCTCGTTTCTTTTTGAACGCCCTTTATATAATGGAAGACAGAAGTAACAGTGCATGTGCATAAGCACAAGTATACAAACACAACAGCTTAAGTTGGTCTTTCACTTAATGTGTTATTTATAAGTAAATTGAAGGTGAAGGGGGAAGAGAAAGGAAACGGATTACTGATATCAGCTGCGTAGGGACATGACGAGGAATCAGCAACGATGAGCAAAAATGTGTACTGAGTCGGGATACGAACCTGGAACCTCCTGCTTAGTAGGCAGGTGCGTTAACCACTGAGCCATCCGGGACACAGTGTTAACTGCACGCACTCTCAGCAAACCTCACGGCCGATTCACATTCCCACTCTGCAGTACCCATTCGCAGTCCCTGTCCATTTCCTGCATGCTCACTTCTCTGAGATTCCTGCAGGAGGTCGGACGTACTTACGCATCTGTAATGATGAAGGTGGATCCATTGCCGATCTAAGTCATGCAGACACGACATGGAATCCGTAGCTGTTATACACTATATGTAAATTGAAGATGGAGGGGGGGGGGGCTGAAAAGAAAGGGAAGGAATTAATGATGTCAGCGGAATGAGCAGTGGTGAACGAAAATGTGTACCAAACCAGGATTCGAACCCGAGATCTCCTGCTCACTCGGCAGATGCATTAACCACTACACCACCCCGGCACAGTGGCTGTGGTCAGCTGCATAAATTACCCTAGCACGCCTCCCTCCTCTATCCAAATTCCGATTAATACCTCAGCGCTCTTGGTATTCCCCATAAAAACTCGATCGGCATTGCAGAGGCTCTCCAACAGTATTGGAACAGCACTCCAGCGTTATACGAAATGGGCGATATACATCATAGATGTTTGACACTTGAAATGGTCTCTGCAACCACATAGTTCCATTTGATTAAAGCACCTATGGTGATGATGATGTTTGGTTTGTGGGGCGCTCAACTGCGCGGTCATCAGCGCCCATACAAAGTCTCAGTTATTACACAGCCAAACTTTTCTACACAGACCAATCTAGTCATTGTCACGAACGATGGTGATGATGATGAAATGATGAGGACAACATAGACACCCAGACCCCAGGTGGAGAAAATTCTCAACCCAACAATCGAACCCGGGACCCCATGAACCAGAGGCAGCAACGCTAGCCAGTAGACCATAAAACACCTATGCCTGGGCTTCAGGCAGGAGCCCCATTTCTTTCGATGATGTGGGGCGATTCTAATACAGCTGGAGAGCCTCTGCAGTGCTGTTCGAATTTAGGGGGACTATCAAGTGGCTGAGGCATCAATGGAAATCTGGATTGAGAAGGACGGCATGCTAGCTAGGGTAGTACATACAGTTCTGCAAAGCCAATGTGCCGATGTAGCCTCTGGAATGTTGAGTGCAAGCATACCGACATGCATTCATTTTGTCATACAGGTGCCGGATGTTAGTTTGTGGGATGAATTTCCACGCCTGTTGCACTTGGTCAGTCAACACATGGACGGTTCTATGCTGGTTTGGATGGCGCTGGAGTTGTTGTCCGATGTTGCCCCATGAGTGCTCGATTGGACACAGATGTGCTGATCGAGCAGGCCAAGGCAAACATGTCGACACCCTGTACAGCATTTTGGGTTACAACATCGGTATGTGGGCAAGCATTATCCTATTGGAAAACACCCCCTGGAATGCTGTTCATGAATGACAGTACAGCAGGTCGAATCACCAGACTGACATGCTTCTGTACAGAGCATAGGGGAACGATGCGGGAGACCCGCACCACTTTACTAGGCAAGGTCCTAGTGGAGGTGGTTTGCCATTGCCTTCCTCCGACCGTGATGGGGATGAATGATGATGATGAAGACGACACAACAACACCCAGTCATCTCGAGACAGGAAAAATCCCAGACCCCGCCGGGAATCGAACCCGGGACCCCGTGCTCTGGAAGCGAGAATGCTACTGCGAGACCACGAGCAGCAGACAGACTGACATACAGTTTTGCATTCAAGGCGCGTGGGATAACGACGAGAGTGCTCCTGCTGTCATACGAAATCACACCACAGACTATATAGCTACAGGTGTAGGTCCATTGTGTTTAGCACGCAGACAGCTCGGGTACAGGTCCTCGACTGCCCTCCTTGTAACCAACACACGGCCATTGCTGGCCTCAAGGCAGAATCGGCTTTCATCAGAAAACACAACAGACCTCCAACCTGCCATCCAATGAGCTCTCGCTTGTCACCACTGAAGTCCAAATGGCGGTGGTTCGGGGTTGTTGGAATGCACGCTAAAGGGCGTCTGGCTCAGAGCTGTCCTCGAAGTAACCAATTTGTGACAGTTTGTTGTATCACTGTGGCGCCAGCTGCTGCTCAGATTGCTGCTGCAGATGCAGTACGATGCTCCAGAGCCATATGCCGAACACCATGTCTTCCCTATCGGTTGAGCCACGGGGCCGTCCAGAACCTGGTCTCCTTGCAACGTACATTTTTGTGAACATCATTGCCAGCAATCATGTACAGTGGCTACATTGCAGCCAAGCCTTTCTGCAGTATCACAGAAGGAACATCCAGCTTCTTGTAGCCCTATTACATGACCTCGTTCAGACTCACTGAGGTCTTGTTATTGGCGTCTTTGTGGCCTTAAGTGGAGTAGGACGTCAAACGGGCAGACTTGGTACAGAATAGGCACTGCGGGACGTTACAATTTCCACTGTATACACGTTTACAAATAAATTCATAAGACTTTGTCAGCATGACCAGGGAGGATTCAGGATTCACATGCATAGCAAAATAATTTTTTTTTACACACGAAATTTCATCATTTTTTTATTTACTGTTGGCTGCATTTGTTGCTATAGGTACACTTTTCTTCATAAGTAAGAGGGATTCTTCGATGAATTTTGCGCAGCATACAAACCATACTTACAGGTGTACGAAATTATAAATTTTATTTAATTTGCGAAAAACTGTAGGAGCTGTTACATTTTAAACTCTGATTCTCTCACAATTTTCAAGTTACAAAAACAAGTAGTAAGAATAATGAAATGTAAAAAAAGAACTGAACACTGCAAACCACTATTTGAGCAGCTAAAAATCCTGCCACTGCCAGGACGCCCTCGAGAGAAATGCAGACCGCCACACACATGACACCAGAAACAAAACACAGTTACAAATTATAGCCCACAACACAAAAGTATAAACGATTAGGGTTAAATGTATGGGCATTAAAATATACGACCACCTCCCAACAGA
Source organism: Schistocerca americana (assembly GCF_021461395.2). NCBI lineage: Eukaryota > Metazoa > Arthropoda > Insecta > Orthoptera > Acrididae > Schistocerca > Schistocerca americana. Next base: position 118,840,116 of record NC_060129.1, read on the forward strand.
CATAAAAACAAGCAAAAATCCAAAAATAATGAGAATTAAATTAAAGGAATTGCTACTAAATCACTGTTTCTATTCCGTACATGAATTTCTTGAAACAAAATTTTAATTACTTGCAATAAGCTGTTTATTCAGTTTTAGTTCTACTTAGTAAGGTAATTTAGTTATTGTACCTTATCTATATTCTGTCTGTATCTCATATATGTATTCTACTATGTGAACTATGTACCACAATATTTTAATTACTTGTAATAAGCTGTACATTCACTTGTAGATATTTCTACTTAGTAAGATAATTTAATTATTGTTTGTTACTCATACTCTGTCTGTATCTCTTATATGTATTGTGCTATGTGCAGTATGCACCACCGTCATCTCTCATCACACACCACCTTTTTTATATTTTGTCTATGTATCCTATATGTATTCTGCTATGTGAGTTATGTGCCACTACTGTCATCTCTCGTCATATATCATCTTAACATAATTTTTCAAATTGACTTGTCCTATATCATGATGTGCTTTGCTGTACAAACTGTATGATCTACAGGACCAATAATAAATCAAATCAAAATTTCAAGTTTAGAAAAAAAACTCAAATTTTATAGTTAATTATGTCAGTTTTTAGTGCAGTTTTTAATAGATTTGGAAAATCCTACAGTTTCATACACCTGTAAGTATGCATGCTGTGCAAAATTCATCGAAAGATCTCTCTTTCCCTCATATTTGTTCCGAGACACGAAGTGCACACTGATGAGCCAAAACGTTACAACCACCTGCTTAATAGATTGTTTACACGTCCTTGGAGCGAAATACATAGCAGATTCTGCTTATCAGGGATCTGACAGTTTGTTGGTAGGTTTATGAAAGTATGTGGCATTAGCTGTTTACGCATAAGACATGTAATTCACGTAAATAACGGGTCGCTGATTTGCACAGGCGGCGATGGCTCCTGATAGCGACCCAGATGGGATCCGCAGGATTTACATCAGGCGAATTTGGTCATCAAGACAGCAACGCGAGACAGCAACATTCACTATATCTCTCCTCAGACCACTGTAGCACGATTCTGGTTCCGAGACACAAACAATTATAATGTTGAGAGATGACATCGCTGTCGGGGAAGACTTCAAGGATGGAGGGATGCAGGTGGTTCGCAGCTGTCAGCGTGTCTTCGATTACTACCACAGGCCCCATGCGAGGAGAATGTCTCCTGCAGCATAATGCTGCTCCCACCAGCCTGCGACCGTGGCGCGCTGCACGTTTCGAGCCGCCTCTCACCTCGATGACGGCATTTGTGGAGACGACCATCGACCTAGTTCAGCAAAAATGTGATTCACTCAAAGAGCTGACACGTTTCCACTGATTGTCAGTCCAATCCCGATGGTCCCGTGCCCACTGCAATCGTATTTGCCCATGTTAGCCAACATGTGAACACGTAACGGTGGTCTGCTGCGGAGCTCCATGTTCAACAACGTACGATGGACGGTGTGCTCCGAAACACTTGTAAGTGCACCAGCATTGTGCTCTTTCGGCAGAGATGTCACAGATCACCATCCATCCTACTTTACTGAGTAGACAAGTCTCCGAACACCACGTTCTGTGAAGAGTCGTGGACGTCCAACCATTTAGTGCAGGCTGTTCCAACCGAGCTCCAGGGAGCCGGAGCGCTCACTGCGGCAGCTCGGAGCCCGCGTGGAGGGGGAAAGCGAACCCACTGCCCCCTGGCCGCATGCAGCCGTAATAATCCGTGCTCTATGACAGCTATGACTAGCCGCGGGAGCTCTGTACCTCTATTGGAGGATACCTTTCTATTCATTGAGAGGCATGGTCGACCGCAGTGTTTTGTATGTCATAAAGTATTTAATTCTGCGAAGAGGTACAATATACAGAATTAAATACAGTCAGGTAGAAGGCGTTGCACGCAGAGAACTGGTAGCCAGGCTTAAGAACGACATACCAGTAGACGTATGTTTAAAAACGGACTCGTAATACGGAGGGTATCAAAACATGCAACATAGTTCGTGTTCTGTAATGCACCAAGAGGCACTGTGTGCTGAAACAGTAGAGCTAGGTGGCGTAATGAAAGATGTCGTGAACTGTGTGAATTTTGTGCGTCGTCAAAGGATTCCTGAAACATGTGGAAGCGGAGTATGGGGATATATCTTACCACAGTACAGTTCGTTGGCTGAGTCGGGGAAAAGTTCTTGATGTTTACTTTGCCATTAGTGAGGAAATACCCATTTTCTCGAAATGAAAGGGGAAGAAATGCGTTGTCTGAAAGATATAAAATGGACATCAGACCTGGCGTTCCTAGCTGACATAACTATGCATCTGAATAATTTAAATCTGTCATTGCAGGGCAAAGGGCAGCTAATCGTTGACATGCACGACCAGACCAAAGTGTTCATGGAAAAGTTACGTTTATTTGAGAGACAGATGAGTAATGGACATCTAACGTTCTTCAATCATTTTGCTTCTTTAAAACTACCTGATGGTACTACTTTCGGCGATTACCAAGCAAAGTTAAAGCAGCTCATCACGTCGTTTGAAACACGATTCCGAGACCTCACTAGTTTGGAAATGGAACTTAAGGTATTCAGCACTCCTTTTTCAGTTTCCACCGATGACTTGTCATCGTCGCTTCAATTGGAGGTTATTGATTTGCAAAATTCAACTTTGTTGAAAGAGAGGTACTACATCACATTGTATTTGTCACGATGGTAGTGTTCATTACAGAAAAAACATTTCCCAAACTTCACAACAATGCCGCTCAGATCATGTGCATGTTTGGATCTACGTTTTGATGTGAGCAGCTTTTCTGAGCAATGAAAACAGTTGTAAAGTAAGGAACGATCGCTTCTTCAGGATGCAACAACGAAGGCCATCCTCCGCATTAACGCTGCGAACACTTTGACGCCTGATATTTCCGATCTTGCAATGAAAAGAAAATTTCAAACTACAGAGGCCCAATAAATTTAGTATGCAATTTCTTGTAAAACATTTGTTTCTTATTTATTTCCTGAAGATCGTATTTCCTGGTGTAGCACGTCAGCACGTCTCAGCAGCTAAGAGTGTGAGGTTGTCGATCTTGTAAGACGCAGCTGGCACATCAAAACCCTTGCCTTGCCGCCTGCCTCAGCCAGCCGTGCCACGTGCCGGCGTGCCGGCCCACTTGACTGGTCACAGCGAGCGACACGGCTCCCTGGAGCAGGGAGCGCTCCGCGGCTCACAGCGGAGCCCACGAGCTGGAACAGCCTGATTTAGTGCCTAGTGGTAGTTTCACTGTCCTTTCTCTTTCCGCAGATACGACAGTAGCACGTGAACATTCGACCAGCTTCGCCGTTATCCAGATACCCACTCACAGGCTCTGCGTAATAATAATTTACCCTTTGTCAAAAATGGTTCAAATGGCTCTAAGCACTATGGGACTTAACATCTGAAGTCATCAGTCCCCTAGACTTAGAACTACTTAAACCTAGCGACATCAGACACATCCATGCCAAAGAATTCGGATCTGCGACCATATCAGCAGCCTGGTTCCGGACTGAAGCCTCTACAACCACTCGGCCACAGCGGCCGACCATTTCTCAAAGTTGCTTATGTCAACGGATTTCCAGATTTATAGCCCATACATTCGGTAGGGTGATCCCCCGTCGGTGTCTGCTTCGCTTATATGTGAGGGTAAGTCAATTATTACCGGCAAATTAGTTATATCTTTGTTTATTTTCGTAGTACTGTCGTTTTACGATGATTACGCACGCTTTGTTTATTTGTTGTTATATCTTTGCAGTTTTCAAGCTGCTGGGTTAGTTCCGTTATCGCTACCATTCTGTTAATCATGTCTGCTCCGCTGTGTATTTGCACCAAAGAAGAGCAGCGTTCTGTGATTCGTTTTTTGTGACCGGAAGGCGTATCAGGGATCGAAATTCATCGAAGACTTTCGGTGCAGTACGGAAAAGGAGTTTTTGCCACAACGGAGTGTCTACGAATGGATTGTAAAATTCCGAGATGGTCGCACAAGTGTTACGCACGATGAAGAAGCCGGACGACCGTTTACCGCCACAAATGAAGAAACCATTGAGCGTTCACGTGAAATGATTCTGTTAGACAGACGATTAACTGCTGACGAAGTGGCACATCGTCTGCAAATTAGTCACGGTTCTGCCTACGAAATCATCCACAACAGACTTGGGTTTCATAAGGTTTGTGGAAGATGGGTCCCAAAACAACTCAGGCAGTTGCATAAACAAACGCGCTTGGACATCTGCACAAAACATTTGGATCGCTGTGGTAACGAAGGGGACAACTTCTTAGACAGGATCATTACTGGTGACGAAACATGGATCCATCATTACGAGCCGGAGAGTAAACGTCAGAGTATGGAATGGAAACATCCAAATTCGCCGTGCAAGAGAAAGTTCAAGACCCAACCGTCCGCAGGAAAACTGATGCTTACGGTTTTTTGGGACGCACAGATTAGATTAGATTAGATTAGATTAATACTAGTTCCATGGATCATGAATACGATATTTCGTAATGATGTGGAACGAGTCGAATATTCCAATACATGACATAATTAGGTTAATGTAACAACATACTTAAGTTAATATAACAACTTTACTTTTTGTGTTCTTTTTTTAAATTTTTTTTAATATTTTTGTTTTTTTTTCTTTTTTTCTTAATTTATATCTAAACATTCCTCTATGGAGTAGAAGGAGTTGTCATTCAGAAATTCTTTTAATTTCTTCTTAAATACTTGTTGGTTATCTGTCAGACTTTTGATACTATTTGGTAAGTGACCAAAGACTTTAGTGCCAGTATAATTCACCCCTTTCTGTGCCAAATTAAATTTAATCTTGAATAGTGAAGATCGTCCTTTCTCCTGGTATTGTAGTTATGCACACTGCTATTACTTTTGAATTGGGTTTGGTTGTTAATAACAAATTTTATAAGAGAGAATATATACTGAGAAGCTACTGTGAATATCCCTAGATCCTTAAATAAATGTCTGCAGGATGATCTTGGGTGGACTCCAGCTATTATTCTGATTACACGCTTTTGTGCAATAAATACTTTATTCCTCAGTGATGAATTACCCCAAAATATGATGCCATATGCAAGCAATGAGTGAAAATAGGCGTAGTAAGCTAATTTACTAAGATGTTTATCACCAAAATTTGCAATGACCCTTATTGCATAAGTAGCTGAACTCAAACGTTTCAGCAGATCATCAATGTGTTTCTTCCAATTTAATCTCTCATCAATGGACATACCTAAAAATTTGGAATATTCTACCTTAGCTATATGCTTCTGATTAAGGTCTATATTTATTAATGGCGTCATACCATTCCCTGTACGGAACTGTATGTACTGTGTCTTATCAAAATTCAGTGAGAGTCCGTTTACAAGGAACCACTTAGTAATTTTCTGAAAGACAGTATTGACAATTTCATCAGTTAATTCTTGTTTCTCAGGTGTGATTACTATACTTGTATCATCAGCGAAGAGAACTAACTTTGCCTCTTCATGAATATAGAATGGCAAGTCATTAATATATAATAAGAACAACAAAGGACCCAAGACAGGGTCCAGTACTGGAATATTACGAGAAAAGGGGCACAACAATAAACAGTGTATGTTACAGTGAGATGTTTACTGCCAGGCTAAAGCCTGCAATTCGAAGCAAACGCCGAGGATTGCTGTCAAAAGGTGTTGTGTTGTTGCACGACAATACCCGTCCACATACTGCTGCCCACACTGCTGAAACGCTCCAGGAACTAAAATTTTAAGTACTGGATCATCTTCCATGCAGTCCACATCTTGCCCCTTCTGGCTATCACTTGTTTGGTCCGCTCAAACAGGCATTAAGGGGGCGTCATTTGCCTCAGACGAAGCAGTGAAAGAAGCGGTGCATTCCTGGCTTGCAGCTCAACCGAGAACCTTCTTTTATGAGGGCATCAGGAAGCTTGGACAACGATGGACCATGCGCGCTGAAACGCAAGGAGACTATGTTGAAAAATAATGTTCTTGTAAGTTTCCTATTTGATTACAACAAAATTTTATACTTACTTTGCGGATAATAATTGACTTACCCTCGTACTTTCGTTACCGCATCACTTCCACGGGACACTACGAGGCTCCATCCAACGTCGCGTTGACCAGTAACACTTAATCAGTGTTGTGGTCTTCATTCCAGAGACTGTTTTGATGCAGCTCTCCATTCTACTCGTTCCTGTGCAAGCTTCTTCATCTCCCAGTACCTACTGCAAGCTACATCCTTCTGAGTGTTTAGTGGAATCATCTAAAAAGTCTCCCTCTACGATTATTGCCCTCCACGCTGCCCTAAATTGGTGACTCCTTGATGCCTCAGAACGTGTCCTACGAACCGATACCTTCTTCTAATCAAGTTGTGTCTCAAATTCTTCTTCTCCCCAATTGTATTCAGTACCTGTTCTTTAGTTACATGATCTACCCATCTAATCTTCAGCATTCTTCTGTAGCACCACATTTCGAAAGCTTCTGTTCTCTTCTTGTCTAAACTATGTACCGTCCATGTTTCACTTCCATACATGGCTACACTCCATACAAATACTTTCAGAAAAGGCTTCCTGACACTTAAATCGATGTTAACAAATTTCTCTTCTTCAGAAACACTTTCCTTGCCATTGCCAGTCTACATGCTATATCCTCTCTACTCCGACCATTATCAGTTGTTAGCTCCCCAAATAGCAAAACTTAACTATTACTATAAGTGTTTCCTTACCTAATCTAATTCCCCGAGCATCATCTGATCAGTGAATATTGCCAATTATACAATCAATAATTTTATGGTTGATCTGCAATCCATACTGCCAAACTAGTAATTCACCTGTGAGAACTGAATGCTAACTCCCTTGTATCTCTGATCCAATAGTTTGTATGCTGTTCTGGTAGGGGAAAGTTTGGTAAAACAGGGTATGCGGTTCAAACCTGGAACCTTCACATCTCTGTAATTAGTGCTGCCATTCGTCTGATAATGCTCGGAGGACTAACAACTGTCATTACAGAAAGTTTTAGAGAATCTTCATTAGCAGTCACTTACTCCTTTTTAAAGTTGAACCTCTGAAGCACTTAGCTCCTAGATTAGAAATGAAAATGTATTATGTGTTTCACTGTTTTTGGAAATTCAACTCCTAAAAAAGTGAAATAGGGCCCTCATTGCACAGCCCAAACAGCTAAAAACAGAAACTAGAAAGTTGGAGAGGTGCTGATCTTATGCTATAGGCATCACCTAAGAAGAAAGTGTTCAAAATTCCACCTGTAAGAGGGAGGAATACAGGACAAAAAGTTTTATGAAATTATTTCATTGTGAAAGCATTTTCGAACCTAATTCTATGAACATTTTTATTTGGATTTTCTGTTAGAAATAAAAAAGTACATTTCACAGGGTAAAATAGGAGATGAAAATTTTTACGAAAATATTTCGTTATTTTTTTAAAAAATAAATCTATGAAAATTGGTATTTCACTTCTCGTTTGGATATAAAAGAAATATGTGGTAGGGGATGAAAGTTTCTATGGAAATACCACCACAAGAACACAAGAGGCACGATTAACAGAAACCTTGGATTCCATCTAACAAAAATCGCTTTTTAGTCAGAAGTATATCTGCAAAAAGATCGTGCTTCTATGGCCTTAATTAGCATCTAAAGTTTAGAAGCTGTTGCAATTTATGAACCACACAAAAATTCAATTAAATAAAAATATCTGTGCAGACCATAAAGTCTATGTGAGTGCAGCAGCAGGCACTAAGCTATTTATCAAATATTTTTGCTAAGTGAGTTATCAAATGTTTTTGCATGTCACACCTTCTAACCTCTCTCTCCCCATACACCAACCCTTGATTCGTTAAATAAATGAAGAAACACCATCTGGTTCACTTCTTTTATTACTGAATACAGGTTTCAACCTGAACTGTAGATCATCTTCTAATCTAGTTGGAACAACAATAAAAATTATAAAAGTATGTTATTACAGACATGCCATCAGGGGTTGCAAAACTAGCAACAAAATATTATAAGAACCCACTCATACCTGGGGCCACAAAGTGCATTTTCTTCATGCATTACCTTATCGTATCTTTTTGTTCTTGAGCTCGTTATTTATTTTATTTTATTAGGGAGGATGTTTTAATATACTAACCTATGACATGCATACATATCACATGATGACACAAAAATTATTAACCATCAAAAATACTTGTATTTTATGTTAGTTGACAAACTGCAATTTTTTGTTCGAGGTATGTGTAGTTTCTCGTAATATTCTGCTGTTAATTGAGTAGCCTCTGATGGTAGTCTTTGTATTTCACAATTTCATCATTTTTATTGTTGCTGCATCTTTTTCATGTTACAACTAGACCTGAAGATGATGTGCAGTACAGATTGAAATTCATAGTCAGTAATAAAAGAAGTGATCCAGATGGTGACTGTTTATTTATTATAAGAAAAGAGATCATGGTTCCTATGACATGGCATCAATTATGGATTGATTGATTACTTGATGTATTGATGGCTGGGTGACTGATAAATTATTGATGCAAGGATGATTGATTAATTGATGATGGATGGATAGCTGGCTGTATGTACAGATGACACAATCTTTTGATGTGAATGATTGACACCCCCCCTCCCCCCCCCAATCTCCAGATTATAAAGGTAATATAACTATGCATCAAATTTGGAATACAGTAAGGTATTGTTATAGCTATGAGGGAAGAGGGATGTTTTCTGGAAAGAAATTTGGAAAATGAGTGTGCAGTATCCTCATTTCTCTGACAGTAGGCAGGTATGTTGTGCACAATGAAATGAACATAGTGAATTATTGCCACTATATATCATATAAAGTATGCAATACAGATGTTTTAAATATACTTCATTGTTCAGCAAATTACAAGACATACTGTACAAAAATCAATTGGACCAAAGTTTATACATTTATAGCTATACATTAAACAATAATAATTACAGAATTATTATGTACACAGTTCACTGCCTAACTACGGTGTACTTCAATGGTAGATTACACTATTTATGGAGAAATTTACTCCTTGGGCTCCAGGTTCCTTCTGTTCTTCAAGAAATGTACTACCAATGCAAAATATTACTACAGCTGTGCTGTGTCATGTCCTTGACAACAAAAAAATAAAACAGAATAATAATTTAATAGATAACTTAGACATTATCTACAGGCCATAATATATGTATTTTTCTCATAAGTGCTATACTACGTAATGCATAACATTTTTTAAAAATGTGGAATTACTTTCTTACATTGGATAATTGAACTGTATAAATCCATCTCTGTACAGCTTTGCTGATAAATAATGCTGCAACAGTACACATTGACATGAGTGTACAAACTTTGCTACAAAATATATTTATATATAAAACAGAATGAAGGATTCAGAAAATTTGGTGCTATACATCACTCAATACAATATTGTTAGTAATGAAATTCTGACAGTCCTTCATAATAATATAACACATCTCCATTAATATTTCTCAGCTAGTTGCATACTAGAATTGACACATTACAACTTAACACAGATAATTCTACATCTCTTAGCTTTTAAATGTTTTTCTGTTGGAACTTTGGTGCTCTGATTTTAAAAACAGTAGTGGTGTAAGCGTCATCTATTGTAGGCCAACATTATTCCACTGAACAGGGTTCTAAACACATTCTAATACACTCCAAAACTAATACATACATTTAGTTTCCCTACACTAACAAATTGTATCAAATCTACAAATGACACTTTGGCTTCTAAAGTTAAAGCATGCACACATATAACACATAACCTAAAACCAGAATAAAATGTGTGGCTTTTGCTCACTGGAAAGCCACCACACTTATTAAGACGTATTCCCCCTTCATTTTGTTGTTGGATAATCAGTTTATTTCTATAGATTAGATTCATATTTCAAAGAGATTAAAACTGCAGTTATTGTAACCTCACATGCAAGGAGAAAGAAATTGCAATCTCTGACAGAGGTAAAATTATCCACATTGATTATCTACAGAAAGGAAAACGCAACAGCAGGGGAAGCTCTGATGTATCAGGAAATGTTTTATTGTAAAGATGATCAATCACTGTCAGTTCTTCACAAATATTTACCTGCAGCTGTCACCAAACATGTTTAAAACATAAACTGTATATGTGATGTGAACTGTTAATTAGTGGCACTACTATTCCTTTGTACACTTATGGTACTCGGCCAGATTCAAAATATGGATTTGTTTTCAGAGTGCTTGCATGTGCATGAACCTTCAGTCAAAGTGAAGAAGGATTACAAGACCAGTTGAATGGAATGAACAGTCTAATGAGTACAGAATATAGATTTAGAGTAGACTGAAAAATGATCAAAATACTGAGGAGTCACAGAAATGAGATTAACAATAAATTTAACATAAAAATTGGGGATTACATAGAAGACAAAGTTAAGCAGTTCTGCCACATTGGAAGTAAAATAACACATGATGGACATAGCAAGGTGGACATGAAATGCAGAACAGCACAGGCAGAAAGGGTATTCCTGGTTCTGATGTCAAATATTTGCCTTAAAATGATGAAGAAATATCTGAGAATGTGTATTTAGAACTCAGCATTGTATGGTACTGGATGATGGCCTATGTAAATTGAAGCTTTTGAAATGTGGTGCTATAGAACAATGTTGAACATTAGGTGGACTGATAAGACAGGGAATGAGAAGGTTATCTGAAGATTCAGCAAAGAAAGGAAAATGGGTCACATATTGAAACGGTTGAGAAGAAGAAGGGACAGATTGTTAGGACATGTAAGACATCAGGGAATAACTTTGATGGTACTAGAGGGAGATGTAGAGGGTAAAATCTGTAGGGAATGAGAGTGATTGGAATACAACTAACACTCGCAGATGTAACCAGCAAGTGCTACTCTGAGATGAAGAGTTGGCACAGAAGACGAATTCATGACAGGCTGTATCAAATCCGTCAAAAGGCAACCATGTATAATAGCTGAATACTGGCAGAGGTCTTAACACTGATGGCTAAGGTAATCGAATAATTGAGATATTCTTCATGTGGAACAGATGAAAGAAACTGACTTGAGTGGTTAAGTAGGGTGAGTGATGTTGAAACTTAGGAGGTCGGTAAGAGCCCATAAGCTGGATGTGAACAAATAAAGCTGTGTTTAATTTGAGTGATGTCTCATGATTTTAGAAAAGGTGTTAAACACAGTTCCCTATATATACAGGCCGCAGTGCACAGGCTGATTTAAGTATTCTGTTCAATTTTTGATAGGCAGCTGTGTATCTGGCTGCTGGGAACTTGGATGAAGATTATTACTAAAAATGAGGAATGAAAAAGGGAGGGGGGTGTACACACTGCAGACAACTGGAGGTATGTCTCCTAAGACAGATAAAAGACAGTTTTATTTATATCATGTAAAACTATTTATTATTATGGGGCTAACTTGGATACCAGGAATAATTAGAAAAATTTCAGAGGTTCATGCAGATTGGTGCATTTTTGTTTCCTTACATGGCATTCAGTAAACTTTTTATCTTGATGTTTGATTTTTAAACAAGAAAATGGAAGTATACAATGGGGAAAGATGCTTGGTGAACACTGTGAACAACAAAACAGTGTTAATAATGTCAGTGTCTCAGGGATGCAAACACACGCATGAGATGTGCAGCAGCATCACAAAAAAATCATGCAATGTCAGCAGTACATCAAGTCTCTCTTCCCACAAAATAACTGTCAGAAGTACACCATCATCAGCCCCTTAAGAGGGAACCAGAACTGTAACAGATGCCATTCAAAACTCTGTATTCGCTTCATACTGAAACACCAAAGATGAAAGTATCAGAAGGGTAATGGTTGTGGACACCTTGACTTAAGCAGATAGGGGATATGTGCACCTGTCTTATTGATCTCAACTCCTAATTTAATCACATGAGACATAACGGCTATTAATGTTCCTATTTTGGAATAGGGATATGTCTTCATTAGCAACAACAAGAATTTTGCAGTTCTTTATGTTCTAGCGGCTTCAAATGGACACTCTACTGTGGACAATGGGAATTGGCTACATGCTTGTATTGTGCACATGTTGTATTTGCAACAAAATTTCTGCATGGACAAGAGGGTCATGTCTGAAGAGCAAAAAACTTTGGTCTTACTGAAATCAATGACATAAAAATGTACGGATACCTATTTCATCATATTTGTACAGTCTATATCTTTGATTTTACTTACAACTGACAAAAACATACCACAACTTATTTCCATATTTTGCATACATTTGTCATAAAACATGCCAGGGGCTTGGTTTTATATCTTCAGGTAAAAATCTTGCATTTAGTTCTTCATAATAGCTCCTCAAACGCAATCAGTTTCTCCGTTATTATAACCATAATGACTTATCTTGCAGCACAACTGAGAAACATTACATGATATATCAAATGGTTAGCTAAAGCAACTACACTAGAGTAATATGAAATATCGAATCAATAAAGTGCACAGAAAAAGAGGATACATGCAGTTAATATTTTACAATGGAAGCTGGAAATGTGAAATCCATTTGACAGTATCATGGTGAATTTCCACAAATAAACGGTTGCATGAAGTCCATAACAGATGCCATATGCTTCTTTAACTATAAAGTGGTTGACATCACATAAGCATTGTCAAAATATGTGAAAATAAAGTATAATTAAAAATGAGATTATATTTTTTTCATTGGATATAAAATATTGCTAAAATAAAATTTAGTATTTGACATAATATTTTTGGTTTTTGTCACTACATCTTATCGGTCATCAAAATCTACTTAATCCAAACATTTGAGTCCACAAAGTTTGACTTACAAAACAATATTTATCATATAATTCCTTGTAAGATACACTAGATCTGCTCATTAAATTTAAGGTAAAACCTACAATAACTAAATATACAGAACATTCAGGGTTTTTACATCATGTGGATAAGAAGACTTACTGACATTTATTATGTGTTCATGATTTAACTGGACTAGATACTTCATTGCACTAGATGTTGCATTTGGTAAAAGCTGATTGATTGCAGTACCTGACATTTTTACCTAAATGAACTCTGTGGGTCCTGATATTTTGATTTACTGACAAAATAGGTCTGAACTTACATTTAGACCCTTAAATTAAAATAAAAAATTACAATGACTAAAAAGTTTTTACAATATTATATCAGTGAAGTAATGCAGTCTCAGCTTATTTGCCAAAATGGCTCACATATCAAATTTTTTACTAAAACATTCTACTTCTAGACATGTAAATATCTAAAACATACAACTTTCTGACTGCATTTTGCTGGCTGTTGCTCCTCATGGAGAAAAATAAATTCAGTGCCCTCCATCGAAAGAATACCAGTATTAAGAAGGAAATGGAAAAATAGAATTTTCCCAGGGCAAAATTAGTACAAACTTACAGTTCACTGATGTTTAAGAATGTAAACTGTTGTTCACCATAAAACTACCAAGTCTTGCAAATTCACAAGCAAGGCTAGAGTGACTGAAAAGTCTTTATACACAAATGTAACAACAAGAGAAGAACTTTAACAATTTTTAACAGCTATCTATGTTTCTCTACAAGAGTAAACATTTAGTTGTAAATAACTAATTTGTGCACATAATACTGCTAGAGTACACATACAATTTAAAATACTGTTTGTAAATATTTGAAATAATGATCTGGTATCTTGGTCCAAGATTATAAGGCCAAACGTTCAGAAGAAGTCGTCATCTTGCGACAACATATGCGCTTAGGCGTTTATACAGACACATAGTCTACAGACATTATATTAATTTGCTCCATATGTTTCTCGTTGTATTAGAAAAAAAGACTATTTGAGGGCACCACACAACCTCTTTTGTATCCCAAAAAGTTTTTCAATGTTATGGTCCCCATAATTAAGTACAGTGACACATGAAATGAACATGTATAGTTAAATAGCTTGTGGTAGTTCATTTCCAAAATAGATGGACAGGGTTTTCATACTGCATTGAATATCAGATTAGGTTTCTCTTTGTACACTACAGATCATTTCAGAATTAATATATCATCCTACTCATCACAAACATTTTCTACATACTGCAAGCTGCAGCTAAAACATTCTTGTCTTTTGGTATAGGACAAAGTATGCCATATATGGCACTCATTTCATAGCCAAAAACTAATAAAAAAAAGTCTGAAAGTGCACAACAGCATATGTAAAGAGCAACACAAAAGATAAAAATACTATGAACCACCTAATACAGAAATACAGCAGCAGGCCTTAGGAAACTCCTTCTGGCCTACTACTCATCATAATTTTTCATTTGCAGTGACATTATTGTACATATTTCAAGTACTCATTTAAAGCTGATAGTGTTAAAGCCAAGTGGAACTCAAAATCACAGCATCAGGAAGAACTTAATATACTGTGTGTTCTTAGAACCAATACTGTTTCCCTCGTATCAGTCACTAATTCACAGATGGATGCACACAGTAAGTTACCGATGCACTATCAGAAATGTTTATACAGTATTAGGTGCAAGGTTCTACACTAATCAGAGGACATCAGAAAGTGAATCCTGAGCAGAAACATTTCTTTTTTCCAGCTAGAAAGCACCTGTCTTACATTACATTTCTAAAGAATAAAAATGAGTACACGTTGTAAAAAGACAGACACCATGTCTTGCTGCCATGGTGACCATCCTTGGTGCAATGTCACAATGTTTCCAAACTTTCCTCACTCTGCTGATCTTGCAGTCCAATAAAATACTGTAGAGATATTTTCAGATTGGTCATCAGACATTCCTGGAGAAGAAGAAGAAAGTGCTTGTTAAAGTTCCTCTCTGCATATATTTCTTTTATACTGCTTGTATGCACCCAGACAAACACACACACACACACACACACACACACACACACACACACACACACACACACACGGAGAGAGATAGAGAGAGAGAGAGAGAGAGAGAGAGAGAGAGAGAGAGAGAGAGAGAGACAGAGAGAGGAAGGGTGGGGGGAAGCAAGTAACTTACAGAAAATACACAAAAGCAATGTACAGAAAACACAAATTCCGATGTATAGGATCACATAAAAACACATATGGACAGAAAACAAACGGTCATGTATGCACAGAAAACCACAGAAATGCTCATGTACAGAAAAACATTCAAACAGATACATACAGAAAGCACACATACATATACAAAAAGTATGCCAACAGACATGGATAGAAAACAGAGTAATACATACACAGAAAACTCATAAACAGATGTGTACATAAAACAGACACATGTAAAAGCACAGAAACAAGCAAGCACAGAAATAGACCTGTGCAGGAAACACAAAACTAGACATGTACTGGAAGCCCAGAATTATACATGTACAGAAAAAACAAACAGGTGTGTTCAGAAAAAGAAACACAGACATATAAATAGACGTGTATGGAAAACACAGAAATTCGCATACACAAAACACACAGACACATACACAAAACATAAAACACAAATGTACAGAAAATCCACAAACAAACATGTACAGAAGAAACAGAAACTTACATGAACCAAAAACATGTACAAAAAATACAAACAGATAAGTACAGACAACACACATATAGGCATTTACCTCACAGGCAACGGATACACAGGGAACCAGATAGCTTTATCACACTAAGTAAATAAAACAAAAACAAATGGGCATCACTGGAGAGCCAATTCTGTTTGAAAACAACCAGACTGGAACCAATGCAAAGTATTTTATTTGGTATTGCAGCCATGGAAGCCACATTGTCATTAGGTGAGAAAGAAAGGAGGGGGATCTACATCTACGTCCATAATCTGCAAGCCACCTGACTGTGTGTGGCGGAGGGTACCTTGAGTACCTCTTTCGGTTCTCCCTTCTATTCCAGTCTCGTATTGTTCGTGGAAAGAAGGATTGTTGGTATGCCTCTGTGTGGGCTCTAATCTCTCTGATTTTATCCTCACGGTCTCTTTGCGAGATATGCGTAGGAGGGAGCAATATACTGCTTGACTCCTTGGTGAAGGTATGTTCTCGAAACTTCAACAAAAGCCCGTACCAAGCTACTGAGCGTCTCTCCTGCAGAGTCTTCCACTGGAATTTATCTATCATCTCCGTAACGCTTTCGCGATTACTAAATGATCCTGTAACGATGCTGGTATCCATTGGATCTTCTCTATCTCTTCTATCAACCCTATCTGGTACGGATCCCACACTGCTGAGCAGTATTCAAGCAGTGGGCAAACAAGCGTGCTGTAACCTACTTCCTTTGTTTTCGGATTGCATTTCCTTAGGATTCTTCCAATGAATCTCAGTCTGGCATCTGCTATACCGACGATCAACTTTATATGATCATTCCATTTTAAATCACTCCTAATGCGTACTCCCAGATAATTTATGGAATTAACTGCTTCCAGTTGCTGTCCTGCTATATTGTAGCTAAATGATAAAGGATCTTTCTTTCTATGTATTCACAGCACATTACACTTGTCTACATTGAGATTCAATTGCCATTCCCTGCACCATGCGTCAATTCGATGCAGATCCTCTTGCATTTCAGTACAATTTTCCATTGTTACAACCTCTCGATATACCACAGCATCATCCGCAAAAAGCCTCAGTGAACTTCTGATGCCATCCACAAGGTCATTTATGTATATTGTGAATAGCAACGGTCCTACGACACTCTCCTTCGGCACACCTGAAATCACTCTTACTTCGGAAGACTTCTCTCCATTGAGAATGACATGCTGCGTCCTGTTATCTAGGAACTCCTCAATCCAATAATCTTTAGGCAACACCCCTCAGACAGGTGCAATTTGACATGAGGTTTATTCAGGTGTCACTGCTCACTCAATGGATTGTCGGGGACAATAGCTGTGGTAGTGTACATAGAGGGGATGAGATTAGCACAATATTAAAACATTATTAAAACATAAGGTGGAGGACAGTAACAGACAGACAGAGCGGTCCACTCACGAGCCATCAACGGGGGAATCCATGACAATGGCGTCCTTCATCCTCTGCAGCCCACCAGGTGGCCTCCTCTGGTGGTGCTGGTGGCGGTGGTGGTGGTGGTGCTGGTGTTCCAGCGGCGTCGGCGATGGCGTCGCTGCCCTCGGTGTCGGAGTCCCACTCGCACCTTGGCTGGACTCGGGAGTCCTTGCAGGGTGCACCATCTGTAGCATAGAGGGAAAGTACTCTTGTGGGGCTACTGCATCTGTGATGGGAGCCAGGAACATGGGGGCTCATGATGTGGATGTAAAAAAAACTTCTGAGATGAGCAGACTCTCAGCCCTGTCATCCATTTTAAACATCAAATACAGCAGCACTGTAAAAAATCATGGGCTCCAGTTTTCAGTAACCTCGTTTTAACACTTGCCACATGTAAAAGAACATTCAGCAATCAGCTGGATTTTGCCAGTCTAGTGATAAAGTATATTATTTTGAAGTGAGCACAAAATTGGGTGCCTATCTGACCGCTTGTTTCGCATTATGTAATGATATTTCTCATTACTACATATACTGCTTTCAATTGCTTTTTTGAATTTTCTTATTTTATAGCATTGAATTATATACACGAGCCGGCCGGTGTGGATGTGCGGTTCTAGGCGCTTCAGTCTGGAACTGCATGACCGCTACAGTCGCAGGTTCGAATCCTGCCTGGGGCATGGATGTGTGTGATGTCCTTAGGTTAGGTAGGTTTAAGTAGTTCTAAGTTCTAGGGGACTGATGACCTCAGATGTTACATCCCATACTGCTCAGAGCCATTTGAACCATATACACACGAACTTACATTATTTATTAACTATAGCTTGGGGTGACTTTCTAAGTGGAATAAGATGCCTGCAGTTGATTCAAATTTTGAAGCTTGGGTCCAACACAAACTACATGATGTAGGTAAAGAGAGAAATTGGATGATTTTGATGCTGATTCTGTGGTACCTGATAGTCACCGTGATACAGAGAGTAATATTAGTGCATAAAAGTTTCTATTGGAAGAGCCTGTTGTGACCTGGGCATCAGGTAATACCTCACGGCAAATACAGTACTCTTATGGCAATGGTAATTTCAAATGGGAATGTTCAGAGCCTGTTAGAGCAAGGAAAAGACTCAGACACAACTTTTTGGAAGGAGGAATGCCTGGACTAAAAGGAGAAATGAAATTTTGGCTCAAATGCCTAGAAAATCTCAAATATGGGAGAACTTATTTGATGACAACTTATTAGAGGCATACCATAAGACAGAATGTAAAAGTGTATAAGTGCACCAAATGTGGTCAGATAGTTTGCCTGGAATGTAGCAGGAAGATCTGTGTCGACTATGCAAAGGTCCTGCAAATTAATATTTACAGTTCATTAGATTATTATCTTCATTTACATTTTCTACAGTCTTTCATTTATGCTAATGAATATCATGACTGGAGTAAAAATATTCAGTCATTTCAAGACTCATCTAAACGGGTATACATATTCATCATGTTTCATGTTCATTCTGACAAATGTAATCAAAGGCATCATTACAACTGCTGAATAGTATTGCATCTACTTGTAATATGAAATAGAGACCACTTTACTTTACTTTTGTTAGCTAATGTGGTGTTATGTGATAAGAAACATTATGACTACAAGAACACAAATTTGGTTTCAGGTTAATCGTTAAAGCTGCATAACATACAGTGACCATGCACAACAAATTACACCGACTTCTCCTGCACTGTTTTTAAATGATGACATATTGCCAACAGATGGTCACAGTGCAGGTCTGTAAAATTTTCTGCCATGACTGTCAATCCACCAACGTTGTGCTCTGCAAAGGTGCTTTGGTGATGGAAAAACTGTATGTCTGAAGTATGAGTTATTGGAATGTCCTTTCCCCCTCCCCATTCAAGAGATTTGACACTCTCTGACTTCCACATACTGCCCTCTGCCATGCACCTCACTGTGGTTTGCAGAGCATTGATGTAAATGTAGACACTCCATTATCAGAAGAAACTTGTGGCTTGAAAAAGTTTACAGAGAGCCATAAGTGAGTGTTTTTCAGATCTTCAAGGATCACACATGGGAGATTGAATTTTCTCACCATGAAAATCATCTGATCTAATGCAGTGACTTTAAAGAGGTTTATATTCTGACATAAATCCTGATCTGAGAACAACCTCCTTTTAATCTGCGAGGAAGTTTCAAAACACAGCACACTCCCCTGCAGAGTGAAAGGTTTGGAAACAATCTCATATGTTGCGGTTAAGACATTTCACAGCAATATCCTTTCTGGCACAACACTAGTCCATCAAAGTGTGCAGGAGAACTTCTGTGGTATTTGGAATATGAGAGACGAGTGATAGCAGAAGTGAAGCTGTGGGGTGTGGCATCATATGTGTCTGGATAGCTCACTCAGTAAGGGCAAGCTCCCACACTGGAACTCGTTTTGGAAACAGTTTTGATGTGCCAGTAAGATCTTTTTTTAAAAAGTCTTTGACTGCCAGGTCGACAAATCTCACCGTTTCCTGGTAAACGGGTTTTGTGACATTTCTAAGTGACATATGTTTAGTTCATAGATAACAGTTAATGGACAAACTAGGTAAACATCTTTGAACATCTGTTAATTCCACAACAAACTCTGATTGACACACTCATTGAAAAAACAGGAGGAAATGTGAATGCATTTCTCTGTCCTTTATTTGGCCTTTTTTTTTTTTAATGAAGTCGGTTGATCTTCCCTGAAAAAAGGGGAAGGCGATTTCACCTGCCAGAAAGTTCGTCAACAGCATCCCTTGGCAAGTGAAAGTGATTCCCCTTACTGGTTTATCGATTACATTGTAAAGGACAAAATAATTCATGCATGCTTCGCACATCTTTGGCATCAACTAGTTGAGGAACTATTTGGGAAGAGGTGTGGGCAATGAACAAAAAGAACCGGGTTTCATCAAGACAATGCACCTGTTTAGTCAGTGGGTAATATTGAGGTATTTGAAACACAGAATGCTACAACATTTACCATATTCACCACATTGGAGACCATGGAGCATCATCTAGTCTGATGTCTGAAAAGCTTTTGAGTTGGTTAATGTAGAGGTTATGGAAGCAGTAGACAGATGTTTTCTAAGATTTCCAAGATTTGCTATTCAGAGGTGGAACGTAATCACTAGAAAAGCATTTAACAAACTACATTGTCCTGAAAGGGGACTAAGCCGATAGAACAGGGTGTTCCTTACATGAAAAGAACATTCGTCCACTATCAGTGTACGGACTTTTATTACTGCAAATATTTTTAATGGGAAGTAGGATGGAGAGAGGGGATGTCAGAATTAGAATGTGGGGGGGAGATGGTGGGGTGGGGAACAGAGAGAAAGAGAGAGAGAGAGGGCGGGGAGAGGGAGAGGGGGGAGAGAGAGAGAGAGAGAGAGAGAGAGAGAGAGAGAGAGAGAGAGAGAGACGGCAGTACAGTGGCAGGAAAATGGCGAGATTCTGGCACTGGTTACAGTAGTCACTACTCACCTCGACGTTGACTGCCTCGAGGGGCACAGCCCGCGGAGAGAGGGGAGGTGTGCCCCCTTGGGGGTAGTAGCCCCCTGTCCCCAGATATAGCTGGCGCTGCCCGTGGGGCTGTGGCTGAGATGGGCACGAGGGCGCACGCCGCCACTCGTACACCACCTCCTGCACCGGCTCCGCACCTGAAGATGAAACAAAAGTTAGAAACATTCTTGTCTCACTACTGCCCCAACTGGTACTGAGCACACCATCACAGTAAGTGGCCCTGCTTCCAGGTCTTGTGCTGTATATAATGACCTACTGTGCTGAGCCAGCACAGTATCACCATGTGCCTAATAGGGTATGGTCGACCTTCTGAACATGATACAGAGCGATTCTGTGTGGCAAAGTTTCGTTAAGGCCTCTGTAGGTTTCTGACGGTATGTGGCACCAAATGTCTATGCACACGTCACGCTAGTCCAGTAAACTAGCAGTTTGAGGCCCAGAGGTGGTGCCCGGTACTGTCCAGAATGTGTTCCAGTGAGTTCAGATCAGGCGAATTTGGTGCCCAAGAGGTCAACGTGAGTTCACTATCATGATCTTCCAACCACTGCACCAGGATTTCGGCCGTGTGACATAGGCAGTTATCACGCTGGAAAATACTGCCAGTTTTAAGTCTGTGTGCCCCAGCTGCTGCCTCCATCTTGACCCAAAGGTGTAGTGTAGGCATGTCCAGCATGGCTTCCATCCCAGCGGTTGGTGTGCTGCTAATTCCGCCCCTTATGGCTAAGCACGCTTGTCATTGCACCGTAGCAAGCTCCTTAGCTGCAACCCGCTATTCTACCTTCTTCCACCACACTACAGCCCCATAGGAAATCCTACGTCTAACCACTGTGGTGTATATCCAGTGCATACCTCTGGAGCTTAGGACCCAGTTTTCACCACAAGCCGTTTTGGTACTCACTAGAGCACTTTTCGCCTTGAAGCAGATGCTCTTAATGTGAGGTGTCCGTGTTAATTTCTCATCTAAGGTTACCCCTATATATTTCACTATCCCCTTCACAGGTAGAGTTTCATCGAACAGCTTTAGATTTCAACTTCAGTGTTGGATATGCCCCTTCATGAATGGCACCACATCAGCCTTCTTAGGATTAACCGTCAGATCCTGTTTAACGCACTAGCCTTACACAATATCCAATCCTCTTTGTGCCATATTGCTAAATGTGTCGGTAAATTTGCCAAGTATTACTATGACAAGGTCATTTGCGCAGCCTTGGCAGAAGTATTGTCTGGAATTTAGTTCCTCAATGAGTTCGTTTACCACTAGATTCCACGATAAAGGGGACAGAATTCCTCATTGTGGGGAACCTCTTGTGGTGTTAATTACCATCTTTTCATTCATTATGGTAGCCCCTACCTTCCTTCCACTAAGCATGGCCCTGTTAGGGAAGGCATGGATTGCCGCTGTTAGGGAAGACGTGGATTGCATTAATGTTTACATACTCACAGCTCCTATAGCGTCTACAGTTATTTACTGTAGACTGCCGCTGTTAGGGAAGACATGGATTGCATTAATGTTTAGATACTCACAGCTCATATAGCGTCTACAGAGGCTTTAATGCCCTCTCTTACATATAGCCACGAATAACACACACACACAAAAATATTACACAACAATCACAATAATAATATTGGCACACCCATAATTAATAATAATGATAATATTAGGTTGGTGCGTAAGTTCATAGCATTTTTGTTTTGCATGTTGGTATTCCGATAGCTATCGGTTTATACTGTCACATTTTATTTGCAGTTCACTATTGCTATCTGAGTTTACATATTATCATTTTGTCATTTGGATATTGTGAAAAGAGCAGTGGCCGCTAGAAAATGGAGTTCCAAGTGGAGAAATCAGAACACTCTGTTTGAGTTCAGGAGATGAGAGACAGCAGTGAGGGCAGTAACTTACTTTTGCGCCATGTATGGGGATAATGCCATTGGACAGAGCATGCCAAGAAAATGGTTTTCTCGTTTTATGGAAGGCCGTTTTGGCATTACTGACTCTCCACATTCAGGAAGATCTTCACGGTTTGATGAAGATCGTTTAAACGCATTAATCCACAGTGATCCACCTCAGTGTACTCGAGAACTGGCAGCTGTGATGAACTGATCATGACTCGGTCGAAACGCATACTATCGATGACTACCGACGATGCCGCCCTGTCTGTAACTTGAGTGTGAGCATGGAGGTAAGAACAGAGGGAGACGCCGTGACGTCACAGCTGTGAAGCTATGTGAAGCCGAGGGTAGCCATCTCAATCCGACCAAAACATTGCTGCTGTAAGCGTGTGTGCATAGGCTTGTCGCTCGCTTTTGGAAGGATTTTGCTCTATTATGGTGACTTGTGTGGTGTTCGGATGTACGAGTCGTTCTGACTGTGATGCGAAATCGAAGGGAATAACATTTCATGTGTAAGTTGTCTCGTTAAGTGTGATTTTACAACTTCATTGTGAACGAACGTGTGCTACATCGGTACTTGTACTATAGCGTGTTTTTCTCCTGTATGATTTTAGATTTCCTAAAAATGAAAGTCGGAAAGCTCTGTGGGAGACTGCCGTGAGGAGGAAGAATTGGCGTGCGTCTAAATGGAACGCTGTATGTTCTCAGCATTTCCGAGAAGAGGACATAGACCGAACTTCCCTTTCAACAGTAAGGTTCCGAGAAAATGCTGTACCATCAGTTTTCCCTACACACCCAAAACATTTGCAAAAGGTATGTTAATTCAAAGAATCAAATTCTTAGTTTTCAAGTCCACATTTCAGTATACACTCCTGGAAATGGAAAAAAGAACACATTGACACCGGTGTGTCCGACCCGCCATACTTGCTCCGGACACTGCGAGAGGGCTGTACAAGCAATGATCACACGCACGGCACAGCGGACACACCAGGAACCGCGGTGTTGGCCGTCGAATGGCGCTAGCTGCGCAGCATTTGTGCACCGCCGCCGTCAGTGTCAGCCAGTTTGCCGTGGCATACGGAGCTCCATCGCAGTCTTTAACACTGGTAGCATGCCGCGACAGCGTGGACGTGAACCGTATGTGCAGTTGACGGACTTTGAGCGAGGGCGTATAGTGGGCATGCGGGAGGCCGGGTGGACGTACCGCCGAATTGCTCAACACGTGGGGCGTGAGGTCTCCACAGTACATCGATGTTGTCGCCAGTGGTCGGCGGAAGGTGCACGTGCCCGTCGACCTGGGACCGGACCGCAGCGACGCACAGATGCACGCCAAGACCGTAGGATCCTACGCAGTGCCGTAGGGGACCGCACCGCCACTTCCCAGCAAATTAGGGACACTGTTGCTCCTGGGGTATCGGCGAGGACCATTCGCAACCGTCTCCATGAAGCTGGGCTACGGTCCCGCACACCGTTAGGCCGTCTTCCGCTCACGCCCCAACATCGTGCAGCCCGCCTCCAGTGGTGTCGCGACAGGCGTGAATGGAGGGACGAATGGAGACGTGTCGTCTTCAGCGATGAGAGTCGCTTCTGCCTTGGTGCCAATGATGGTCGTATGCGTGTTTGGCGCCGTGCAGGTGAGCGCCACAATCAGGACTGCATACGACCGACGCACACAGGGCCAACACCTGGCATCATGGTGTGGGGAGCGATCTCCTACACTGGCCGTACACCACTGGTGATCGTCGAGGGGACACTGAATAGTGCACGGTACATCCAAACCGTCATCGAACCCATCGTTCTACCATTCCTAGACCGGCAAGGGAACTTGCTGTTCCAACAGGACAATGCACGTCGGCATGTATCCCGTGCCACCCAACGTGCTCTAGAAGGTGTAAGTCAACTACCCTGGCCAGCAAGATCTCCGGATCTGTCCCCCATTGAGCATGTTTGGGACTGGATGAAGCGTCGTCTCACGCGGTCTGCACGTCCAGCACGAACGCTGGTCCAACTGAGGCGCCAGGTGGAAATGGCATGGCAAGCCGTTCCACAGGACTACATCCAGCATCTCTACGATCGTCTCCATGGGAGAATAGCAGCCTGCATTGCTGCGAAAGGTGGATATACACTGTACTAGTGCCGACATTGTGCATGCTCTGTTGCCTGTGTCTATGTGCCTGTGGTTCTGTCAGTGTGATCATGTGATGTATCTGACCCCTGGAATGTGTCAATAAAGTTTCCCCTTCCTGGGACAATGAATTCACGGTGTTCTTATTTCAATTTCCAGGAGTGTAATACGTTCGTATCGTCGATAATCGAAGTGTTGAGTAACTCACTTTGTCTTCATCATGTACCAAATTAAAAGCTAACACTTCATTAACTGGCTTAAAGTATAGGCCTAAACAGGACACTGTGTAGATTTGCCATTCTATATACCGTATTTCAGTAAATATTGGTGGTAATGAACAGTGTTTCCCAGTAGTGTAACGTAACTGAAATGTCCCAGTACGTATTAAAAACAAGATGTATTTATGGGGCTTTGGAGGGAGGGTATAGCTAACTTAGTTTTCAGTTTCTATTATTTAGTTTGCGATACACGTTTATTACTGAATCAACAAAATTGTATCGTTTACATTGAAGGCTAGCTATTCGTAATATTACATTAAAAACTATTTTTAATCAGAAGAAACGGGGAATTTCGCCTTTACGAGATTTTATTTTAAACAAAAACTTTGAAACTACCAATCTGATGACGTTACATGCGTATATGGTGCAATTAGCGACTGTAATACACGCAGCGCTATAGCACACTGGCAATGTTTTGGTCAGAGTGTCATGGCGGCGAGCCACGCCCCTATGGCTTCAAAACGTAGTACGGCTGGGATACGTAGCGCCATCTCCCCTTATTCTTACCTCCATGAGTGTGAGTATGGTTCACGTAAAATGGTACATCTTTGGTTATGCCAAAGTTATTAATTTATTTATTAATATCAACGTTTCCTGACATTGTAAAATTACTGAAAGATAGTATTTAACAATCATTTTCTGATCATTGCTGGTGAATAAAATAAATATTTAGTTTCTACAGGGAATTGTATAACTGTCTTGGCAAATGCCTTTCCGACATTGGTGTCTGAAATACTACTCTGTGATACAGGGCGATTGAGTCAATAATTAAATCACTGAAGACTAAGGACTCTCATGAATTTGGTGGAATGCCTAGCAGAATATTAAAGTACTGTGCTTCACATGTTAGCCCTGCAGTTAACCATATTTGTAATTTTTCCTTTAGAAATGGTCAGTTTCCTGAACGATTTAAGTACTCAGTAGTAAAGCCGCTTCATGAAAAGGGAGAAAGTGTTAATGACCTATTTCTATGCCATCAGTGTTTGCTAAAGTCGTTGGAAAGACTGTGTATGTAAGGACCATTGATCATTTTATATCACATAATTTGCTATCAAATGTATAGCGACTTTAGAATTCATTTAACAAATAAAAATGCTGTATTTTATTTTCTCTGTGAGGTACTAGATGGGTTAAACAACACGTTTCGAATGTTAGGCATATTTTTTGATTTAACTAAGGTGTTTGATTGTGTTGATCACAAAATATTGCTCCAGAAGTTGGACCATTAAGCAGTATGGGGAGTAGCTCACATCTGGTTCATCTCTTACTTCAACAACAGACAGCAAAAGGTCATTACTCACAGTGTTGAGAATGGCTGTGATGTGGGGTCTGAGTGGGGTACAGTCAAATGGGGGGGGGGGGGGGGTGCCACAGGGATCAGTGTAGGGGCCACTCCTGTTCCTTATCTATATAAATGAAATGCCCTCTAGTATTACAGTTAACTCTAAAATATTGCTGTTTGCTGTGACACTAGCTTAGTAGTAAAGGATGTTGTGTGCAACATTGGCTCATTCCAAATAGTGCAGTTCATGACCTAGGTTCATAGCTTGTCAAAATAAACAAACACTAAATCACAGTAAGATACAGTTTTTACAGTTTCTAACACACAATTCAACAAAACCCGATGTTTTAAGTTTACATAATTGGCATATGTTTACTGAAACTGATCAGTCGAGATTTTTTAGGTGTTCAGATATATAGTAAACTGTTGTGGAAAGTCCACGTTCTGGATCTTGCTCGAAGATTTAATGCTGCCATTTTTACTATTCAAACGGTATCTGAAGTAAGTGATCGTCCGACAAGAAAATTAGTCTACTTTGCTTATTTTCATTCGCTTATGTCGCATGGTATTATATTTTGGAGTAACTGTTCCCATTCTAAAACTATATTTTTGGCTCAGAAATGGGCAGTTCGGGCAATAATACGGGGTGTATGTTCGCGAACCTCTTGTTGACTAGTCTGAGTATTTTGACATTGGCCATTTAATTAAATTGCATGCTTGTAGAAATCATCTCAGTTATGCGACTAGATCTGTGATTTTCTGTCAGAGAGGTCACATTTCGTAGTAACTGATGGAAAGTCATCGAGCAAAACACAAGTGATTTTTGGCGTTCCCCAAGGTAAAGTAATAGGCCCTGGGGTGTTCCTTTCTATATGAATGATTTAGGAGACGTTCTGAACAGCCATCTTGGGTAGTTTGCAGATGATGCTAACGTTTATCGTCTAATAAAGTCACCAGAAGACCAAAACAAATTACAGAACGATTTAGGAGAGACATCTGTATGGTGCGACAATTGGCAATCGAAAAATAAGAAAATTGTGAGGTCATGTGCTGAAAGGAACTGTTTAAAGTCCGGTTACACGATGAATCCATCAAGTCCATAGGCCATACATTCAAATAAATACATAGGAATTGCAATTACGAACAGCTTAATTATAAAAAACACACAGAAAATGTGGACAACACGTAGCCAAGACTGCGTTCTATTGGCAAAACAATTAGAAAATACCACAGATTTACTGAAGAGACTGCCTACACTACGCTTACCCTCCTCTTTTGGAGTAGTGTTGTTTGGTGTGGGATCCTTACCTGATAGGATTCACAGAGTGCATTGGGAAAGTTCAAAGAAGGGCAGCACATTTTGCATTATCAATAAATAGAGGAGAGAGTGTCAGTGACGTGGTACAGGATTTCCTGTGGACGCCATTAAAACAAAGACATCTCTCGTTGGGATGGGATCTCCTCACGAAATGTCAACCACCAACTTACTCTTCCAAATGCGAAAATATTTTGATTACGCTGGGCAACACATGGAGACGGTATCATCATAGTGAAATAAGGGAAAACAGAGCCCGCATGTGGTGCTTGTTTTCTATGTGCACTGTTCGAAAGTAGAATAATAGAGAATTATTGTGAAGGTGGTTCGATGAACTTGTTCAAATGTGTGTGAAATCTTATGGGACTTAACTGCTAAGGTCATCAGTCCCTAAGCTTACACACTACTTAACTTAAATTATCCTAAGGACAAACACACACACCCATGGCCGAGGGAGGACTCGAACCTCCGCCGGGACCAGTCACACAGTCCATGACTGCAGCGCCTGAGACCGTTCGGCTAACCCTGAGCGGCTTCGATGAACTGATAGGCACTGAAGTACGATGTGCAAAGTAGACGAGTAGATGTAGATATGGAGAGATGGTGACTGGCATAAAAATGTTCGGTGACTGGTGTAAAACTCTTTTGCGACTGGCATAAAACTGTTCGGTGACTGGCATAAAACTGTTCGGCAATTGGCATAGAACTATTGGACGATTGGCTTAAAACTGTTCGGTGACTGGCGTAAGACTATTCGGCGATTGGCATGAAACTGTTCGATAGGTTGAGGGGGAGACGTTTCGGCAGCAGCGCGCGAAGGCATCTTCAGGCAAGCGTACCTTGTGGCAGCAGGCAGCCGGCGCTGCCCCCGGAGCTGACGCCGCTGGACGAGCGCACGCTCTCCTGGCTGCCGCCCCCGCTGCCCACCCCCACGACCGCAGCCGCCCCCGCCGCCCCCGGCTGCTGCTGCTGGCGGCCGCAGTTCCAGGACAGCCGCTTGTGGATGCTGCAGTCGCGCGACTCCTGTTTCTGAAACAAGACACACGCATGCACGACTCACATTACACCCTCTTCACACATATGAACGTACACAGATGGTAATATCGCGTAAACACGGTATAAATGGTCAGTGCACTGGCGGGGCTGTCATTTGTACTCAGGTATGAATGTATGAGCATATGGCATTGGTGGCCAGGAGACCCCTCGCGGGGCGGTTCGGCCGCCGCTCCACAAGTTCTTTAACGCCACTACGGCAACTTGCGAGGTAATGAGGATGAAATGATGATGAAAGACACATAATACCCAGTCATCTCGAGGCAGAGAAAATCCCTGACCCCGCCGGGAATCGAACCCAGGACCCCGTGCGCGGGAAGCGAGAACGCTACCGCAAGACCACGAGCCGTGGACTATACTCAGGCGATTCATGTGAAAAGATTTCCGACATGATTATGGCTCCACGGAGGGAATAATAGACTTTGAACGCGGACTGGTAACTGGACCTAGTCGCATGGGACATTCCGTTTCGGAAATCGTTAGGAAATTCAATATTACAAGATCCACAGTTCCAAGAATGTGCAGAGGACACCAAATCTGGTGGACAACACAGTGACTGATCGGCTTCACTTAACGACCGAGAGCAGAGTAGAGTTGTTAGTGCTAACAGACAAGCAACACCTGCGTGATATAACCTCAGAAATCAATGTAGGATGTAAGACTACTGAACCCGCTAGGACAATGCGGCGAAATGTGGTGTTGATGGGCTACCGCAGCAGACGTGCCTTCGCTGTCAGTGCAACATCACCTGCACTGCCTCTCCTGGGCTCGTGACCATAGCGGTTGGTCCCTGAATGACTGGAAAGCCGTGGCCTGGTCACATCACTACTGATTTCAGATGGTAACAGCTGATGGTAGAATTCGAGTGTGGCACAGCCCGCACGAAGCAATGGACCCACATTGTCAACGATGCACTGTGAAAACCGGTGCTGGCTCCATGGTGGTGCTGGTTGTGTTTACAAGGAATGGACTGGGTCCTCTGGTCCAACAGAACCAATCATTGACTGGAAGTGGTTATGATCGGCTAATTAAAGACCATGTGCAGCCATCCATGGAATTTATGTTCCCAAACAATGACGGAATTTTTATGGATGAGAATGTCACCAGGCCACAACTGTTCGTCACTGGTTTCAAAAACACTTGGGCAGTTTGAACGAATCATTTGGCCACCCAAATCACCCGACACGAACCCCACCGAACATTTATGGGACATAATCGAGAGTTCATTTCGTGGTCAAAATCCTGAACCTGCAACACTTTCGGAATTATGGACGGCTTTAAAGGCAGGACTGCTCAGTACTTCTGCATGGGACTTCTAACGACTTGTTGAGTCCATGCCAAGTCGAGTTGCTGTAGTAGCCCGGGCAAAAGGAGACCCGGCGCGACATTACGAGGAGTCGGATGACTTTTGTTTCCTCAGTGTAGCTGAATGTTTCGTGAAGTGAGATGTTTCTTTGAAAAAGAGACAGACTGTACAATCCCAGCTAACCGAACTACACTGGGGGGGAAGCCATTTCGGAGAACATTTTCTTTCGCTTAAACTAGTCTCACCTAATGTGTACTACAATATTTTGTATTGTAATTTCAGTACATATTTTTGGAAGGTCAAACGAGTTAAAAAATCACTTTTTAGGTTACGCTTATGTTCTTTGGCAACGACCTTGCCGCCGTGGATACTGCGCCAGATCACCGGAGTTAAGCGCTGTCGGGCGTGGCTGGCACTTAGATGGGTGACCATCGGGGCCGCCATGCGCTGTTGCCCTTTTTCGGGCTGCACTCAGCCTCGTGATGGCAGTTGGGGAGCTACTCGACTGGACAGTAGCGGCTCCGGTCAAAGAAAACCATCGTAACGACCGGGAGAGCGGTGTGCTGACCAAACGCCCCTCTTGTCTGCATCCTCAGCTGAGGATGACACGGCGGTCGGATGGTCCCGACGGGCCACTTGCGGCCTGAAGACGGAGTGTTTTATGTTGGTTTATTAAAGTTAAAAGTACATTTTTAGGGTCATAGTACATTAACATGCAGTCTACTCTACTTAATAGTTTGTAGCAGATGAACTACTCATTCAAAAAACGAGATATTTTTGTTTGTTTCTTGTCTCCCTCCTATGAAAGGGAAGAACCGACTGGTTAAAGCCGATACAGGTATTTTAGTTTTGAATAACCGGTCTTTTATGTTTTTTTTGCCCTGAGTTGTAACAGGTGTTTTTTTATATTTTGCTAATAACCAGGTAAAAAACCGAAATATGAATTAGCCGCAGCAGCAATGCAAAAATTTTTGGTTTTTAAATAAACCTTTTTAAAAAAAGAAACGAGTAATTTTGATTTTCAAAATTTCCATTGCTTTGTAAATTTGCGTTATTCTAGAAAACGTGAAAAGTGATCAGTGCTATTATAATAACAATGCTAACAGAACGAGCAACAAACATATGGCATAAGAATTGGTACGGCATTGCGAGACAACAATGTACCTGTTACCATGTGGTGTGGTCTATTAGATGGCATTTAAAAAAAAGAAACGAGTAAATTTAATTTTCAAAATTTTCATTGCTTTGTAAATTTGCGTTATTATAGAAAATGGGAAAAGCGATCAGTGCTATTATAATAACAATGCTAACAGAACGAGCAACAAACTTTGGCATATGAACTGGTACAGCATTGTTGAGGCAACAATGCACCTGTTACCATGTGGTGTGGCCTATTAGATGGCATGTGTGTACATTCATGTGCACGACTCGCCCCATCTGCATGGTTTCTCGTTGGAGCCGGCCGGGTGGCCGTGCGGTTCTAGGCGCTACAGTCTGGAACCGCGCGACCGCTACGGTCGCAGGTTCGAATCCTGCCTCGGGCATGGATGTGTGTGATGTCCTTAGGTTAGGTAGGTTTAAGTAGTTCTAAGTTCTAGGGGACTGATGACCTCAGAAGTTAAGTCCTGTAGTGCTCAGAGCCATTTGAACCATTTGTCTACGTTGGACATTTAAGTGTATTAGAGAACGACACCACAGCTGATGTGGAAATATTTAACAAACTACAGGTCAATGAAGTACAATGCTCCATTTGCTTTAAACGATTAAAAACGGGAGGAGACTCAACAGTCTTGCCACATCACATGAGGAGAAAACTTTAAACTTCACATTTCATTCATAGTTCACAATAAAAGTAGAAAGCAGCTTATGTGCTGCTTATCTCTACATAATATGCCTTATGTGCTTGTAAAACCTTGAGAACGCAGAAATTAACACGAAAAATACAGTTCTTCAACGTCAGTTTTCGCTCTTCAGCACTGACTATTCGTAATGACCAAATGGTGGTATGATCCCTGGTTACAAAACGAATTTTGCGTAGAGTTTCAAAAAATTAGAATCAATAGGAGAATACTGGATACTTTTTTGTAGTATTAAACAATTTATCGCTTCTCGAAAAATGCACCGAATGGTCGTAGTAATAAGTTTTCTTTTATTGGCCTATTTAATTTAATATTTTGCTTCTTTGTATCTTGCAATTGACGGAAACAAAATTTTTCAATCTTTGTTCGATTTCTACATTTACTATAGGATACAACAGGATTATGAAACCAAAAATCGGTTATTTCAGAAACCGATTATTTAGAGCGTTTTAACACTCGGGTAAACTGCCGTTGGAAAACACCGATGTAACCGAAAACGGATCATTTCAGCAATAATCCCCATCCCTAGTCCCTCCACACGCTTGCGAATAGCTATGTCCCGCCATCGTTTCATTAGGAGGACATCAAAAGTTGTAACTCTGTTCTGGATCATGGGGTCACGGGTTCGATTCCCGAATGGGTTGGGGATTTTCTCTACTTGTGTACTGGGTGTTGGTGTTGTCCTCATCATTCCTCATTCGTGAAAGTGATTAGATTGGACGGCCTAAAGACTGGGACTTTGTATGAGTTACAGTTGAAACAAATGAGCCCTCAATCACAATTTTTAGTCTTCTTAACCAGGTTTCAACACTTCTAAGAGTGCCTTCATCAGAATTTAAATGTTTAAAGTGGCGTATAACGTAATTACAAATTAGTGGGAAAAGAAAATTTGTATATAAAAGTGTAAGTACTCACTAACAATACAAGACAGAATTGTTCAAATGTGTGTAAAATCTTTTGGGACTTAACTGCTAAGGTCATCAGCCCCTAAGCTTACATACTACTTAACCTAAGTTATCCTAAGGACAAACAGACACACCCGTGCCCGAGGGAGGACTCGAACCTCCGCCGGGACCAGCCGCACAGTCCATGACTGCAGCGCCTCAGACCGCTTTCCTAATCCCGCGCGGCAATACGAGGTGCGGCTAGAAAAAAACCGGACTGATGCTGGAAAAAACATTTATTTACAATTATTTACAATTTCATGTTATCTCCTTCAATGTACTCTCCTCCTCGGTCTCTACACTGCTCCATACGAATTTTCCACTGTTCATAGCAATGCTGCAGATCATTTTCGGTAAGTCCATACATTACTTCCGTCGCTTTTTCTTTTACTGCTTCAACAGTCTCAAATCCAGTTCCTTTCAAAGCTGACTTGACTTTAGGGAAAAGAAAAAAGTCACAGGGGGCCAAATCAGGTGAGTAGGGTGGATGATCTAAGATGGGAATGTTGTGTTTTGCCAAAAACGTCTTCACTGACAACGCACTGTGAGATGGGGCATTGTCTTGGTGAAGGATCCATGACTTTTTTTCTCCACAAATCGTTCCGTTTTCTCCGTACTCGCTCACGTAGGGTAGCCAGGACGCTAATGCAGTAATGCTGATTCACTGTTTGTCCATCTGGTACCCAATCAAAGTGCACAGTCCCTTTGATGTCAAAAAAAAAAAAAACAACCATCATTGCCTTGAATTTCGATTTTGACATTCGTGCTTTTTTTTGTCGTGGAAAACCAGGAGTTTTCCAATGCATCGACTGGCATTTAGTTTCGGGATCGTAAGTAAAAAACCACGATTCATCGCAAGTAATAACATTTTGTAAGAAGGTGGGATCACTTTCAATGTTTTCCAGGATGTCAGAACAAATCATTCTTCGGCGTTCCTTCTGTTCAATTGTGAGACACTTTGGAACCATTTTTGAACACACTTTGTTCATGTTGAAACTTTCATGAAGAATCTGCCTAACTCTTTCCTTGTCAACTCCTGTTAACTCAGACACTGCTCTGACTGTTAAACGGCGATCTTGTCGAACAAGTTTACCGATTTTTTCAATGTTTGCATCAGTTTTTGCTGACAATGGTCTGCCAATGCGAGTGTCATCACTGGTGTCTTCGCGGCCATCTTTAAATCGTTTAAACCACTCAAACACTTGTGTTCGCGATAAACAATCATCGCCGTACACTTGTTGTAACATTACAAACGTTTCACTTGCAGATTTTCCTAGTTTGAAACAAAATTTGATGTTAACACGCTGTTCTTTCTGTACACTCAACATTTTCCGACGCACAGACAAAACGTCAACTACTTAAAACAGACGCCACGGGCAGACTGAGTGCAGGAGGCAGATGAAACTCGAGCAGTAGGCGGAGCTAGAGTCACGTGACAGGCCACGCGACTTTCAGCCTTATTGCATTCGTTTTATTGTTTCACCAGTACTAGTCCGGTTTTTTTCTAGCCACACCTCGTAGAAGATAGAGGCTGTACTTACATGTCACGTATAAAATAAATAACAGGCCAGAAGGGCATTAGTCACAATTTTTTTTAAAATAATGCATGAAAGGCGAGCCACTATGTACTGTTAGCGAGTACTTACAATGGGCAATGGCAGCAGGTCAGCTACTTTCTGTTTTTATTGCAAACTATGAATGAACTGTTAATTTTTAAGTTTTCTCCTTACATTGTATCACAAATTCGTTGTGGCTCCTCCAGTTTTTTCATCTTTTAAAGTAAATGGAGCATTGTATGATACTTCACTGATACTGCACTTTACAAGAACCTCTACATTAGGGATGGCGCCGGTCTGTAGTACAACTGATGTCCGAAGACGATAGTGAGAAAGTGCAAATCCATGATCTGGGACAAGTCTTGCACAGTGCACGTGCATGCACACCACTAATAGGCCATGTCAGCCGGCCGGTGTGGCCGAACGGTTCTAGGCGCTTCAGTCTGGAACTGCGTGACCGCTGCGGTCGCAGGTTCGAATCCTGCCTCGGGCATGGATGTGTGTGATGTCCTTAGGTTAGTTAGGTTTAAGTAGTTCTAAGTTCTAGGGGACTGATGACCTCAGAAGTTAAGTCGCATAGTGCTCAGAGCCATTTGAACCATTCGGCCATGCCACACTGTAACAGATACACAGGGTGTTTTAAAAAGAACTCTCCGGTTTTAAGTATAAATTTAATCAGGAAATTAATAAAAAATTACATCAATAAGTACATATCGTGAAAGAGAATTGCTTCAAGTTTTGTTTAGGGTTTGTAGACTTCAATGTCGGATCCATTTGTTGCCCTGCCCACGTCGAGACGATATTCTACTTCTCGCCACGTATTCACCAACATTTCATGTGTAGCTGTCCCAACTGCTGCAATGATTCTTTCCCGTGAATGATTGACGTCTCTGATCTTTTCACTGTACACAACATTTTTTATGTGGCTCCAAAAGAAAAACTCCAGTGGGGTTAAGCCTGGGCTTCGTGGTAGCCAAGGTATTGGGCCAGCCCTACCTATCTACCTTCCTGGAAAGGGAGGGTCAAGCGCTGCACAGACATGACTGTAATAAGATGGGGCGCCATCTTGGGAAAACACAAGTCCCTTTTCCGTCTGAATATCGTCCATTTGGAGAAAGACATACTCTGTCAACATGTCACAGTAAACAAACCTTGAAAGACTTTGGCCAATGAGGGATACTATTTGCTGTAGCTCATTCACCACCATAGTAACGTCTAAAATTACGTTGCACTGTTATAACTCACTCATGTTTCACAAGCCAAATAACACATTGGGCTTTCTGTTGCGGAGTACACGTTGCTCCTGAGTTGCTCTGCACTGTACGCACACCTGGACTGAAATGAGGGAACAGAGGGAAAAAAACAGCACTGGTGCCGTCTCAAGGTCAAGCAGGCCTGCCAACTGCAGGGGTGGCAAACTTGGAGAGTTGATGAATCAAACACCACAAACTAGAATAGTGTATGTCACTTTGTACAGATTCTAGGACACATTACCACTACGGAGTTCTTTTTCAAACACACTGTATTATTGTCTCAGCAATGCTATGCCAATTCTTATGCCATGCATTTCCTGCTCGTTTCCGTTGGCATTGTTATTAAAATAGCCCTTACCACTTTTCCCATTTTCTATAATAACGCAATATTGAAAGCAATGCAAATTTTACAAATAAAAATTAGTCGTTCATTGCAAAAGGCATTATAAAATCGAAAAATTGCAGCTCACCTGCAATGACTAATTGATATTTCGGTCTTTTTATCTTGTTATGGGCGAAAAATAAAAACTTGTTATAACTTAGAGCAGACAAGTACCAAAAATTCCCAGTTATTCGGAAGTAAAATACTGGTATCAGTTTTAACTGGTCTGCCTTTCCCACCCTTAGTACACAAGTACGCAATCAGTCGCTTTTCCCCCACTCGATTTGCGTGAGGAACAGGAAAGGTATGTGTGGTAGTGGTACAAGGTACCCTCTGCCATACACTACAAAGTGGCTTGGCTTGTGGAGTTTGGTTGTAGATGCAGATGTAGAGTTGACCAGTATACACTTTGTGTGTAAGTACACTAACGGGAATGGAAAACTGTCAGAAAACCACACAGTTAAGTTTGCACAGTGATGGCAACCACGTCACAGTACTTTTATGTCTGTCTCAGATCTGTCCCAATACGCTGCATTCTGTAACTGGGACAACAAACTTAATTAAATATGTTATAATTATGTTATTGCCCTGTGACTACAGGTCCATTATAGCTAAACACTCAAAAGACATCCTAAAACAACCTCCAGAATTTTGTCGGTGGCATTTAGGATCACCCTGTATTGTAAACAATAGCACCCCTAAAACATAGCCTTGAGGTACTCCTGAAATTGCCTTAACATATATCGAGCGCCTTCTGTAGTAAATGAGATGCTGAGTTCTGTCTGCTAAGAAGTCCTGAATCTAGTGTAGTTTGAAATAATTCTGCAGCTATCGACAGGGATCTCAAGTTGATTCCGAATTTCTAGATTTCCGGAAAGCTTTTGACACCGTTCCTCACAAGCTATTTCTAATCAAGCTGCAGGCCTATGGGGTATCGTCTCAGTTGTGCGACTGAATTCGTGATTTCCTGTCAGGAAGGTCGCAGTTTGTAGTAATAGACGGCAAATCATCGAGTAAAACTGAAGTGATATCAGGTGTTCCCCAGGGAAGCGTCCTGGGACCTCTGCTGTTCCTGATCTATATAAATGACCTGGGTGACAATCTGAGCAGTTCTCTGAGGTTGTTCGCAGATGATGCTGTAATTCACCGTCTAGTAAGGTCATCCGAAGACCAGTATCAGTTGCAAAGCGATTTAGAAAAGATTGCTGTATGGTGTGGCAGGTGGCAGTTGACGCTAAATAACGAAAAGTGCGAGGTGATCCACACGAGTTCCAAAAGAAATAGTACAATTCTCGAGGCTGTCAATTCAACTAAGTACCTGGGTGTTAAAATTACGAACAACTTCAGTTGGAAAGACCACATAGATAATATTGTGGGGAAGGCGAGCCAAAAGTTGCGTTTCACTGGCAGGACAC
Organism: Schistocerca americana; assembly: GCF_021461395.2. Lineage (NCBI taxonomy): Eukaryota > Metazoa > Arthropoda > Insecta > Orthoptera > Acrididae > Schistocerca > Schistocerca americana. Next base: position 118,877,377 of record NC_060129.1, read on the forward strand.
TTAGAAGATGCAACAAGTCCACTAAAGAGACAGCTTACACTACACTCGTTCGTCCTCTGTTAGAATATTGCTGCGCGGTGTGGGATCCTTACCAGGTTTCATTGACAGAGGACATCGAAAGGGTGCATAAAAGGGCAGCTCGTTTTGTATTATCACGTAATAGGGGAGAGAGTGTGGCAGATATGATACGCGAGTTGGGATGGAAGTCATTAAAGCAAAGACGCTTTTCGTCGCGGCGAGATCTATTTACGAAATTTCAGTCACCAACTTTCTCTTCCGAATGCGAAAATATTTTGTTGAGCCCAACCTACATAGGTAAGAATGATCATCAAAATAAAATAAGAGAAATCAGAGCTCGAACAGAAAGGTTTAGGTGTTCGCTTTTCCCGCATGCTGTTCGGGAGTGGAATGGCAGGGAGATAGTATGACTGTAGTTCGATGAACCCTCTGCCAAGCACTTAAATGTGGATTGCAGAGTAATCATGTAGATGTAGATGTAGATGTAGATGTAGACATACACACTTGCACTTGTTGTAGTACACTAACCATTGGCCACGGAAAAACTGAATCAAATGTCATCAACGAGATCTTCAAGAAAAGCACACGCGCGAAATATGAAACGGTATGCAGTATTCTGGCGCTTATGACTATTTATTGGCCCAACTTCCTCTACCAGTAGCCAGAGACACTTAAATTTTTCGCCATTTCTAAAAACAATTATGAATACCAACATATGTCATTTAGAGGCAAGATAGGGGAGGGCGGAGAGACCTACCTTGATGTCGTCTATGGCCCCGGCAGTCTTGTACCTCCGGTTGTCGGTGCGACCGGCTCTCTTGCCATTGCCGTTGCCACCATCAGCGGCGCTGGTGACACCGACATCGACGGGACCAGCGCCTGGAGACTGGAGTAGCTGTTGAGGCGGTCCTCTGCCATCTTCAGCAGGGTAATCCCCCGGGGACGGCTTCTCGTCACTTGGCGGTGAAACCCCTTCAAAACATTACACAACACAAGCTCAACTGCTACTGCTTACAATATTTTCACTTTATGGTTCAGCGGTCTTCGATCTCGTACCAGTCAGTGCATCTGGCAGTGAAAGCCATAAAATTTTTTTGCAGTGGTGATGATGATCATTATAATCATCATAATAACACAAGGAAATTCACCATAATGCTCAAAGCATGATCACAATAATGACCAAAGTCATAATCTACATCTACATTTATACTCTGCAAGCCACCCAACGGTGTGTGGCAGAGGGCACTTTAGGTGCCACTGTCATTACCTCCCTTTCCTGTTCCAGTCGCGTATGGTTCGCGGGAAGAACGACTGTCTGAAAGCCTCCGTGCGCGTTCGAATCTCTCTAATTTTACATTCGTGATCTCCTCGGGAGGTATAAGTAGGGGGAAGCAATATATTCGATACCTCATCCAGAAACGCACCCTCTCGAAACCTGGCGAGCAAGCTACACCGCGATGCAGAGCGCCTCTCTTGCAGAGTCTACCACTCGAGTTTGCTAAACATCTCCGTAACGCTATCACGGTTGCCAAATAACCCTGTGACGAAACACGCCGCTCTTCTTTGGATCTTCTCTATCTCCTCCGTCAACCCGATCTGGTACGGATCCCACACTGATGAGCAATACTCGAGTATAGGTCGAACGAGTGTTTTGTAAGCCACCTCCTTTGTTGATGGACTACATTTTCTAAGGACTCTCCCAATGAATCTCAACCTGGTACCCGCCTTACCAACAATTAATTTTATATGATCGTTCCACTTCAAATCGTTCCGCACGCATACTCCCAGATATTTTACAGAAGTAACTGCTACCAGTGTTTGTTCCGCTATCATATGTTCATACAATAAAGGATGCTTCTTTCTATGTATTCGCAATACATTACATTTGTCTATGTTAAGGGTCAGTTGCCACTCCCTGCACCAAGTGCCTATTCGCTGCAGATCTTCCTGCATTTCGCTACAATTTTCTAATGCTTAAACTACTCTGTATACTACAGCATCATCCGCAAAAAGCGGCATGGGACTTCCGACACTATCTACTAGGTCATTTATATATATTGTGAAAAGCAATGGTCCCATAACACTCCCCTGTGGCACGCCAGAGGTTACTTTAACGTCTGTAGACGTCTCTCCATTGATAACAACATGCTGTGTTCTGTTTGCTAAAAACTCTTCAATCCAGCCACACAGCTGGTCACTAAATGATAATGACAATCATTATGATCATTAGTAAATCACTATGATAAATATCCACCCTCGGTAGCTGCGTGGTCAGCGTGACAGAAAGTCAATCCTAAGGGCCCGGGTTAGATTCCCGGATGGGTCGGAGATTTTCTCCACTAAGGTACAGGGTGTCGTGTTGTCCCATTCGTCATCATGTTATCCCCATCGACGCGCAAATCGCCGAAGCGGTGTCGAACCGAAAGACTTGCACCCAGCGAAAGGTCTCCCCGATGGGAGGCCCTAGTCACTCGACATTAACATTTTACTATGATGAATGTGGTCATAATCACGATAGTCGTCATTAGCCTATTCATAATAATGATCAGAACCACACTCGTGTCAATGGCCACACTACTGTAAAGATAACAACCACAGTCATAATCACGATTATCAAAGATCACTAAAATGATCATGATTGCGTAAATGGCCACAACAGTGATCGCAGTCACGACAACAATCAAGATCACATACGATCACAATACTTTTTTAGATTACATTAGATTTACTTTCATTCTAATTGATCCGTAGTGAGGAGGTCCTCCAGGATGTGGAACATGTCAAAAAAACAATAATACATGACAAATATTTACAACTAAAATAAATAAGCTAATGTACCATTCCACAGGTCCCAAGTGGAATGATCGTCATTTTTTAATGAACACTAAGAGTCATTTTACAAATACTAATGCACTGAATTTAAAATAAAAAAGTTTTTTATTTATTTATAAGGTAATAAACATGTAATATAATTACTGTAATACTTATTTACAATCAACACATTACTGCACTGAAATGGTGCAGAAGTTAGATTATACCCCAGATCACGTAAGAAACAGATTGCCCAGTCAGAATGAGATTTTCACTCTTCAGCGGAGTGTGCGCTGATATGAAACTTCCTGGCAGATTAAAACCGTGTGCCCGACCGAGACTCGAACTCGGGACCTTTGCCTTTCGCGGGCAAGTGCTCTACCAACTGAGCTACCGAAGCACGACTGACGCGCAGTACTCACAGCTTTACTTCTGCCAGTACCTCGTCTCCTACCTTCCAAACTTAACAGAAGCTCTCCTGCGAACCTTGCAGAACTAGCACTCCTGAAAGAAAGGATATTGCGGAGACATGGCTTAGCCACAGCCTGGGGGAAGTTTCCAGAATGAGATTTTCACTCTCCAGCGGAGTGTGCGCTGATATGAAACTTCCTGGCAGATTAAAACTGTGTGCTGGACCGAGACTCGAACTCGGGACCTTTGCCTTTCGCGGGCAAGTGCTCTTTCTTTCAGGAGTGCTAGTTCTGCAAGGTTCGCAGGAGAGCTTCTGTAAAGTTTGGAAGGTAGGAGACGAGGTACTGGCAGAAGTAAAGCTGTGAGTACCGGGTGTGAGTCGTGCTTCGGTAGCTCAGTAGGTAGAGCACTTGCCCGCGGAAGGCAAAGGTCCCGAGTTCGAGTCTCGGTCGGGCACACAGTTTTAATCTGCCAGGAAGTTTCAGATTGCCCAATCGCTTGGTCTAGCAGATAACCCTTGTCAGGGAACAACCACCAGGCGGCAACAGCGTCACACCCTTACTTGTGGCACCAACCACTAGATGGCACTCCGTTCTGTGAAATATGTGGCAACATCGTCCGAACGCATGCAGCTTTCCACCATTTGGGGACTGTGAAGTACAGCTGTTACTATAGATGGGTCGAACTCGTTCATTCCCGTGAAGTCCTTCATTCATTTCACTCTTTGTCGTGAAGCGTTCAAATGAAGTAGTTCATTCATGAAGTACGGAAGCCTGGCGAAGTTGCCAGTTCGCCGCTCAGCCGCGGCTACGCTCGCTTCGCCTCGCTCGTACAATAAAGCTTCGTAATACTTCATAATTTTACCAACAGATGGCCGAACTATGAAGTAACGTCCACGTAACGTTTTGCGTCTTACAGCGTCTGAGGTAACTTAAATACAGCATGGTCGAAGGGGACAAAGGAAAGATAAATAGAGAAGCCTGTCACATATAAAGAAGGTATTACGTTTAACCTTGCTCGACATTTTTTCATGAAGCGCCAAAAAGAGTCTTCATCTGCCAAGTGAAACCTTATTTGTTGTGTTTATGGACTGAAAACTAGGGCTACTAACGAAATTAAGTCCAATTTTATGCTCCTTTTAAAATTTAATCCAAAATAGAATGAGTATGTTTACCACTGTCACAAAGTTTATATACCTACGTTAAGTAATTATTCAGAAGTTTTCCTGTAGATTTTATTTTTGTTGAGAATAATAACCCTCTAAATTCAAAACGTAAACTGTCACCTGTAGTCATTGGTACGATTTCAGGTAAAATCCCTCTTTATTTTATTGGGAAAGCAATTTTTGTGTCTGTTCACGCTTATACAATGGCTAGCAACTCGCGATCGCGTAGAAGTAGTGAAATTTGGGGTTTCTTCCCCGATTTAGGTGATGGGAAAGCAAAGTGCAACTGTTGTTGTAAGTGTATTTCACCGCGCGATTCGTCGACAGGCAGTAGAGGGAGGACTGAAGTGAAGGGAGAATGAGTGACGTAGCGCCAATGTAGTGGGGGAGGGAGAGGGGAAGAGAGTGAGTGAACGAACTAGAAAAAAAGTGTGGAGTGTGCTATCTGTGGAGAGTTTGAAGTACCAGTTCATTGAAATTGAGTGGTTAGTTCACACTTCACTGGAGTGAAGCGTTCATTTGAACGACTCATTCACGAGCTCCCCACCACTAGCTGTTACTGACATACCGGTGGTAGTGGATCGAGTCGTCATGTCGAGGGCGTGCGAGTATATCAACTGTGGAAGGAGTAGATGGACAAATCCTGAACTAACAGTGTTCAGATTTCCCGTCAAAGATAAAGAAAGGTTACGAGAGTGGATTTCAAATTCAGATAAATCAATAAATTAGTTACGAGTAAGAATTAATAAAGATCCCTAAGCATTCGATCCTATCTAAATTTTGTCGATCTTATATTCTGATATAACGTGGCAGCCGTTCCTGTACAAGAATCATAGCATACAATTTTTAAATGAAATCTGTGCTGCGATTTGGACTTTTTTAAACCGTTTATTCACTGCACTATTGTAATTTTGGCTGTGGAGGCATTTTTGTGTGCAATGTGAAAACTGAAACCAATATAAGATATGGATAACAAAATGCAAAGCATAGTGTGGTAACATTTGGTAAACAATTTAAGAAGCATTACCTTACAAGACCTTTCCATTGGTACTTGAAAATGGCTCTAGAGCTGAAATCGCAACAGTGAAATAAATGAATAATAGCCGTCATCTAACTGCTAGGTCATCGGTCCCTCTAAATCCTGGTATATACTAGAGCGAACGAAGTGAACGAGTGTAAAACCTCGTTTACACTGCAGCAAACGAGTATTCATAGATAATTCGCCAATTTTCACTGCCATTCGTTGATACTTGTGAACAAGCGTTTATACTGGAATGAAGGGAGGAGAATTGAAGAGAACGAGCATAACATGCAAACTATAGGCGCTGCCTATTTTAATTTTTTTTATCTGTGCGCTAATAATCCTCTCACAGCTTTCACTCGAAAACAACACTGCTTATAGTAACAGGTCTGCGCGAGTGCGCGTATCCCCAGTAATAACTGTGTTGCAGATAAAAGCGTACCTCTGTTGCGAATATTTGAGGGTTATCTTTAAACTGTACAAAGTAAATCTTTAACAAAAATGGTTCAAATGGCTCTGAGCACTATGGGACTCAACTGCTGTGGTCATAAGTCCCCTAGACCTTAGAACTACTTAAACCTAACTAACCTAAGGACAGCACACAACACCCACCCATCACGAGGCAGAGAACATCCCTGACCCCGCCGGGAATCGAACCCGGGAACCCGGGCGTGGGAAGCGAGAACGCTACCGCACGACCACGAGATGCGGGCAATTATGGTTTGCCGTCTGTGGCTCTTCAAAGTTGACACCGCCACAATATGCTCGAAAAACACGCTTCCACTTGTATATTACCGCGTTTGAAGCCCCCTTTCAACAACAATCCAAAATTCATCGTTTTGTGCCACTCTTATATCATTTACGATAACTTACATGCAAAGTAAAAGAATTTAAATTTGAAATGACTGTCACTGAAATATGTCCAGCATTAATTCGCATTATAACGGAGTGCGGATATTCAAAACTTTCTAGTGTTAAACTGCACATGGAGATCTGGTACCAGTTACTTCTGTAAAATATCTGGGAGTATGCGTGCGGAACGATTTGAAGTGGAATGATCATATAAAATTAATTGTTGGTAAGGCGGGTACCAGGTTGAGATTCATTGGGAGAGTGCTTAGAAAATGTAGTCCATCAACAAAGGAGGTGGCTTACAAAACACTCGTTCGACCTATACTTGAGTATTGCTCACCAGTGTGGGATCCGTACCAGATCGGTCTGACGGAGGAGATAGAGAAGATCCAAAGAAGAGCGGCGCGTTTCGTCACAGGGTTATTTGGTAACCGTGATAGCGTTACGGAGATGTTTAATAAACTCAAGTGGCAGACTCTGCAAGAGAGGCGCTCTGCATCGCGGTGTAGCTTGCTCGCCAGGTTTCGAGAGGGTGCGTTTCTGGATGAGGTATCGAATATATTGCTTCCGCCTACTTATACCTCCCGAGGAGATCACGAATGTAAAATTAGAGAGATTAGAGCGCGCACGGAGGCTTTCAGACAGTCGTTCTTCCCGCGAACCATACGCGACTGGAACAGGAAAGGGAGGTAATGACAGTGGCACGTAAAGTGCCCTCCGCCACACACCGTTGGGTGGCTTGCGGAGTATAAATGTAGATGTAGATGTAGATACCACCATAATCCGTATGAGAAGAGCTATATAGCAAAGAGGAAATAGACGGCATGGAAGGCGAGTGTAAAACCTATGTGACTGCAACACAGTCTGCATTTTAAACAGTAACTCGCGAGAAATGTTTGTGTGTTACGTTTCATTTATTTCATTTCGCATATGATTGTGAGAAATAAACTTGGTTTGTAGAATTACAGGAGCTAATCTACATTCTTAGATTGAAAACTCGGGAAAAACCACAGCCGATCATGAGCTACTACAGTCAGCAGTATGACGAATGCATTTCGCGCGCATCGCTCTAGCCGAACGCAAATCAGCGGCATTCAAGTCACAGAAGACACAGCGTTGCCAATTCCGCGACGTGGACAGGTCAGTTAGGCCGGTATTACACTATCAAATTTCTTTGTCAAAGATTTGATCAAAGGTGTGATCCAATATTCCGTCCAATATATTTGACAAAGATCTTTGACGTAGCGCTAGAAGGGGTATTACACTGTCATCAAATTTTTCGTCAAAGTTCAAGATGGCTGACAACAACTTGTTACTTAACCGCAGCAGTTCTACGTACTCCAATTGCATTGTGTGCACATGCGGAAAAGAAGTGGGGGGAAAAATGGAACCATATATTCGAGGTTGACAGTCTTAAAAGTCCTGGGATTACAACTTGATAATAAATTCAGTTGGGAGGAGCACACCACAGAATTGCAGAAAGGCCTTAACAAATCTGTATTTGCAATTCGAGTGTTAGCAGACATAGGCAACATAAAACTGAAAAAGCTTGCATACTTTCATTCCATAATGTCATATGGGATAATATTTTGGGGGTAAATCTTGAAGACAAACAAAAGTTTTCAAGGTCCAAAAGCGTGTAATACGTATTATTTGTGGAGTAAATTCACGGACCTTCTGCAGAAACCTCTTCAAAGAACTGGGTATACTAACTACTTCCTCTCAGTACATTTACTTCTTAATGAAATTTGTCGTAAATAATATATCTCTTTTTCCAACAAACAACCCAGTTCATACATACAATACCAGGAACAAAAATGATCTGCACAAGGACTTAAAAGCGCTTACTTTAGTTCAAAAAGGGGTCCACTACTCAGGAACACTCATCTTCAATAACTTGCCTACAAACATAAAAAATTTAGTTAGAAATAAAGATCAGTTTAAAAGGAGCCTGAAAGACTTACTACTGGCCAACTCCTTCTACTCCATTGGCGAAATTTTTAATAGAAACAAATGATGTATTGTATTTATTCATACTATTAGTATTGGTATTTCAGCTTCAAAAAATCGACATGTTCCACATCCACGAGGATCTCCTCAGCACAGATCTATGGAACGAAAAAACTAATCTAATCTGGGTGAAGCCGTGGGTTTTACGACGACACGATAAAAGCATTCAACAAAACTTGTTACGTGAGCTTACAGTGGAAGACGTCAAGTCGTACATCAATTACTTAAGAATGGATGAGCATACATTTCAGTATGTGCTCAGTGAAGTGTATCCTCGTATCACAAAGCACAATATTCACTTAAGAACTGCTACATCTTCAGAAGACAGGCTCACTATAACACTCCGATTCCTTGCTACAGGAGAGGGTAATGTTAGGTTAGGTCAGGTTAAGTCTCCAATGTTCTTAATCTATCTTTGTATTCAGGGTGCCTCACGTTGTAAAGCGCCTCATCAGCTTCAGACATATCTATTAATTTTGTAGTTGTCGGCACACACCAATTGTATTTACCGGCAATGGTTATAAAAACACTACAGACGACAGAACGCTGCAGCGATGCTAGCGCTCCATGTGGTAACATGTCACATTGCAGTGAACAGAAGACAAGCGGTTTCTTTGATCAAATACACAGCGAGGCCCTAGATTTGATCAAATATTGGACGACATTTGACAAAGTCCCTATTACACTATCAAATATCTTTGACAAAGATTTTGGACAAAGATATTGGACAAAGAAATTTGATAGTGTAATACCGGCCAGCATTGTAGCGTCGCCTGGGACATCTGTTGACCGACGGGAAAACTATTTTTTCGGTTGCCTGTTCTGCCGTAAGGACGGTCAATCTGTTTCTTACGTGATCTGGGATTATACTTACACACACACACACACACACACACACACACACACAAATTTTCAATGAACACATTACTGCACTGAAATTGTGCAGAAGTTATGTTGTACTTATATACAAATCAGTTGGTTTTACTTAGAAATTCATCATTGGAGTAGAAGGAGTTGGCCACCAATAAATCCTTTAGGCTTCTCTTAAACTGAATTTCAGTGGTTGTTAAGCTTTTTATGGCTGCTGGCAAGTTATTGAAAATGTGTGTTCCTGATTAATGCACACCCTTTTGTACAAGACTAAGTGACTTTAAATCCTTGTGAAGATTATTCTTATTTCTAGTATTGATTCCATGAATTGAGCTGTTGATTTGAAAACGTGATATATTTTTAATGACAAATTTCATTAAGGAATAAATATATTGGGAAGCAGTAGTTAGTATCCCTAGTTCCCTAAACAGGCTTCTGCAGGATGTTCTTGAGTTCACACCACATATAACTCTTACTGCACGATTTCGTGCCCGGAAAACTTTAGCTTGGCTTGATGAATTACCCCAAAAAATAATCCCATATGACATTATGGAATGAAAGTAAGCATAGTATGCCAGCTTTTTCATTTTTATATCCCCTATGTCTGACAAAATTCGCATTGCAAACAGAGATTTGTTAAGACGCTTCAGCAGTTCTGTGGTGTGCTCCTCCCAGTTGAATTTATTATCAAGCTGTAATCCCAAGAATTTAACACTGACCACTTCTTCTATCTGCTTGTCATCGAATGTTAGACATATACTCTTGGGACACCCCTTACAAGTTCTGACCTGCATGTAGTGTGTTTTTTCAAAGTTTAGTGACAAAGAATTGTCTAGGAACCAGTAATTAATGATCACAGTCACAATAACGTACATGATCACCATCATGAGATGATTCTTTTTTTGATGATAATGATTATTAATATTACTATTATTGTTATGATATTGCTTTCAGGACACTCTATGGCATGGTTGCCAACGGCCTTGCTGTTTATGGATATATGTGCATCGTGAAAGGAACAATGTTAAAAATACATCGGCTCAACCACTTGTTTATAGTGTAAAACACTAAGATTGATGCGTTTCGGAAGTCAGGCTTCCATCATCAGAATAATAAAAAGTAAAAGAACCTGTTAAAACTCGCTAAAATGGAACATGCACCAGGCACAATAAAACTGATAACAAAATCATCTGCACCTTGGAAGACACGGCTGCAACAAGGGAAGTAGCCACGATGTTTTAATTTTATTATCAATTTCATTGTGCCTGGTGCGAGTTTTAACAGGTTCTTTTACTTTTTATTATTCTGATGATGGAAGCTTGACTTCCGAAACGCGTCATCTTAGTGTTTTACACTATTAACAAGTGGTTGAGCCGATATATTTTTAACATTGACATTCACAATCACGACCTCTCATCCAGTATGGATAAAATCAAAGTGAAAGGAACAATCTTTCCTCATAACCAGTTTCCATGATGCATTATCTCATGGTCATGTATTATTATAGACTTCAAAGAGAGATTAGCAGAGACAGGAAAGATAGCAGTTGCTTTTCGATATATTAAAATGGACAATAACGTCCCATTCCGGTGTGTCTATGCCTGTACGCAGGTTCATGCTCTTTCCTCACGCTTTAATAAACCAAACTGATAAAAAAAATACAACATCGAGAAGGAATTGTACGACATTAACGAAAGTTGGTAGGCGCATTTCCACATCTGGTAGACGATATCTACTCAGATTTCGCGCCAGTCGTTTGTAGTGCCACGTTTGCTTTAAATATACGCTGAAACGGTCGTGAGCATTAGTTATCTATGACACTGGACGTGGTAAGTTGATGTTAATCAAGAATGCCTTTAAGACGACAAGAACGCCCTTATCAACACCTCACTAAGTTTTAATGAGGTCATATAATAGGACTACAAGAAGCTGGATGTTTGCTCTACTATACTGAAGCAAGATCTGATAAGAATGTAGGCAGTGTACATGATTGCTGGCACCGTTGGCCACGAGAATGTACAGTCATAAGAACACCAGGCTCTAGACGGCCATGTGGCACCACCAGGAGGGAAGACCATCGTGTTCGCGCATATGGCTCTGGTACATCTACACTACTGGCCATTAAAATTGCTACACCAAGAAGAAATGCAGATGATAAACGGGTATTATTGGACAAATATATTATACTAGAACTAATTACATTTTCACGCAATTTGGGTGCATAGGTCCTGAGAAATCAGTTCCCAAACAACCACCTCTGGCCGTAATAACGGCCTCGATACGCCTGGGCATTAAGTCAAACAGAGCTCGAATGGCGTGTACCACAGTTCATCAAGAGTAGTGACTGGCGTATTGTGACGAGCCAGTTGCTCGGCCACCGTTGACCAGACGTTTTCAATTGGTGAGAGATCTGGAGAATGTGCTGGACAGGGCAACAGTCGAACATTTCTTGTATCTAGAAAAGCCCGTACAGGACCTGCAACGTGCGGTCGTGCATTATCCTGCTGAAATGTAGGGTTTCGCAGGGATCGAATGGAGGGCAGAGCCACTGGTCGTAACACATCTGAAATGTAACGTCCACTGTTCAAAGTGCCGTGAATGCGAACAAGAGGTGACCCAGACGTGTAACCGATGGCACCCAATACCATCACGCCGGGTGATACGCCAGTACGGCGATGACGAATACACGCTTCCAATGTGCGTTCACCGCGATGTCGCCAAACACGGATGCGACCGTCGTGATGCTGTAAACAGAACCTGGATTCATCCGAAAAAATGACGTTTTGCCATTCGTGCACCCTGGTTCGTCGTCGAGTACACCATCGCAGGCGCTCCTGTCTGTGATGCAGCGTCAAGGGTAACCGCAGCCACGGTCTCCGAGCTGATAGTCCGTGCTGCTGCAAACGTCGTCGAATTGTTCGTGCAGATGGTTGTTGTCTTGCAAACGTCCCGATCTGTTGACTCAGGGATCGAGACGTGGCTGCACGATCCGTTACAGCCGTGCGGATAAGATGCCTGTCATCTCGACTGCTAGTGATACGAACCCACCGATTCCATATTCTGCTAACAGTCATTGGATCTCGACCAACGCGAGCAGAAATGTCGCGATACCATAAACCGCAATCGCGATAGGGTACAATCCGACCTTTATTCAAAGTCGGAAACGTGATAGTACGCATTTCTCCTCCTTACACGAGGCATCACAACAACGTTTCACCAGGCAACGCCGGTCAACTGCTGTTTGTGTATGACAAATCGGTTGGAAACTTTCCTCATGTCAGCACGTTGTAGGTGTCGCCACCGGCGCCAACCTTGTGTGAATGCTCTGAAAAGCTAATCATCTGCACATCACAGCATCTTCTTCCTGTCGGTTCAATTTCGCGTCTGTAGCACGTCATCTTCGTGGTGTAGCCATTTTAATGGCCAGTAGTGTAATTCATGTGCAGTAGCAATTTGAGCAGCAGCTGGCACCTCAGTGACACAACGAACTGTTGCAAAACGGTTAATTCGAGGACTTCTCCCACCCAGACAACTCGCAGCATTCCACTGACCCAAACCACAGCCATTTGCGACTTCAGCGGTGTCAGGTGAGAGTTTACTCGAGGACAGGGTGGAGGTCTGTTGTGTTTTCCGATGTAAGCTACTTCTGCTTCATTAACAGTTATGGCCATGTGTTGATTAGAAGAAGGTTGCTGATGGCCTGCAACCACCTGTGTGCACATTAGACGGAGGATGCTAAGTTCACCGGACTTGGATACGATGTGACGTCTTTATGACGTATACACGCTACATCGAAAACGATAGAAACCGTATATCGACTATTCGACTTTTGTGAACTTTCGAGAGATTGTGACAGGGTAGCGCTGTGCTCTGCGCCATTCGTTTGGATGTGTTTTGCGTTCCTTGCGTTTAAATCGTGTATTGTACTGTGTTTGTGTCCTGTGCGTTGTTTTTCGTTTGCTCGTCTCTAATTATGTGTTCAGCATTCGAGAGACTAATGAGAGAAAAGCTTACCACCATGGAATGCTTTGACACTGCATTCAATCATTTCATACGTCAATCAGTACTAGACACTAACCATTGGTTGAGATTACATCGAGAAATCCACTTCCCCCCGTATTTCATCCCCGGTCGACGATTTTTCTTCAACAATGCCTCATATTTTTCTTTTTCAGTTCGAAAGTCAACCATTCTACACATCAGTCATTACTGGACACTAAGGTACCTGTCTCTGCGGTCCGAGTGTAAAATTACGTGGAATTATGGTCGATAAAAGACTATCTTGGCATGGACATATAAATTACTTACCTAACAAACTTGCACGAGTTCTCTTTCAGCTATATAAATTAAGAAAAAAAAGTCAGCAAGAGTATGCTGCTACAATCTAATATGTACTGACAAGACCAATTGTATGAAACCATACTAAAATGTTGATAATAAACAAATATTATTTTCGGCGTAAGCATTCAATACAACAATCACACAATCTAATCTGGTCGGGACATTAGATTAGAGATTAGATTAGATTAATACTAGTTCCATGGATCATGAATACGATATTTCGTAATGATGTGGAACGAGTCGAATTTTCCAATACATGACATAATTAGGTTAATTTAACAACATACTTAAGTTAATATAACAACTTTATTTTTTTGTGTTTTTTGTTTTTCTTTATTTTTTATTTTTATTTTTTTAATATTTTTGTTTTTTTTTTCTTTTTTTTCTTAATTTATATCTAAAAATTCCTCTATGGAGTAGAAGGAGTTGTCATTCAGAAATTCTTTTAATTTCTTCTTAAATACTTGTTGGTTATCTGTCAGACTTTTGATACTATTTGGTAAGTGACCAAAGACTTTAGTGCCAGTATAATTCACCCCTTTCTGTGCCAAAGTTAGATTTAATTTTGAATAGTGAAGATCATCCTTTCTCCTAGTATTGAAGTTATGCACACTGCTATTACTTTTGAATTGGGTTTGGTTGTTAATAACAAATTTCATAAGAGAGTATATATACTGAGAAGCTACTGTGAATATCCCTAGATACTTAAATAAATGTCTGCAGGATGATCTTGGGTGGACTCCAGCTATTATTCTGATTACACGCTTTTGTGCAATAAATACTTTATTCCTCAGTGATGAATTACCCCAAAATATGATGCCATATGAAAGCAATGAGTGAAAATAGGCGTAGTAAGCTAATTTACTTAGATGTTTATCACCAAAATTTGCAATGACCCTTATTGCATAAGTAGCTGAATTCAAACGTTTCAGCAGATCATCAATGTGTTTCTTCCAATTTAATCTCTCATCAATGGACATACCTAAAAATTTGGAATATTCTACCTTAGGTATATGCTTCTGATTAAGGTCTATATTTATTAATGGCGTCATACCATTCACTGTACGGAACTGTATGTACTGTGTCTTATCAAAATTCAGTGAGAGTCCGTTTACAAGGAACCACTTAGTAATTTTCTGAAAGACAGTATTGACAATTTCATCAGTTAATTCTTGTTTCTCAGGTGTGATTACTATACTTGTATCATCAGCAAAGAGAACTAACTTTGCCTCTTCATGAATATAGAATGGCAAGTCATTAATATATAATAAGAACAACAAAGGACCCAAGACTGACCCTTGTGGAACCCCATTCTTGATAGTTCCCCAGTTTGAGGAATGTGCTGATTTTTGCATGTTACGAGAACTACTTATTTCAACTTTCTGCACTCTTCCAGTTAGGTACAAATTAAACCATTTGTGCACTGTCCCACTCATGCCACAATACTTGAGCTTGTCTAGCAGAATTTCATGATTTACACAATCAAAAGCCTTTGAGAGATCATAAAAAATCCCAATGGGTGGTGTTCGGTTATTCAGATCATTCAAAATTTGATTGGTGAAAGCATATATGGCATTTTCTGTTGAAAACCCTTTCTGGAAACCAAACTGACATTTTGTTAGTACATCATTTTTACAGATATGTAAAGCTACTCTTGAATACATTACTTTCTCAATAATTTTGGATAAAGCTGTTAGAAGGGAGATTGGACGGTAATTGTTGACATCAGATCCATCCCCCTTTTTATGCAAAGGTATAACAATAGCATATTTCAGTCTATCAGGGAAAATGCCCTGTTCCAGAGAGCTATTACACGGGTGGCTGAGAATCTTACTTATCTGTTGAGACAAGCTTTTAGTATTTTGCTGGAAATGCCATCAATTCCATGTGAGTTTTTGCTTTTAAGCAAGTTTATTATTTTCCTAATTTCAAAGGGAGAAGTGGGTGAGATTTCAATTGCATAGGTATGGCCTCTTCCATTAACAGCCTAACATCTTCTAATGAACACCTGGATCCTACTATATCCACAACATTTAGGAAATGATTATTAAAAATATTTTCAACTTCTGACTTTTTGTTTGTAAAGCTTTCATTCAATTTGATGGTCATACTGTCTTCCTCTGCTCTTGGTTGACCTGTTTCTCTTTTAATAATATTCCAAATTGTTTTAATTTTATTATCAGAGTTGCTGATTTCAGCCATGATACACATACTCCTGGATTTTTTAATAACTTTTCTTAATATAACACAGTACTTTTTATAATTTTTGATAGTTTCTGGGTCACTACTCTTTCTTGCTGTCAGATACATTTCCCTTTTCCGGTTACAAGATATTTTTATACCCTTAGTAAGCCATGGTTTGTTACAAGGTTTCTTACGAGTATATTCAACTATTTTCTTGGGGAAGCAGTTTTCAAATGCATTTACAAAAATGTCATGAAATAAATTATATTTTAAATTGGCACCAGGTTCACAGTACATAAGAAGACTTCACTTTTTTACGTGGTGTTTTCAAGGCCACGGTCAGGAATATTTCTATTAATATCCAGCTCTTTTATTTTGGCGAAAGACATATACGCTGCCACACTGAGCTGTTTTCAGACTCGCACGTGTCAAAACAAACCACTAGCTGACGACAGTATAGAATCTCGAACGTTCGTAAAAGTTGATAGGTGCGTTAATCGACTAAAGCGTGTATACGTCATAATGACGTCACATTATATCCAGGTTGGGTGAACTTAGCATCCTCCATATTAGACACGCTGGACCTACACCTGGAGTTATGGTTGCGATTATGTATGACAGCGGGAGCACTCTCGTGGCTATCCCACGCACTCTGACCGCAAATTTGTTCATAAATCTGGTGATACGACCTATTGCGCTGCAATTCAAGAACACTTTCCACAGTGTGTTTTCCAACAAGATAACGCTCGACCACATGCTGCTGTTGTAACCCTACATGCTCTTCAGTGTGTCGACATGTCCCTTCGCCAGCTCGGCCACCAGATCTGTCTGCAACTGAGCACAATGGGACGACAACTCTAGCATCATTCACAACCACCATTAACTGCCCCTGAATTGACTGATCAAATGCATCGGCCATGGACCTCTAGCCCACAATCTGACACTCAGCACCTGTACAATGCAATGGATGTTCGTGTTCATGCTTGCATTCAACATTCTGGCGATTAAACCTGTTATCAACATAGTATTTCACATTTGAATGGCTTATCTCGCACTTAAATTAACCTTGGAGTGTTAATCACTTAAATATGTTACCAAGAGAAATGTATTCCCGACATTGCATTACTCAACATTAATTTTTTTTTGGTGTTGTGGTTTTTTCCGATCAGTGGATAATGCACCCATAACAAAGAACAGAATAGTATAAGAGTATAAGCAGTGAAGAACAGGAGAACTAGATCTGACTGTAAGAGTGTCGCACCAGATGGGAATAACATTTTCGATTTTTTGAACAGTTATGTTGGACAGTATTTCTGTTTTAGTTCTGATACTAAAGAATAAACAAATATTCTGTAATGTTTTTGTTCCTTATTCAAACTTCATTGTCATGTCAGAAGGTAACACAGACATCGACCTGTTACTCTGCGCGAAATGAAGTAAATTGAGGTAAGTACACTGGAAAAAAATTTAGTCCCCCCCCCCCAGAGGACATGACACCAATACCATGTAATAAGGCCTCAAGCCTCGACAATGGCCACAATCCGAGAAGGAAGGGAGTCTGTCCATTTCTTCAGGTATGGTATATCCACCTGAAGTGACACACTCATCATGAGGTCCCACACACTACCAAATTGAGGGCTTATTGACTGTCACTATTCCACATAGTCCCACACACTTTCTACAGTATTAAAATCAGGGGATTTTGTAAGAGAACTGAGGTGTGATTATATGCCCAAGCTTTCATCAAACCAGGAACATATGCACTGAGCTCTGTGAACATGGTCTTATCTTCCTGGGAGATGGCAGTGTCTATGGGTAACTTATCAGGGATGTGTAGGAAAAAGGTGATTCTTGGTAAGGAAAGTGATCAAATGAACATGTTGGTTCATGCTCAGGGTCACCTGAATGACTGGACCAAAATCATGGTAGGAAGAGCACACTCATTAACATGACAGAATACATTGTGGATTGAACTGCACCCTCCACGCACTGTGGATCAAATGCCTGACTGGGCAATCGGTGCTCCCTGCAATATTTGGAAGGAGGCGATTTGCGACTCATCTGTCCATACTACGTGGCTCCCCAGTCAGCCATTGTCCAGTACCTGTGTCGTCTGGCCCACTGAAGTTACAAAGATTTGTTTGCTGCTGTAGCCAAGTTGCCTTCACAATAACTGCCTGGAAACTGGTTGAGATGGCTCTGCATTCGGTGAGAGCAGCAGTTCCTGTTGGGTCTGAAACCAATTGTCACTGACAGTGCATGACATTCGTCTCCGGCCATTATCCATTAGGATCTTACACACACCAAAAAAGTTTTGCATAACCCCAGTTCCCAGAACTCCTAAAGACAGGCGTTGACTGTGGATATTGTACCACAGACACAGTCCCTTTAACTGTTCAGAGATGTCACTAAACCTGCCCAAAGATGCAAACAACCATGCATGAGCCGGCCGCTGGGGCCGAGTGGTTCTAGGCTCTGCAGTCTGGAACCACGCGACCGCTACAGTCGCAGGTTCGAATTCTGCCTCAGGCATGGATGTGTGTGATGTCCTTAGATTAGTTAGGTTTAAGTAGTTCTAAGTCTAGGGGACTGATGACCTCAGATGTTAAGTCCCATAGTGATCAGAGCCATCTGGACCATTTTGAGTCATGCATGAGCTGCGCCTATTAGACGGAGGGGTCCGACAGCCGATCAGTTCCAATCAATCCACCAGGAAAGATGTGTACGGCTCATGTTGCCTGTACTTCAACCATACCTAGACGGTTGATACACTGGTTCGATCGCGCCCGCATTGTTATTTTTTTGCAGGAAGGGCTCTCAACAAGGGAAGTGTCCAGGCATCTCGGAGTGAAACGAAGTGATGACATGGAGGAGATACAGAGAGACAGGAACTGTCGATGACGTGCCTCGCCTAGGCCGCCTGACGGCTACTACTGCAGTGGATGACCGCTACCTACGGATTATGGCTCGGAGGAACCCAGACAGCAACGCCACCATGTTGGATAATGCTTTTCGTGCAGCCACAGTATGTCGTGTTACGACTCAAACTGTGTGCAATAGGCTGTTGCGCAACTTCACTCCCGACATCCACGGTGAGGTCCATCTTGCCGACAGGTGGTGGTCTAGGGGCTAGTATTGCTGCCTCTGGATCACGGGTTCCCAGGTTCGATTCCCGACCTGGTTCGGGATTTTCTCTGCCTGGGGACTGGGTGTTTGTGTTGTCCTCGCCATTTCACCATCATCATTTGTGAGGGTGATTAGATTGGATTGTGAAAATAAAATGGACTGTGTAAAAATTGGGACTTTGTACGAGTGCTGGTGACCATGCAGTTGAGCGCTCCAGTAAACAAACATCATCACTGAGGTCCATCTTTGCAACCACAACACCATGCAGCGCAGTACAGATGGGACCACCAACATGCCAAATGGACCGCTTAGGATTGGTATCATGTTCTCTTCACCGATGAGTGTCATATATGCCTTCAACCAGACAATCATCGGAGACGTGTTTGGAGGCACTGTCCAGCGAGTGCAGCAAGGTGGAGGTTCCCTGCTGTTTTGGGGTGGCATTATGTGGGGCCGACGTATGCCGCTAGTGGTCACGGAAGGCGACGTAACGGCTGTACGATATGTGAATGCTATCCTCTGACCGCTGGTGCAACCATATCGGCAGCATATTGGCGAGGCATTCGCCTTCATGAATGACAATTCGCGCCCCCATCGTGCACATCTTGAGAATGACTTCCTTCACAATAACGACATCGCTCGATTAGAGTGGCCAGCATGTTCTCCAGACATGAACCCTAAGAATGTACCTGGGATAGATTGAAAAGGGCTGTTCATGGACGATGTGACCCACCAACCACTTAAGGGATCTACGCCGAATCACCATTGAGGAGTGGGACAATCTCGACCAACAGTGCCTTGGTGAACTTGTGGATAGTATGCAATGACGAATACAGGCATGCATCAGTGCAAGAGGACGTACTACTGGGTATTAGAAGTACTGGTGTGTACAGCAGTCTGGACCACAACCTCTGAAGGTCTTGCTGTAAGTTGGTACAACATGCAATGTGTGGTTTTCGTGAGCATTAAAAAGGACGGAAATGATTTTTATGTTAATCTCTATTTCCTCTGAAGGTTCCAGAACTCTTGGAACTGAGGTGATGCAAAACTTTTTTTGATGTGTGTATTACGACTACTGTTCTCACACTGTG
This sequence comes from Schistocerca americana, assembly GCF_021461395.2. Taxonomy (NCBI): domain Eukaryota; kingdom Metazoa; phylum Arthropoda; class Insecta; order Orthoptera; family Acrididae; genus Schistocerca; species Schistocerca americana. The sequence goes on from NC_060129.1 coordinate 118,897,277, forward strand.
TTACAGGGCTGTGACTGGTACGCAATTCCCTGTAGACACGCTGGGAAGTTTGCATTGATACACAAACAAATTGACCAATTTCATTCACATTGTGGTCACAGGCACATCTAAACACGGACTCCTTTCTGTCAGTCTCTCTCGCATCTCCATCCAGGTCGACCCATTTTGCAGTTCTGATTCCACAACCGACTGGCACATATTTGCCACTTGACTGCCATGAATTACTTAGGGTCACATGATCACCCAGTACCAATTCTACACCATCAACAGTGCTCGAAACAGATCAGTGTGCTCTTTTAAGGGGGGGGGGTTACTAAGTAAAAGGAACGGCACACCATAAAGGAATTATCTGATTCATATGAAAATCGGTAGATGTGATGTACATGTATAGACAAACGTTTACAATGTCAGAAAAGTTGGATGATTTATACAAGAGAAAAAGCTTTACATGTTCATAATGCATTGGTCTGTCTCTGGCCCTTACACAACCAATTCTTCAGACTGGCACTGATTGACAGAGTTATTAAATGTCCTACTGAGGGATACCATGCAAGTTCAGCCCAATCAGAGACAGATCGTCAAAATCCTGGAGTTTTTGGAGGATCCTGCCCATAATGCTCCAAATATCTTCAATTAGGGAGAGATGCAGCTACCTTGCACGAGCACGAAAATAAGCAGTAGAAAATTTTGTCATGTGCAGCCTGACATTACGTTCCTGAAATGTAAGCCCAAGATGACTTTCCATCGCTACAGTCGCAGGTTCGAATCCTGCCTCGGGCATGGATGTGTGTGATGTCCTTAGGTTAGTTAGGTTTAAGTAGTTCTAAGTTCTAGGGGACTGATGACCTCAGAAGTTAAGTCCCATAGTGCTCAGAGCCATTTCAACCGTTTTTTGACGTTCCATGAAGGGCAACAAAACGGGGCATAGAGCATCGTCAACATACCACAGTGCTGTAAGGGAGCCACGGATGACAAGAAATGCTATGAAAAGAAATGACACCCCAGACCATCATTCCTGTCTGTCAGGCCGTATGGCGGGTGACAGTCAAGTTGGTATCCAACTGCAGTCCAGGGCATCTCCAAACACGTCTTCACCCTTGAATCTCATTGACTGTAGCAATATTGTCTTCACTGATGAGTCCCGCTTCGAACTGAGCCCCAATGACCTGTTAAGTCGTCGCCAGATCACTCTCCAAATGAGAATGGGTGGAGCATTATGGGCAGGACCCTCCAACAAGCATAGGATTTTGATGATCTAAAGTGTCAATTGGACAGAATTCGAAACAGAGTCCCAGAGGAGGACACTGAACAACTCTTAACAGTCAGTGCCGAGCCAAATAGCTGCTTGCATAAGGGCCAGCAGTGGACGAATGGGATACTTAAATATTCAATTTGTGAAGCTCTCTCTCTTGAAATTGTCATCATTTATTTGTCTATAATGTACATAACATCTAGCGATTTCTGTCCCATTCGGATAATTCCTTCATGTTGTTTTGTTTTCTGTCATAAAGTGTATTGTGTTCAATGAGTTTATATCCATGGAGTTGTGGTTATGGGTACATACCAATGGGGGCTCGATTAAATGCCAGAAAATAAATGAACACAGGCAGACCTGAAGGCGATGCACGATCTCTGTCCTTACCTGCTATAAGTGGCACTTCGAGATCAGAGAATCGCTGTGGTGGTGGTGGCGTGTGCTGGAGCCCTATACTGCCCACGCTGGCCACGTGACCAGTCTTCACCAGCGGAGGGTTCCGAGACTGCGGCACCGGCGTTGTGCGCTGCAGAGACCCTCGGCAAGGACTGGGCGGTGGATAAGACACACCTGTGGAAAACCACCCAAACACTCTTAACATGTAATGCTGTTGGATATATTCTAATGCAGTGAAGCGATTTTTCAAGATCAATTTCGAGGATTGTTGATAGCAGGTCATTTACTCTGTTGTTGTTGCTGTCATCTTCCTGTAGAAGCACTGAGGGAGTGATAAGATACTAATTAATTGCCGTTGCTATCCTAGGGGCACAATATTTTTGCACGCAAGCAAATCAAACCTTCCAATGAACTAGCTGCTGATTAGCAAGTACGGAAGTGTTCTGACAATTACGTACCACCTTCTCCATTTCTAGTTGTATCCAGTTATCCCCCATAGCAAGTGGGAGATCTTGGTGTGCAGATAAAAGCCTGTTTGCCTGCAGTGGAACTGAGCGAGGTGACGCAGTGAGTAGCACGCTGGACTTGACGTTTGGGAGGATGATGTTTGGAACCTGTGTTCGGCTGTCCTGATTCAGGTTTTCTGTGACTTCCCTACATCATTTCAGGCAAATGCATTTCAGGCACATGGCCAAACTCCTTCCCCATCCTTCCCTAATCTGATGGGATCGATGACCTCGCTGTTTGGCCCCTCCGCCAAGTCAGCCAACCAACCATGCAATGGCAGTCTGTTCATGAGAATACCGGATGATGGCAATATGGTCGTTTGGCGAAGTATTCTGCACCAGTAGACAATTGAGAATTTTATAACTGTGTAGCCTTTCCCAATCTGAGTCAATTAACATAAACGGTTCGTGGGTGTAGATCTAAAATTTTGAAGTAACTGTCACTGAATAAAACCTACATTTCAGTCACAGTTGCAGTGGCCTCCCTTGGGCCTAAAAGTCTACTGTGTTGTCCAGGGTCCGTTTCTTTTCGTTGTTATACTGACATTATTGGTCTGCTGTACTCAAATTTATTGGAAAACTTTATTGTAGTTTCATAGTGATTAAAAAGCACCACTGCATTTGTATGGTTACTTTATTTAAAAAGCATGACCAGTTTTGAAACTTTAGTTACGTCATCAGGTGGAGTCCCGAATAGAAAGAAACCGTGAAATAATATCAGAAAATGACAACCTTGGACAATAAGAACATCAGATCATTGCTAAAATGGCTGAATGTAAGTAATATAAAATGTGACAATGACCAATACTTACAGTTACAACACAATACTGGAGTACAATATTGATGTTAAGTTCTCTTCCAGTTTCCTAGAATTTCGCTCCATTCTACAAAAAACATGTCTCAGCCCACGACAGACAAATGTAGAAGGGGAGGCAATAGCTGGTGACCTATCAAGGAATGTAGATAAAGCGTTAAAATAATGCATAGTGGATGGAAAACAGAAAGACAGGAGAAAACCATACCTTGTACCATTAGCATCAGTGGAGTACAGGTCACTGACCGCAGATTAACGCAGGAACACATGATGGACCACTACATAAGTGGCACATGTGCAGAAGGGCTAAGACAGACTCTGAACGTGAGAAAAATACTAGGTACTGGGTGAAAACGAGATTACAAAGTCAAATACTTGCAATAGAAAATATAAACTGGACGGTTCTGGATGACATAGATCATATGCTGTGGGAAATTATTAAATATGTTTGACCCATAGAGCATCAAACCGTGAAAGACCCAAAGAATAGGGGGAGACAAAGGTTGAGGCAATGTTAAAACAGGTAATGGGCTGGGTTATCCATTGAGATATTCAGAGTTATCTAAGATCGATTATCTCAGTTCAACTTGGGTGTTGAGTGCATGACTAGGCGATTGCTTTAATACAAGACAAACATCTTGTTAAAAACATCGCCTTTATATTCCCTTTTGGCCCTTTTGCAATACTGAAACGTTGGATGAAATACTGCTGACAGAGTGATGTGTCTCAGAAAAATGAGTACACAGAGCTGTGTCAGAACCTGAACCAGATCAAAATTGAAACTTCCTGGCAGATTAATACTGTGTGCCGGACCGAGACTCGAACTCGGGACCTTTGCCTTTCGCGGGCAGAAGTAAAGCTGTGAGGATGGGGCGTGAGTCGTTCTTGGGTAGCTCAGTTGCTAGCGCACTTGCCCGCGAAAGGCAAAGGTCCCGAGTTCGAGTCTCGGTCGTGCACACAGTTTTAATCTGCCAGGAAGTTTCATATCAGCGCACACTCTGCTGCAGAGTGAAAATCTCATTCGGGAAACATCCCCCAGGCTGTGGCTAATTCATGTCTCCGCAGTATCCTTTCTTTCAGGAGTGCTAGTTCTGCAAGGTTCGCAGGAGAGCTTCTGCTAAGGTTGGAAGGTAGGAGACGGGGTACTGGCAGAAGTAAAGCTGTGAGTGCCGGACGTGAGTCGTTCTTGGGTAGCTCAGTTGGTAGAGCACTTGCCCACGAAAGGCAAAGGTCCCGAGTTCGAATCTCAGTCTGGCACACAGTTTTAATCTGACAGGAAGTTTCATATCAGCGCACACTCCGCTGCAGAGTGAAAATGTCATTTCAGATCAAAATTCATTTGACCTGACATCAAATGTCCTGCCTGTCTGGCTGATATATTCATACTGTCAGCCATTACACATAATTCTGTAAACTTCAGGGGACTTAAAGAGATCATCCTTCATCTTTGCTGTATGTCAGAACCTCTGCTCATTATTTCTGGGAATGAAACTAGTGTCATGGAACTCGTCATGTTTTTTAAATGAAGTTACCATACAGCTGCTGCGCAGCTTTTTTACTCAGTACAAACTGTTTTATCAGTGGATTTCCGAGGAATGAACTATTGTGTTACTATAGTTTGTTTCCTGTGGCGGAGGGAGACGGTCTCTGCTGCTGTCTATTACAGTATGCGTCAAGATTAGCAGTTGTCAGCAAGTGGCATGTGGATTCTTGTCTTCCTCATTATGGGCATGGGGTGCGGAGTGGCATTTGCTCACCAGTCACACTCACAGCTCAAGTTATTTTTTTGTTTTGTTTGTGGTTTTAGGGCGCAAAACTTCTACAGTCATTAGCGCCCAAACTCTCAAGTTGTTTGTGCGGGTTGTCGGACTTTGATGGCTGGCAGTCAAGATGCAACAAGTCTAATGCTATATTCTCTGTTCATGTTGTTAGCATGCTCTAATACATCCATGGCCTCCCTGCTTTTGTGCTTCACCGTTGCTTCACAATTACACACTGCTAGGAAAGTACGCAAGTTATCTTGGATTTTATTTTGCAAATGCAATCTTTGTGGTGTTCAGCCACTGCCGATCTGTCATGTTGCCCAACTGGGATTTTGCACTCGTGCATCCAGATGTGCACTAGTACAGGCCTTCCAGTTTTCCAGTGTACAGTTCTCCACATTCCCAGCTCATCTTGTAAGAGGATGTGCCCACATTCTGCAATGCATCTGTCTAGTCCTTTATGGAGTGTCACACATCTTAGATCTTATGGATGCTGTAAAGGAGTAACTTCATCTGCACGGTGGATGCCCCATAAGAGGAAAACACGAATATAGACCACATTCACTGATGACGGCAGGTAACAATTCTTACTGTATGAGGCAATAGACAATATAATAAACCAATCTAATAAAGTTTCCCATCTGTTCCATGACGGCAGACTAGTAATATCACTAGTTTTAGATCCTTGATGTAATGTCATTGTTGGTAGAGATCTCATGGCGGAATAAAATGGACACTGGACCAAAAAGTATGCAGTTAATCACCAGGAGATGATCACTGCAGCCATGGCTGGCATATTTTACACTCTACCCCAAAAACTTTAATGTTATAATCCGTTCATTACAAGAATAAACCTGATGTAAACATTGCACTATGTATTCTTCCGCGTTTGCTGGAACCTCATTGCATTTCCGTTTCACGTGGCACTGCAGCCAAGCTGTCTCGAGTACTGTCAAGTACGATAATAAAGAAACGTTTCGTGCTGTGCGTTACGCGCACATCGACTTGGCGACAATAAGGCGGGACAACAGCTTTAGCGGCGCATTTGACTCGGACAGCAGTGGCCGGTCAGCTGGTGCAGCTAGCCTGCAGTGGCGTGGCCAGCTGCAGTTCACACGTAGAACGGGACGAGCGGACGTGCAATAGAGCTTCGGATGTCATTTAATATTTAACCAGAATGAAATAACACACTGCAAATCTCCCAAAATACGCTCCTTAGACGAAAACCGCGTCATCGTTTATAGCTAACGTACTATTGTAATTAAAAACAAGAATGATGAAAATTTCTGACTGAACCACAGGGTAATTTTTCTGCATGAGCTGTGTGTAACGTGAGAGAGTATTGACGGATTTCACCGTATAGTTAAATATCGGAGGCACTGACGTCGTCTGATAATCTCTTAGCTCCTTCCTCATCCGAATCCGAGAAATACATCAGAATCCGAGAAATACACTTCAGTTCTGCATGTGTCACCTGCTACGTGGACAACGAGTCTATCAACAACAGAATCCAAGCAGCCAATCAGGCGCAGCATCTTCTCTTCTTTCATGACGAGCCCTTCTATACCCCGCCAGCACTCGGCAGTGACGTGTGGAAAACCTGCGTGCGTTAGTTTCGGGGCGTCATCTGTTGTCTTGTTACTTCTCTGGCCAAATCCCTCAGATTGGCTCCAGATCAGTTCTGTTGCGTTCATATTGCAATGGCACAGCAGCAAATGTAAAAATGCAGCATTTGTATGATATGCTAGATGCTGTAAAAATAATTGTTCTTCATGTTTCTACGATACTCTGTGCTATAAAGCGATGGACATAGTCCAAATAAAGAGGATTTGGTTTCTCATTTTAACCTTAAAAATTAAACTCTTGTGTTTCCTTAATTTAAACAACTTTTATGAACAGTTTTTCAGTAAACATCGATAAATAAGAATTTGTATTTGAAATGGAAACGGGAATTTCGCGTCCAATATGTAATTAGAAACAAGAAGACGTGCGTTATTCATAAAATATGATGATGACTTTTATAAATACGAGATGTAGGTATTTCACATTGAACGAGAAAAAATATGATAATTGGGAGATTCGAACCAATGTGCGTATAACAGTGTAAGATTTACATTCCATTACGCTACCGGACTTTTTTTTTTTCCATTTTGTTCGTTGTTGATCGTTGCGTTTGCTCGTTGCGGACGTCACATGACATCCGGTCAAGTTCGTTCGTTGATCGTTTCACTCACAAGGGGAGGCCGCCAATTGTGAAATTCAGATTCAATTCATACTGCGCATGATAAAAGCTAGTGGCCAGAGGTGTAATGTGGCAAAGCACCAAGATGTACTTCTCAGCCGTTGTCGAGAAAATCGACAGTTAAAAGAAACCGTTGCAGTGAAATACTCTCAACGATTAATAATTATCGACAGCGTCGTAGCGCAGCGGTAAGCGCTCGGGTTCGTAATCCGAAGGTCGCTCGATCGAATCTCGCGCCATGCAAATTATTATTTTTTTTTAGTATTTGTTTTTTGTTATTCAAATGTGTCTATACACACACACACACACACACACATATATATATATATATATATATATATATATATATATATATATATATATAATTCCCGGCAATCAGTTGCAACAATTATGCATATAATAAGTTGTTGAAGGTCGTTTGTCGTGGAAAAACTGGCGACTTCGAACATCATTATGTTTTCCGCAAACAAAGTTGTATTTCACAAATGTTATTAATTGTCTTCATAATGTTAACCACGTATAGTTAACGGAAGACGCAGAAACGATATTCCGAAACGAATACGTATAGCGTAAGTCAAACGTTCGAATTAGAATAGAGACCCCACGAACACAAATTTGCTGTGGCAGGTATGAAATATGAACTCCGTTACTCGCTCGTTAGACTTGAAGGACAGATGTTGAATGGGCCGAAACGAGCCGCCCCATAACAGCGTAGTTGCCTGCTAACTTCGAAAGAAGGTAGATGCGGTCCCTAGCGCAACTTATAACATCGTCGAAAATCAGTGCGGACGTGAGAGCTTTGGTATACCCAGTTAAACAAACAGAAAAATGGAGGCGGTACAATTGGAGAGCGATCCGCCTTCACCAAAATGCATAAGCAATTCATTAATAGTTTATATATATACATATATTTGAATTACAAAAACCTAATAATAAAAAAAAATGTTGCATGGCACGAGATTCGATCCGGCGACCTTCCGATTACAAACCCGAGCGCCTACCGCTGCGCCACGACGCTGTATAAAACTATTAATCGTAGAGAGTATTTCACCGGAACGGTTTCTTTCAACTGTCGATTTTCTCGACAACGGCTGAGAAGTGCATCTTGGTGCTTTGCCACATTACACCTCTGGCCATGAGCTTTTATTATGCGCAGTATGAATCGAATCTGAATTTCACAATTGGCGGCCTCCCCTTGTCAGTTTTTTTAATTACAGAGGCCAACCCGCTCTCTCACCGAACACGCTGAGCTACCATGCCGGCTGTGGCTGTGCTACACGTTCGATGTGGATTTGTTCATCAACTGCAGTGTACACAACGCTGGGAAAACTTCAGCCGATTATCTCCGTACATTTGTGAAAAACGTTAAGAACAACGTATTTTCATACTGCACATTGACAGTGCGGCAATCAGAGCATAACGCTGTACACGATTTTTGTAATAAAAACTACGGAGCTAAAGCGTGATTGAGAAAAACGTTGATGGTGGTTAATACATTTTAATATCTTAAAGTTTGATTTAACGTAGATTAGATCAGATTAGATTACTTATTCATTGAAATAGACCCATAAAAGAGGGAATCCTCATGAGTGTGGAACATGTCAGATAAACACATTACAAAAATGTAACTTTTTCATTAATTTTAATGATCCTCAATCAATAAACAGTAAAATTATGCACATGAATTAAATTTGAACTTCTAATATTTACAGGTTTAATACTTACATCTGCTTTCATTAAATCCATCATTCAGACATTTGCTAGTTTCTTGGCTATTACAACCAAGTATTGTAAAAAAATTGAAGTAAATTATTCATGTCAGTGAACCTCAGTTAAGAATAGTCAGATTATGTACAAGATTTAAAATTAAACTTCCACTATTTACAGAGTTAAGACTTACATCTGCTTTCCATACATCCATCATAAACACAGTAGGTAATTACTTGGCTGTTACAGCCAAGTATTGTCAAAAATTAAAGTATAATAAATTTTCATTAAAATGGTCCACTGCACTTGTTGAGAAACTTAGTAATAGTATATCTAATACATAAGTAGGACCTACTTACAAGGGAACCTCCACATCGCACCCCCCTCAGACTTAGTTGTAAGTTGGCACAGTGGATAGGCCTTGAAAAACTGAACACAGATCAAGCGAGAAAACAGGAAGACGTTGTGTGGAACTACGTAAAAAATATGCAAAATATACAAACTGTGTAGTTCATGCGCAAGATAGGCAACATAAAGGATAGTATGAACTCAGGAGTGCCGTGTTTCCGAGGTTAGCGTGAGCAGCTGCGGAACGAGAGGTCCTTGGTTCAAGTCTTCCCTCGAGTTAAAAGTTTAGTTTCTTTATTTTCGCAAATTTATGATCTGTCCGTTCGTTCATTGACGTCTTTGTTCACTGTAATAAGTTTAGTGTCTGTGTTTTGCGACCACACCGCAAAACCGTGCGATTAGTAGACGAAAGGACGTGCCTCTCCAATGGGAACCGAAAACATTTAATCGCAAGGTCATAGGTCAACCGATTCCTCCACAGGAAAACACGTCTGATATATTCTATACGATACTGGTGACGGCATGTGCGTAACATGACAGAAATATGTTGTCGACCCACCTAACTTGTACACTTGGCGAATGGGTAAAAAGATTCTTCTACCTTTCCCGATTTAGGTTTTCTTGTGGATGTCATAATCACTCCCAAAAAAGTGATGAAAACATAAGAGTTTGTCACATAAACTGCAACAGATGAATGCAACTGTTTAGGTGTAGCGTCCCCATACTACGGGGCAGTTACCTCGCATCGAACGGACGGACGGACGGATAATAATTGTATGAAAATAAAAATTTAAACTTTTCACTCGAGAGAAGACTTGAAGAAAGGACCTCTCGTTGCGCAGCTGCTCACTCTAACCACGGGACCACGGCGCTCCTGAGCTCAGACTGTCCTTGATGTTGCCTATCTTGCTCATGGACTGCTCAGTTTGTATATTTCGCTTGTTTTTTTCATAGTTCCACACAACTTCTTCCTGTTTTCTCGATTGATCTGTGTTCAGTTTTTCAAGGCCTATCCACTGTGCCAACTTATATCTAAATCTGAGGGGGGGTGCGATGGGGAGGTTGCCTTGTTAGAAGAGCTTAACTACACGAGAGTATATGTGCTACGGCTTCTGACCAATCATCGCGTTTGTGTTTGTTTACATCAGGTTTATTCTTACGATGAATGGAGAATTAATTTCTGAAGTTGATCATTACGCTTCGAATGCCTCGACGTGGCTCACCTCTGTGTCCGGGGCTGAGCAGGTGCTGTGGCTGGGCGTGCCGCTGCTTCCGGATGGCCCCGTGGCCCTGTCCGGGCACCAGGAGGAGTGAAGCCGGTGGGCTCTGGCCCAGAACTGGGGAGCCACCGGTGGTGGCAGGTCCAGCTGCAGCCGGCGACGACCTGGGCGTGGGCGTGACGCTGCGCGAGGCCAGCACCGTGTCTGTGCCCCGGCTGGAGCTGAGGGTCAGGTTGGGCAGCGACTGGCCCAGCCCCGACTGGAAGCTGGGTGGCTGCAGCAGGCACAGCGAGCTGGGAGTCGGCGACAGCAGGCGGGACCTCCTGCGGTCGAGAGAGAAACATATCAGCCTGCCAGCCAAATATGTGTGGACCACGTTATCTGGTGGAAAGTAGAGTGTCAAGATTGGTAAGATACTTTCAGTAGTAAAAAGGGTAGAAGGGATGTCCTAAGGCCTCCGATTTTTTTTTCTAATTAACTACTCACCCGAAATCGATGAAACTGGCGTTACTTCTCGACGTGATCGCCCTGCAGACGTACACATTTATCACAACGCTGACGCCACGATTCCATGGCAGCGGCGAAGGCTTCTTTAGGAGTCTGGTTTGACCACTGCAAAATCGCTGAGGCAATTGCAGCACGGCTGGTGAATGTGCGGCCACGGAGAGTGTCTTTCATTGTTGGAAAAAGCCAAAAGTCACTAGGAGCCAGGTCAGGTGAGTAGGGAGCATGAGGAATCACTTCAAAGTTGTTATCACGAAGAAACTGTTGCGTAACGTTAGCTCGATGTGCGGGTGCGTTGTCTCGGTGAAACAGCACACAGGCAGCCCTTCCCAGACGTTTTTGTTGCAGTGCAGGAAGGAATTTGTTCTTCAAAACATTTTCGTAGGATGCACCTGTTACCGTAGTGTCCTTAGGAACGCAATGGGTAAGGATTACGCCCTCGCTGTCCCAGAACGTGGACACATTCATTTTCTCAGCACTGGCAGTTACCCGACATTTTTTTGGTGGCGGTGAATCTGTGTGCTTCCATTGAGCTGACTGGCGCTTTGTTTCTGGATTGAAAAATGGCATCCACGTCTCATCCATTGTCACAACCGACGAAAAGAAAGCCCCATTCGTGCTGTCGTTGCGCGTCAACATTGCTCGGCAACGTGCCACACGGGCAGCCGTGTGGTCATCCGTCAGCATTCGTGGCACCCACCTGGATGACACTTTTCGCATTTTCAGGTCGTCGTGCAGGACTGTGTGCACAGAACCCACAGAAATGCCAACTCTGGAGGCAGTCTGTTCGACAGTCATTCGGCGATCCCCCAAAACAATTCTCTCCACTTTCTCGATCGTGTCGTCAGACCGGCTTGTGCGGGCCCGAGGTCGTTTCGGTTTGTTGTCACACGATGTTCTGCCTTCATTAAACTGTCGCACCCACGAATGCACTTTCTACACATCCATAACTCCATTACCACATGTGTCCTTCAACTGTCGATTAATTTCAATTGGTTTCACACCACGCAAATTCAGAAAATGAATGATTGCACGCTGTTCAATTAAGGAAAACGTCGCCATTTTTAGTATTTAAAACAGTTCTCATTCTCGCCGCTGGCGGTAAAATTCCATCTGCCGTACGGTGCTGCCATCTCTGGGACGTATTGACAATGAACGCGGCCTCATTTTAAAACAATGCGCATGTTTCTATCTCTTTCCAGTCCAGAGAAAAAAAATCGGAGGCCTTAGAACTTGAATGCACCTCGTACAACAAGGATGTTCAAATGGCTGCCAAGTGGTGCGATAGGCGACAGGTGTTTCAGACTAAACAAGGCTACAATGCTGAATGGATCTAGCCATACTGGACGATGGGAGGATGAGGTTCATACTTCTATTTTGGCATCAAAAGTGCAGGGCAAACATCCTGGATGAAGGAAGGGTAAGTTTCTATTGCCTCTTCAGTTTTAGGTTGAGCAGCATGTGGTCCCATCCGTTTGGAAGGTCGAGGGGTTTTATAGGTGCAGGTGTTTGGGCAACAGAGATGACATAATTAGTCCACTGGCTAAAGTAATATTGATATTCAAATGCTGTTTATTGTTAGGTTCACAAGCAACTGGTTCTACTGAAATTGGTGGATTGGGTGCTGAGGTATGTAGACTGGTTTGCATGGCAATGAGGGCAGGTAGAAACTCCAGGTCCAAGTACAAATGAGGTTCAGCTGATTACCGAGTGTTTGGTTTCATAGAACACACACAAAGACAAAGCCGAAAGGCAGTGTGCGTGTGTATGTATGTGTGTGTGTGTGTGTGTGTGTGTGTGTGTGCAAAAATTCTCAAGTAGGGAATGAATTTACTTCCTTGTTCACTAGCTGAGTACCATTTCCTATTGAGTGCAGCTGGTGCTGCACAAGCTGCAAGGCAGGGTTGCTACAGCGGTTTAGGCATCAAGGAGTACAGAAAAAACGTCCTGGACAAAGGTGAGATGAGTTTTAACTGCTTGGTGAATGCTGTTTCGGGCAGCGGGTGGTCCAACAGGCAAAATGAGGTAAGAAAAAGCAGAGCTGAATGTAAGAGTGTCTCCCAAGCTTCTAGTAACAAGTAAGGAAAAGATTTATCTTTCTGGTGAACTGCTGAAAATTATATTGGGCGCAAGTAGATCCCACATAACGTGGAAAGTAGAGTTCTAATGTTGGCATAATAGTTTAGGTAGTAAAAAGGTAGGAGAGATGTCCTACAAGAAGGTTGTTCAAATGGCTGCCAAATGGTATGATGGGCAACAGGTGTTTCAGCCTAAACAAGGGTATAGAGCTGAGTGGCAGGGACTGTGTGCTAAACTCCTCTAATAAGTTGGGGATCGAGTTTGAGAATTTGCTGTGTTTCATATTGGCCAAGCTGGTTCAAAATGGTTCAAACGGCTCTGAGCACTATCGGACTTAAACTTCTGAGGTCATCAGCCCCCTAGAACTTAGAACTACTTAAACCTAACTAACGTAAGGACATCACACACATCCATGCCCGAGCCAGGATTCGAACCTGCGACCGTAGCTGTTGTGCGGTTCCAGACTGCAGTGCCTAGAACCGCTCGGCCACACCAGCCGGCCAAGCTGGTCCTGCTCAAACTTGAAGGCTGGGGTCTGAGATAGCTACAGTGGTTTGGGTTCCAGGGACAAATGGAAGAAACTCCTCAGTGAAGGAAGGTAGGTAGGAATGCCACTGTATGTGTTTACTAGAGACACAGTAATGGCTGCAGTCTGCAAGGGCAACGTTCTGCAATGGTACGAGGGCAGTTCAATAAGTAATGCAACACATTTTTTTTCTGAAACAGGGGTTGTTTTATTCAGCATTGAAATACACCAGGTTATTCCCCAATCTTTTAGCTACACAACACTATTTTTCACCGTAATCTCCATTCAATGCTACGGCCTTACGCCACCTTGAAATGAGGGCCTGTATGCCCGCACGGTACCATTCCACTGGTCGACGTCGGAGCCAACGTCGTACTGCATCAATAACTTCTTCATCATCCGCGTAGTGCCTCCCACGGATTGCGTCCTTCATTGGGCCAAACATATGGAAATCCGACGGTGCGAGATTGGGGCTGTAGGGTGCATGAGGAAGAACAGTCCACTGAAGTTTTGTGAGCTCCTCTCGGGTGCGAAGACTTGTGTGAGGTCTTGCGTTGTCATGAAGATGGAGAAGTTCATTCAGATTTTTGTGCCTACGAACACGCTGAAGTCGTTTCTTCAATTTCTGAAGAGTAGCACAATACACTTCAGAGTTGATCGTTTGACCATGGGGAAGGACATCGAACAGAATAACCCCTTCAGCGTCCCAGAAGACTGTAACCATGACTTTACCGGCTGAGGGTATGGCTTTAAACTTTTTCTTGGTAGGGGAGTGGGTGTGGTGCCACTCCATTAATTGCCGTTTTGTTTCAGGTTCGAAGTGATGAACCCATGTTTCATCGCCTGTAACAATCTTTAACAAGAAATTGTCACCCTCAGCCACATGACGAGCAAGCAATTTCGCACAGATGGTTCTCCTTTGCTCTTTATGGTGTTCAGTTAGACAACGAGGGACCCAGCGGGAACAAACCTTTGAATATCCCAACTGGTGAACAATTGTGACAGCACTACCAACAGAGATGTCAAGTTGAGCACTGAGTTGTTTGATGGTGATCCGTCGATCATCTCGAACGAGTGTGTTCGCACGCTCCGCCATTGCAGGAGTCACAGCTGTGTACGGCCGGCCCGCACGCGGGAGATCAGACAGTCTTGCTTGACCTTGCGGCAATGATGACACACGCTTTGCCCAACGACTCACCGTGCTTTTGTCCACTGCCAGATCACCGTAGACATTCTGCAAGCGCCTATGAATATCTGAGATGCCCTGGTTTTCCGCCAAAAGAAACTCGATCACTGCCCGTTGTTTGCAACGCACATCCGTTACAGACGCCATTTTAACAGCTCCGTACAGCGCTGCCACCTTTCGGAAGTCAATGAAACTATACGGGACGAAGCGGGAATGTTTGAAAATATTCCACAAGAAATTTCCGGTTTTTTCAACCAAAATTGGCCGAGAAAAAAAATGTGTTGCATTACTTATTGAACTGCCGTCGTACATGCAGTTTCTAAGGAGGGTTGATTGTGCCTGGCCAGGAAGGGTTGGTGTGGTAGACGAGTACTTGAAATTTGGTTAATCCAAGCATCTAGTGTGTCCAGCTCAGTAACCAACTAAGTTTGACTGAACATTTGTGGCATGCTTGAGGCTGGACGTGACCGCCCTAAATCGACAGTCCACTGCTGAACTCCAAACGAATTTGCCCAACAATGCCAGGTATTACCATAAGCCATGTTGGTGAGCCATTTTACATCTCATACGCCCATGTGAGGCTGTCACACCACACAATGGCATTCTTAATGCCAGGTTGTTCTGGTTCCAGTGGGCAGCCTGAAGCCCACAGGCACAGCTAGGTATGGGTGGGCAAACAGCTGATATGTGGGCAGTCTTGCAACCAGACCATACTCTATGTGACTGTTCTGCAGCACTCGATTGCATGTGGACGATGTTGGACAAGTGGTTCACGCATGTGCAGAATGTGTATAATAGGGCTGTCTATATATTTTAGTTGTGACTGCCCATGAGCTATCTTAGCGACACCCAGCATCCTATGGGGCAACGCTGGAACAGCCTGCTCTATCAAATGCCATGTGGGGTAGGGCTGCCTGCTGCCAAATGACCCTCAGTTCCACAGTCAGTTTTCCAGCATACCTTGTAACTTTACCACTGTGCCACATTGTTTCCACAGCACCTTTTAGTGTACACAAGCCTTATGTTTTCTCTACCTCAAATATCCCTTATCATATGGACAGATTCAGTATTAACCTGATGGTGTTGGTTCTACCATGACTGACCTGTCAGTCCTGGGTGAGGTGGCCTGCCTGGAGTCTCCAGTGGCTGTCGTGGAATGGGGCATCAGCAGGCCCTCGTCAGAGCTGACACTGGAGCCACGGTTGATGTCCACGCTGGCCTCACGAGACTGCGACTGGGATGCGCTGCTCAGCGAAGATGCCTCGTTCATCTCCAGTGAGCTGCTGCAAATGCAATGCATGATGTCAGGAAAAAGTCCTTCGTCAACATTTCTACGAACCAGCTAACATTACAACTCTACTGAGTCCTAAAGAGAATGGCGAAGGGGTGGATCAAAAACTGAAAAAGGTCATTGGACTTCACACAAATTTAACTCTGGTGATTTATAAAAACACGCTGTAAACAAACCACCCCATTCTGACTTCCCCTTACACTTCACAACCTAACCCTTCTGACCACTTACTTATGACTCGATAGAAATACAGCATTAGTTGCGATGGGCTGTGAACAGGAAATAGTTCAGCTGGATACGGGAAATCGTTCAAGACAATGACATGGAAATTTGTCTGGACAGCAGTGCTAGGGAATTTTGAATCTTTCAGTTCCCAGAGCTAATTGTATGTGACTAATAGCCTGATCAAATAAATAGTCACTGTACTAAACGAGATGAATTGTAGCTCTCTGAAGTATCTCGCCTTCATACAGTTGTTGGTACAGACGAGAGTAACAACTTTTCTGAGCATTCAGTAGACACGACAAAATCTTCTGAGATATCTATATATCAACTTTCCGATAAACCGTCTGAGTGATAATGATCATGATGATGACTCGGAGGTTAAATATCGATTCTTTCGATAAATCGAAGTTTGAGAAAGTTGTTATTTCAGAAAAAAGGTTTCTACATTTGAGACAGGAATACGAGGTGTGGCTAGAAAAAAACCGGACTAGTACTGGTGAAACAATAAAACGAATGCAATAAGGCTGAAAGTCGCGTGGCCTGTCACGTTACTCTCGCTCCGCCTACTGCTCGAGTTTCATCTGCCTCCTGCACTCAGTCTGCCCGTGGCGTCTGTTTTAAGTAGTTGACGTTTTGTCTGTGCGTCGGAAAATGTTGAGCGTACAGAAAGAACAGCGTGTTAACATCAAATTTTGTTTCAAACTAGGAAAATCTGCAAGTGAAACGTTTGTAATGTTACAACAAGTGTACGGCGATGATTGTTTATCGCGAACACAAGTGTTTGAGTGGTTTAAACGATTTAAAGATGGCCGCGAAGACACCAGTGATGACACTCGCACTGGCAGACCATTGTCAGCAAAAACTGATGCAAACATTGAAAAAATCGGTAAACTTGTTCGACAAGATCGTCGTTTAACAATCAGAGCAGTGTCTGAACTAACAGGAGTTGACAAGGAAAGTGTTAGGCAGATTCTTCATGAAAGTTTCAACATGAACAAAGTGTGTTCAAAAATGGTTCCAAAGTGTCTCACAATTGAACAGAAGGAACGCCGAAGAATGATTTGTTCTGACATCCTGGAAAACATTGAAAGTGATCCCACCTTCTTACAAAATCGATGCATTGGAAAACTCCTGGTTCTCCACGACAAAAAAAAGCACGAATGTCAAAATCGAAATTCAAGGCAATGATGATTGTTTTTTTTTGACATCAAAGGGATTGTGCACATTGATTGGGTACCAGAGGGACAAACAGTGAATCAGCATTACTACATTAGCGTCCTGGCTACCCTACGTGAGCGAGTACGGAGAAAACGGAACGATTTGTGGAGAAAAAAGTCATGGATCCTTCACCAAGACAATGCCCCAGCTCACAGTGCGTTGTCAGTGAAGACGTTTTTGGCAAAACACAACATTCCCATCTTAGATTATCCACCCTACTCACCTGACTTGGCCCCCTGTGACTTTTTTCTTTTCCCTAAAGTCAAGTCAGCTTTGAAAGGAACTAGATTTGAGACTGTTGAAGCAGTAAAAGAAAAAGCGACGGAAGTAATGTATGGACTTACCGAAAATGATCTGCAGCATTGCTATGAACAGTGGAAAATACGTATGGAGCGGTGTAGAGACCGAGGAGGAGAGTACATTGAAGGAGATAACATGAAATTGTAAATAATTGTAAATAAATTTTTTTTCCAGCATCAGTCCGGTTTCTTTCTGGCCGCACCTCGTATGCTGTTATGTAAAACTGTTAAATTAAATGTCTGCCATTATTTGCAGTGGTTCACGTCTCACTACTAGATACCTTGCACAGATTCCTGAGATATCCACTGGAGGTGTTCACACATACACATCTAGAATATGTGCATGATGGTGCCACAGTTTCTTACTCTGGAGCAAAAGCAGAAACGTGTGTTGTGAGCCACTGTTGGCTAAGGTGTGTTATGGATGAGTGTGATGATGCATGATGGTCAAACACTATCTCTGGAGATGAAATGTGGGTATATTGTCGTGACCCATAAATGAACCGGGGATGCACAGAACAGCTGCAATATTGCGAGCCACCCTCGAAAGAAGTGCATACACTAGTCTGCGACTAAGGCTATGGTCATCACATTCTTCGATTACAAAGGCAAGATGAACATACACAGCTTATCAAGATGCCTAACAGTCACTGCAGCATACCCAAAGTCAAGTTCTTACCCAACTGATGAAAGATCAGATTACTGAGTAGAGGAAAGAACTTGTTGGTCAGTGCAAGCTTTTTGCGATAATGTCAGTTCCCAAGTTGCTCAAATTGCGATGAAGTTTTTGACCAGTAAAGGCATTTATACGTTTCCCATCCACCTCACAATTTTGACCTGGCACCCTGCAAAATTTTTGCTGTACCCAACAGCGAAAAAGAACCTTTAGGGCTGTCACTTTGACATCTCTGGCAATGAAAGCTATTGAGGCGAATTTGAAATGCAAGACAAAGAATGGCCTTCATCACATTTTCCAGGAGTGGCAGTCAAGATGGGACAAGTGCACTGGATTGGGCGGGAATATGATGAAGGTAAAAAAAGCCTCTTCATCTCTGCATAACTACTGGAACCTACATCAACTTGACCTGTTGAGTGTGTTCGTTTCTTGGTCTCCCAATACAGTTTTTACTGTTACACTTCCCTCCATTACCAAAATGAAGATTTTTTTATGGTTCAGAATTTGTCTTTTGAGCCCTTCTTTGAATCATGATGTGCCACAAATTTCTTTTCTCCTCAGTGACAGTCAGTGCCTCCTCATTAGTTATTCTTTCTATTCATTTACTCATCAGTGTTCTATTACAGCATCACATTTCATAAGCTTCTATTCACTTTTTCTCTAAACTGTTAGTCATCGACGTTTCACTTCTGCACAAGGCTATACTCCATAAAATACCTAACATTTAAATTAAAATACCATGTTGTCAAATTTCTCTTTTTGGGAAATGCTTTTCTTACTGTATTAGTCTCCATTTTGTATCCATTCTATTTCAGCCATCATGAGTTATTTTAATGCCCACATAGAAAAAAATCATCTGTTACTTTCGGTATCTCATTTCCTTACCTAATTCCGTGAGAATCGCGTAATGCAATTTGACTACATTCCATTATCTTGTTTTACTTTTACGGATGTTTGTCTTACAACCTCTTTTCAAGACACTATCCATTCCTTCCATCTGTCCCGTCGAGCCCTTTGTCATCTCTGATTGAATAACATCATAGGCAAACCTCAAAAATTTTATTTATTCTCCCTGAACTGTAATTTGGTTTCCACATTTCTCCTTCGCTTCTTTTACTGCTTAATCAACGTACTGTCTGCACTACACTGGCAATAGCCGACAACCCTTCCCTTCCACCCCCTCCCCCCCCTCCCCCCCCCCGACTCTTATGCAGTCGTGTTTCTATACCAGCTGTATTTTAAGGCTACTACCATCATAATTTTGAAGTGTACACTCCAGTCAACAATGCAAAAAGTCTTCTCTATAAATTCTATGCATGTAGGTTTAGATTTCTCCACTGTATCTTCCAAGTCCAGTCATTAGTATTTCCTCACGTTTCCCTACTGAACGAAGTGGCGTACTGGTTAGCACACTGGACACGCATTCAGGAAGACAACAGTTCAAACCCGCATCCAGTCATCCTGATAGAGGTTTTGTGTGATTTCCATAAATCGCTTCAGGAAAGTGCTGGGATAGGTCCTTCCAAAGGGCATCCTTCCCTGAACTGACGGGATCAATGATCTCGCTGTTTGGTCCCCTCTCCCAAATCAACCAGTCAACCATGTTTTCCTACACTGCTCCGGAACCCAAAGTGATCTGCCCTTAGGTCGGACACCAGCAGTGTTTTCATTGTTCTTAATGATCGTGGCATACAAATCAGAATGGCTTTTCCATGATCAGCTCTCCCACCGCATGTATGGACACTGATATGTCACATATACATTGCAAGGACAGGTCTAGAAGCAGCTTCAGCTGTACCACAGGGAACTGTGTCACGACCCTTACTGTTCGTATTGCATATTAAAAACATTGCAGTCATATCTTGTAAGTAACCTCAAGACTTTTTGCAGATAAATGGTTCAAATGGCTCTGAGCACTATGGGACTCAACTGCTGAGGTCATTAGTCCCCTAGAACTAGTTAAACCTAACTAAACTAAGGACATCACACACATCCATGCCCGAGGCAGGATTCGAACCTGCGACCGTAGCGGTCTCGCGGTTCCAGACTGCAGCGCCAGAACCACGCGGCCACTTCGGCCGGCTTTGCAGATAATGGAGTCATGCATAAAGAAGTACTTTCTGAAAAAGTCTGCACAAATATTCAGTCAGATCTTGATAAGATTTCATACTGGTGTAAAGTTGGTAACTTTCATTAAATGTTGAAAAATGTAAAATCATGCACTTCACACAATGATTTATGTAGTACTCAGTGACTACAATACCAACAAGTCTCAGTTGGATTCAATCAACTCATACAAAAACTTGAGTCTACAAATTTGTAGGGATATGAAATGGAATGGTTATATAGTGAAATAGGTGACATAATTGGTAGAGCACTAGAGAAATGCAATCATACATATGAAGACAGTAACTGTTCTCGAAAGAACAGAATACTGTTGATGACCGTGCGGCTTTTCCCTGCAATAAATGATGACTACGTGAAACCCTCAGCTGCCGACAGGTGTTGTTGATATACCTCGATGTGGACAGCTGAAAATGTGTGCCCCGACAGGGACTCGAATGCAATCAGTTTACATAGGAGATTGCTGACAAAACTGCGATCCATCTGAGAATACTGGTCATGTGTGTGACATCCATACCTAATAGGACTAACAAGGACTATTGAATGTCCACAGAAAACGGCAGCACGAATGGTCGCTGTTTAGTTGACCTTTTGGAGAGTGTCTCAGAGGTACTGGAAAAACTGACATGGCAGACACTTGAGGATAGAGACAAGCTTACTTACAAAGTCCCAGGAACTGGCTTTAAATGGTTATTCTAGGAAAGTCCCATACACATTGCTCCCATAGGTACCATGAGGGCAAGACATACTAATTACAGAAGTTCATAATTTAAGCAGTCATTCTACCCGTGCTCCCTACGTGAACCAAATGGGGAGAAGCTCTAATCACTTCTCTGTGGCTTCCAGAGAATGGATGTAGATGTACACTACTGGCCATTACAATTGCTATACCAACAAGAAATGCAGATGATAAACGGGTATTCATTGGACAAATATATTATACTAGAACTGACATGTGATTATAGTTTCACGCAATTTGGGTGCATAGATCCTGCGAAATCAGTACCGAGAACAACCACCTCTGGCCGTAATAACGGACTTGATACGCCTGGGCATTGAGTCAAACAGAGCTCGGATGGCGTGTACAGGTACAGCTGCCCATGCAGCTTCAACACGATACCACAGTTCATCAAGAGTAGTCACTAGCGTATTGTGACGAGCCAGTTGCTCGACCACTATTGGCCAGACGTTTTCAATTGGTGAGAGATCTGGAGAATGTGCTGGCCAGGGCAGCAGTCGAACATTTTCTGTATCCAGACAGGCTCGTACAGGACCTGCAACATGCAGTCGTGCATTATCCAG
This sequence comes from Schistocerca americana, assembly GCF_021461395.2. Lineage (NCBI taxonomy): Eukaryota > Metazoa > Arthropoda > Insecta > Orthoptera > Acrididae > Schistocerca > Schistocerca americana. The sequence continues at coordinate 118,918,958 of NC_060129.1, forward strand.
CTCAAATGTAGGGTTTCGCAGGGACCGAATGAAGGGCAGAGCCACGGGTCGTAACACATCTGAAATGTAACGTCCACTGTTCAAAGTGCCGTCAATGCGAACAAGAGGTGGCACCCCATACCATCACGCCGGGTGATACGCCAGTATGGCGATGACGAATACACGCTTCCAATGTGCATTCACCGCGATGTCGCCAAACACGGATGCGACCATCGTGATGCTGTAAACAGAACTTGGATTCATCCGAAAAAATGACGTTTTGCCATTCGTGCACCCAGGTTCGTCGTCGAGTACACCATCGCAGGCGCTCCTTTCTGTGATGCAGCGTCAAGGGTAACCGCAGCCACGGTCTCCGAGCCGATAGTCCGTGCTGCTGCAAACGTCGTCCAACTGTTCGTGCAGATGGTTTTTGTCTCGCAAACGTCCCCATCTGCTGACTCAGGGATCGAGATGTGGCTGCACGATCCGTTACAGCCGTGTGGATAAGATGCCTGTCATCTCGACTGTTAGTGATATGAGGCCGTTGGGATCCAGCACGGCGTTCCGTATTACCCTCCTGAACCCACTGATACCATATTCTGCTAACGGTCATTGCATCTCGACCAACGCGAGCACCAATGTCGCGATACGATAAACCGCAATCGCGATAGGCTACAATCCGACCTGTATCAAAGTCAGAAACGTGATGGTACGCATTTCTCCTCCTTACACGAGGCGTCACAACAACGTTTCACCAGGCAACGCCGGTCAACGGCTGTTTGTGTTTAAGAAATCGTTTGGAAACTTTCCTGATGTCAGCACGTTGTAGGTGTCGGCACCGGCGCCATCCTCGTGTGAATGCTCTGAAAAGCTAATCATTTGCAAATCACAGTATCTTCTTCCTGTCGGTTAAATTTCGCGTCTGTAGCACGCCATCTTCGTGGAGTAGCAAATTTTAATGGCCAGTTGTGTAGATATACCAGAGAAATTTGTTGGTATTGTGGATACATCAACAGTGTGACACACTGATGATAGATTATCAATATTACACTGAGATGACAAAAGTCATAAGATAGTGATATGCACATACAGATGGCGGCCGTATCGCGTTCACTACGTATAAAAGGGCAGTGCATTGCTTGAGTGCAGTACATTGTACTCAGGCATGTGGATAGTATAAAGTTCAGGCATTATCTCTCAGCAAGGACAACGCACTGGCCGACGGCCTTCATGTAACGACCGAAAGCAGCAGTGTTTGCGTAGAGTCGTCAGTGCTAACAGACAGGCAACAGTACCTGCAATAACAGCAAAAATTACTATGGGATGTACGACTAACGTATCCATTAGAACAGTGCGGCGAAATTTGGCGTTAATGGGCTGTGGCACCTCTCCTGGCATTGTGACCATATCAGTTCCACCCTAGATGACTGGTCGGATGAGTCCCAATTTCAGTTGGTAAGAGCTGATGGTAGGTTTCGAGTGGGGCACAGGCCCCGTGAAGCCACGGACCCAGGTTGACAACAAGGTACTGTGCAACCTGGTGATGGCTCCATAATGATGTAGGCTGTGTTTTCATGCAGTGGACCAAATACCCCAGCCCAGCTGAACAAGTCGTTGATTGGATATGGTTACATTTGGCTACTTGTTCACAAACAGTAATGGAAGTTTCACGTGCCATGTCACCGGGTCGGTACTGTTCACGACTAATTTGAAGGGCATTGTGGACAATTCGAGCAAATGATTTGGCCATCCAGACCCCCTGACATGAATCCCATTGGAGATTATGGAAGGTCAGTTCCTGCACAACAACCTGCACTGGCAAAAGTTTCAAGTTACAGGCAGTTATAGAGGCAGTATGGCTCAATAAGTCCGCACGGGTGTTGCAAAGACTTGTCAAGCCTGTGCCATGTCGAGATCATGCACTGTGATGGGCAAGAGGTGGTCTGACTTCATACTAGGAGGTACCCCATGGCTTCTGTCACCTGAGGGCATATCTGCCATATAACGACAATTCCGATATAGTGACGTATTCGCCATCGAGGGGACAACTCAGAAGTACCTGTGGGAGTGTGCCAGGCTGGAGAGGCGGCTGCTCCTACTGGACTCCAGTCGGGGGCTGTGCGGCATCGCCTCGGCTGCTGCTGTCGCCCCCGCTGCTGCTGCTGCTGTCGCCGCCCCTGGCCACTCCGGCTGCGGCTCTGCCGCCCCCATCTGCTGCTGCTGTGCCACCCCCATGTGGGAAAGAGGCAGGGGCGGCGCCGCCCCGAGTGGGGAAGACAGCTGTGGCGCCGGAGACCAGGCCATCCGTGCCGTCGCGTACAGGTCCTGTGCGCGCTGCACTGCCTCCACCCAAACCTAGAAAAGCCACGCACCACTACTCGTGAGCACAGCCACACAGACACATACATACACACACACACACACACACACACACATATATATATATATATGTTGTTGTTGTTGTCTTCAGTCCTGAGACCGGTTTGATGCAGCTCTCCATATATATATATATATATATATATATATATATATATATATATATGTGTATACAGAGAGAAAGAGATGGGGGAGACACACTTTGCTGACCATATAGACAGGAACAGAAGTGGGTGCACTGAGTAGTATACTAAATAGTGCCAAGTGTACTAGACCATATTACTCACCAGAGGATGGTGATGTTCTGACTACATATAAGGAAGCCTTACAATAGTCAAAAAGTTTTAATAGTACAAGTTGTGGTACCAGCCACAGAAAATTATGTATATTTGTTGAGACAACATCTGCAATTGGGACCAGGCCATCAGCATCATCGTGTATAGGTCCTGTGGACATTGCACCACACCTGCCAAAGCCACATATCAGTGCATCACACACACACACACACACACACGCACACACACACACTCATACATATATATGGTGATCCAGAAGTCAGTATAAATTTCAAAACTGAATAAATCATGGAATAATGTAGATAGAGAGGTACAAATTGACACACATGCTTTGAATGACATGGGGTTTTATTAGAACCAAAAAAATACAAAAGTTCACAAAATGTCCGACAGATGGCGCTTCATCTGATCTGAATAGCAATAATTAGCATAACAAAGTAAGACAAAGTAAAGATGATGTTCTTTATAGGAAATGCTCAATATGTCCACCATCATTCCTCAACCATAGCTGTAGTCGAGGAATAATGTTGTGAACAGCACTGTAAAGCATGTCAGGAGTTATGGTGAGGCATTGGCGTCGGATGTTGTCTTTCAGCATTGCTAGAGATGTCGGTCGATCACGATACACTTGCAACTTCAGGTAACCCCAAAGCCAATAATCGCACTGGCTGAGGTCTGGGGATCTGGGAGGCCAAGCATGAAGAAAGTGGCAGCTGAGCACACGATCATCACCAAACGACGTGCGTCTGTCGGATATTTTGTGAACTTTGTTTTCTTTGTTCTAATAAAACCCCATGTCATTCCAAGCACGTGTGTCACTTTTTACCTCTCTATCTACATTATTCCGTGGTTTATTAAGTTTTCAAATTTATACTGACTTTTTGATCACCCGGTATATATACATACATACAGAGAGGATCCATTTTTATGAGATATGTAATTTCTACCAGAGTTGGATAGAACAGGTGAAAAATGCTTGCTAAATTGCACATTTATTTTGCTCACAGTTTCTACTTTTAAAATCGCGAATTATCTTTGCAGTATTCAGCAAAGACATCCTATTGTCGGCTATGATTAGACGAGTCAAAGTATTTTGTTTATCTCTCTGTGATACTGCTGAGACGTGTTTGCATCTGTGGTATGGTTCTACTTGTGTTAGCCAATGTGGGGCATGCATGAAGCAAACACACTGTATAGCTGTAGAGATTCGAATGTGGATTGCATTGCTTTCTGCTTAGTGTTGTGGAGGTGGTGTGATGCAGTAAAGAGGTCTGCAGTATTGGAGATTTTGGGTGAGGTGCTTCCAGTTATTTTTCCATGATGGTTAGTAGGTGATATGCAGGTCATTTCAATTGTGTGGTCTAAATATTTATACAGATATTTTGCAATCATTCAGTGTATAGAAAGTTTAGTGCCACTATACCCCGTGTAAATCCCTTGCAGTCTTTATGAGTCAGTGAAGCGGAAAAATCCTGGCAGCAGGATTGTTAATCTTCCAACTAAGAGGCATCAGGCACATGGAGGTCTACAAATTATCAGCTGCTAAAAAAATTGTATGTAGGAATGTTGATAACGAACATTGAAAGTAATGCAGCACATTACTATGCTAATAAGTGAAGTGAAAGCAATGAACTCATCGATTGATCAGCTACTTATCTATAGGGAGTTTACCCTCCCCCCCGTTTCCCTCCATCGTCCATTCTTTAAAGAATCACAGATAAAACAGCTCTTATTATCAAACACTGAATGAATAAAAATTGGGTAATTTGCACTTCGTTTTGTTTAGAAAAAGCTAGTTTTTCACCCATCTCAATGTTTGTGACGATATACAGTGTGAGATCAAAAGTATCCGGACACTCCTAAATACATAGTTTTTCATATTAGGTGCATTGTGCTGCCACCTACTGCCATATCAGCGACGTCAGTAGTCATTAGACATCGTGAGAGAGCAGAATGGGGCGCTCCGCGGAACTCACAAACTTCGTATGTGGTCAGGTGATTGGGTGTCACTTGTGTCATACGTCTGTACGTGACATTTCCACCTCCTAAACATCCCTAGGTCCACTGTTTCCGATGTGATAGTGAAGTGGAAACGTGAAGGGACACGTACAGCACAAAAGCGTACAGGCCGACCTCGTCTGTTGACTGACAGAGACCGCCGACAGTTGAAGAGGGCCGTAATGTGTAATAGGAGGACATCTATCCAGACCATCACACAGGAATTCCAGACTGCATCAGGGTCTACTACAAGTACTATGACAGTTAGGCGGGAGGTGAGAAAACTTGGATTAAATGGTCGAGCGACTGCTCATAAGCAACACATCACGCCGGTAAATGCCAAACAACGCCTCTTTTGGTGTACGGAGTGTCAACATTGGACGATGGAACAGTGGGAAACGTTGAGTGGAGTGACGAATAATGGTACACAATGTGGCGATGCGATGACAGGGTGTAGGTATGGCGAATAGCCAGTGAACGTCGTCTGCCAGCGTGTGTAGTGCCAACAGTAAAATTCGGAAGCGGTGGTGTTATGGTGTGGTCGTGTTTTTCATTGAGGGGACTTGTACCCATGGTTGTTTTGCGTGGTACTATCACAGCACAGGCTTACATCGATGTTTTAAGCATCTTCTAGCTTCCCACTGTTGAAGAGCAATGCGGGGGATGGCGATACCATTTTTCAACCTGTTGATAATTCACAACCTGTGGCGGAGTGTTTACAAGACAATAACATCTCTGTAATGGACTGGCCTGCACCAAAGACCTTGTGAAAAATAACTAGACTCACTGATGGCGCTGCAGTCGCGGGATAATTTGAACCTTCGGCTGGACGCCATTATAGTGGTTGTAGTCTGATGTGTTGTGTAGTACTGTTGTTTATGAAGACCCTGATTCAACGTTGTTGGTGCGTACATACGGTATTTGTTACTCGTAATTCTACTGTCTGTACGTTCCAATCAAAAGAAGTACAATGGTGAAGAGTCGTGCAGCGATTAATTGTACCATTAAATTCGAGAAAGGAACGAATATTACATTTCACAGGTAAGTGAATATTTTAAGTTGTTTTGTATGTCAATGCACTTGCTTAATAAATCTTTTTGTAACACGGTATTAGTATAATGTCTGTGCATCTATTTGCAGGTTTCCTTTCTCAAAGCCACAGCTGTTACAAAAATGGTTACACGCTGTCAGGAGGCAACATTTCCGACCGACAGAATACCATTTTATATGTTCTGATCATTTTGAAGAAAGTTGGCTGATCTGTAGTGTTTTCATGGTCTAGGTTAGGTTGAAACTTGATAATTTGGTCGTGAGTTGCCAAAGCACTATGCCATATATAACGCACTTCTCGTCATAAAATCTAAAGCAAGGTAGAGTCAGAAAATATCTATTAATATAGTGGGCAAATCTTCGAGTATTTTGATGCATTTTGCGTACATCTATCGTAAATGAACTACGAAAAATGCTAGGGGTCCACTACGTAATTTTTAGCTACGGCAGTTTCCATGTAGTACGTAAGTTAAATTCATAAACAGTGACTAGTTGCTGTTTGTTCATAAATTAAAAAGTATATTGTAGTAACGTATTTAAATGAGGCATTATGTTTGTGACCTAACTCAAGGGAAGGCATTTTATAACCAAAAGCGATGTAGAAACATTCGAACTCCGCGCGTCAGTTTACCACTCTAATGGCCGCCGCCCAACTATTCAATTTGTCCGCTCTTCACAGTCGACCACTCGTGCGGTTGTGGGGGCCTGGCCAGCACAGAGTCCTGACCTGAATGCTATAGAACACCTTTGGGGCGCTTTGGAACACCGAATTCATGCCTGGCCTCACCGACATTGATATCTCTCCTCAGTGCAGCACTCCACGCATACTGAATTCCAGCACTACCGATGGAGGCCGCGACGAAGTTGTAAGTCATTTTCAGCCAGGTGTCCGGATACTTTTGGTCACATATCGTATCTCCTGTACTATGAGTCGCACTGTTCGTGGTGACGGGCAATAAAGGTAAAAATTTTAATTGTAGTCTGCTTCCATCATATTAAGTGGTGTGAACAGTTATGCAAACTACTCCGCAGTACCTGTGGCTGGCTCGCACGCGATCTAGGGACGCCACCACGGTGTTGCTCAGTTAGGGACGCCATCTGTCTGCCACAAACTCGCCAATGGGAGGGCCGGGTGCCGTCACGCGAGGAACGCAAGAGGGTCTGAGAGGTAGCCGTGTACCGCAAGTCTCTAGAGGAACGGAGGGTTCCAAATGATTGGAAAAGAGAACAGATAGTCCCAGTCTTCAAGAAGGGTCGTCGAGCAGATGCGCAAAACTATAGACCTATATCTCTGACGTCGATCTCTTGTAGAATTTTACAACACGTTTTTTGCTCGCGTATCATGTCATTTCTGGAAACCCAGAATCTACTATGTAGGAATCAACATGGATTCCGGAAACAGCGATCGTGTGAGACCCAACTCGCTTTATTTGTTCACGAGACCCAGAAAATATTAGATACAGGCTCCCAGGTAGATGCTATTTTTCTTGACTTCCGGAAGGCGTTCGATACAGTTCCGCACTGTCGCCTGATAAACAAAGTAAGAGCCTACGGAATATCAGACCAGCTGTGTGGCTGGATTGAACAGTTTTTAGCAAACAGAACACAGCATGTTGTTATCAATGGAGAGACGTCCACAGACGTTAAAGTAACCTCTGGCGCGCCACAGGGGAGTGTTATGGGACCATTGCTTTTCACAATATATATAAATGACCTAGTAGATAGTGTCGGAAGTTCCATGCGGCTTTTCGCGGATGATGCTGTAGTATACAGAGAAGTTGCAGCATTAGAAAATTGTAGCGAAATGCAGGAAGATCTGCAGCGGATAGGCACTTGGTGCAGGGGGTAGCAACTGACCCTTAACATAGACAAATGTAATGTATTGCGAATACATAGAAAGAAGGATCCTTTATTGTATGATTATATGATAGCGGAACAAACACTGGTAGCAGTTTACTTCTGTAAAATATCTGGGAGTATGCGTGCAGAACGATTTGAAGTGGAATGATCATATAAAATTAATTGTTGGTAAGGCGGGTACCAGGTTGAAATTCATTGGGAGAGTGCTTAGAAAATGTAGTCCATCAACAAAGGAGGTGGCTTACAAAACACTCGTTCGACCTATACTTGAGTATTGCTCATCAGTGTGGGATCCGTACCAGATCGGTCTGACGGAGGAGATAGAGAAGATCCAAAGAAGAGCGGCGCGTTTCGTCACAGGGTTATTTGGTAACCGTGATAGCGTTACGGAGATGTTTAATAAACTCAAGTGGCAGACTCTGCAAGAGAGGCGCTCTGCATCGCGGTGTAGCTTGCTCGCCAGGTTTCGAGAGGGTGCGTTTCTGGATGAGGTATCGAATATATTGCTTCCCCCTACTTATACCTCCCGAGGAGATCACGAATGTAAAATTAGAGAGATTCGAGCGCGCACGGAGGCTTTCACACAGTCGTTCTTCCCGCGAACCATACGCGACTGGAACAGGAAAGGGAGGTAATGACAGTGGCACGTAAAGTGCCCTCCGCCACACACCGTTGGGTGGCTTGCGGAGTATCAATGTAGATGTAGATGTAGCGGCCTCAACAGCGGGTCGCTCTCTTGCCTGCCTGCTTTCCTATCCTTTGTACGTTCTACCTTGAGGATGAAATGCTCTTTCCGTTCCGTGTACGGTTCACTCCGCGGCCGAGCCAGTTTTCGTGAACGTTGTGCCCCTTAGTGGTAGTTCTTGGGAGTAAAATCCATTTTTCTCCGAATCCTTGCATTTTTCATTGCAGTTGTAGGAAAAAACACACCACATGCCCCCACCTGAGCACCTCATACTACCTGAACCATATGCTTCACAATGATATAATTTTGCTGAACATCCAGCGGTATATGTAGCTTCTGTCTGCGAATAGTATTGCGAATAGATGGTGTTGTGGACTGGCAAGACAGCCAATCCACACTGACGGGTAGCCGAAAGGCACGTGTTTAAGCTCACGCAGGCTGGCGTGAGGTCTGGAACAGTTAAAGGATTTGAGTCTAGCAAATAAAGTACGTAGCTGTTGGAATACTTCACTTTAATCCATAATTGGTGAACATCGGTCTGACGGTACATGCATCACAAGATAAATAGCAATTGATAATGGCGCCTTGCTAGGTCGTAGCAAATGACGTAGCTGAAGGCTATGCTAACTATCGTCTCGTCAAATGAGAGCGTAATTTGTCAGTGAACAATTGCTAGCAAAGTCGGCTGTACAACTGGGGCGAGTGCTAGGAAGTGTCTCTAGACCTGCCGTGTGGCGGCGCTCGGTCTGCAATCACTGACAGTGGCGACACGCGGGTCCGACGTATACTAACGGACCGCGGCGGATTTAAAGGCTACCACTTAGCAAGTGCGGTGTCCGGCGGTGACACCACAGATGGTTCAAATGGCACCAAGTAATATGGCACTTGACATCTGAGGTCATCAGTCCCCTAGACTTAGAACTACTTAAACCTAACTAACCTAAGGACATCACACACATCCATGCCCGGGGCAGGATTCGAAATTGCGACCATAGCAGGCGCGCGGTTCCCGACTGAAGCGCCTAGAACCGCTCGGCCACACCGGCCGAAATGTAGTGTGAGGAGGGCTATGCGAGAGGCGTTCAATGAATTCGAAAGTAAAGTTCTACGTACTGACTTGGCAGAAAATCCTAAGAAATTTTAGTCTTATGTCAAAGCGGTAGGTGGATCAAAACAAAATGTCCAGATGGTTCAAATGGCTCCGAGCACTGTGGGACTCAACTGCTGTGGTCATTAGTCCCCATGAACTTAGAACTACTTAAACCTAACTAACCTAAGGACATCACACACAGCCATGCCCTAGGCAGGATTCGAACCTGCGACCGTAGCAGTCGTACGGTTCCGGACTGAGCGCCTAGAACCGCGAGACCACCGCGGCCGGCAAAATGTCCAGACACTCTGTGACCAAAATGGTACTGAAACAGAGGATGACAGACTAAAGGCCGAAATACTAGATGTCTTTTTCCAAAGCTGTTTCACAGAGGAAGACTGCACTGTAGTTCTTTCTCTAGATTATCGCACAGATGACAAAATAGTAGATATCGAAATAGACGACACAGGGATAGAGAAACAATTAAAATCGCTCAAGAGAGGGAAGGTCGCTGGACCTGATGGGATACCAGTTCGATTTCACACAGAGTACGCGAAGGAACTTGCCCCCCTTCTTCCAGCGGTGTACCGTAGGTCTCTAGAAGAGCGTAGCGTTCCAAAGGATTGGAAAAGGGCACAGGTCATCCCCGTTTTCAAGAAGGGACGTCGAACAGATGTGAAGAACTATAGACCTATTCCTCCAACGCCGATCAGTTGTAGAATTTTGGAACACGTATTATGTTCGAGTATAATGACTTTTCTGGAGACTAGAAATCTACTCTGTAGGAATCAGCATGGGTTTCGAAAAAGACGATCGTGTGAAACCCAGCTCGCGCTATTCGTCCACGAGACTCAGAGGGCCATAGACACGGGTTCACAGGTAGATGCCGTGTTTCATGACTTCCGCAAGGCGTTCGATACAGTTCCCCACAGTCGTTTAATGAACAAAGTAAGGGCATATGGACTATCAGACCAACTGTGTGATTGGATTGAAGCGTTCCTAGGTAACAGAACGCAGCATGTCATTCTCAATGGAGAGAAGTCCTCCGAAGTAAGAGTGATTTCAGGTGTGCCGCAGGGGAGTGTCGTAGGACCGTTGCTATTCACAATATACATAAATGACCTAGTGGATGACATCGGAAGTTCACTGAGGCTTTTTGCGGATGATGCTTTGGTATATCGAGAGGTTGTAACAATGGAAAATTGTACGGAAATGCACGAGGATCTGCAGCGAATTGACGCATGGTGCAGGGAATGGCAATTGAATCTCAATGTAGACAAGTGTAATGTGCTGCGAATACATAGAAAGAAAGATCCCTTATCATTTAGCTACAATATAGCAGGTCAGCAACTGGAAGCAGTTAATGCCATAAATTATCTGGGAGTAGGCATTAGGAGTGATTTAAAATGGAATGATCATATAAAGTTGATCGTCGGTAAAGCAGACGCCAGACTGACATTCATTGGAAGAATTCTAAGGAAATGCAATCCGAAAACAAAGGAAGTAGGTTACAGTACGCTTGTTCGCCCGCTGCTTGAATACTTCTCCGCAGTGTGGGATCCGTACCAGGCAGGGTTGATAGAGAAGATCCAACGGAGAGCAGAGCGCTTCATTACAGGATCATTTAGTAATCGCGAAAGCCTTACGGAGATGATACATAAACTCCAGTGGAAGACTCTGCAGGAGGGACGCTCAGTAGCTCGGTACGGGCTTTTGTTGAAGTTTCCAGAACATACCTTCACCGAGGAGTCAAGCAGTATATTGCTCCCTCCTACGTATATCTCGCGAAGAGACCGTGAGGATAAAATCGGAGAGATTAGAGCCCACACAGAGGCATACCGACAATCTTTCTTTCCACGAACAATACGAGAGTGGAATAGAAGGGAGAACTGATAGAGGTACTCAAGGTATACCGTCAGGTGGCTTGCGGAGTATGGATGTAGATGTAGATGTAGATTGTGAAAAGAATTAGTAGAAAACAAGTAATAAGTTAATACATAATGTTTTACTGTAGGAATAGCGAAAATTTTAGTGGTAGTAGTAACAGGTAGATGCGCGGTCAGGGCCCCTGAAGTACACGCGATAGACGACCGACCGCCAAATCATCCTCAATCATTCATCATCAGATGCGGTATGCAGGAGCATGTGGTCAGCACACCACATTCACGATCATCGTCGACGTTCTAAGCTTTGAGGCGCTACATCTCAGTCAGACAGCTCCTCGGTTGGCATCACAAGGCTGAGCGCACCTCGGTCCAAGTCTCCCACCGAGCAGAAATACGAGGCATTATTGGGAATCGAACCCAGGTCTGTCGTATGAAGGTCTGTCTCGATGACCACCCAGCTATGGAGGAGGACAGTATATCTAAGTTTTAAGCTATTTATAGTTTTTCACCAAATATAAGAACCTTTTGGTACCCCTTCCCAATTTCCTACTGAGCCCAAATCACAAACAACACATTCTTTGTGTAATGGAATGAGACCAAGTTGTTCAAAAGAATAAAATAAAAACAAGAGCTACCCTAGGGTAGTGTACTTAATACTGTCCTGACACACTGCCTGGTACAATTTGAAGAACGACATTTTTCCACCAGAGTGTGTATAAAATATTTTATTTATTCTCCTCAATACGGGTTTCGATCACTTCCCATTCTCAAGTGTCTCTCTCATGACACATGTGGCTACATCGTCATCGTCATTAATTTAAAAATCGCATGCCTTGCATAACTGTCCAAAGCACAGTCATCAGACGTCCTCATTTTGCACTATTTCCTAAGAAAAACAGAATGTACACCCACACAACGAGCTGTTACATGTGTGGGTCATGTGGCAACAATAAATGAAAAATTTCGTAGACCATCTGGTGAAAAGCCAGCCACTGTGACCGAGCGGTTCTAGGCGCTTCAGTCCGGAACCACGCGACCGCTGCGGTCACAGGTTCGAATCCTGCCTCGGGAATGGATGTGTTTGATGTCTTTAGGTTAGTTAGGTTTAAGTATTTCTAAGTTCTAGGGAACTGATGACCTCAGATGTTAAGTCCCATAGTGCTCAGAGCCATTTGAACCATTTGAATCTGGTGAAAAATGTCGTTCTTCAAATTTATTGAAGAACACAGAAGAAAATGGTCGATGCATTGCCACGCCTGGCATTGGGGAAAGTATTGACATGTGTTACTAGAGACACGCTGGAGAATGGGAAATGCTCAAAACTGTTTGTGTGAAAAATGAATAATAAATTTCATATACAGTCTGGTGTCCGCAGCTCGGGGTCTTGCGGTAGCATTCTCGCTTCCCGCACACTGGGTCGGGGGTTCGATTCCCGGCGGCGTCGGGGATTTTCCCTGCCTCGAGATGACTAGGTGTTGCTGTGTCGTCTTCATCATCACCACTCATCCCCGTTACGGTCGGAGCAAGGCAATGGCAAACCACCTCTGCAAGAACCTTGCCTAGTATGGTGATGCGGGTTCTCTGCATCGTCCCCTACGCTCCTCGGGGTATCGTTCAAATGGCTCTGAGCACTATGGGACTTAACATCTGAGGTTATCAGTCCCCTAGAACTTAGAACTACTTAAACCTAACTAACCTAAGGACATCACACATCTCCATGCCTGAGACAGGATTCGAACCTGCGATCATAGCAGTGGTGCGGTTCCAGACTGAAGCGCCTAGAACAGCTCGGCCAAACCGGCGACTCGGGCTATGGGACCTTATCATCATACAGTCTGTGCGGGTCACGTAAAATGAAAAAAATTGTAGACAATCTGGTGAAAAATGTCGTTCTTCAGATTTATTGAGGATGCGGAGTCTAAGCAGGAGATTGGTTGGTTGGATTGGAGAAGGGAGCAAACTACGCGGTCACCAGTCCCACAAGCAGAATGACTAGTATAATGCTGGTTATAAAACTGTAACATCAAGGACAGCACTCTCACTCCGCCTTCAGGCCACGAGTGGCCTACCCGTACCATCCGACCGCCATGTCATCCTCAGGGAGGATACAGATAGGAGGGGCGTTGGGTTAGCACACCGCTCTCCCAGTCGTTATGATGGTATTCCTGACCGAAGCTGCTACCATTCGGTCGAGTAGCTCTTCAATTGGCATCACGAGGGTGAGTGGATGCCAAGAAATGGCAACAGCACATGGTGGCCTGGATGGACACCCATCCAAATGCCGACCACGCCCGAGCGCTTAACTTCGGTGATCTCACGGGAACCGGTGTAGCCACTGCGGCAAGGCCGTTGCCTCGCGGACAGCAAATAACAAAATTTTAGTACAAAGAATACCTGAAACTTCCTGGCAGATTAAAACTGTGTGCCGGACTGAGACTCGAACTCGGGACCTTTGCCTTTCACGGGCAAGTGCTCTACCAACTGAGCTACCCAAGCACGACTGACGCCCCGTCCTCACAGATTTACATCCGCCAGTACCTCGTCTCCTACCTTCCAAACTTTACAGAAGCTCTCCTGCCAACCTTGCACAACTAGCACTCCTGAAAGAAAGGATATTGCGGGGACATGGCTTAGCCACAGCCTGGGGGACGTTTCCAGGAGTGCTAGTTCTGCAAGGTTGGCAGGAGAGCTTCTGCAAAGTTTGGAAGGTAGGAGACGAGGTATTGGCAGAAGTAAAGCTGTGACGACGGGGCGTGAGTCGTGCTTGGGTAGCTCAGTTGGTATAGCACTTGCCCGCAAAAGGCAAAGGTCCCGAGTTCGAGTCTCGGTCCGGCACACAGTTTTAATCTGCCAGGAAGTTTCATATCAGGGCACACTCCGCTGCAAAGTGAAAATCTCGGTCGTGCGGTAGCGTTCTTGCTTCCCACGCCCGGGTTCCCGGGTTCGATTCCCGGCGGGGTCAGGGATTTTCTCTGCCTCGTGATGGCTGGGTGTTGTGTGCTGTCCTTAGATTAGTTACGTTTAAGTAGTTCTAAGTTATAGGGGACTGATGACCATAGATGTTAAGTCCCATAGTGCTCAGAGCCATTTGAACCATTTGAAGTGAAAATCTCATTCTGGGAACAAAATTTTAGTACAAAGAATACCTGATTTAATGTGTGTTCTTTTTGGTGACACTAATAACAAGTGTGTTCTTTCTCAGTAGTTCCATGAACAAGGACCCGTAAGTTATATGACATCTGACTGGACTAGCCAGTGACGTAAGACTCACCCGTACGGTCCTGGGGTCGTTGCTGGAGAGGGTGAAGGCGTGCACGGCGGTGCGCCACTCGCTCAGGTAGACGACGGCGACGCCCAGGCCGGAGGGGAGCTCTGCCACGCGCAGCCGCTCCACCAGGTAGGGCGGCCGCACCACCCGCAACGCCGCCCCCGCCCTGGAGGCCGAGCCGCGACGCCTCCCGGCCGGCTTGCACACCAGCAGCGCGTCCGTCACCAGCACGCACCGCACGTCCGTCTGCAGAGCCAGATAAGAAAAGTAAAAAACACCGTGTCCCACAGGGATCCATCTCGGGTCCAATACTGTCGAAAACTTCAGTACACTCGTCGCTCTCCGAAGAATGGTCCCTCGAGAGGCCTGTCCGACAATGTAGTGTGCTGCGAATACATAGAAAGAAAGATCCCTTATCATTTAGCTACAATATAACAGGTCAGCAAATGGAAGCAGTTAATTCCATAAATTATCTGGGAGTACGCATTAGGAATGATTTAAAATGGAATGATCATATAAAGTTGGTCGTCGGTAAAGCAGATGCCAGACTGAGATTCATTGGAAGAATCCTAAGGAAAGTAGGTTATAGTACACTCGATCGCCCACTGCTCGAATACTGCTCAGCAGTGTGGGATCCGTACCAGATAGGGTTGATAGAAGAGATAGAGAAGATCCGACGGAGAGCAGCGTGCTTTGTTACAGGATCGTTTAGTAACTACGAAAGTGTTACGGAGATGATAGATAAATGCCAGTCGGAGACTCTGCAGGAGAGATGCTCAGTAGCTCGGTACGGGCTTTTGTTGAAGTTTCGAGAATATACCTTCACCGAAGAGTCAAGCTTCTACGTATATTTCGCGAAGAAACCGTGAGGATAAAATCAGAGAGATTAGAGCCCACACAGAGGCATACCGACAATCCTTCTTTCCACGAACAATATGAGACTTGAATAGAAGGGAGAACCGATAGAGCTACTCAAGGTACCCTCCACCATACACCGTCAGGTGGCTTGCAGAGTATGGATGTAGACGTAGATGTAGATGTACATGGTATGCAGAAAGCATGCACTGCATGACCATCTGCAGAGAGACATAAAAAAGTAAAAGAAAAACCAAAACCACTAATGCCCCACAGGGCTTCATCGAATGGCCGCTACCGACAGGGGATCTCAAGTTGTTTCCGTATTTCTAGATTTCCGGAAAGCTTTTGACACCGTTCCTCACAAGCGACTTCTAATCAAGCTGCGGGCCTATGGAGTATCGTCTCAGTTGTGCGACTGGATTCGTGATTTCCTGTCAGGAAGGTCGCAGTTCGTAGTAATCGACGGCAAATCATCGAGTAAAACTGAAGTGATATCAGGTGTTCCCCAGAGAAGCGTCCTGGGACCTCTGCTGTTCCTGATATATATAAATGACCTGGGTGACAATCTGAGCAGTTCTCTTACGTTGTTCGCAGACGATGCTGTAATTTACCATCTAGTAAGGTCATCCGAAGACCAGTATCAGTTGCAAAGCGATTTAGAAAAGATTGCTGTATGGTGTGGCAGGTGGCAGTTGACGCTAAATAACGAAAAGTGTGAGGTGATCCACATGAGTTCCAAAACAAATCTGTTGGAATTCGATTACTTGATAAATAGTACAATTCTCAAGGCTGTCAATTCAACTAAGTACCTGGGTGTTAAAATTACGAACAACTTCAGTTGGAAAGACCACATAGATAATATTGTGGGGAAGGCGAGACAAAGGTTGCGATTCATTGGCAGGACACTTAGAAGATGCAACAAGTCCACTAAAGAGACAGCTTACACTACAGTCGTTCGTCCTCTGTTAGAATACTGCTGCGCGGTATGGGATCCTTACCAGGTGGGATTGACGGAGGACATCGAGAGGGTGCAAAAAAGGGCAGCTCGTTTTGTATTATCACGTAGTAGGGGAGAGAGTGTGGCAGATATGATACGCGAGTTGGGATGGAATTCATTAAAGAAAAGATGTTTTCCGTTGCGGCGAGATTTATTTACGAAATGTCAGTCACCGACTTTCTCTTCTGAATGCGAAAATATTATGTTGAGCCCAACCTACATAGGTAGGAATGATCATCAAAATAAAATAAGAGAAATCAGAGCTAGAACAGAAAGGTTTAGGTGTTCGTTTTTCCCGCACGCTGTTCGTGAGTGGAATGGTAGAGAGATAGTATGATTGTGGTTCGACGAACCCTCTGCCAAGCACTTAAATGTGAATTGCAGAGTAGTCATGCAGATGTATATGTAGATGTCCACTACTATCGAAATCTTCAGTAGACTTGCTGTTCCTCTGTGAGTGGACCCATGAAACACCTGCCCAGGTACATACATCATACATGGAAAGCATGCACCACACGTCCATCTGCAGAGCGACATAAAAAAAACCTCACTGGTGTCCTACAGGGCTCCATCTCGGGTCCATCACTATTGTGTACTTCTGAGCAGTTGCTGTTCCTTTACCAGTGTTCCCATGAAACTCATGTCTGACAATGTACATGGTAAATGGAAAGCAAGTACTGCATATCCATCTGCAGAAAGACATAAAAAGTGAAATACTGGTGTTCTGTTGGGCCCCATCTTGGGCCCACCACTATCGATTACTTCTGAGCACTTGCCTTACCATTCCTCTACCTCCATCCCCGTGAAATCCCTGTCCATCAATGTACATGATACATGAAAAGCAGGCATCACATGACATCAAAAGTAAAGTACTGGTGCCCTGCAGGGCGCCATATTGGGTCTATCACTATCGAGTACTTCTGAGCATTTGCTGTTCCTGTACCAGGGGTCCAGTGAAAGGCCTGACAAGCAATGTACATGGTACGTGGAAAGCACACACTATACATTCGCCTGCAGAATAATATAAAAATTGGAAGAAAACAGTGGTGTCTCACAGGGCTCCATCTCAGACACACAATTATCAAGTAGTTCTGAGCATGTAATGTCAGAGCGTTTTGCAGAGGAATGTTTGAATAAAAACCTGCCAGTTTACAAGCCACATCACTTCAAATAAAACATTTGAGTTTTTGATACTAGTTCCACCATCTTTACCATCAGGAGTTCGAAATTACTGACTGCCAAGACTGACACAGTGTTCAGCTTATATTGATGGAACAGCAGCATCTGGAACTTTCCACAGAGGGATGAAGTGACGTGTGTGCAGAAGGCAAAATGGGCACATGGCAATTCCATCCCACCACAGTACAGGAAGTAAGCTGTCCTTAAGACATGGTGGAACAGCTTCATGATTCCTAGTGAGAACCTTTTGTGTGGGAAGATCCAGCCCGTCTTGTATTGGCGCCACCGTATTATATAATGGATGGTACTGTTGTGAGATGCCCACTGCTCTATCTATTGCAAACTTCTTCATGGGGTCCTTTGAGAAGCAAGCCCTGAACTCTCTAAGGATGTTCCTGATATGGCCTCATGGTGAAAACGCACTACAGCTGTTCATCGATCACATTAATTGTGCTCATCTCTACATTAAATTTACTTTCGAAATGAAGAGGCAAGCTTCTGTTCTTGGACATTTTATTTGAGCAAAAGACAGGAGGTGATTTAGCGTACAAGAAATCTATGCACACTAAATGGTACTTGAACGCCAATAATTTTAATCGCTCTGTACACAAGAAAGCAGTCCTGAACACTTTAAGACACAGGACAAAGATTTTTTCTGAGGACAACCATCCACAGTCTGAGTTTCCGCACTTGAAGTTCATGTTTAGGGAAAATGGTTACACAACGGGAGAAAATGCACAACTTTTCTGGTGCTGCCGACGAAAGACGTCTTGTGAATCTGTGGAAGAGGCTAAGCCGGCTTTGTTTCTTGCATACTGTGGAGTAATTATTAGCAAGATAGGATGAGTGCTGCAGTGGCATGGACTGAGACCAGTGTTCGAGCTCACCTCCAAGATACGAGATATGTCACACCCAGTTAAAGACAACTTCGGGTTCCTAGAGTGTATGGTGTCCCCTGCGAATGTGGTAGCATCCACATAGGACAAACTATCCACACTCTGGCGAGCAATGCGCAGACCACTCATGACATACGAGGTGTCGCTAGAAAAAAACCGGACTAGTACTGGTGAAACAATAAAACGAATGCAATAAGGCTGAAAGTCGCGTGGCCTGTCACGTGACTCTCGCTCCGCCTACTGCTCGAGTTTCATCTGCCTCCTGCACTCAGTCTGCCCGTGGCTTCTGTTTTAAGTAGTTGACGTTTTGTCTGTGCGTCGGAAAATGTTGAGTGTACAGAAAGAACAGCGTGTTAACATCAAATTTTGTTTCAAACTAGGAAAATCTGCAAGTGAAACGTTTGTATTGTTACAACAAGTGTACGGCGATGATTGTTTATCGCGAACACAAGTGTTTGAGTGGTTTAAACGATTTAAAGATGGCCGCGAAGACACCAGTGATGACACTCGCACTGGCAGACCATTGTCAGCAAAAACTGATGCAAACATTGAAAAAATCCGTAAACTTGTTCGACAAGATCGCCGTTTAACAATCAGAGCAGTGTCTGAGTTAACAGGAGTTGACTTGTTGTCTTGTCGAACAAGTTTACCGATTTTTTCAATGTTTGCATCAGTTTTTGCTGACAATGGTCTGCCAGTGCGAGTGTCATCACTGGTGTCTTCGCGGCCATCTTTAAGTCGTTTAAACCACTCAAACACTTGTGTTCGCGATAAACAATCATCGCCGTACACTTGTTGTAACGTTACAAACGTTTCACTTGCAGATTTTCCTAGTTTGAAACAAAATTTGATGTTAACACGCTGTTCTTTCTGTACACTCAACATTTTCCGACGCACAGACAAAACGTCAACTACTTAAAACAGACGCCACGGGCAGACTGAGTGCAGGAGGCAGATGAAACTCGAGCAGTAGGCGGAGCGAGAGTCACGTGACAGGCCACGCGACTTTCAGCCTTATTGCAATCGTGTTATTGTTTCGCCAGTACCAGTCCGGTTTTTTTCTAGCCACACCTCGTATTAAACAACTGGAATTGAACACTGCCTAGAAAGTAGGGATGAAGTCTAATCTGAAAAAAGGAGAGTTTTGGCTCCAAAATCGTAATATTTGTCTAATGTTGTAGAAGAAGTAGGTGAAATTAGAGTAAACCGAGACACACTTCGCAGGGCATGGGAGTAGGCTTTGGATATCGAGCAGATGGAGGCTTAATGCTTTTAGTGGGCGGAAGCATCAGTTTCAAGTTTGGTGTTGGCTCCGCATGCCACCTGATGACGGTTGTCCTGCGGTGGGATGGAGCTACTGTGAGCTGCCATCTTGCTTTCCATGCATGTGTCGCATTCGCCGTCTCAAGAGGGTTCCAGAAGCGGCTATCACATCTGTGTGAACAGAACACTGGGCAGGCGAGTGGTTGTTGTTGGTGTTCCTACTCTGTGGCTGCCTGGTAGTAGACAGCTTCAGCCAACATGCAGTGACTGGAGCTCTTCCACTGACTGGCCCAACTGCTTGTTATGTGTTACGAAATCAATAATTTCATACAGCTGAAGATGTGATATTAAGATCCCAAAACAGGTGATGGTTTGAATAAATAAATAGTACAGCTGAAGCGGATCTCTCTAAATTCATTACCTTAGTGATTTTAATTCCTGATGAAGATGGCAAAGACAGCTATCAAAAGCACAGCTTGTGAACTGATAAGATTTTATAACTTCTAAGCATTTGTTTTCCCTCTACCAGTGGCCCTATGTGAGGCCTGTCCAGCAACATACATGGTAAATGGAAAGGTGAAGTGTCTTTAACAGAGCCATGCCATATCCTGGCTGATCTGCAAACCCCAATGTGCATGTATTGCTACTACATACTGTCTGCAGAGTAAAATCAGAAAACACCAGTGTGCTGCATGACTCTATCGCAGGTCCTTACTGTCTGCAGCTTCTGAGCCACATCTGTCGCCAGCACGCACGGCATGACCAACTGCAGAACGGCATAAAAACTAGAAAACACTGGTGTCTGACCAGGCGCCGTCTCAGATCCACTACTGTCTGCAGCTGCTGTGCCGTAGATGTCCCCAGCACGCACCATACTTCATGGTGTGATCACACCTAATGCATATTAAGAACCCTTCGTTAGAGTCCACGCAGGATACGGTGACCGATGTGCAGTGACTAATTTTCGTCCATCCAGCACAGTGCAGCGAACGTTATCATTAATCGGCTATGGCGGCAGCAAAACTACACCTGGGTTCGTGATCTTATCGATTGGACCCTAGACGACTGGAAAACCGTGGCCTCGTTAGATCCGATTTCAATTGGTAAGAGGTGTTTATAGGGTTCGAGTGTGGTGCACGCCCCACCAAGCCATGGACCCAAGTCGTCAACAAGGCACTCTACAACTTGGTGGTACATCTACATCTACATCTACATCCATACTCCGCAAGCCACCTGACGGTGTGTGGCGGAGCGTACCTTCAGTACCTCTATCGGTTCTCCCTTCTATTCCATTCTCGTATTGTTCGTGGAAAGAAGGATTGTCGGTATGCCTCTGTGTGGGCTCTAATCTCTCTGATTTTATCCTCATGGTCTCTTCGCGAGATATACGTAGGAGGGAGCAATATACTGCTTGACTCTTCGGTGAAGGTATGTTCTCGAAACTTTGACAAAAGCCCGTACTGAGCTACTGAGCGTCTCTCCTGCAGAGTCTTCCACTGGAGTTTATCTATCATCTCCGTAACGCTTTCGCGATTACTAAATGATCCTGTAACGAAGCGCGCTGCTCTCCGTTGGATCTTCTCTATATCTTCCATCAACCCTATCTGGTACGGATCCCACACTGCTGAGCAGTATTCAAGCAGTGGGCGAACAAGCGTACTGTAACCTACTTCCTTTGTTTTCGGATTGCATTTTCTTAGGATTCTTCCAATGAATCTCAGTCTGGCATCTGCTTTACCGACGATCAACTTTATATGATCATTCCATTTTAAATCACTCCTAATGCGTACTCCCAGATAATTTATGGTATTAACCGCTTCCAGTTGCTGACCTGCTATTTTGTAGCTAAATGATAAAGGATCTATCTTTCTGTGTATTCGCAGCACATTACACTTGTCTACATTGAGATTCAATTGCCATTCCCTGCACCATGCGTCAATTCGCTGCAGATCCTCCTGCAGTTCCATAACGGTGTGGGCTGTGTCTACATGGAATGGACTGGGTCCTCTGGTCCAACTGAAACGATCATTGGCTGGAAACGGTTACATTCACCTTCTTGGAGACCATTCGCAGCAAACTTCACGGCCACACGGGATAGCCGTGCGGTCTTAGGGCGCCTTGCCACGGTTCGCGCAGCTTGCCACGGTTTGCGCAGGTCCCCCCCGTCGAAGGTTTGAGTCCTCCCTCAGGCGTGGGTGTGTGTGTTGTCCTTAGCGTAAGTTAGTTTAACTTAGGTTAAGTAGTCTGCAAGCCTAGGGACTGATGACGTCAGCAGTTTGGTCCCATATGAACTTACCACAAATTTCCAATTTCCAACTTCACGTACCCAAACAACGGTGAAATTTTTATAGATGACAAAGCGCCATCACGGTTTGCAATTAGTTTGAAGAACATTGTGGACAGTTAGGGCAAGTGGTTTGGCCACCCAGACCGCCCACAATGAATCTCAGTGAACGTCTGTGGGACATAATCGAGAGATCTCTTCGCACACAATATCCTGCACGGGTCACATTTTCGTCATTATAGCCGACTATATAGAGGCAATGTGGTTCAAATGGTTCAAAGCACTATGGGACAACTGAGGTCATCAGTCACCTAGATTTAAACCTTACTAACCTAAGGACATCACACACTTCCATGCCCGAGGCAGTATTCGATCCTGCCACTGTAGCAGCAGCGCAGTTCCGGACTGAAGCGTCTAGAACCGCTCGGCCACAGGGGCCAGCTAGAGGCAGTGTGGCTCAATATTGTGCAGGGGACTTGGCAAGACTTCTGGAGTCTATGCCACGTCGAATTGCCGCACTATGCCAAGCAAGAACAGGTCCAATACGTCGTTAGGAGAGCCGGCCGAAGTGGCCGTGTGGTTAAAGGCGCTGCAGTCTGGAACCGCAAGACCGCTATGGTCGCAGGTTCGAATCCTGCCTCGGGCATGGATGTTTGTGATGTCCTTAGGTTAGTTAGGTTTAACTAGTTCTAAGTTCTAGGGGACTAATGACCTCAGCAGTTGAGTCCCATAGTGCTCAGAGCCATTTGAACGTCGTTAGGAAGTATCCCATAACTTTCGTCACGCCAATGTATGCTCCAATGGCTGGCCATTGTGCTCGCCTAAATGTCATTCCGTAAAAGTTGTTTCTAGTTTGGGACAGCCTCCGAAGAACCAATCGTCGACATGGGAATTTGTAACTAAGTAAGTACTCTTTCAACACTTTTTTTTTTTTGGTCATCAGTCTACTGACTGGTTTGATGCGGCCCACCACGAATTCCTTTCCTTTGCTAACCTCTTCATCTCAGAGTAGCACTTGCAACCTACGTCCTCAATTATTTGCTTGACGTATTCCAATCTCTGTCTTCCTCTACAGTTTTTGCCCTCTACAGCTCCCTCTAGTACCATGGAAGTCATTCCCTCACGTCTTAGCAGATGTCCTATCATCCTGTCCCTTCTCCTTATCAGTGTTTTCCACATATTTCTTTCCTCTCCGATTCTGCGTAGAACCCCCTCATTCCTTACCTTATCAATCCACCTAATTTTCAACATTCGTCTATAGCACCACATCTCAAATGCTTCGATTCTCTTCTGTTCCGGTTTTCCCACAGTCCATGTTTCACTACCATACAATGCTGTACTCCAGACGTACATCCTCAGAAATTTCTTCCTCAAATTAAGGCCGGTATTTGATATTAGTAGACTTCTCTTGGCCAGAAATGCCTTTTTTGCCATAGCGAGTCTGCTTTTGATGTCCTCCTTGCTCCGTCCATCATTGGTTATTTTACTGCCTAGGTAGCAGAATTCCTTAACTTCATTGACTTCGTGACCGTCAATCCTGATGTTAAGTTTCTCTCTGTTCTTATTTCTACTACTTCTCATTACCTTCGTCTTTCTCCGATTTACTCTCAAACCATACTGTGTACTCATTAGACTGTGCATTCCGTTCAGCAGATCATTTAATTCTTCTTCACTTTCACTCAGGATACCAATGTCATCAGCGAATCGTATCATTTATATCCTTTCACCTTGTATTTTAATTCCACTCCTGAATCTTTCTTTTATTTCCATCATTGCTTCCTCGATGTACAGATTGAAGAGTAGGGGCGAAAGGCTACAGCCTTGTCTTACACCCTTCTTAATACGAGCACTTCGTTCTTGATCGTCCACTCTTATTATTCCCTCTTGGTTGTTGTACATATTGTATATGACCCGTCTCTCCCTATAGCTTACCCCTACTTTTTTCAGAATCTCGAACAGCTTGCACCATTTTATATTGCCGAACGCTTTTTCCAGGTCGACAAATCCTATGAAAGTGTCTTGATTTTTCTTTAGCCTTGCTTCCATTATATGGCTCTCTCGTCCCTTTACTTTTCCTAAAGCCAAACTGATCGTCACCTAGCGCTTTCTCAACTTTCTTTTCCATTCTTCTGTGTATTATTCTTGTAAGCAGCTTCGATGCATGAGCTGTTGACTGTGCGATAATTCTCGCACTTGTCAGCTCTTGCCGTCTTGGGAATTGTGTGGATGATGCTTTTCCGAAAGTCAGATGGTATATCGCCAGACTCATATATTCTACACACCAAAGTGAATAGTCGTTTTGTTGCCACTTTCCCCAATGATTTTAGAAATTCTGATGGAATGTTATCTATCCCTTCTGCCTTATTTGACCGTAAGTCCTCCAAAGCTCTTTTAAATTCCGATTCTAATAGTGGATCACCTATCTCTTCTAAATCGACTCCTGTTTCTTCTTCTATCACATCAGACAAATCTTCACCCTCATAGAGGCTTTCAGTGAATTCTTTCCACCTCTCTGCTCTCTCCTCTGCATTTAACAGTGGAATTCCCGTTGCACTCTTAATGTTACCACCGTTGCTTTTAATGTCACCAAAGGTTGTTTTGACTTTCCTGTATGCTGAGTCTGTCCTTCCGACAATCATATCTTTTTCGATGTCTTCACATTTTTCCCGCAGCCATTTCGTCTTAGCTTCCCTGCACTTCCTATTTATTTCATTCCTCAACGATTTGTTTTTTTGTATTCCTGATTTTCCCAGAACATGTTTGTACTTCCTCCTTTCGTCAATCAACTGAAGTATTTCTTCTGTTACCCATGGTTTCTTCGCAGCTACCTTCTTTGTAACTATGTTTTCCTTCCCAACTTCTGTGATGGCCCTTTTTAGAGATGTCCATTCCTCTTCAACTGTACTGCCTACTGCGCTATTCCTTATTGCTGTATCTATAGCGTTAGAGAACTTCAAACGTATCTCGTCATTCCTTAGTACTTCCGTATCCCACTTCTTTGCGTATTGATTCTTCCTGACTAA
The DNA here is from genome assembly GCF_021461395.2 of Schistocerca americana. NCBI lineage: Eukaryota > Metazoa > Arthropoda > Insecta > Orthoptera > Acrididae > Schistocerca > Schistocerca americana. Next base: position 118,943,946 of record NC_060129.1, read on the forward strand.
TGTCTTGAACTTCAGCCTACTCTTCATCACTACTATATTGTGATCTGAGTCTATATCTGCTCCTGGGTACGCCTTACAGTCCAGTATCTGATTTCGGAAACTCTGTCTGACCATGATGTAATCTAATTAAAATCTTCCCGTATCTCCCGGCCTTTTCCAAGTATACCTCCTCCTCTTGTGATTCTTGAACAGGGTATTCGCTATTACTAGCTGAAACTTGTTACAGAACTCAATTAGTCTTTCTCCTCTTTCTTTCCTTCTCCCAAGCCCATATTCTCCTGTAACCTTTTCTTCTACTCCTTCCCCTACAACTACATTCCAGTCGCCCAAGACTATTAGATTTTCGTCCCCCTTTACATACTGCATTACCCTTTTAATATCCTCATACACTTTCTCTATCTGTTCATCTTCAGCTTGCGACGTCGGCATGTATACCTGAACTATCGTTGTCGGTGTTGGTCTGCTGTCGATTCTGATTAGAACAACCCGGTCACTGAACTGTTCACAGTAACACACCCTCTGCCCCACCTTCCTATTCATAACGAATCCTACACATGTTATACCATTTTCTGCTGCTGTTGATATTACCCGATACTCATCTGACCAGAAATCCTTGTCTTCCATCCACTTCACTTCACTGACCCCTACTATATCTAGATTGAGCCTTTGCATTTCCCTTTTCAGATTTTCTAGTTTCCCTACCACGTTCAAGCTTCTGACATTCCACGCCCCGACTCGTAGAACGTTATCCTTTCGTTGATTATTCAATCTTTTTCTCATGGTAACCTCCCCCTTGGCAGTCCCCCCCCCCCCCCCCCCCGGAGATCCGAATGGGGGACTATTCTGGAATCTTTTGCCAATGGAGAGATCATCATGACACTTATTCCTGTGGATACACGTTACGTGTCTTTAATGCAGTGGTTTCCATTGCCTCCTGCGTTCTCATGTCGTTGATCATTGCTGATTCTTCCGCCTTTAGGGTCAATTTCCCACCCCTAGGACAAGAGAGTGCAGTGAACCTCTCTCCACTCCTCTGCCCTCTTTGACGAGGTCGTTGGCAGAATGAGGCTGACTTCTTACGACGGAAGTCTTTGGCCGCCAATGCTGATTATTTACCAAAATTTAGGCAGTGGCAGGGATCGAACCCGGGACCGAAGACGTTTTTGATTATGAATCAAAGTCGCTACCCCTAGACCACGTGTTTGCAAAACCTAACATGTTATGGAAATTTGTAATACTCGCATGAAGTGAGAACTTACCTTAGAGCAGAGGGTCTCAAAACGATACCGTACGTGACTGCGAGACAACACGGTATCCTGGCTCACTCAAGTGATTATGTGTAGCTCAGAGAGTTTCAATGACTCCTTTGTGCAATTTCTGTATGAGTACTGTATGGATTCAGAAATCCATGCCATAACGCATGCACTGGCCATTATGCCCGTCCTTCATCTACCACATTCCCCAGCCATGTGCCACGAGTAAAATTCGACATCAAATTAGATGAGGGCTTAAGCACAGTAGCCACTTTGTGGGTCGCCAAGTGGTGGTAGGTTGTGTCCCCCATAGCAGTGACAGACCTTAGCGCCGGCCAGAGTGGCCGTGCGGTTCTAGGCGCTACAGTCTGGAACTACGTGACCGCTACGGTCGCAGGTTCGAATCCTCCCTCGGGCATGGATGTGTGCAATGTCCTCAGGTTAGTTAGGTTTACGTAGTTCTAAGTTCTAGGGGACTGGTGACCTCAGAAGGTAAGTCCCATAGTGCTCAGAGCCATTTGAACCATTTGAGCAGACCGTAGCGTTGTTGGTATGACTACATGGTCACGCACCACTGACAACCCCTAGCACTTTATCAGTGTAACTGTGCTGCGCCCGGTGTACGCAGCACAAGTCAAAACACGACAAACATGGGGCACCCACCTTGGAGGCAGCGCCCTCGCGCAGTTTGAGGTCGGACTCGAGAAGCAGCTGCCTGGATTGTGAGACGTGGCAACCAGGCATGGGTCCCGTCAGGTCCAGCTGCGAGTGCACGCGCACCAGCCGCTCCAGCTCTTCGTCCTTGACCGCCTCCTACAAAAATACACCACACTAACAATCCTTTCCAATCCTCCTCCAACTCTCCTCTTGTTACTTTCATTTATCCAATTTTTCTATCCCACTCAACACCACTTACAACCACACGCACACACACACACACACACACACACACACACACACACATACAAATGCATCGCACAACACAATAAAACACACACCACATTAAACAGTTCTCTCCAAACTTCTCCAACTCTCCTCCCATTACTTTCGTTTCTAAGTTTTGTATCCCACTGAAAACCACCTACAAGCACACACACACACACAACCCACTCCAACTTCGATTTTCTTTCAGTTCTATGCCTGTAAAATGTCATTGGACAACTCTTGCAACCACACACACATATGCCGCCACCATTAACTTAATGGCACAACATGAAACGCAGTAAATACACTACTGGCCATTAAAATTGCTACACCAAGAAGAAATGCAGATGATAAACGGGTATTCATTGAACAAATATATATACTAGAACTGACATGTGATTACATTTTCACGCAATTTGGGTGCATAGATCCTGAGAAATCAGAACCCAGAACAACCACCTCTGGCCGTAATAACGGCCTTAATACGCCTGGGCATTGAGTCAAACAGAGCTTGGATGGCGTGTACAGGTACAGCTGCCCATGCGGCTTCAACACGATACCACAGTTCATCAAGAGTAGTGACTGGCGTATTGTGACGAGCCAGTTGCTCGGCCACCATTCACCAGACGTTTTCAATTGGTCAGAGATCTGGAGAATGTACTGGCCACGGCAGCAGTCGAACATTTTCTGTATCCAGAAAGGTCCGTACAGGACCTGCAACATGTGGTCGTGCATTATCCTGCTGAAATGTATGGTTTCGCAGGGATCGAACGAAGGGTAGACCCACGGGTCGTAACACATCTGAAATGTAACGTCCACTGTTCAAAGTGCCGTCAGTCCGAACAAGATGATGATGGCGATGACGAATACACGCTTCCAATATGCGTTCACCGCGAGGTCGCCAAACACGGATGCGGCCATCATGATGCTGTAAACAGAACCTAGATTGATCCGAAAAAATGACGTTTTTCCATTCGTGCACCCAGGTTCGTCGTCGAGTACACCATCGCATGCTGCTGCAAACGTCTTCGAACTGTTCGTGCAGATGGTTGTTGCCTTGCTTTCTGTTGACTCAGGGATCGAGACGTGTTTGCGCGATCCGTTACAGCCGTGCGGATAAGATGCCTGTCATCTCGACTGCTAGTGATACGAGGCCGTTGGGATCCAGCACGGTGTTCCGTATTACCCTCCTGAACCCACCGATTCCATATTCTGCTAACAGTCGTTGGATCTCGACCAACGCGAGCAGCAATGTCGCGATACTATAAACCACAATCGCGATAGGCTACAATCCGACCTTTATCAAAGTCGGAAACGTGATGGTATGCATTTCCCCTTCCTTACAGGAGGCATCACAACAACGTTTCACCAGGCAACGCCGGTCAACTTCTGTTTGTGTATGAGAAATCGGTTGTAAACTTTCTTCATGTCAGCACGTTGTAGGTGTCACCACCGGCGCCAACCTTGTGTGAATGCTCTGAAAAGCTAATATTTTGCATATCACAGCATCTTCTTCCTGTCGGTTGAATTTCGCGTCTGTAGCACGTCATCTTCGTGGTGTAGCAATTTTAATGGCCTGTAGTGTATTAATGAAAGATTTGATGTACAAACACTCATGAAAGCATGAAAAGTTGATAAAAGGTTACAGGAATAAGGTCTGCATTTCAGAATAAGCGACTATGAACTTCGTGAGTTCTACAGGGTGGGTCAAAAAGGACTTTACAACTTTGGAATTGTACAGAGTATTTCCATAAGAGTATGCAAAAATGTAACAGGACATAGAGAATGCTCCATTGAACAATTTGAGACAGGGAATTTGGGGTCCGGAAACACAGCTTACAGACATATGGAAGAAAGTTGTCTACTGCTTTGCCTAGCATTATTGCTTTCCAGATTATTTACAACTAACATCCATACAAGTTTACACATACTGTGCTGTTTATTCACATGTACATTCTTTATTTCCTGCAAGGAAACAAGGAGTTGCTAGGAATTCATGATGCAGGTTTTGTTTACTTTACTTATCCACAAGGTGGCTCTGTTGTATCGTATTTACATTGTCGCATGACAGAACATGCTGTGAATCAACGATATATGCATTCATTACTCAATGCTAATCAAAGATGTACAGTACAATACGATGGAGGAGCACTGCTACAGTATTGCCTGGTCGCTGGATCGGAAGAGGAGGTCGTATTCCATGGCCCGCGAAGTCACCTGATCTGAATCCCCTTGATTATTTCCTATGGGGATCTACACTCCTGGAAATTGAAATAAGAACACCGTGAATTCATTGTCCCAGGAAGGGGAAACTTTATTGACACATTCCTGGGGTCAGATACATCACATGATCACACTGACAGAACCACAGGCACATAGACACAGGCAACAGAGCATGCACAATGTCGGCACTAGTACAGTGTATATCCACCTTTCGCAGCAATGCAGGCTGCTATTCTCCCATGGAGACGATCGTAGAGATGCTGGATGTAGTCCTGTGGAACGGATTGCCATGCCATTTCCACCTGGCGCCTCAGTTGGACCAGCGTTCGTGCTGGACGTGCAGACCGCGTGAGACGACGCTTCATCCAGTCCCAAACATGCTCAATGGGGGACAGATCCGGAGATCTTGCTGGCCAGGGTAGTTGACTTACACCTTCTAGAGCACGTTGGGTGGCACGGGATACATGCGGACGTGCATTGTCCTGTTGGAACAGCAAGTTCCCTTGCCGGTCTAGGAATGGTAGAACGATGGGTTCGATGACGGTTTGGATGTACCGTGCACTATTCAGTGTCCCCTCGACGATCACCAGTGGTGTACGGCCAGTGTAGGAGATCGCTCCCCACACCATGATGCCGGGTGTTGGCCCTGTGTGCCTCGGTCGTATGCAGTCCTCATTGTGGCGCTCACCTGCACGGCGCCAAACACGCGTACGACCATCATTGGCACCAAGGCAGAAGCGACTCTTATCGCTGAAGACGATACGTCTCCATTCGTCCCTCCATTCACGCCTGTCGCGACACCACTGGAGGCGGGCTGCACGATGTTGGGGCGTGAGCGGAAGACGGCCTAACGGTGTGCGGGACCGTAGCCCAGCTTCATGGAGACGGTTGCGAATGGTCCTCGCCGATACCCCAGGAGCAACAGTGTCCCTAATTTGCTGGGAAGTGGCGGTGCGGTCCCCTACGGCACTGCGTAGGATCCTACGGTCTTGGCGTGCATCCGTGCGTCGCTGCGGTCCGGTCCCAGGTCGACGGGCACGTGCACCTTCCGCCGACCACTGGCGACAACATCGATGTACTGTGGAGACCTCACGCCCCACGTGTTGAGCAATTCGGCGGTACGTCCACCCGGCCTTCCGCATGCCGACTATATGCCCTCGCTCAAAGTCCGTCAACTGCACATACGGTTCACGTCCACGCTGTCGCGGCATGCTACCAGTGTTAAAGACTGCGATGGAGCTCCGTATGCCACGGCAAACTGGCTGACACTGACGGCGGCGGTGCACAAATGCTGCGCAGCTAGCGCCATTCGACGGCCAACACCGCGGTTCCTGGTGTGTCCGCTGTGCCGTGCGTGTGATCATTGCTTGTACAGCCCTCTCGCAGTGTCCGGAGCAAGTATGGTGGGTCTGACACACCGGTGTCAATGTGTTCTTTTTTCCATTTCCAGGAGTGTATAAAGTCACTTGTGTACGAGACCCAACTGGATTTGGAAACGCAATTAGCTGTCAGAAATGTAGCTACCTGTGATGTGATTCGATGTACACCAGGGACATTTGTCAGAGTGCGTCAGAATCTTGTTCACCGACATCATGCTTGCTTTGAGGTAGATTGCCGTCAGCTTCAGCGTATTTTGCAAGATACGGCACAAATGGTACATTCATTATGCCAATGATGGTATTTATAGTTAACTAATGTAAATAAAAAAGTACACAGTAATGTGATTTTATTCCTATTACCACCTTAAACTGGCCTCTCCGATCCCGGGTTCCCTACCTCAAATTGTTCAATGCAGCGTCCGCTGAAATCGTTAAATTTTTGCACGCTCTTACGGGAACACCCGGTATAGAAATGTATTGAGAGAACTTACGGAATCGGTAGATGTTTCATTTTGTAGCTAACAACCTCAAGTTTGATTCACGTAGTGCACTATTACCCCATTCCACCACCAGGAGCGCCAGCGTAGTGTGCAGTAGAGTTGGGCAACACGATTCTTTTTCCCGATTCGATTCCTACGATTCAATCTCACATTGCGAATCGATTCCTACGATTCGTTCACGATTCACTCACGATTCATTCTAGTCTGCGATAGCACGATTCTTACGGAATGCAAAAAGTTCTACATCTTACTCACAGATGGCAGGACATGTCTGAAATTGTCAATGGGGTTAGAATCGAACTGTGTCATTATAAGACATGCCAGAAATAGTTTATTTATGAGGAAACATGCATATGACGTTACAAGTGTGATTCGGGATTTATACGTGTAATGACTTAATTGATGAAAGGTCTCGTTTGATTTGATTGCGTCTATTGTTTCATTTCAGTATGCCAGGAAAGAGGAGTCGATTTTTGCGAAAGGTGGTTCAAAATTGCTTCCTTTGTTCACACGCATTCTCCACTTGACTGCCATCTGGCGGTCGTTATCATTCGACACGACTAGGCATGATTCGGAAGTTGCCTTCGAAGCATAGCGTACTAAGAATCGATGAATCGTTGGATCTTGGAAACGTCACGACTCGGAAACACGCAGTCGTTCTTACGATTCTTTTGAACGACGATTCGTCCGTATCACGATTCCCGTCGTTATCATTCGACACGACTCGGCATGATTCGGAAGTTGCCTTCGAAGCATAGCGTACTAAGAATCGATGAATCGTTGGAACTTGGAATCGTCACGACTCGGAAACACGCAATCGTTCTTACGATTCTTTTGAACGACGATTCGTCCGTATCACGATTCCCGTCCTTATCATTCGACACGACTCGGCATGATTCGGAAGTTGCCTTCGAAGCATAGCGTACTAAGAATCGATGAATCGTTGGATCTTGGAAACGTCACGACTCGGAAACACGCAATCGTTCTTACGATTCTTTTGAACGACGATTCGTCCGTATCACGATTCGATTCTTACGATTCTTTATTTAGAGTCGTTCAAATGAACGACTCATTCACGAATCGCCACAACTCTAATGTGCAGTTAAAATGGCTACTTTCAGTGCTGTGGACTGTGTCCACCTTGCTCCCTAGACTTGAAACCACTGTATTTCTTTCTCGGGGGTTTCATTAAAGACCATGAGTATGTTCCTCCCTTGCCAAACAATTCAGTCGATCTGAAAAAAAAGGATATACGCTGCCATCGCACAAGTTAGGCCAGATTTGCGGCAACGAGTGTGGCAAGAAATTGATTACCAGTGGGATGTCCGCCACATCACAAACGGTAGTCACATCGAACCAAAATTAAGCTCGAGATTTTTATGTGAAACTTGAGGTGGTTTGCTAGGAAATGACACATCTACCGGATCTTAAGTTATCTCAATCAATTTATACACTGAAGCGCCAAAGAAACTGGTATGGGCATGCGTATTCAAATACAGATATGGAAACATGTAGAATACAGTGCTGCGGTCAGCAACGCCTGTATAACACAAGAAGCGTCAGGAGCATTTGTTAGATCGGTTACTGCTGCTACATTGGCAGGTTATCAAGAGTTAAGTGAGTTTGGGAGTGGTTTTAAGTCGGCGCACGAGCTACGGGACACAGCATCTCCTAGGTAGCGATGAAGTGGGGATTTTCACGAGCGTACTGTGAATATCAGGAATCCGGTAAAACATCAAATCTCCGACATCGCTGCGGCTAGAGAAAGACCCAGCAAGAACGGAACTAACGACGACTGAAGAGAATCGTTCAACGCGGCAGAAGTGCAAAACTTCCCCAAATTGCTGCGGATTTCAATGCTGGGCCATCAGCAAGTGTCAGCTTGCCAACTATTCACCGAAACATCAGCGATATGGGCTTTCAGAGCTGAAGGTGCACTCGTGTGCCGTTAATGACTGTTCGACACGATGCTTTACGCCTCGCCTGGGTCCTTCAACACCGACACGGGACTGGTGTTGACTGGAAACATGTTGCGTGGTCGTACGAGTCTCGCTTCAAATTGTATCAAGTGGATGGACGTGTATGGGTATGGAGAAAACATCATGAATCTGTAGATCCTGCATGTCAGCAGGGGTTCAAGCTGGTGAAGGCTCTGTAATAGTGTGGGGCGTGTGCAGTTAAAGTGATATGGGACTGCTGATACGTCTAGATATGAGTCTGATAGGTGACATATACACTCCTGGAAATTGAAATAAGAACACCGTGAATTCATTGTCCCAGGAAGGGGAAACTTTATTGACACATTCCTGGGGTCAGATACATCACATGATCACACTGACAGAACCACAAGCACATAGACACAGGCAACAGAGCATGCACAATGTCGGCACTAGTACAGTGTATATCCACCTTTCGCAGCAATGCAGGCTGCTATTCTCCCATGGAGACGATCGTAGAGATGCTGGATGTAGTCCTGTGGAACGGCTTGCCATGCCATTTCCACCTGGCGCCTCAGTTGGACCAGCGTTCGTGCTGGACGTGCAGACCGCGTGAGACGACGCTTCATCCAGTCCCAAACATGCTCAATGGGGGACAGATCCGGAGATCTTGCTGGCCAGGGTAGTTGACTTACACCTTCTAGAGCACGTTGGGTGGCACGGGATACATGCGGACGTGCATTGTCCTGTTGGAACAGCAAGTTCCCTTGGCGGTCTAGGAATGGTAGAACGATGGGTTCGATGACGGTTTGGATGTACCGTGCACTATTCAGTGTCCCCTCGACGATCACCAGTGGTGTACGGCCAGTGTAGGAGATCGCTCCCCACACCATGATGCCGGGTGTTGGCCCTGTGTGCCTCGGTCGTATGCAGCCCTGATTGTGGCGCTCACCTGCACGGCGCCAAACACGCATACGACCATCATTGGCACCAAGGCAGAAGCGACTCTCATCGCTGAAGACGACACGTCTCCATTCGTCCCTCCATTCACGCCTGTCGCGACACCACTGGAGGCGGGCTGCACGATGTTGGGGCGTGAGCGGAAGACGGCCTAACGGTGTGCGGGACCGTAGCCCAGCTTCATGGAGACGGTTGCGAATGGTCCTCGCCGATACCCCAGGAGCAACAGTGTCCCTAATTTGCTGGGAAGTGGCGGTGCGGTCCCCTACGGCACTGCGTAGGATCCTACGGTCTTGGCGTGCACCCGTGCGTCGCTGCGGTCCGGTCCCAGGTCGACGGGCACGTGCACCTTCCGCCGACCACTGGCGACAACATCGATGTACTGTGGAGACCTCACGCCCCACGTGTGGAGCAATTCGGCGGTACGTCCACCAGGCCTCCCGCATGCCCACTATACACCCTCGCTCAAAGTCCGTCAACTGCACATACGGTTCACGTCCACGCTGTCGCGGCATGCTACCAGTGTTAAAGACTGCGATGGAGCTCCGTATGCCACGGCAAGCTGGCTGACACTGACGGCGGCGGTGCACAAATGCTGCGCAGCTAGCGCCATTCGACGGCCAACACCGCGGTTCCTGGTGTGTCCGCTGTGCCGTGCGTGTGATCATTGCTTGTACAGCCCTCTCGCAGTGTCCGGAGCAAGTATGGTGGGTCTGACAAACCGGTGTCAATGTGTTCTTTTTTCCATTTCCAGGAGTGTATGTATGCATCCTGTCTGACCACCTGCATCCACTGATGTCCATTGTGCATTCCGACGGACTTTGGCAATTCCAGCACGACAATGCGACACCGCACACGACTAGAATTGCTACATAGTGGCTCCGGGAACACTCTTCTGAGTTTAAACACTTCCGCTGGCCAGCAAACTCCCCAGACATGAAACATTATTGAGCATATCTGGGATGCCTTGCACATGCTGTTCAGAAGAGATCTTCACCACCTCGTACCCTTACGGATTTACGGACAGCCCTGCAGGATTCGTGGTGTTCCCTCCAGCACTACTTCAGACATTAGTCGAGCACATGCCACGTCGTGTTGTGGCATTACTGCATGCTCGCGGGGGTCCTACACGATATTAGGCAGCTGTACCAATTTCTTTGGCTATTCAGTGTATATCATCCCAAACTTGTAAAGTCCTTTTTGACTCACTCTGTTTTTTATTATTATTTATTTTATGGCCTTCATTGGACCACTGTAGTCAAAAATACAAAGTTCTAAACAAGTTGTTACACATGGATACAATTTGGTTCAACAATAACTTAATATATTTAGGTAATATAATTATTAGAGGCTATTCTTATATGAAAGGTGTTTTGCTCTTCTGTCTGCCCAATATTTCTTCATTCTTTCAGATATTTTCTTTCTTTCTTCATCTGAGACAACTCTTCCTGTACTCCTTTTATTGATTTTCATTTGTAGTCTGGTTTGCGGGTCTTGCAGTATTCTGGTTTTCTCTGTCTTGTTTTTTAGGTCATCTACTGTAATTTGAAGTTCTTTTATATCTTCCTTAATTTCTGTGATCCATTTAATGTCGTTCTTGCTATTCCACAATTTTTGTATTATTTTTTTACTAATTATGTTTTCTGGAGTTCTCATCAGATGTTCAAAGAATGAGATGCGTTTCTTCCTGATTGTGCTCATGACTAGTTCTATTTTCTTATATACTGTTTCATTTGATGCTATTCTCCAGTGTCCATTTATTTTATACTGTTTATTTATACATGTCCTAATTAGTCTTCTTTTTATTTTTAGTATTCTGTCAATTTCTGCTGTATTAGTTGTTTTGAAGATAGTTTCAGCTGCATACGTTATTTCTGGTTGTGTAACTGTTTTATAGTGTTTTAATTTTGCATCTATAGATAGGCTTTTTTTGTTGTATGTAGTTTTGGTAATGTAATTTTCATAGTTCGGTTTTTTATTCTATTTTGCCATGATAGCTTCTCATTTAGATTGTATGTTGTTATTTCGCCTAAATATTTAAATTTATCAACAATTTTGATTTCCTGTTCTCCTATTGTAATTTTGTTTGCAAGTGGTGGATCAGTTAGCATAATCTCCGTTTTTTCAAATGATATTCTAAGGCCTACTTTCTCTGCTATTTCTTGTAGTGATTTCACTTGTTGCCTGGCTTCTTGAACGGTGTTGGCTAGGAGAGCAAGATCATCAGCGAATCCCAAGCAGTTTAAGCTAATATCATCGTTTGCACTTCCAATTCTTATCCGCTTTGGATTGTCCTTGTACCATTCTCTCATTATGTATTCCAGTGCACAGTTGAAAAGTAATGGTGATAGGCAGTGACCTTGTCTTAAGCCTGTTTTTATGAGGAATGGTTCCGAAATTTCTCCTCTAAACATCACTTTTGATTTGGTGTTGGTTAGAGTGAGTTGTATTATTTTAATTAGTTTTGGATGGAGTCCTAGATTTCTTACAATTTTTAATACTGAAGGTCTGTGGAGACAGTCATATGCCTTCTTAAAATCTACAAATGTTATTGCCAGAGGTTTGTTCCGTTTCTTGTAGTATTCCATAATCAATTTTAAACTAATTATCTGCTCTGCACAGCTTCTGCATGGTCTGAAACCTCTGTATTATAATTGGAGTTACGAACGATGGTAGTCGAGTTTAGGCTTACTCTACGCACCTACGTCACTAATTCTCCGACAACCGATGGGCGTTCGGCAGTATTTTTAGCGCTCTGCTCTAAATGTCGTAGCCGGTTCTAGAGGACTGTTCGAAACTAGCCGTCGGCGTTGACATGTGACGTAATGGCTACTATGACGTCGTGTTCTGGTGCATATTTTGAATTGAATTTCTGCGTCGCCTTCTCGTTGGTTTATACAGAAAGTAATTTGTTAATCTTTGCGCTGGATTTGTAACTTCTTTTCAGCTATTACTGCCATCGCGAAATATGGAGGCAATTGTGGGGCCAAGTTCTGCTCCTGATTTTGAAGCTGTGGAGAATAGTAGGAACGGGGAGCAACATATTCCTCACGTTCGCTTCACTATTGTAAAATGAGCTTATGAATCGGGCGTACCAACGAATGTCATCAGTTTTGCCAGACAATACAATTTAAATGCTCGCTATTGTGAGTGTAGTGTTTCTGGCAAGTAGATGACATTGGGCAAAGTTTGAGGAAACATACGGGTAATTTGTATATGTGACGCTGTGCAAAAGATCTTGTGTGGAGGTATGTTCGCAGAAGGACGTGGTATGTGAAATCAAGAATTCTATGAATAGTATTTTTTTACTTTTTCATTTTTTTGTTTAAGATCTATTTGGCTTGTTGCTCATGAGACAGAATCTGTTATAGACTGGCATTCGTTTTGCTGGGAAATTTGTTCGGATTTTGTTAAGAGAAAGGGCAAAATTGTTGGTGGGCTGGGGCTATTATACAAATTCAAAAATCGCAATTGCAAAAAAGAAAAAAAGAAAGTGATTAGGGGGGGCAGTTGTTTTAGGAAATCACTCTTCTCCAAACATAATTTTTAAGGTGATCGAAGATAGGAGAACTTGTACAATGTTTCACTTGGTACAAATAATAGAGATGAGTCAATCATGTCAGATGGATGGGCTACTTGTAAGGGATTGGACGAAATTGGGGTCATGTATTTGGCTGTGAATCATTCCGTTGAACTTAGGAACAAAAAAACAGGGGCATGTACAATACAGCTGAAGGGATATGGGAGGCGGGCAATAAAAAGTATTACTGGGCTAGAGAAAAGGAAAATTGCAGCACTACAGAGCCATTTAGATGAGCATGTGTGGAGGAAGGATGTCCCACAAAACCAGTGCTTGTTTGAGGTATTTTTGGAAGATGTGGCGAGGATGGAGGTGCCAAAGAAAGAGAGTTTAGTTGCTGCTTTGGAATGGAGGTACATTTTTTTTGATTATTTTAATTTTTGCAATTAGTTTTATTTCATTAATTTTGTTATACCTTTGGTTTTGAATTATTGGTTTTTTTTTTAATAGTTCACACATAGACTTGATTTCTTGGATATCAACCTATTAGGGATATTAGTCGGTATTGATAAGTTGTGGTGCGTACCCTAATACTGTAATTTTCATTTCTACACTAGTTTTTTTTCTAACACTGGCGTCCTGTGTAGTGGTTCTTGCATTATGTGCTGATGTTGGCAATTGTTGGTGTTGGTGTTAGCGAATTTGTAAATAGCAATTGAGTACATGTCGAGGAGGAGGTGGAGTGAAAAGAGAGATGTATTTTTTGGTATTACTGAAGAAGATCCGAATTTCCGAGAGAGTGGTTGGCTCGTGAGTCAATAGAGAAGCTTAAAAATGTCACTATAATGGGTGAGTTTAACCAGAGGTGTAGGTTAGGATGGAATATGACGATATGGACACGAGTTGGCAAAGTCAACGAATCTTACAGTGGGAAAGGTGTCTGAGCTGACACACTGATGTGTAACATAAACTGTGGCCTGGGTTAGGTTGTTATGCAACACTTTGCTGCGAGTAAGCGAAGCAATCAAATCTGATAGCAGATAAGAATTCTGGGGAGACACACTGATCCATAGCATAGACTTACAGTGGAAAATTCATAGCACAGACTTACAGTGGAAAAGGTGTGTGTGGTGACATCCAACCTGCAGCATAACCTGAGGTCTAGGTTAGATGGTATGCAACACTTTGGTTGTGGGTCACCAAAGTCAAAAACCTGACATCGGATAAGATTTCTGTGATGTCACACTGTGGCATGGGCCGAGATCGAGGTTAGGTCGGAATGCAACACTTTGGCTGTGAGTTCGTGAAGCCACGAATGTGATAGTTGAGAAGCTTTCTGTGGTTACACACTGGTTTGTATCATAGCCCGAGTTCTAGGTTAGACTGGAAAAGCAACAGTTCGGTTGTGAATTGACGAAACCAAAGAATGTGGAAAAGCTTGCTGGGGTGACACAATGATCTGTAGCATAGACCGAGTTCTAGCTAGGTTAGGTTGGAATGCGACAGTTTGGCTGTGAGGTACCAAAGCCAAAGAATCGGACAGCAGATACGATTTGGTTAAGGGGCTCCGGAAAGGTTCAAAATCATGAAAAGTTCAATTTTTGCTTTTTTGCGTTTTCTGAATCTGCAGACTATTACCTTTTAATAGATATATAATTTATTCAATTCCGAAGACTACAACTATTTTTAAATTTTTTTTGAAATGTGTTCTACATGGGCGTGACCCACTGTGGCGCTGTTAAACTGCTGTCAAATGGTGTTATTATTAACGTCCGTGTTCATCAGGTACATTTTAGTGATGTGAGATAAAGTATGTGTTGTGGCTAACCTGTGATGGTTCAATATATATCGCTGGTGTGATTGTCGATTGTTTCATGTTTATTTACTCTGTCGTTATCTCGAAAATATTTGTAATTAATTCTGTTTCTTGAGTCTCTGTTTTGTTGAAGTATAATAATGAGTAAAAGTAAAGTTATTAGAAGTCCTCTGAAGGCTTTTAAGAAAAGGAGAAATGTTGGAAAGCCAAAGGTATGTGTTATTACTGTAAACAATAAAGACGATAACCAAGTGAGTGAACCTAACCTCTCAAGTACACCTGCCCATAGCAGTCAAAGTGGGAAAGAAAATACTTCACAGAAGAAGCTTGGTTCAGTGAGTGAAAACTATGAATGTTTTATGGGCGAATCGGATGTGAATGAAATATTTGATATGTCGGTTCTCAAAGGAATTTTTTCAAACTGTGTAAGATGTATTCATTGTAGTGAAGTTGGTCTGGAACTCTGCATAATAAAGCACATAGGACTTGCTAGTGAAATACAACTGAAATGTGATAAGTGTTCATACATGACCACCTTTTGGAACAGTGTTGCAGTAACTGCAACTGAAGAAAATGGTAGCAAAATCTACGAACACAACAACGAGCGATGCTTGCTTTAGACAAGGAACGCCTTCAGGCTGCAGACAGGGCTGTAAAGAGTCTAGAAATACAAGCGAGAGTAAACAGGAGGAGGAACAAGAGGAAGCTGAAGGAGGAGTTTGCAGAGGATGAAGATAATCCATCCTATGGACCTGGAATGCACTAAAAAGTTAATCCAATCTTTGTCGCTCGATTCCCAAAACTTTTATTTTCTCATACTAATTACATGTTTTCTAAGGATCTTCCAAACATATTTGTTTCAAACTTTCAGTAAATGTTACACAGTACCTTCTGCATAATTTTACAGAGCCTTTTTCAAAAAAACTGTATATTTTTGAATATATAAATAAAAAATTGCAAAAAAATGTTGTGAATTTTCATTACAATTGAAAAAAAATCATCTTTAATAACTGAACTAAAATTCAGTAAAATCCCTGTGTTAAGTTGTAGCCCATATTCCAATAAATAATCTGTAAAAAGTTCAACTTCCTATCTCAAATACTTTGTGAGGAAAGATGTAATTTATAAGCGTTATTTTAACATTGCAAGTATAGGGCGTTCCGGAGCCCCTTAAGTGGGAACGCAACAGCTTTGTTGTGAGTTGGTGTAGGCAAGTAATTTGACAGTGGAAAAGATTTCTATGGTGGCAGACTGATCTGCAGCGTAGAACGAGTTCTACATTACGCTGGCACGCAACAGTTTTTTCGTTAAGGCCAAGCCAACCACATGTATTAAGAGACTCATGTGGTGTACAGCACGAGATCTCCATTAGACGTAATGTGCTAATTTCGTTGAGGTGTCGAAGGAAGCGAATACCAACATTAACGTACCGTGCCTGACGGATCCATATTTTACGTCCTGATATACGATGCTCTTCACAATAGCTTACCTGTATTTACGACGTTGCCGAACACTTGGACTATGTGGGTCAGTTACGATTTATTAGTAGAAAACTGCAGCTTATACAGGGTGATTCAAAAAGAATACCACAACTTTAGGAATTTAAAACTCTGCAACGACAAAAGGCAGAGCTAAGCACTATCTGTCGGCGAATTAAGGGAGCTATAAAGTTTCATTTAGTTGTACATTTGTTCGCTCGAGGCGCTGTTGACTAGGCGTCAGCGTCAGTTGATGCTAAGATGGCGACCGCTCAACAGAAAGCTTTTTGTGTTATTGAGTACGGCAGAAGTGAATCGACGACAGTTGTTCAGCGTGCATTTCGAACGAAGTATGGTGTTAAACCTCCTGATAGGTGGTGTATTAAACGTTGGTATAAACAGTTTACAGAGAATGAGTGTTTGTGCAAAGGGAAAAGTTCTGGACGGCCGAGAACGAGTGATGAAAATGTAGCACGCATCCAGCAAGCATTTGTTTGCAGCCCAGGAAAATCGACTCACAGAGCTAGCAGAGAGCTGCAAATTCCACAATCAACTGTATGGAGAGTCCTACGAAAGAGGTTAGTTATGAAACCTGAACTTCAACTACCCGAGGCGATGGATCGGCCGCCAGGCAGCCCGTGACAGAGCAAGCACTTCATCACTGGCCTCCAAGAAGCCCTGATCTTACCCCCTGCGATTTTTTCTTATGGGGGGTATGTTAAGGCTATGGTGTTTCGGCCACCTCTCCCAGCCACCATTGATGATTTGAAATGAGAAATAACAGCAGCTATCCAAACTGTTACGCCTGATATGCTACAGAGACTGTGGAACGAGTTGGAGTATCGGGTTGGTATTGCTCGAGTGTCTGGAGGGGGCCATATTGATCATCTCTGAACTTGTTTTTGAGTGAAAAAAAACCTTTTTAAATACTCTTTGTAATGATGTATAACAGAAGGTTATATTATGTTCCTTTTATTAAATACACATTTTTAAAGTTGTGGTATTCTTTTTGAATCACCGTGTATTATCTACAAATGAGAGTTATCACTGGCTGACATTACACTAACCATTTATCGTTATAAGTTTGTTCGTTGTGATGCTTGTTCGAATTAGTTCCGAAAATGACTCGATTTACGAGGAATTATTTGTAGGAAATATATCGCTGTTTTCGAGTATACTATGAGCTACGCTTATTATTTCAGAAAATCAAGGGATCCATTATCAATAGCAGCACACTTTGGCAAAGTAACTGAGCCTATAAGTGTATTTGTAGTTCGCTATTTTGGATGATTATGTTGACTCTTTCGTCCAGTAACACGGTTTTTTTTTTCTTTAGTTACATGGGCTGTATTCTGAGAACATTAGTGTGCATTTCTTACTTTGGTAGTTTCCGGCGTTTTCAACAGATACCCGTAGTTCTCGGTTATGATTCGATTTAGTGTCCAACAGTTCGTCTACATAATCGAATCATAACCGAGAACTATAACTACGGTATCATATATCCCAAAAGATCATTTGATTACGAATTTGTAAATACTGTAGATGAACTGTTGGACACTAAATCGAATCATAACCGAGAACTATAACTACGGATATCTGTTGAAAACTCCGGAAACTACCAAAGTAAGAAACACACATTAATGTTCTCAAAACACAGCTCACCTAAATGAAAAAAAAAATCGTGTAACGGTACTGAAAGAATGAGATTTTCACTCTGCAGCGGAGTGTGCGCTGATATGAAACTTCCTGGCAGATTAAAACTGTGTGCCCGACCGAGACTCGAACTCGGGACCTTTGCCTTTCGCGGGCAAGTGCTCTACCATCTGAGCTGCCGAAGCACGACTCACGCCCGGTACTCACAGGTACTGGCAGAAGTAAAGCTGTGAGTACCGGGCGTGAGTCGTGCTTCGGCAGCTCAGATGGTAGAGCACTTGCCCGCGAAAGGCAAAGGTCCCGAGTTCGAGTCTCGGTCGGGCACACAGTTTTAATCTGCCAGGAAGTTTCGGTACTGAAAGAGTCAACACTATCATACAAAATAGTAAACTACAAATACACCTACAGGCTCAGCTACTTTTCCAGAGTCCGGGTCCCTTGATTTTCGGAAATAATATTTGTTTCGCGAATAACCGTAGCCATATTATACTCGAAAACTTATATATGAAGTGTGTTTTCGAATAGGTTCCATTTCTAGAAGATCATTTCTCTCCACTTCATATTTTACGTTCTGGTGTCCATTATTATAGCCGTAGAGTTTCTTTACGATAGGGCCTATTCGATTACTTTTTCGCTCTAAAACTATTTGGAGGAGGAGGATATTAGTGTTTAACGTCCCGTCGACATCGAGGTCATTAGAGACGGAGCGCAAGTTCGGGTGAGGGAAGGATTGGGAAGGAAATCGGCCGTGACCTTTCAAAGGAACCATCCCGGCATTTGCCTGAAGCGATTTAGGGAAATCACGGAAAACCTAAATCAGGATGGCCGGAGACGGGATTGAACCGTCGTCCTCCCGAATGCGAGTCCAGTGTGCTAACCACTGCGCCACCTCGCTCGGTCTAAAAGTATTTGTTTCATTTCAATATTCGTGGTCCGAAATGTTTGTTTTGCGACGATGTTATTTATTTATTTTTTTTACTCACTGATTCTGTCTGTTACGATGAAGAAATCCACTTTGATATGACGTCACATCGGGCATAATAATTCCGACGTTTATTGCATGTTTTTTACGTCACCCGCCAAAGCCAGCGACTCGTATCGAAGACTCCTCTTTATCCATCGTAGCCAATGCGGGCATTAACCGTGATCGTAGAGAGGTATTTAGTGAATGTTTATTCCATTTGTTGCTGGTTGTCACTACTAAAGGCGGTCGTAAGCGACAAATTCTGCACACAAGCAAGCCAGAGACATAATCTGCAGTTTGCACGCTTGTTTCAAGAGCTGAGCACGCGCGTGCGCTTACGACAACCGTCTCTTCGAACCAGCAACAATACAATTCCCGTCCGTGTCTACAGATGCACGAACCGCCATCGTTCGTGAATCGGGCTATAGTATCATATCAGAACGTGGCAGCGACTGTACCGTATTTTCCACTGTCATCGGAGTGTGAATATCGTTAGAAGGAATAACTATACATGGATCCCCTTCGCACACCCGCTGGGAGACGACGCAAGTTGACAAATTTCTTGCTCAGAGCCAGTTTCTAGAAAGTGCAGAAAAATTAGGGTCCGGAGGGACTGGTGTACCAGTCATCACTCACCACGACATCGTAGGACTCGATCCTCGCTATGAGGGCCTTCAGCTTCTCGTTGTCCTGTTTCGTCTTCAGTGAGGAATTCACATTGTTGACGAACTCGTCAACACTCGTTATCTGGAAAAGAAAGAGAATTTAAATTTTTAATATTCTCCATAGTGCAAGCAGTCGCTTTGCATCATTCTAATGAAATCTAGCATTGTACAGGTAGTGAAAACTTTGGATGGTTACAATAGATGAGACCAGATAATACTTTATTCCATGGATTTACAGGGTATTTTACAATTCATGTTGCACACTTCTCGAGGCTGCAGAGGAAACTTCATAGATCAAGTTTCATATGGGAACCCATGTCCGCCCTCGGTAGCTGAGTGGTCAGCGTGACAGACTGTCAATCCTAAGGGCCCGGGTTCGATTCCCGGCTGGGTCGGAGATTTTCTCTGCTCAGGGACTGGGTGCTGTGTTGTCCTAATCATCATCATTTCATCCCCATCGACGCACAGGTCGCCAAAGTGGCGTCAAATCGAAAGACCTGCACCAGGCGAACGGTCTACCCGACGGGAGGCCCTAGCCACACGACATTTCATTTCATTGGAACCCATGTCGGGAAACGACATCCAACGATGCTACAGAGAGACAAAGTTATATACATACATACGAGCGAAAGAAACTGGTACATCTGCCTAATATCGTGTAGGGACCCTGTGGGCAAGCAGAAGTGCCGCAACACGACGTGGCATGGACTCGACTAATGTCGGAAGTTGTGCTGGACGCAACTCATACCATGAATCCAGAAGGGATGTCCAAAAATCCGTAAGAGTACGAGGTGGTGGAGATCTCTTCTGAACAGCACGTTGCAAGGCATCCCAGATATGCTCAATAATGTTCGTGTCTGGGACGTTTGGTGGCCAGTGAGAGTGTTTAAACTCAGGAGAGTGTTCCTGGAGCCACTCTGTACCAGTTCTGGACGTGTGGGGTGTCGCATTGTCCTGCTGGAATTGCACAAGTCCATCGGAATGCACAATGGACAGGAATGGATGCAGGTGATCAGACAGGATGCTTATATACGTGTCACCTGTCAGGGACGCATCTAGACGTATCAGGGGTCACAAATCACTCCAACAGCATACGACCCACACCATTACAGAGCCTGCACCAGTTTGAACAGTCCCCTGCTGACATGCAGGGTCCACAGATTCATGAAGTTGTCTCCATACCCGTACACGTTTATACGCTCGATGCGATTTGAAACGAGACTCGTCTGACCAGGCAACATAATTCCAGTCATCAACAGTCCATCGTCGGTATTCATGGGCCCAGGCGAGGCTTAAAGCTTTGTGTCATCAAACGTACACGAGTGGGCCTTTGGCCCCGAAAGCCCAAATCGATGATGTTTCGTTGAATATATATATATATATATAGCCAAAGAAATTGGTATGCCTGCCTAATATCGTGTAGGGCCCTCGTGGACACGCAGAAGTGACGCAACCCGACGTGGCATGGACTCGATTAATGTCTGAAGTAGTGCTGGAGGCAATATATATACACATATATACATATAGATATACTGTGAATATATATCTATATATATACACTGTGAACTTCTATACAGGATGGGTCACCTAACGTTGTTGTTGTTGTTGTGATCTTCAGTCCTGGGATTGGTTTGATGCAGCTCTCCATGCTACCATATCCTGTGCAAGCTCCTTCATCTCCCAGTACCTACTGCAACCTACATCCTTCTGAATCTGCTTAGTGTATTCATCTCTTGGTCTCCCTCTACGATTTTTACCCACCACGCTGCCCTCCAATGCTAAATTTGTGATCCCTTGATGCCTCAGAACATGTCCTGCCAACCGATCCCTTCTTCTAGTCAAGTTGTGCCACAAACTTCTCTTCTCCCCAATCCTGTTCAATACCTCCTCACTAGTTACGTGATCTACCCACCTTATCTTCAGCATTCTTCTGTAGCACCACATTTCGAAAGCTTCTATTCTCTTCTTGTCCAAACTGGTTATCGTCCATGTTTCACTTCCATACATGGCTACACTCCATACAAATACTTTCAGAAACGACTTCCTGACACTTAAATCTATACTCGATGTTAACAAATTTCTCTTCTTCAGAAACGATTTCCTTGCCATTGCCAGTCTACATTTTATATCCTCTCTAATTCGACCATCATCAGTTATTTTACTCCCTAAATAGCAAAACTCCTTTACCACTTTAAGTGTCTCATTTCCTAATCTAACCCCTCAGCATCACCCGATTTAATTTAACTACATTCCACTATCCTCGTTTTGCTTTTGTTGATGTTCATCTTATATCCTCCTTTCAAGACACTGTCCATTCCGTTCAACTGCTCTTCCAAGTCCTTTGCTGTCTCTGACAGAATTACAATGTCATCGGAAAACCTCAAAGTTTTTACTCCTTCTCCATGAATTTTAATACCTACTCCGAATTTTTCTTTTGTTTCCTTTACTGCTTGCTCAATATACAGATTGAATAACATCGTGGAGAGGCTACAACCCTGTCTCACTCCTTTCCCAACCACTGCTTCCCTTTCATGCCCCTCGACTCTTATAACTGCCATCTGGTTTCTGTACAAATTGTAAATAGCCTTTCGCTCCCTGTATTTTACCCCTGCCACCTTCAGAATTTGAAAAAGAGTATTCCAGTTAACGTTGTCAAAAGCTTTCTCTAAGTCTACAAATGATAGAAACGTAGGTTTGCCTTTTCTTGATCTTTCTTCTAAGATAAGTCGTAAGGTTAGTATTGCCTCACGTGTTCCAACATTTCTACGGAATCCAAACTGATCCTCTCCGAGGTCCGCTTCTACCATTTTTTCCATTCGTCTGTAAAGAATTCGCGTTAGTATTTTGCAGCTGTGACTTATTAAACTGATAGTTCTGTAATTTTCACATCTGTCAACACCTGCTTTCTTTGGGATGGGAATTATTATATTCTTCTTGAAGTCTGTGGGTATCTCGCCTGTCTCATACATCATGCTCACCAGATGGTAGAGTTTTGTCATGACTGGCTCTCCCAAGGCCATCAGTAGTTCTGATGGAATGTTGTCTACTCCCGGGGCCTTGTTTCGACTCAGGTCTTTCAGTGCTCTGTCAAACTCGTCACGCAGTATCTTATATCCCATTTCATCTTCATCTACATCCTCTTCGATTTCCATAATATTGTCCTCAAGTACATCGCCCTTGTATAAACCCTCTATATACTCCTTCGACCTTTGTGCCTTCCTTTCTTTGCTTAGAACTGGGTTGCCATCTGAGCTCTTGATAATCATACAAGTGGTTCTCTTCTCTCCAAAGGCCTCTTTAATTTTCCTGTAGGCAGTATCTATCTTACCCCTAGTGAGACAAGCCTCTACATCCTTACATTTGTACCTTAGCCATCCCTGCTTAGCCATTTTGCACTTCCTGTCAATCTCATTTTTGAGACGTTTGTATTCCTTTTTGCCTGCTTCATTTACTGCATTTTTATATTTTCTCCTTTCATCAATTAAATTCAATATTTCTTCTGTTACCCAAGGATTTCTATTAGCCCTCGTCTTTTTACTTACTTGATCCTCTGCTGCCTTCACTACTTCATCCCTCAGAGCTACCCATTCTTCTTCTACTGTATTTCTTTCCCCCATTCCTGTCAATTGTTCCCTTATGCTCTCCCTGAAACTCCGTACAAATGGTTCTTTCAGTTTATCCAGGTCCCATCTCCTTAAATTCCCGCCTTTTTGCAGTTTCAATCTGGAGTTCATAACCAATAGATTGTGGTCCGAATCCACATCTGCCCCTGGAAATGTCTTACAATTTAAAACCTGGTTCCTAAATCTCTGTCTTACCATTATGTAATCTATCTGATACCTTTCAGTATCTCCAGGATTCTTCCAGGTATACAACCTTCTTTCATGATTCTTGAACCAAGTGTTAGCTATGATTAAGTTATGCTCTGCGCAAAATTCTACAAGGCGGCTTCCTCTTTCATTTCTTCCCCCCAATCCATATTCACCTACTACGTTTCCTTCTCTCCCTTTTCCTACTGACGAATTCCAGTCACCCATGACTGTTAAATTTTCGTCTCCCTTCACTACCTGAATAATTTCTTTTATCTCGTCATACATTTCATCAATTTCTTCATCATCTGCAGAGCTAGTTGGCATATAAACTTGTACTACTGTAGTAGGCATGGGCTTTGTGTCTATCTTGGCCACAATAATGCGTTCACTATGCTGTTTGTAGTAGCTAACCCGCACTCCTATTTTTTTATTCATTATTAAACCTACTCCTGCATTACCCTTATTTGATTTTGTATTTATAACCCTGTAATCACCTGACCAAAAGTCTTGTTCCTCCTGCCACCGAACTTCACTAATTCCCACTATATCTAACTTTAACCTATCCATTTCCCTTTTTAAATTTTCTAACCTACCTGCCCGATTAAGGGATCTGACATTCCACGCTCCTAACCTAACATATATTACGTAAACATTGAACATCTATTGGCCTGACATGTCGGGACACACTCTATTCCACTCCGTAATTGAAAACGGAAACCACGTGTGAACGTGTACCTCACCCCTCATGGTAATGTACATGTGCGTCAGTGAAAAAGACCAATAAAAAGATGTTAGCATGTGGACGTAATGTGCTGTTCCAGTCTCTTCTGTACCTAAGGTCCATCACCGTTCCCTTTGGATCCCTACGTAAATCGGTGCTCTCCGGTACAAACGATCGAACAGCGGAGGAGTGGTACTCAAGCGTCAACTTTAGGTTACAATATCTCCGGATCTAATTAACATTTTACAATGCAACAAACGGCACTGATTACGTATTTGTTTATATGTTCAGATGTGCTAACAAAACTAACGGGGTTCCATTTAAAAAAACGTAGGTTTGTGTTAAAAAACATACTTCCGTGCATTTTTTTATGGTTTGTATTAACCAATTACACTAGCCCCTCTCCTCACGTTCGGTCTGTGGAATGGATTCGTCAGTATTTGATGTGGTTTACGAAATACATCCAGCGGTAATGTTAGGTGACTCACCCTGTATATATATATATATATATATAGTGATTCCGTGATGATGTTATAAGTTTTCTAGGACGATGGAGACGAATAAGTGTTTCAGTTTGAGTTAAGGTCCCTTGTACCGAAACGAACGATTCGGGAGTTATAAGTGAAAAGTGTTCTGATATCTATGACAGTGGAATGCAATATTTTAAACATAGCTGCACAACAGCAACGGTTTCACGTAATAAAATTATAAACAGCCGACCAGTTGCAATGGATAAAGAAATTCTTTACGTAGGTTTCGACAAACATAAATTTGTCTTCTTCAGAAGGTAGCAATTTTACATTAGTAAGGACTAATGTACCATCGCCGTTTTTACAATTGTCGGCATAGACCCATTTGTCAAAAATGAAATATAGCCCTAGAATTAGGGTTTGTCGATTGTGAGCTCTGCAAGATCCATATTTACGTGACAAACCCTAATTCTAGGTCACCAGTCCCTAAGCCTACAGACTATTTAACCTAAATTATCCTAAGGACAAACACACACACACCCATGCCCGAGGGAGGACTCGAACCTCCACCGGGATCAGCCGAACAGTCCATGACTACAGCACCTTAGGCAGCACGGCTAAACCCGCGCGGTGCCGCCCCCATCAATGTCCGTCATGCTCACTACTTTGAGAGTCCCACAGGAGGTTGGACTTAATCCATATTGAAGATGGTTGAATCATTGCCCTCAACGCAAATCAGTTATTTGAATACATGGTGTCAGACACCACATGGAATCCGCAGCTGGGTAGGAATGTGGGTTCGCCAAGGGGTGTCTCGGGGTAGTCCGTCCAGTTGTGATATACTCTGGTTCCAAATGGCTAATGCGACTGCCTATAAGCAGGAGATCCTGGGTTTGAATCCTGGTCTGGTACACATGTTAATTCGTCACTACTGATTCCGTGTAAAGATCCGATGCAGCTGTCATCAATAATTCCTTTCCTTTCTCCCCCCTCCATCTTCAGTTTACGTGATATATATCACAGCTGCAGATTCCGCATGGTTGGTTGGTTTTGGGGAAGGAGACCAGACAGCGTGGTCATCGGTCTCATCGGATTGGG
Organism: Schistocerca americana; assembly: GCF_021461395.2. Lineage (NCBI taxonomy): Eukaryota > Metazoa > Arthropoda > Insecta > Orthoptera > Acrididae > Schistocerca > Schistocerca americana. Next base: position 118,969,319 of record NC_060129.1, read on the forward strand.
GAAGGATGGGGAAGGAAGTCGGCCGTGCCCTTTCAGAGGAACCATCCCGGCATTTGCCTGGAGTGATTTAGGGAAATCACGGAAAACCTAAATCAGGATGGCCGGACGCGGGATTGAACCGTCGTCCTCCCGAATGCGAGTCCAGTGTCTTACCACTGCGCCACCTCGCTCGGTAATTCCGCATGGTGTCTGTTCTTGCAGATATGTCCAAAAGAACAGACACCACATTTGTTTAATTGTATTATATGTTTGAATAAAAACCTTGGTATAGACTTCACAAGCTGTGGCCAGGTCTGCAATGGTGAGCCAAATTACCTCATGAAGTGGTCCAACACTGAGCCATCTTGGTCAACTACATGAGAAGAAGGCATGCCCTGCCACAAAAAATGCAGGTCAAGCAACTATACATGTTCATCACTTGTACCCTACTGGTACCTTATCTTCAGCTGACACCTACACCGAGACATATTCCGTGCCAGTTGACAATCCCACGATGTAGGCCAGCTGGTTTAATCACAACTAGCTACATCATCCACTAGGGCTGGTCTATGGAACCCTGCTATATCCATTGCATCTATGGCTCATGCTGGGGCCATTGAAAGGGGGTCACCTCTAGGCTGACTTCATCTGATCTCTGGGCATCTAGAATGAGTTCTGGGTCCGAGTCCCAGGCGGTTGCATATTGCACACCTGACATTCCATGGAGTTGGCTGGCTCATTACACGTGCACTGGAGGTCTGTCAGCATCTGACCAGAAACACCACTGCAGCCCTCATTTTGCTGCTGCAGCACAAAGCTGCAAGGATGTATTTCCCTTTCCCCTACTTTGGAATGTCTTCAGGCTGCTTAGCACTCGCCATCCATGTCATATCTGTGCTGTGGTGCTCGTCACCTGAGGAACCACCCTGAATCAAGACCTTCAGATTTATACAGATCATGACTCTGCCAAGTCATGCACCATTCAACAGATATGCAGCAGACATCTATTATGAACGCTCTGCCCCCCCCCCCCCCTCCGCCCCTCCAATCACCTCTCACAGTACTCACCAGTCAGGCCTGTGTGGTGGTCTGGTGTTTGTGTGACACCTGGGCAACGACACTGACATCAAAAGCTCGAGTATTATCTGGATCATGGATCATGACTCTGCCAAGATGTGCACCATCCAACATGGGTAGAGCATAGACATGCTTGAGGCCCCATTTTTGGATTTTCTCGACCATCTTTCACAGTACTCACCATCCGAGCGAGGGCGGTGGCATGGTGCTCGTCGTCGGTGTGCCGGAGCACCGCCCTGAGCAGCAGAGAGTATCTGGTAAGGCGCTGCATCGGCTTCACCAGCAGGTCTGCCAACCTCAAGCGGCCGCATGCTGGCTGCGCCTCACACCACTGGAAAGCGAAATAAAAATAAAATACAGCTCCACTCACAGAACATAACATACATACTAAAATGTAGACTTTCATGGCCGGAAATATCATGTCCATTATAATTATCTGGGCTGTTATGCCATGGTCAGTTGATGAGTTTTGTCTCAATTCCCAACGTTTCGTCTCCGACTGCGGGAGACATCTTCAAGGGGGTCCGTAGCTCGATGGAAGGTCCAACACACCCACTGGCTCGCTACTGACTGCCGCCAAATTCCGTGTCCGTGCGCTCCCACGCCGAGGCGTGACGTCACGTGTTTTGGAGACGTTAGTGCAATTGGTCGCTGTCCGCTGCCGTCGATTGGGCCATTCAGTATATCGCAAACCCACGCACACGGACCGTTATTTGCACCGGTATTCGAACCACCGCCCACAACAGAGCGGGGTGTTATCAAGACGTTAGCGGACAGAGCTAGAAATATTTGTGACCCCGAGTTGCTCGACGCTGAGATGGAACATCTCCACAATGAACTAATGGAGAACGGATATTCTTCCGCCGTTGCCATCACCCAGTAGTGGACGGGTGGTACACATCTTCTTCAACACCCGCATCCATATACCGTTTAATTTCACGCCCTCCTCCTTTCGGCTGAAATTATTAGGGTGTTTAGCGATTTCGATTGCCTCCCTGTAGAGCCTTTCGTAATATGCGCTTGTGGCCGCTAGGACTTGCGTCTCCTCGAAACGAATATGGTGGTTCCCTGGCTGGAAAGCACGCTCCGCAACAGCTGATCGTTCTGTTTCTCCTCTTCTACGATTGCCCTTGTGCTCTTCCAAACGTTTAGAAACAGTTCTTTTGGTGGTATCCACATGAACATCTCCACAGCTGCATGGGATCCTATACACACCAGCTTTTTCCAATGGTTTGCGAGCGTCCTTGCCAGGCTTAAGGCATTCCTGTATCTTCCAGGTGGGCTTGTAAATTACGGTAATATTCCGCTTCGTCAAGATCCTCCCTATTCTTTCCGTTACATTTTTAACAAACGGCAGGAAAACCTTAGATTTTGCAGTAGCCTGTACGTCACTATGGTTTCTGCGTGGCTGTCTCAACGCACGTTTTATTTAGGCGGACGAGTATCCGTTCTTCATTAGTACATTGTGGAGATGTTCCATCTCAGCGTCGAGCAAGTCGGGGTCACAAATATTTCTAGCTCTGTCCGCTAACGTCTTGATAACACCCCGCTTCTGTTGTGGGCGGTGGTTCGAATCCCGGTGCAAATAACTGTCCGTGTGCGTGGGTTTGCGATATACTGAATGGCCCAATCGACGGCAGCGGACAGCGGCCAATTGCACTGACGTCTCCAAAACACGTGACGTCACGCCTCGGCGTGGGAGCGCGCGGACACGGAATTTGGCGGCAGTCAGTAGCGAGGCAGTGGCAGTGTTGGACCCTCCATCGAGCTACGGACCCCCTTGAAGATGTCTCCCGCAGTCGGAGACGAAACGTTGGGAATTGAGACAAAATTCATCAACCGACCACGGCATAACAGCCCGGATAGTTATAGTGGACACGATAACATACATATTCATCCATAGAAAGATGATCCTAAGGAAGTCGAAAAAGACTTGATCCTCATTTCTGTTCCGTATAATATGTGGGAACTCTGTAAATATGTGGATACGTGGGAGATCAGGCCTATACTACACAGGCAAACGTCATGGGAGTGTGATATGCACATATGCAGATGGCGGTAGTATCGAACAAACAAGGCATAAAAGGGCAGTTCCATTGGAAAGCTGTCACTCGCACTCAAGTGATTCGCGTGGAAAGGTTTCCCGCACCATTATGGCAGCATGACAGGAATTATTAGACTTTGAATGTGGAGTGGTAGTTCAATATTCCAAGATCGACAGCGTCAAGTGTGTGCTGAGAATACCACATTTCAGGCATTACCTCTCACCACGGACAATACAGTGGCCGATTGCCTTTACTTAACGACTGAGAGCAGCGGCGTTTGCGTAGAGTTGTCAAAACTGAAAGACAAGCAACATTGCGTGAAATAAACATAATAAACATAGAAATATCGTGGAACGTGCGGCAAACGGTGCTGTCAAATTTGACGTTGAAATGGAAATGAGCGTAGGGCATCATTGGCCGGGAGGCCCCTATTCTGGGAAAAAAAATGGTTCAAATGGCTCTGAGCACTATGGGACTTAACATCTGTGGTCATCAGTCCCCTAGAACGTAGAACTACTTAAACCCAACTAACCTAAGGACATCACACACATCCATGCCCGAGGCAGGATTCGAACCTGCGACCATAGCGGTCACGCGGTTCCAGACTGAAGCGCCTAGAAGCGCCTAGAACCGGCTATTCCGGGAAGTTCAGCCATCAAGTGCAAGTCTTATTTCATTCGACGCCACATTATGTGATTTGCGCGCCGGTGATGAGGATGAAATGATGATGAGGACAGCACAACACCCAGTCCACGAGCGGAGAAAATCTCCAACCCAGCCAGGAATCGAACCCGGGCCCGCTTGCATGGGAGGCGAGCACGTTACCACCCAGCTAAGCAGGTGGACAATTTGGCGTTAATGGGCTATGGCAGCAGACGACCAACACGTGCCTTTGCTTACAGTACCACATCGTCTGATACACCTCTCCTGGGTTCATGACCATATCACTTGGACACTACACGATTGGGCAGATGAGTCCAGATTTCAATTACTAAGAGCTGATGGCAGGGTTCGAATATGGCGTAGACCACACGAAGCCGTGGACACAAGTTATCAACAAGGCACTGTGTAACAAGGTGGTGGCTCCATCTTGGTGTGGACTGTGTTGATGTGGAATGGACCAGGTCCTCTGGTGACACTGACTCAGTTATTTTTGCCTACTTGGAGGCCATTTGCAGCCTCTCATGGCCTTCATGTTAACAAGCAACAATGGTGTGTCATTGGGACATGACTGTTTGCCATAGGTTTGAAGAACATGCTGGACAATTCGAGCGAATGGTACAATCAGCCTGGTCGTTCGACGTGAACCCCATCGAATACTTATGGGACATAATCGAGAGTTCAGTTCGTGCAAAAAAATAATCTTGCACTGACAGTGCATGGCTGTATGTTTGTACTAGGGACTTCCAACGACATGTTGAGTCCATGCCATGCCGAGATGCTGCAGTAAGCCGGGGAGAAGGACGTCCAACCGGTTTGTGTGTGTGAATTCCTAAGGGATCAAACTGATAGGGTCACTGGTCCCCTGACCAATGTTGGGAGGTATGTGATGACTTTTGTCACTTCAGTGCATAACAAAGAGAAAGAAACCGATAAATACAGGGTGGCGCACAAAATGTGTTACCAGTTGTTTCTTTCACAATTTACGACGCACATTAGATATCCCGCTGGGATCTCTACAGCAGTACCAGCAGAGCTTGGAGAAACAAATGAGTTACGAAATGACGTGTAATTCACGATACTGCCGCTAGGACACTAGTGAGCAGCAATGGCTGACAATGGAAGACTGACGACACAACAACGATCGGCAATTGTGTTACTTTTTCATGAAACGAAAAGCCTTGTGACTCAGAGGCGTTTTCGACAACAGTTTAACACACGATGGGTCCCTTGTAAGAAGACCACCCACAGATTGTACGATAAATTTGTACAGAAAGGAACAGTATTGGAAGCGACCTCGGCCTAAGCCTGTTTGTTCGCCGGAGAATACTGAAGCGGTACGAGTTGCTGTACAGAGAAGTCTCGGGAAATCGTGTGGAAAGGCAGCAGTGCAACTGGGAATATCCAGACGCTCCGTTCAACGCATTCTTAGAAGTGACCTCCATATGTGCCCATACAAGATGACCTGTGCACAGAAGCTCACTGAAGAACACAAGCAGCAGAGACTACAGTTTGCTCAGTGGGCAGAGGATAGGGAAGAGACTCTCAACAACGTTTGGTTTTCAGACGAGGCGCATTTTCATTTAGACGGTGTGGTTAACAAACAAAATGTACGCTTTTGGGCCACTGAAAACCCACAAGTTCTTCACGAACGACAACATTAAGCTCCGAGGATTACAGTGTGGGCGGCAATTTCCAGTCACGGACTTATTGGACCCTTTTTCTTTGAAGAAACTGCGAACAGCGAGCGTTATTTGAGCATGCCACGCAATAGCTTCATTCCACAGTTTCTTTCTACTGCCTTGCCTTTCGACACGCAGTGGTTCGTGCAAGATGGAACAAGGCCACATACTGCAAACACTGTGTTGGAGTTTTTACACGAGTATTTCGACATGCGGATCATTTCACTCAGGTTTCCAGGTCACTTCAATGACGGACAAAATTGGGCTCCCAATAGTCCAGACCTCAATCCATGTGAGTTTGTTCTTTGGGGGTACCTAAAGGAAAAAAATTTCGGGGAACGTCCACGTGATTTAATGGAGCTCAGAGGACTTGCAGTGAAATTACGGAAGACATGTGCCGTAGGGTAGTCACTAACTTCAGTGTTCGTTTGAAGGAAGTTAGGAAACGAAATGGTGAACATATTGAGCATGTGCTGTGTTAGAACAAATCTCCATGGACGGCTCTTCATTGTAGTACATATTTCTTTCAGATTGTATTGACAATAAAGTTTATATTCAAAAACAAAATGGTAACACATTTCGTGCGCCACCCTGTACAAACATTTACGGTGCACAGACCCAACAGCACGGTGTCTATCCAGAAGCTTCCAGGGACAATAAAAATTTTATTTTCAAAATTTCATATTATTACTGTCCGAATTTAGAAATGTAATGTGATGTCATACTCTACTTATTTATTTAGCGTATGGCTAATACAGACATATCATGAAATTACATATACATATGTACATATTGACACACAAGAAACTTAAGTTTGTCTTTAGAACTGAATATCCAGTCCTTCAATCCAGCGCACTGCATCTGGAGTTGCTAGCAGGAAGTCCTCTTTGGCGCCGTGATAGGCTCGAATCCTGCATTCACTGACAATGTGGTGAACAGTCTGGTATGGAGCCCCGCAGTCACAAGCTGCATCAGGCAGCTTGTTCCACTTAAAGAGAGCATCCCTGCATCGCCCATGGCTGGTACGGATTCTGTTGAGAGTAGACCACGTCTTGCGTGGTAAGTCGAATCCACTTGGAAGTTTAGCACCTGAGAAGATGTTATGCAGGTGCACATATGTCACTGCTTCCCACCGACCTTTCCATTCTTCAAGAGGTTTGAAATTCTTAGCAACCATGTCAGCAGCATCGCACAGAGTTGGATGACGTGATTTCAGTCTCTTGCGATTTAAAAGTGGCAGGTCGCTATGCACGGGTAGGTTAGAATTCCTGGAGATCTTGTGGAATTCTCTCATAAGGGCAGTACATCTGCGTAGATCAGGAGGCATTATACCGGTTAACAGTGGAAGCCAATAAACTGGAGTAGATCTGATTGTGCCAGATATTATGCGCATTGTCGTATTCAGCTGGGTATCAACAAGCCTTGTATGATGACTATTCATCCAAACAGGTGCACAATACTCAGCACTGAATAACAGGTATAGTGTTACGTTAAAGGCGTCACACAGCAAGACAGGTACTACAGAAAGTGTGTATATTTCTCCAGGTAGCGTAACTTATGGTGCGCAAATTAGGCACACTATACACTTAGCAATGAAACAAATAGGAAGTTCATGGAAGCTAAGGCGAAATGGCAGCGTGAAAAACGTGAAGAAATCGAAAATGAAATGACTGTCAGAAGGACTGACTCAGCATATAGAAAACTCAAAACAACCTTCGGTGAAATTAAAAGCAAGGATATTAACCTTAAGAGTGAAATGGGAATTCCACTGTTAAATGCACAGCAGAGAGCGGACAGGTGGTAGGAGGACACTGAAGGCCTCTGTGAGGTGGAAGACTTCTCTGATGACTGAATAGAAGAAGAAACTGGAGATGATGTAGAAGAGATAAGCGTCTAGTATCAGAATTCAAAAGAGGTCTAGTAGACTTAAGATCAAATACGAGAGAATGGATCAATAAAAGTCCATCGGAATTACCAAAAGGAAGTGGCAACAAAGTTGACGTTGGTGTCTAGACTGTACGAGTCTGGCGAAATAACACCTGACTTTCGGAGAAATATCACCCACATAACTCCGAAGACTGCAAGAGCTGACAAGTGCGAGAGTAATCGCAGAATCAGTTAAACAGCTCATGCATCCAAATTGCTGGCAAGAGTAATGTAGAGAAGAATGGAAAAGATAACTGAGGATGTGACTGATGACGATCAGAGAGGCAGTTCTGACATTGCGGATGATAATGAAGTAAGACTGAAGAAAAATCGAGAGACATTGATTGGATTTGTCGACCTGCGAAAAACGTTCGACAGTGTTCAATGGTGCAAATGAAATCCTAAGAAAAATAGAAATAAGCTATAGGGAAAGGCAGGTAATAAATAATATGTACAAGAACCAAAAGCGAGCAACAAAAAGGGTGTAAGAAAGGGTTGTAGTGTTTCGCTCCTACTGTTCACAGTCTATACATCGAAGAAGGAATGACGCAAATAAAAGAAAGTTTCAAGAGTGGAATTAAAATTCAAGGTAAAAGGATATCAATGATAAGATTCGCTGATACTACTATCCTCAGTGAAACTGAAGAACTACAGGATCTGTTGAATGAATGAGCAGTGTATTGAGTACAGAATAGAGGGTTGAGAGTAAATCGAAGAAAGACAAAAGTAATGAGAAATGGTTCAAATGGCTCTGAGCACTATGGGACTTAACATATAAGGTCATCAGTCCCCTAGAACTTAGAACTACTTAAACCTAACTAACCTAAGGACCTCACATACATCCGTGCCTGAGGCAGGATTCAAACCTGCGACCGTAGCGGTCACGCGGTTTCAGACTGCAGCGCCTTGAACCGCACGGCCACACTGGCCGGCAAAGTAATGAGAAATAGCAGAAATGAGAACAGTGAGAAACTTAACATCACAACTGGGGATGACGAAGTAGACGAATTCTGCTACCTAGAGAACAAAATTTCCCATTACAGATGGAGCTAGGAAGAGATAAATGGCAGACTACCACTGGCAAAAACAGCATTCCTGGCGAAGAGAAGTCTGCTAGTATCAAACAAAGATCTTGATTTGGGGAAGAAATTTCAGAGAACATACGTTTGGAGCACAGCATTGCATGGTAGTGAGACATGGACTGTTGGAAAACCAGAAAAGAAGACAATCAAAGCTTTGAAAATTAGGTGGACTGATAAGGTAAGGCATGAGGAAAGGAATATGTGGAAAACACTGATAAGGAGAAGGGACAATTGGTACAAATGGCTCTGAGCACTATGGGACTGAGGTCATCAGTCCCCTAGAGCTTAGAACTACTTAAGCCTAACTAGCCTAAGGACATCACACACATCCATGCTTGAGGCAGGATTCGAACCTGCGACCTTAGCGGTCGCGCGGTTCCAGACTGCAGCGCATAGAACTGCTCGGCTACTCCAGCTGGCGAGAAGGGACAGGATGATAGGACATCTGTTAAGACATAAGGGAGTGACATTCATGGTACTAGAGGGAAACATAGAGGGCAAAAACTGTAAAGGAAGTCAGACTTTGGGATACATCCAGGAAATAAGAAAGGATGTAGATTGCAAGTCCTACCTTGAGGTGGAAAGTTGGCACAGGAGAAGAAATCATGGCAGGGCACATCAAACCAGTCAGAAGAACGATGAACCAAAAAAAGGAAAAAATAGTCATTCTATATTTGAGAATGAGAGCTCTTTGTGGCTTACAAAAAATTTCAAACATAATTTCTAATCTTTTTCAGATTTTTTGCTGCTTACATGTTTAATGTCAAATATTTACGACATTAACTCATTATTAAAGCAGTCAGAAGTCTGAAGCTGTTTTGTACATGAGAGTTCGATTCTCCACAGAATAGAAAGAGGGGGGCAGAGGGAGTGTTGGTAGCATCTGATCACAAGACCAGTGGTCAACAGCTTGAGCCCCCTTCTATCCTCTCTGCTCCAACGCGTTTCCGTGCCTTTACTTTTGTGTCCCGCCCTCTCTCCATCTCCACACCCTCCACCTCCTTTCCCAACACAACTTCCAGCACCTACCCCTCCTGGATGATTAGCTTTGCCCTGAAATCTATCCCTCCTACCAACTCTAGCCCCACCTTCCCCCCTCCTACTTCACAGGGCTCCCTTTCACCTCCTCCTCCCTTCCCATCGGCAGTTTTCCTCCCTCCTACACCCTCATCCCTTTCCCATCCCCCCCTTCTGTGTCTCTGTGCTCCCTCCAGACTTGTCTTCCATCTCCTGCTCCACCTGTCTCCTGTCCCTTGGTGCAGCCCCCGACCCCCAACTTTTTCTTTTCCTCCCACCAGCTCTCCTCCCCACTTCCTCTCCCCTCCTATCAGGCCTCTCCCTTGGCAGGTACCTCCTGGCATTTTTTATTCTTTTTGTGTGCTCCATAACTTACAGTGGTTTTTTAAGTGCCTCTCATTCCGGTGTGTTTTTATACTGTGGCCGAATTTTAACTTGTGCATGTGACTCCAGTGTATTTTATTTTCTCCATTACCAAACAACTGTCTTTAACTTTCTGCCGATTTTTTAACTGTCCCACAATAAACATCCCCATATCAGTGTATATTTTAACCCCCATTGCCTCTACTTATTATGTACATTTTTATGTCCCCCTTTTTCCGCCTTTTTATGCACCATTTCCTCTTTATAGTTAACTGTAATGCCACTCAGCTGAAGAGTGGCGGATTGTGCCACTGCCAGCCCTCCTCTGCCCATATGGGGGCCAGGGGAATGAAATCACAATAAAGGAAAAAAAAGTGGCGGACACTCACCTGAAGATGGCTGTAATGGTTGCTGGCTGAAATATTGTTGCAAGAAATCAACACGGTGCAGCTGCAATCCCGAAACATCATAGAATATTCACAATGCTGGGAGAGTTTCACACAGTCATTGGCTGTCACCTGAGTAACAAATCCATCAGGGACATTTCATCCCATGTAAGGCTGAAAAAGTCGACTTGCTGATGCGACTGTGAAGTGGAAATGCGAAGGAACAGTCACAGCGAAACTGAGACCTGTCATGTACTGACGGACAGAGACCTTCGAGCACTGTCGAGGGTGGTGGTAAAAACTCGCACGAAATCAGCAGAAGGGACCACTTGTTCCAAAGAGCTACCAGCAGTCCAGCTAGCACAGTGACTGTGCTTAGGGAGTTCAAAAGAGCCTGGTACAGAGGTCGAGCAGATCCTGGTAAGTCACACATTTCTATAGTCAGTGGTAAGCGACGCTTGAGGTGGTGTGAAGAGCAACGTCACTGGAACAATGGATGACTGGAAACGAGTGATTTGGGGTGATGAATCGCGCTACACCTTGTGGCAATCCGATGGAGTTGTTTGGGTTTGTTGAATGCATAGAGAATGTTACCTGGCACCATGTGCGGTGCCAACGGTGAAGTGCAGAGGAGCTGGTGTTACGGTAAGTGGGTGGTTTTCGAGGTTGGGCAGCGATTCTCTCATTGAGCTCAAGAAATGGGAAATGTGGAACAACATTACATTTTACAGCAGTGTGTACTGCTAAAAGTAGAGGGACTGTTGGGATTCGATTATTGTTTTGTATGAGCATGACAATGCACCCTGTCATAAATTAGCATGAGCAAAGCAATGGTTTATGGACAATTAACATTCCTGATATGGACTGGCCTGCCTGGCCAAAACCCAGTGGAATACCTTTGGATGAGTTAGAACATCGATTTCACTCCAGACCCCAAAGTGTAGCATCCCTACCTTCTCCGGTTTCACCTCTGAGGAAGAATGGGCTGCCATTCCACCACAGACATTCAGATCCCTCACTGAAAGTGTTCCCAGCAGAGTTCAAGTAGTCATAAAGGCGGGGGGTGGTCATACCCCATACTAACGACCGCCATCAGAATATGTTTTGTGTGTGGTGGTACTTACAGTAAGAAATACAGCGGGTTGGCAAGAATGCGGAAACATCAAAATCACAACATATTAGCATGCATAATATGGTGTAGGAAAACCAAAGGCATTCAAAAAAGCTTCAAGTCATCTTGGAACGGATAAATACAGGTTGTATACAGTTTTCGAGGGTATCTTACAGCATTCTTCCTGCAGGATACTGACAAGTTTAGGCAACGATGATGGAGGTGGGTACATATCATACACCTTTCTCTCCAAAGTACATTACTAATATAATAATGAAGTTTGGTGACTGTACTGGGGAGCTGAGATGAGACTATTTCAATCGTCTTGGAACCCACCACTATCATTGGAGAACAAACAGTGTACCATACGATGGACCTGATAAGTCTGAATGTTTGCATAAGCCATGAAGTACCACATATGGCTGCCAGAATCATCACCAAAGTCTGGCGACGTTTCACTGTTGTACCTTAGCAGAAGTTCTTTTTCTGCTCTCCTTGTATGTGGTATAAATGTTTGATGCGGTGCCTCTTGAAGCACCAAACAGTTTGGTTACTGCGCTTATGAAAGCGCCCACCATATCAGCTGCAACAATTTGCCCACATTCAAAATCACTGTGCTTCGACTTTTCTCACTGTGGGTGACACTTGCTAGGTATTGAGCACATTGCACAGGTGGTGCCCATGGTCAAGTGCACGGTGGGACAAATAAAAGTGGCCCACATGAGTGGATATGATTGGAAGCGCACGTATGCAGATACCCACACCATGTGACACGGACACCACATGTACGCTCACCAGGTGACCGACACTGGTTCAGAGCTTAGGGCAGGCTGTGTCAGTGTGAGTGGAGCAGTGCAAAGGGCATGATGGTACTCAAGGGTGTTCACTGTGTGAAGTTATGTGACAACAAAGTCGTGGAAACGGTGTGGTCAGTCGTTTGCTGAGAAGTTTAGTGGTGTCAAAATGAGAGCAAAGAGCGCCATGCAACATATAGTCCGAAAATGGCGTCGTACAGGATCTGTTTTGAACAAGTCGAACACCATTCCGAAATGTGCACATACACCAGAAAATGTGACTGCAAGTCACCAGAAAATCCGTCAGAGTCCTACCAAATCAACCCGACACCTGTCGCAAGAGACCGGCATATCGCGTCAATCGTGTGAACGGATACTCGACCTGGACTGGCACGTGCACCCCTAGCGAGCGCCTGCAGTTTTGTGACTGGTTGTTCACTGAGAAAACAATGAATGGCTTGGACATGGATCTGTCTGATGAAGCCTGGTTTCACCTGAGCGGTTATGTCCATTCACAGAATCCCAAGTTTGGGCAGCGGAGAATCCGCATAACTTCCACGAAACACCATTGCTCGATCAGATGGTTTGGGTTTGGTGTGCAGGGTCTCCAAGCCGCATTACTCCTCCCATTATCTTTCATCAGACACTGACTTCGTCACACTACATTGCCAACATTTTGAAACCATCTGCCGGCCGGAGTGGCCGTGCGGTTCTGGACGCTGCAGTCTGGAACCGAGCGACCGCTACGGTCGCAGGTTCGAATCCTGCCTCGGGCATGGATGTGTGTGATGTCCTTAGGTTAGTTAGGTTTAATTAGTTCTAAGTTCTAGGCGACTGATGACCTCAGAAGTTAAGTCGCATAGTGCTCAGAGCCATTTTTTTTTTGAAACCATCTGTGACACTACTAACGGAGGAGAATAAGACCTGCAGTTACTTCCAACAGGATGGAGGAACTGCCTGTACAGCTGGCCGAACCTTCGAGCACATTTGCACAATCTTCACACCTGACAGAGCAGTTAGCAGAGGTGACCTGATCCCAGTCAGTGTGCAATTACACTACTGGCCATTACAACTGCTACACCACTAAGATGACGTGCTACAGACCCGAAATTTAACCGACAGGAAGAAGATTCTGTGATATGCAAGTGATTAGCTTTACAGGGCATTCACACAAGGTTGGTGCCGGTGGCAACGTGCTGACATGAGGAAAGTTTCCAACCGATTTCTCATTTACAAACAACAGTTGACCGGCGTTGCCTGGTGAAACGTTGTTGTGATGCCTCGTGTAAGGAAGGGGAAATGCATACCATCACGTTTCCGACTTTGATAAAGGGCGGATTGTAGCCTATCGCGATTCCGGTTCATGGTATCGCGACATTGCTCCTCGCGTTAGTCGAGATCCAATGACTGTTAGCAGAATATGGAATCGGTGGGTTGAGCAGGGTAATACGGAACGCCGTGCTGGATCCCAACGGCCTCGTATCACTAGCAGTCGAGATGACAGGCATCTTATCGGCACGGCTGTAACGGATCGTGCAGCCACGTCTCGATCACTGAGTCAACAGATGTGGACGTTTGAAAGACAACAACCATCTGCACGAACAGTTCGAAGATGTTTGCAGCAGCATGGACTATCTGCTTGGAGACCGTGGCTGTGGTTACCCTTGACGCTGCATCACAGACAGAAGCGCCTGCGATGGTGTACTCGACGACGAACCTGGGTGCACGAATGGCAAAACGTCATTTTTTCTGATGAATCCATGTCCTGTTTACAGCACCATGATGGTCACATCCGTGTTTGGCGACATCGCGGTGAACGCACATTGGAAGCGTGTATTCGTCATCACCGTACTGGCGTATCACCCGGCGTGATGGTATGGGGTGCTATCGGTTACACGCCTCGGTCACTTCTCGTACGCATTGACGGCACTTTGAACAGTGGACGTTACATTTCAGATGTGTTACGACCCGTGGCTCTACCCTTCATTCGATCCCTGCAAAACCCTACATTTCAGCAGGATAATGCAAGACTGCATGTCGCAGGCCCTGTACGGGCCTTTCTGGATACAGAAAATGTTCGACTGCTGCCCTGGCCAGCACATTCTCCAGATCTCTCACCAATTGAAAACGTCTGGTCAATGGTGGCCGAGCAACTGGCTCATTACAATACGCCAGTCACTACTCTAGATGAACTGTGGGATCGTGTTGAAGCTGCGTGGGCAGCTGTACCTGTACACGCCATCCAAGCTCTGTTTGACTCAATGCCCAGGCGTATCGAGGCCGTTATTACGGCCAGAGGTGGTTGTTCTGGGTACTGATTTCTCAGGATCTATGCACCCAAATTGCGTGAAAATGCAATCACATGTCAGTTCCAGTATAATATATTTGTCCAACGAATACCCATTTATCATCTGCATTTCTTCTTGGTGTAGCAATTTTAATGGTCAGTTGTGTAGGGAGCCCTGAAGTCTAAGGTGTATCGTAACAACCCTCATAGTCTCCAATAACTGTAGCAATTATGGCAGTCCAACCTCGATCTGCCTTCAACAGCTTGGAGACCAGGTGACCAAAAGAGCCAAGAGGTGAATAGTGGCCGCTTTCAACATTTGCTATAGTCAGTTCAAATGTTTGAAATGGCTCTGAGCACTATGGAACTTAACAGATGAGGTCATCAGTCCTGTAGACTTAGAACTGCTTAAACCTAACTAACCTAAGGACATCACACACATCCGTGCCCGAGGCAGGACTCGAACCTGCGACTGTAGCAGCAGCGCGGTTGCAGTCTGAAGCGCCTAGAACCGCTCGGACACATAGACCGGCACTCAGTTTAGTATATTTCCTTTCCTCTGCTGTCCATCCTGGATCTCTGTTCTCCGGGCCACTTTTATTTGCCCCACCCTGCTGTACGGGAGTGCTGGCTCGGTTAGCATCTGCTTTTGTGTGGGGACGATTGCACACTGGAACCGCGCGACCGCTACGGTCGCCGGTTCGAATCCTGCCTCGGGCATGGATGTGTGTGATGTCCTTAGGTTAGTTAGGTTTAAGTAGTTCTAAGTTCTAGGGGTCTGATGACCTCAGAAGTTAAGTCCCATAGCGCTCAGAGCCATTTTTTTTTATTCCACACTTTTGCCCAACCCCTGTGGATGTGCTGTGAGACAGGTGTGGAGGTACTCACGGCCAGGTAGGCGGCGAACAGCTCGTCCTTGCGGCACATCTCCCGGCAGTAGGCCTGGCAGTTGAGCTGCTCCGCACAGTAGCGCGTGTACGGCTGGAAGATCTCGTGGAACTGCAACATGCACACACTCTGCTTAGCACTAGCCTCCAAAGGATCTCCTGCATAGAAGTCACTGCCCAGAATAATATACAGAAGAATGAAGAGTAAAGCTGGGAACCTGTTCGATTTAGGAAAGGCAAAGGCACAAGAGAGGCTGGTAAATGGAAATGTCGTGTGGCTAGGGCCTCCCGTCGGGTAGACCGCTCGCCTGGTGCAGGTCTTTCGATTTGACGCCACTTCGGCGACCTGCGCGTCGATGAGGATGAAATGATGATGATTAGGACAACACAACACCCAGTCCCTGAGCGGAGAAAATTTCCGACCCAGCCGGGAATCGAACCCAGGCCCTTAGGATTGACAGTCTGTCACGCTGACCACTCAGCTACCGGGGAGGACAGAGAGGCTGGTGATAATGGAAGCGAGGTTTGACAAAAATCAAGTCACTTCCGTCGCATGTGTGTAAAATGCTGCAAGATGTTCGAAATTCTCAGATATGTAAGTCTAACCTACAAGAAGACACGCATAAAACGAGGGCTGTTCAACAATGATCATAATATTTTTTTTTTTGACAACATACCTTTACTCATCCTCATAATTTTGATGGTCCTTCACGAAGTAGTCTCCCATGAATGCGACGCACTTGCCCCAGCGTTCCTGCTGGTCCTCAAATACGTGCTGGAAACCATTTTTTGAGAGGTTCTTCAATCCTTCAAAATCGCCTCCGCAGCCTTCACCACTGCTTCTGATGATTGATAATGCCCCCCACTAGCCGGCCGCGGTGGCCGTGCGGTTCTAGGTGCTCCAGGCCGGAGCCGCGCTGCTGCTACGGTCGCAGGTTCGAATCCTGCCTCGGGGACTGATGACCACAGCAGTTGAGTCCCATAGTGCTCAGAGCCATTTGAACCATTTTGAATGCCTCCCACTAAGGCGTTACTTCGAGTTAGGGAACAGAAAAAAGTCACACGGGGCTAAATCCGGACTATAGGGAGGGTGACGGATGCACTTCACGTCGATTTTTGCAAGGTATTCAGCAACAACATTGGCAATATGCCGCCGCGCATTATCCTGGTGCAGCATCCAGCCTACTCCACGGAAATGTGGTCTTTTGCGCCTGATGTGGACTTGGAATGTTTTCAGGACATCCCTGTAGTATTGTCCAGTTACTGATATGTGTGATGGTACAGCATGCTGATAAACCATTCCACGAATATCGAAGAATGAGATGACCATAACTTTCCCAGCAGAAGCAACCACTTTTGCTTTTTTAGGGGTTGGCGATGAAGCAGATTTCCACACTGAGCTTTGCTGTTTGCTCTCAGAATCAAACTGATGTAGCCAAGTTTCATCAGCAGTGATTACATTTGAAAGAAACTCCGGATCTTCCTCTAACATCAACTTTAACTGCATGCAGACCTGCACGCGAGTGTCCTTTTGTTCGGGAATCGACTGTCTTAGAACCCATCGCGCACAAAGACGTGTCATGTGCAATTTTTCTGTCACCGACGTGTGGGTGGCACCAAATGAAATGTTCAGTACTTCAGAAAGCGATCTTAAGGTAATTCGTCGATCCTCTCTCACAATGAAAGCAGCAGTGTTGATGTTTTCTTCCGTAAGAGCGCCGGGTCCATGTTCCTTTGAAATTGATTGTCTTCCCTCTTTAAACATTTTAAACCACCTTCGAGCTGTGCTGCAGGGAAGAACAGACTCTCCATAGACCTCCTGCAACATTGTACATGCCTCAGCTAAAGATTTGTTGAGATGAAAGCAAAATTTCAAAGCCACATGTTGTTCCTCGCGTGTTACATCCATTGCAGCGATAGGCGATACTGAACATGTCTTACATTGACTGCCTCTCACAGGCGGGAAACAGGAGTCCCAACAATGAAACTACTACGGCGTATTTGTTGCACATCAAGCTAACAGAATATCGTAAGATTAAATTTTAGCCCGAAAAATTATGACCATAAAAAATTATGATCATTCTTTATTGAACAGCCCTCGTATATAATACATACAAGAATCAAGACGGCGGCCCATCAAAAATTCCTACCCTGCGTCAACCTCTTCATACCAGAGTACCACTTGCAACCTACGTCTTCCTCTACAGGTTTCAACCTCTACATCTCCCTTCATGATCACGCAAATTGTTCCCTGATATCTCAACAGACATCCTATCACCCTGTTCCTTCTTTTCATCACAGTCCATGATTCACTACCGTAGAATGCTGTGCTACAAATTTAGGTTCTCCAAAACGTCTTCGTTAAATTATGGCCTATGTTCGATACCAGCAGACTTCTCTAGGCCATTTCAGCTTGTGTTACGCTGCATTTTATGTCTCCCTCCCTCTGACGTCATGAGGTACTTTGCTGCCTAGCTTACAGACTTCCTTAACTTCATCTACTTTGCGATAGTCAATTATTATGTTAATTTCATCGCCAATCTCATTTGTGCTACTCCTCACTGCTTTCGTCTTTCTTCGGTTTACTCTTAATCCATATTCTGTACTCATTACAGTGTTCATTCCATTCACCCGATCTCGCAATTCTTCTTCACCTTCACTAAGTACAGCAACGTCATGAGCAAATCTTATCATTGATATCCTTTCACCCTCAATTTTAATGCCGCTGAAGCTTTCTTTTCTTTCCGTCATTGCTTCTTCACTGCACAGGTGAAACAGTAGGGGCGAAACACCGCATCCCTGTTTCACGTCATCTTGATGTGAGCATTTCGTTCTTGGTCTTCTATTGTTATTTTTCCTTCACAATTACTAATTGCAAGAGGGAAATCCGTATCAAAATTCCATACTGCTTCCTGAGATAAACCCAAACATACAGACAGAATATACTAATTGTAAGATATATATATATATATATATATATATATATATCACACAGAACTCCCCTGCCACGTTTTTCTGTCTGTATGTTTGGGCTAATCTCAGGAACTAGTGTGGAGATTTTGATACGATTTTCGTTAATCTATAGACTCATTCGCACGGAATGTTAGTGTGTCTATCACTACACACAAGTATTAATTACAAACAAGTCTTCTGGCTGCAGATGTGAAATGCTACCTGTCGAATCTGGTATTCATCGGCAGCATTCTACATTCTATAGCTCACACCTATTCTCCTTGGAATTTCGAACGTCTCCCAGACCTTTACATTGTCTATCGATTCTTATACATCAACAATTCCTATGAACGTGTCTCGATTCTTCTTGTGCCTTGCCTGCGTTATCAACCCCTGTGGTTCCTTTGACGTTCCTAAAGCCACGTCGACAGTCACCGAACAGATGCTGAATTTTATTTTCCATTCTTCTGTTTACTATTCTTGTCAGCAACTTTGAAGCATAAATAAAAAGGTAAATAAATGAATAAACAAAAACAAATGTTTTGTGAAATTATTTGCCTAAAATTGACAAATAAAATGGTCAAGAGAAACATTTGACACGCCTTTAAAATATACTTGAAATCATGCACAGCAAATGTACATTCTCTATACCGCTATTTGAGGCATTCTTTGTTGGAAAATTTTTGAGACTCAAAAATTGTACAGGCGTTTTTACACCTACAGGAATAGATGATAGAAATATGTCACGGCTACACAAAAGCAAACAGCACACCCTACATATTCCACCAGACTAATGTCCATACTCTTTAAAATTCTCAGGTTATACATTACACACTGAACATTGAATCTGTAATCGCTGCCTCATTTGCTCTATACGATTTCGAGCACCATTCAAAGCTGGGTCAAATGTTTATCTATTTTATTCCTTACTTCTGAATTAATCATTTTGTGGTATCATGTATCAATAGCACCCTACCGGCGCCTTTAAACAACACCGACTCAAAGGAAGGCCTCGGCGTTTGTTGGTGACGTCACGTCAGCTAGGCACGACGAACGCCAGGTCTGTTGCAGGCAGAAACGCCTGGGCGTGCTTATCACTATAAATCTCTTATTTTTGGACAAAATGTTTGGTATTGTTTTAGATTTTGCAGTTTTATTTAGATAAAAGATTTTCTTACAATCTTAAAGCTACAAATGAAGATCATAGTTCTCTATTACTGAATCCTGTCGAAACAAACGTAGATCAATATGAGAAGATGCTTTGCCCCATTGCAAGCTTCGGAAATTTTACATTCAAGTAACTATATTTACTTGATCCATTTTGTTATCGAAACTTACCCCAACCCCCTTACAATTAACTCGTTTCTTTTATTTATTTATTTATTTTCGTTTGACATGTCACTGGAAATGTGAACTAATTTACATGTGTAAATGTCCAAATGTTGCCAGTCATTAGATTACAGTCGTTTTCAACGAAAGGAATTCTAAACAGGAAACAAAATAGCTACATACATCGGAAATACTGCTGAGCTAAACTTTTTTAAACATGCACATTAGAAATGATAAATATTCCCCTCTTGCAACTGAAAGGAGAAGCTTTATAAGATAAAAAAATTTTATTTGATAAAACAAGTATCTCTCTTTTGCCTCTTCTTCTGTCCCCCACCCCCTCCCCCGACGTGTACAATCGCAAGATATTTCATTAACATTCAGTGCTCCGCATTCCATAGTCAACCAAGACACCTAAAGAGCACCAATATGTTCACAGTTTCTTGTAAAAGCAACTCAGTACAAATGTAACTTCCTCAGATTTACAAATAAGGTAAAGAAGCACGAATTCTGTTGCTGCTGGATCATGAAGTTGTCTTTGTATGTCAATCCTTAAAACAGGTGGAAATTTAAGGTCAGGAGTACACTATTTTTTTAAGAAGCGTAATGAATTGCACAATTAATTGATTGCAGAAATCTCTCAGAACAATGTGTGTTGGTCAGCTACCGCCAATAGTTTCACAGAGGGAGACACCACCATTATGAGTATGCCTGCAACAGACCTGGCGTTCGCCGTGCCTAGCTGACGTGACGTCACGAACAAACGCCGAGGCCTTCCTTTGAGTCGGTGTTGCTTTAAACCGGCACCGGAATTGCCAGTTTCTGCCAGGCGCCGACAGGGGGCATGCGCGATATGGCGGACCCAATGCCGCGTGCCTGCTGAGCCACGGCTGCAACGGCTCCGTACCACGAGTAGCCTCTGTCGCTGCACAATGGGATAGCAGGCATCTGGACACACGCCACCCACACTGGGAGCCTCTTCGCTATGTGGTGCTATGTAGATGTTGCCTAGTCACAGCTCTGACACCATGATTCATGCTTTAGTTCAGAGAGGCTCATCCTTGTTGACATTGAGAGCTGCATTATTCGTAATGAGCCTTCATATACTTGGAGAAATATAAGTAAAATAAATCTTCTGTTTGCTGTCTTCTCTTGTTTGTTAATCATTACTGCACATGTCCAGCTTTTCTACGATAACAGTTGCTGCACCACTCTACAGCCAACCTCTCCTTACTGTTGTGAACAGTCATACACAACACATTTACCAAAACATCTCATTAACCTTTTTTTTATTTTTACTATCAAAAACAGTCTTGATCACAATTTATTTATTAGGGTGACTGGTTTAGACTACTACTGCGCTCATCTTCAGACCTACAACTCGTTTACAAAGCTTTAATTAGAGGGCTACATACATCAAGGAAAATACATAAAGTTATAAAGCTATAAAAGGAAGAATTACCAATGAGTAAGAACCTCTTTCTGCTGGAAAATCACTGCGCCAGAAACCAGTGCACGTCTTACTATACATGTAATAAATAAAATAATGGAATCTACATACGAACTTCATAGACAATGTTTCATAAATATGCACAACTACTGTGCCCTCTCGATTTTATTTATTTATTTTTCTCTTAGTATTGATCTGTAAGAATTATTATGTAATCTGTGTAAATGAAAGTCTCTTATTACACCAGTAGAACGTATCTGTGCAGTATGTACTATACACATCAGCTAAAGACTATTGCAGCCTATTCACTGAAAATCGTTTCAATAAAGACATGTTGCTGCTCATAGTACATCATCTGACGTGACACTTTTTTTTTTCAGTTTGGAACTGCGTGACCGCTACGGGCATGGATGTGTGTGATGTCCTTAGGTTAGTTAGGTTTAAGTAGTTCTAGGGGACTGATGACCACAGATGTTAAGTCCCATAGTGCTCAGAGCCATTTTGTGACACTTTTTGCCATTCCACTTTCGCAACAACTTCGTTAGAAAGAACCTGCTGCCACATCTTTCCACTGGCGCTTATCCTCGCAATGGCAACGACTAGTCTGCCTATCGACTTTACAACAACTTCAGCGGAAAGAAGCCTGCTGCCTCATCTTTGGAACGGCGTCCAACTTCACCATGGCAACCAGCGGTTCCAAATGGTTCAATAACAGGCCTTGAGAAGGCCACCCATGTACTATCAAAACGAAGTTCGTTTATCCTACATATTTACATATTTTTAACGCTTCTTAATTGACAATAGCTGTTAAATAAGCTAAGTTTAATGTGTGTTTATTTCTTGAGAATGTTCTTCTAACTAAGAAATTTTACATTGTTATTCGACCTATAACCCATTGGTTACTAATGACATGATTCTGTCAGAAGTGGACGGAGCCTCCATATATATAATAAGACGTGCACTGGTTTCTCCAGTAGTGATTTTCCAGCAGAAGGAGGTTCTTACTCACTGGTAATTCTTCGTTTTAAAGCTTTATAACTTTATGTATTTTCTTCAATGTATGTAGCCCTCTAATTAAAGCATTGTGTACCACTTGTAGGTCTGAAGATGGCCACAGTAGTGGTCGAAACCGGTCACCGTAATAAATAAATTGTGATCAAGACTGTTTTTGATAGTAAATATTTGTAACACATTGATAACTGTTCTCTCCCATAATGCATTCAAAAGTAATTTTTTTTTCATGTTCTGTTCAGAAAGCACCATCTTTTGGACACCCCATTTGCTTTCCTAGCGTCTTCTGTTCCCGAAATATTGTAAGCCTTTTTCATAGAGAAATATCATACCAATGCAACTTTTTGTGCCAAAATTAGTAGGCCTTGAAGAGATGAACTTTTTCACACATCACCAATAGCAGCTGTTTATATTTCAGTTTTCCCTCTAATCACCAGTTAACTTGTGCTTGATCACTTTTATTACTTTCAAGCAGTTAAAACTATTTTTATTCGAAACTAGATCTCAAGTTAGGGAGTTTGATGCCACATTCGTCGATTTGTCACTCTTTGTCTGGCTATGAAAACTCTGACAATAATCCAACTCGTAATTTTCCCTCAACACAATGGGTAATTTGTAGGGGGTGCCTTCTCCACTCAGCTCAACGTTTGAGCAATGATAAACACGGCATTCTACATACAGGTCACTAGTGCCCGCCCTTGGAATCACTAATCCAGGATTTCTTATACACCATCGATAACCATCATTTCTCTGGGACATAAAAGTCCTTTGTGATACCTATAAAATTTACACTACTGGCCATTCAAATTGCTACACCAAGAAGAAATGCAGATGACAAACGGGTATTCATTGGACAAATATATTATACTAGAACTGACATGTGATTACATTTTCACCCAATTTGGGTGCATAGATCCTGAGAAATCAGTACCCAAACCAACCACCTCTGGCAGCAATAACGGCCTTGATACGCCTGGGCATTAACTCAAACAGAGCTTGGATGGCGTGTACCGGTACAGCTGCCCATGCAGCTTCAACACGATACCACAGTTCATCAAGAGAAGTGACTGGCGTATTGTGACGAGCCAGTTGCTCGGCCACCATTGACCAGACGTTTTCAGTTGGTGAGAGACCTGGAGAATGTGCTGGCCAGGGCAGCAGTCGAACATTTTCTGTATCCAGAAAGGCCCGTACAGAATCTGCAACATGCAGTCGTGCGTTATCCTGCTGAAATGTAGGGTTTCGCAAGGATCGAATGAAGGGTAGAGCCATGGGTCGTAACACATCTGAAATGTAACGTCAACTGTTCAAAGTGACCGACACGTGTAACCGATGGCACCCCATACCATCACGCCGGATGATACGCTAGCATGGCGATGACGAATACAGGCTTCCAATGTGGGTTCACCACGATGTCGCCAAACACGGATGCGACCATCGTGATGCTGTAAACAGAACCTGGATTCGTCCGAAAAAATGACGTTTTGCCATTCGTGCACCCAGGTTCGTCGTCGCAGGCGCTCCTGTCTGTGACGCAGCGTGAAGGGTAACCGCAGCCACGGTCTCCGAGCTGATAGTCCGTGCTGCTGCAAACGTCGTCGAACTGTTCGTGCAGATGGTTGTTGTCTTACAAACGCCCCCATCTGTTAACTCAGGGATCGAGACGTGGCTGCACGATCCGTTACAGTCATGCGGATGAGATGCCTGTCATCTCGACTGCTAGTGATACGAGGCCGTTGGGATCCAGCACGGCGTTCCGTATTACCCTCCTGAACCCACCGATTCCGTATTATGCTAACAGACATTGGATCTCGACCAATGCGAGCAGCAATGTCTCGATACGATAAACGGCAATCGCTATAGGCTACAATCCGACCTTTATCAAAGTCGGACACGTGATGGTACGCACTTCTCCTCCTTACACGAGGCATCACAACAACGTTTCACCAGGCAACGCCGGTCAACTGCTGGTTGTGTGTGAGAAATCGGTTGGAAATTTTCGTCATGCCAGCACGTTTTAAGCGTATTCTCTGACAAGCTTATCATTTGCATATCACAGCATCTTCTTCCTGTCGGTTACATTTCGCGTCTGAAGCAAGTCATCTTCGTGGTGTAGCTATTTTAATGGCCAGTAGTGTAATTCTTGTGGCAAGACACGTCTCATTTATGTCAAGAACGGAAATTTTAGAGGATTACCACCCCCACCCCTACCCCCTCCCGGATAAATTACTGCTGCCGGTCACGGTCCTGGAATCAGACAGAGCTGCTGGTCTCACCCTGAGGAAGCCGTCCCTGAGGTGCAGCGGGTCGAGCGGCAGCGAGCGGTGCCGGGCGCTGGCGACGGCGGGCGCCAGGTGTCGAACCCAGAACTGCAGGCTGGCGGCCGCGACCGCCTCCACGTTGCAGAAGAGCCGGCCGGCGTCCACCTCGACTAGCAGGCCGCAGCCCTGCAGGGAGCGCAGGCACGCCAGGAACAGCTGCGGACACAGAGCGGGGGCGGGGTGAGTGGACCACTTGTCCAACACCACCAGCTGGCGCACAGGGCTCCCACCTCCACACAAGTGGGGATGGGGGGATCAGGTCGCTTTCCAAAGGTTATGTCCATCATAATTTTCCTTTAATTTACGTCTGTTTAACAGATTACCGGTTTCGGTCTTTAATGACCATCATCAGATCTGCAGCAAAAATGGGAAAAATACACTCCTGGAAATGGAAAAAAGAACACATTGACACCGGTGTGTCAGACCCACCATACTTGCTCCGGACACTGCGAGAGGGCTGTACAAGCAATGATCACACGCACGGCA
This sequence comes from Schistocerca americana, assembly GCF_021461395.2. Taxonomy (NCBI): domain Eukaryota; kingdom Metazoa; phylum Arthropoda; class Insecta; order Orthoptera; family Acrididae; genus Schistocerca; species Schistocerca americana. The sequence continues at coordinate 118,994,164 of NC_060129.1, forward strand.
CAGCGGACACACCAGGAACCGCGGTGTTGCCCGTCGAATGGCGCTAGCTGCGCAGCATTTGTGCACCGCCACCGTCAGTGGCAGCCAGTTTGCCGCGGCATACGGAGCTCCATCGCAGTCTTTAACACTGGTAGCATGCCGCGACAGCGTGGACGTGAACCGTATGTGCAGTTGACGGACTTTGAGCGAGGGCGTATAGTGGGCATGCGGGAGGCCGGGTGGACGTACCGCCGAATTGCTCAACACGTGGGGCGTGAGGTCTCCACAGTACATCGATGTTGTCGCCAGTGGTCGGCGGAAGGTGCACGTGCCCGTCGACCTGGGACCGGACCGCAGCGACGCACGGATGCACGCCAAGACCGTAGGATCCTACGCAGTGCCGTAGGGAACCGCACCGCCACTTCCCAGCAAATTAGGGACACTGTTGCTCCTGGGGTATCGGCGAGGACCATTCGCAACCGTCTCCATGAAGCTGGGCTACGGTCCCGCGCACCGTTACGCCGTCTTCCGCTCACGCCCCAACATCGTGCAGCCCGCCTCCAGTGGTGTCGCGACAGGCGTGAATGGAGGGACGAATGGAGACGTGTCGTCTTCAGCGATGAGAGTCGCTTCTGCCTTGGTGCCAATGATGGTCGTATGCGTGTTTGGCGCCGTGCAGGTGAGCGCCACAATCAGGACTGCATACGACCGAGGCACACAGGGCCAACACCCGGCATCATGGTGTGGGGAGCGATCTCCTACACTGGCCGTACACCACTGGTGATCGTCGAGGGGACACTGAATAGTGCACGGTACATCCAAACCGTCATCGAACCCATCGTTCTACCATTCCTAGACCGGCAAGGGAACTTGCTGTTCCAACAGGACAATGCACGTCCGCATGTATCCCGTGCCACCCAACGTGCTCTAGAAGGTGTAAGTCAACTACCCTGGCCAGCAAGATCTCCGGATCTGTCCCCCATTGAGCATGTTTGGGACTGGATGAAGCGTCGTCTCACGCGGTCTGCACGTCCAGCACGAACGCTGGTCCAACTGAGGCGCCAGGTGGAAATGGCATGGCAATCCGTTCCACAGGACTACATCCAGCATCTCTACGATCGTCTCCATGGGAGAATAGCAGCCTGCATTGCTGCGAAAGGTGGATATACACTGTACTAGTGCTGACATTGTGCATGCTCTGTTGCCTGTGTCTATGTGCCTGTGGTTCTGTCAGTGTGATCATGTGATGTATCTGACCCCAGGAATGTGTCAATAAAGTTTCCCCTTCCTGGGACAATGAATTCACGGTGTTCTTATTTCAATTTCCAGGAGTGTATAAATACACTCGCAAACTGTATACAGCTTAAGAACAATACATAGAGCATATTGAAAAGTAGTACTGACAAAATTTACATTTGTGCGCTTTAAATGTGAAGAGGCATACCTGTCTCATAAAAGCAAAGTCCTAATGCACTGCAGCCCTAGTGGCATAGTCAACTGTTAAATGCGGGATCAGCACCAGCATCGTCAAATACATGTAAATCACATCACATGCACGAGCCATGTTGTCAGTAGTACTACTGTTTAAAACAAGCTGCCATACAGTAGCCACAAGAAAAAAAATGGTTCAAATGGCTCTGAGTACTATGGGACTTAACATCTATGGTCATCAGTCCCCCAGAACTTTGAACTACTTAAACCTAACGAACCTAAGGACAGCACACAACACCCAGCCATCACGAGGCAGAGAAAATCCCTGACCCCAGCCACAAGATGTTTGTGTCTTAAGTTCACCAGATTTCGCTAATGTCGGCATACACTAATTGAAACAGCGAAAGCAAAAGGGGGATAGAATGGTTAAAGTCTGTAATAAGCTTATAAAGTATAAAAAGTGTTACAGTAATAAAATGCAATAAAATGAAGAACACGACAAAAGTAATACTGTTAAAAAGACGAAGAGTTACAAAACAGTGGTTGACATATGCTCTAGTGCCAATATTCTAGGCAATGACATAAATATTAAACACCGTTATAATTGTTGTTGTTGTGGTCTTCAGTCCTGAGACTGGTTTGATGCACCTCTCCATGCTACTCTATCCTGTGCAAGCTTTTTCATCACCCAGTACCTACTGCAATCTACATCCTTCTGAATCTGCTTAGTGTATTCATCTCTTGGTCTCCATCTACGATTTTTACCCTCCACGCTGCCCTCCAATACTGAATTGGTTATCCCTTGATGCCTCAGAACATGTCCTACCAACCGATCCCTTCTTCTGGTCAAGTTGTGCCACAAACTTCTCTTCTCCCCAATCCTATTCAATACTTCCTCATTAGTTATGTGATCTACCCATCTAATCTTCAGCATTCTTCTGTAGCACCACATTTCGAAAGCTTCTATTCTCTTCTTGTCCAAACTATTTATCGTCCATGTTTCACTTCCATACATGGCTACACTCCATACGAATACTTTCAGAAATGACTTCCTGACACTTAAATCAATACTGGATGTTAACAAATTTCTCTTCTTCAGAAACGCTTTCCTTGCCATTGCCAGCCTACATTTTATATCCTCTCTACTTCGACCATCATCAGTTATTTTGCTCCCCAAATACCAAAACTCCTTTACTACTTTAAGTGTCTCATTTCCTCATCTAATTCCCTCAGCATCACCCGACTTCATTAGACTACATTCCATTATCCTTGTTTTGCTTTTGTTGATGTTCATCTTATATCCTCCTTTCAAGACACTGTCCATTCCATTCAACTGCTCTTCCAAGTCCTTTGCTGTCTCTGACTGAATTACAATGTCATCGGCGAACCTCAAAGTTTTTATTTCTTCTCCATGAATTTTAATACCTACTCCGAATTTTTCTTTTGTTTCCTTTACTGCTTGCTCAATATACAGATTGAACAACATCGGGGAGAGGCTACGACCCTGTCTTACTCCCTTCCCAACCACTGCTTCCCTTTCATGTCCCTCGACTCTTATAACTGCCATCTGGTTTCTGTACAAATTGTAAATAGCCTTTCGCTCCCTGTATTTTACCCCTGCCACCTTTAGAATTTGAAAGAGAGTATTCCAGTCAACATTGTCAAAAGCTTTCTCTAAGTCTAACCGTTATAATTATCCGGGCTGTTATGCCGTGGTTGATTGATGAATTCTGCGTCAACTCCCAACGTTTCGCCCCGTCTGCGTAGTTCATCTTCAAGGGGGTCCGTAGCTCGATGGAAGGTCCAACACACCCACTGGCTCGCTACTGACTGCCGCTAAATTACGTGTCCGCGCGCCGAGCTGTGACGTCACGTGTTTTGAAAACGTCAGTGCAATTGGCCGCTGTCCGCTGCCGTCGATTGGGCCACTCAGTGTACCGCAAACCCACGCACACGGACGGTTATTTGCACCGGGATTCGAACCACCGCCCACAACAGAAGCGGGGTGTTATCAAGACGTTAGCGGACCTGAGTTGCTCGACGCTGAGATGGATCTCCACAATGCACCAATGAAGAACGGATATTCGTCCGCCGAAATAAAACGTGCGTTGAGACAGTCACGCAGAAACCATAGTGACGTACAGACTACTGCAAAATCTAAGGTTTCCCTGCCGTTTGTTAAAAATGTAACGGGAAGAATAGGGAGGATCTTGACGAAGCGGAATATTACCGTAATTTACAAGCCCACCAGGAAGATACAGGAATGCCTTAATCCTGGCAAGGACGCTCGCAAACCTTTGGAAAAAGCTGTATAGGATGCCGTGCAGCTGTGGAGATGTTTATGTGGATACCACCGAGAGAACTGTTTCTAAACGTTTGTAAGAGCACAAGGGCAATCGTAGAAGAGGAGAAACGGAACGATCAGCTGTTGCGGAGCATGCTTTCCAGCCACGTAACCACCATATTCGTTTCGAGGAGACGCAAATACTAGCGGCCTCAAGCGGATATTACGAAAGGCTCTACAGAGAGGCAATCGAAATCGCCAAATACCCTAATAATTTCAACCGAAAGGAGGAGGGCGTCAAATTAAACGGTATATGGATGCCGGTGTTGAAGAAGATGTGTACCACCCGTCCACTACTGGGTGATGGCAACGGCGATCGACGGCGACGGACAGCGGCCAATTGCACTGACGTTTCCAAAACACGTGGGAGCGAGCGGACCCGGAATTTAGCGGCAGTCAGTAGCGAGCCAGTGGGTGTGTTGGACCTTCCATCGAGCTACAGACCCCCTTGAAGATGTCTCCCGCAGACGGGGACGAAACGTTGCGAATTGACAGAATTCAACAACCGACCACGGCATAACAGCCCGGATAATTATAATGGACATGACATTTTCGGCCGTGAAAGTCTACATTTCCAATGGTTGTCAAGACATGCACAACAGCGAAACATCCTACACTTACCCAAAAATTTTATGTGGACTGTGAACACATTCAACTCACTGTTGGAAATAATGAACTGTTCGATACCGGGAATCGGCTTTGCCTCCTGATATAATGAAAATGATGGACACAAGCGTAGCATCTACAGACAACTGGGCGGACATAACGTTGCTCTTGCGGCCATAGGAAACGCAACAACAACGACGACGACGATTTAGTAACAGAAAATATATTCGAAATAATCTAAAAACGAGTATGTAACTAACGGGACACTCGTGCAAATTTGTGACTTTTGACAACACTAAGTGGGAAAGTTAACTAATGAGCAGGTATTGAATAGAATTGGGGAGAAGAGGAGTTTGTGGCACAACTTGACCAGAAGAAGGGATCGGTTGGTAGGACATCTTCTGAGGTATAAAGGGATCACCAATTTAGTATTGGAGGGCAGTGTGGAGGGTAAAAATCGTAGAGGGAGACCAAGAGATGAATACACTAAGCAGATTCAGAAGGACGTAGGTGTTCGGAGATGAAGAAGCTTGCACAGGATAGAGTAGCACTGAGAGCTGCATCAAACCAGTCTCAGGACTGAAGACCACAACAACAACAAGTGGGAAACAAATAGAGGAAATGACGCCCCATAGCCCATAGCATCTTGAATTAACCTGTGATCTGCACATTACGTACAATCTCTACAAAGAACACTAAGTTGGTATCGTCATCTTCAATTATCTGTACATTATGTACATTCAGGAGCAAAACAATGTTAGTATCGTCATCTTCAGATAACCCGTGGCGTGTAGGTACATTCTCCAGGAAGATACGAAGTTGGTATGGTCATCTTCAATTAGTATGTGGTCTGCACATTAGTGTACCTCCTCCACGAAGGCCGGCCGCTGTGGCCAAGCGGTTCTAGGCGCTTCAGTCCGGAACCGCGCTGCTGCTACGGTCGCAGGTTCAAATCCTGCCTCGGAAACGGATATGTGTGACGTCCTTAGGTTAGTTAGGTTTCAGTAGTTGTAAGTCTAGGGGACTGATGACCATGCTCTCGTCTACAAGACTAAAAATCCCATCGTTCGAGTTGACCCACTCTTTTTTCTTAACAAATATTGTTGACAGGAGGGAAGGCTCTACAGATTCAAGAAGCTGCATTCTTTATTCAATATTCATCTATTTAAAACGTCACTGCAGTGCTCACCATATGTTTGAAAAAAAATGGTCAAATGTGTGTGAAATCTTATGGGACTTAACTGCTAAGGCCGTCAGTCCCTAAGCTTACACACTACTTAACCTAAATTATCCTAAGGACAAACACACACACCCATGCCCGAGGGAGGACTCGAACCTCCGCCGCGACCAACCGCACAGTCCATGACTGCAGCGCCTGAGACCGCTCGGCTAATCCCGCGCGGCCATATCGTTTGAATTTTGAAATATTGCCACTGTACAGGTCTATCTTCAAGAGAGTAGTTTGCAAACCATTTTCTTCTTAATGCGGCCTGCTTCGAATAATTACTGCTGTTAATGTTAATAATTATTACTGTTAATAATTATTGATGTTAATGAAAAAGCGTCGTCACCAACTAAAACCGCATCTTATAGCATGCCGAGTGTTCTCGATTGTAATGCATGCAGTGTGATATGTAATTTCAGTTCTGGCAACAGTGCTTGATGCATTGCAATATCTTTATTCCTTATCTGATAATTATCTCTATTTGCCGTGCGGGATTAGCCGAGCGGTCTCAGGCGCTGCAGTCACGGACTGTGCGCCTGGTCCCGGCGGAGGTTCGAGTCCCCCCTCGGGCATGGGTGTGTGTGTTTGTCCTTACGATACTTTAGGTTAAGTAGTGTGTAAGCTTAGTGTCTGATGACCTTAGCAGTTAAGTCCCATAACATTTCACACACATATGATTTTCTGATTTTATCTCTATTTAGAAGAAACGTAAACAGTTCTGCTGACATCCTAAGCTAATTAATAGAACTTCTTGGGTCTTGCATTATAAATTATTTGAGCAAGGATGCTGAGCAACCAAGCTGACGTCTTTTCTTCATCCAGTTACAAATCGAAACAAGTTTCCTATTTATTTTTTTTTCTTATGCAGCGATTCCGCACAAGCTTTAACTCCAGCACAACTCGTGCGACGTACAGCTGCAAAACTTTCATTTCAGACACGACTCAGGAACCCACAAAACGACGAAACTGAAGTGCATACTGGTTTCGCCGTGTCTACAGTCAGATATGAAAACACTTGCGTGCAACTCATTCCACGCAACGAGTGGCGCCACCCAATGTCGTTGTGTAAACTAGGCTTTATGCGACTGGCGCGAAATCTGAACAGACATCACCTTTCACATGTACAGGGTGTTTCAAAAATGACCGGTATATTTGAAACGGCAATAAAAACTAAACGAGCAGCGATAGAAATACACCGTTTGTTGCAATATGCTTGGGACAACAGTACATTTTCAGGCAGACAAATTTTCGAAATTACAGTAGTTACAATTTTCAACAACAGATGGCGCTGCGGTCTGGGAAACTCTATAGTACGATATTTTCCACATATCCACCATGCGTAGCAATAATATGGCGTAGTCTCTGAATGAAATTACCCGAAACCTTTGACAACATGTCTGGCGGAATGGCTTCACATGCAGATGAGATGTACTGCTTCAGCTGTTCAATTGTTTCTGGATTCTGGCGGTACACCTGGTCTTTCAAGTGTCCCCACAGAAAGAAGTCACAGGGGTTCATGTCTGGCGAATAGGGAGGCCAATCCACGCCGCCTCCTGTATGTTTCGGATAGCCCAAAGCAATCACACGATCATCGAAATATTCATTCAGGAAATTAAAGACGTCGGCCGTGCGATGTGGCTGGGCACCATCTTGCATAAACCACGAGGTGTTCGCAGTGTCGTCTAAGGCAGTTTGTACCGCCACAAATTCACGAAGAATGTCCAGATAGCGTGATGCAGTAATCGTTTCGGATCTGAAAAATGGGCCAATGATTCCTTTGGAAGAAATGGCGGCCCAGACCAGTACTTTTTGAGGATGCAGGGACGATGGGACTGCAACATGGGGCTTTTCGGTTCCCCATATGCGCCAGTTCTGTTTATTGACGAAGCCGTCCAGGTAAAAATAAGCTTCGTCAGTAAACCAAATGCTGCCCACATGCATATCGCCGTCATCAATCCTGTGCACTATATCGTTAGCGAATGTCTCTCGTGCAGCAATGGTAGCGGCGCCGAGGGGTTGAAGGCCAAAGTCCCTGTGAAATTATACGATCAGCAAAAACATCAGCAAGCAGTGACATTGAAACGCGGGCTGTATGCGCGCTGCACCATCTTGTTCAAATTAACCGTTCAGTATTTCACTCAACACAAGTTCTCCTACGAATGGGTACAGAATATCACTGCAGTATCGTTGTGCGTTTATTGTTTAATTGAAAAATATGGGACCCACAATCCGACGTCTAGAAATTGCAATCCAAACTCCTATTTTCACAGAATGAAGTGGTTCCTCATGAATACACAATGGATTTGCACTAGTCCACATACGAGAATTTTGCGAGTTCATGTACCCGGATAAATGAAACCATGCCTCATCAGTGAAAAACGTTTCATTGAAAATATCCCTTCCATTTTGTTGAACGAAATTTTTGAACCATTGACAATAATGCAGTCTCTTGCCGTGATCAGTATTTTTCAGTTCTTGCACGACTGTCACTTTGTATGGGAAAAGTTGTAATTGTTTCCTTACAGCTATGTGGGCCGTTCCGACACTAACATCGATTTCCTGGGCGAGTTTTCTTACTGACTTGTTCGGACTCGTGGACATTTTATCGGAAATATCGAGTAGTTTATCCTCAGACAAAAAGCTAAGATGACCACTTCTCGGTGCATCTGTCACTGAACCCGTTCTTTGAAATTTGTTAACCAAATCTCGCACGGTATCGCGATGTGGGAGTGTTGTCTCCGGGAAAACAGAATTAAATGTTTGACGAACTCAAACTGTGTATTTACCGCCAGCTTTGAGCACTTGTTCGACTAAAAACACACGTTCTTTAACGGTTAGCATTTTAACGGTGACAAAAACGAAACAAACGATCAAAGGAACTAAACTGAAACGTCCACGTCAACACGTAACGACACACACCAACGACACTACTGACGCTGGCTGAGATTAACGGAACAGTGGAATGTTGGGAGAGTCCACTTGAAGGGAAGTAACCCAGGCAGAAGAACAATCATACGGCACGCACGGCTAACAATCGTATGGCACTGCGGAGAGACTTTTTGAACAACCCGTAGTACATTGAAACAATACCGCTGCGCAATAGATATTGAGCGTGTGTGGACGGCTTTAAAAAGCAATCCGATGGCCTCAGATCTCTTGGCCACTAGCCCTACCTCCCCTCTGGAGGAGGTGGCGTGTGGCGGAGAGGTAATTGATCACACCTCCCCTCCTGACGCGCGCACACACACACACACACACACACACACACACACACACACCTCAATGTCACCTCAGGGGCCAATACGCGTCGATGCGAGGGATCGCCCACCCCCTCCAGATGCTATGGGATACATAGGAGATTCCACACCATTAATGCCCCGACCTGGCACTGTTCCCAATTGGCGATACTCTGACAAAGATAAATCTCTCGCCTCCCTGGCTTCCCCGCTGTTACGTCGGAAGCCATTACCCACGCAGCTGCGGGCTGCTCTAACATTCGATCGGTGCATAAGCTCGCAGCATTTTTCGTTACGTTTAATAAACACGACACTTTGGTTCAAAAAAATGGTTCTGAGCACTATGGGAGTTAACATCGTAGGTCATCAGTCCCCTAGAACTTAGAACTACTTAAACCTAACTAACCTAAGGACATCACACACATCCATGCCCGAGGCAGTATTCGAACCTGCGACCGTAGCAGCCCCGCGGTTCCTGACTGCAGCGCTAGAACCGCACGGCCACCGCGGCCGGCACGACATTTTGGTCATCAACAATATATTGTCCTTCACTATTTACAACTGTCTGCCGACGCTGGGGTAACATTTCGATTCCGCGACTTGTGATGGCCTCAACCCGCAGGAAAATTAATTATCAAAATCTGAACTGTGAAGTCATCCAAAATTCTAGTTGGAAAACCACACTCTTTGTTATACTTCTCAATTGGTCACGATCCCACTTTATTTACGAACTGAAAACTCTAACATTCACGAGCAACTGCTCTGAAATTAACCTGAATCAACAAAATTGTGTATATATTCTCCGAAACTTCAAAGACATCTAAGACAATATCTGAAAGGAATTAGAAAAAAGTGACAAAATTTCGTGAATCACACACAATACTCTCAATAACTGCATGAACACTAGGGGGGTTCACCGTACATCTACCCACTTTTGAGTATAACCAGTGACTCTTAATACTACGACTCGTAGCAATACAATATCAAAAACTTTTATTACTGGGTAAACAGTCCCAACGTGATTTGACGGCTGACATTTATAATTCACCCCCACGTCAGGAAATGCACCAATACGGGAATAGCAGCTTTTACGTTATTCGTCAGAACGCGAGCAATTATGGCGGTCGCCGTAATTTTCGCGCGACGCCATATTTCGCGACAAAATACTCTTATTAGTCACTGCCATATATCTAGTCTCATAACAATACATAAAACTACAAAAAATAACTATAATAATTTTGACATGCAAGGAGAATTAGTTCTAATGAGAGGAAGAAGTTTATATTTACTGCTGTTTCAACAATGACTACTAGGCAACTTTTAATTCACTGATTGTAATTTTATTTTCGTTAGCAGAAATCAAACATAAACTAAACAAAGAATTTATTTGAATAGAGTCTGTAATTCTTATACTTTTAATATAGAAAGAAAGTTTCTAGGTCAGAGGATAGCGTTCGGCGAAATCTCTAACTCTTTGTTGCATACGAAGCGTTGCGTTAGGCAGCATGATGTCGGCGGGTTACGATGATGAGAGCAGTATACAGGCAGCTCCGCTGGTTAATCGTCTCCGGCGAAACGCAAATAAAGTTCTGCACAGCTGCATCATTAACCCCGTGGTGATAAACAAACCACAAGACGCCAGTATACGACCGTTGTTGACATGTCCTCTCTTTCAAAGTACTTTACGTAGACATCGCTCGTTTTTACACTTTATGCGCTGTCCGTGACGCTATCGTCCATAATTGCACAGTTCGTCACATTCATATAGTCTTAGCCACAAATACACAGTTCATAGAATTGTTCTTGTGTGGCCGCGCGGGATTAGCCGAGCGGTCTAAGGCGCTGCAGTCCTGGACTGTGCGGCTGGTCCCGGCGGAGGTTCGAGTCCTCCCTCGGGCATGGGTGTGTGTGTGTGTCCCTAGGATAATTTAGGTTAAGTAGTGTGTAAGCTTAGGGACTGATGACCTTAGCAGTTAAGTCCCATAAGATTTCACACACATTTGAACATTTTTTTTTTGTTCTTGTGTGCGAAGCACACCGTAAACAATGTTCTCGCATCTCAAACTTCGACAACGTCACTGAAAGTCATTTATATTGCACAGTTAATTAAAGTCTTCACTTTCACGGCTTGATAGAATGTGATAGACAACAGTTCCACCACCCAAAACCAATACCAGCAAAGTTCATTCGCATAAAATCACTGTCTGTGTCGGCCACAACAAAGTATTGTTAGCGGGACTTTCACAGTCCGGTTTATTTGCTCTTAAAGTTCGCTGGCGATGGCATTACATGCCGCAGTGGTAAAGAGAATTAACAATCTGATAGTTCGGTATCACTGTCCATACAATTACGTATGCTTTTCATAAAACACAGTACTATTTTTCCGCGCACGCTTCACAGACACCATCCACCATCCCCCTCTACTACACAACCAACTTCCGACTATCGATATCACTATCGCTGTCCCCTGTCTACAGATGTTATATCGTTATCGTAAATTACGTATATCTTTATAAATGTTATTGACTGCATTTTTCACAATTAATAATATTCCAAAAGCGAACTTTACAAACTTTACCACAGGTACAAAGCAAGAAACATATTTATCCATTGGCAAACGAAATAATCAATATTACATTTTTACATTTAAAAACCACAGTAGAATGTTGCATAATCACAATTAGAAATGCCAATATGAAACACAAGAAAAAGAATAGAAATCTAAAGAAAATCACGAAAAAAAATTTATATGCGTAATTAGCAATGCCTTCACACACTGTAGAAATCACACGGTTTTGAAGCGATGAACTCGTTGCGCAATGTTCGGAGCGCATTTGCATCCGGAAAGGAAAAAAGTTACCAGTGAAGGCTACACCTCGAGGAAGCAATTTGTAGTACATCATACTGTTGGTGTTCCGCCAGGTACATAACATTATCTTTTGTGGATGAGCACAGGTTTTTGAACGGGAGTTACTGCTTTGTTTGGGCCCAACCATTCCTTTTTCTTTCCCATCCGTTAGCTTAAACACACCATTTCTCGTTAACAGTAACGATACAGAATAGCAATAGTCGGTGTTGTTCAACTGGAAAGTTTGTGGTAAGATCTTATGGGAACAAACTGCTTAGGTCATCGGTCCCTTGGCTTACACACCACATGTTCTTTGCTCGCATATCATGTCGTTTCTGGAAACCCAGAATCTACTCTGTAGGAATCAACATGGATTCCGGAAACAGCGATACTGTGAGACCCAACTCGCTTTATTTGTTCATGAGACCCAGAAAATATTAGATACAGGCTCCCAGGTGGATGCCATTTTCCTCGACTTCCGGAAGGCGTTCGATACAGTTCCGCACTGTCGCCTGATAAACAAAGTAAGAGCCTACGGAATATCCGACCAGCTGTGTGGCTGGATTGAAGAGTTTTTAGCAAACAGAACACAGAATGTTGTTCTCAATAGAGAGACGTCTACAGACGTTTAAGTAACCTCTGGCGTGCCACAGGGGAGTGTTATGGGACCATTGCTTTTCACAATACATATAAATGACCTAGTAGATAGTGTCGGAAGCTCCGTGCGGCTTTTCGAGGATGATGCTGTAGTATACAGAGAAGTTGCAGCATTAGAAAATTGCAGCGGATAGGCACTTGATGCAGGAAGTGGCAACTGACCCTTAACATAGACAAATGTAATGCATTGCGAATACATAGAAAGAAGGATCCCTTATTGTATGATTATATGATAGCGGAAAAAATACTGGTAGCAGTTACTTCTGTAGAATCTCTGGGAGTATGCGTACGGAATGATTTGAAGTGGAATGATCGTATAACATTAATTGTTGGTAAGGCGGGTATCAGGTTGAGATTTATTGGGAGAGTCCTTGGAAAATGTAGTCCATCAACAAAGGAGGTGGCTTACAAAAGACTCGTTCGACCTATACTCGAGTATTGCTCGTCAGTGTGGGATCCGTACCAGATCGGGTTGACAGAGGAGATAGAGAAGATCCAAAGAAGAGCGGCGCGTTTCGTCGCAGGGTTATTTGCTAAGCGTGATAGCGTTACGGAGATGTTTAGCAAACTCTAGTGGCAGACTCTGCAAGAGAGGCGCTCTGCATCGCGGTGTAGCTTGCTGTCCAAGTTTCGAGAGGGTGCGTTTCTGGATGAGGTATCGAATAGATTGCTTCCCCCTACTTATACCTCCCGAGGAGATCACGGATGTAAAATTAGAGAGATTCGAGCGCGCACGGAGTCTTTCCAGCAGTCGTTCTTCCCGTGAACCGTACGCGACTGGAACAGGAAAGGAAGGTAATGACAGTGGCACGTAAAGTGCCCTCCGCCATACACGGTTGGGTGGCTTGCGGAGTGTAAATGTAGATGTAGAATCTGCCTTAAACTAACTTACACTAAGGACAACACACACACCCATGTCTGAGAGGGGAACCTTCGACGGGGGGAGCCGCGCGAACCGTGACAACACGCCTCAGACCCCGCGGCTATCCCTCGCGGCGACGACAAGCAAGCAGAGATGCAAATATGGTGACCCACTACTCTCTGTGCTGCTCACTCAAAGCATGCAGTACCCGTACACCCGAGTTTCGTACCTTCGCCACTGCTTGCAAATGGTGCACGATGGTGGAATGAGAACAGATCATCTCGCTCACTAGTTCTCGTGTACTCTGACGTAGATTATCGTGGATTAAAGGGTTTGAAAGATCTTTATCAAACACCAAATGTTTTACTGAATGTGGTGGCTTACTAAGGTAAAAACAACCCTCCTCATTACGGGGAAACCATTTTCATGCCGTGCTCTGTCCAACGCCATTATCCTCATACACTGCACAAGTGTTTCTGGCTGCCTCCGCTGTTGCAACCTCTCTATTCAACGCAAACAGAAGAATACGTCGGAAATGTTCCGATTTCTCCACTTGGCAACTCCACCCACTATCTCCAAATATGCGGTAGCGTTCTCGCTTCCCGCGCCCGGGTTCCCGGGTTCGATTCCCGGCGGGGTCAGGGATTTTCTCTGCCTCGTGATGACTGGGTGTTGTGTGATGTCCTTAGGTTAGTTAGGTTTAGGGGACTGATGACCATAGCTGTTAAGTCCCATAGTGCTCAGAGCCATTTGAATTTTATCTCCAAATAACAAAACGACAGAACGTAAACTCAAATAGCGACAGTGAATTACGAGGGTAACCCCAAAAGTAAGGCTGGTTCAAATGGCTCTGAGCACTAAGCGACTTAACTTCTCAGGTCATCAGTCGCCTAGAACTTTGAACTACTTAAACCTAACTAACCTAAGGACATCACACACATCCATGCCCGAGGCGGATTCGAACCTGCGACCGTAGCGGTCGCTCGGCTCCAGACTGTAGCGCCTAGAACCGCACGGCCACTCCGGCCGACCTCAGAAGTAAGGTCTCCTATTTTTTCATAAGCACATGGACCTGTTTGTTTCTGTAATGGTTTACGTCAGTTTACAGCTTGAACATTTAAATATTTTTCGACATAATCACAATTTCTGTCGATGCATTTTTGTAGGCGCTGTGGCAGTTTTTGTATGCCAAAGTCATACCAGCTCGCCGCCATGCTGTTCAGAAAGTTACGAACCTCTTCTTTCATCTCGTCGTCGGAGCTGAACCGCTGGGACCACAGTTAACGCTGACAGGTATTGTGAGACTCTGAAAAAACTCAAACGGGCAATTCAGAACCGGAGAAGAGGAATGTTGAGCAAGGGCGTACGCATTCTCCGTGACAACGCTCGCCCACACATCGCTCGACAAACCGTTGCTCTCCTGCAACAGTTTCAGTGGAACACAATCACCCACCCACCCTACAGTCCTGACTTGGCGCCCAGTGACTATCACCTGTTCCCTAGGTTAAAAGAACATTTGGCCGGAAAGCGATTCAGCGGCGACGAGGAGGTGAAAGAAGAGGTTCATAACTTTCTGAACACAATGGCGGCGAGCTGGTATGACATGGGCGTACAAACTCTGCCACATCGTCTACAAAAATGCATGAGCAGAAATGGTGATTATGTCGAAACATAGCTAAATGTTCATGCTGTAAAGTGATGTAAACCATGTAGAAATAAACAGGTGTATGTATTTATTCAAAAATAGGAGACCTTACGTTTGGGGTTAGCCTCGTACAAATGGAAAAAGACAACGATAAATAAACCCATTGCAACCGGAACACGAACATGCAAAAGAAAAACGCTACGAACTTATGCAACAACCCAATATACCGGGTGATCAAAAAGTCAGTATAAATTTGAAAACTGAATAAGTCACAGAATAATGTAGATAGAGAGGTCCAAATTGACACACATGCTTGGAATGACATGGGGTTTTATTAGAACAAAAAAAAAAAAAAAAAAAAATACAAAGGTTAAAAAAATGTCCGACAGATGGCGCTTCATCTGATCAGAATAGCAATAATTAGCATAACAAAGTAGGACAAAGCAAAGATGATGTACTTTACAGGAAATGCTCAATATGTCCACCATCATTCCTCAACAATAGCTGTAGTCGAGGAATAATGTTGTGAACAGCACTGTAAAGCATGTCCGGAGTTATGGTCAGGCATTGGCGTCAGATGTTGTCTTTCAGCATCCCTAGAGATGTCAGTCGATCACGACACACTTGCGACTTCAGGTAACCCCAAAGCCAATAATCGCTCGGACTGAGGTCTGGGGACCTGGGAGGCCAAGCATTACGAAAGTGGCGGCTGAGCACACGATCATCACCAAGCGACGCGCGCAAGAGATCTTTCACGCGTCTAAAGTGCGCGTCATTTACGACGGCGGCCGAGTTTAGGTTCGTTCTGCGCATCTGACGTCACAAAACACAGTCAGCGAATGAACAGAGAACGACGTTGCCAGAGCTCGACTGCAGAGCAGAGCACAGACGAGTGTCTTCAGTTTTAGAAACGTTCAGTCATAAATAAAGTAATTGAACAAAAGCAGTGTCTTGATAGCAGACTTTCTTTTATAGAAAGTTTGGAAAAAGCATTCTTTATACCAATTGCTTCATATTCTATTAATTAATTAAACCAAACAAGCAATAAGCCTCCTAATTCCGGCGATAGCAAGGAAAGGTGTTTGTATCATTCTCAGTAACCGCTTTTTCGCAGTAAAGAACAGTGGTAATTGTTTATTTCCTATTGTACTTCGACGAAACGTGAGTAATTCATAGTCATAACAACAGTGTTTGTCGGTATTTTGCGTGACATGTTAAAGTGCTCAGTGAAGCCTATTGAATGACGAGCTGCGTTTGTGTAATGGTTGAAGTGTATGGCTGTCAAGCGAAGAATTCTGAGTTCAAACCTTGTTCAGTGCTTAATATTTTCTTTATTTAAAAACAATAACGAAGTGTCTTACTCCATCAATTTTGTTTGTTTCAATGTAATTTTTTGAAATTCCTAGTAGCAACTAAAATCGACCACACGGGAAGTACACGTTATGGACTTTTACCTCTGCAAACTCTTCAAAATTTCGTGCAATGGTTTACTACATCTAATGCTGCACAATAACTGCGTTGAACATAGAAACAAAATTAAGTCATTTATGGGGGGGGGAAGGTATCAGTCAAGAAGATGAGTAAAATACAAATTTTTCGGCCAAATAGTTTTTGTGAAATCGAATGATAAAAGTGTGTCAAAGCAGTGGGAACACCATGTGTCTGCACAGGCGAGCACTGCAGTGATGACAAAATCGCGCACCGCGCAGAATACGTCTCCGTAACAGCGAAATGGTTAACGCGGCTGTGGTGGCTTTTCTTCATAAACTGCGCGCTCCCCCCTAAACGTAAGTTTGTTTGGCGCGTGCAACTGGCGACGCAGCAATCTTCCGCGTCTGGGCGGGCATCCGCCAAGATAAAAGAATTGAACTATAGCAATACGGGGTGCGGCGCCATCCTGCATAAACATCGTACGTTCCAGCAGGTGTCTATCAGCCAGGCTGGGGATGATGCGATTCTGTAACATACCGGCGTACCTCTCACCCGTCACGGTAGCAGTTACAAAACCAGAATCACGCATTTCCTCGAAGAAAAAAGGCTGATAACGGTTTTTTTGTTCTAATAATACCCCCGTGTCATTCCAAGCGTATGTGTCAATTTTTACATCTCTATCTACATTATTCCGTGGTTTATTAAGTTTTCAAATTTACGAGGGCAGTTCAATAAGTAATGCAACACATTTTTTTTTCTCGGCCAATTTTGGTTGAAAAAACCGGAAATTTCTTGTGGAATATTTTCAAACATTCCCGCTTCGTCTCGTATAGTTTCATTGACTTCCGACAGGTGGCAGCGCTGTACGGAGCTGTTAAAATGGCGTCTGTAACGGATGTGCGTTGCAAACAACGGGCAGTGATCGAGTTTCTTTTGGCGGAAAACCAGGGCATCTCAGATATTCATAGGCGCTTGCAGAATGTCTACGGTGATCTGGCAGTGGACAAAAGCACGGTGAGTCGTTGGGCAAAGCGTGTCATCATCGCCGCAAGGTCAAGCAAGACTGTCTGATCTCCCGCGTGTGGGCCGGCCGTGCACAGCTGTGACTCCTGCAATGGCGGAGCGTGCGAACACACTCGTTCGAGATGATCGACGGATCACCATCAAACAACTCAGTGCTCAACTTGACATCTCTGTTGGTAGTGCTGTCACAATTGTTCACCAGTTGGGATATTCAAAGGTTTGTTCCCACTGGGTCCCTCGTTGTCTAACCGAACACCATAAAGAGCAAAGGAGAACCATCTGTGCGGAATTGCTTGCTCGTCATGTGGCTGAGGGTGACAATTTTGTTTTCAAAGATTGTTACAGGCGATGAAACATGGGTTCATCACTTCGAACCTGAAACAAAACAGCAATCAATGGAGTGGCGCCACACCCACTCCCCTACCAAGAAAAAGTTTAAAGCCATACCCTCAGCCGGTAAAGTCATCGTTACAGTCTTCTGGGACGCTGAAGGGGTTATTCTGTTCGATGTCCTTCCCTTCCCCGTGGTCAAACGATCAACTCTGAAGTGTATTGTGCTACTCTTCAGAAATTGAAGAAACGACTTCAGCGTGTTCGTAGGCACAAAAATCTGAACGAACTTCTCCTTCTTCGTGACAACGCAAGACCTCACACGAGTCTTCGCACCCGAGAGGAGCTCACAAAACTTCAGTGGACTGTTCTTCCTCATGCACCCTACAGCCCCGATCTCGCACCGTCGGATTTCCATATGTTTGGCCCAATGAAGGACGCAATCCGTGGGAGGCACTACGCGGATGATGAAGAAGTTATTGATGCAGTACGACGTTGGCTCCGACATCGACCAGTGGAATGGCACCGTGCAGGCATACAGGCCTTCATTTCAAGGTGGCGTAAGGCCGCAGCATTGAATGGAGATTACGTTGAAAAATAGTGTTGTGTAGCTATAAGATTGGGGAATAACCTGGTGTATTTCAATGGTGAATAAAACAACCCCGGTTTCAGAAAAAAAATGTGTTGCATTACTTATTGAACTTCCCTTGTATACTGACTTTTTGATCACCCGGTATATCAACAGCTAGCTGCAGCTGTAGAACACCAAAATTCTCACTGTTCCCAGTACTTCCTATACCCAAGCCTGCTGAAACAGGCGTTGCTGTGTGTCAACAGAAACAATGTGCATTGTGTTTGGTTGCTACCATGTGCGAGTGTCGTACTGGGCTATGATCTGATTTCGTATAACACCAAGAGATCCCTCGTGGTTATCCCATGCACCCTCACTGCAAATCTGTACGTCAGTCTGGTGACTCAACCTGCTGAGCTGCCGCTTATGAACAGCATTCCAGGGGATGTTTTTCAACAGGATAACGCTCGTCCACATACCGCTGTTGTAACCCAAAATGCTCTACAGGGTGTCGACATGTTTGCCTTGGACTGCTCGATCACCCATCTCCAATCGGGAACATGTGGGACATCATCACTCACAAACAGCATTAGCCGTCCCTGTATTGAGCGACCAAGGTTGTACAGGGAACGAAAGCATAACAGGTGTCATCCGTCACCAGGAGTGTTTATTTCTCTCGAGCGATGAATGCCGGAGAGTGGTTCACTAGAAAGAAGAAACCTGGGACCTGGTAACATGAGGGCCACTCGCACACCAGAGTTTGAAGAGGAGGTGCTAGAAAGTGTTTGAGCTTACCCCACTACAAGTACTCGTCGCATTGCACGTAAAATGGGTGCTGCATATACTAGCGTGTAGCGAGTACTCCACGAACAACAACTACACCCATACCTCCCACAACGAGTCCATGCAGTGCTTGTGACTGACTTTGCACAAGGGTAGCATTGCGTCAGCGGTTGCTCCAACAATGTGTCGATCGACCAGTTTTCCCCCAAATCGTGCTGTTTACTGACGAGGCTTCATTTGGTCCTGATTGTATATCGATCATCAGGAACAGCCATGGGTGGGGTGAGGAAAAAATTGGCTGTGAGCACTATGGGACTTAACATCTGAGGTCATCAGTCCCCTAGAACTTAGAATTACTTAAACCTAACCTAACGACATCACACACATCCATGCCCGAGGCAGGATTCGAACCTGCGACCATACCGGTCGCGAGGTTCCAGACTGATGCGCCTAGAACCGCTCGGCCACACACGCCAGCCTGGGGCGAGGAAAACCCTCACACTGGCGTAGAATCGCACCATCTACATCTACATCTACATCTACATGGTTATTCTGCAATTCACACTTAAGTGCCTGGCAGAGTGTTCATCGAACCATTTTGATACTACTCCTCTACCACTCCACTCTCGAATGGCGCGAGGGAAAATGGAACACCTAAATCTTTCCGTTCGAGCTCTGATTTCTCTTATTTTATTCTCATGATCATTTGTCCCTACGTAGGTGGGTGTCAACAAAATATTTTCGCATTCGGAAGAGAAAGTTGGTGATTGAAATTTCGGAAATAGATCTCGCCGCAAAGAAGACCGCTTCTGTTTCAGTGACTGTCACCCCAACTCGCGTATCATATCAGTGACACTCTCACCCCTATTGCGCGATAACACGAAACGAGGTGCCCTTCTTTGCACTTTTTCGATGTCCTCCATCAATCCTACCTGGTAAGGATCCCACACCGCGCAGCAATATTCCAGCAGAGGACGGACAAGTGTAATGTAGGCTGTCTATTTAGTGCGTTTGTCGCATCTTCTAAATGTTCTGCCAACAAAGCGCCTTCCCCACAATATTATCTATGTGGTCTTTCCAATTTAAGTTGCTCGTAATTGTAATTCCTAGGTATTTAGTCGAATTGACAGCCCATAGATTTCTGCAATTTATCGTATACCCAAAATTTACCGGATTTCTTTTAGTACCCATGTGGATGACCTCGCACTTTTCTTTGTTTAGTGCCAATTGCCACTTTTCGCGCCGTACACAAATTCTCTCTAGATCATTTTGTAATTTGAATTGATCGTCTTTACTAGACGGTAAATTACAGCGTCATCTGCAAACAATCTAAGGGGGCTGCTCAGATAATCACCTAGATCATTTATATAAATCAGGAACAGCAGAGGGCCCATGACACTACCTTGCGGAACGCCAGATATCACTTCTGTTCGACTCGATGATTTACCCTCTATCACTACGAACTGTGACCTCTCATCAAGTCAGTTTTCCTGTGAATATCTGGGCTGGCATTGTAGGCGACAATCTCATTGGGCCATATTTTCTACCTGGCCGTTTGAATGGCCGCCTGTTCTTGAGATTCGTTCTACCCCAGTTGTTGGAGAACTTACCAATGGCTGTTCGAGAGGATGTGGGTAAAACATGGCGGTGAATCGCCTCACTTCAGTGTGGATGTCCGCAACCATCTAAATACTGCATTTCCTGGTCGTTGGATTGGAAGGTCCTATCCCATGGCCTGCGAGGTTACCCGACCTGAATTCCCTTGATTATTTCCTATGGCTATACCTAAAGCCACTTTTGTATGAGACCCCAGTGGATACGGAGATGGAATTAGTTTCCAGAATTGCAGCTACCTGTGATTCGGAATACACCAGGGATATTTGTGAGCGTGCGTCAGAATCTTGTTTCGCCGATGTCATGCTTGGATTGAGCTTGACGACCGGCAGTTTCAGCACATTTTGAAAGATACAGTATAAATTCTACATTCGTTATCGTAACTAATGTAAATAAGAAAGAACACAGTAATGTGATTTTTGTTCCTGTTATCTCCTTAAGCTGGCTTCTCCGACCCCAGGTTGCCTACCCGGAGGTCACTGTTTAAATTTAGCTCGTGTTCCTATTTTTTTCAAAAAATTATGAACTTTCCGTCCGGTTGTTGACGTG
Organism: Schistocerca americana; assembly: GCF_021461395.2. Classification (NCBI taxonomy): domain Eukaryota; kingdom Metazoa; phylum Arthropoda; class Insecta; order Orthoptera; family Acrididae; genus Schistocerca; species Schistocerca americana. The sequence continues at coordinate 119,015,298 of NC_060129.1, forward strand.
TACGTTCTCCTTCTGTAATCTTGGATAGTGTCATACTATACATTGGTTACAGGCTATGAGTCACATGGTAAGAATATATTACTGTCGCAAGTGAATGTGATGAATGCTCTACGGCCTGTTAAATTTTTGCATGCTCTTACGCAAACAACCTCTACAGCCTACAAGAACACCACACGGCAGACATATTTGTGTGTGTGTGTGTGTTTTTTTTTATGTGCGTGAAACGTGAAGTTCAGAGCTCATGTATCAATGGACAAAAGCAGTTCAATGTAACTCTCAAAAATTCTCCAGAAATTCGAGTTTCGAAGCTTTCCGAGAGCCTTCAATACAATAAACCAAAATCGATTTTTCGACGGGCTATGTGGCTGTGTGATGAAATGATCGCCTCACACTTGGTAGGCTGTAGTAAACGTTTTAACAGACGTTCACGTAAAGCGTAAAATATATAAGGACGATATAAATTAATATGTATTCTCTTTTTTTTAATTTCAACAATCATAAATGATCGGTAATTAGGAATGGAAACTCGATTTTTGTGTGCTATATGTAATTAGTAACAAGAAGACGTGGAGTTTTAATAATAATGACAATTATATATGTGTTAATTAGGATGCATTGGATCAATTGTATTTTTAAATGGCATAAGTATTCGAACTGAAAGGGGGTTGGTATCTGGTTCCTGGTTCACGCCAGATGAAAACCTGGCGAGAATCACTGTTCAGACTATACCTGGACTCGTCCGTGAACATAACCTGGGACCACTGTTCCAATGACCATGTACTGTGTTCTTGACACCAGGCTTTACAGGCTCTCCTGTGACCAGGGGTCAGTGGAATGCACCTTTCAGGTCTCTGGGCGAATAAACCGTGTCTGTTCAGTCGTCTGCAGACTGTGTGTCTGGAGGCAACTGTTCCAGTGGCTGCGGTAAGGTCCCGAGCGAGGCTACCTGCAGTACTCCGTGGCCGTCTGCGGGCACTGATGGTGAGATATCGGTCTTCTTGTGGTGTTGTACACTGTGGACGTCCCGTACTGTAGCTCCTGGACACGTTTCCTGCCTGCTGGAATCGTTGCCGTAATCTTGAGATCACACTTTGTGGCACACGGAGGGCCCGTGCTACGACCTGCTGTGTTTGACCAGCCTCCAGTCGCCCTAGTATTCTACCCCTCATAACGACATCAAAATGCGTTCTTTGAGCCATTTTCAGCACACAGTCACCATAGCACGCCTGAAAACGTCTGCACACTTACTTGCTGCCGGCCGGTGTGGCCGAGCGGTTCTAGGCTCTTAAGTCCGGAACTGCGCTGCTGCTATAGTCGCAGGTTCGGATCCCACCTCGGGCATGGATGTGTGTGATGTCCTTAGGTTAGTTAGGTTTAAGTAGTTCTACGTCTAGGGGACTGATGGCCTCAGATGTTAAGTCCCATAGTGCTTAGAGCCATTTGAACCATTTTGAACTTCCTTGCTGCACCGTACTCTGACATGCACCAACACACCTCCGCGTGTCAAATGCACCGCATGGTCGTACCCCGAGGTGAATTAAACCCGCAAACCGCCCACCAGAGCATTGTTTCACCATGTATCAGGATTATCCTTAATTTATGAGCCTGAGTGTAGTTGTGTAGCTACGGCGTCATGCTTATGTGGTCACTGTGTTGGACTGCCAAGCTGGAGATCCGTGTTTAAATTTCGCTCGTGCTCCTTTTTTTTCACAAAATTATGAACTTTCCGTCCGGTCCTTGACGTGTTTGTTCTCCTCCTGTAATCTTGGGTAGTGTCGTTCTATACATCGCTTATAGACTGTGAGTCATACGGTAAGAATATATTACTATCGCAAGTGAACGTCATGAAGAGCGAGAGCAGGCGAGATGCGGCTTCTACCCTCCACACAAATGAAAACAAATAATAAACGGGTGTGAACTATGTGACATCACAGGAATTCCAAAGTCAAAATTCCAAACCGGAACGCAAGAGTCATAACACGTGACATCTGGGTTGAACAAATAGGTCACTTTCTTACACCTCACTGTTGCAAACGGATGTTACACCACGACACATTCACAAATATGAATACAGCAAACACATACGTCAATAACCGGACGGAGAGTTCATAATTTAGTGAAAAAAACAGGTGCACGTGTGAGATTTGTACACAGACCTCCCTCCCCCTTCCAAGTCCAATACCGTAAACACATAACCACGACGGCCTTGCCACTGAAATATGCTCCTGCATATTTCGAGCTTGGACCCTTCACTATTTCTATTGTGCTTCTTTCTCCACGATTCGATACACCTTCTTCCTGTTTACACGTTTGATCATTTTTTGACGGGCTACCCACTGGCCACTTTAAATCTGAGCGGGAAGCGATGAGGAGCTTCCCTTGTTGGAACAAGTACCTTCCTTTAAAGATTTGCATAGACTGGGACTCGAACCCACGACCCCCAGGTGCCGGGCGAGCATTATAACACAGAGCCAAGCTGTTTCTCGAGAAAAAAAGATGGTTCTTACTTTAAGATATTAAAGACGTTCGGAAAACTTCGAAGTCGATTTTCAAGAGGATTTATGAGAGTTACATCGAACAGCTTTCGACGACTGATATCTGGGCTTCACACACCACAAATATAGCCCAACTAGCTTAGCGTTCGCTGCTTCACTCTAGAGAACTGCACCAGTTCTTTTGTTTTTCTTTAATCGAATTTTGATATCGCTCATAAATTGCAATAACGTCCAAATTTTTCTCGTTAATGAAGGCCATGAAAGAATATGTAGTTGATGCCAAAACGCGATTCTGACAGTTGAAGCTCAAGGGTTCATTTTCTTCATTTTCTTTGCTTTCTGGCTGAAAATGATTTACAAGTTTGTGGCGCCCTCCACCGGTAATTATGGAATTCAATATGGTGTTGGCCCTGCATTAGCCTTGATGACAGCTTCCACTGTCGCAGGCTTACGTTCAGTGAGGTGCTAGAAGGTTTTTTGGAGAATGGCAGCCCATTATTCACAGAGTGCTCCAATAAAGAGAGGTATCGATGTCGGTCGGTGAGGCCTAGCACAAAGTCGGCGTTCCAAAACATTCCAGAGGTGTTCTATAGGATTCAGGTCAGGACCCTGTGCAGGCCGCAGTCCATTACAGGGATGTTATTGTCGTGTAACCACTCCGCCACAGGCCGTGCATTATGAACAGGTGCTCGATCGTGTTGAAAGATGCCATCCCCGAATTGCACAACAGTGGGGAGGAAGAAAGTGCTTAAAATATCAATGTAGGGCTGTGCTGTGATAGTAGCACGCGAAACAAAAAGGGGTTCAAGCCCCCTCCATGAAAAATACGAACACACCATAACACCACCGCCTCCGAATTTTACTGTTGGCACTACACACGCTGGTAGATGACGTTCACCGGGCATTCGCCATACCCACACCTTGCCATCGGATCGCCACATTGTGTACCGTGATTGGTCACTCCACACAACGTATCTCCAGCGTTCAATCGCCCAATGTTTACGCTCCTTACACCAAGCGAGGCGTCGTTTGGCATTTACCGGCGTGATGTGTGGCTCATGACCAGTCGCTCGACCACGTTCTCCAAGTTTTCTCACCTCCTGCCTTACTGTCATAGTATTTGCAGTGGATTCTGATGCAGTTTGGAATTCCTGTGTGACGGTCTGGATAGATGTCTGCCTATTACACATTACGACCCTCTCCAACTGTCGACAGTCTCTGTCAGTTAACAGACGATGTCGGACTGTACGCTTTTGTGCTGTACATGTCTCTTCACGTTTCCAACTGACCATCATACCAGAAACAGTGGACCTAGAGATGTTTAGGAGTGCGGAACTGTCGCGTATGACACAAGGGACACCCAATCACCTGGCCACGTCGAAGTCTATTGAGCTCCGCAGAACGCCCCATTCTGCTCTCTCACGACGTCTAATGACTACTGAGGTCGCTGATATGGAGTACCTGGCAGCAGGTGGGTATCCGGATACTTTTGATCACACACTGTTTATGGTTCCTTGAAAAGGAACTGTGCCAGGGTGGCATCACTTGAAGTGCCCAGCAGACCCTACTGCATCACCCGATGAGGCCGTTAGCGACTGTGGAAAAAGCTGAGTCGGCCATCTGCCAGACTCACCCTGGTGATGATGTGTATGACCTGGACGTAGGCAGCCTCGGTGGCCAGCAGTGGATACTTTTGATCACATATTGCAGGGCTTAACAACTGGCCGGTTTTGAGCGCGAGTACTCGCGTCTGCTCAGGCACGTGCTCACGAGCAGGTGCAAGGTCGCTGAGCACGGAGGGAGGGGAGGGACGGGAAATGCGCGCGCACGCTTGAATAGGGCCGCAGCGTGCCTATTGAATTCGCGCCGACTGTGTAACGTTAAAAGTACTACGATCAGCTCTAACATTCACTTCGCTGGTTAAGAATCATGTCAAGTCGCCGTTGTGTAACCCCAACCATGCTTTCGCAGTTCAACCCCCATTGGGAGGAATTGCATCTGTTTACAGAAAAAGATGGTGTTTCAAAATGTTTAGTATGTCACAAAACGCTGAATTATTTTACGAAATTTAATTTGCAGCGACATTATATGTCGTACCACGCGAAAGACTACGGACGTGGAAAATGTGATGGACCAGATCGTGCACAGGAAGTTATTAAACTTAAAAGGAAGCTATCTGAAGGAGATCTGGACGAGAGAAGAAAAATCAACTGAAGCAGCTCTCAGAGTGAGTTACAAAATTGCTTTGCTTTTAGCAAAATCCCTGCGCCTCTTCACTGATGGCGATTTAATAAAAGAATGTTTGGTAGTTGCAGCGGAACATTTGTGTCCATCTCAAGTTGAACAGTTTCGGATTGTGTCATTATCTGACATGACCATTATGCGTCACATACAGGACATGGCAGACGACGTCCAGAGCCAGCTTGCAAATATCTGTAAAGATTTTATGGCGTATTCTCTAGCTCTGGAGGAAAGTGTTGATATCACTGGAACAGCGCAGCTTGCCATATTTATTAGAGGTGTTAATAGAGATCTTCAGGTGAGGAAGGAGCTCCTCGATGTAGTAGCCGTGAAGAACACTACAACCGGAGGTGATATTTTAAGTAGTGTTGAAGAAAGTGTTGAAAATATAGGATTGTCGTGGAATTCTTTAGTTTCAGTGTCTACAGATGGTAGAGGCATACACTAAGCTAATAAAATTATGTGGCACGAGTACATTCTCCTTTATTTGTTTCATTTGTCGCAGTAATAATTCGTGAGTGATATCCCTGCAGGTAGCCACGGATTTACATTGACTGGCAGCAGCTGTTGTGTGCCCCAAATGACTCTCCCCACTCTCCGCTCTGGTCCGAATGTCGGGGTAGCGTGCTCGCGCTGCTCCATGCTCGCGCCTTGCTGCTCACAGCTTGCTCCGCGAGCACGTATGTTGTGAAGCCCTGACATATTGTATATGGTTCCCTGAAAAGGAACTGTGCCAGGGTAGCTCCACTCGATGAAGTGCCCGGCAGACCTACCGCATCATCTGACGAGACCATCAGCGACTGTGACAGATGCTGGGTCAGCCGGCTGCCACACTCACGCTGGTGATGAAGTGCATGTAGGCAGCCTGAGTGGACAGCAGTGGATACTTTTGATCACATAGTGTACATGGGTCCTTGAAAAGGAACTGTGCCAGTGTGGCATTAGTTGAAGTGCCCAGCAGACCCTACTGCATCACCGGATGAGGCCGTTAGCGACTGTGGAAGAGGCTGAGTCGGCCGGCTGCCAGACTCACCCTGGTGACGATGTGAATGACCTGGACGTAGGTAGCCTCGGTGGCCATCAGTGGATACTTTTGATCACATAGTGTATATGGTTCCCTGAAAAGGCACTGTGCCAGGGTGGCATCACTTGAAGTGCCCAGCAGACCCTACTGCATCACCTGACGAGGCCATTAGCAACTGTGGAAGAAGCAGGGTCGTCCAGCTGCCAGACTCACCCTGGTGATGATGTGTATGACCTGGACATAGGCAGCCTCGGTGGCCATCAGTGGATACTTTTGATCACATAGTGTACATGGGTCCTTGAAAAGGAACTGTGCCAGGGTGGCACCACTTGAAGTGCTCAGCAGACCCTACTGCACCACCTGATGAGGCCGTTAACGACTGTGGAAGAAGATAAGTCAGCCGGCTGCCAGATGCACACGGGTGACAAGATTAATGACCTGGATGTGGTCAGCCTTGGTGGCCAACAGTGGAAACGTTTGATCAAACAGTGTATATGGTTACTTGAAAAGGAACTGTGACAGGGTGGCATCACTTGATGAAGTGCTCAGCAGACCCTACCGCATCAACTGACGAGGCTGTTAGAGGCGGTGGCAGAACCTGGCTGGTCCGGCCTGCTCGCTGACTCACCCTGGTGACGACGTGGACGACCTGGACGTAGGCGGCCTCGGTGGCCAGCAGCTCCCACAGCGCCGCCTGCTGCTGGCGCCGGCGCTCCGTCAGCTCGGCGCCGCCCCCGCACAGCAGCTCCCGCCAGTCGCCTTTGCCCATCTGCTCCAGCTCCTCTGCGAAACACCACACACTGCAATCAGGCGTAGCAACTACCTCGGTGTAGGGGAGAGTCATTTTAAAATGATGAACTACACTGGTGAGCCGAAAAAAATTCGGCCACCTGCTTTAGAGTATGATGCTCCACCTCTGGAACGCAATTATACGTGGCCAGAATTTAGGAATACCTTGGCAGTGATCTCAAAGTATGTCATACCAATCATCTAGGCAATAGCAACTATATGATTCGAGAGACCTTTTCAAGTCTCAAATATCTGTGACGCATATGTGGAGACAGAAGTGGCAAATGAAAATTTGTACCGAGGCCGGGAGTTGAGCTCGGTTCTCCTGGTCACTAGGTAGCTGACATACAGTGGCTTTGCACAACTGCGCGGACAAACCTAACATGCCCCTCCTCAGTCCTAGTTGCCATTCACGCCTCAGCCCATTTGGTATTTCCCCTAAACCCGAACAGCACTGGAGAAACTCTCCAACTGTATTGGAGTACCATCTCAGCATCGAACGAAACAGGCGATCCTGCCTGAAATCCAGATATAGGAGATGGAAACCCCTGCAAAGCTTTTGCAGTCTATAGGGAATACCACGTGGGCTGAGGGCTGAATGAGAATTGGGATTGAGGAGGAGAGATGCTAGGGCAGTCCATGCAGTTGCACAAAGCCAGTGTGCCATTTGCATAGTGAGGGCGGGACCTGGGTTCCAATGCTGACCTTGGTACAAATTTTCATTTGTCACTACAGTTTACATATACAAGGTGGTCTATTGAACGTGACTGGGCCAAATATCTCACGAAAGAAACGTCAAACGAAAAAACTACAAAGAATGAAACTCGTCTAGCTTGAACGGGGAAACGAGATGGCGCTATGGTTGGCCCGCTAGATTGCGCTGCCATAGTCAAACGGCTATCAACTGCGTTTTTTTTTAAATAGGAACTCCCATTTTTTATTACATATTCGTGTAGTACGTAAAGAAATATGAATTTTTTAGTGGGACCACTTTTTTCCCTTTGTTATAGATGGCGCTGTAATAGTCATAAACATATGGCACACAATTTTAGACGAACACTTCGTAACAGGTAGGTTTTTTAAATTAAAATACAGAACGTAGGTATGTTTCAGCATTCTATTTCGGTTGTTCCAACGTGATACATGTACCTTTGTGAACTTATCATTTCTGAGAACGCATGCTGCTACAGCGTGATTACCTGTAAATACCACTTTAATGCAATAAATGCTCAAAATGATGTCCGTTAACCACAATGCATTTGGCAATACGTGTAACGACATTCCTCTCAACAGCGAGTAGTTCGCCATCCGTAATGTTCGCACATCCATTGACAATGCGCTGACGCATGTTGTCAGGCGTTGTCGGTGGATCACGATGGCAAATATCCTTCAACTTTCCCCGCAGAAACAAACCCGAGGACGTTAGATACGGGCCACGGCATGGTGCTTCGACGACCAATGCAGCTGTCACGAAATATGCTATTCAATACCGCTTCAACCGCACGCGAGCTATGTGCCGGTCATCCATCATGTTGGAAGTACATCGCCATTCTGTCATGCAGTGAAACATCTTGTAGTAACATCGGCAGAACATTACGTAGGAAATCAGCATACATTCCACCATTTAGTTTGCCATCGATAAAATGGGGGCCAATTATCCTTCCTCCCATAATGCCGCACCATAGATTAACCCGCCAAGGTCGCTGATGTTCCATTTGTCGCAGCCATCGTGGATTTTCCGTTGCCCAATAGTGCGTGTTATGCCGGTTTGCGTTACCGCTGTTGGTCGCTAAATAGAACGCGTGCAGAAAAATCTGTTATCATCCTGTAATTTCTCTTGTGCCCAGTAGCAGAACTGTACACTGCGTTCAAAGTCGTCGCCATGCAATTCCTGGTGCATTGAAAAATGGTACGCGTGCAATCGATGTTGATATAGCATTCTCAACACCTACATTTTTGAATATCCCGATTCTCGCGCAGTTGGTCTGCTACTGGTGTGCGGATTAGACGCGACAGCAGCTAAAACACCTACTTGGGCATCATCATTTGTTGCAGGTCGTGGTTGACGTTTCACATGTGGCTGAACACTTTCTGTTTCCTTAAATGACGTAAGTATCCGGCGAACCGTCCGGACACTTGGATGATGTTGTCCAGGATACCGAGCAGCATACATAGCACACGCCCGTTGGGCATTTTGATCACAATAGCCACACATCAACACGATATCGACCTTTTCCGCAATTGGTAAACGGTCCATTTTAACACGTGTAATGTATCACGAAGCAAATACCGTCCGCACTGGCGGAATGTTACGTGATACCACGTACTTATACGTCTGTGACTACACTCCTGGAAATTGAAATAAGAACACCGTGAATTCATTGTCCCAGGAAGGGGAAACTTTATTGACACATTCCTGGGGTCAGATACATCACATGATCACACTGACAGAACCACAGGCACATAGACACAGGCAACAGAGCATGCACAATGTCGGCACTAGTACAGTGTATATCCACCTTTCGCAGCAATGCAGGCTGCTATTCTCCCATGGAGACGATCGTAAAGATGCTGGATGTAGTCCTGTGGAACGGCTTGCCATGCCATTTCCACCTGGCGCCTCAGTTGGACCAGCGTTCGTGCTGGACGTGCAGACCGCGTGAGACGACGCTTCATCCAGTCCCAAACATGCTCAATGGGGGACAGATCCGGAGATCTTGCTGGCCAGGGTAGTTGACTTACACCTTCTAGAGCACGTTGGGTGGCACGGGATACATGCGGACGTGCATTGTCCTGTTGGAACAGCAAGTTCCCTTGCCGGTCTAGGAATGGTAGAACGATGGGTTCGATGACGGTTTGGATGTACCGTGCACTATTCAGCGTCCCCTCGACGATCACCAGTGGTGTACGGCCAGTGTAGGAGATCGCTCCCCACACCATGATGCCGGGTGTTGGCCCTGTGTGCCTCGGTCGTATGCAGTCCTGATTGTGGCGCTCACCTGCACGGCGCCAAACACGCATACGACCATCATTGGCACCAAGGCAGAAGCGACTCTCATCGCTGAAGACGACACGTCTCCATTCGTCCCTCCATTCACGCCTGTCGCGACACCACTGGAGGCGGGCTGCACGATGTTGGGGCCTGAGCGGAAGACGGCCTAACGGTGTGCGGGACCGTAGCCCAGCTTCATGGAGACGGTTGCGAATGGTCCTCGCCGATACCCCAGGAGCAACAGTGTCCCTAATTTGCTGGGAAGTGGCGGTGCGGTCCCCTACGGCACTGCGTAGGATCCTACGGTCTTGGCGTGCATCCGTGCGTCGCTGCGGTCCGGTCCCAGGTCGACGGGCACGTGCACCTTCCGCCGACCACTGGCGACAACATCGATGTACTGTGGAGACCTCACGCCCCACGTGTTGAGCAATTCGGCGGTACGTCCACTCGGCCTCCCGCATGCCCACTATACGCCCTCGCTCAAAGTCCGTCAACTGCACATACGGTTCACGTCCACGCTGTCGCGGCATGCTACCAGTGTTAAAGACTGCGATGGAGCTCCGTATGCCACGGCAAACTGGCTGACACTGACGGCGGCGGTGCACAAAGGCTGCGCAGCTAGCGCCATTCGACGGCTAACACCGCGGTTCCTGGTGTGTCCGCTGTGCCGTGCGTGTGATCATTGCTTGTACAGCCCTCTCGCAGTGTCCGGAGCAAGTATGGTAGGTCTGACACACCGGTGTCAATGTGTTTTTTTTTTCCATTTCCAGGAGTGTATTTTACAAGAAGTGGTTAAGTGCATTGTTGAAAAAATTTCGGACAATTCTAGAAGCCATTACTAAACTTTAGAATCCGAGACAAATGTATGAGGTACCCGAATTCATCAGATCCTGAGTGGTAAGATATCAGCGGCTTTCGTTTGCTAGCGACAATGGAAAATGATTAACTTCTCACGATTGAGGTGCACACTCATGTAGAATTTTTTAAAGGACATTGACTGTAGAAATTGTTTATTTCACTACTGCAATTTAGACATTTGGGTCATTTTCAAGTGGTACTGCAAAAGATTTTGTTTCAACACACGTGACTTTAAAATCCTCCGAGATGTATACATGTCACCGTAAAAAATTAGGCCTTTTCACTGTAGAAATACAGTTAACATCAAGCGAGTGTGTGATGTGGAAAGAAAAACGTCTACTTTTGACGATGACTTGCAAATATGTCGGAGGATTTTAAAGTCTCACATGTGCAGGAGGGACCTCTTTTGTAGTGCCACTTGAGAATGACACAAACGCCGGCGCTGCAATAGTTAAATAAATAATTTGTAAAGTCAACGACGAATATGATGTCTTATAAAAAAAACCGTGGGAAGCGTTGCATTGTCGACCGACTTCGTAATACCAAAGCGGGAAGAAACTGGTTCAGTGACGTGCTTTTGGGCGTAATTTACTCTTACACACAGTTACACGAACCAACGCCCGGCTCACAACTGGTTAAATTAATTAACGGCTTAATAATTAATTAATTGCTTAATAATAATTGATACACAGCCCGTAAATTTCATATTGAGCTACGTCAGAGGCGACTGCAGTGAATGGAAGTACCTGCTACAGTGCTGCCAACATAATTTCGTGCAGCAACACTCATGTACAATAATTCGTATCATTTACAGTAGACAGCAAGGATTGGCAGTAGTGAGAGAAGGCACAAAGCGTGCTGACTTATACTGACTGCTACCCAGCCGAACTAGGGCCTTGAGCTCACTACCAAAATTCGCAAAATTACTCATATTCTGCACTTTTGGCACAATGCATACGAAAAAAATCAGTGAAAATTACTGTCATGTAGTGAATCCATAAAAATTATATAATCTTCTTCTTCTTTTGCTTGTGTCTTTATCCCATGGTTTCGCAGAGTTGCCATGGTGAATATTAAGGGGTGGCCAGATGCCCTTCCTTCCATCCCGTACCCCCCCCCCCCCCTCCCCTTCCACTCCCCTGGGATAGAATTAGTGTACCGCAGCTGTTTGCATCTAGTTTTATGAAATAGTGCAAACGTGTTTAGATGGCTGCGAGTCATGTAACTGAGGCGGCATGCGGGGACCAGCCCGGTATTCACCAAGTGGGATGTGGAAAACCACCTAAAAACCATACCCAGGCTGGCCAGCACACTGGCCTTCGTCGTCAATCCGTCGGGCGGATTCGATCCGGGGCTGGCGCGCCTACCTGAGTCCAGGAGGCAGTGAATTAGCGCTCTCGGCTGACCTGGCGGTTATAAAAATGATATAATAAGCGTGATAAATATCTAACCTCATGCTATTATATCGAAAAACTCTTCGAAACAAGCATTTACTCCTCGAATGGTCAACACATACAAAAATGCATGCAGTATTCATTTGCACGGAAATCCACTTTCTTTCGATCATGTAAATGAAGACAGTAGTCACGTAAATGACCATATTGATAATGTGATTGACCATCGTGATCACTTGGCAATAGTTGTGGTGATGGAGGTGGTGGTGGTGTTTGTGGTGTCACCGCCAGACACCACACTTGCTAGGTGGTAGCCTTTAAATCGGCCGCGGTCCGTTAGTATACGTCGGACCCGCGTGTCGCCACTGTCAGTGATCGCAGACCGAGCGCCACCACACGGCAGGTCTCGAGAGGCTTACTAGCACTCGCCCCAGTTGTACGGACGACGTAGCTAGCGATGCACACTGACGAAGCCTCGCTCATTTGCAGAGCAGATAGTTAGAATAGCCTTCAGCTAAGTCAATGGCTACGACCTAGCAAGGCGCCATTAGTCTTACATAGCTTGTATCTAAAGAGTCTCACTTGTATCGTCAAGAGCTATGTACCACAAGGATGGATTAAAGTTAAGTATTCCAGCAGCTACGTACTTTTCTTTATAGCATTCATTACGTGTCCTGTTGCAGACCTATCTCTATTCTGCGTGAGCTTAGCGCGTGCCTTTCGGCTTCCTCTCATTGTGTCTAGGCTGTCTTGTCTAGATACAACAGTGTTGATAAACAGTAGTGTTCCAGGTGTATTGGGTGCTAAAAGTGTCAGACATTGTGTTGTTGTGATACGTCTCCATATCCAAACCTACTTAAGTCTCTGGCAGAGTACAAATGCAGGCTGTAGACGGCGACTGAGGCAGAAACTCACCACGGTGGGTCTCGTACTCATCTGGATCTGCGCGGACGTGCCTGGGAATGCCACTCTCCGAGTACTGCTTCAGCTGCTCCACCAGCGCCTCCATCTTCGTGTCCTGAGGATGGAAACACGGCATGAAACGACATTACCAGCGAGATACCTCGTGTAAACCTCGTGCCATTTTCACTTATCTCATCTGAGGCAAAGCTACTCATGGTACGAGAAAACACACAAGGTGTCTGAAGGTCCCTATCTGCACTTTTGACACAATGCGTACGAAAAAAAAAAAAATCAGTCAAAATTACTGTTGTGCACTGAATCCATAAAAACGATATAATTTTATTCTTCTTTTGCTTGTGTCTTTATCCCGCAGTTTCGCTGGGTCGCCGTGGTTAATGTTAAGGGGTGGCCAGATGCCCTTCCTTTCATCCCGACCCCCCCCCCCTTCACCCGGGATGGAATTAGTGTACCCCAGCTGTCTACATCTAGTGTAATCCATGGGACAGTGCAAACGTGTTTCGATGTCTGCGAGTCATGTAACTGAGGCCAGACGAGGGGACCAGGCTGGTATTCACCTAAGGGATGTGGAAAACCACCTAAAAACCACACCCAGGCTGGCCGGTGTCTGAAGGTCCCTATCAGACACCTCTACCAATTGCAGAGGGTTCTTCTTAGGTAAAGCTCTACATAGGATCTCATATCTGGATACAGTCTAGTTCATTTTCATAAGAAAATGGCAATACATTCGTGTTTTTGACATAGGTTGTAACACTATAATACAAACATGCTACCTAACTTTTTTCCATTTATATCTGATTATTTTTTTCTGTAAATTTTGAAATGTCACCAGTGACTGAAAATGAAATGTTCTTGCAATCAATCAAGATGTTGTTAAAACAATATGAATTACAATGTCATGCATACCTGCACACGGTCTAGGTCCAAAATGGTTCAAATGGCTCTGAGCACTATGGGACTTAACTTCTGAGGTCATCAGTCCCCTAGAACTTAGAACTACTTGAACCTAACTAACCTAAGGACATCAGACACAACCATGCCCGAGGCAGGATTCGAACCTGCGACCGTAGCGGTCGCGCGGTTGCAGACTGTAGCACACGGTCTAGGAGTAGTGTCGTTGACTAGTAATCAAAACGTCCTGGGAACTGATTTCGAACCTAGCCAAGGCTTCAATTGTGCACAAAGACCATCAGCAATGGCCGTCGAAGACTTATGACAAAAGAAATCACGCTCATTCTGCTAACAGCCGTGTCAAAGAGGGTCAAAGAGCAGTCCAGGGCACTCTCTTGTGCTTGGGCTGGGAAACTGACCCTTAAAGGCGGAAGAATTGGAAATGGTAAAAGGTATGAGGATGCAGGAGGTAATGGAAACCACTACATTAAAGACGGATAATGTGTATCCGTATCACATGTGATCTGTAATTGTAAAGTGTCATGATGATCTCACCGTTAGCAAAAGATTCTGAATTAATCCCTCATTCAGATCTGTGGGATGGCGCTGCCAAGGAGGAGGTGATCATGAGAAAAAGATGGAACAACGAGTCGGGGGGTAGAAAGTCAGAAGTTTGAATATGGTACGGAAGCTAAAAAATTTGAAAAGGGAACTGCTAACAAGGGAACCTTCCCATCGCATCCCCCTCAGATTTAGTTATAAGCTGGCACAGTTGATAGATCAATCGAGAAAACAGGAAGAAGTTGTGTGGAGCTATGAAAAAATAAGCAAAATATACAGACTGAGTAGTCCATGCTCAAGATATGCCACATCAAGGAGAGTGGCACCTAAGGAGCGCCGTGGTCTCGTGGTTAGCGTGAGAAGCTGCGGAACGAAAGGTCCCTGGTTCAAGTCTTGCATCGAATGAAAAATTTAATTTTTTATTTTCAGACAATTATTATCTGTCCGTCCGTTATGTTTTCATCACTTTTTTGGGAGTGATTATCACATCCACAAGAAAACCTAAATCGGGCAAGGCAGAAGAATCTTTTTACCCATTCGCCAAGTGTGCAAGTTAGGTGGGTCGACAACATATTCCTGTCATGTGACGCACATGCCGTCGCCAGTGTCGTATAGAATATATCAGACGTGTTTTCCTGTGGAGGAATCGGTTGACCTATTATCTTACGATCAAATGTTTTCAGTTCCCATGGGAGAGGCACATCCTTTCGTCTACTAATCGCACGGTTTTGCGGCGCGGTCGCAAAACACAGACACTAAACTTATTACAGTGAACAGAGATGTCAATAAACGAACGGACAGATCATTGCGAAGATAAAAAAAGGAAACTTTCCACTCGAGGGAGGACTTGAACCAAGGACCTCTCGTTCCGCAGCTGCTCACGCTAACCACGGGACCACGGCGCTCCTCAGCTCACACTTTCCTTGATGTTGCGAATCTTGCCCATGGGCTACTCAGTTTGTATATTTTGCTTATTTTTTTCATAGTTCCACACAACTTCTTCCTGTTTTCTCGATTGATCTGTGTTCCGTTTTTCAAGGCCTATCCACAATGCCAACTTATAACTAAATCTGAGAGGGGTGCGATGGGGAGGTTCCCTTGTAAGACTAAATCTAGATATAGTTAGGGCCAGAAGGATTTCTGATTAAATGAGTGTAGGGTAATATTAATAGCAGCAGAAAATGGTATAACGGGAGTAGGATTCGTTATGAGTAGGAAGGTGGAAGAGACCCTGAATTAGTCTGAACAGTTCAGTAATAGGGTTTTTCTAATCAGAACTGACAGCAAACCAACACCGGCAACTGGTATACTTGCCGATGTCGCAAGCAGAAGTTGAAAGAGATAAAGTATGTAATGATATTTGTAAGTAGGCTGTTTAGGTTTTTATATTGGTAACGCCACGTAGCGCTCTATATGAAAATCACTGACTGTGCTGTGTGCAGTCTGTGGCTGGTTTGCATTGTTGGAATATTCGCCATTGTAGTGTTGGGCAGTTGGCTGTTAACAGCGCGTAGCGTTGTGCAGTTGGAGGTGAGCCGCCAGCAGTGGTGGATGTGGGGAGAGAGATGGCGGAGTTTTGAGAGCGGACGATCTGGACTTGTGTCCATCAGAAAGAGTAAATTTGTATTATTGGATGTCATGAGCTGCTATATATATATTATGACCTTTGAACACTATTAAGGTAAATACATTGTTTGTTCTCTATTAAAATCTTTCATTTGCTAACTATGTCTATCAGTAGTTAGTGCCTTCAGTTGTTTGAATCTTTTATTTAGCTGGCAGTAGTGGCGCTCGCTGTATTGCAGTTTGTACTATTATTGTGAGGTAAGTGATTCATGAAAGGTATAGGTCATTGTTAGTCAGGGCTATTCTTTTGTAGGGATTATTGAAAGTCAGAATGCGTTGCGCTAAAAATACTGTGTATCAGTTTAAGCACAGTCATGTATAATTTTTCTAAGGGGATGTTTCATATTGAACAGGCAATTCAGTTCACAAAATTCATGGGTACTGGAATGCGGGGGAAGGAGAAGGAGGAGAAGAAAGGGTTGCAGGAGAATATGGGCTTGGTAATAGGAATGAAAGAGAACGAAGACTAATTGAGTTCCGCAATAAATTTCAGCTGGTAATATCGACTATGCTGTTGAACAATCACAAGTAAACAAGGTCTACATGGAAACTGGAAGATTCCAACTGGATTACATCACGCTCAAACAGAGATTCCGAAATCAAGTGTTAATTGTAAGGCTTACACAGGAGCAGACCTCAACTCTGTACTGATGAAAAGTAGACTGAAGTTTAAAAGAATCGTATGGAAGAATCAGTCTAGAAGAAAGTGGGTTACTGACATTCTGAGGAAAAATGAGATGCGTTTGATTCGTTGGGGGGGGGGGGGGGGCGGGGGGCTAAACAGCGAGGTCATCAGTCCCACCGGATGAGGGAAGGATGGGGAAGGAAATCGGCTATGCCACTTCCCGGAATTTGCCTGAAGCGATTTAGGGAAATCACAGAAAGCCTAAATCAGGGTGGCCGGACCCGGGTTTGAACCGTCGGCTTCTCGAATGCGAGTCCAATGTGCTAACCATCGCGCCATCTCGCTCGGTTAGGCGTTCGAAGTTCGCTAAAGATGGGGATACTGTGATAAGGTATGTGACAGTTGGAATTTCAGCTCAAGAGGATTGTACATCTCTGAAAACAGCAATCACAGGTGTTGGAAAGATAAACATAGGTATTAGAAAGGTAACTGCCAAGAAATCTTGGGCAACAAAGGAAATCAACTCATCAACGGATGAAGGAAGTATAAAAATGTTCCGGGAAATGGCAGGAAAAGAGAAATATAAACGCCTAAGGAAGTACAGGGAAGCAAAGGCGAAATGAGTGCAGAAAATATGAGGAGAAATCGAAACAGAAATGAGCGTCAGAAGTACTGACTCAGCATATAGCAAAGTCAAATCAACCGTCGGTGAAATTAAACGGGGGCGGAGGGGGCGGGGTGAGGGGGGGGGGTGGAAACAATGAGGGTGCAATGGGTATTCCTCTGCTAAACACATATGACAGAGCAGATAGATCGTCAAGTACACTGAAGGCCTCTACAAGGTGGAGAACTTGTCTGATGACGTGGTAGAAGAAGAAACAGGAGTCAACAGGAAAAAGATAGAGGATTTAGTAATACAGTGGAATTTAAAAGAGCTGTGGATATCTTAAGGAGGATAGAACGTCAAACGAGCCGACTTGGAGCAGGAGAGGCACCACAGGACATTTTAATTTACACTATCTATACTTTTACAAGTAAATTCATAAAACGTTGTCAGCATGACTAGGAGGGATTCAGGATTCACACTCGTAGCAGCGGAAGTTCAAAAACATAACAAATTCTTTTTTTACATGTGCAATTTCATCATTTTTTTATTTACTATTGGCTGCATTTATTGCTATAGGTACACTTTCTTCATAAGTAAGAGAGGTTCTTCGATGAATTTCGTACAGCATACAAACCATACTTGCACGTGTATTAAACTCTAGAATTTTACAAATCCATTAAAAACTGGTAAAAACTGAGATAATTAACTATGAAATTTGATTTTTTTCTAAACATGAAGTTTAAAATGTAAGAGCTCATTCAGTTTTTTCATAAAGTAAATTAATTCTACAGTTTCATACACTTGTAAGTACGGTTTGTATGCTGTGCAAAATTCATCGAAGAATCTCTCTCACTCATGAAGATATGTGCCAACGGCCTTGCCGTAGTGGTAACATTGGTTCCCGTTAAATCACCTCACTTAAGCTCTATTGGGCTGGGCTAGCAGTTGGATGGGTGACCATCTGTTCTGCCGAGCGCTGTTGGCAAGCGGGGTGCACTCAGCCCTTGTGAGGCAAACTGAGGAGCTACTAGGTTGAGACGTAGCGGCTCCGGTCTCATGAACTGAGATACGGCCGGGAGAACGGTGTGCTGACCACATGCCCCTCCATATCCTCATCAAGTGACGCCTGTGGGCTAAGGATGACGTGGCGGCCGGTCGGGCCGGTTGGGCCTTCCAAGGCCTGTTCGCACGGAGTTTATGAAGAAAAGTGTACCTATAGCAACAAATGCAGCCAATAAATAGTAAGTGAAAAAATGATGAAATTACACATGTAAAAATATTTATTTTGTTATGTTTTTGAACTCCCACTGCTATGAATGTGAATCCTGAATGCTGGTCATGCTGAAAAGTTGTATAAATTTATTTGGAAAAGTATAGACAGTCGAATGAAATTTTCGCTCTACTGAGTAGTCTATGCGCAAGATAGGCAACATCAAGGATAGTGTGAGCTCAGGAGCGCCGTGGTCCCGTGGTTAGCGTGGGCAGCTAGGGAACGAGAGGTTCTTGGTTCAAGTCTTCCCTAGAGTGAAAAGTTTATTTTCTTTATTTTCGCAAAGTTATGATCTGTCAGTTCGTTCATTGGCGTCTCTGTTCGCTGTAATAAGTTCAGTGTCTGTGTTTTGCGACCGCGCCGCAAAACCGTGCGATTAGTTGACGAAAGGACGTGCCTCTCCAATGGGAACCCAAAACATTTGATCGCAAGGTCATAGGTCAACCGATTCCTCCACAGGAAAAGACGTTTAATGTATTCTATACGACACAGGTGGCGGCATGTGCGTCACATGACAGGAATATGTTGTCGACCCACCTAACTTGTACAGTTGGCGATGGGTAAAAAGATTCTTCTACCTTGCCCGATTTAGGTTTTCTTGTGGATGTCATAATCACTCCCAAAAAAGTGATCGCATCGGACGGACGTACGGACAGATAATAATTGTCTGAAAATAAAAAAATTAAACTTTTCACTCGAGGGAAAACTTGAACCAAGGACCTCTCGTTCCCCGCTGCTCACGCTAACCACGGGACCACGGCGCTCCTGAGCTCAGACAATCCTTGATGTTACCTATCTTGCGCATGGACTACTCAGTTTGTATATTTTGCTTATTTTTTTCATAGTTCCACACAACTTCTTCCTGTTTTCTCGATTGATCTGTGTTCAGTTTTTCAAGGCCTATCCACTGTGCCAACTAAATCTGAGGGGGGTGCGATGGGGAGGTTCCCTTGTTAGAATCCCCAGTATATGAAGAGACCAATATGGACTTTCCAGCAATCCACAAGGTTATGTTAAGCCCCCAGGACACCACGAACCTCCCATGGACTTCCCAGGACACTAAAAACCTCCCTTGCAGTCCCGAGTATACTACAAGCCTTTCTTGGAGTCCTCATCACACTACGATCGTACCGTCGAGTTTCCGTCATACGACTTTGGAATTTCCATCGCGCCACAACCCTACACTGGAGCTATCAGCATATCTGGAACCTGACAGACTACCCCCTTAAGATCAATTAATGCAGAAGGAATAGAAAACATTCGATTAGAATTTCTAAAACCATTGGGGGAAGTGGCAAGAACACGATTATTCACGTTGGTGTTTAGGCTGTATGAGACTGGTCATATGGCATCAGACTTTTGGAGAAAGACCAGGCTACCTGGTTATATGAAGAGACCAATATGGGCTTTCCACAACGTTACGTTAAGCCCCCAGGACACCACAAACCTCCCTTGGAGTTCCCAGGACACCACAAACCTCCCTTGGATTCCCCAGTACACTACAAGCCTTTCTCAGAGTCCCCATCACACTACAAACCCACCGTCGAGTTCCCATCATACGACTTTCGAAATTTGCACCGCACCACAACCCTAGACTGGAACTATCAGCTTATCTGGAACCTACCTTGGAGTTCCCGAAGAGGCTGCTCCAGCGCTGCTTGGAGGACGAGCCCTGGGATCGGACGCTGGCGGCGCCCCTGTCGGCCCGGCTCGGCGCCGCCTCCTGGTCGCCACCTTCATCGGTGCTCACGCTGAAGAACGACCGTCCAGAGGACCAGCCGCGGTCGTAGCTCTGCTGCAAAACGACGAGGGAACGTCAAACACAGTCAGCATGCACAAAATGTGGTACGGGTCTCATCAACTATGGGGGGACATCCATCTACACTACTGGCCATTAAAATTGCTACAACACGAAGATGACGTGCTACAGACGCGAAATTTAACCGACAGGGAAAAGATGCTGTGATATGCAGATGATTAGCTTTTCAGAGCATTCACACAAGGCTGGCGCCGGTGGCGACTCCTACAACGTGCTGACATGAGGAAAGTGTCCAACTGATTTCTCATACACAAACAGCAGTTGACTGGCGTTGCCTGGTGAAACGTTGTTGTGATGCCTCGCGTAAGGAGGAGAAATACGTACCATCACGTTTCCGGCTTTGATAAAGTTCGGATTGTAGCCTATCGCGTTTGCGGTTTATCGTATCGCGACATTGCTGCTCGCGTTGGTCGAGATCCAATGACTGTTAGCAGAATATGGAATCGGTGGGTTCAGGAGGGTAATACGGAACGCCGTGCTGGATCCCAGTCGAGATGACTGGCATCTTATCCGCATGGCTGTAACGGATCGTGCAGCCACGTCTCGATCCCTGAGTCACCAGATGGGGACGTTTGCAAGACAACAGACAACAACCATCCTCACGGACACTTCGACAACATTTGCAGCAGCAGGGACTATCAGCTCGGCGACCGTGACTGCGGTTACCCTTGACGCTGCATCACAGACAGGAGCGCCTGCGATGGTGTACTCGACGATTAACCTGGGTGCACGAATCGCAAAACGTCATTTTTTCGGATGAATCCAGGTTCTGTTTACAGCACCACGATGGTCGCATCCGTTTTTGGCGACATAGCGGTGAACACACATTGGAAGCGTGCATCCGCCATCGCCATACTGGCGTATCACCCGGCGTGATGGTATGGGGTGCCATCGGTTACACATCTCGGTCACCCCTTGTTCGCACTGACGGCACTTTGAACAGTGGACTTTACATTTCAGATGTGTTACGACCCGTGGCTCTACCCTTCATTCGATCCCTGCAAAACCCTACATTTCAGCAGGATAGTGCACGACCGCATGTTGCAGGTCCTGTACAGTAGTTTCTGGATACAGAAAATCTTCGACTGCTGCCCTGGCCAGCACATTCTGCAGATGGTCAATGGTGGCCGAGCAACTGGCTCGTCACAATACGCCAGTCTCTACTCTTGATGAACTGTGGTATCGTGTTGAAGCTGTATGGGCAACTGTACCTGTACACGCCATCCGAGCTCTGTTTGAATCAATGCCCAGGCGTATCGAGGCCGTTATTACGGCCAGAGGTGGTTGTTCTGCGTACTGATTTCTCAGGACGTATGCACCCAAATTGCGTGAAAATGTAATCACGTTTCAGTTCTAGTATAATATATTTATCCAATGAATACCTGTTTATCACGTGCATTTCCTCTTGGTGTAGCAATTTTAATGGCCAGTAGTGTATATCTACATGATTACTCTGCAATTCACACTTACGTGCCCGCCAAGACCTTTACGCTAGCTCTCTACTGTTCCATTCTCGAACAGCGAGTGGTAAAATCGATTAGCTACATCTTTCCGTGCAAGTTCCGATTCCTCTTCCTTTACTATGATTATTTGTCCCTATATATGTGTGCGCCAACAAAATATTTTCATACTCTGAGAAGAAAGTCGGTGATTAAAATTTCATGAGAAGATCTTGCCGCAGCGAAAAACGCCTTTGTTTTAATGACTGCCGCCAGAATTTGTGTATCGCATCCGTGGGACTCTATCCCTCATGTCGCGATAACACAAAACGAGCAGCCCTTCTTTGAACATTTTCGATATCACAACACAAATGAAATGATCGTATGACATTGCTCGCCGGGAGGGAAGTTCGGCCGCACAGTGCGAATCCTATTTAGTACGCCACATTGGGCGACTCGCGCGACGTTGATGAGGATGAAGTGATTGTGAGGACAACACAAGACCCAGTCCACGAGAGGAGAAAATCTCCAACCTGACCGAGAAGCGACCTCGGGATCGCTGCATGGCAGGCAAGCACGTTGCCACTGAGCTAAACAGGCGGACACACCGCACAGCAATACTTCGGATGAGGGCGGTCAAGGGTAACCATTCTCTTTACTACACCCGCTGCATTATTTAAGTGTTCTGCCAGTGAATCGCAGTCTTCGAGCTTTCCCCACAAAATTATCTATGTGATAGTTCCAGTTCAAGCTATTCATAATTGTAACCTCTAACAAGGGAACCTCCCCATCGCACCCCCCACAGATTTAGTTATAAGTTGGCACAGTGGATAGGCCTTGATAAACTGAACACAGATCAATTGAGAAAACAGGAAGAAGTTGTGTGGAACTATGAAAAAATAAACAAAATATACAAACTGAGTAGTCCATGCGCAATGTATGCAACATTTAGGAGAGTTCCAGCTTACGAGCGCCGTGATCCCGTGGTTAGCGTGAGCAGCTGCGAAACGAGAGGTCCTCGGTTCGAATCTTCTCTCGAGAGAAAAGTTTCATTTTTTATTTTCAGATAATTATCAAAGTTCAGGCTCTCACACATAATTAACTTCGCTCTCCAAAATTCCAGGGCGTGTTCAGATTTGCTTGGACATATGCACAGTTTTACGGTCTACACACGGAAACATTTGAAAACGTAAAAAACATATGTTTTGACAGAGCACAGGGAAAAGTGGGCGACTGTGAAACGGTTGCATTCATTTATTGCAGTTTATGTGACAAACTCTTGTGTTTTCATCACTTTTTTGGGAGTGATTATCACATCCACAAGAAAACCTAAATCGTGCAAGGTAGAAGAATCTTTTTACCCATTCGCCTAGTGTGCAAGTTAGGTGGGTCGACAACATATTCCTGTCATGCCGTCACCAGTGTCTTATAGAATATATCGGACGTGTTTTCCTGTGGAGGAATCGGTTGACCTATGACCTTGCGATCAAATGTTTTCGGTTCGCATTGGAGAGGCACGTCCTTTCGTCTACTAATCGCACGGTTTTGCGGTGCGGTCGCAAAACACAGACACTAAACTTATTACAGTGAACAAAGACTTCAATGAACGAACGGACAGATCATAACTTTGCGAAAATAAAGAAAGAAAAACTTTTCATACAAGGGAAGACTTGAACCTCGGACCTCTCGTTCCACAGCTGCTCACGCTAACCACGGGACCAGGGCACTCCCGAGCTCAGACTCTCCTTGATGTTGCCTATCCTGCTCATGGACTACTCAGTTTGTATATTTTGTTTATTTTTTCATAGTTCCACACAACTTCTTCCTGTTTTCTTGATTGATCTGTGTTCAGTTTTTCGAGGCCTATCCACTGTGCCAACTTGTAACTAAATCTGAGGGGGGTGCGATGGGGAGGTTCCCTTGTAAGCATTTAGTCAGAGCCTCTCGATACCTGTGATTTATCGTGTAGTCGAAATTTAGCAGCTTACTTTCAACACTAACGAGGATGACCTCAGACATTTCGTTACACAGAGTTAATTGCCACTTTTAGCATCCTACAGATACCTTGTCTAAAACATTTTGCAATTGGTTTTCATCATCTGGTGACTACAAGACGGTAAATGTCAGCACCATCTGGAAACAATCTCAGAGAGCTGCTCAGATTGTCTCCCAATCGTTTATGTAGATCAGGAACGGCAGGGGCCCTGTAACACTTCCTTGGGGGACGCTCTAGATATTACTTCTATTTCACTCGTAAACTTTCCGTCAGTTATTACGACCTGTGTCCTTTCTGGCAGGAAATCACGAATATACTCAACTGAGATGATACACCATAGGCACGCAGTTTGATTAGAAGTCGCTTGTGATGAATGGTGTCAAAAGCTTTCTGGGAATCAAAAAATATGGAATCAATATGAAGTTCCTTGTCGGTACCACCCATTACTTCGTGAGAATAAAGAGCTACCTGTGCTTCGGAAGAAGGATACTTTCTGAATCCGTGTTGACAATTTGTCGATAAATCGAAATGGCTCTGAGCACTATGGGACTCAACTTCTGAGGTCATTAGTCCCCTAGAACATAGAACTAGTTAAACCTAACTAACCTAAGGACATCACACACACCCATGCCCGAGGCAGGATTCGAACCTGCGTCCGTAGCGGTCTCGCGGTTCCAGACTGCAGCGCCTAGAACCGCACGGCCAGTCGATAAATCGTTTCCTTCGAGGTGATTCGTAACGTTCGAGCACAGTATGTGCTCCAAAACCCTACAGCAAATCGATGTTAGTGACATGGGTTTGTAATCTAGCGGATTACTCCTGTTTCCTTTCTTGAGCATTGGTGTGAGTTGTGCAACTTTCTAGTCTCTGGTTACGCATCCTTCTACGGGTGAGCTGTTGTATATGATTGCTAAGTACGGAGCTTTTGTATCAGCATAAAGGAACCTGACTGTTGTACAACCTGCACCGGAAGCCTTGCCTTCCTTAGGTGTTTTAAGCTGTTTCGCTAAGCCGAAGGGCCGGCCGGAGTGGCCGTGCGGTTCTAGGCGCTACAGTCTGGAACCGAGCGACCGCTACGGTCGCAGGTTCGAATCCTGTCTCGGGCATGGATGTGTGTGATGTCCTTAGGTTAGTTAGGTTTAATTAGTTCTAAGTTCTAGGCGACTGATGACCTCAGAAGTTAAGTCGCATAGTCCTCAGAGCCATTTGAACCATTTTTTTGCTAAGCCGAAGATATTTACTTCTAAGTTACTCACACAGCAAACTGTATCAGTGAGAAGTTCCTACAGTCAACTCTATAATATTCCCTACCTCATGTCAGTGGGAAACGAGCAAATATACCTAAAAATATGCACTGAAGCGCCAAAGAAACTGATATGGGCATGCGTACTCAAATACAGAGATAGGTAAACAGGCAGAATACCGCGCTGCGGTCGGCAATGTCTATATAAAACAACAAATGTCTGGCGCAGTTATGAGATCTGTTACTGCTGCTACAATTGCAGGTTATCAAGATTTCAATGAATTTCAACGTGGTGTGGTCGGTTTTATAGTTCACTCCCGAGTGATAGGATACAGCATCTCCGAGGTAGCGATAAAGTGGGGATTTTTGCGAACAACTATTTCACGATAGTACCGTGAATATCAGGAATCCGGTAAAACTTCAAATCTCCGACATCGGTGCGGCCGGAAAAAGATCCTCCAAGAACAGGGCCATCGACGACTTAAGAGAATCGTTCAACGCGATGGAAGTGCAAGCCTTCCGCAAATTGCTGCAGAATTCAGTGCTGGGCCATCAACAAGTGTCAGCGTGCGAACGATTCAAAGAAACATCATCGATATGGGCTTTCGAAGACGAAGGCAAACTCGCGTACCCCTGATGACTGCTCGACACAAAGCTTTACGCCTCACCTGCGCCCGCCAACACCGACATTGCACTGTTGATGACTGGAAACATGTTGCAACGTAACCACGAGTCTCGTTTCAAACTGTATTGAGCGGATGGAGACAACCTCACGAATCCATGGACCCGACATGTCAGCAGGGGACTGGTCAAGCTTGTGAAGGCTCTGTAAAGGTGTGGGTCGTGTGCAGTTGGAGTGATATGAGACCCCTGATACGTCCAGATACGACTCTGACAGGTGACACGTACGTAAGCATCCTGTCTGATCACCTGCACCCATTCGTGTCCATCGTCCATTCCGACAGACTTGGGCAATTCCAGCAGGACAATGCGACACCGCACACGTCCAGAATTGCTACAGAGTAGCTCCAGGAACACTCTTCTGAGTTTAAACACCTCTCCAGACACGAACATTATTGAGCATATCTGGGGTGCCTTGCAACGTGCTGTTCGGAAGAGATATCCACCCCCTCGTACTCTTACGGATTTATGAACAACCCTGCAGGATTCATGGTGACAGTTCCCTCCAGCACTTCAGACATTAGTCGAGTCCAGGCCACTTCTTGCTGTGGCACTTCTGCGTGTTCGGGGGGTCCTAAACGATATTACGCAGGTGTACCAGTTTCTTTGGCTTTTCAGTGTATACCTGTATTCCTGCCCAGGAGATGATGGCGTTTCAATAGAGAGACTCAAAGCTGGAGTTAAATTAACACAACAGAAAGTTACAAAATCATCCACATAAATTTTGTGTTATCCATTTAGCCACTCGTATTTCTTAGCTGTACTACTACACTCCTGGAAATGGAAAAAAGAACACATTGACACCGGTGTGTCAGACCCACCATACTTGCTCCGGACACTGCGAGAGGGCTGTACAAGCAATGATCACACGCACGGCACAGCGGACACACCAGGAACCGCGGTGTTGGCCGTCGAATGGCGCTAGCTGCGCAGCATTTGTGCACCGCCGCCGTCAGTGTCAGCCAGTTTGCCGCGGCATACGGAGCTCCATCGCAGTCTTTAACACTGGTAGCATGCCGCGACAGCGTGGACGTGAACCGTATGTGCAGTTGACGGACTTTGAGCGAGGGCGTATAGTGGGCATGCGGGAAGCCGGGTGGACGTACCGCCGAATTGCTCAACACGTGGGGCGTGAGGTCTCCACAGTACATCGATGTTGTCGCCAGTGGTCGGCGGAAGGTGCACGTGCCCGTCGACCTGGGACCGGACCGCAGCGACGCACGGATGCACACCAAGACCGTAGGATCCTACGCAGTGCCGTAGGGGACCGCACCGCCACTTCCCAGCAAATTAGGGACACTGTTGCTCCTGGGGTATCGGCGAGGACCATTCGCAACCGTCTCCATGACGCTGGGCTACGGTCCCGCACACCGTTAGGCCGTCTTCTGCTCACGCCCCAACATCGTGCAGCCCGCCTCCAGTGGTGTCGCGACAGGCGTGAATGGAGGGACGAATGGAGACGTGTCGTCTTCAGCGATGAGAGTCGCTTCTGCCTTGGTGCCAATGATGGTCGTATGGTGTGGGGAGCGATCTCCTACACTGGCCGTACACCACTGGTGATCGTCGAGGGGACACTGAATAGTGCACGGTACATCCAAACCGTCATCGAACCCATCGTTCTACCATTCCTAGACCGGCAAGGAAACTTGCTGTTCCAACAGGACAGTGCACGTCCGCATGTATCCCGTGCCAACCAACGTGCTCTAGAAGGTGTAAGTCAACTACCCTGGCCAGCAAGATCTCCGGATCTGTCCCCCATTGAGCATGTTTGGGACTGGATGAAGCGTCGTCTCACGCGGTCTGCACGTCCAGCACGAACGCTGGTCCAACTGAGGCGCCAGGTGGAAATGGCATGGCAAGCCGTTCCACAGGACTACATCCAGCATCTCTACGATCGTCTCCATGGGAGAATAGCAGCCTGCATTGCTGCGAAAGGTGGATATACACTGTACTAGTGCCGACATTGTGCATGCTCTGTTGCCTGTGTCTATGTGCCTGTGGTTCTGTCAGTGTGATCATGTGATGTATCAGACCCCAGGAATGTGTCAATAAAGTTTCCCCTTCCTGGGACAATGAATTCACGGTGTTCTTATTTCAGTTTCCAGGAGTGTATATTTATTAGTAAAATGTGTTACTGTCACCTCTCTTTACGTTTACTATTTATATGTCTGTATATTTTGTAACTCCATATTCAGACATCTGTAGGACTGCCCAATCAATCGACCATTGAATACAGCGTTCAAATCAATTAGTATGCACATGAAGATACATTACGCAAGCTGTGACGGTACACCACATAAATATTGACATTTTTATCGGGTGTAAACCGTAGTCAACGTATTCTATAAATATAATTAGTATAAAAGATACAGTTAATGTTCTTGAAACAACTGACATGCAGCGATAATTTAAAAGTAGCATCTTTATTTAATGTCTATGAAAACAAAAAAGGATCGAAAAGGGACGCTATTGTACGGCCGAGGAGGAAGGACGTACTTTATGGTAAACACACTGTTTTGTTTCGCAATACGGAAGGCAGCCATTGAGCAGCTACACATATTTTATGTAAGTTATTCGGTATTCTGCTAAAATAAACTAATTATTGTTATCACAAAATGAATTTCTTTGTAATAGTTGTCACCTCAAATGGTCGCAGTGGCTAATTATTTTTAATAAGCATTTTTGTCAGTAATTTGCGCTGCGGTAAGCTCATCTTCCGATGCAGCCTCTGGTCGGCCATTACGCGCCGAAGTATTAATTTATTTTTCAAAGTGTTAACAGTAACTGTAAATGCGAGAGATTTCGTTGTAAGAACCTTTTTAAATTGCAACAGATAATTAATTTACGTTAAAGTTCATTTTTTAAATTACACAGATTCCATGACTTCAGTAAGTTTTATCTTGGCCGCTCCACGGCAGCAATCGAAATTCTCTCGAGCCTTGCTTTGCAATCAGTAAATAGAAATTAACAAAATTACATTCAATTCAGTTAACGGCAACTATATTTTAGTCATCACGTTTAAAATGTAAAGCTGGTACATGAATAACAGAGGCCCTTCAAGAACCCGTTTCATATTTACTTAAGCACGTAAGTAAAAGTGACAAGAAGAGATCATATGCCTGAGAGAAAGAATCATGCTCTAAAAAAAGAAAAATTCACCTGATCCTGATAAATAAAAAAATAAAAAATAACGTAACAAAGCATACCAAAAATCAAGGGCAAAGACATACGTAATCTCCTTCATTGATTTCAAAAAAGCATATGATTCGATTGGTAGAGAATCTCTGTTATCAGTCCTGGAAGAAATGGGTTTGGATAAGAAAACAACTAATATTATAAAAGCGACCCTTACAAATACATTTTCGAAAGTTAAATTTACGGGCGAACTATCGGAACCCTTTGAAATAAAAACGGGAGTGCGACAGGGCGATGGGCTCTCACCGTTGCTGTTCAATTGTGCGCTTGAGAAAGTAGTCAGAGAATGGAACACAAATATTAAGAGTGGTATAAGACTGGGTTGCAAAAAGAAGAACCTTAAAGTAAATTGCATTGCTTTTGCACATGATATGGCCCTGTTTGCTGAAACAATGGGAGAAACACGGGAGCAAATCCTTGAACTAAAGAAACAAGCAGCTAAAATTGGTCTTCACATCTCCTCTGAAAAAACTAACATATTGACAAACATCAAGCACTCATGTAAATACCTCAAAGTTCAAGAACAGAAGATTGAAATAGTAAAAGAATTCAAATATCTCGGAGAATGGATTACTTGAAATGCTGGGGAAAGCAAAGCAATGGAATCCAGAAAAAATAAACTTGAATTGGCCTTCCAACTAACAAAAAATACATACAACAAAAAATCCCTTTCATGGGGGTCCAAAATTACACATTACAAGACAGTGATTAAGCCAGAAGCACTGTATGCAGCAGAAACACTTAACATGAATTTCAAAGGCCAAATGGAGAAACTTGAGGTAAAGGAAAGAAAAATTTTAAGAAAAATCATTGGGCCAAAATTTCAAGACAATAAGATTATATCCATCAAAAATGAAACTCTCTACAAGAAAATTGAAAAGCTTTCAGATTCTATGCGAAAAAGGAGAATAAATTTTTATGGTCATCTTCTCAGAATGAATTCCAACAGATTAACTAAACAAATCTTTGACTTCTTCCGTAACCGAAAAACGAAGCCCAACTGGTTTAAAGAAACTGAGAAAGACCTAGTGGAATTAAAGATTTCAGAAAATTCACTTATTGATCGAACTGCTAAATTAATTACTAAAGATGAAAACATAAGGTTCCAAGACAAATCCACACAAAAGTCCAAATCCTTCATCTCGGAAGAAGAGAGGAGAAGAAGATCAGAAAGAATGAAGAAATACTGGGCCCTAAGAAAAGAACAACGCACAAAGAAATGATTGATCCAGCGTACCCCAAAGAGGGTGAAACGAAAGAAGAAGAAAGCCCACAATACATGTGTTTAGGTAATATCAACGTTCTGAACAGATATACTGGAGTCCAGGAACGTATTTCTGTCTGACACGAAGTGAGTCAGTTTATGTCATACAGCAGTGCATATTTCGAGATGAACATGGCTTTGCCTACAAAGTTCTTGACTGTCGCAAATGTATTCAATAAACAGGACGCCGATGACGGCCACCTCAAACATGGAACTCGGATTTCTGTAAGCAGCTGGCTCAATTTGAATCTTACCTGCTCATTGTTAGGTTCTTCACTGTGAATACAGTGAAGTTACATTTTGTGCATGATTATATGACTCCACTGCACTTAGTGTTGGTACGTATTTTACCTTGTAAATCTTAGCGTTCTCTATTGAAATTTGACGTATATGTTTGTGCACTGGCCGTTCAGGATTGCCTTGGTGTGTTTTTATTTTATCTTAGCGCTGAAGATGGTCACTCTGTGATTGAAATCGATATGCAGTAACAAAAAAGGTTTCAAATTTATAGAACCAATGTTGGAGTTTCTCTTGTTTGCAACACTTGTATCGCCATGCGGCACAAATTTCCCAACGGAATCCAATTTCAGGTATGGGCAGCATCACTCCAGCTATACACTGGAAAAACTAAACTGGAAATATCTGGCGAAAGAACAGAGGAAATGCACCTGACGGTTCTTAGAAAATACACTATAGAGTAATTTCATCAGCTGGTTGGACTGTCTAAGGAAAAAAGCCAAAGTTAATAGGTATTCGCTCACATTCTGTATCATGCAGGGTGGTCCATTGATAGTGACCGGACGAAATAAGCGTCAAACAACTAAAAAGAACGAAAATCGTCTAGCTTGATGGGGGAAACCAGATGGCGCCATGGCCGACCCGCTAGATGGCGCTGCCATAGGTCAAACGGATATCAACTGCGTATTTTTTAAATAGG
Source organism: Schistocerca americana (assembly GCF_021461395.2). Taxonomy (NCBI): domain Eukaryota; kingdom Metazoa; phylum Arthropoda; class Insecta; order Orthoptera; family Acrididae; genus Schistocerca; species Schistocerca americana. The sequence continues at coordinate 119,046,166 of NC_060129.1, forward strand.
AACCTCCATTTATTATTACATATTCGTGTAGTACGTAAAGAAATATGAGTGTTTTAGTTGGACCACTTTTTTCGCTTTGTGACAGATGGAGCCGTGATAGTCACAAACGTCTAAGTACGTGGTATCACGTAACATTCCGCCAGTGCGGACGGTATTTGCTTCGTGATACATTACCCGTGGTAAAATGGACCGTTTACCAATTGCAGAAAACGTCGATATCGTGTTGATGTATGGCTATTGTGATCAAAATGCCCAACGGCAGCTCGGTATCCTGGACGACATCATCCAAGTGTCCGGACCGTTCGCCGGATAGTTACGTTATTTAGGGAAACAGGAAGGGCTCAGCCACATGTGAAACGTCAACCACGACCTGCAACAAATGATGATGCCCAAGTAGGTGTTTTAGCTGCTGTCGCGGCTAATCCGCACATCAGTGGCAGACAAATTGAACAGATGTTTAGGACGACAGTAAAAAAAAAAAAAAAAAAAAAAATACTCTCGCATACGCCTGCTTTGCAAACGGCAAGACTCGCTTTCGTACAGTGGAAGCGGTAACTAAGCTTTGGTTTGGAACTGAAGGAAATTGAACTGTAGATTTATTATTTTGTTTCCCGTCCGCTCTCTTTCGTAGCGTTAAGTTGGCAGCATTTGGCTAGAAGCGTTGAGGGGGGGGGGAGGGGGGGGGGAAGGGTGCCACTCCTCCCCCCCCCCCCCCATTATCATAGCTCCTTTCTTGTGCCCGTGAGACTGTTAACCAAGCTTTGCCGCGAGTCGTTATTAACTTAATCTACAGAATGGACGAAATATTTCTATTGATTTCTAACTCCTAACACGATATACGACACCTCTTCTTTGTAACGGCAGACAGCAAAATTTAGTTGGTGTAGGGGAAGTGAAATTGATATACAGGGTGGTCCATTGATCGTGACCGGGCCAAATATCTCACTAAATAGGCGTCAAACGAAAAAACTTCAAACAACGAAACTCGTCTAACTTGAAGGGGGAAACCAGATGGAGCTATGGTTGTCCCGCTAGATGGCGCTGCCATAGGTCAAACAGGTATCAACTACCTTTTTTTATTAAATATTCGTGTAATACGTAAAGAAATACGAATATTTTAGTTGGACCACTTTTTTCGCTTTGTGATAGATGGCGCTGTAATATTCACAAACAAACGGCTCACGATTTTAGACGAACATTTGGTAACAGGTAGGTTTTTTTAAAGTAAAATACAGAACATAAGTACGTTTGAACATTTAACTTCGATTGTTCCAATGTGACGCATGTACCTTTCTGAACTTACCATTTCTGAGAACGCATGCTGTACAGCGTGATTACCTGTAAATACCACAATAATGCAATAAATGCTTGATATGATGTCCGTCAACCTCAATGCATTTGGCAATACGTGTAACGACATTCCTCTCAACAGCGAGTAGTTCGCCTTCCGTAATGTTCGCACATGCATTGGCCGGCCGCGGTGGCCGTGCGGTTCTGGCGCTGCAGTCCGGAACCGCGAGGCTGCTACGGTCGCAGGTTCGAATCCTGCCTCGGGCATGGGTGTGTGTGATGTCCTTAGGGTAGTTAGGTTTAAGTGGTTCTAAGTTCTAGGGGACTTATGACCTAAGACGTTGAGTCCCATAGTGCTCAGAGCCATTTGAACCATTTGCACATGCATTGACAATACGCTGACGCATGTTGTCAGGCGTTGTCGGTGGATCACGATAGCAAATATCCTTCAACTTTCTCCACAGAAAGAAATCCGCGGACGTCAGATCCGGTGAACGTGCGGGCCACGGTATGGTGCTTCGACGACCAATCCACTTGTCATGAAATATGCTATTCAATACTGCTTCAACCGCACGCGAGCTACGTGCCGGAGATCCATCATGTTGGAAGTACATCGCCATTCTCTAATGCAGTGAAACATCTTGTAGTAAAAGGATAGAACATTACGTAGGAAATCAGCATACATTGCCCCATTCAGATTGCCATCGATAAAATAGGGGCCAGTTATCTTTCCTCCCATAATGCCACACCATACATTAACCCGCCAAGGTCGCTGATGTTCCACTTGTCGCAGCCATCGTGGATTTTCCGATGCCCAATAGTGTATATTATGCCGGTTTACGTTACCGCTGTTGGTGAATGACGCTTCGTCGCTAAACAGAACGCGTGCAAAAAATCTGTCATCGTCCCGTAATTTCTCTTGTGCCCAGTGGCAGAACTGTGCACGACGTTCATAGTCGTCGCCATGCAATTCCTGGTACATAGAAATATGGTACATGTGCAATCGATGTTGATATAGCATTCTCAACACCGACGTATTTGAGATTCCCGATTCTCTCGCAATTCGTCTGCTACTGATGTGCGGATTAGCCGCGACTGCAGCTAAAACACCTACTTGGGCATCATCATTTGTTGCAGGTCGTGGTTGACGTTTCACATGTGGCTGAACACTTCCTGTTTCCTTAAATAACGTAACTGTCCGGCGAACGGTCCGGACACTTGGATGATGTCGCCCAGGATACCGAGCTGCCGTTGGGCATTTTGATCACATTAGCCATACATCAACACGATATTGACCTTTTCCGCAGTTGGTAAACGGTCCATTTTAACACGGTTAATGTATCACGAAGCAAATACCGTCCGCACTGGCGGAATGTTACGTGATACCACGTACTTACACGTTTGTGACTATTACAGCGTCATCTATCACAAAGCGAAGAAAGTGGTCCAACATTCATATTTCCTTACGTGCTACACGAATATGTAATAAAAATGTGGGTTCCTATTTAAAAAGCGCAGTTGATATCCGTTTGACCTATGGCAGCGCCATCTAGCGGGCCAACCATAGCGCCATCTGGTTTCGCACTTCAAGCTAGACGAGTTTCGTTCTTTGTAGTTTTTTCGTTAGATGCTTATTTTGTGAGATATTTGGCCCGGTCACTATCAATGGACCACCCTGTATACGAGACAAGAGAGAAGGATCATATTCCAACTGTTTATTGCAAACAAACTATAAAAGATAGAAACATTTGCTCATTTCTCTGTATAGAAGGTTCAATGTTTTAACACAGCTGCGCTGTTTTTGATTGCAGCAAAATGGAGACTACACGACGATAAAAAACCATTTTGTTTGTTGCAATTTGCGCTAAATCTACCAATTGTTCAAGTGCAACCTGCATTCCGCCGTCGATCCAGCAAGAAGCGCCTCTGCACAGATAGAGGGACGCCTAGAGTTCAGAGCTCTTTGAATCTTCTTGTATATGCAAAGCGAAGAGCAGTGGTCGGCGACGCACGCCTTATGAAAATGTTGAGGGTGTCCGAGATGCGTTCACGCTGAGCCCTCGTCAAATTCACAAGTCGGGCAGTCTAGGAGTTTCAGCTCGCTCAAATAAGGAAGTGGTGTGTTCAGAAACAAAGCCTGCATTATGAGGCCTTTCAATTTGCTGGTACTGCAGCAGTTTCGTTCTGGAGACCATAATAGACGGTACGAATTCTGTATTTCACTTCTCCAGGATTTGGCAGAGGACACATTTTCCGAACGACTTATCTTTTCTGACGAATCACCTACCGTGTAAAGTAAACCGCCATAATGTTAAAATTTGGGCGTCACCCAAATCCTAGCGTCGTGTTGGTTAAAAGCAGTCTTGGTTGCAATTTTTACACCAAGATCTGCATAACGCGTTCCCGTTAATGCTTACTACCTGAGCCCCCATCTTACTCTGTTACTCGCTCCTGTGAACAGGAACGCGCTATGCAGATCTTGGTGTCACTCGCGTCCATGTAGAAAAGTTTTTACTGAGTTTAACGAAGGCGATGCTGGGCCTGATATATTCGACGATGCCCTTTGGCTACACTGACTAAAGGATCCTTCTAAGAAATACCAAATTAAGATAACCTGAAGATGCCTAAATAAGGCGAAACGCGTAGTTGAAAAACAAAAAACTAAAATTGCAACCACGACTGTTTTTAACCAATACTGTTAAGCACTGGTTTGCTGTATACCACATTGGAAGAATTTCGTTAGCGTCGTGGTCTAACATGAAAGAGACTCACCGATACAGAATTGTTCGGCGTCATTTCTGTTCACAAGGTTTTATACCTGGATATGCTGCAAAACTGGTTGTTTTGTCAACTATACGAAGACTCCAGTGGTTTCATTGTTATACACGACAGTGCCCGGCCAGATTTGCACCTTGTAACGTATAGTAAGAAACAAAAACAACATATTATGTAGTAACGAGAAAATTATATGTATCATATTGTGTTATTGTATAAAATTATGTATTTTTTTTTTATTATTTATTTTTGAGAATATCTGCGTCGGCGAGTAATGAATCCGCCACAGACGATAAATGTCGAACAAAGATTAAAATAAGTAACTAGTATATAATACGTGACGAATAGCAATTTCTTTGTCTTCTTCATCTGGGAGTCGAGCGAGTAAGATATCCTGTGTCGTAGTAGCGAACGCTAGTGTAGCATTCTTTTGTCGAGACTAAGAGATGTACGCCATTACGTGTGAATTCATAAAGGTGTGTAACAATTGAAATATTTAAATGTTTTAATAGAGTTATGTAAATGAAAACTTGCATTATTAATTGTTAAAGCTTGCTTGCCTATTATCCCATCCAGTTGAGACATTTTTCAGTTATATAAACATTATCTGTGGTGCTGAGCTGCGTGGCGAACGAAAGAGCCGCTGCCGCGGCGTATTCAAACGACTTCCAATATAGTCTATCATACCGCAAGGAAGCGGTAAAGTAACAGTAAAATAATATTATTTCTTTTAGCTTCCAGACTTGCAGTGCAGATCAGCAGATTTTATGATGTGTTGCAGGTTGACGCGGGCTGCTGATAGTATATAACTCACAGTACAAATAAGTTAATGTACCGTCAAAATCTAATAGGAATCTTGCTGTGCTCCGTTCTGGTCTGGCAAACTTTATAGTGAAAACGTATTTTTTTAATAGTCTCATGTTCTTGTGCTAGTCGTGGTATTGAATGGTGTTTTACCGAGAAACAAAATCCACTGCAAAATTTTGTTGTTGAACGATCATACGAACTGTAACATCAGTGTTCATAACCAAGTAATTTCAATTTTCAATAACTATAAAGTAGGGAAGATATGTTGATTTTTAGAATGAGTTACAGTCACGAAAAAACGTTCCTTTAATTGTAGGCCAGATACAGAACAATAAGATCTCAATATATATATTTTGCTTTGTTAAAAGGTAATGATGATAAAGAAATTCAAAGCACGGCATTACTAACAGATATTTCGCGGCACTTTTCGTATATGCGATATTAAAAAACGCGAAAACCTTCAAATGCGGCACTGTCAACAACAGCATCCCACAACGTTCGAATGGAAGAGGTGAATAAGATCTTGTTCATTGCTTTTGCCCACCCAGGTCACCAGACCTCGTACCTTTTTTTCCATCGGGTTACATAAAACACAGTCTTTGTTCCACCTTTGGCAGCTGAGACAAGAGCTGAGACACTGAATTGTTGAAGCTGTCGATTCAATGAGCAGGGACCTGTTGATTCGTGTGTGGAATGGAGAGGACTATCGTTTCGAAGTTTCTCCAGCAACGCGTGGAGCTCATGTTGAGCGAGTGGTGTAATGTCTGTGTGAACATAAACTTTGTGTTTCTATCTTTCACAGTTCCTCTGCAATACACAATTGAAATTTCTTTCTTTCTCAGTCACCGTGTGCTTATCACGTAAACTCATTTGTAAAGGAATCAGACTCAGGCATTCAGTTGCGAAAGATACATTGTATATGAAACATTATTACAGTCTGGAGGACACTGATCATCCACGAGAGCTCTCCTGCCGCAATCTAAAACAAAGTACGTCTACAGGGTGGTCCATTGATAGTGGCCGGGCCAAATATCTCACGAAATAAGCACCAAACGAAAACACTACAAAGAACGAAACTCGTCTAGCTTGAAGGGGGAAACCAGATGGCGCTATCGTTGGCCCGCTAGATGGCGCTGCCATAGGACAAACGGATATCAACTGCTTTTTTTTTTTGTAGGAACCCCGATTTTTATTACATATTCATGTAGTACGTAAAGAAATATGAATGTTTTAGTTGGACCACTTTCTTTGAGATAGATGGCGCTGTAATAGTCACAGACGTATAAGTACGTGGTATCACGTAACATTCGGCCAGTGCGGACGGTATTTGTTTCGTGATACATTACCCGTGTTAAAATGGAGCGTTTACCAATTGCGGAAAAGGTCGATATCGTGTTGATGTATGGCTATTGTGATCAAACTGCCAAACGGGCGTGTGCTATGTATGCTGCTCGGTATCCTGGACGACATCATCCAAGTGTCCGGACCGTTCGCCGGATAGTTACGTTATTTGAGGAAACAGGAAGTGTTCAGCCACGTGTGAAACGTCAACCACGACCTGCAACAAATGATGATGCCCAAGTAGGTGTTTTAGGTGCTGTCGCGGCTAATCCGCACATCAGTAGCAGACAAAATGCACGAGAATCGGGAATCTCAAAAACGTCGGTGTTGAGAATGCTACATCAACATCAATTGCACCCGTACCATATTTCTATGCACCAGTAATATCCTGGCGACGACTCCGAATGTCGTGTTCAGTTCTGCCACTGGCCACAAGAGAAATTACGGAACGATGACAGATTTTTTACACGCGTTCTATTTAGCGACGAAGCGTCATTCACCAACAGCGGTAACGTAAACCGGCATAATATGCGCTATGGGGCAACGGAAAATCCACGATGGCTGCTACAAGTCGAACATCAGCGACCTTGGTGGGTTAATGTATGGTGCAGCATTATGGGAGGAAGGATAATTGGCCCCCATTTTATCGATGGTAATCTAAATGGTGCAATGTATGCTGATTTCCTACGTAATGTTCTACCGATGTTACTACAAGATGTTTCACTGCATGAGAGAATGGCGATGTGCTTCCAACATGGTGGATCTCCGGCACATAGCTCGCGTGCGGTTGAAGCAGTATTGAATAGCATATTTCATGACAGGTGGATTGGTCGTCGAAGCACCATACCGTCGCCTGCACGTTCACCGGATCTGACGTTCCCGGATTTCTTTCTGTGGGGAAAGTTGAAGGATATTTGCTATCGTGATCCCCTGACAACGCCTAACAACATGGGTCAGCACATTGTCAATGCATGTGCGAACATGACGGAAGGCGAACTACTCGCTGTTGAGAGGAATGTCGTTACACATATTGCCAAATGCATGAGGTTGACGGACATAATTTTGAGCATTTATTGCATTATTGTGGTATTTTCAGATAATCACGCTGTAACAGCATGCGTTCTCAGAAATGATAAGTTCACAAAAGTACATGTATCACATTAGAACAACCCAAATAAAATGTTCAAACGTATCTACGTTCTGTATTTTACTTTAAAAAACCTACCTGTTACCAACTGTTCGTCTAAAATTGTGTGCCATCTATCACAAAGCGAAAAAAGTGGTCCAACTAAAACATTCATATTTCTTTATGTAGTACACGAATATGTAATAAAAAGTGAGGGTTCCTATTTAAAAGAAAAAGGCAGTTGCTATCCGTTTGACTATGGCAGCGCCATCTAGCTGGCCAACCCTAGCGCCATCTGGTTTCCCCCTTCAAGCTAGATAAGTTTCGTTCTTTGTAGTTTTTTCGTTTGACACTTATTTCGTGTGATATTTGGCCCGGTCACGATCAATGGACTACCCTGTATATTACATTCCTAGATTTAATCGATCTTTTACGTGCATAAGTTTAGGCGTATTGAAACTGATTGCAGTTACCTTCCGTGTTACCGAGTATTCTCTTTATTAAACTGAGGAAGAAAAGTCAAAGGTAAAAGAAACATCGGACTCTTCACTTTCCCGTCTCCCTCCATATTTGTCGCCCCATCCCCGGTTCCTCCCTCTCGCGCCTCCTCTGATCCCTTCCCTCCACTCCCTCCCTCTGCTCCTTCCGTTTCTGCGGCCCCCGGTCGGGTGGTCGCCCGGAGGGCAACGGCCCACGCTCCACTCTCCGCCTTCGTCGTCATCTTCTTCACCGTCGCCTTCGCCATCGCCCTCACCGTCTCCGGCGCCGACTTCAGCCCCGGGACCTGCCACTCCCCGCCACATTCCAGTCACTCCCATCCCCCACATCTCCTCCGCCGCTGTCAAGCGCCCCAGTGGCACCCCTGCCTCCTCTATTCCCAAAAAGGCTCCGCCTCGTCCCCCCACCCATGATGCCATGGATGTCTCCCCGCCTGTCCCTGCCCCTTCCTCCTCCTCCTCCACCCCCTCCTCCTACCGCTACCTCCTCTCCCGTCATTCCTCCCTTCTTGAAGCCGGGAACCTCACCCTCTTCCTTCACCAGAATTTTCCTGGTGCCCCTATTTCCCTCCTCACCCCTCGCCGTGATTCGGTGCTCATCTCCTCCCCCAGCCCTACCCTCCACACAGACCTCCTTTCCCGCATCCCTGTCACCCGCTTTGGCCCTAATGCCTCCCTCAACCCTGCTCCTTCCCCGCCTCTCTCCCGCCATCCCCAACCCCCGCGTCGCCCGCCGACCCTCACCGCCGTGATCACTCGGCTTAGTCCGACGATCACGGAGGAGGAGGTGTTGGCGGAGCTTCAGGCACATCCCCATCTGGAGGTGCGTAGGTTCGTCACATCCACAATGCTGCCGGCCCCACCAGCCTTATGAGGGTCTTCTCCGACCATGCCCCCTCCATAGACCGTCTCCTGAAGGAGGGTGCCCTCCTTTTTAACCAACGTTATAAAGTTGACCCCTCCCGTTCCCCTCCTCAATCCCTCCTCTGCCAAAGGTGCTTGCGGTATAATGTGCACCCAACATCTGAGTGCCGCGAGGCCCCCACCTGCCTGCACTGTAGGCAAGCCCACTTTTTACAGCAGTGCCCCAATCTCCAGTCCCCCCTCCCCCTCCTGTAATACCTGTAACCTCCCTCATCCTACCTACTCACAGAAGTGTAAGGCCCGACCCCCTCCTACCACTCCCGAACTCACCGTTCCTGTCCGCCCTCTGGACGCCCCCACCCCTCCTGGCAATTCCCTTCGCCCACCCCCCACCGCTGAGGACATCATCAGGTTCCTCACCATCGTCCTTCAGAATGTTCATCCTTGTCAGCATCCACACACCCGCCAACAGATCTCCCTCGCCCCCCGTTCCATTTTCCAACTCAAAATGTACGCCACCTACTCCAACAACCAGGCCCATTTCACCTTCTCCCGTCTTGACACCCTCGTTTAAATTCCTGTCATGGCGTGACAGCACCGTATCCTTTTCGACAACATCCACTCCCTTCCCAGCAACAAGAACCTCTTTCTGCACACCCTTGCCACCCACCGCGTGGATGCCTTCCTCCTCAATGAAACCTTCCTCCAACCCCACCACACTGTCCACACTTCATCCTACCTCCTCCACCGCTCTGATAATCCCCTCCCAATTGCGCGTGGCGGAGTTGCCATTGGTCACCACCGCCAGATCCCTGTTCGGCTCCAACCTCTCCTTCCCGACCCCACCGAACACCTGATCCTTAGTCTCTTCTTCCCCGGCCTTACCGTTACCTGCGCCACCATCTATGTCCGCCCTAACGCCCCTATTCCCTTCGACTTCCTCTCCCACATTGACCATACCTTCTCCTCGTACGTGATCGCCGCCGACCTCAACATCCATAGTCGTTCCGCCGCCCAGTTACGGCGGTGGCATCGGTTCCTCTCCTCTCTTCACGGCGACCTCATCCCCATCCCCCAGCACACCCGTCCCGAAACCAACTCCACTCCCGATGTTATCCTTTCCTCCCCCAACCTCCTTGGCCGCATTACGGTGGATGTCCTGCAGTCTATTGGTAGCGACCATCACCCTGTCCTCCTCACCGTTTCAGAAGGTCGTCGCCCCCGCCCTGACCCTTGTAATGACCCTCCCCCTAAGTACATCCATGACTATTCCCGTGCCAACTGGAATGCCTACCGGGATACCCTTTCCACCCAGGTCGATAGCCACCCCTTCACCCACCACCACCCTGACGATGTAACCCGTGCCGCCACCTTTCTCAGGCAGACCTTGTCTGAGGCCATGGAGGCCTACATCCCTACTGTCGCCGTCCATGCCCACCGTCCTGCCTTACCCCCACAGGCTGTCCTCCTCCTCCGTGAATCCCGCCGTCTCTACCGTGCCTTCTTCCGCACGTGTGACCCAGACACATTATGACACCACCGGCAACTCCGGCGACACATTTGTAATTTGCTCGCAGCTAAGAAATGCCGGGACTGGCGACAGACATGCACCCGTTTAAATGCTACCCTACCTATCAACTCGTCCAAGTTCTGGTCAGCCTTCCGTCACCGTACCGGAACTAAACCCTCCCACTACTATCCTCTTCTCCATGATGATCACCCATTCCCTGACACCCTCAATAAGGCCAATCACTTTGCCTCCTACCTTTCCGATGTATTTTCCATCCCCAGCGATCCCCAGTTCGATTACTCCCTCTTCCCGGATGTCCGCGATCGAACTGACACCTCTGTATCTCCCCTTGCTCCTGGTTTCCAGTACTTGGACAACATTGCACACACAGAACTCAGTGCCCCTATCACTACACAGGATCTCATTGCTACATTCCCCACGAAACGCAACACCGCTCCTGGTCACGATCGTGTCACCTACCGTCACCTTCGTGAAGCTCCTGTCTCTTTCCTCTCCACCCTGGCCAGGCTCTACAATGTAGTCCTGTCCACCGGTTACTACCCCGACCTGTGGAAAACCTCCCGTATCCTCATGTTCCTTAAACCTGGCAAACCGCCGTCCACCGTCTCCTCCTACCGTCCCATCAGCCTTACCTCAGTCTTCAGCAAGGTCCTGGAATCTCTCCTCACCCGACACATCCACCGGCATCTCCGCCAGCACCGCCTCCTTACCGTTACCCAGTGTGGCTTTCAGCCGTCCTTCTCTTCTGACGACCTTCTCCTTCACCTCACTCGTCTCCTTTCCAACCAGCTTAATTCCCGTCGCTCCGCCATCTTCCTCTCCCTTGACCTCGAACAAGCTTATGACTGCATATGGCATTCCGGTCTCCTCTTCAAGCTCCAAACCTTCGCCCTTCCCATTAACTACGTCTGTCTGATCGGCTCCTTTCTCTCCCACCGTCCTTCCTATGTCACCATCCATAACACAGCTTCCTACACCTTTTTCCCCTCTGCCAGTGTGCCCCAAGGCTCCATCCTCTCACCCCTTCTGTACCTTTTGTACACGGCGGACATGCCGCCGCCGTCACCCCCCATCCACCTTCTCCAGTTCGCCGATGACACCGCCTTCCTTGCCCTTGCCCCACCCTGCAGCGTTCCCAACACCTTCTCCAATCCCATCTTGACCGGTTCACCGCTTGGTGCAACCAGTGGTTGCTCAAGGTCAATCCCTCCAAAATCCAGGCGATCATTGTAGGCAAAACCACCCCTTCCTTCCGCCTCCTCGATTTCTATCTCACCATCTATGGCCGTCCTATCGCCCTCTCTCCCACCCTTAAGTACCTTGGTGTCACCCTCGACCGTCGCCTCTCCTGGACTCCCCATCTCCGGACAATCCGAGCCAAGGCATGCTCCCGACTCCGTCTCCTCGAGCTCCTCTCCGGCCATACGTGGGGTCTGGACCCCTCCACCATCCTCCACACCTATAAATCTCTCATCCGCCCTATCCTTTGTTACGCCCATCCGGCCTGGATCTCCGCCCCCCCCACCTTTCATAAATCCCTCCAAATCCTTGAACGCCATGCTCTCCGCCTCGCCTATCGCATCCGTCTCCCCTCCCCCACATGGATCCTGTACGAATCCTGTACGATCTCATCCCCTTCCCCCACCTCCTCCTTTTCCTTGAAAAGATACGGATCCTGTACACCTCCCGCAAACTCGATCATCCTCATACGCTCGTCTCACCCATCCTCTCCCACCCCCGCCTGCTGCCGCGCCTGTATTCCCACGTCCCACCCAGTCTCCATCTCTCCACCCTCCTTACCCTCTCCCAAGGTGGCTTCTGCGAACTCCCCCTCCCTGATGATGTCCTCCTCCCCTCCATCTACCCCTCCTATCAACTTTGATCCTCCCCCCCCCTACTTCCTGTGTCCTTTCCTTTAGGCACCCTCCCTCCCTTACTTTTCCTTTTCCCCGTCCCCTCCCTCCACCCCTCTTCCCCCGGGCTTCGCCTCCCCCTTCCTCCCTTCCCCCCATCTCCCCTGCCCATGGCATCTGCTCTCCCACCCCCCCTCCTCCTCTCTTGGCAGGTCCCCGGACTCGTACACGGTTAGTGAACATTCACGCGCCGGAGATCAACGCCTCGTGTTCTGTGTGTGCCGTCGTTTTGTGCTTAAGTGGTTCAGTGTTATTCGTTTTGTGCACCTACGTTCACGTGTGACGATTTTCGTTTCTGTCTGTGTCCAAGTGTCTGAACAATTTTATCTTGGACTCTACGTCCGTGAACGGCACCTTGTATTTTAAAATGTGTTGTCTTCGTTTATATGTCCACCATGTTTTTTCTCCAGATGTCTCCATCTGTATATCTGTGTTTCTCTGCGGCCAAAGAGCGGTGTCGTATGCTGCTGCAGGCCTGCCTGTACTACAGGTTTCAAAATAACAATAAAGAAAAAAAAACATCGGACAGAGTTTAGTGGAGATCCTAATCTATGGTTGGAATGGTTCAATGAGCTCAGTGACAAAGATACCCACAGTGATGGCGCTGATTCAGAGACTGAGGATTCTGAAAACTGTCATGATTCAGGAACAGAACAAGAAATGTCAGAAAATGATGAATATGAGTCACACGGAGATGTAACTCAAGAAGATGCATTTTTTTTTAGGGAAAGATGGAATAACTAAATGGAGTAAAAATAAATATCCCACCAGCATTAGAAGCAGATCTTGCAATATTATTAGGCATTTGCCTGGACAAAAAAATCAAGCTCGTATAAAAAAGACAGAAATAGAAATTCTGAATTTGTTCTTGGATGAAAACATTATAAGTATTATGGCAACATGCACTAATATATACATCAATGAAGTTCGTGGTAACTTCTCTAGGGAAAGGGATGCTAAAGAAACCGATGCGACAGAGATCAGAGCTTTCATTGTTTATATCTGTGTCGATCTTTGAGATGTTCTTGGAAGAGTATAACGAAATTGTGCTGTAACTCGAAGGGAGACGGACTTGAGTCATGTTCCCAGAATGAGATTTTCACTCTGCAGCGGAGTGTGCGCTGATACGAAACTTCCTGGCAGATTAAAACTGTGTGCCCGACCGAGACTCGAACTCGGGACCTTTGCCTTTTGCGGGCAAGTGCTCTACCATCTGAGCTACCGAAGCACGACTCACGCCCGGCCTCACAGCTTTACTTCTGCCAGTACCTCGTCTCCTACCTTCCAAACTTTACAGAAGCTCTCCTGCGAACCTTGCAGAACTAGCGCTCCTGAAAGAAAGGATATTGCGGAGACATGGCTTAGCCACAGCCTGGGGGATGTTTCCAGAATGAGATTTTCACTCTGTAGAGCACTTGCCCGCGAAAGGCAAAGGTCCCGAGTTCGAGTCTCGGTCGGGCACACAGTTTTAATCTGCCAGGAAGTTTTGAGTCATGTTATTTATGCTTGAGTGAAAACCGATTAAGATTTCTCATGATAAGTCTCTCGCAGAGAGATTGATAAGTTGGCTGGTATCAGAGAGGTACTTGAACTATTCACGAACAATTGTCAAAAATATTTTTCACCTAGTGACATTTAGAGGAAACAGCCCATTCAGGCAATATATTCCTAGCAAACGTGCAAAGTATGGGTTAAAAGTGTTTTGCTTTGGTTGATATAAAAACAGCTTACACTTTGAATTTAGAACCGCACGTCGGTAAGCAAACCAGAGGAACCATATAATGCCAGTAATTAAGTTGAAGATATTGTTCTCCGAATGGTCGAACCGCTACAAGGTACAAGCAGAAATATTACTGGTGACAGCTTGCTTAGCAGTTTGTCTTTAGTCAAGAAACTTACAGGCGAAGAAACTGACATACGTCGGAACAGTACGAAAAAACAAGAGAGAAGTGTCGTAAGAATAACTACCAAAACGAGAAAGGGAGCCAAAATCATCTATGTTTGGATTTCAACAGGATTGCACATTGGTCTCATACTGTCCAAAGAAAAATACACTCCTGGAAATGGAAAAAAGAACACATTGACACCGGTGTGTCAGACCCACCATACTTGCTCCGGACACTGCGAGAGGGCTGTACAAGCAATGATCACACGCACGGCACAGCGGACACACCAGGAACCGCGGTGTTGGCCGTCGAATGGCGCTAGCTGCGCAGCATTTGCGCACCGCCGCCGTCAGTGTCAGCCAGTTTGCCGTGGCATACGGAGCTCCATCGCAGTCTTTAACACTGGTAGCATGCCGCGACAGCGTGGACGTGAACCGTATGTGCAGTTGACGGACTTTGAGCGAGGGCGTATAGTGGGCATGCGGGAGGCCGGGTGGACGTACCGCCGAATTGCTCAACACGTGGGGCGTGAGGTCTCCACAGTACATCGATGTTGTCGCCAGTGGTCGGCGGAAGGTGCACGTGCCCGTCGACCTGGGACCGGATCGCAGCGACGCACGGATGCACGCCAAGACCGTAGGATCCTACGCAGTGCCGTAGGGGACCGCACCGCCACTTCCCAGCAAATTAGGGACACTGTTGCTCCTGGGGTATCGGCGAGGACCATTCGCAACCGTCTCCATGAAGCCGGGCTACGGTCCCACACACCGTTAGGCCGTCTTCCGCTCACGCCCCAACATCGTGCAGCCCGCCTCCAGTAGTGTCGCGACAGGCGTGAATGGAGGGACGAATGGAGACGTGTCGTCTTCAGCGATGAGAGTCGCTTCTGCCTTGGTGCCAATGATGGTCGTATGCGTGTTTGGCGCCGTGCAGGTGAGCGCCACAATCAGGACTGCATACGACCGAGGCACACAGGGCCAACACCCGGCATCATGGTGTGGGGAGCGATCTCCTACACTGGCCGTACACCACTGGTGATCGTCGAGGGGACACTGAATAGTGCACGGTACATCCAAACCGTCATCGAACCCATCGTTCTGCCATTCCTAGACCGGCAAGGGAACTTGCTGTTCCAACAGGACAATGCACGTCCGCATGTATCCCGTGCCACCCAACGTGCTCTAGAAGGTGTAAGTCAGCTACCCTGGCCAGCAAGATCTCCGGATCTGTACCCCATTGAGCATGTTTGGGACTGGATGAAGCGTCGTCTCACGCGGTCTGCACGTCCAGCACGAACGCTGGTCCAACTGAGGCGCCAGGTGGAAATGGCATGGCAAGCCGTTCCACAGGACTACATCCAGCATCTCTACGATCGTCTCCATGGGAGAATAGCAGCCTGCATTGCTGCGAAAGGTGGATATACACTGTACTAGTGCCGACATTGTGCATGCTCTGTTGCCTGTGTCTATGTGCCTGTGGTTCTGTCAGTGTGATCATGTGATGTATCTGACCCCAGGAATGTGTCAATAAAGTTTCCCCTTCCTGGGACAATGAATTCACGGTGTTCTTATTTCAATTTCCAGGAGTGTAGTTGTGGTGTTGTCAAGCATGCATTTGGATGACGCTATAGATCGTTCAACAGGGGAACAAAATAAACCTGAAATGATTACTTTCTATAGCATGTCAAAAGTGGGGGTAGATCTTTTAGATCAGATTTGTCAGATGAACAATGTGCCACGTAATACAAGAAGGTGGCGTATGGTACTGTTTTACAATAATTTGAACACTGCAGCCATAAATGCTTTATGCATATGTAAATACCACCGCATGGCTTCAAATCAGGAAGTAAAAAGAGTTGATTTTATAGAAAAAAATCAGCTGGGAACTAATAAATCCTCAAATAGAGCGACGTTCCCTTATTGACAGCCTTCCATGTGAGATTCAGAGGAGGGCTCAATTACTGGTAGGCACTCAAGGAATTGTGGAACAGCCATTAAAATCAACGGGATCACGTCGATGGTGTTATATATATGGAAGAGAACGAAATAAAACAATTCGTAAATTGTGCACTACATGCAACAACTGGACATGTGTAGGTCGTCTGAAAGATATATGTGTAAACTGTATTGTCAAATAACGTGCTCTTTATTTCAATTTTCTTTGCACTTTGTCACTAAATTACTCTCTGTATATGCTTATTAGTTTCGTCGTTGTTTTGAAATAAACATTTCCATGTTCTTTTGATAAATAGTTGCATTGTTACACACTCCACAGTACTTACATGGAAAACGGATGTAAATTTGTTATTTTGAAATGTAACTTTATTAAATTATTGCACAAACTACTTCAAACGTTAGGATATATTTGTACGAATATTAAACGTATTATATTTAGATTTAATAAAAAAAATCATAAAATCACTCATGAAGACCGTCCTAAGTTTACAAATACACTCCTGGAAACGGAAAAAAGAACACATTGACACGGGTGTGTCAGACCCACCATACTTGCTCCGGACACTGCGAGAGGGCTGTACAAGCAATGATCACACGCACGGCACAGCGGACACACCAGGAACCGCGGTGTTGGCCGTCGAATGGCGCTAGCTGCGCAGCGTTTGTGCACCGCCGCCGTCAGCGTCAGCCAGTTTGCCGTGGCATACGGAGCTCCATCGCAGTCTTTAACACTGGTAGCATGACGCGACAGCGTGGACGTGAACCGTATGTGCAGTTGACGGACTTTGAGCGAGGGCGTATAGTGGGCATGCGGGAGGCCGGGTGGACGTACCGCCGAATTGCTCAACACGTGGGGCGTGAGGTCTCCACAGTACATCGATGTTGTCGCCAGTGGTCGGCGGAAGGTGCACGTGCCCGTCGACCTGGGACCGGACCGCAGCGACGCACGCCAAGACCGTAGGATCCTACGCAGTGCCGTAGGGGACCGCACCGCCACTTCCCAGCAAATTAGGGACACTGTTGCTCCTGGGGTATCGGCGAGGACCATTCGCAACCGTCTCCATGAAGCTGGGCTACGGTCCCGCACACCGTTAGGACGTCTTCCGCTCACGCCCCAACATCGTGCAGCCCGCCTCCAGTGGTGTCGCGACAGGCGTGAATGGAGGGACGAATGGAGACGTGTCGTCTTCAGCGATGAGAGTCGCTTCTGCCTTGGTGCCAATGATGGTCGTATGCGTGTTTGGCGCCGTGCAGGTGAGCGCCACAATCAGGACTGCATACGACCGAGGCACACAGGGCCAACACCCGGCATCATGGTGTGGGGAGCGATCTCCTACACTGGCCGTACACCACTGGTGATCGTCGAAGGGACACTGAATAGTGCACGGTACATCCAAACCGTCATCGAACCCATCGTTCTACCATTACTAGCCCGGCTTGGGAACTTGCTGTTCCAACAGGACAATGCACGTCCGCATGTATCCCGTGCAACCCAACGTGCTCTAGAAGGTGTAAGTCAACTACCCTGGCCAGCAAGATCTCCGGATCTGTCCCCCATTGAGCATGTTTGGGACTGGATGAAGCGTCGTCTCACGCGGTCTGCACGTCCAGCACGAACGCTGGTCCAACTGAGGCGCCAGGTGGAAATGGCATGGCAAGCCGTTCCACAGGACTACATCCAGCATCTCTACGATCGTCTCCATGGGAGAATAGCAGCCTGCATTGCTGCGAAAGGTGGATATACACTGTACTAGTGCCGACATTGTGCATGCTCTGTTGCCTGTGTCTATGTGCCTGTGGTTCTGTCAGTGTGATCATGTGATGAATCTGACCCCAGGAATGTGTCAATAAAGTTTACCCTTCCTGGGACAATGAATTCACGGTGTTCTTATTTCAATTTCCAGGAGTGTATACCGTTTGCTTTGTGGATGGCACCTGTCATCCGCGCGAGTGACCACGTCACGAATTTTCGCGAGAGTAACGGAGGGTTAAACAGTCGTCGGGGGAGGTGGTTTAGCGTTAGTCAATGCCGATTCATAATTTTTTTTATTTTTAGAAAATACTTCTGACGTGCGGCCGACTTTTTTGCAGCGCAGAGACTAGAGATGCGTCGTATTCACGGAAGCGTGTAACGCAAAAGAAAATAAATGTGAGAAGAAGAGAAGCGGCCGTTGAAAACTTTATTATTGCGTCATGGCTATAGCGGGAATGAAGTTTCGGAATGTCGTTATTACGCTTGGCAGACGCGCGCGGCATCTCCTGGTAGCAGCTAGTCATTCACAACGCGGTTCCACTCGTTCGCCGCTAGATGGCAGCGCCGGCGGCGGTCGCCGCTCCTATGTGCTCTTCTAATTAACTGCGTGTAAGCGGAGCTACGTAATCCCTCTGTGCCCCCCACCACCGGCCCGCAATCACGGTCCGTGGCTGGGGTGAGAGAACAGGGGGTTAGCTCCCCCTGCGTGTACCCGTCAATTAACTTTTCCTTCGCCGTCAACCGTTACATGACGAGATACGCTCACTTTGTTACAAGGCTTCGCTCGGACAGCACGTCGGCTAATTTCAGCGCTCTGGGCCCGACGTCATAGTATGTGACGTGTG
Organism: Schistocerca americana; assembly: GCF_021461395.2. Classification (NCBI taxonomy): domain Eukaryota; kingdom Metazoa; phylum Arthropoda; class Insecta; order Orthoptera; family Acrididae; genus Schistocerca; species Schistocerca americana. Next base: position 119,064,749 of record NC_060129.1, read on the forward strand.
CTTCGCATTATCACGTTGCAATTTTTTCTGCGAGGGAGAATAAGGGGATGGGGAGAGAGTGAAGTCTTTGAAAGACAAAGGATCCTTTTTTTCAACATTTACTATAGAGGCTGTCCACGAAAGGCCTCAATGAAAGAAAAAGATACAAAATCCTATGCGGTTTGTGGTGTCATGTAAAGCAACTCAAAAAGTTTTGTGTAGATTTTTTTCCAAGCTATTTCTTTTGTTCCACATTCTAAGTTGTATCTATTTATTGGCATCGTAAAACCTGCTCTCCTGTGTCTCTAAAGCAAGTAGTACATCAGCACACTGAATATTCTCTACATCATAGATTACATTTTTTCCTAAATTATAAAGATGTAACATTAAGTTACAAAATTATACAATAAAACTTAATAAGTATACATTTATAATTTAATAATCAGTTAGGAAGAAAAAAATGAAAGTAAGTAACGAAAATTAGGAAACGTATTTTTTACTTCTTATGTAAATTTGCCTAGCTAATTGCGGTTACCTCAGTATATCTCTGGGTTTTTGCCTGCGCTGTGTGGAAAAATAGCGTACATTTCAACCAACTGTAATCAACTGTCCACGTGTTTAGCGACTCGGCAAAAACATCGAATCATCGCAATTATTACTTTTAATAACCAATATATTTATATTAAAATTAAATTAAAACTTATTACGAAACACTACACAACACTTTCCTGATAAAGCAGTGTTTGTCTTTTCCTCCCACCGGTACTACCACCGTCTTTTCACGCCTCCTCATCATTCGCAAGTTCCCTCTGTCATTGCCTCTCTTCTCTAGACGTTTCTTACATACGTATGCCTTTCTGATACATGTTCCGAACTTGTTTAGCTTATTCTTAGATATATTGTTCGTGACTACGTTCCGTAGCTGTGGAATGTGTCAGGATACCTATTTAGGAGCCGGCCGGAGTGGCCGTGCGGTTCTAGGCGCTACAGTCTGGACCCGAGCGACCGCTACGGTCGCAGGTTCGAATCCTGCCTCGGGCATGGATGTGTGTGATGTCCGTAGCTTAGTTAGGTTTAATTAGTTCTAAGTTCTAGGGGACTGATGACCACAGATGTTTTGCCCTGGTGGTCGTTCATGACTTCTAGCACGTGAGCACTACATGCATAGGGGATAGCTCGATTACAGTCACTTGATAGTTGACATCCACGGGCTGTAGCTGATTTCCTCCAATCAGAGAACGCGACATCACGCCGGAACCGCCCACCGTTGCCAAACTGCTGCCTCAAATGGTCAGTTCACCTTGTCTGGTTGTCTTTCTTCTTGTGTTTGGATTCCGAATCCTGGACCTGGCCATTTGATTTCGTATTTAATCACACGTAATAACCACAAAACAACGAACACACATACACTCTCTTTCCCTCTCTGTCTCCCTCTGTCGGTCGGAGTGGCCGAGCGGTTCTGGGCGCCAAGTCTGGACCGCGCGACGCTACGGTCGCAGGTTCGAATCCTGCCTCGGACATGGATGTGTGTGATGTCCCTAGGTTAGTTAGGTTTAAGTAGTTCTACGTTCTAGGGGACATGACCTCAGAAGTTAAGTCCCATAGTGCTCAGAGCCATTTGAATCATTTGAACCTTATGATCGTCCTTGACTGTACTTGACACAGCTTGGCTTCCGGCCCACGTGAAACGAAATCCAATGAGATTCAAGCAAGCGCGGAAGAATACTCGGCGTAATGTGTACATCAGGTTTATTATTATGATGAACAGAGGATAACATGAGGATGTTTATAGTTTTATGACCGTTCTGCCGTTTGCACAAAAGCTCCAATTACAGAAATCTCTGTTAAATGGCTTCCTCCACCCAGTTTCCGCCACCTGGCTGACTTCCACACTCCTAAACATCCGTAGGTCCACTATTTCCGATGTGGGAACGTGAAGGGACACGTACAACAGAAACGCGTACGAGACGACCTCGTCTGTTGACTGACGAAGACCGCCGACAGTTGAAGAGGGTCGTAATCCAGACCATCACACAGGAATTCCAAACTGCATCAGGATCCACTGCAAGTACTATGACAGTCAGGCGGGAGGTGAGAAAACTTGGATTTCATGGTCGAGCGGCTGCTCATAAGGAACACATCACTCCGGTAAATGCCAAACGACCCCTCGCTCGGTGTAAAGAGGATAAACATTGGACGATTGAACAGTGGAAATACGTTGTGTGGAGTGACGAATCACGGTACACAATGTGGTGATCCGATGGCAGGGCGTGCGTATGGCGTCATCTGCCAGCGTGTGTAGTGCCAACAGTAAAATTCGGAGGCGGTGGTGTTATGGTGTGGTCGTGTTTTTTTGTTGTTGTTTTGCATGGCACTATCAAACCTTCCCACTGTTGAAGAGCAGTTCGGGGATGGCGATTGCATCTTTCAACACGATCAAACAGCTGGTGATAATGCACGGCCTGTGGCGGAGTGGTTACACGACAATAACATCCCTATAATGGACTGTCCTGCACAGAGTCCTGACCTGAATCCTATAGAACACCTTTGGGATGTTTTGGAACGCCGACTTCGTGTCAGGCCTTACCGACCGACATCGATACCCCTCCTCAGTGCAGGATTCCGTGAAGAATGGGATGCCATTCCCCAAGAAACCTTTTAGCACCTGATTGAACGTATGCCTGCGAGAGTGGAAGCTGTCATCAAGGCTGAGGGTGGACCGATACCATATTGAATTCCAGCATTACCGACGGAGGGCGCCACGGACTTGCAAGTCATTTTCAGTCAGGTGTCCGGATACTTTTGATCACATAGTGTATGAATGTTAATCTGACTGGCAGAGTAGCTAAAGTGAGAGAGTGGCTTGCCACCTTTCAGCTGTACGTTCTGCCTTTGCTACCCTTACAATACGACGATTCCGGCGGGTGTCTGTGTTGCGTCAACACCTAGAAGCTCGCCATGGGTGCGAGAATGTTCACGTGACCAGTGATATCAGCACCATTGTTGCACAACTGACACAGAACGTCCAATTCGTGTTGTACACTCCTGGAAATGGAAAAAAGAACACATTGACACCGGTGTGTCAGACCCACCATACTTGCTCCGGACACTGCGAGAGGGCTGTACAAGCAATGATCACACGCACGGCACAGCGGACACACCAGGAACCGCGGTGTTCGCCGTCGAATGGCGCTAGCTGCGCAGCATTTGTGCACCGCCGCCGTCAGTGTCAGCCAGTTTGCCGTGGCATACGGAGCTCCATCGCAGTCTTTAACACTGGTAGCATGCCGCGACAGCGTGGACGTGAACCGTATGTGCAGTTGACGGACTTTGAGCGAGGACGTATAGTGGGCATGCGGGAGGCAAGGTGGACGTACCGCCGAATTGCTCAACACGTGGGGCGTGAGGTCTCCACAGTACATCGATGTTGTCGCCAGTGGTCGGCGGAAGGTGCAGGTGCCCGTCGACCTGGGACCGGACCGCAGCGACGCACGGATGCACGCCAAGACCGTAGGATCCTACGCAGTGCCGTAGGGGACCGCACCGCCACTTCCCAGCAAATTAGGGACACTGCTGCTCCAGGGGTATCGGCGAGGACCATTCGCAACCGTCTCCATGAAGCTGGGCTACGGTCCCGCACACCGTTAGGCCGTCTTCCGCTCACGCCCCAACATCGTGCAGCCCGCCTCCAGTGGTGTCGCGACAGGCGTGAATGGAGGGACGAATGGAGACGTGTCGTCTTCAGCGATGAGAGTCGCTTCTGCCTTGGTGCCAATGATGGTCGTATGCGTGTTTGGCGCCGTGCAGGTGAGCGCCACAATCAGGACTGCATACGACCGAGGCACACAGGGCCAACACCCGGCATCATGGTGTGGGGAGCGATCTCCTACACTGGCCGTACACCACTGGTGATCGTCGAGGGGACACTGAATAGTGCACGGTACATCCAAACCGTCATCGAACCCATCGTTCTACCATTCCTAGATCGGCAAGGGAACTTGCTGTTCCAACAGGACAATGCACGTCCGCATGTATCCCGTGCCACCCAACGTGCTCTAGAAGGTGTAAGTCAACTACCCTGGCCAGCAAGATGTCCGGATCTGTCCCCCATTGAGCATGTTTGGGACTGGATGAAGCGTCGTCTCACGCGGTCTGCACGTCCAGCACGAACGCTGGTCCAACTGAGGCGCCAGGTGGAAATGGCATGGCAAGCCGTTCCACAGGACTACATCCAGCATCTCTACGATCGTCTCCATGGGAGAATAGCAGCCTGCATTGCTGCGAAAGGTGGATATACACTGTACTAGTGCCGACATTGTGCATGCTCTGTTGCCTGTGTCTATGTGCCTGTGGTTCTGTCAGTGTGATCATGTGATGTATCTGACCCCAGGAATGTGTCAATAAAGTTTCCCCTTCCTGGGACAATGAATTCACGGTGTTCTTATTTCAATTTCCAGGAGTGTATTTCTTCGAAAGGGCCATCCTGCCACTCGGAAGGCCACAATTTGACCCCTTTCAAACTCGCTCAGTTGGCTGTAGGAAGCACGAGTGCATTGCGTGGCATGGTCGCCTGCTCGCTTCACACGTTTGGGCCACACTGTGCCTTTAGGCTTTGAGCATTCCCTATCAAAGGGTAGACACAGGTGGCGCTCTGGTAGCTATGCCACTACGCCATCTGTCGGCGGACGACGACGATACCATTATCACTACATCTACTGTCCTCTAGATGGAATACGCCGTCATTGGACAAAAATCGACGTTGTTTTTTCAACTGTACTGGACTTCTGCCGGGCCACTCACGGTTCGCACATCGAATGCCTGTCAAAAAAAAAAAAAAAAAAAAAAAAAAAAAAAAAAAAAAAAAAAAACCACTTTCAGACTTTCTCTGGCAGTGTATTCTTCAAATTTAGTTTTGCACTCCGTCTTCAGGTCATAAGTGGCCCATCGGGACCGTCCGACCGCCGTGTCATCCTCATTGAGGATGCGGATAGGAGGGGCGTGTGGTCAGCACACCGCTCTCCCGGCCGTTATGATGGTATCCTTTGATCGGAGCCGCTACTATTCGGTCGAGTAGCTCCTCAATTGGCATCACGAGGCTGAGTGCACCCCGAAAAATGGCAACAGCGCATGGCGGCCTGGATGGTCACCGATCCAAGTGCCGGCCACACCCGACAGCGCTTAACTTCGGTGATCTCACGGGAACCGGTGTATCCACTGCGGCAAGGCCGTTGCCCCAAATTTAGTTTTGAATGACCATTTTTTTCTGTAACTTCTGAGGGCCGGTCTTAGGCTGAATGTGAAGAATACGAAAATTATGGCAACTACACCTACCAATTCGTGGGATATAGCAGGAGAAACCATGGAGGTAGTGACCACATTCAGGTATCTCGGTTCCCAGATCTCTGCTGATGGCGACTGCAGCCTTGAAATCCGGAGACGCCTGTTGCTCGGTAGACAGGCGATGTCAAACCTTGACAAGGTTATAAGGTCCAGAGATATAACACTAGCAACAAAGATCCGTATTGTGAAGGCTATGGTCTTTCCAGTTGTGATGTATGGATGTGAGACTTGGACCATTAGAGAGGCTGAACGGCGAAGAATTGACTCCTTCGAATTGTGGTGTTGGAGGAAACTTCTCAGAGTTCCATGGACTGCAAAAAGAACCAACAGATCAATATTGGAGCAAATTAAACCAGATTTCTCCCTGGAAGGTCTAATCTTAAAACAAAAGCTGACCTACTTTGGACACACAATGCGAAGGCACCCTCGCTGGTAAAAACATTAATGCTGGGGAAGATTGAAGGAACTAGAAGAAGAGGACGTCAGAGGATGAGATGGATCGCAGGCATCACAGAAGCAATGTGTTCCAACCTGGAAGGTCTACGCGGGAAAGTGCAAGACAGGAAAAAGTGGCGTGATTTGGTTCATGGGGTCACGAAGAGTCGGAACCGACTAAAAGAATAGATAGATAGATAGAGAGAGAGAGAGAGAGAGAGAGAGAGAGAGAGAGAGAGAGAGAGAGGAAGAGACATAAATTCTGGGAACACATTCAACTGTTTATTGCACAAGAACGAAACATTGTACAGATTTCATACATATGTCATTTTGAAGAGAAACCCTGTACTTTTTTTTTTTCGTGTATACCGCCATAGTGTAGTTTCGTAATTTGCCGATAGTCGGCGCTAGTCGGAAACGTGGCAAGTTCAGGTGCGGAGCGAGCTTTCTGTGTGTTGGAGTTCGACAAACACAAGTGTGCTACAGCTGTTCAACGGATGTTTAGAACCAAGTACGGTAAGAAGCCACAAACAAGGAAGGCCATTTACCACTGGCACTATAAATTTGTTACGACGGGTTGCTTGCGCCCGGCAAAGAGAAGCGGACGTCCCAGTGTGAGTGAAGTGAATGTGGAGCGCATACGAGAGACATTCGTAAGGAGTCCAAAGAAATCGGTGTGTCGTGCATACCGTGATCTCGCAATGCCTCAGATGACAGTGTGGAAAGTCCTGCAACAGAAGCCGTCTGTGAAGCCACTCAAGTTGTAGCTCGTGTAGAACCTCAATGACGACGACGAAGACAAGCGTTTCGAGTTTTGTTCGCAGTTGCAACAATTGAATGAGGATGAAAATGTCATTGTTGATCGCTTAATTTTTTAGCGACGAAGCCACTTTTCACACTAATGGGAAAGTGAACAGGCGTAATTGACGAATCTGGGCTACAAAGCATCCACACGAATGCATTAAATTTGAGCGTGATTTCTCCAAAAGTAAATGTTTTTTGTGCCTTGTGACGTCGAAATCTGTACGGGCCATTCTTCTTCGCCGAGAGCACTGTCACTGGATATTCCTACTTGGACATGTTGCAGCAATGGCTGATGCCTCAAATGCAATCGGACTCTCCGTTCATCTTTCAGCAGGATGGGTTGGTTGGTTTGTTGGGGGAAGGAGACCAGACAGCGAGGTCATCGGTCTCATCAGATTAGGGAAGGATGGGAAAGGAAGTCGGCCGTGCCCTTTGAAAGGAACCATCCCGGCATTTGCCTGGAGCGATTTAGGGAAATCACGGAAAACCTAAATCTGGATGGCCGGACGCGGGATTGAACCGTCGTCCTCCCGAATGCGAGTCCAGTGTCTAACCACTGCGCCACCTCGCTCGGTCTCAGCAGGATGGGGCTCCACCCCATTTACATAGTGAAGTCCGTGGGTACCTGAACATGGAGCTGCCGCATCGATGGATCGGCCGTGCTACAGAAGGGGACAGCTGTTTCATGAAATACATTAATCGCCAGGTCCTGATGGGATTCCAATTCGGTTTTACCGAAAGTACGCTACTGCATTGGCTCCTTACTTAGCTTGCATTTATCGCAAATCTCTTGCCCAACGTAAAGTCCTGAGCGACTGGAAAAAAGCGCAGGTGACGCCTGTATATAAGAAGGATAGAAGGACGGATCCTCAAAATTACAGACCAATATCCTTAACATCGGTTTGTTGTAGGATTCTCGAACATATTCTCAGTTCGAATATAATGAATTTCCTTGAGTCAGAGAAGTTGCTGTCCATGCAACAGCACGGCTTTAGAAAGCATCGCTCCTGCGAAACGCAACTCGCCCTTTTTTCACATGATATCTTGCGAACCACGGATGAAGGGTATCAGACGGATGCCCTATTCCTTGACTTCCGGAAAGCGTTTGACTCGGTGCCCCACTGCAGACTCCTAACTAAGGTACGAGCATATCGGACTGGTTCCCAAGTATGTGACTGGCTCGAAGACTTCTTAAGTAATAGAACCCAGTACGTTGTCCTCGACGGTGAGTGTTCATAGGATGTGAGGGTATCATCTGGAGTGTGGTAGGTCCGCTGTTGTTTTCTATCTACATAAATGATCTTTTGGATAGGGTGGATAGCAATGTGCGGCTGTTTGCTGATGATGCTGTGGTGTACGGGAAGGTGTCGTCGTTGAGTGACTGTAGGAGGATACAAGATGACTTGGACAGGATTCGTGATTGGTGTAAAGAACGGCAGCTAACTCTAAATATAGATAAATGTAAGTTAATGCAGATGAATAGGAAAAAGAATCCCATAATGTTTGAATACTCCATTAGTAGTGTAGCGCTTGACACAGTCACGTCGATTAAATATTTGGGCGTAACATTGCAGAGCGATATGAAGTGGGACAAGCATGTAATGGCTGTTGTGGGGAAGGCGGATAGTCGTCTTCGGTTCATTGGTAGAATTTCGGGAAGATGTGGTTCATCTGTAAAGGAGACCGCTTATAAAACACTAACACGACCTATTCTTGAGTACTGCTCGAGCGTTTGGGATCCCTATGAGGTCGGATTGAGGGAGGACATAGAAGCAATTCAGAGGTGGGCTGCTAGATTTGTTACTGGTAGGTTTGATCATCACGCGAGTGTTACGGAAATGCTTCAAGAACTCGGGTAGGAGTCTCTGGAGGAAAGGAGGCGTTCTTTTGGTGAACCGCTACTAAGGAAATTTAGAGAACCAGCATTTGAGGCTGACTGCAGTACAATTTTGCTGCCGCCAACTTACATTTCGCGGAAAGACCACAGAGATAAGAGTGATTAGGGCTCGTACCGAGGTATATAGGCAGTCATTTTTCCCTCGTTCTGTTTGGGAGTGGAACCGGGAGAGAAGATGCTAGTTGTGGTATGAGGTACTCTCCGCCACGCACCGTATGGTAGATTGCGAAGTATGTATGTAGATGTAGATGTAGAAATGGCTTCCCCAATCACCAGATTTCACTGCGTGTGACCTTTTTTCTGTGGTGACACATTAAAGATCTGGTGTATGTACCGCCTCTACCATGTGATGTAGCAGAGCTCCGGGAGAGAATACGGGAAGCGACTGCCGCAGTCGACGATGCCGTGCTGGGACGGGTATGGCAAGAATTCGATTACCGTATTCCGCCAGCCTGGATGTGGTTTTAGGCTGTTTTCCACATCCCGCTAGGTGAATACCGGGCTGGTCCCCATGTCCCGCCTCAGTTATACAGCTCGCAGACATCTGAACACTTTCACACTATTCCATGGATTACACTCGACAGTTGGGGTACACTGATTCTGTCACGAGGGGGAGGGGGGGGGGGGGGGGGAAGGGTGGCGGCAGGAAGGCCCATTCGGCCAACCCCTTAAACATTAAACATGCCGAATCCGATTAACGATGGCTGACCCTGCGTAACTGCGGCATGAGGCTCAAGCTATAGATAGATAGATAGAGTTGACTTCTGCCAGGTCACTCATGGTTCGCACACCGAATATTTGAAAAAAAAAAAATAACTTTCAGAGTTTCTCTTCAAAATGCAATATGTATGACATTGTGCATGTTTAGTTCTTGTGCAATAAAGAATTGAAAGTGTTCTCAGACTTTATGTACACCCTGTACTGCATTAGCAAACTTACGAGCTAAAATATTACACAAATTTTAACAAGAATTGGAACAACTTTTTATATTTTGGAAAGAGGATCATTTCAGTATACTGCAGCCGGCTGTTGGATCGATTGTTTCCACAAGTGTTTGACCGTTGAAAATTGATGCGGCCTATTTCGCCTTACGTCTTTCAAGATGTAGACACTACAAGAGCCAGAGAGAGAGACAGAGAGAGAAATATGGGGGTGGGGCAGGAGGCACTCGACTTTAATTTCCGCGACCACACGGGAAGTGCGCCAAACGGCGGCTAGCTAGCTCTGTTAATTTCCGGTCCTGTGCCAATACATGGCCGTGTCGGTTGTTACCGAATTCTACCGGGCAGTCTTCCACCCCTGTGTCTCTCTCTCTCTCTCTCTCTCTCTCTCTCTCTCTCTCGACTACTGTTCAAAGGAGACGTGAAAGGTATTTTATTGCAGGCCTACGGTGAAACCAAGACAGAAGTTCTCGAGCTGTGAAACGTGTCACGGTTAGTACAGATTCATTCTGTCGCCTAATGAAAAACACATGAGCGTACGGAAATTCAGGTAAGCTGTGTGATCGCACTGAGGCTTTCCTAGTAAACAACAAACCGCAGCGTGTGATGTGATTCTGAACGGAGAGAAATCTTCGGCCGTTAATACTAGCAGTACCAAAGGGTAATCGTCGGGAAGGGGAGGGGGGCGGGGGGGGGGGGGGGGGGTGGGGAGGGCTGAGAGTGCACTTTACACCCACCTTTTGAAAATATAGTAATCTAATCATGTACTTTATGTTTTAAAATTAAAAAAAAAATTGCTTTTAATGATTTCATCTGCGAAATTCCGTAACTTTTTGAAATTTTTCGATAAAACTAAACGTCAAAGATAAATAACGAATTCTGTACTAATAAAATTTTCTCGGGCTTCCAGGTCGGCTTCGACGAAACATCTGTCGTTATGAAGACGAAGGGATTTTGGGACAGCTATTGAAATAAAAACATCAACAAGGACGGCGGTTTGCAGCTCAGCACAGCCTGGGACCCGGCCATCGCGAGGTTAAAACGGGCGCGACGGACACGGGATGAAAACATTACCATGTATGGCGAGGAAGTGAGCACTAGTGACGTCACAGCCAGCAGTGCGGCTATGTAACGACGCGGCCACGGCGAGACAGCAATCATTCTTACCACTGCCGGAAGTTGTGGCCGAGCGGTTCTAGGCGCTTCAGCCTGGAACCGCGCGACCGCTACGGTCGCAGGTTCGAATCCTACCTCGGGCATGGATGTGTGTGAAGTCCTTAGGTTAGTTAGGTTTAAGTAGTTCTAAGTTCTAGGGGACTGATGACCTGAGATGTTTAGTGCTCAGAGCCATTTCAACCATTTTGAACCATTCTTACCACTTGACAATGAGGAGAGCTCGGTCGAAAGCTTGTGGGATTTTAACCACCTGAAGCGGCTGGAAGCCTGAGAAAATTGTATTGATTCATATCGGCGCGAAACCGTCTATTCATACATAACGAATTCTGTATTAATAATAATTTTCCCATTTCATCTTGGCAGAATGTTAATATTTTCAATGGACTGTAAATAACAGCCAACCAATTGCAAACTAGAGGTTTATTGAACCTTCACCTTGGTTTCGACAGTTTTAAAACTGTCTTCTTCAGGTGGTATTGTACCTATTCACAAATATTACAACATTATTTTGTAAGTCAGATATGGTATTGTTACAATAAACAAAATTACAGGAAATGTTTACAAATAATTTTAGTGAAGCATAGCCACGTAGAGTCACGTTGTTTGTATCCAAAGCGGAAGTCGATGGCTCTTTCTATAATCCGTTCGTTACAAGAATAAACCTGATGTAAACATTGCACTGTGTATTCTTCCGCATTTGCTGGAACCTCATTGCATTTCCGTTTCACGTGGCACTGCAGCCAAGCTGTCTCGAGTACTGTCAAGTACGATAATAAAAAACGTTTCGTGCTGTGCGTTACGCGCACATCGACTTGGCGACAATACGGCGGGACAACAGCTTCAGCGGCGCATTTAACTCGGACATCACTGGCCGGTCAGCTGGTACAGCTAGCCTGCAGTGGCGTGGCCAGCTGCAGTTCACACGTACAAAGGGACGAGCGGAGGAGCAACACAGCTTCTAATGTCATTTAATTTATAAGCAGAATGAAATAATACACTGCAAATCTCCCACAATACGTTCCTTAGATGACTAAATATACTCCTGGAAATGGAAAAAAGAACACATTGACACCGGTGTGTCAGACCCACCATACTTGCTCCGGACACTGCGAGAGGGCTGTACAAGCAATGATCACACGCACGGCACAGCGGACACACCACGAACCGCGGTGTTGGCCGTCGAATGGCGCTAGCTGCGCAGCATTTGTGCACCGCCGCCGTCAATGTCAGCCAGTTTGCCGTGGCATACGGAGCTCCATCGCAGTCTTTAACACTGGTAGCATGCCGCGACAGCGTGGACGTGAACCGTATGTGCAGCTGACGGACTTTGAGCGAGGGCGTATAGTGGGCATGCGGGAGACCGGGTGGACGTACCACCGAATTGCTCAACACGTGGGGCGTGAGGTCTCCACAGTACATCGATGTTGTCGCCAGTGGTCGGCGGAAGGTGCACGTGCCCGTCGACCTGGGACCGGACCGCAGCGACGCACGGATGCACACCAAGACCGTAGGATCCTACGCAGTGCCGTAGGGGACTGCACCGCCACTTCCCAGCAAATTAGGGACACTGTTGCTCCTGGGATATCGGCGAGGACCATTCGCAACCGTCTCCATGAAGCTGGGCTACGGTCCCGCACACCGTTAGGCCGTCTTCCGCTCACGCCCCAACATCGTGCAGCCCGCCTCCAGTGGTGTCGCGACAGGCGTGAATGGAGGGACGAATGGAGACGTGTCGTCTTCAGCGATGAGAGTCGCTTCTGCCTTGATGCCAATGATGGTCGTATGCGTGTTTGGCGCCGTGCAGGTGAGCGCCACAATCAGGACTGCATATGACCGAGGCACACAGGGCCAACACCTGGCATCATGGTGTGGGGAGCGATCTCCTACACTGACCGTACACCACTGGTGATCGTCGAGGGGACACTGAATAGTGCACGGCACATCCAAACCGTCATCGAACCCATCGTTCTACCATTCCTAGACCGGCAAGGGAACTTGCTGTTCCAACAGGACAATGCACGTCCGCATGTATCCCGTGCCACCCAACGTGCTCTAGAAGGTGTAAGTCAACTACCCTGGCCAGCAAGATCTCCGGATCTGTCCCCCATTGAGCATGTTTGGGACTGGATGAAGCGTCGTCTCACGCGGTCTGCACGTCCAGCACGAACGCTGGTCCAACTGAGGCGCCAGGTGGAAATGGCATGGCAAGCCGTTCCACAGGACTACATCCAGCATCTCTACGATCGTCTCCATGGGAGAATAGCAGCCTGCATTGCTGCGAAAGGTGGATATACACTGTACCAGTGCCGACATTGTGCATGCTCTGTTGCCTGTGTCTATGTGCCTGTGGTTCTGTCAGTGTGATCATGTGATGTATCTGACCCCAGGAATGTGTCAATAAAGTTTCCCCTTCCTGGGACAATGAATTCACGGTGTTCTTATTTCAATTTCCAGGAGTGTAGTTCAAATGGCTCTATGCGGTATGGGAGTTAACATTTGTGGTCATCAGCCCCTTAGACTTAGAACTACTTTAGCCTGACTAACTTAAGGACATCACAGACATCCATGCCAGAGGCAGGATTCGAACCTGCGACCGTAGCAGCAGCGCGGTTCCAGACTGAAGCGCCGAGAACCGTTCTGAAACAGCGGCCTGCTTAGACGAATAGACGAAAACCGCAACACGTTGTCGTTTTTAGCTAACGTACTATTGCAATTAAAAACAAGAATGGTGAAAATTCGTGACTTAACCACAGGGCAATTTTGCTGCTTAAGCTGTGTGCAACGTAAGACTACTGAAGGATTTCACCGTATAGTTAAATATTGAAGCCACTGAAGATATTACTTACAGTCAGTCGTCTGGTAATCTCTTATCCCCTTCCTCAACCGAATCCGAGAATTATTTTTCAATTCTGGAAGTGTCGTCTGCTACGCTGATAACGAACCTATCAACAACAGAATCCACGAAGCCAACCAGGCACAGCATTTTCTCTTCTTCTTTTATGACGAGCCGTTCTATATCGCACAAATGTTCGGCAGTGACGTGTGAAAAGCTGCGTGCGTTAGTTCCAGTACGTCCGGCAGCTTAACAGTCTTGTTACTTCTCGGGCCAAATCCCGCAGCTTGGCTCCATATCAGTTCTGTTGGGTTCATATTGTAATGGCACAGTGGAAAACGTAAAATGGTATAGTGTGTTCGATGCTGCGAAAACGATTGTTTTTCATGTTTCTACGATACTTATCTCCCTCTGTGGTATAAAACGATGGTCATACTCCAAATAAAGAGGATTAGGTTTTTCATTTTTGCCTTAAAAATTAAATTGTTATGTTTTCTTAATTTCAACAACTTGTATGAACAGTCTTTCATAAAATATCGATAATTAAGAATTTTATTTGAAGTGGAAACAGGAATTTCGCGTCCAATATGTAATTAGAAACAAGAAGACGTGCATTAGTCATAAAAAATTATGATGAGTTTTATAACTACGAGATGTATGTATTTAAAACTGACCGAGAAAAAGAATGGTATTGGGGAGATTTGAGCAAACGAACGAGTAACCGCATTTAGCTCGCATTCCATTACGTTACCACCTGCGCTACACATTCATTGTAGGTGTATTTAGCAACTTCATTATGTACAACCGCGGAAAACCTTCAAAGCCGATTATCTCAGTAAATTTATGAAAGACATTAAGTCTATTTGTTGGTACTTTTTAAGCGCGTTCCACTCACGTGTTTCACTACGGAACAGAAAGCAGCCTCAGCCATTTTCATACTGCGCTTTAACACCGTGACAATCACAGCCCAACGCTGCAGAGGCTGTGACTGTACACGATTATTGAAATAAAAACTATGTAGCTAAGAGCGTGATAAAGATAAATGTTGATGGCTCTTAATACATTCGAATATCTTAAAGTTTCATTAACGTAACTTAGTAATAAGATATCTCATACATAAGTAGAACCTTCTTCAACAAGCATATAATAATTCCAATCCCAAAGAAAGCAGGTGTTGACAGATGTGAAAATTACCGAAATATCAGTTTAATAAGTCACAGCTGCAAGATACTAACGCGAATTCCTTACAGACGAATGGAAAAACTGGTAGAAGCCGACCTCGGGGAAGATCAGTTTGGATTCCGTGGAAATGTTGGAACACGTGAGGCTATACTGACCCTACGACCTACCTTAGAAGAAAGATTAAGGAAAGGCAAACCTACGTTTCTACCATTTGTAGACTTAGAGACAGCTTTTGACGACGTTGACTGGAATACTCTAATTCTGAAGGTGGCAGGGGTAAAACACAGGGAGCGAAAGGCTATTTACAATTTGTATAGAAAGCAGATGGCATTTATAAGAGTCGAGGGATATGAAAGGAAAGCAGTGGTTGGGAAGGGAGTGAGACAGGGTTGTAGCCTCTCCCCGATGTTATTCAATCTTTATATTGAGCAAGCAGTAAAGGAAACAAAAGAAATGTTCAGAGAAGGTATTAATATCCATGGAGAAGAAATAAAAACTTTGAGGTTCGTCGACGACATTGTAATTCTGTCAGAGACAGCAAACGACTTGGAAAAGCACTTGAACGGAATGGACAGTGTCTCGAAAGGAGGATATAAGATGAACATCAACAAAAGGAAAACGAGGATAATGGAATGTAGTCTAATTAAGTCGGGTGATGCTGAGGGAATTAATTAGGAAATGACGCACTTAAAGTAGTAAAGGAGTTTTGCTATTTGGGGAGCAAAATAACTGATGATGGTCGAAGTAGAAAGGATATAAAATGTAGACTGGCAATGGCAAGGAAAGCGTTTCTGAAAAAGAGAAATTTGTTAAAATCGAGTATAGATTTAAGTGTCAGGAAGTCGTTTCTGGAAGTATTTGTATGGAGTGTAGCCATGTATGGAAGTGAAACGTCGACGATAAATAGTTTGGACAAGAAGAGAATAGAAGCTTTCGAAATGTGGTGCTACAGAAGAATGCTGAAGATTAGATGGGTAGATCACGTAACTAATGAGGAGGTATTGAATAAAATTGGGGAGAAGAGGAGTTTGTGGCACAACTTGACTAGAAGAAGGGATCGGTTGGTAGGACATGTTCTGAGGCATCAAGGGATCACCAATTTAGTACTGGATGGCAGCGTGGAGGGTAAAAATCGGAGACCAAGAGATGAATACACTAAGCAGATTCAGAAGGATGTAGGTTGCAGTAGGTACTGGGAGATGAAGAAGCTTGCACAGGATAAAGAAGCATGGAGAGCTGCATCAAACCAGTCTCAGGACTGAAGACCACAACAACAAGTAGGACCTACTTCAAAGAGCGTAACAACACCAGTGTACGTGTACTACGGCTCCTGACCAATCATCGCGTTTGTGTTTGTTTACACCAGGTTTATTCTTATGATGAACGGATTATAGTACTCGTGCGTGCCATCGATTTAATCACCATCTATAATACGTGATAGGAAAGTAGTATCTCTCTGCTGTACAGCTTTGTCTTAAAACTTTTTAACATATCACATATTTGACATGGGATCCAGCAACATGTAGTGCACCACTTGGCAGATTTGTATATACACTCCTGGAAATTGAAATAAGAACACCGTGAATTCATTGTCCCAGGAAGGGGAAACTTTATTGACACATTCCTGGGGTCAGATACATCACATGATCACACTGACAGAACCACAGGCACATAGACACAGGCAACAGAGCATGCACAATGTCGGCACTAGTACAGTGTATATCCACCTTTCGCAGCAATGCAGGCTGCTATTCTCCCATGGAGACGATCGTAGAGATGCTGGATGTAGTCCTGTGGAACGGCTTGCCATGCCATTTCCACCTGGCGCCTCAGTTGGACCAGCGTTCGTGCTGGACGTGCAGACCGCGTGAGACGACGCTTCATCCAGTCCCAAACATGCTCAATGGGGGACAGATCCGGAGATCTTGCTGGCCAGGGTAGTTGACTTACACCTTCTAGAGCACGTTGGGTGGCACGGGATACATGCGGACGTGCATTGTCCTGTTGGAACAGCAAGTTCCCTTGCCGGTCTAGGAATGGTAGAACGATGGGTTCGATGACGGTTTGGATGTACCGTGCACTATTCAGTGTCCCCTCGACGATCACCAGTGGTGTACGGCCAGTGTAGGAGATCGCTCCCCACACCATGATGCCGGGTGTTGGCCCTGTGTGCCTCGGTCGTATGCAGTCCTGATTGTGGCGCTCACCTGCACGGCGCCAAACACGCATACGACCATCATTGGCACCAAGGCAGAAGCGACTCTCATCGCTGAAGACGACACGTCTCCATTCGTCCCTCCATTCACGCCTGTTGCGACACCACTGGAGGCGGGCTGCACGATGTTAGGGCGTGAGCGGAAGACGGCCTAACGGTGTGCGGGACCGTAGCCCAGCTTCATGGAGACGGTTGCGAATGGTCCTCGCCGATACCCCAGGAGCAACAGTGTCCCTAATTTGCTGGGAAGTGGCGGTGCGGTCCCCTACGGCACTGCGTAGGATCCTACGGTCTTGGAGTGCATCCGTGCGTCGCTGCGGTCCGGTCCCAGGTCGACGGTCACGTGCACCTTCCGCCGACCACTGGCGACAACATCGATGTACTGTGGAGACGTCACGCCCCACGTGTTGAGCAATTCGGCGGTACGTCCACCCGGCCTCCCGCATGCCCACTATACGCCCTCGCTCAAAGTCCGTCAACTGCACATACGGTTCACGTCCACGCTGTCGCGGCATGCTACCAGTGTTAAAGACTGCGATGGAGCTCCGTATGCCACGGCAAACTGGCTGACACTGACGGCGGCGGTGCACAAATGCTGCGCAGCTAGCGCCATTCGACAGCCAACACCGCGGTTCCTGGTGTGTCCGCTGTGCCGTGCGTGTGATCATTGCTTGTACAGCCCTCTCGCAGTGTCCGGAGCAAGTATGGTGGGTCTGACACACCGGTGTCAATGTGTTCTTTTTTCCATTTCCAGGAGTGTAGATGACATTTAATATAAAACGCGGCATCGGATCCTGCAGAGCGTGAGTTCAAAATCTTAGATTTTTATATTACTTAAATTTTTTGTCGTGGTCATAAAATGCCGCCACACCTCCCCGCTCCCGGCGTTATACGCTGGTTTTGGTCAGACTGTGCTAAAAGACATAGTCAGGTAAACATCTTCTGATTGTTGCAGTTCTTTTTATTTCCGTGCTTGCTAAGAAAATTGGATCAGGAATTCTGCCTTATGCAAGACACCTTTGCAGTTTTGTATTCACTCAGGGATGTTTCAGCACTTTTGTGCTATCTTCAATAGGTTCATTTTCTTATTTTTCCTCCTACAAAGTAATTGTCGTTTCGTGTTAACCTTCAAGGGGGGGTAGGACGTCAAACGGGACAACTTGGCGCAGGAGAGACTGCACAGGAATTTTCAATTTCCACTGTCTATACTTTTAAAAATAAATTCATAAAACTTTGTTAGAATGATCAGAAAGGATTCAGGATTTACCCTTGTAGTGGTGGAAGTTCAAAAATATAAGAAAGTAATTTTTTTTTTTTTTTTTTTTTTTTTTTTTTTTTTTTTTTTTTTTTTTTTTTTTTTACATTTGTGCCGGCCGAAGTGGTCGTGCGGTTAAAGGCGCTGCAGCCTGGAACCGCAAGACCGCTACGGTCGCAGGTTCGAATCCTGCCTCGGGCATGGATGTTTGTGATGTCCTTAGGTTAGTTAGGTTTAACTAGTTCTAAGTTCTAGGGGACTAATGACCTCAGCAGTTGAGTCCTATAGTGCTCAGAACCATTTTTTACATTTGTATTTCACCTTTTGTTCACTTACCATTGACTGCATTTGTTGCTATCGGTACACTTTTCTTCATAAGTAAGGGCGATTCTTCAATGAATCTTACACAGCATACAAACCATACTTACAGGTGTATGAAACTCCAGAACGTTCCAAATCTATTAAAAACTGTATTAAAAATTGAGATAATTAACTATGTATTTTGAGTTTTTTCTAAGCATGAAATTTAAAATGTAACAGCACATTCATTTTTTCATAAATTAAATAATTTGTAGAGTTTCATACACCTATAAGTATGGTTTGTATGCTGCACAAAATTCATCGAAGAATCTCTCTTACTTATGAAGAAACATGTACCTATAGCAACAAACGCATCCAATAGAAGTGAAAATATGATGAACTTTCACATGTAAAAAAAAAATTATTTTGTAATTTTTTTTAACTTCCACTGCTATGATTGTGAATCCTGAATCCTTCCTGGTGATGCTGACAAAGTTTTATGAATTTATTCGTAAAAGTATAGACAGTGGAAATTAAAATGTCCTGTGGCTTCTCTCCTGCTCCAAGACGGCCCGTTTGAGTTCTACCCCCCTTAAAGAAACTTGTGACACAAATAATTTACATTTGTAAAATGAGCGTTTATTGTGAAATATTTTATATTGGTATGCGTACAGTATGGAGTTGAGACATGTGTCACAGGTATGAGCAATTCTATGTTGTTTATTTACGATATGTCTAAAGGATATGGTTCTGTAGTACATCTGGAAATAAAGTGGATGTACGCGTTTGTTTACTGCCTCACATGAAACTAGCGGATGTTTGTGCCAGTATGTTTAGGTCTACTACGCAATCAACAACTTGTCATCTGGAAAGACTCTCCGATGGCGTCGGGTTTTGGACCCTTCCTCGACATCAGTATCTATTTAAAAAGTATGTTGTTAATGAAAGATAACAATAATTACCGAAACTTAAAGTTTTCGTGGTGTGCATAAACCTCCCACCACACCACCCAACCGCTTCCTAGGTAGTACAAGTTATCGAAAATCTTCTGCTATTGCTAGAGCTGAAGAAAGTTTGTGTGTACACCAAGCATGAGTTACAGGGACGTTACTGTTCACAATTCACACTGGTGTCAAAAATTAAAGCAAGAGGTGGAAATTTTGCAAGGTTGTGTTTACTTTGCCACGAAACAGTATAAACAGGTGATATAGTAGAAGCAATGTAAAGAATACAGAACGTAAAGAGCTGCAACATGCCTGACGGTAGACAAAAATGTTCTTTGTTTTTTCCAACTTGATGGACTTGCTCACACATTCCGACAACAGGTTAACGTGCTCACTTTGGGGTGTGACCACCTCTGGCACCACTGCAGGCCTGACAACGATGGGGCATGCTGTGAATGATGCCATAAGTCTCATGTTGAGGCAATGACGGTCATTCTTCCTGCAGTGCCGCTCGCAAGTCTTGGAAAGTGGTTGGTGGATGCTGACGTGATGCAATCTTAGTGGATACCAAGCCGGCTGTATGGGACTCAAACCTAAAGAGCGAGCAGGCCACACCATGCATGCAGTATCTTCCGTTCCCAAGAACGTGAGTTGGAAGTACTAGCGCACAGCACCTGGCAACATCCGTACATGAGGTTCCAAATTTTTTTTTTTTATTGTCATCAGTCTATTGACTGGTTTGATGCGGCACGCCACGAATTCCTTTCCTGTGCTAACCTCTTCATCTCAGAGACTAGCACTCGCAACCTACGTCCTCAATTATTTGCTTGACGTATTCCAATCTCTGTCTTCCTCTACAGTTTTTGCCCTCTACAGCTCCCTCTAGTACCATGGAAGTCATTCCCTCATGTCTTATCAGATGTCCTATCATCCTGTCCCTTCTCCTTATCAGTGTTTTCCACATATTCCTTTCCTCGCCGATTCTGCGTAGAACCTCCTCATTCCTTACCTTATCAGTCCACCTAATTTTCAATATTCGTCTATAGCACCACATCTCAAATGCTTCGATTCTCTTCTGTTCCGGTTTTCCCACAGTCCATGTTTCGCTACCATACAATGCTGTACTCCAGACGTACATCCTCAGAAATTTCTTCCTCAAATTAAGGCCGGTATTTGATATTAGTAGACTTCTCTTGGCCAGAAATGCCTTTTTTTGCCATAGCGAGTCTGCTTTTGATGTCCTCCTTGCTCCGTCCGTCATTGGTTATTTTACTGCCCAGGTAGCAGAATTCCTTAACTTCATTGACTTCGTGACCATCAATCCTGATGTTAAGTTTCTCGCTGTTCTCATTTTTACTACTTCTCATTACCTTCGTCTTTTTCCGATTTACTCTCAAACCATACTGTGTACTCATTAGACTGTTTATTCCGTTCAGCAGATCGTTTAATTCTTCTTCACTTTCACTCAGGATAGCAATGTCATCAGCGAATGGTATCATTGATATCCTTTCACCTTGTATTTTAATTCCACTCCTGAACCTTTCTTTTATTTCCATCATTGCTTCCTCGATGTACAGATTGAAGAGTAGGGGCGAAAGGCTACAGCCTTGTCTTACACCCTTCTTAATACGAGCACTTCGTTCTTGATCGTCCACTCTTATTATTCCCTCTTGGTTGTTGTACATATTGTATATGACCCGTCTCTCCCTATAGATACCTAACACCGGTTAAACCTTGCCGATTCACCTGCACAGTTTCATGAATAGGGGATCGAGTGGTCAACATTATTGGCCCCCCCCCCCCTCCCCACAATTAGGTATCCTCCTCGATCTTTGGATCTCGAAATCGTGTTCCACGTGCCATCCAGATCAGGATCCGTCGAGAATCACTCTCCAGACCAAATCGCGCCTTATCTATCAAAAGAACATTGGCCCACGGTCCGACTGTCCAGATGGCATGTGACGGCTCCACTCTAGACGTTCCTAGACGCGCCAGAGGTAAACAGACAGCAGGTCTGCAAGAATAAAGGCCACCCTGCCGAACTCTTCTGCGCACCGTTTCCCTCGATGCAACACGTCCAGTGAATGCTGTGAGGTCAGATGCCATTTGCTGTGCAGTACGGAGGCGGTACCGTCGTGCCCTTACAGTTAAATAGCGGTCCACTCTCTCTGATATCGCACGAGGTCGCTCCTGTCCTAGTCTTTGGGATACAGTTTCGGTCTCCATAAACTATCGCCACACCCGAGAAACAACAAAACGATTCACATCAAGTCATCGGGCCACATCAATCTGCAACTGTTGAAACGTCCCCTTAGAAAAAATTATTAATGACTGTGCTTAAACTGACACACAGTACTTTTAGCGCAACGCAATCTGACTTCCAATAATCCCTACAAAAGAACGGCCCTGACTAACAATAACCTATACCTTTCACGAATCACTTACCTCACAAAAATCTTCGTTACTCGAACTACTGCAATACAGCGAGCGCCACTACTGCCAGCTAAATAAAAGATTCAAACTACTGAAGGCACTAACTAATGATAGGCATAGTTAGAAAATTAAAGATTTTGACAGAGAACAAACAATGTATTTACCTTAATAGTGTTCAAAAGTCATAATATATATATATCAGTTCATGACATCCAGTCTTACAAATTTACTGTCTCTGATGGACAGACGTCCAGATCGTCCGCTCTCAAAACTCCGCCATCTCCCTCCCCACGTCCACCACTGCTGGCGGCTCACCTCCAACTGCGCAACGCTACGCGCTGTTAACAGCCAACTGCCCAACACTACAGTAGCGACTATTGCAACAATGCCGACCAGCCTCAGACTGCACACAGCACAGTCAGCGATTTTCATATAGAGCGCTACGTGGCGTTACCAATAAAAAAATCTAAACAGCCTACTTACATAGCCCCCATGCTCCCCACAAAAAATTTTACAAATTGTTTTGGGCAGTGGTCAATACAGATTTGAAAAAAAAAATTTCATAGTTACAATAACAAAGATATCAAATGCACACACTTATTGATACACTGTTGGTCAAAAGCAAAAATTGTTCTTATAAAGACAGTCCTGATCATTTATCACAATAGTAATTACAGTTTTTATCACAAAGTCTCATTAGTAAAAGAAATTGCGCACAGAAGTAGTGGATTTCCGTGCAGTCTTGAAAAAGTAGTGTTGTCCTTCCAACAGAAAGACAGTGCTGACTCTTGACATGTGGACAGCGTTGTGCAGTTGGAGGTGAGCCGCCAGCAGTGGTGGATGTGGGGGGAGAGATGGAGGAGTTTTGAGAGCGGATGATCTGGACATGTGTTCATCAGAAAGAGTAAATTTTTAATATTGGATATCATGGACTGATATATATATATATATATATATATATATATATATATATATATATATATATATATATATATGACTTTTGAACGCTAATAAGGTAAATACATTGTTTGTTCTCTATCAAAATCTTTCATTTGCTAACTGTGCCTATCAGTAGTTAGTGCCTTCAGTAGTTTGAATCTTTTATTTAGCTGGCAGTAGTGGCGCTCGCTGTATTGCAGTAGTTCGAGTAGCGAAGATTTTTGTGAGGTAAGTGATTTGTGAAACGTATAGGTTATTGTTAGTCACGGCCAATCTTTTGTAGGAATTATTGAAAGTCAGATTGCGTGGCGCTAAAAATATTGTGTGTCCGTTTAAGCACAGTCATGTATAACTTTTCTAAGGGGACGTTTCACTGTCCTGCTTCCTTTCGTTCCATGGTCCTCCACCGTTCTTCTCTGCGCCAGCCGGCCGGAGTGGCCGTGCGGTTCTAGGCGCTACAGTCTGGAACCGCACGACCGCTACGGTCGCAGGTTCGAATCCCGCCTCGGGCATGGATGTGTGTGATGTCCTTAGGTTAGTTAGGTCTAAGTAGTTCTAAGTTCTAGGGGGCTGATGACCACAGCAGTTGAGTCCCATCGTGCTCAGAGCCATTTGAACCATTTTTTTCTCTGCGCCATACTGCATCAGCTGTGACTGTGTGCGCAGCGTCTGTGGATATTGGACTATATGGCAAACACTACAGCGTTTCGCAGTGCCCTGACATCATCATTGGCATGTCCGCCCCTCGTAGCTGAATGGTCAGCGTGACGGATTGTCAGCCCTCTGGGCCCGGGTCTAATTCCCGGCAGGGTAGGAGAATTTTCTCCACCCAGGGACTGGGTGTTGTGTTGTCCTCATCATCATCCTTTCATCCTCATCGACTGCAGGTCACCGAAGTGGTGCCCAATTGAAAGGCCGACACCCGGCAAACGGTCTGCCCGACGGGAGGCTCTAGCCTTACGATTAAGTAAACCGTTGGCATTGTTGTCCGTTGACCGGAATGCCATCTTCCGGCAGAGCAGGGTCATAAGGACATCTGCTGACAGTTTGTTGATTTTTTTTGTCATCAGTCTTCTGACTGGTTTGATACGGCTCGCCCCAAACTTCTCTCCTGTGCCAACCTCTTCGAGTAGCACTTGCAACCGAAGTCGTCAATTATTTGCTGGATCTATTCCAATCTCTGTCTTCCTCTACAGTTTTTTCCCTCTACAGCTCCCTCTAGTACCATGGAAGTCATTCCATCATGTCCTATCATCCTGTCCCTTCTCCTTATCGGTGTTTTCCACATATTCCTTTCCTCGCCAATTCTGCGCAGAACCTCCTCATCCCCTACCTTATCAGTCCACCTAATTTTCAACATTCGTCTGTAGCACCACATCTCAAATGCTTCGATTCTCTTCTGTTCCGGTTTTCCCACATCCCATGTTTCACTACCATACAATGCTGTGCTCGAAACGTATATTCTCAGAAATTTCTTCCTCAAATTAAGGCCTGTGTTTTGCTATTAGTAGACTTCTCTTGGCCAGGAATGCCCTTTTTGCCAGTGCTAGTCAGTGTTTGATATCCGCCTTGCTCCCTCCGTTATATGTTATTTTCTTGCCTAGGTAGCAGAATTCCTTAACTTCATCTACATCCTGACCATCAATCCTGATGTTAAGTTGCTCGCTGTTCTCACTTCTGCTACTTCTCGTTACTTCCGCCATTCTTCGACTTCCTCTCAATCCGTATCCTGTACTCATTAGACTGTCCATATCATTCACCAGATCAAGTAATTCTTCTTCGCTTTCACTCAGGATAGCAGTGTCATCAGCGAATCGTATTATTGATATCCTTTCACCTCGAATTTTAATTCCACTCCTAAATCTTTCTTTTATTTTCATCATTACTTCTTCGATGTACAGATTGTAGAGTAGGGGCGAAAGACTACATACCTGTCTTACACCCTTTGTAAGACGAGCGCTTCGTTCTTGGTAGTCCACTCTTATTATTCCCTCTTGGTTCTTGTGCATATTGTATATTACCCGTCTCTCCGTACAGCTTAACCCTACTTTTCTCAGAATTTCGAATTTCTTGCACCATTTTACTTTATCGAAGGCTTTTTCTAGGTCGACAAATCCTATGAACGTGTCCTGATTTTTGTTTAGTCTTGCTTCCATTATCAATGGGAACGTCTCTGGTGCCTTTACCTTACCTAAAGCCAAGCTGATCGTCATCTAACACATCCTCAATTTACTTCTCTATTCTTCTGTATATTATTCTTGTCAGTAATTTGGATGCATGAGCTGTTAAGCTGATTGTGCGATAATTCTCGCGCCTGTCAGCTCTTGCAGTCTTCGGAATTATGTGGATGATATTTTACCGCAAGTCAGACGGTATATTGCCAGACTCATACATTCTACACACCAACGTGAATAGCCGTGTTGTTGCCACTTCCACTAATGATTTTAGAAATTCTGATGGAATATTATCGATCCCTTCTGCCTTATGTGATCTTAAGTCCTCGAAAGCTCTCATAAATTCTGATTCTGATACTGGGTCCCCTATCTCTTCTAAATCGACTACTGTTTCTTCTTCTACCACATCAGACAAATTTCCCCCTCATAGAGGCCTTCAATGAGTCTTTCCACCTATCTGCTCTCTCCTCTGCATTTAACAGTGGAATTCCCGTTGCACTCTTAATGTTACCACCTTTGCTTTTAATTTCACGGAAGGTTCTTTTGAATTTCCTATATGCTGAGACAGTCCTTCCGACTCTCATTTCTTTTTCGATTTCTTCACATTTTTCATGCAGCCGTTTCACCTTAGCTTCCCCGCATTTCCTATATATTTCATTCCACAGTGGCTTGTATTTCTGTATTCCTGAATTTCCCTGAACAGATTTGTACTTCCTTCTTTCATCGATCAGCTGAAGTATTTCTTCTGTTATCCATGGCTTCTTTGCAGTTATCTTCTTTGTACCTATGTTTTCCTTCCCAACTTCTGTGATGGCCCTTTTTAGAGATGTCCATTCCTCTTCAACTGTACTGCCTACTGCGCTGTTCCTTATTATTGTATCTATAGCGTTAGAGAATTTCAACCGTGTCTCGTCATTCCTTAGTACTTCCATATACTACTTCTTTGTGTATTGATTCTTCCTGGCTAAGGAAACATTCCTCACACACAAATAAAGAAAAGTTGTTATGTAGACATGTGTCCGGAAACGCTTAATTTCCATGTTAGAGCTCATTTTAGTTTCGTCCATCTACGCTCAATGGAGCACGTTATCACGATTTCATACGGGATACTCTACCTGTGCTGCTAGAACATGTGCCTTTACAAGTACGACACAACATGTGGTTCATGGATGATGGAGCTCCTGCACATTTCAGTCGAAGTGTTCGTACGTTTCTCAACAACAAATTCGGTGATCGATGGATTGGTAGAGGCGGACCAATTCCGTGGCCTCCACGCTCTCCTGACCTCAACCCTCTTGACTTTCATTTATGGGGGCATTTGAAAGCTCTTGTCTACGCAACCCCGGTACCAAATGTAGAGACTCTTCGTGTTCGTATTGTGGACGGCTGTGATACAATACGCCATTCTCCAGGGCTGCATCAGCGCATCAGGGATTCCGTGCGACGGAGGGTGGATGCACGTATCCTCGCTAACGGAGGACATTTTGAACATTTTCTGTAACAAAGTGTTTGAAGTCACGCTGGTACGTTCTGTTGCTGTGTGTTTCCATTCCATGATTAACGCGAAGAGAAGTAAGCGTTTACGGACACATGTCCACATAACATATTTTCTTTCTTTGTGTGTGAGGAATGTTTCCTGAAAGTTTGGCCGTACCTTTTTGTAACACCCTGTATATTGTGTCTATGTCTGCTCCTGGGTACGCCCTACAATCCAGTATCTGATTTCTGAATCTCTGTCTGACCACGATGTAATCTAACTGAAATCTTTTTCAAGTATACCTCCTCCTCTTGTGGTTCTTGAACAGAGTATTCGCAATTACTTACTCAAATTTATTACAGAGCTCAATTAGTCTTTCTCCTCTCTAATTTATTGTCCCAAGCCCATATTCTCCTGTAACCTTTCCTTCTACTCCTTCCCCTACAACTGCAATTGGATTCCAGTCCCCCATGAGTATTAGATTTTAATCTCCTCACATACTTTCTCTATCTCTTCGTCTTCTGCCTGCGATGTCGGCATGTATACCTGAACTATCGTTGTCGGTGTTGGTTTGCTATCGATTCTGATAAGAACAACCCTATCACTGAACTTTTCACAATAACACACTTTCTGCTGTACCTTCCTATTCATAACGAATCCTACTCCCGTTATACAATTTTCTGCTGCTGTTGATATCACCCTATACCCATCTGACCAGAAATCCTTGTCTTCTTTCCACTTCACTCCACTGACGCCTAGTATATCTAGACTGAACCTTTGCATTTCCCTTTTTAGATTTTCTAGCTTCCCTTCCTCATTCGGCGGCCGGAGTGGCCGAGCGGTTCTAGGCGCTTCAGTCCGGAACCGTGCGCCTGCTGCGGTCGCAGGTTCGAATCTTGCCTTAGGCATGGATTTGTGTGATGTCCTTAGGTTAGTTAGGTTTAAGTAGTTATAAGTTCTAGGGGGACTGATGACCTCAGATGTTAAGTCCCATAGTGCTCAGAGCCGTGTGAACCATTTTTAGATCAAAGTACGTACTTGGTCGTATAGAGACTGCTTCTCTCGCTGAATAAGCGAATGGAACGGGACAGATATTGACTCATACTGATAACAAATACCTAATAGGAATTATACAGGTACAAGTTTGTGCAGGAATGTAAATTACTGAAAGCACGGACGTTACCCCTCGACGCGGCTAATGTGCCTCGCCCCACTGCTTTGAACCTCCGCAATTAATCTTTCACAAACAGATAACCAATATATCCGTAGCTTCCCTCGTGACAAACGTCAGGCTGTGCGAGAACTAGCGAGAAATTAATGGCCTGTCATCAAGGGCTCACCCAATTTAACGCCCCACTGGTCACGCAGGAGGGGGGGGGGGTAAAGAATTTCTAATGAGCTTTGCGTCCAGCGTCATGCAGTAGGGGGCAAACACACACAGATCGGCGCGCGCAGAGGCGCATGTAGACAGTTACTTCCCAAGCGGTCACAACGCGAATGAACCGCGACAGAAAGAACCCGCTACTCGTTCAAAGTACCCTCTACCAGCCACCACAGTCTAATGCACTGAGCAGACAGTAAGCATACACAAGGCGATTCAGCTGCTCCTATGTGTTGGTTTTATGTAACCCGCAAGCCTTCCTATACCACCTGCGAGATTTTCCTATTCGCTTGCTCGCTATGTCTAATCTACACTGACGGGCAAAACCGCAACACTAACAAGGGAACCTCCCCATCGCACCCCCCTGAGATTTAGTTGGCACAGTGGATAGGCCTTGAAAAACTGAACACAGATCAATGGAGAAAACAGGAAGAAGTTGTATGGAACTAGGAAAAAAATAAGCATAATATACAAATTGAGTAGTCCATGCGCAAGATAGGCAGCATAGAGGATACTGTGAGTACAGGAGCGCCGTGGTCGCGTGGTTAGCGTGAGGAGCTGCAGAACGAGAGGTCTTTGGTTCGAACCTTCCCTAGAGTGAAAAATTTAGTTTTTTATTTTCGCAAAGTTATGATCTGTCCGTTCGTTCATTGACGTTTCCGTTCACTGTAATAAGTTTAGTGTCTGTGTTTTGCAACTGCACCGCAAAACCGTGCGATTAGTAGACGAAAGGACGTCCCTCTCCAATGGGAATCGAAAACATTTGATCGCAAGGTCATAGGTCAACCGATTCCTCCACAGGAAAACACGTGTGATGTATTCTATACGACACTGGTGACGGCATGTGATCGTGTGTCAATTATCAAAGTTCAGGCACACACACACTTGAAGATACAGCCTGCAGTGAATTTTCGTATGACACCCGGAGCATTCTCATGCTTATCACACACAACCTGACCGCAATTCTGTACGAAAATCTGGTGATTCACTCTGTTGTGCTGCCATTCATGAACAGCATTCCCGGAGGTGTTTTCCAACAGGATAACGCTCGCCCACATACCACTGTTGTAACGCAACATCGTCTACGTCGACATGTTGCCCTGACCTCCTTGATCACCACATCAGTCTCCAATCGACCACATATGGGACATCATCGGACAACTACAGTATCATAACAGCCTTAACCATCCCTGTATTGAGCAACCAAGTGCATCGAAGTCCATCCCACAAACTGATACCAAGCATCTGTGCGCCACAATGCATGCGCGTTTGTCTGCTTGCGTTCAACATTCAGGCTGTTACACCAGTTATTAACGTAGCAGCATTTCACATCTGGAATGGCTTATGTCACACTTACATTAACCTGTGATCTTGCAATGCCGGCCGCTGTGGCCGAGCGCTCCTAGGCGATTCAGTCTGGAACGGTACTGCTGCTACGGTCGCAGGTTCGAATCCTGCCTCGGGCGTGGATGTGTGTGATGTCCTTAGGTTTAAGTAGTTCTAAGTTTCAGAAATATTTTAGCACGACTCTCATCCGTCATCTATCAGAGATCATTGGGACAGCGGACTGGAAGAAGGCCCAGGTAATAGCAATCTATAAAAAAGGGTAGAAAGTCAGATGCACATTCTAACATTCTTCGTGGTGTCTGTTTGTCCTATATTGTGTCTCCCTACCACTTTCGCGCAACGACGCTCTGAGCGTGTTTTTTTAGGGAATTGACTAGTTTGAACCTGGGACCTGTTGCTGGTAAGGAGACGCCAGACCACACATGACATGTAGAGTTCAGAACAGTTCAGTGAGACTAGCGATGATGTAACCCAATACTTAATGATTTCCGCATCAGCTCCACTGCACTCCCTGTAAAAGAATCTTAATACTAACTAAATTTAGTGGAAGGGGTTCAAGGCTTTCCTATTTTTAGTTAGCTGGTGAAACAACGTCGAAAAAACAGTTAAGTTTACCATTGGCCATTTTATTCTACTCACAAAACATTGTTTATAAATTGCACTATTCATAAAAGGAAATGTTTTAATACAGGTTGGTAAAAACCAACTGCGTTCAACAAAAATGTGAACGAATATTCCCTGAATGAGTTTCCAAGTTCTACAATGGATCGAAGGATGACCTATGCCATATCACATCTATAATCTAGGTTTAAATTAAGTTTCACAAAAGAGAAAACTATCAAAATGGTCTACAGTGACCCTCAATTATCTTTAATTACTTATCTAACTTGTCTTAAATTACAGTGGCTGATGTGGCTTCTCAATAACTATACAACAGAAAAATCATTGCGTTTCATATTTTTACTTCAAATGGAAAATGTGAACACCATGAGCTTTAATTGACGATCGACACTAGTATTACGCAAAAAGGGGGTGTAACAGATGAGACTTCTGCAGTTCTGAGTGAAGCTTTATGCGCTGTCATGCAGCATCACATGCGTTCATTACCTTGTCGGTGTTCGTCAGGGGGCGGTGGGCAGCACAGCTCCGCTCACCTCGCCGTCTCAGAAGCAACTCTCCTCTAACTTCCCCTTACTACAATTTACTGAAGTTGGTTTAAAAAAACTATCTGGCTGTGTTTTCATCTGACCAATCAGGGTCTCAATATTAACCTTAAGCTCCGCCTACAAAAATTCTGTCTATCCAATGAGAAACGCTATACTTTTCGTGGTGGGGCAATGTTTTTAAAGTTTTCAACGTAACAGAGACGCGAAAAAGTCTCACGCTAAAACTTGCAGCTGGTGTGGTCCTATACTGTTCTTCTGGAGGGCTCTATCTTTTAACATGGGCTGGGGGGTGGTCCTGACGCAACAGAGACACGAAAAAGTCTCACGCTAAAACTTGCGGCTGGGGTAGCCCTTTTTGTGTTATTGTAAGATCTATACTGTTCTTCTGGAGGGCTCTAGCTTTTAACATGGGCTGGGGGGTGGTCCTGGCGGTTAGCTGGAGACGTGGGTGTCCGTCCCTTATCGTAGGGCCTCCTAGCCTACACGATTCTGCTCTCGGCTTCTGTTCTCGTTTCTCCCGTCGGAAATGCGTCTGTCTCACGGTGGGAAGGTATGACATGCATTTAGGCATTCTTGTGTTAGTCTGTGGTATTCCATTTGCTCACTCGTTACTCATATTACTTTGGTTTATTTAATGTCACGATTTATTCGGAGCTATGTGACATACTACTGGATTTGCTTATCATGTCAGGGTTTTCATGGAAGGTGTTGGATTTGCCTGACACCTTACAACATAATTACCGGTCAATTTCACTAACATCGATTAGTTGTATATTATGTTCAGACATAATGACCTTTCTAGTTTCTGAGAAGCTCATCTGCAGAAACCAGCACGGTTTTAGGAAACAGCGGTCATGCGAGACACAGCTGGCCCTCCTTGTGCATGATATACAACAGGCTCTAGATACCAGCTCCCAGGTTGATGCCATATCCTTGGACTTTCGAAAGGCGTTCGACTCAGTTCCGCACTGTCGCTTGCTACAAGAAGTGTCCGCTTACGGTCTATCCGATGACATATGCCTTTGAATAGAAAGTTTTCTAACAGACAGGGAGCAGTATGTCGTCCTGAACGGCGTGACTTCAACAGAAACAAGCGTTAATTTCAGATGTGCCCCAGGGCAGCGTAATAGGTCCGCTGCTTTTTACGATTTACGTAAACGAGCTGGTTAATGGTATTGACAGCGGCATTAGACTGTTTATCGATGATGCTGTAGTCTACAGGAAAGCAGTATCACACGAAAGTTATGAACAAATCAATGAGGATTTGCAGAAAATAAATGTGTGGTGTAATGACTGGCAGTTATCTCTTAATATTAGTAAGTGTAACCTACTGCGTATAATAAGACGAAAATCCCCGTTAATGTACGAGTACAAAATAAATGCCACAGTCTTTGGAAGCGGTAACATCCGTCAAGTATCTGGGTGTGACTATTCGAAATGATCTCAAATGGAATGATCAGATTACACAAGTAACGGGCAAGGCGAACTCTAGATTGCAGTTTATTGGTAGAATCCTGAAGCGATGCAGTCTTCAAGAAAGGAAATTGCTCACAATACGTTAGTTCGTCCAGTCTTGGAGTATTGTTCGTCTGTATGGGACCCTTACCAGGTGGGTCTGATTCAAGAGATTGAGAAGGTCCAAAGAAGGGCTGCAAGATTCGTGACTGGTACATTTAGCCATCGCGAGAGCGTTACAAATCTCATAGAAAGTTTGAAGTGCGACACACTTGCAGATAGACGGCGCGCTAAACAGAAGGGGCTGCTCACTAAATTCCGAAATCCGATTCCCACCGAGGATGTAGAGCACATATTATCACCACCAACTTTCAAATCGCGCAACGATCACCTTTCAAAGACAAGGGAAATTAGAGCTCGCGCTGAGGCGTTCAAACAGTCGTTTTTCCCTCGCCCGATCCGCGAGTGGAACAGAGGGGGGTAAATATGACTTTGACGCGAATTGCGCCCTCCGCCACACACCGCTTAGTGGCTAGCGGAGTATATATGTAGATGTAGATGTTACCGAGACAAATGTATTACTGGAATTCCATTTCTATACGTCAATTATTTTTTGGTGCTGCGATTTTTTTTCGTCAGTGCGTTACCCGTAGAGAAAAAATGAGCAGGATTTTTTTGAAGGAAATTTAATGTAGTTAAATTTTGTACTGGGGTACGTTTTCGCTAGAGGCCGTAGTTTACGAATTATTCAAGAAAAACGTATAAAAGTGACCTTGAAACACACGTTTCTTGAATAACTCGAGAATCCTGGCCTGGAGTGAAAACGCATCCCAGTATAAAATTTATCTACATTAAATTTCCCACAAAAATGTCCTGTACCTTTTTCCTGTAGGAAGAGTAATTTGCATGTAGCAAACGAGAGTATACGAAAATTTTGAAGGTGTTGCAGGTTGCATAAATCCCTTAGGTAGAGGCAACTAAATCAGCCTTTATAAGCAGAACAACAAACCGAGCTATGTTGACAATAGATCTTCAGTGCTATTTAGTGCAGCCTGGCATATTATCTACCAGTAAAGACACCTCCGGACCCCCCCCCCTCCTCCCCAGGTCTTTAAAGAATCAAACTGCCGTTCATGAGGGCTTCAGATGTCTGATTACTTTTCAGATCAGTTGACTTGTAAAATATTTGACGTTAAGCATGGAAGTGGGAAGCTTAGAAATGATCTTATAGTCAAATTTTCCCTGAGACATTTAAGTGTCATCTTTATCTAAGATAATTATGGAAGCTGAAGAAATGAATAAAAATTTGTGCTAGGGCCAGGACTCGAAATCAAGTCTTCTTACTTACGAGGCAGAAATGCTTACTGTTACACCACCCCGGTCAACATTACTACACGAACCCAAACTTCAATTCATATTTTCAGCTTATTTTTCCCCCTACATCGTCACTATTACCAGGGCTTTCCGGCATTGGAATAGCATCCCAGCGTTGGACGTAATGGGGAAGTCCTCTACCACAGGTGATCTTACAGGTCTTATAACCGTAGTGCTAGAGTGGTGTACAGCAAGGAAACCGGGGTTCGAGTCCTGGAAGTCACTCAAATTTTAATTCATTTCTTCAGCTTCGATGATTATCGTAGATAAAGATGAGATTTAAATGTCTCGGGGAAATTCTAATTACAAGATCTATAAGACCACCTGTGCTACAGGACTTCCCCATTACGTGCAACGCTGGCGTGCTATTCCAATGCAGGAGAGCCCTGGCAAATATGACACTGTAGGGGGAAAATAAACTGAAGATATCAATTGAAATCTGGTTTTTGGGAGGGCATTCGACTTGGGAAGTTTGTGCAGCAATGTTGACCATAGTGCTGCGGTGGTGAAACAATCAGCATTTCTACCTAGTAAGCAGCCGGTAAAATAGTTCAGCGTGTTCGATCAGAGGCTTAGCTGCTGTCTATAGTAAAAAAAGAAAAACTGAGTGAAC
Organism: Schistocerca americana; assembly: GCF_021461395.2. Classification (NCBI taxonomy): domain Eukaryota; kingdom Metazoa; phylum Arthropoda; class Insecta; order Orthoptera; family Acrididae; genus Schistocerca; species Schistocerca americana. Next base: position 119,098,409 of record NC_060129.1, read on the forward strand.
GGATCAACGATGAACCTGAACAGGTTCGCGAACAAATTCAACGAACTATAACGAACAAAATGAGATTTTTTTTTAAAAAAGTCGGCCGGTGTGGCCAAGCGGTTCTAGGAGCTTCAGTCCGGAACCGCGCCGCTGCTGCGGTTGCAGGTTCGAATCCTGCCTCGGGCATGGATGTGTGAGATGTCCTTAAGTTAGTTAGGTTTAAGTAGTTCTAAGTCTAGGGGACTGATGACCTCAGATGTTAAGTCCCATAGTGCTTAGAGCCATTTGAAGATTAAATAATAAAAAGTAAGCAAGAAGACCCGCGTTCGAGTCCCGGCCATGGCACAAATTTTAATTCATTTCTTCAGCTTCCATCATTCTCGTAGTTTAGAAATGGTTTGAAATTGTGTTCAGAGTTTGTTGATAGTCGGTAAGTGCTTTCATTTTAATCCACATAATCTCACAAGGGGAGGCCGCCAATTGTGAAATTCAGATTCGATTCATACTGCGCATAATAAAAGCTCATGGCCAGAGGTGTAATGTGGCAAAGCACCAACATGCACTTCTCAGCCGTTGTCGAGAAAATCGACAGTTCAAAGAAACCGTTGCGGTGAAATACTCTCGACGATTATCAATTTCCCACAGCGTCGTGGCGCAGCGGTAAGCGCTCGGGTTCGTAATCCGAAGGTCGGCGGATATCTCGCGCCATGCAATTTTTTTTATTATTATTAGTTTTTTGTAATTCATATATATATATATATATATATATATATATAATTAATGAATTGCTTATGCATGTTGGTGAAGGCGGATCGCTCTCCAATTGTACCGCCTCAATTTTTCCGTTTTTTTTTTTTTTTTTAACAGGGCGTACCAAAGCTCTCCCGTCCGCACTGAATTTCGACGATGTTATTAAGTTGCGCTAGGGACCGCATCTACCTTCTTTCGAAGTTAGCAGGCAACTACGCTGTTATGCGGCGGCTCGTTTCGGCCCATTCAGCATCTGTCACTCAAGTGTAACGAGCGAGTAACGGAGTTTATATTTCATACCTGCCACTGCAAATTTGTGTTCGTGGGGTCTCTATTCTAACTCGAACGTTTGACTTACGCTATACGTATTCGTTTCGGAATATCGTTTCTACGTCTTCCGTTAACTATACGTGGTTAACATTATGAAGACAATTACTAACATTTGTGAAATACAACTTTGTTTGCGGAAAACATAATGATGTTCGAAGTCGCCAGTTTTTCCACGACTTTCAACAACTTATTATATGCATAATTGTTGCAACTGATTGCCGGGAATTATATATATATATATATATATATATATATATATATATATATATATATATATATATATATATATGAATTATAAAAAACAAATAATAAAAAAAAAAGTTTGCATAGCGCGAGATTCGATCCGGCTACCTTCGGATTACGAACCCGAGCACTCCCCGCTACTCCACGACGCAGTAGAGAATTATTGATCGTACAGAGTATTTCAGTGCAACGGTTTCTTTTAACTGTCGATTTTCTCGACAACGGCTGAGAAGTGCATCTTGGTGCTTTGCCACATTACACCTCTGGCCATGAGCTTTTCTTATGCGCAGTATGAATCGAATCTGAATTTCACAATTGGCGGCCTCCCCTTGTCAGCCGCCTCTATTTAGCAGTATACGAGTAAACCGATAATTCTTTTAAGAATCGAAGTCTCTTATGTCAAACAACTTCCAACGTCTGATTACTTTCCAAATAGTTACCATGATACAATATCGGCATTACGCACACGAGCCAGAAACAGTTCAGAGAAGGTTTGAAATTATGGTTAATGGTTGTTGGAAGACGTTATGTGCTCTAATTATAGAACAACGGATGAGTATAGTAATTTGCGCTACGTTTTAAGCTAATTTGCCACGCATCTCCATATTTATGATGACATATCTCGTAGACTGTGTGAGCTACAATTACACAATTTTACCGGTAAATTCAATGTTATCGACAAATACTGCTTGCAAAGTATGTTGCAGACAGAGTTTGCAGTAAACAAGTAATACATTATGTTATATCCTAGCCAGTAATGCCACCCGAGCCCGCTGCCAAAAGGTTGGCAGCATCAAAGTCCGGACGCCGTCCGCATAAGCAGCGCCAGCGAGACAGGAAATCGCCGCAAGTCTGCGCGCGCCACCGCTGGCTTCTGGCTTCTTAAGCGCTGGATCGGAGCGTGGAATGTCAGATCCCTTAATCGGGCAGGTAGGTTAGAAAATTTAAAAAGGGAAATGGATAGGTTGAAGTTAGATATAGTGGGAATTAGTGAAGTTCGGTGGCAGGAGGAACAAGACTTCTGGTCAGGTGACTACAGGGTTATAAACACAAAATCAAATAGGGGTACTGCAGGAGTAGGTTTAATAATGAATAGGAAAATAGGAATGCGGGTAAGCTACTAAAAACAGCATAGTGAACGCATTATTGTGGCCAAGATTGATACGAAGCCCACACCTACTACAGTAGTACAAGTTTATATGCCAACTAGCTCTGCAGATGACGAAGAAATTGAAGAAATGTATGATGAAATAAAAGAAATTATTCAGATTGGGAGACGAAAATTTAATAGTCATGGGTGACTGGAATTCGAGTGTAGGAAAAGGGAGAGAAGGAAACATAGTAGGTGAATATGGATTGGGGGACAGAAATGAAAGAGGAAGCCGCCTGGTAGAATTTTGCACAGAGCACAACATAATCATAACTAACACTTGGTTTAAGAATCATGAAAGAAGGTTGTATACATGGAAGAACCCTGGAGATACTAAAAGGTATCAGATAGATTATATAATGGTAAGACAGAGATTTAGGAACCAGGTTTTAAATTGTAAGACATTTCCAGGGGCAGATGTGGACTCTGACCACAATCTATTGGTTATGACCTGTAGATTAAAACTGAAGAAACTGCAAAAAGGTGGGAATTTAAGGAGATGGGACCTGGATAAACTAAAAGAACCAGAGGTTGTACAGAGATTCAGGGAGAGCATAAGGGAGCAATTGACAGGAATGGGGGAAATAAATACAGTAGAAGAAGAATGGGTAGCTATGAGGGATGAAGTAGTGAAGGCAGCAGAGGATCAAGTAGGTAAAAAGACGAGGGCTAGTAGAAATCCTTGGGTAACAGAAGAAATATTGAATTTAATTGATGAAAGGAGAAAATATAAAAATGCAGTAAGTGAAACAGGCAAAAAGGAATACAAACGTCTCAAAAATGAGATCGACAGGAAGTGCAAAATAGCTAAGCAGGGATGGCTAGAGGACAAATGTAAGGATGTAGAGGCCTATCTCACTAGGGGTAAGATAGATACTGCCTACAGGAAAATTAAAGAGACCTTTGGAGATAAGAGAACGACTTGTATGAATATCAAGAGCTCAGATGGAAACCCAGTTCTAAGCAAAGAAGGGAAAGCAGAAAGGTGGAAGGAGTATATAGAGGGTCTATACAAGGGCGATGTACTTGAGGACAATATTATGGAAATGGAAGAGGATGTAGATGAAGATGAAATGGGAGATACGATACTGCGTGAGGAGTTTGACAGAGCACTGAAAGACCTGAGTCGAAACAAGGCCCCCGGAGTAGACAATATTCCATTGGAACTACTGACGGCCGTGGGAGAGCCAGTCCTGACAAAACTCTACCATCTGGTGAGCAAGATGTATGAAACAGGCGAAATACCCTCAGACTTCAAGAAGAATATAATAATTCCAATCCCAAAGAAAGCAGGTGTTGAGAGATGTGAAAATTACCGAACTATCAGCTTAATAAGTCACAGCTGCAAAATACTAACACGAATTCTTTACAGACGAATGGAAAAACTAGTAGAAGCCAACCTCGGGGAAGATCAGTTTGGATTCCGTAGAAACACTGGAACACGTGAGGCAATACTGACCTTACGACTTATCTTAGAAGAAAGATTAAGGAAAGGCAAACCTATGTTTCTAGCATTTGTAGACTTAGAGAAAGCTTTTGACAATGTTGACTGGAATACTCTCTTTCAAATTCTAAAGGTGGCAGGGGTAAAATACAGGGAGCGAAAGGCTATTTACAATTTGTACAGAAACCAGATGGCAGTTATAAGAGTCGAGGGACATGAAAGGGAAGCCGTGGTTGGGAAGGGAGTAAGACAGGGTTGTAGCCTCTCCCCGATGTTGTTCAATCTGTATATTGAGGAAGCAGTAAAGGAAACAAAAGAAAAATTCGGAGTAGGTATTAAAATCCATGGAGAAGAAATAAAAACTTTGAGGTTCGCCGATGACATTGTAATTCTGTCAGAGACAGCAAAGGACTTGGAAGAGCAGTTGAATGGAATGGACAGTGACTTGAAAGTAGGATATAAGATGAACATCAACAAAAGCAAAACAAGGATAATGGAATGTAGTCTAATTAAGTCGGGTGATGCTGAGGGAATTAGATTAGGAAATGAGGCACTTAAAGTAGTAAAGGAGTTTTGCTATTTGGGGAGCAAAATAACTGATGTTTGGAAGTGAAACATGGACGATAAATAGTTTGGACAAGAAGAGAACAGAAGCTTTCGAAATGTGGTGCTACAGAAGAATGCTGAAGATTAGATGGGTAGATCACATAACTAATGAGGAAGTATTGAATAGGATTGGCGAGAAGCGAAGTTTGTGGCACAACTTGACCAGAAGAAGAGATCGGTTGGTAGGACATGTTCTGAGGCATCAAGGGATCACCAATTTAGTATTGGAGGGCAGCGTGGAGGGTAAAAATCGTAGGGGGAGACCAAGAGGTGAATACACTAAGCAGATTCAGAAGGATGTAGGCTGCAGTAGGTACTGGGAGATGAAAAAGCTTGCACAGGATAGAGTAGCATGGAGAGCTGCATCAAACCAGTCTCAGGACTGAAGACCACAACAACAACAAGCGCTGGAGTCGCGAGCGCTAGGACAGTTCTGTATTCGCCGCTCAGTTGTGTACTCGCCACCGAATTGTGTACTTGCTAGTCAGTTGTGTGTTCATCGCGGCAGAGTAGTTGTTTGTAGTCAGCCGACGCTGACCTAGCCACTCCGACTCGAACTAGACAGATTTCTGTAGACACGGAGCTCGCTACTGTGTTTCTGTATCTTCGTTAATAAAGATAAGTACCGACTTTTATTTAATCAGAGTGTTTGGGTTTTCATCTTTCTGTTCACTGTTCCAGCGGACCGGTCGGCCCGCTATTAAAAGTGTCGCGGTGACTTCGTAAGCCGTTTCTACAGCGAATTGTTTGTCGCTACGAACACCGCCACAAAACATTAAATCGTCAATCCCGATGTGGTAGCTTGTTTCAGCTCCGTACAGCCATCATGTGATTTTCGCCATCAGTGAAGCTGTGTTTTTGCTCCGTTTTTCGATAATGGAAAACGTTGCGCCATCAAGTTTCGTGTTAAACTTGGAGAATCCGCGGGTGTGCCTTTTTAAAAAGTTGAAACAGGCCTATGGAGAAAATTTCTTATCCGTTTTTCGCTGCTAAAAATCATTTTTGGAGGGCCGAAAACACGATGAAGATGAACCTCGTTCAGGGACACCTTCAACTTCAGAAACCAACGAAAATTCCGATTAGGTGCGTGCTCTCGTGAGAACAGGCCGACATTTAACAATAAGGATTATTAAACTTAAATATTTTCACTGGACATCAAATTTTGACCGAAGGAGTTTTGCACATGCGAAAGGTTTGTGCCAAAATGGCGCCGAAAAACCTTACAACTGAGCAGTAAGACAATCGAAGAAACGTGTGCGTTCATCTCCATGAGTGGAATGCCAGTGACCACGAAGGGTTCAGTCGTACGGTCACAGAAAATGAATGCTGGATTTTCGAGTCAGATCCCGAGACAAAGCGGAAAAGCGAGACATCTCCTCGACAGTAAAAGCTGCAATGAGCAAATCAAAGATATAAAAAAAATGATGATTTACTTTTTTGACAGTAGAGGTATCATAAATAAAGAATTTGTTCCTCCAGGACAAACTACGAACGAAGTGTTTTACAAAGACGCGATTGTAGGGACCAGGAAAAGGGTGAATCAAATGACACCAGACATTGCAGACAATCAAATGCAGCATCATAACAACGCCCCATGTCACACGGCCACTTCCATCACTGAAATTTTGACCTCAAAATACGTTCCTGGTGTTCCACAGCCTTTCTCCCCCCACCCGCAGCCATTCATCTGATCTTTCTGATTTTTTTCCTTTTCCCGATATATACTTTTTGTGGTAAGTTCCTACGGGACCAATCTGTGGAGGTCATTGGTCCCTAGGCTTACACACTGCTTCATCTAACTTAAAGTAACTTACGCTAAAGACAACTCACACACCCATGCTCAAGGGAGGACTCGAACCTCCGACGGGGAGAGCCGCGCGAACCGTGACAAGGCGTCCAAGACCGCGCGGCCCCGAAATAGAAAAATGTCTTTTGGGAGTCTGGAGAACATTCAAAAGAATGTGACCTACATGTTAAAGATCACATCAGTTGAAGCCTTTAGGGTTGCTACCAAGACTGGAAACGACAGCAGCTACTTTGGAGGCGACAATATTGTTGTCGGGAAAAAATAATAACTTTAGTAGGTAAAAACGTCAGTATCATTACTTTCGTCACACATCTCGTATGTGTAGAATTGGTTGCAAGTCACCAAATGCTGCCATTCTCAAATACTGGAAGAATACGAGGGTCAGTCAATAACTAATGTCCCACATTTTTTTCTCAGAACATATTTATTGTTAAGAGCCAAAATTTGGTGACAATATACATCACGTGTCTTGTCCATGTCCTACTTTTCTACATAGTCTCTATCACATTCTATGGCCGTACGTTGTGGAAGAGCATGTATTCCCTGCTGGTAAGAGCTCTTGTCCTTTAGGCGTATCCACGTTTTCACTGCATGACTGACACTCTCGTCATCTTCAAAGTTTGTCTCCCGTAGAGAATCTTCAAGTGGCCCAAAGAGATGCAAGTCTGAGTGTGCCAGGTCTGGATGAGGCAATGATGTCAAGCCCAATTTGGCGATGTGTTCACAGGTTCTCAAACTTGAGCGTGGGCGTGCGTTATCGTGCAGGAGCTAGATTTCTGCTGGACTCTTGTCCGATCGAACACGTCGGCAACGGTTCTTCAGTTTATTCAGTCTTCACGTATGTCTCAAAGAGATGTATATCCCAAAGAGATAGAAGTCCGAGGATGCCAGGTCTGGATGAGGAAATGATGTCCAACAAAATTTGGCGATGTGTTCCCAGGTTCTCAAACTTGAGCGTGGGCGTGCGTTATCGTGCTGGAACTAGATTTCTGCTGGACTCTTGTCCGATCGAACACGTCGGAAACGGTTATTCAGTTTATTCAGAGTCTACACGTATATCTCAAAGAGACGTATATCCCAAAGAGATGGAAGTCCAAGGATGCCAGGTCTGGATGAGGCAATGATGTCAAGCCCAATTTGGCGATGTGTTCACAGGTTCTCAAACTTGAGCGTGGGCGTGCGTTATCGTGCTGGAGCTAGATTTCTGCTGGACTCTTGTCCGATCAAACACGTCGGCAACGGTTCTTCAGTTTATTCAGTCTTCACGTATGTCTCAAAGAGATGTATATCCCAAAGAGATAGAAGTCCGAGGATGCCAGGTCTGGATGAGGCAATGATGTCCAACAAAATTTGGCGATGTGTTCACAGGTTCTCAAACTTGAGCGTGGGCGTGCGTTATCGTGCTGGAGCTAGATTTCTGCTGGACTCTTGTCCGATCGAACACGTCGGAAACGGTTCTTCAGTTTATTCAGTCTTCACATATGTCTCAAGTATATCCCAAAGAGATGGAAGTCCGAGGATACCAGGTCTGGATGAGGAAATGATGTCCAACAAAATTTGGCGATGTGTTCACAGGTTCTCAAACTTGAGCGTGGGCGTGCGTTGTCGTGCAGGAGCTAGATTTCTGCTGGACTCTTGTCCGATCGAACACGTCGGCAACGGTTCTTCAGTTTATTCAGTCTTCACGTATGTCTCAAAGAGATGTATATCCCAAAGAGATAGAAGTCCGAGGATGCCAGGTCTGGATGAGGCAATGATGTCCAACAAAATTTGGCGATGTGTTCCCAGGTTCTCAAACTTGAGCGTGGGCGTGCGTTATCGTGCTGGAGCTAGATGTCTGCTGGACTCTTGTCCGATCAAACACGTCGGAAACGGTTCTTCAGTTTATTCAGTCTTCACATATGTCTCAAGTATATCCCAAAGAGATGGAAGTCCGAGGATACCAGGTCTGGATGAGGAAATGATGTCCAACAAAATTTGGCGATGTGTTCCCAGGTTCTCAAACTTGAGCGTGGGCGTGCGTTATCGTGCTGGAGCTAGATGTCTGCTGGACTCTTGTCCGATCAAACACGTCGGGAACAGTTCTTCAGTTTATTCAGAGTTTTCACGTATGTCTCAAAGAGACGTATATCCCAAAGAGATGGAAGTCCGAGGATGCCAGGTCTGGACTGTAGCGTGGATGAGGCAGTGATGTCCAACCCAATTTTGCGACGTGTTCCCGGGTTCTCAGACTTGTGTGTAGGCGTGCGTTATCGTGCTGGAGCAAGATTTCTGATGGGTTCTTGTCCAATAGAACAAGTTGGAAACGGTTCTTGTGTTTATTCAGAGGCTTCGCGTATGCCTCTGAATTCATTGTTGACTCTCTTGGCATCACATCCACGAGAATGACGTCATCACAGCCCTTGAAGACTGTCATCATTACTTTTCTGGCAGAGGGGGTTGTCTCGAATTTCTTCTTCTGTGGTGAATGAGGATGATGTCACTCCACGGACCACCTTTTTCTTGCCGGCGCAAAGTGGTGCACCCAGCTTTCGTCCCCCATAACGATCCCTGAAAGAAAGACCTCTCTGTCGGTCTCAAAACGCTCCAACGATTCAGTTGAAATGGCCTTTCTTTGAATCTGCTGACCGACAACTGTAGAGCCAATTGTGGAGTTGTGATCCGCCGGTCGGCACGAATGATGGCATCCACACGATTCAGCACGTCTGGAGCAGTGGCTGTGATAGGATGTCCCGAGCGTGGCTGATCATGGAGCTCTGTTTCTGCATTTCCTGAGACTGTGACTTTATTTATGCATCACCCAACCGTACTCCTATCAACTACAGCATCGCCATACACTGCACACAAACGTTTATGAATGTTCACCACGGTTTCTTTTTCTGCACACCAGAATTCAGTAACAGCACGCTGCTTGTAACGTAAATCGTACGTAGACGCCATTTTGACGCTGTACTACGGCTTTGCCATCTGCCGGAACGGTTGGAAACTACACCGGCGCACAGAACAAACCTCAAATGTGAAGCACGAACAAGGACGTTTGTGTGTGTGGTGTGTGTATTAATGGCTTTTAAAAAAAATATTGGGCATTGGTTATTGAACGACGCTCGTATAATCTGGATACTTGCGTAAGGCGGGTTATACCGCCTAAGCACATAAACACAGTTCCTAGCTGTAATATTTACGTTGCTGTGTTAAACCTGCAATATAAGAGTATATGGCTTAGTGAGTGGGTTACCACAGCATTTTCAGTTCTTAAATATGGACAGTAATTACGCAAAATATTAAAATTCAATTTTTGGTTTTGTATCTATGCTTTATAGATCTAGAAAAGGCATATGACCGGGTTCCTAGGAGGAAGTTATTGTCTGTTCTACGAGATTATGGAATAGGAGGCAAACTTTTGCAAGCAATTATAGGTCTTTACATAGACAGTCAGGCAGCAGTTAGAGTTGACGGTAAATTGAGGTCATGGTTCAGAGTAGTTTCAGGGGTAAGACAAGGCTGCAACATGTCTCCACTGTTGTTCATATTATTTATAGACCGTATGTTGAAAACAATAGACTGGCTGGGTGAGATATGTGAACACAAGCAGTCTCGCATATGCGGATGACTTAGTTGTGATGGCAGATTCGATTGAAAGTTTGCAAAGTAATATTTCAAAGCTAGATCAGTAATGTAAGGACTATGGTATGAAGATTAGCATCTCCAAAACAAAAGTAACGTCAGTGGGAAAGAGATATAAACGGATTGAGTGCCAAATAGGAGGAACAAAGAACAGGTGGACGGTTTAAAGTACATAGGATGCATATTCTTACAGGATGGCAACATAGTGAAAGAACTGGAAGCGAGGTGTAGCAAGGCTAATGCAGTGAGCGCTCAGCTACGATCTACTCTCTTCTGCAAGAAGGAAGTCAGTACCAAGACTAAGTTATCTGTGCACCGTTCAATCTTTCGACCAACTTTGTTGTATGGGAGCGAAAGCTGGGTGGATTCAGGTTACCTTATCAATAAGGTCGAGGTTACGGATCTGAAAGTAGCTAGGATGATTGCAGGTACTAGTAGATGGGAACAATGGCAGGAGGGTGTCCACAACGAGGAAATCAAAGAAAAACTGGGAATGAACTCTATAGATGTAGCAGTCAGGGCGAACAGGCTTAGATGGTGGGGTCATGTTACACGCAAGGGAGAAGGAAGGTTACCCAAGAGACTCGTGGGTTCAGCAGTACGGGGTAGGAGGAGTCGGGACAGACCAAGGAGAAAGTACCTGGATTCGGTTAAGAATGATTTTGAAGTAATAGGTTTAACATCAGAAAGGCACCAATGTTAGCACTGAATAGGGGATCATGGAGGAATTTTATAAGGGGACTCCAGACTGAACGCTGAAAGGCATAATCAGTCTTAAATGATGATGATGACGATTTTGGTTGCTGCTGGAAGCCGTTACTGGCTCTGTGAGCCATGACCTGGAATAGTCATTTAGTAATACCTGTATACGCGAAATGCGTACGTGGGTAAAACCTCCATAAAAGCGGTAGTTTTGAATAACGAACAACTGGCCAGAACAATGTATCTCTCTTGCCAGTCACTCAGTCAACTTTATAATACCAGTGACCTTTATACCATTTCTTCGATAGCGTCTGCAGAAATCTCATTTCAGCATTGTCACGACTCGCAGCTTTCTGACGCTCTTACGTCTCCGTATATTAAAATAAGCCAGAGGACGGAGCGCAATTTTATTTTATTAATTCTCCAACTCAAATTTAATTTCCGACTCCACGTCACCGTTGTGAAGTAGACCATCGAAAACGCAGCCATACGCTACCCTCAGTTAGAAAACATGCTGAATTTTCCATTTCCTCAGTATAAGAAGCCAGATGTGTTCACTACCGAGCGAGGTGGCGCAGTGGTTAGCACACTGGACTTGCATTCGGGAGGACGACGGTTCAATCCCGTCTCCAACCATCCTGATTTAGGTTTTTCCGTGATTTCCCTAAATCGTTTCAGGCAAAGCTTCCTGATACTTAAATCTATACTCGATGTTAACGAATTTTTCTTCTTCAGAAACGCTTTCCTTGCCATAGCCAGTCTACATTTTATATCCTCTCTACTTCGACCATCATCAGTTATTTTGCTCCCCAAATGGCAAAACTCCTTTACCACTTTAAGTGTCTCATTTCCTAATCTAATTCCCTCAGCATCACACGACTTAATTCGACTACATTCCACTATCCTCGTTTTGCTTTTGTTGATGTTCATCTTATAGCCTCCTTTCAAGACACTGTCCATTCCGTTCAACTGCTCTTCCAAGTCCTTTGCTGTCTCTGACAGAATTACGATGTCATCGGCGAACCTCAAAGTTTTTATTTCTTCCCCATGGATTTTAATACCTACTCCGAACTTTTCTTTTGTTTCCTTCACTGCTTGCTCAATATACAGATTGAATAACATCGGGGAGAGGCTACAACCCTGTCTCACTCCTTTCCCAACCACTGCTTCCCCTTTATGCCCCTCGACTCTTATAACTGCCATCTAGTTTCTGTACAAATTGTAAATAGCCTTTCGCTCCCTGTATTTTACCCCTGGCGCCTTCAGAATTTGAAAGAGAGTATTCCAGTCAACATTGTCAAAAGCTTTCTCTAAGTCTACAAATGCTAGAAACGTAGGTTTGCCTTTCCTTAATCTTTCTTCTAAGATACGTCGTAGGGTCAGAATCGCCTCACGTGTTCCAACATTTCTACGGAATCCAAACTGATCTTCCCCGAGGTCGGCTTCTACCAGTTTTTCCATTTATACCATAGAATCGTAATTTCTGCATCACAGGCAGGAACGCCTGCGATGGTGTACTCGACGACGAACTGGGTGCACGAATCGCAAAACATTTTTTCGGATGAATCCAGGTTCTGTTTACAGCATCACGATGGTCGCATCCGTGTTTGGCGACATCGCGGAGAACGCACATTGGAAGCGTGTATTCGTCATCGCCATTCTGGCGTATCACCCGGCGTGATGGTATGGGGTGCCACTGGTTACACGTCTCGGTCACCTCTTGTTCGCATTGACGGCACTTTGAACAGTGGAAGTTACATTTCAGATGTGTTACGACCCGTGGCTCTACCCTTCATTGGATCCCTGCGAAACCCTACATTTCAGCAGGATAATGCACGACCGCATGTTGCAGGTCCTGTACATGTCTTTCTGGATACAGAAAATGTTCGACTGCTGCCCTGGCCAGCACATTCTCCAGATCTCTCACCAACTGAAAACGGCTGGTCAATGGTGGCCGAGCAACTGGCTTTTCACAATACGCCAGTCATTACTCTTCATGAACTTTGGTAGCGTGTTGAAGCTGCATCGGCAGCTGTACTTGTACACGCCATCCGAGCTCTGTTTGACTCAATGCCCAGGCGTATCAAGGCAGTTATTACGGCCAGAGGTGGTTGTTCTTGGTACTGATTTCTCAGGATCTATGCACCCAAATTGCGTGAGAATGTAATCACATGCCATTTCTAGTATAATATATTTGTCCAATGAATACCCGTTTATCATCTGCATTTCTTCTTTGTGTAGCAATTTTAATGGGCAGTAGTGTATTATTACTTCTTGGGTCTTGTACCCGTCTCTCCCTATAATTTACACCTACTTCTCCCGGTATTTCGAACATCTTGCACCGTCTTACATTGTCGAAAGCTTTTTCCCGGCCGACAAATCTTATGAACGTGTCTTGATTTTCCTTTAGTCTTGCTTCCATTATGAACCGCGTAAGAATAGCCTCTCTGGTGCCTTTATCTTTCCTAAAGCCGATCTGATTGTCATCTAACACATCCTCAATCCGCCACATAAAACGGATATTCTGTTGAAAATAGGATTTTGTAGGCAAAAGAGTACGGAATAATTTGGTATATTGTAAGTCTGAATGAAACCAACATGCTTTCCGGAAAATAAATGTATTGCCTCACTAATTGAATGCGCCTTGTACAAGAAAGCAACACTGAACATAAATAGAACAATGGAAATTTATTTCTGAGCGAAGAGGTAAAATAATTCTGTATTTTTTAATGTAGACAATAATTCCACAGATTGCGTAACAGGCAGAATATCTAGGGATAAGCGTTGACTGTGATCTGTACTCGAATGATCAAAGAACGATACCGACAAAGAATGTCGTAAGCAAGTTTTGCCTCGAGAGTTCTGTCATCAGCTTGTAAACAGGGTTGGTTTGTAGCTGCAGACTGTTCTTATCTGCACTCAGATCAGCCCTTAGCTGTGGAATCAATTTTTGGCGTTCGAACGGCATATGCAGACAGTTTTCAAACTACAGGAAAGAACCATCACAAAGATAGCCAAATATAGTTCTAGATTGACTTTAAAGGTTGTTAAATGTAGACATTTTATGCTAGGTTTCACCATGGCTGTTGGACTTTCACCTGAAACTACGGTGTTTCAACGAGTTCAAATTTAATTAACACGCAAACTAATCGCGAAACGAAGTCGAACATTTTACTCAAGGTACAACATTTATTCAAGTTTACTTAAAGCAAGTGCGGCTCGTAATTAATTGCTCTGAGGCGGAGCTGCCCCAGAATAAACATTAACATAAATTTCTCAGTAGCGCTTTAAAGAATTTAAATTAACAGAAAGCATTTCGCATGTTTCCCACACGAATCTAAATAATGCGGGTGAACGTTTTTGGAACTTTTGATTTATGATGTCACGTGATGTTTCTCGAACAGGTAGTAGCTAGACTTAGTGCAGTGCCTTTTAGCTCTGTGTAGCAGAGGTTTGGGGGCGTGGTTTCCTCAGAGTACAGCTGTTATGGGCGTCTCGAAAGCTCTGGTGTTTCAGCCTAACGGTGTCCTACCAATGTGGACAAAATTTTCACGTTCCATTGCTTACATCCAAAGGGAACGAACAGTTTCCTGAAACTTCGGTATCGAATCCCTGTCTCTGTATATCTTAACTGTGCTTTGATTCGTCTTTAATCGACTTTGTAGTATTATTGTGTGATAGTGTTTTGCACAGTTCGTTTTGTTTCTGCCACTGGCTGTTCTATCCAACGCTGGAATAAGTTCGCCAATGTCTAGCCAGAGTGCACTAGGGAACTATAACGTAAGTATCACCACCTAGTGAGAATTTCACAAATTATAGAGGAAAAAGCGCGAAGTATACTTCTCATTTTTCATTTCCATAGTGAACTGGATTTTTGGATTAATTTTATGTTGATGATCAAAGAATTCGTCCAAATCATGTCTACGATGGGAGTAAACCACAACTGTGTCATCAGCAAACCGGTACCAGCGAGATGGTTTCTTATTTGCTTCGTCCAGAGCCGATTGTTCGAATTTCTCCAAATAGGAATTAGCGATCACAGGACCTAATGGGTTACCCATTGCTGCACCATCAAGTTGCTCATTAAATTCATCCTCCCGCTGGAACTGACTCGAAGAAAGGCAGTGTCTAAAAAGAGCAGTCAAATCTCCTCAAAAAACATCCGTTATAAAAATCGTAACTTTGTTAACGGAATCGTAGTGAAGAAGGACACTATGTTAAAACTTACAAGAATTAGTCCTTCAAGTTTCTCAATGAAATGACGCGAGTCTTTTATGTATGAGTCAGCAGAGGAGCGCCTTCGAGTATATCCAGCACATTCCTGGACAAAACGTCAGGAACAGAAGAGTTTCTTGGACCACGAACTCACATCCCGAAAGGTTTACCGGCAACTATGTCATCCGGTCTTGAAAGCCTTCATTCTATGGTAGCGCACAGAACCACCCAGCTGTTTCGTACACAACTCTGTTAAAATTGTGTGTATACCCTTGCCTACATTTACACTGTTTCTGTACTTGATTGATGTTCACATCGAATCTGGGCGCACAAAGTTTCTTGCACTTTCAAAAAAATGGTTCAAATGGCTCTAAGCACTATGGGACTTAACATCTGAGGTCATCAGTCCCCTAGAACATAAAACTACTTAAACCTAACTAACCTCCACCTAGAAGGTGGTACTGTTCCTCGTACGTCATGCCCCATCGCCCTCTCTTGCGATAGTAATTCGAAATAACTTGCCCCCCTTCTAACAGCCGTGTACTGCAACTCTCTACAGGAACGGAAGGTTCCAAATGATTGGAAAAGAGCACGGGTAGTCTCAGTCTTCAAGAAGGGTCGTCGAGCAGATGCGCAAAACTATAGACCTATATCTCTAACGTCGATCTGTTGTAGAATTTTAGAACATGGTTTTTGCTCGCATATCATGTCTGTTTGGCTCAAATGGTTCAAATGGCTCTGAGCACTATGGGACTCAACTTCTGAGGTCATTAGTCCCCTAGAACTTAGAACTAGTTAAACCTAACTAATCTAAGGACATGACACACATCCATACCCGAGGCAGGATTCGAACCTGCGACCGTAGCGGTCTCGCGGTTCCAGACTGCAGCGCCCATAACCGCACGGCCACTTCGGCCGGCTGTCATTTTTGGAAACCCAGAATCTACTCTGTAGGAATCAACACGGATTCCGGAAACAGCGATCGTGTGAGACCCAACTCGCTTTATTTGTTCATGAGACCCAGAAAATATTAGATACAGGCTCCCGGGTAGATGCTATTTTCCTTGACTTCCGGAAGGCGTTCGATACAGTTCCGCACTGTCGCCTGATAAACAAAGTAAGAGCCTACGGAATATCAGACCAGCTGTGTGGCTGGATTGAAGAGTTTTTAGCAAACAGAACACAGCATGTTGTTATCAATGGAGAGACGTCTACAGACGTTAAAGTAACCTCTGGCGTGCCACAGGGGAGTGTTATGGGACCATTGCTTTTCACAATATATATAAATGACCTAGTAGATAGTGTCGGAAGTTGCATGCGGCTTTCCGCGGATGATGCTGTAGTATACAGAGAAGTTGCAGCATTAGAAAATTGTAGCGAAATGCAGGAAGATCTGCAGCGGGTAGGCACTTGGTGCAGGGAGTGGCAACTGACCCTTAACATAGACAAATGTAATGTATTGCGAATACATAGAAAGAAGGATCCTTTATTGTATGATTATATGATAGCGGAACAAACACTGGCAGTAGTTACTGCTGTAAAATATCTGGGAGTATGCGTGCGGAACGATTTGAAGTGGAATGATCATATAAAATTAATTGTGTGGTAAGGCGGGTGCCAGGTTGAGATTCATTGGGAGAGTCCTTAGAAAATGTAGTCCATCAACAAAGGAGGTGACTTACAAAATACTCGTTCGACCTATACTTGAGTATTGCTCATCAGTGTGGGATCCGTACCAGATCGGTTTGACGGAGGAGATAGAGAAGATCCAAAGAATAGCGGCGCGTTTCGTCACAGGGTTATTTGGTAACCGTGATAGCATTACGGAGATGTTTAATAAACTCAAGTGGCAGACTCTGCAAGAGAGGCGCTCTGCATCGTGCTGTAGCTTGCTCGCCAGGTTTCGAGAGGGTGCTTTTCTGGATGAGGTATCGAATATATTGCTTCCCCCTACTTATACCTCCCGAGGAGATCACGAATGTAAAATTAGGGAGATTCGAGCGCGCACGGAGGCTTTCAGACAGTCGTTCTTCCCGCGAACCATACGCGACTGGAACAGAAAAGGGAGGTAGTGGCACGTAAAGTGCCCTCCGCCACACACCGTTGGGTGGCTTGCGGAGTATAAATGTAGATGTAGATGTAGATGAATGTTGTGTCCGATTCACTTCTCTTGCTGACTCACCTTGTAGTGGATGTGATGCAGCGTCGTGGTTCCATGTTCAAATCATGCACTTGCCGACACGGTGTTTACTTACGGAAAGGCAAATGGCAACGGGCGGCGGGTACAAGGTTGCTTCAGCAGGTCTATCTCCACCGACAACAACCACAGCATTCAATATTTGCAACAGTGTTTCGCCGTTTGCCTGAGACAAGTTCGTTTCAGAAAGCAGCAAATCGTGAAGGAAGTACCCGAAATGTTCAGACACCAGATTTGGAGAAAAGTGTGATTAACGGTGTGGAAGGCGACCGCCGTGTCAGTATCAGGCAGTTGGCCCACCAGTACAGGGTAACCCTGACGGCCGTGAGGAACTGAAGTTAAAATCTTCTGGGTTATGGGGCCGCGTACATGTTTCTTCTAAAATGTTCGACGTTTCGACCCCTCTGCTGGGATCTTCCTCAGGATCTGTTGGTGTCCACTACTGCTAGAGCACTGCCAGAGACGAGTGTCGCGTCCACTTATAAAGGGGGAATTTTCTGGCGTTCGTGCTGGAGAAGTGATAGTATTGGTTAAAATTCATTGGAGGGCCATAGTCATAGGATAATACAGGAGAAGGGGCGTTGGTAGCGCATCTCCCTTGAATACCACTGGCGGCCATCGTCATTGAATAGAAAGGCACTATTTCACACTTATGCTGGAGAAGGGTTATTGGTTGGAAAGCCTGCTACCGCTATTGGTTGGTCCTCAGCAGTGGCAGGCATTTCAACCAATAACCCTTCTCCAGCATAAGTGTGAAATAGTGCCTTTCTATTCAATGACGATGACCGCCAATGGTATTCAAGGCAGATGAGCTACCAACGCCCCTTCTCCTGCATTAGCCTATGACTATGGCCCACCAATGAATTTTAACCAATACTATCACTTCTCCAGCACGAACGCCAGAAAATTCCCTCTTTATAAGTGGACGCGGCACTCGTCTCTGACAGTGTTCTAGCAGTAGTGGACACCAAAAGATCCTGAGGAACATCCCAGCAGAGGGGTCGAAACGTCGAACATTTTAGAAGAAACATGACGCGGCCTAATAATCCAGAAGATTTTAACTTCAGTGACATCGGCCACGAAAGCCTGCAGATTTACATAGGACCGTGTGGAACATTCTCCATGACACTTCCTGGCACATTAAAACTGTGTGCCCGACCGAGACTCGAACTCGGGACCTTTGCCTTTCGCGGAAAAGTGCTCTACCATCTGAGCTACCGAAGCACGACTCACGTCTGGTACTCACAGCTTTACTTCTGCCAGTATCTCGTCTCCTACTTCATTTTGGAAACATCCCCCAGGCTGTGGCTAAGCCATGTCTCCGCAGTATCCTTTCTTTCAGGTGTGCTAGTCCTGCAAGGTTCGCAGGAGAGCTTCTGTAAAGTTTGGAAGGTAGGAGACGAGGTACTGGCAGAAGTAAAGCTGTGAGGACGGGGCGTGAGTCGTGCTTCTGTAGCTCAGATGGTAGAGCACTTTCCCGCGAAAGGCAAAGGTCCCGAGTTCGAGTCTCGGTCGGGCGCACAGTTTTAATCTGCCAGGAAGTTTCATATCAGCGCACACTCCGCTGCAGAGTGAAAATCTTTCTGGAATTCTCCATGACAATTGTTACTACCATTATCACTTACAGCGTGTGCAGGGTTTACTAGCGACAGATTTTCCACATTGGGAGCAGTTTTGAGACTGGTTTCTTCACCAGGCAACCATGACTCCAGGATTTTTTACACCCATACTACTCACAGATGGGGTCACCTTTACGTGGAGTCATGTCTTCAGTTTTCATAACAGTCTTCTGTGGGATAGTATGCAGAACCCACATGGCATGGTGATAGCGAATCGTCAGCATCTGTGGAGCTGGAACATGTGGGCCAGGATAATGGGTGACCATATTTTGGGACCAGTCCCCCTTCCACGTCACCTAACAGGCCGGAACTCGGCGTTTCTTGCGGATGACTTTGCCTCCCCTGCTGGAAGAAGTGCCATCGATGATTCGAAGGGTTATGAGTTTCCAGTCCACTTCGCTGTAAATGTCCGGATGCTTGCCAATCATGCCTTCCCTGGTCTGTGGATCAGACGAGGGGGTCCAGTTTGCACGGCCTGCTCGCTCACCGGATCTCGACCTGCACGATTTCTGGTTATTGGGTCATCTCAAAACTATCGTGTATGTGGAAAATGGTTCAAATGGTTCTGAGCACTATGGGACTTAACATCTGAGGTCATCAGTCCCCTAGAACTTGGAACTACTTAAACCTACCTAAGGACACCATACACCTCCATGCCCGAGACAGGATTCGAACCTGTGACCATAGCAGTGGCGCGATTCCAGACTGAAGCGCCTAGAACCGCTCGGCCACACTGGCCGACTCGGGCTATGGGACCTTATCATCATACAGTCTGGGCGGGTCACGTATAATGAAAAAATTTGTAGACAATCTGGTGAAAAATGTCATTCTTCAGATTTATTGAGGATGCGGAGTCTAAGCAGAAGGTTGGTTGGTTGGATTGGAGAAGGGACAAAACTACGCGGTCATCAGTCCCCTAAGCAGATGGAAATGACTAATCATAAAACTGTAACATCAAGGACAGCACTCTCACTCCGTCTTCATGCCACGAGTGGCCTAATGGAACCATCCGACCGCCGCGTCATCCTCAGGGAGAATGTAGATAGGAGGGGCGTGGGGTCAGCACACCGCTCTCCCAGTCGTTATGATGGTATTCTTGACCAAAGCCGCTACTATTCGGTCGAGTAGCTCCTCAACTGGCATCACGAGGCTGAGTGCACTCCGAATTTCTGGTTATCGGGTCACCTCAAAACTATCGTGTATGTGGAAAATGGTTCAAATGGTTCTGAGCACTATGGGACTTAACATCTAAGGTCATCAGTCCCCTAGAACTTGCAACTACTTAAACCTAACTAACCTAAGGACACCACACACATCCATGTGCGAGGTACGATGCGAACCTGCTACCGTAGCGGTCGCTCGGTTACAGACTGAACCGCTTAGAACTGCTCGGCTACAACGGCGGCGAGTATGTGGAGCCCAACCCAGATGTGTAGACACTGAAGCAGTGTCTTCCTTCTGCCTTTGACACTGTTCAGATGCAGCCTCGCCAACGTGAACGTGTGAGAGAGAACATGTTACAGCATGTACATGTATGTGTTGAGGCACATGGAAACCATTTTCAACACACACGGTAATTGTGGCTCGATGGTATTAGACTGCAGTCTCTGTAGCAATGTATGATTAAATATAACTATTAAAAACAGTCTTGATCACTATTTATTAATCAAGGTGACCGGTTTCGACCACTGCTGTGGTCATCTTAAGACAACTGAGTGGGAACAGAAAGAGGTTCCTACTCAATAGTCTGAAGGTGACCACAGCAGTGGTCGAAACCGGTCACCTTGATAAATAAATAGTGATCAAGACTGTTTTTAATAGTAATATTTGTAACACATTGATCACTGCCACTACCATAATGTATTCGAAAGTAATTATTATTAAATAAATGGTCTCTAGCATGGAAACCATGGATTTCTGGACGTAAGTTCCTTAGACCTTTTTTGTTCCGGATCCTCTCGCCTATCAATACCTATAGTTTGTACACGGTGGAAAAAATCACCCTGTACGAACATGGACAGAGAATGAATTTATAATTATATATTAATAGCTTCAGCTGCTGATGGGCGTTGATATATATCAACGGGGAAAGGTGAAAATGTGTGGACCGAACGCGACTCGAAGACAGAATCTCCCGCTTACACGGCAGACGCTCGATCCATCTGAGCCACAGACGCCACAGAGGATAGTATGACAGCAGGGACTATCTGGCGCACACCTCCCACGAGACGCACATTCTCACCTTGTATGTCCACACACTACGTTCGTAGTGTCCCAACCCAACACACTCATCACTCATGGAAGACACTGTTACCAAGTCCCATAAGAGTTATGCGTCTCGCGGGAGGCGTCCGCCAGATAGTCCCTGCTGTCGCACTATCCTCTGTGCCCTCACTGGCTCAGATGGACAGAGCGTCTGCCATCTAACAAGGGAACCTCCCCATCGCACCCCCCTCAGATTTAGTTATAAGTTGGCACAGTGGATAGGCCTTGAGAAACTGGACACATATCAATCGAGAAAACAGGAAGAAGTTGTGTGGAACTGTGAAAAAATGAACAAAATATACAAACTGAGTAGTCCATGCGCAAGATAGGCAACATCTAGGAGAGCGTAGGCTCAGGAGTGCCGTGGTCCCGTGGTTAGAGTGAGCAGCTGCGGAACGAGAGATCCTTGGTTCAAGTCTTCCCTCGAGTGAAAAGTTTTACTTTCTTTATTTTCGCAAAGTTATGATCTGTCCGTTCCTTCATTGACGTCTCTGTTCACTGTAGTAAGTTTAGTGTCTTTGTTTTGCGACCGCACCGCAAAACCGTGCGATTAGTAGACAAAAGGACGTGCCTCTCCAATGGGAACCGAAAACATTTGATCGCAAGGTCATAGGTCAACCGATTCCTCCACAGGAAAACACATCTGATATATTCCATACGACGCTGGCGACGGCATGTGCGTAACATGACAGGAATATGTTGTCGACCCACCTAACTTGTACACTTGGCGAGTGGGTAAAAAGATTCTTCTACCTTGCCCGATTTAGGTTTTCTTGTGGATGTGATAATCACTCCCAAGTAAGTGATGAAAACATAAGAGTTTGTCACATAAACGGCAACAAATGAATGCAACAGTTTCACAGTCGCACAGTTTTCCCTGTGCTCTGTCAAAACATATGTTTTTAACGTTTTCAAATTTTTCCGTGTGTAGACCGTCAAATCCTGCATATGTCCAAGCAAACCTGAACATGTCTTGGAATTTTGGAGAGTGAAGTTGATTATGTGTGAGTACCTGAACTTTGATAATTGTCTGAGAATAAAAAATTAAACTCTTCACTCCACGGAAGATTTGAACCAAAGACCTTTCGTTCCACAGGTGCACACGCTAAGCACAAGACCACGACGCTCTCGATCTCACACGCTCCTTGATGTTGCTTATGCCGCACATGTACTACTCAGTTTGTATATTTTGCTTATTTTTTTCATAGTTCCACGCAACTTCTTCCTGTTTTCTCGATTGATATGTGTTGAGGTTTTCAAGACCTAGCCACTGTGCCAACTTATAACTAAATCTGAGGGGGGTGCGATGGGGAGGTTCCCTTGTAAGCATGGGATCCCAGGTTCGAGTCTGCGGCACACATTTTCACCTGTCCCCAATGATATATATCAACGCCCGTCAGCAGATGAAGCTATTAATATACAGGGTGTTACAAAAAGGTACGGCCAAACTTTCACGAAACATTCCTCACACACAAACAAAGAAAATATGTTATGTGGACATGTGTCCGCAAACGCTTACTTTCCATGTTAGAGCTCATTTTATTACTTCTCTTCAAATCACATTAATCATGGAATGGAAACACACAGCAACAGAACGTACCAGCGTGACTTCAAACACTTTGTTACAGGAAATGTTCAAAATGTCCTCCGTTAGCGAGGATACATGCATCCACCCTCCGTCGCATGGAATCCCTGATGCGCTGATGCAGCCCTGGAGAATGGCGTATTGCATTACAGCCGTCCACAATACGAGCACGAAGAGCTCTACATTTGGTACCGGGGTTCCGTAGACGAGAGCTTTCAAATGCACCCATAAATGAAAGTCAAGAGGGTTCAGGTCAGGAGAGCGTGGAGGCCATGGAATTGGTCCGCCTCTACCAATCCATCGATCACCGAATCTGTTGTTGAGAAGTGTACGAACACTTCGACTGAAATTTGCAGGAGCTCCATCGTGCATGAACCACATGTCGTGTCGTACTTGTAAAGGCACATGTTCTAGCAGCACAGGTAGAGTATCCCGTATGAAATCGTGATAACGTGCTCCATTGAGCGTAGGTGGAAGACCGTGGGGCCCAATCGAGACATCACCAACAATGAAAATCTGTGTCGATGACGTGATTGCACAATTGCGTGCGGATTGTCGTCAGCCCACACATGTCGATTGTGAAAATTTACAATTTGATCACGTTGGAATGAAGCCTCATCCGTAAAGAGAACATTTGCACTGAAATGAGGATTGACACATTGTCGGACGAACCATTCGCAGAAGTGTACCCGTGGAGGCCAATCAGCTGCTGATAGTGCCTGCACACGCTGTACACGGTACGGAAACAACTGGTTCTCCCGTAGCACTCTCCATACAGTGACGTAGTCAACGTTACCTTGTACAGCAGCAACTTCTCTGACGCCGACATTAGGGTTATCGTCAACTGCACGAAGAATTGACTCGTCCATTGCAGGTGTCCTCGTCGTTCTAGGTCTTCCCCAGTCGCGAGTCATAGGCTGGAATGTTCCGTGCTCCCTAAGACGCCGATCAACTTTCGAACGTCTTCCTGTCGGGACACCTTCGTTCTGGAAATCTGTCTCGATACAAACGTACCGTGCCACGGCTATTGCCCCTTCTAATCCGTACATCAAATGGGCATCTGCCAACTCCGCATTTGTAAACATTGCACTGACTGTAAAACCACGTTCGTGATGAACACTAAGCTGTTGATGCTACGTACTGATGTGCTCGATGCTAGTACTGTAGAGCAATGAGTCGCATGTCAACACAAGCACCGAAGTCAACATTACCTTCCTTCAATTGGGCAAACTGGTGGTGAATCGAGGAAGTATAGTACATACTGACGAAACTAAAATGAGCTCTAACGAAATTAAGCGTTTCCGGACACATGCCCACATAACATATTTTCTTTATTTGTGTGTGAGGAATGTTTCCTGAAAGTTTGGGTCCGCAGCTCGTGGTCGTGCGGTAGCGTTCTCGCTTCCCGCGCCCGGGTTCCCGGGTTCGATTCCCGGCGGGGTCAGGGAGTTTCTCTGCCTCGTGTTGACTGGGTGTTGTGTGATGTCCTTAGGTTAGTTAGGTTTAAATAGTTCTAAGTTCTTGGGGACTGATGACCATAGATGTTAAGTCCCATAGTGCTCAGAGCCATTTGAAGCATTTTTGAAAGTTTGGCCGTACCTTTTTCTAACACCCTGTATAATTCTAATTTCGTTCAAGACAGCTGCAGGTCATCAATGATGTATGTTCTTTCGGACATGTCCGAAAGAACAGATAGCATACCCATACAAGTATATGGACTGAGAATGGTGTGGCCGGGCCATGCGAAATATCCTCCACCCTGGGTCGACAGTAGTGGCAAGACCTCGGCAATGCGTCGGTAACTTCCTGCAACAGCCTGTTCCGTCAGCAATATTGTGCAGCCATGCTGTATTGCTTCCGTGTATTGCAGCCACATTCCAGCTGTGTTGACGACAACACTTTTGCGCCCACGCTTTGCTACACTACTGGCCATTGAAGTTCCTACACCACGGAGATGACGTGCTACAGACGCGAAATTTAACCTACAGGAAGAAGATGCAAATGATTAGCTTTTCAGAGCATTCACACAAGGTTGGCGCCGGTGGCGACACCTACAGCGTGCTGACGTGAGGAAAGTTTCCAACCGATATCTCATACACAAACAGCAGTTGACCGGCGTTACCTGGTGAA
This sequence comes from Schistocerca americana, assembly GCF_021461395.2. Taxonomy (NCBI): domain Eukaryota; kingdom Metazoa; phylum Arthropoda; class Insecta; order Orthoptera; family Acrididae; genus Schistocerca; species Schistocerca americana. Next base: position 119,123,058 of record NC_060129.1, read on the forward strand.
ACGTTGTTGTGATGCCTCGTGTGACGAGAAATGCGTACCATCACGTTTCCGATTTTGATAAAGGTCGGATTGTAGCGTATCGCGATTGCGGTTTATCGTATCGGGACATTGCTGCTCGCGTTGGTCGAGATCCAATGACTGTTAGCAGAATATGGAATCGGTGCGTTCAGGAGGGTAAAACGGAACGCCGTGCTGGATCCCGACGGCCTCGTATCACTAGCAGTCAAGATGACAGGCATCTTACACACACGGCAGTAACAGATCGTGCAGCCACGTCCAGATCCGTGAGTCAACAGATGGGGACGTTTGCAGGACAACAGCCATCTGCACGAACAGTTCGACGACGTTTGCAAGCAGCACGGACTATCAGCTCGGAGACCGTGGCTGCGGTTACCCTTGACGCTGCATCACAGACGGGAGCGCCTGCGATGGTGCACTCGACGACGAACCTGGGTGCACGAATGACAAAACGTCATTTTTTCGGATGAATCCAAATTCTGTTTACAGCATCACGATGGTCGCATCCGTGTTTGGCGACATCGCGGTGAACGCACATTGGAAGCGTGTATTCGTCATCGCCATAGTGGCGTATCAGCCGGCGTGATGATATGGGGTGCCATCGGTTACACGCCTCGGTCACTTCTTCTTCGCATTGACGACTCTTTGAACAATGAACGTTACATTTCAGGTGAGTTACGACCCGTGGCTTTGCCCTTCATTCGATCCCTCCGAAACCCTACATTTCAGCAGGATAATGCACGACCGCATGTTGCAGGTCCTGTACGGGCCTTTCTGGGTACAGAAAATGTTCGACTGCTGCCCTGGCCAGCACATTCTTCAGATCTGTCACCAACTGAAAACGTCTGGTCAATGGTGGCCGAGCAACTGGTTCGCCACAATACGCCAGTCACTACTCTTGATGAACTGTGGTACTGTGCTGAAGCTGCATGGTCAGCTGTACATGTACACGCCACCCGAGCTCTGTTTGACTCAATGCCCAGGCGTATCAAGGCCGTTATTGCGGCCAGAGGTGGTTGTTCTGGGTACTGATTTGTCAGGATCTATGCACCCAAATTGCCTGAAAATGTAATCACATGTCAGTTCTAGTATAATGTACTTGTCCAATGAATACCCGTGTATCATCTGCACTTCTTCTTGGTGTAGCAATTTTAATGGGCACTAGTGTACAAAATACGGCGCGTGCAAACGCAGCTTTAGAAGCTTGTCCGTGGCAGACACGTCAGTCTGTAGGGTGGGCCAGCGCGGCCCTGTTGTCGCAGACATGGACGGCGTCCCCTCCTTCGCGCCCCGTCACCCCGCTGTCTTCTACCCGCCTCGCTTCGTCTCCTCCGTATGTTAATTGCGGCGCTGTGTGAATTGCAAAGCGCAGACGTCATCGGCGTTTCGCCCGCTTGAGAATTCCCGTCTGCACAAACACTCCTTCCTTACTTCCTCGTGGATGCAGAATATTATTATCAACCCCTCGTCTGTTGCCTTCGCTTCGAGCTGCTTCTCGGTGCACCGTTAAAAAAGCCTTTGACTTCGGAAGATATGATACGCAGCGACAAATCGATTACGAGACACGTTTAAGAACTCTGCTGTCACAAATGAAAATACGGGGTGAAAAGTATTTAAACCGACAAACTCTGGGAGGTTGTAGCGGACATCAAAACAAATGTTTTTCCCTAGTGTCATTTTGTCCTGTGTGGAGTATTCAAACCGATAGAGGAAGATTTCTCTGGCGGCAAATTAATTAAACCAGCAAATGCTTTCCCATTTTTTATGACTAACAAGGGGAGGCCGCCAATTGTGAAATTCATATTCGATTCATACTGCGCATAATAAAAGCTCATGGCCAGAGGTGTAATGTGGCAAAGCACCAAGATGCACTTGTCAGCCGTTGTCGAGAAAATCGACAGTTAAAAGAAACCGTTGCGGTGAAATACTCTCTACGAATAGTAATCGTATACAGCGTCGTGGCGCAGCGGTAAGCGCACGGCTTCGTAATCTGAAGGTCGCCGGATCGAAACTCGCGCCAAGCAACTTTTTTTTTTTTAGTATTTGTTTTTTGTAATTCAAATGTACACACACACACACACACACACACACACACACACACATATATATATATATATATATATATATATATATATATATATATATATAATTCCCGGCAATCAGTTGCAACAATGATGCATATAATAAGTTGTTGAAAGTCGTTTGTTGTGGAAAAACTGGCGACTTCGAACATCATTATGTTTTCCGCAAACAAATTTGTATTTCACAAATGTTATTAATTGTCTTCATAATGTTAACCACGTATAGTTAACGGAAGACGTAGAAACGATATTCCGAAACGAATATGTATAGCGTAAGTCAAACGTTCGAATTAGAATAGAGACCCCACGAACACAAATTTGCTGTGGCAGATATGAAATATAAACTCCGTTACTCGCTCGTTACACTTGAAGGACAGATGTTGAATGGGCCGAAACGAGCCGCCGCATAAAAGCGTAGTGGCCTGCTAACTTCGGAAGAAGGTAGATGCGGTCCCTAGCGCAAGTTATAACATTGTCGAAAATCAGGGCGGACGGGAGAGCTTTGGTACACCCTGTTAAACAAACGGAAAAATGGAGGCGGTACAATTGGAGAGCGATCCGCCTTCAACAACATGCATAAACAATTCATTAATAGTTTATATATATATATATATATATATATATATATATATATATATATATATATGTATATGTATATATATATGAATTACAAAAAACTAATAATAAAAAAAAATATTTCATGGCGCGAGATTCGATCCGGCGACCTTCAGAATACGAACCCGAGCGCTTACCGCTGCGCCATGACGCTGTAGACGATTACTATTCGTAGAGAGTATTTCACCGCAACGGTTTCTTTTAACTGTCGATTTTCTCGACAACGGCTGAGAAGTGCATCTTGGTGCTTTGCCACATTACACCTCTGGCCATGAGCTTTTATTATGCGCAGTATGAATCGAATCTGAATTTCACAATTGGCGGCCTCCCCTTGTAAGAGACAACACATTAACACAACCCGATTTCAATTACAGTAGATTTTCAGAAATTCCTCCACTGACACGTAAACAGAGTTTACACCGTCGGATCACGTTCTGTCTGGCACGGGCAAATACCCCAGGAGTATCCTGAATTGTTCCTGCTGCTGCTACTATCAGGGAAACCAGATCCTCTTCTGATGCAAAACGAGTTGCGTAAACAAGGTTGCGCATCTGTCCCCACACAAAAAGTTCCAGAGGGGACATATCTGGGGATCGAGCAGGCCACGGTACAGGACCACCTCTGCCAATCCACGTTTCTGGGAACCGTCGCTCCAGGAATCGACGCACACGACGACTGAAATATGCCGGCGCCCCGTCATGTTGGAACCACATGCGTTGTCTTGTAGGGATCCAAACGTCTTCCAGCAATTCTGGCAATGCTCTGGCGAGAAAGTTGTAACAGTGCCTGCCATTTAATGGCCTAGGTTGCAGATACGGCCCAATTGAACAGTCCCCAACAACACCGACCCACACATTAACGAAGAACCGCACTTGATGAGCGCTAGTAACTGTGGTATGTGGGTTGTCCTCACTCCAGACATGCGAACTGTGCATGTTGAAGACTCCATCACGCCCGAGCGTTGCTTCATCGGCACAGAAGATGGAAATGTAGGATGCATTTCACACTGTTCCAGGTACCACTGCGAAAACTGTGCTCTGGGTGGATGATCAACTGGTTCCAGGTTGTGGGCACGCTCTAAGTGAAATGGACGTAACAATTGCTCTCGAAGGACTGTTCTTACGTTCGTATGATTTGTCCCCATGTGACGTGCAGTTGCACGAGTGCTGATTGAAGGATCCCGCTCCACACGCTGCAAGACAGCTTCCTCAAACTGCAGCGTTCTTACCGTGCGACGGCGTCCCTGTCCAGGGAATCTGCTAAATGACCCGGTCTCACGCAGACGTTGGTACACAGCAGCAAAGGTCGTACGATGCGGGATACGGTGATTAGGATATTGTTGTTGATAAACCCGCTGTGCAGCTCGTCCGCTGTGGTGCGCTACGTAGTACGCACCAACCATATCAGTGTACTCACTCCAGGCGGATCGCTCCATTAGTAAACAGAGACAATGCACTACTACACTGGTGGACAGCAGTTGCCTACAACTGAAGATCTTAATACGCCCTCTAACAACTGAAGAGCGTAATACGGCCTCCATCGATTTAAATAATCCTTTGTTTTTATGTCCCCTACAACCTCCCACAGTTTGTCGGTTTAAATACTTTTCACCCTGTATAAAGTTTAGTTGTCCCCGCCGCAAGTTTATTAAAGGATGAATGGTTTCGACTCATCAAGAACTCATCTTCAGGTCATTAAAATCTCGCCGTTGTTGCTGTGCTCACAGTCCGAAGACTGGTTTGATGCAGCTCTCCATGCTACTCTATCCTGTGCAAGCCTCTTCATCTCCGAATAACTACTGCAACCTACATCCTTCTGATCCCGCTTACTGCATTCATCTGTTCGTCTCCCTCTACGATGTTTATCCTTCACACTTCGGTCCAGTGCTAAATTCCCCCTTGATGCCTCAAAATGTGTTCTACCAACCGATTCCTTCTACTAGTTAGGCTGTACCACAAATTTCTCATCTCCCCAATTCTGTTCAGTACCTCATCATTAGTTACGTGATCTGCAGCATTTTTCTCTAGCACCACATCTCAAAAGCTTCTATTCTGTTCTTGTCTAAACTGTTTGTCGTTCATGTTTCACTCCCATACATGGCTACACTCCACAGAAATACTTTCAAAAGGACCTCATGACAGATCTATACTCGATGTTAACAAATTTCTCTTCTTCAGAAACGATCCTTGAATGAAATCGCTATGCAACAGCTCTTTGTGATCAGGCGAAACAGACTGCCGAAATTAGTTGCATATAAGAAGTTCATACAATAAATATCTACAATACATACGGCAGTTGGTAAATTATTGTATCAATAAATACATGTCAGCCGTTGTCCCACAGTCCATAATGGATTAGCAAATATGCATCCATTCATGTCCATTGTGCATTCCGACGGACTTGGGAAATTCCAGCAGGGCAATGCGACACCCCACACGTCCAGAATTGCTGCAGTGTGGGTCCAGGGACACTCTTCTGACTTTAAACACTTCCGCTGGCCACATTATATTAATCCTTGTTCAATTGACCAAGATGTGGAATGTGTCACTAAGTTTTCTTTACACGAAATAATTAATTAATTTTGTTTACAGTTACTACTTCATATCTAAGAATTCACCTATTGAGAAGAAGGAGTTATCATCCAGAAATTCTTTTAATTTCCTTTTAAATGTTGGTTAGCTATCTGCCAGACTTTTAATGCTATTTGGCAAATGAGCAAAGATTTTTGTGGCAGAATAATTTACCCCTTTCTGTGCCAAACTGAAATTTAATCCAGAATAGTGAAAATGATCCTCTCATCTAGTGTTGTAGCTATGCACTTCGCTGTTATTTTTGAATTAGGATGGGTTATTAATGACAAATTTCCTAAGTGAATACATGTATTGCGAAAGTACTGTGCATATCCCGAGTTCCTTGAATAAATGTCTGCAAGGTGATCTTGGGCAGGCTCCAGCTATTATTCTGATTACACGCTTTTGCGCATTGAATACTATCTCTCTTAATGACGATTTGCCCCTAAATATAATGCCATATGAAAGCAGTGAATGAAAATAGGCATAGTAGGTTAATTTACTAATATGTTTATCACCAAAATTAGCAACAACTCTAATAGGATAAGTAGCTGAACATAACAGATTCAGCAGATCATCGAAGTGTTTCTTCCAATTCAATTTCTCATCAGTGCACACACCCTACAAATTTTGAGTATTCTGCCTTAGCAACAGACTTCTGTTCATAGTCTATTTTTATTTATGGTGTTATGCCATTTACTATACAGAATTTGATAAACTGTGTTTTCAATTTTTTTTTTTTTTTTTTTTTTTTTTTTTCATCAGTCTACTGACTGGTTTGATGCGGCCCGCCACGAATTCCTTTCCTGTGCTAACCTCTTCATCTCAGAGTAGCACTTGCAACCTACGTCCTCAATTATTTGGTCGACGTATTCCAATCTCTGTCTTCCCCTACAGTTTTTGCCCTCTACAGCTCCCTCTAGTACCATGGAAGTCATTCCATCATGTCTTAGCAGATGTCCTATCATCCTGTCCCTTCTCCTTATCAGTGTTTTCCACATATTCCTTTCCTCTCCGATTATGCGTAGAACCTCCTCATTCCTTACCTTATCAGTCCACCTAATTTTCAACATTCGTCTGTAGCACCACATCTCAAATGCTTCGATTCTCTTCTGTTCCGGTTTTCCCACAGTCCATGTTTCACTACCATACAATGCTGTACTCCAGACGTACATCCTCAGAAATTTCTTCCTCAAATTAAGGCCGGTATTTGATATTAGTAGACTTCTCTTGGCCAGAAATGCCTTTTTTGCCATAGCGAGGCTGCTTTTGATGTCCTCCTTGCTCCGTCCTTCATTGGTTATTTTACTGCCTAGGTAGCAGAATTCCTTAACTTCATTGACTTCGTGACCATCAATCCTGATGTTAAGTTTCTCGCTGTTCTCATTTCTACTACTTCTCATTACCTCCGTCTTTCTCCGATTTACTCTCAAACCGTACTGTGTACTCATTAGACTGTTCATTCCGTTCAGCAGGTCATTTAATTCTTCTTCACTTTCACCCAGGATAGCAATGTCATCAGCGAATCGTATCATTGATATCCTTTCACCTTGTATTTTAATTCCACTCCTGAACCTTTCTTTTATTTCCATCATTGCTTCCTCCATGTACAGATTGAAGAGTAGGGGCGAAAGCCTACAGCCTTGTCTTACACCCTTCTTAATACGAGCACTTCGTTCTTGATCGTCCACTCTTTTTATTCCCTCTTGGTTGTTGTACATATTGTATATGACCCGTCTCTCCCTATAGCTGACCCCTACTTTTTTCAGAATCTCGAACAACTTGCACCATTTTATATTGTCGAACGCTTTTTCCAGGTCGACAAATCCTATGAAAGCGTCTTGATTTTTCTTTAGCCTTGCTTCCATTATTAGCCGTAACGTCAGAATTGCCTCTATCGTCGCTTTACTTTTCCTAAAGCCAAACTGATCGTCACCTAGCGCATTCTCAATTTTCTTTTCCATTCTTCTGTATATTATTCTTGTAAGCAGCTTCGATGCATGAGCTGTTAAGCTGATTGTGCGATAATTCTCGCACTTGTCAGCTCTTGCCGTCTTGGGAATTGTGTGGATGATGCTATTCCGAAAGTCAGATGGTATATCGCCAGACTCATATATTCTACACACCGACGTGAATAGTCGTTTTGTTGCCACCTCCCCCAATGTTTTAGTGAGATCAAAATTTATTGAGGATATCTCGGATGCCTTGCGAAAGTGCTGTTCAGAAGAGATTTCCAACCCCTCGTACTTACGGATTTATGGACAGCGCTGCAGAATTCATGGTGTCACTTCCCTCCGGCAATACTTTAGACATTAGTCAGTCCATGCCACGTCGTATTGCGGCATTTCTGCGAGCTCGCACGGGCCCAACACGATATTAGGCAAGTGTACCAGTTTCTTTGGCTCTTCAGTGTATATCAATATGCACACAACTGAGCACAAGCCGTACTGACACGCGGTCTTTGCTTGTGTTGTTACACCATCTCTGCCTGGGGACGCTCATACGCATATCAGTAAATATCTCTGGAGTGAGCATTGCGTTCTGCGCATGTAGTCAACATTAAACCAGGATTGTCACGTGTTTTCGGGACTTCGCTGTGCGTGTGTGCTTTCTGTAGCGTTTTAAGTGTATAATATCAAGAGTTTTTGTTGTGTTTCACCGTTTGTTGATAGTGTAATAGCGACAGTGAATTACTGTTGTTGCTACGGATGCAAAGAAAAATATGTGAAAGGAGGGATAGTAACTTTTCATGGGTACACACCATGTAGCTCTTATTATTGTTATCATATTAGTAAGAGACACTGTATATGTTTAAAAATTTCGAGACTTATTATAATTAATGCTTGATTCTGTAGACCTATTTTTCTACGATTTTATGATTATATAATAGATATTAGGGCTCGTATAAAAGCTTACAAACAATCGCTTCCTCTCGTAAATTTTCTAGTGGAACAGGAAAGGGAATGGTTAGTTGTTTCAGCAAATACTATCCGCCATGCATTTATCAATGACTTGTCGATTATGTTTATAGATTACTCAGTCTACTATTTATTTAATAAACTGGGAGCAAGTACGTAAAATGCGTTAAATAAATACTTCAAAGTGTCACCAGTAAAGTTGTGCTTTAAGTCACAAAAACGAGAAAATAAATACGCAGAAATAGCAGAAAAAAAGACGAATTAGCAGGGATATAATCGCTAATGTGTGGCAAATTCGGTGTTTTTCGGTCACTTGCAAAATTACTAGCGTACTGTCAAGTAGTTTTGCAAGACTATCACTGCAAAAATGTACGTCAGGCTCTGTAATACTATGAAGTGCCGTATCATACCGAAAACTACCAAACATCGAGTGCATCTGAACTGTGACACCCATCGCAAAGAAGCAGGATGTAATTCACTTGCCCTTAAAAGTTACGTAGCTGGTTTATTCTCGGTATCAAATGGATACTGTTAAAATGTCTGCGCAACATATATAAATAATCCACGACACGTACGAAAAGAATCCGTCTGTAGTAGGGATGTAGTGACATTCTAAATATACAGGGCGCTATACGGACAAACACACGACGTCCCGAGATCACGTGACCAGGCCGGCAATGTATGTTGACAACACAAAATCTGTTCTGCGCATGAGAATGCTCACTCCAGAGATATTTACTCTATGCTCATACAGAGCGATTATTATTATTTGTCGAAATGTGTTGAGAAGCAGACGTGCAACTGAATGTTCAGAAAATTTTTATCTGAAATTGAGCAGCTAAATACGAACACACATTTGCAGGAAATGATTTAATAAGAAGATGATCATAAGGAGTGTCTATATGGAATTTGAAGAGAGTCATGTAAAGAATTGTGATTTAAGGTACATCTGCAGTTTCGCATACTCTGTTGTAAAAGTAATTGTGGTGCCGAAATTTGGTTGAAAGAAATCTCACGGTTTGCTCACAGCTTGGGAAGCTAGTTCTCCTTCTTTACGTATACATTTATCTGAAAGAACAGATGTCATTCTGCGTAGGTTAATCTTTGTGTAGAGTGAAACTTTTGAAGAATCGACCTGATAAAAAAGCAGTCATTTTTGTATAAAATCAATATTGTTCACGATGGTGAAGGTCAAGCTATAAAATAATTCTTTGCTATAAAACCGTTTTTAGAAAAATCATTTGCAGTATATTACAGGGTGTTTCAAAAATGACCGGTATATTTGAAACGGCAATAAAAACTAAACGAGCAGCGATAGAAATACACCGTTTGTTGCAATATGCTTGGGACAACAGTACATTTTCAGGCAGACAAACTTTCGAAATTACAGTAGTTACAATTTTCAACAACAGATGGCGATCCAAGTGATGTGAAAGATATAGAAGACAACGCAGTCTGTGGGTGCGCCATTCTGTAGTAAGCGTGTGCTGTTCACAACGTGCAAGTGTGCTGTGGACAACATGGTTTATTCCTTAGAACAGAGGATTTTTCTGGTGTTGGAATTCCACCACCTAGAACACAGTGTTGTTGCAACAAGACGAAGTTTTCAACGGAGGTTTAATGTAACCAAAGGACCGAAAAGCGATACAATAAAGGATCTGTTTGAAAAATTTCAACGGACTGGGAACGTGACAGATGAACGTGCTGCAAAGGTAGGGCGACCGCGTACGGCAACCACAGAGGGCAACGCGCAGCTAGTGCAGCAGGTGATCCGACAGCGGCCTCGGGTTTCCGTTCGCCGTGTTGCAGCTGTGGTCCAAATGACGCCAACGTCCACGTATCGTCTCGTGCGCCAGAGTTTACACCTCTATCCGTACAAAATTCAAACGCGGCAACCCCTCCGCGCCGCTACCATTGCTGCACGAGAGACATTCGCTAACGATATAGTGCACAGGATTGATGACGGTGATATGCATGTGGGTAGCATTTGGTTTACTGACGAAGCTTATTTTTACCTGGACGGCTTCGTCAATAAACAGAACTGGCGCATATGGGAACCGAAAAGCCCCATGTTGCAGTCCCATCGTCCCTGCATCCTCAAAAAGTACTGGTCTGGGCCGCCATTTCTTCCAAAGGAATCATTATTTAATACTAAAGTATTTTCAGAGCTACATCTATGAAAATCTGTATTTGAGTTCTCGGTTACAAATAAAGAAATCCGTGTTTTAGTGCATTTGGAAATTCAACCCCTAAAGGGGTGAAATGTTTTATGAAAATATTCGAATGTGAAAGCATTTTTAAAACTAAATCTATGAAAAATTGTAATTGGCTTCTCTGTAGGAAATATTAAATGCGTCTTTAACTGTTTTTTGGAAGTTGAATGAAAGTTTTTCAGAAAATATGTTCTTATGTTAAAAAATTTTTGAAGCCAAAGTTATGAAAACTGGTTTTTCCCTTTATATTAGATATACAGAAATACGTGTTGAAGTATGAAATTTTCTATAGAAATATCGCCGTTACAACTCAAAAGGTGTGATTAACAAAAACTTTGGTTGCCAGCTACCAGAATCGCTTTTTTGGCAGAATTATATTCAGAAGAGACCCTGTTTCTGTGGCCTTAATTAGGGCGAAAAGTTTAGAAGGTGGTGGAATTTGTGAACAACTTAAAAATGCGATTAAAGGAAAAGTAGAAAAATCTGTGCAGACCTTAACTTTCTACAAGAGCCAAACAGTTGGCTATAAGTTGATCTAGCATAATTCCTCAGAACGAGATTTTTGTATTAAGGAAAGGTCTTTGTCCTCTCGCTGTACAACTTAATTAACATTACACACAAAACAAAACAAAATTACTGTCTACTCCATTCAACCGATGCTGCAGCGACTTCTGCAAGACGAAACGCAAGGGTGGGAAAAACCGACCGGTTAAAACCGATATTGGTATTTTAGTTCTGAATAACCGGTATTTTTCGTTACTAGAGATGTTGCCTCAAATGGCTCTGAGCACTATGCGACTTAACTTCTGAGATCATCAGTAGCCTAGAACCTAGAACTAATTAAACCTAACTAACCTAAGGACACCAGACACATCCATGCCCGAGGGAGGATTCGAACCTGCGACCATAGCGGCCGCTCGGCTCCAGACTGTAGCACCTAGAGCTGCACTGCCACTCCGGCCAGCTAGAGATGTTGAAAACTGTGCACCGTGGCGTCATACAACACACCGTTGTTCGCTCGACTCCGCAATACGCGGCTCATGGAATCACGTTAGTGGACAAGGTTCCGTTAGAGCTACTGATAAGCCTTGGGAAAACCGGCCATGACTTCCATCTGTTGAGCGAGATGTATGACACAGGTGAAATACCCGCAGTCTTTAAAAGGAATACAATAATTCCAATTCCATAGAAAGAAGGTATAGAACTATCAGTTTAATAAGTCACGGTTACAAAATACTAACAGGAATCCTTTGCAGAAGAATGGAAAAACTGGTAGAATCTGACCTCGGGAAAGATCAATTTGGATTCTACATCTACATCTACATTTATACTCCGCAAGCCACCCAACGGTGTGTGGCGGAGGGCACTTTACGTGCCACTGTCATTACCTCCCTTTCCTGTTCCAGTCGCGTATGGTTCGCGGGAAGAACGACTGTCTGAAAGCCTCCGTGCGCGCTCTAATCTCTCTAATTTTACATTCGTGATCTCCTCGGGAGGTATAAGTAGGGGGAAGCAATATATTCGATACCTCATCCAGAAACGCACCCTCTCGAAACCTGGCGAGCAAGCTACACCGCGATGCAGAGCGCCTCTCTTGCAGAGTCTGCCACTTGAGTTTATTAAACATCTCCGTAACGCTATCACGGTTACCAAATCACCCTGTGACGAAACGCGCCCCTCTTCTTTGGATCTTCTGTATCTCCTCCGTCAAACCGATCTGGTACGGATCCCACACTGATGAGCAATACTCAAGTATAGGTCGAACGAGTGTTTTGTAAGCCACCTCCTTTGTTGATGGACTACATTTTCTAAGCACTCTCCCAATGAATCTCAACCTGGTACCCGCCTTACCAACAATTAACTTTATATGATCATTCCACTTCAAATCGTTCCGCACGCATACTCCCAGATATTTTACAGAAGTAACTGCTACCAGTGTTTGTTCCGCTATCATATAATCATACAATAAAGGATCCTTCTTTCTATGTATTCGCAATACATTACATTTGTCTATGATAAGGGTCAGTTGCCACTCCCTGCACCAAGTGCCTATCCGCTGCAGATCTTCCTGCATTTCGCTACAATTTTCTAATGCTGCAACTTCTCTGTATACTACAGCATCATCCGCGAAAAGCCGCATGGGACTTCTGACACTATCTACTAGGTCATTTATATATATTGTGAAAAGCAATGGTCCCATAACACTCCCCTGTGGCACGCCAGAGGTTACTGTAACGTCTGTAGACGTCTCTCCATTGATAACAACATGCTGTGTTCTGTTTGCTAAAAACTCTTCAATCCAGCCACACAGCTGGTCTGATATTCCGTAGGCTCTTACTTCGTTTATCAGGCGACAGTGCGGAACTGTATCGAACGCCTTCCGGAAGTCAAGAAAAATAGCATCTACCTGGGAGCCTGTATGTAATATTTTCTGGGTGTCATGAACAAATAAAGCGAGTTGGGTCTCACACGATCGCTGTTTCCGGAATCCATGTTGATTCCTTTATAGTAGATTCTGGGTTTCCAAAAACGACATGGTACTCGAGCAAAAAACATGTTCTAAAATTCTACAACAGATCGACGTCAGAGATATAGGTCTATAGTTTTGCGCATCTGCTCGACGACCCTTCTTGAAGACTGGGACTACCTGTGCTCTTTTCCAATCATTTAGAACCCTCCGTTCCTCTAGAGACTTGCGGTACACGGCTGTTAGAAGGGGGGCAAGTTCTTTCGCGTACTCTGTGTAGAATCGAATTGGTATCCCGTCAGGTGCAGTGGAGTTTCCTCTGTTGAGTGATTTCAGTTGCTTTTCTATTCCTTGTACACTTATTTCGATGTCAGCCATTTTTTCGTTTGTGCGAGGATTTAGAGAAGGAACTGCAGTGCGGTCTTCCTCTGTGAAACAGCTTTGGAAAAAGGTGTTTAGTATTTCAGCTTTACGCGTGTCATCCTCTGTTTCAATGCCATCATCATCCCGGAGTGTCTGGATATGCTGTTTCGAGCCACTTACTGATTTAACGTAAGACCAGAACTTCCTAGGATTTTCTGTCAAGTCGGTACATAGAATTTTACTTTCGAATTCACTGAACGCTTCACGCATAGCCCTCCTTACGCTAACTTTGACATCGTTTAGCTTCTGTTTGTCTGAGAGGTTTTGGCTGTGTTTAAACTTGCAGTGAAGCTCTCTTTCCTTTCGCAGTAGTTTCCTAACTTTGTTGTTGAACCACGGTGGGTTTTTCCCGTCCCTCACAGTTTTACTCGGCACGTACCTGTCTAAAACGCATTTTACGATTGCCTTGAACTTTTTCCATAAACACTCAACATTGTCAGTGTCGGAACAGAAATTTTCGTTTTGATCTGTTAGGTAGTCTGAAATATGCCTTCCATTACTCTTGCTAAACAGATAAACCGTCCTCCCTTTTTTTATATTCCTATTAACTTCCATATTCAGGGATGCTGCAACGGCCTTATGATCACTGATTCCCTGTTCTGTACATACAGAGTCGAAAAGTTCGGGTCTGTTTGTTATCAGTAGGTCCAAGATGTTGTCTCCACGAGTCGGTTCTCTGTTTAGTTGCTCGAGGTAATTTTCGGATAGTGCACTCAGTATAATGTCACTCGATGCTCTGTCTCTACCACCCGTCCTAAACATCTGAGTGTCCCAGTCTATATCTGGTAAATTGAAATCTCCACCTAAGACTATAACATGCTGAGAAAATTTATGTGAAATGTATTCCAGATTTTCTCTCAGTTGTTCTGCCACTAATGCTGCTGAGTCGGGAGGTCGGTAAAAGGAGCCAATTATTAACCTAGTTCGGTTGTTGCGTGTAACCTGTAATTCACAGGAACTATCCACTTCTACTTCACTACAGGATAAACTACTACTAACAGCGACGAACACTCCACCACCGGTTGCATGCGATCTATCCTTTCTAAACACCGTCTGTAAAAATTTCGGCAGAATTTATCTCTGGCTTAAGCCAGCTTTCTGTACAGATAACGATTTCAGCTTCGGTGCAGAAATACGCGAAGCAATACTGGTCCTAGGATTTCTCATAGAAGATACGTTAAGGAAAAATAAACCTACGTTTTTAGTATTTGTAGAGTTAGAGAAAGATATTGACAATATTGACTGGAATACTCTCAAATTCTAAATGGAGCAGGGATAAAATACACGAAGCGAGAGGCTATTTGCAACTTGTACAGAAACCAGATGGCAGTTGCAAGAGTCGAGGAACACGAAAGGGAAGCAGTGGTTGAGGAGGGAGTGAGACAGGGTTGTAGCGTACCCCCGATGTTATTCAATCTGTGTATTGAGCAAGCAGTAAAAGAAACAGAAGAAAAATTTGGAGTTGGAATTAAAGTCCAGGGAGAAGAAATAAAGAATTTGAGGTTTGCCCATGACGTAGTTCTGTCAGAGACAGCAAAGGACTTGGAAGAGCAGTTGAACGGACTGGACAGTGTCTTAAAAGGAGGATATAAGATGAACACCAACAAAAACAAAACGAGGATAATGGAATGTAGTCGAGTTAAATGAGGTGACGCTGGAGGGAATCAGATTAGAAAATAAGACACTTAAAATAGTAAATGAGTCCTTCTATTTGGAAAGCAAAATAACTGATGATGGTCGATGGAGGGAGGATATAAAATGTAGACTGGCAATAGCAAGGAAAGCGTTTCTGAAGATGAAAAATTTGTTAACATCGAGTATAGATTTAAGTGTCAGCAAGTCTCTCCTGCAAGTATTTGTATGGAGTGTAGCCATGCATGGAAGTGAAACATGGACGATAAATAGTTTGGACAAGAAGAGAACAGAAGCTTTGGTGAAATGTGATGCTACAGAAGAATGCTGAAGATTAGATGAGTAGATCATGTTACTAACGACGAGCTACTGAATAGAATTGGGGAGAAGAGAAATGTGTGGTACAACCTGACTAGAAGAAGGGATCCGTTGGCAGGACACATTCGGAGGCATCAAGGGGGAATTTAGTACTGGAGGGAAGCGTGGAGGATAAAAATCGTAGAGGGTGAACCGTGGTAAAAACTGCTGTTTTGAAGAGCGCGCCGCAGCGCGTAGTGTGAAGCAGTCGCCCTCCGTTTCTGGCGGTGGCGCCGCTGTGGCAATCGCAGCTTTCGTGTCTCCCTCTGGTGGGAAAGGGGAAAGGTAGACTGTTAACGTGCATTTAAGGGGCGCTATGAGCTCGCTAAGGGGGAGTCTGGCCAGTTGGTCAGCCGGGTCAGTGTGGGGCAGTCGGTGTCTGTCTGTCGTCCGGAGTGCTAGTATGTCTGTTGTTTGGATCAAACTTTAGAGCCGGCAAAATGAGAATCTTTCCACTCCACCAGTAAGAAAACTCAGCGAGTGGTCGCCCGGTTGGGCACTTAGTTCCTGCATCTGAGTCTGCTCGAGTTGCTCGGGCAACGGTCATTGGCGCTTGGATCGGTTGGTCGGTCGGTCGTGCACTGGGACACAAGATGAGTGGTCCGCCTCGAGCGTCGGCGCACGTGAGGTCGCCACGTGAGTCCAGTGGGCCGCGCCGTATAGCGAGGGGTAGTGGCTTCGCGGCCGACACGAGAGCAACAGGAGTCAACCCACGACGTCGGTCTGGCCGGCGCGAGCTGCGACGCCGTGAGACGGGACATCGGCGCGCCTTCCTGCGTCCGTTGAAGCGGCTGGCAGCGGACGGTCCGGGAGAGCGATTTGGGGGTGCTGCGCCAGGTCTTCGCCAGAAATCGCAGTTTATTAGAAGTTAGGTGATTGGTGATATGTTGTTTCACTTACTTGTTAAATTCTACTTGTGTTCTTGGTCAGTCTCTCGTCTACAGCTTGCTCATCTGCCTCCTGTCCGTATTTGTTACGCAGTTAGTGTCTGTCTGTGTGTCTGCCGTACGTTAATAGGTGCCTCTGTCATGTTTGTCGGATTCGGTGTAAATGTATTGCTTGAAGTGTAACGGCCGAATTCCTGAAATATGTTTTTATCTTGCGTATCATCTTGAGAGGCGGTATATGTGTAATGTAGAGCATGTTTGTATATTTTATGTAAGTCTGCATTTCATGGGTTTTTTATTTAAATGGTGATTTTAGTATATAAAGTTGCCACCCTTCCACCTTAAGAATACTTTTAAAAACAAGTTGCACTTTCGGTAGCAAATAATTTTTAATGTGAGTGTTTTGTACAATTTCCATCCCTCTTACGGGAATGCATAGTTTATGTGTTTGTGTGAGTTGTTAAAATTTTTAGTTTAAAGTAACCTGGTGTGTTGCACATTTGCACCAGTGTAGTCTTTCAGAGGTTGTTGTGAGCGGTCGTGACTACGGCCGTATTGAAAGGGAGCGGCAAGGTTCTCAGCCCGAAAGCTCGTACTATACATAAAAAAAAATGTTATTTCTGCCTCTGAATAAATTTTAACTTGATATTTACAGGGTGCTTTCTGATTATAATTTTAAATCTGTTTCGAAAAAAGGTGGCTTTTAGAAATAAAATTTGCATTTATAAAAAAAAAAACTAATTTATCAGTTACTCATTGGCAACTACTTCCACGAAGATTTTGAATGAAAGTAAATTCACGGTTCAGAGGGAAACCAAGAGATGAATACAGTAAGCAGATTGAGAAGGATGTAGGTTGGAGTAGTTTCTCGGAGATGAAAAGGCTTCCACAGGATACAGTAGTGTGAGTGATACATCAAACCTGTCTTTGTACTGAAGGCCACAACTTCGATCACTTTTCGAGAAAAGCAGCGAACGGTGGTAGGAATAAGTTTTCCTTTATTTGCCTGTTTAATTTAACATTTTGATTCTATGTTTCTCGAAGCTGACAGAGCGAAACTTTTACTACAGGAAAAAATAGGAATAAAATACCGAAAATCGGTTATTTCAGCGTTTTCAACACCCAGGTTAAACTGGCGTGGCGAAAAAAATTGACAGAACCGAAAACCGGTTGTTCGAGCGACCGGCGCCGTTCCCAGGTGCTCCACGCCGGCAGCCCACGCAGAGTGGTGACGTCAGCGCCTGTTATTAAGGCAGAGCCCTGGCGCAGCTATCTCTCAGTCTCGTGGCGAGCGTAATGCCGCTCGCGGGTCGCGGGACAGGCCGGGCAAAGGCAGACAAAGCCAAAGGCAGAGGCAGACGTCTGGCCGCCGCTGTTAGTCAAACAGAGAGCAGGGGGGTCGGGTTTCCATATGCGGTGCGTCTGGCGGCTTCGCTTCAAAAGCTTAACGGCGTCAAACAGTCGGCATACGTCTCGCTGTCTGTCGGGACCTGTGTAGCCGACACAGCTCTACCCGTGAACCGTATTCCGCAGTCTGCATCACCTACATCTGCGTTTATACTCCGCAAAGCCACTTCACAGTGCACGGCAAAAGCGTACTTCATAAAAAAAACACGGACAGAAAAAAACTGCAATACCAAGAAGGAGTTGTACGACATAATGAAAGTTGGTAGGCGCGTTCCTACATCTGAAAGATGACGTCTATTCAAATTTTGAGCTAGCCGCATAAGAGTGGCGCTAGAAACGCCACCATGAGGATGAAAATGGGGGCCGGCCGTTGTGGCCGAGCGGTTCTAGCCGCTTCAGTCTGGAACTGCGCGACCGCTACGGTCGCAGGTTCGAATCCTGCCTCGGGCATGGATGCTTGTGATGTCTTTAAGGTTAAAAAATGGTTCAAATGGCTCTGAGCACTATGGGACTTAACTGCTGTGGTCATCAGTCCCATAGAACTTAGAACTACTTAAACCTAACTAACCTAAGGACATCACATACATCCATGCCCGAGGCAGGATTCGAACCTGCGACCGTAGCGGCCGCGCGGTTCCAGATTGCAGCGCCTAGAACCGCTCGGCCACCGCGGGCCGGCTGTCCTTACGTTAGTTAGGTTTAAGTAGATCTAGGGGTCTGGTGACCTCAGACGTTAAGTCCCATAGTGCTCAGAGCCATTTGAACCATTTGTAAATTAGGTTTACAGACGTGTTCAAATTATTACACTAAACGATTATTTTTGATACTCTTTTGTGGTGTAAAAATAGGAGATAAAAATGTAATAATTGATTTGTTTCAATGGTTTGATTGATGACACGAAATTTCCGTTCCAAACAACTCGCAGATCACTGAATTTTTCGCAGTTGGTAACATTTGGTGTTGGTGTTGGTTGTCTGTGTACATGCTTTGAAACTGTGTCTACAGTAATGGTTCAGACTGCTCGAAGCACTATGGGTCTGAGGTCATCTGTCCCCTAGACTTAGAACTACTTAAACCTAACTAACCCAAGGACATCACACACAGCCATGCCCGAGGCAGGATTCGAACCTGCGACCGTAGCAGCAGCGCCTAGAGCCGTTCGGTAACAAGGCCAGCTCTACAGTAATGTTTTATGTTTCTGTGGTGTACTTCAACTTGTTATTTATTCTATCAACTTCATGCTACATTAACAAGACATTGTATAGCTTGTGTTTTTAGCTATTTGAAGAAACCGTGGAGTTTCCAAAGAAAGTGAGGCTATGGGACCCAAAATGTTTCACCTCGTAAAGTTTCGGCTGTCGTATCACTTCTTGCTGAAAACTGCTATATAAAGCAAGAAATTTCTGACAGAATATCACAGAAAACTGTCAGCAGAATCAAATTTTCAGTGCAGAAAGGTGGTGAATACAAGCCATATAGGAAAGAAAAATGTGGACTTAAAAGAAAAATCAGCCCTAGAACAATGAGAAGATTTACAAACGTGGCAAGAATGAACCGTAAACTTACTTCTACAGACATGAGCCATCAGCTGAAAGGTTTGGGTGATGAAGTTTGCCGGCCCTTGTGGCCGAGCAGTTCTAGGCGCTGCAGTCCGGAACCGCGCTGCTGCTACGGTCGCAGGTTCGAATCCTGCCTCGGGCATGGATGTGTGTGATCTCCTTAGGTTAGGTTTAAGTAGTTCTAGGTCTAGGGGACTGATGACCTCAGATGTTAAGTCCCAAAGTGTTCAGAGCCATTTGAACCATTTTGTTCAAGTTTCAGCTGTGACAGTGAGGAGAAGGCTGTTTGAAAGTGGTTTAACGGCAATGCCGACCAACGAAAAAGCAGAAAATCACACCTGCCTTGAAAACCAAACGATTGCAGTGGGCTAAACAACTTCAGGAATGGACAAATGAGGATTGGACTACGGTATGTGCAATGATATGGTAAATTAAGTGTGTCTGATATCTAAAGTTAGGAGTTTTAGCTTGAAATTATGATGTTTTATTGATACTGATGAAATGCACATTTGAATGTTGGGATTGCTGAGGTCTCTTATGGTAATATTCACAACTTTCCTAACTTGCAACTTCGTACTCACGCTTCAGGGATGCTCCAGTGGTGAATCTGCATTCACTGTGATGGAAGAAAGCAACCAGTACGTTCGTTGCAGACCTGGAGAACAGTTCAAAGGTGAGTGTGTGCAGCAATGTGTGAAGCATCCAACTTCCGTTATGGTCTGTAGCGTGAGGTCCGTGAAAGGTCCTGGCAGATTACACACTGTTGAATAGATAATGAGGCGAGAACAATAAAGAAATCCTTGAAAAGGAACTTTCCCACCAAATAGATGATTGTTCCTAACAAAGATACTATTTCTTTGCATGATGTGGCACCCTGTCACAAAGCCAAAAGTGATCCAAGTACTTGAAAGAAAAAGCAACTGAAAGTGTTGCCCTGGTCAGGCAATAGCCCTGATATGAACCCAATTAAAAATGTATGGCCTATACTGAAATAGAGGATAAGGAAATTTGCAACAACCAGAACAGGTCTCATGGAGAAACTAGAGGAAATGTGCCACCATGACACTGATATTAAGATATCGTGTGAAAAGTTAATGACAACTATGCCAAACAGGATAAGAATGTTGATTAAGAACAAAGGCATGCATACAAAGTATTGAATGTACAAATACACTACTGGCCATTAAAATTGCTACACCAAGAACAAATGCAGATGATAAACGGGTATTCATTGGACAAATATACTACAACTGACATGTGATTATATTTTCACGCAATTTGGGTGCATAGATCCTGAGAAATCAGTACCCAGAACAACCACCTCTGGCCGTAATAACGGCCTTGATACGCCTGGGTATTGAGTCACAGCTTGGATGGCGTGTACAGGTACAGCTGCCCATGCAGCTTCAACACGATACCACAGTTCGTCGAGAGTAGTGACTGGCATATTGTGACGAGTCAGTTGCTCGGCCACCGTTGACCAGACGTTTTCAATTGGTGAGAGATTGGAGAATGTGCTGGCCAGGGTAGCAGTCGGACATTTTCTGTATCCAGAAAGGGTACAGCCACGGGTCGTAACACATCTTTTTTTTTAGTATTTGTTTTTTTGTAATTGATATATATATATATAATTCCTGGCAATCAGTTGCAACAATTATGCATATAAAAAGTTGTTGAAAGTCGTTTGTCGTGGAAAAACTGGCGACTTAGATCATCATTATGTTTTCCGCAAACAAAGTTGTATTTCACAAATGTTATTAATTGTCTTCATAATGTTAACCGCGTATAGTTAACGGAAGACGTAGAAACGATATTCCGAAACGAATACGTATAGCGTAAGTCAAACGTTCGAATTAGAATAGAGACCCCACGAACACAAATTTGCTGTGACAGGTATGAAATATAAACTCCGTTACTCGCTCGTTACACTTGAAGGACAGATGTTTAATGGGTCGAAACGAGCCGCCGCATAACAGCGTAGTTGCCTGCTAACTTCGAAAGAAGGTGGATGCGGTCCCTAGCGCAACTTATAACATCGTCGAAAATCAGTGCGGACGGGAGAGCTTTGGTACACCCTGTTAAACAAACGGAAAAATGGAGGCGGTACAATTGGAGAGCGATCCGCCTTCACCAACATGCATAAGCAATTCCTTAATAGTCATATATATATATATATATATATATATATATATATATATATATATATATATATATAATTATATATTTGAATTACAAAAAACTAATAATAAAAAAAATTGCATGGCGCGAGATTCGATCCGGCGACCTTCGGATTACGAACCCGAGCGCTTACCGCTGCGCCACGACGCTGTAGAAAATTTTTAGTCGTAGAGAGTATTTCACCGCAACGGTTTCTTTTAACTGTCGATTTTCTCGACAACGGCTGAGAAGTGCATCTTGGTGCTTTGCCACATTACACCTCTGGCCATGAACTTTTATTATGCGCAGTATGAATCGAATCTGAATTTCACAATTGGCGGCCTTCCCTTGTGAGATGAAGAGGTTGGCACCGGAGAGGAATTCGTGGTGGGCCGCATCAAACCAGTCAGATTAGATT
This sequence comes from Schistocerca americana, assembly GCF_021461395.2. Classification (NCBI taxonomy): domain Eukaryota; kingdom Metazoa; phylum Arthropoda; class Insecta; order Orthoptera; family Acrididae; genus Schistocerca; species Schistocerca americana. The sequence continues at coordinate 119,144,780 of NC_060129.1, forward strand.
AGATTTAGATTAGATTAATTATTCATTCCATACACCCATAAAAGAGGGAATCCTCCTGGGTCTGGAACATGTCAGATAAACACATTACAAAAATGTAACTAGAAAAACTTGAGTTTCATTAATTTTAATGATCCCCAGTCAATAAAGAGTAAAATTATGTACATGAATTAAATTTAAGCTTCCAATATTTACAGGTTTAATGCTTACATCTGCTTTCATTAAATCCATCATTCACACAGTAGCTACTTTCTTGGCTATTACAACCAAATATTGTCAAAAATTAAAGTAAGTTATTAATTTCAGTGATCCTCAGTTAAGAACATTCGGATTATGAACAAGATTTAAAATTGAACTTACAGACTTAAGACTTACATCTGCTTTCCATACATCCATCATTCACACAGTAGGTAGTTACTAGGCTGTTACAACCAAGTATTGTTAAAAATTAAAGTATAATAAATTTTCATTAAAATGGTGCACTGCACTTGTTGAGAAACTCATGGATGGAATAGAAGGAGTTGGGCACCAAAATGTCTTTTAAATTATGTTTAAATTGTGCATTGTCTGAAACTAAACTCTTAATGATTGCTGGTAACTTATTGAAAATATGCGTTGCTGAATACTGGACTCCTTTCTGGGCAAGAGTAAGTGATTATAAATCTTTATGAATATTGTTCTTATTCCTAGTATTGATACTGTGTACTAAGCAGTTAGTTGGAAAAAGAGATGTATTATTTACAACAAACTTAATTAAGGAATAAATATACTGAGAAGCTGTGGCTAATATGTCCAATTCATTGAATAGGTTTTGACATGATGTTCTTGGATTTACACTACTCATTATTCTTATTATACGCTTCTGTACTCTAAAACTTTTTTCTCTGTTTGTGGAGTTACCCCAAAATATGATACCATATGATATAATGGAGTGAAAATAAGCAAAATATGCCAGTTTTTTTAATATTTATATCTCCTATGTCTGACATCATTCGCATTGCAAACACAGACTTGTTTAGGCGCTTTAGCAGTTCGTTAGTATGTTGCTCCCAACTGAATTTATTATCAAGTTGTAATTCCAAGAATTTTACACTCTCAACTTCTCCTATTTCCATGTCATCATATTTTATACAAACACCAGAAGAAAATCTCTTGGAAGTTGTGAACTGCATGTAGTGGGTCTTTTCAAAGTTCAATGACAGTGAATTGGCTATGAACGACTTATTAATGTCAGTAAAAATTTGATTAGCTGCCATTTCTAAATTTATATTTGATTTAATATTTATTGCAATGTTTGTATTATCTGCAAATAAGACAAACTTGGCATCTGGTAATGTAACAGATGACACAAGAAACAGTAGTGGACCTAGTATGGAACCTTGGGGAGCACCACATGTAGACTGATGAGTCAAAAACGACTTTTGTTGGGAATGGGAATGACCTGCGCATTGTTTTCCAGTAGCTAGGTACCCTTAGTAGCTCCAGCATGTTGTTATAAACTGCTGCTAGAAGGAGACAGTCGTTTTCCAAATTACTGTAGAATTTCCGAGCAAGGTGATGCAGTGGTTAGAACACTATTCTCGTATTCTGGATGATGACGCTTCAGACCCTCGTCTGGCCATTGTGGTTCAGATGTTCCATTGTTGTTGTTGTTGTTGTTGTGGTCTTCAGTCCTGAGACTGGTTTGATGCAGCTCTCCATGCTACTCTATCCTGTGCAAGTTTCTTCATCTCCCAGTACTTATTGCAACCTACATCCTTCTGAATCTGCTTAGTGTATTCATCTCTTGGTCTCCCTCTACGTTTTTTACCCTCCACACTGCCCTCCAGTACTAAATTGGTGATCCCTTGATGCCTCAGAACATGTCTTACCAACCGATCCCTTTTGTGTGCCACAAATTCCTCTTTTCCCCAATCCTATTCAATACCTCCTCATTAGTTATATGATCTACCCATCTAATCTTCAACATTCTTCTGTAGCACCACATTTCGAAAGCTTCTATTCTCTTCTTGTCTAAACTATTTATCCTCCATGTTTCACTTCCATACATGGCTACACTCCATACAAATACTTTCAGAAACGACTTCCTGACACTTAAATCAATACTCGATGTTAACAAATTTCTCTTCTTCAGAAACGCTTTCCTTGCCATTGCCGGTCTACATTTTATATCCTCTCTACTTCGACCATCATCAGTTATTTTGCTCCCCAAATAGGAAAACTCCTTTACTACTTTAAGACCGAGCGAGGTGGCGCAGTGGTTATCACACTGGACTCGCATTCGGGAGGACGACAGTTCAATCCCGTCTCCGGCCATCCTGATTTAGGTTTTCCGTGATTTCCCTAAATCGTTTCAGGCAAATGTCGGGATGGTTCCTTTGAAAGGGCAGGGCCGACTTCATTCCCCATCGGCCGGCCGAAGTGGCCGTGCGGTTAAAGGCGCTGCAGTCTGGAACCGCGAGCCCGCTATGGTCGCAGGTTCGAATCCCGCCTCGGGCATGGATGTTTGTGATGTCCTTAGGTTAGTTAGGTTTAACTAGTTCTACGTTCTAGGGGACTAATGACCTCAGCAGTTGAGTCCCATAGTGCTCAGAGCCATTTGAACCATTTCATTCCCCATCCATCCCCAATCCGATGGGAACGATGACTTCGCTGTTTGGCCCTTTCCCCCAAATCGAATCAGCCAACTGGAGGATCTCACAAATATCTCATTCGGCTCACTTAACATCTGAATCTACCATCTCAGGACACAAAAACAGTTTTTACTCACCTCCGAAACGCTTTTGAGCAATGGCGCCGAGGACGCGCTGGAGTCTTTGCTGGAACTTCTCGTGGGACTCTGAGCGTCGCGAACTGCAACAAATACAAACAGCACCATGTTATTTTGAAATTTTTGGCTTCATTAGAGAAACCTGAGCTTCATTCCATCTACTCGTACTGATGTTACACTAAACACTGTACTTTTCCATTCATATAGTCAATCATGCAAGCAATGTAGGGAGAGCAGATTCTTATGACCGAGGCGAAACCACTTACCGCCGATCTACGACGGAGGATCGGAAAGTATCGCGCAATAATTTTTTTTCTTATCTGACATTGCAGCTGGCATTTTGGAATTTCACGACGATAAACAGCGTTATTCTAAATGATGAACCTAATTTCAAAAAAAAATATGTTTTGTTGTTGTTGTTGTGGTTTTCAGTCCTGAGACTGGTTTGATGCAGCTCTCCATGCTACTCTATCCTGTGCAAGCCTCTTCATCTCCCAGTACCTACTGCAACCTACATCCTTCTGAATCTGCTTAGTGTATTCATCTCTTGGCCTCCCTCTACGATTTTTACCCTCCACGCTGCCCTCCAATACTAAATTGGTGATCCCTTGATGCCTCAGAACATGTCCTACCAACCGATCCCTTCTTCTGGTCAAGTTGTGCCACAAACTTCTCTTCTCCCCAATCCTATTCAGTACTTCCTCATTAGTTACGTGATCTACCCACCTTATCTTCAGCATTCTTCTGTAGCACCACATTTCGAAAGCTTCTATTCTCTTCTTGTTCAAACTATTTATCGTCCATGTTTCACTTCCATACATGGCTACACTCCATACAAATACTTTCAGAAATGACTTCCTGACACTTAAATCTATACTCGATGTTAACAAATTTCTCTTCTTCAGAAACGCTTTCTTTGCCATTGCCAGTCTACATTTGATATCCTCTCTACTTCGACCATCATCAGTTATTTTGCTCCCCAAATAGCAAAACTCCTTTACTACTTTAAGTGTCTCATTTCCTAATCTAATTCCCTCAGCATCACCCGACTTAATTCGACTACATTCCATTATCCTCGTTTTGCTTTTGTTGATGTTCATCTTATATCCTCCTTTCAAGACACTGTCCATTCCATTCAACTGCTCTTCTAAGTCCTTTGCTGTCTCTGACAAAATCACAATGTCATCGGCGAACCTCAAAGTTTTTATTTCTTCTCCATGGATTTTAATACTTACTCCAAATTTTTCTTTTGTTTCCTTTACTGCTTGCTCAATATACAGATTGAATAACATTGGGGGGAGGTTACAACCCTGTCTTACTCCCTTCCCAACCACAGCTTCCCTTTCATGTCCCTCCACTCTTATAACTGCCATCTGATTTCTGTACAAATTGTAAATAGCCTTTTGCTCCCTGTATTTTACCCCTGCCACCTTTAGAGTTTGAAAGAGAGTATTCCAGCCAACATTGTCAAAAGCTTTCTCTAAGTCTACAAATGCTAGAAACGTAGGTTTGCCTTTCCTTAATCTTTCTTCTAAGATAAGTCGTAAGGTCAGTATTGCCTCACGTGTTCCAGTGTTTCTACGGAATCCAAACTGATCTTCCCCGAGGTCGGCTTCTACTAGTTTTTCCATTCGTCTGTAAAGAATTCGTGTTAGTATTTTGCAGCTGTGGCTTATTAAACTGATTGTTCGGTAATTTTCTCGAAATAAATAAGTTTTATACCAATGAGAAGAGCAAATTTCAAGGTTTTTGGCGGGAGGCGGCGGGCGGCCGGTGACGGTTTCAGAAGCGACCAGTTCGCGCGGCGATAGGACCATCATTCCGTATCACTGTCAGTTGTCAGTGAGATGGTGACTGTGGAGCCCAAGGTTTTTGCGTTTTAGAGTTCGCGAAAAGCGAGTCGCAAATTGTAGCTGGAATGTGGTACCAAATTTGGTATTCAACTACCAACTCGCAAAAGCACTAGCAATTTAAACAGAAGGAAAGCACAGGCCGACCACGTGAGTCAAAGGATGATGTCTGACGGATTCGAGACAGTTTTGTGTGCAATCCTAGTAAGTCTACCAATAGGGCCAGTCGAGAACTTTGAATAGCCGAGCCTACTATACGGAAAATTCTGAGAGAGGGTTTGCTGTACAAGCCCTACCCATTACAACTTGTGTAGGCCCTCAACCCCATTGAGAAAGAGAAGCGTCTCGCATTTTATGGTTATGTTAGCAAAGATTACGAAAGACATTATGAAAAAAACCTTTGAAACTTACTCTTTTCATTGGTATAAAGCTCGTTGATTTTCCGTTTGTACGAGGTGCATTGAAGTTCTAAGGCCTCCGATTTTTTTTCTCCGGACTGGAAAGAGATAGAAACATGTGCATTGTTTTAAAATGAGGCCGCGTTAATTGTCAATACGTCCCACAGATGGCAGCACCGTACGGCAGATGGAATTTTACCGCCAGCGGCGAGAACGAGAGCTGTTTTAAATACTTAGAATGGCGACGTTTTCCTTACTTGAACGGCGTGCAATCATTCGTTTTCTGAATTTGCGTGGTGTGAAACCAATTGAAATTCATCGACAGTTGAAGGAGACATGTGGTGATGGAGTTATGGATGTGTCGAAAGTGCGTTCGTGGGTGTGACAGTTTAATGAAGGCAGAACATCGTGTGACAACAAACCGAAACAACCTCGGGCTCGCACAAGCCGGTCTGACGACACGATCGAGAAAGTGGAGAGAATTGTTTTGGGGGATCGCCGAATGACTGTCGAACAGATCGCCTCCAGAGTTGGAATTTCTGCGGGTTCTGTGCACACAATCCTGCACGACGACCTGAAAATGCGAAAAGTGTCATCCAGGTGGGTGCCACGAATGCTGACGGACGACCACACGGCTGCCCGTGTGGCATGTTGCCGAGCAATGTTGACGTGCAACGACAGCACGAATGGGACTTTCTTTTCGTCGGTTGTGACAATGGATGAGACGTGGATGCCATTTTTCAATCCAGAAACAAAGCGCCAGTCAGCTCAATGGAAGCACACAGATTCACTGCCACCAAAAAAATTTCGTGTAACCGCCAGTGCTGAAAAAATGATGGTGTCCATGTTCTGGGACAGCGAGGGCGTAATCCTTACCCATTGCGTTCCAAAGGGCACTACGGTAACAGGTGCATCCTACGAAAATGTTTTGAAGAACATATTCCTTCCTGCACTGCAACAAAAATGTCCGGGAAGGGCTGCGCGTGTGCCGTTTCACCGAGACAACGCACCCGCACATGGAGCTAACGTTACGCAACAGTTTCTTCGTGATTACAACTTTGAAGTGATTCCTCGTGCTCCCTACTCACCTGACCTTGCTCCTAGTGACTTTTGGCTTTTTCCAATAATGAAAGACACTCTCCGTGGCCTCTCATTCACCAGCCGTGCTGCTATTGCCTCAGCGATTTTCCAGTGGTCAAAACAGACTCCTAAAGAAGCCTTCGCCGCTGCCATGGAATCGTGGCGTCAGCGTTGTGAAAAATGTGTACGTTTGCAGGGCGATTACGTCGAGAAGTAACGCCAGTTTCATCGATTTCGGGTGAGTAGTTAATTAGAAAAAAAATCGGGGTCCTTAGAACTTGAATGCACCTCGTACTTGAATAAATACGAAGTTTTGTAAATGGGTCCATCATTTAGGATAACCCTGTAGTCTGAAGTGCGCACTAGAGGCAAAGTACGATATCTGTGGGCCAAAGTGCACACACCCGAGCGAAATTCACAGCGTTATGCGTGGCATGTACGGGGTCTACTGTATGGGCGGTTGCTCTGCCTTCTATGCTCTCACATGATACTCTCTGTGTGGGTCACGCTATGCTGCCGGCGCTCGCAATACGATCCTTCTCAATGGCAGACCTGCCGCGCAGTTATAATTAATGTGCAGTTACTCACGGAGGTGCAACGTGGGCTGTAATTATCGTATGGCAGCGGAACTTGATAGCTATGCTAATGTGTTAATGCGGAACTGATTTAGACTTGAGAAAAAAAAATTAGTTCCAAGTTTGGCCACCAGGTGCAAATCTGGCGCTGTACAAGTTAACATCTCTGGTACACATAGTGTCAAATTCTGTAAGGAGTGGTCAATAATAAATTCAGTATCATGCTTTTCTCACGTGTTTTCTGTCCATGTTGTTGTTGTTGTGGTCTTCAGTCCTGAGACTGGCTTGATGCAGCGCTCCATGCTACTCGATCCTGTGCAAGCTTCTTCATCTCCCAGTACCTACTGCAACCTACATCCGTCTGAATCTGCTTAGTGTATTCATCTCTTGGTCTCCCTCTACGATTTTTACCCTCCACGCCGCCCTCCAATACTAAAGTGGTGATCCCTTGATGCCTCAGAACATGTCCTACCAACCGACCCCTTCTTCTAGTCAAGTTGTGCCACAAACTACTCTTCTCCCCAATTCTATTCAATACCTCATCATTATTTATGTGATCTACCCATCTAATCTTTAGCATTCTTCTGTAGCACCACATTTCGAAAGCTTCTATTCTCTTCTTGTCCAAACTATTTATCGTCCATGTTTCACTTCCATACATGGCTACACTCCACACAAATACTTTCAGAAAAGACTTCCTGACACTTAAATCTATACTCGATTACTGTCCATACCGCTTCTGTAATCCATTACATATCGAAACAATTCTATACGTCTTTGCTGCATTCACAGAGCCAGATTTGCACCTGGTGAGCGGGAACGGAACTAATTTTTTTCCATCTTAAATCGTCGGAGTGCATTCTAATGAGTGAGCCATATGCACCTTAGTGATTCGCTACATTCCGGGCAGCCAGTAACAGCTGCAACCTCACAAATGTCGGAGCCATTGAGGAAGCAATTTTGGACGACTGGCGTGTGCAACTGCGAACCTTATCGCCGCAATTCATTTCCTAAGATGCGGTTGTCGATACTGTTCATCACACAGTGGAATTTAGTTAAGGTGGAGCTCGCTGGGTGCGTAAGGAACTGACAGATGGCCACAAGGGCCAGTGAATGGTGATGAGCTCAGATCACTTATGTGTAGAAAGGAATGGCTTTCTGAAACAAATCGTCACTGCTGAGGAGTCATAGGCATACAACTATGTGTCTGACACAGAGCAGGCCTCTGTGGAGTGGAAACGTGTTGGTTCCCCAGCACGAAAAAAAGTTGAAAGTAACTCAGTCTGCTAGCAAAGTGCTCGTGGCAGTGTTCTGGGACATTACTGGTGTGTTAGTGGTGGACTTTGATGAACACAGCACCACTGTGAATGGTCCGGCCTACGCTAAAACTTCGGTTGTGTTGTGCCACAATATTAATGCTGATGGTGTCAAATACACACATCAAAAAAAGTTTTGCATCACCCCCCGGGTCGCAGAGCCCCTGAAGATATGCGTTGACTGTGGAGATCGTATCACGGAAACAGTCTGACTGTTCAGAGATGTCACAAAACCCGCCTAAACATGTAAACTGTGGTGTCACCGCCGGACACCACACTTGCTAGGTGGTAGCTTTAAATCGGCCGCGGTCCATTTAGTACATGTTGGACCCGCGTGTCGCCACTGTGTGATCGCAGACCGAGCGCCACCACAAGGCAGGTCTCGAGATACGGAATAGCACTCGCCCCAGTTGTACGGACGACATTGCTAGCGACTACACTGACGAAGCCTTTCTCTCATTTCCTGAGAGACAGTTAGAATAGCCTTCAGCTAAGTCAATGGCTACGACCTAGCAAGGCGCCATTAACCATTTTAAGATAGAGTCTCACTTGTATCATCAAGGAATGCTGTATTCACATGAAGGATTAAAAGTTAAGTATTAAAGCAGCTACGTACTTTTCTTGCTACCATTCATTACGTACCCTGTTTCAGACCTCTATCTAGCCTACGTGAGATTACGCGTGCCTTTCGGCTACTTCAGTGTGGCGTAGCTGTCTTGTTACGCCACAACATAAACAACGATGCATGAGCAGCGCCATTTACACGGAGGGGGTCCGACAGCCGATCAGTTCCAGTCATTCCAACAGGAAGGAGGTACAAGGCTCGTATTGTGTGTAGTTCAACAATGCCAATACCGCGGTTAGATCACATCCGCATTGTTGCTTTGTGCCAGGAAGGGCTCTCAATAAGGGAAGTGTTCTGACGTCTCGGAGTGAACCAAAGCGATGTTGTTCAGACATGGAGGAGATACAGAGGGACAGGAACTGCAGTGGATGACCGCTAAGTATGGATTATGGCTCGGAGGAACCCTCACGCCACCATGTTGAATGACGCTTTATGTGCTGCCACGGGACGTCGTGTTATGACTCAAACTGTGCACAATAGGCTGCGTGATGCGCAACTTCACTCCTGGCGTACATGGCGAGGTCCATCTGTGCAACCACGACACCGTGTAGCGCGGTACAGATGGGCCCAACAACATGCCAAATGGACCGCTCAGGAGTGGCATCACGTTCTCTTCACCGATAAGTGTCGCATATGCCTTCAACCAGACAATCGTCGGAGATGTGTTTGGAGGCAACCCGGTCAGGCTGAATGCCTTACACACACTGTCCAGCGAGTGCAGCAAGGTGGAGGTTCCCTGCTGTTTTGGGGTGGCATTATGTGAGGCCGACGTACGCCGCTGGTGGTCATGGAAGGGGCCATAAGGGCTGTATGACAGGTGAATGCCATCCTCCAACTGACAGAGCAACCATATTGGCAGCATACTGGCGAGGCATTCGTCTTCATGGACCACAATTCGTGCCCCCATGGTGCACGTCTTGTGAATGACTTCCTTCAAGATAACAGCATCGCTAGAAAAGATTGGCCAGCATGTTGTCCAGAAACGAATCCCATCGACACACGCCTGGGATAGATTGAAAAGAGCTGTTTATGGACGACGTGACCCACCAATCACTCTGAGGGATCTACGCCGAATCGCCATTGAGCAGTGGGACAATCTGGACCAACAGTGTCTTGACGAACTTGTGGATAGTATGCCACGACGAATACAGTCATGCATCGATGAAAGACGACGTGCTACTGGGTATTAGAGGTACCGGTGTGTACAGCAATCTGGACCACCACCTCTGAAGGTCTCGCTGTATGGTGGTACAACACGCAATGTGTGGTTTTGATGAGCAGTAAAATGGGTGGAAATTATATTTATGTTCTTCTCCATTCCAATTTCCTGTACAGTTTCCGGAACTCTCGGAACTGAGGAGATGCAAAACTTTCTTTGATGTGTGTATCTTCATAATAATGCACGCCGCATGTTGCTGCTCCTGTTCGTGAGGAAATCGCCAGATCTGGGTGGGAGGTGCTCCACCATTCACTGTACAGCCCGGACTTAGTGTTGTGGTTGGCAGGAGAGCCAACACCGTGTTACTAGAGGAGGCCGAAAGGCACGCGATTCAGCTCACGCAGGCTGGCGTGAGGTCTGGAACAGGACAAGGAAATTAGAATTTAGAAAAACGGACGTAGCTGGTGGAATACTTAACTTTAATCTGTTAATGAAGAACGTCGGTCTTGACGGTACATGAATCGATATCAATGTTAACTGATAATGGCGCCTTGCTAGGTCGTAGCAAATGACGTAGCTGAAGGCTATGTTAAACTATCGTCTCGGCGAATGAGAGCGTATTTGTCAGTGAACCTTTCCTTGCAAAGTCGGCTGTCCAACTGGGGCGAGTGCTAGGAAGTCTCTCTCGGTCTGCAATCACTGATAGTGGCGACACGCGGGTCCGACGTATACTAACGGACCGCGGCCGGTTTAAAGGCTACCACCTAGCAGGTGTGGTGTCTGGCGGTGACACCACACTTAGCACTGTCGGACTTTCATCTGTTTGGTCGTGTGGAGAAATTCCTGTCCGGCCAACGCTTTGTGGCAGATGCAGAAGTGAATTCAGCAGTCCTGAGATGGCTATACTGCAACAACCAAATGGACTTCTACAAAAAGGACACAATGAAACTGGTACTACGACGACAGAAATGTTTAGAATGACGGAGACAATGTAGAGAAGTAGGCAAAAGATTTAAGTTAATTTGTGACTTTCTTTTTGTTTTGTTACCTATTAAACTTTTCACTAGTAAATTTATTGTCCGTTACTTTCAGATCTTCCCATGTACAAGGCTGTTATCTTCGGTCCACTATTATCTCTCTCATAAGTAAGCGACCTTCAATCTAATATGTAACAAGCAGAATCAGTTCTTTTTGGGACGACACTAGTATTGTAATAAATCCAGACATACATACGGCAACAGAAGAAATAGTAAATCACATTCTTACAAGCATTGTGTATTAAACCGGAGACCTAGAAACGATGGAGAGGCTTTGTCCAGCTGTAGCCTTCAGTGGTTCACAACCCCACGACAGACCACAGCAGTCCACCCACCCCTCTGCCACCCCACACCGAACCCTGCGTTTTTGTGCGGTTCAGCCCCCAGTAGACCAGTCCCGCCCCCCTCCCCCCCCCCCCCAGCACTCCACCCAACCCTCTGCCACGCCACACCGAACCCTGCGTTTTTGTGCGGTTCAGCCCCCAGTAGACCAGTCCCCCCCCCCCAGCAGTCCACCCACCCCTCTGCCACGCCACACCGAACCCTGCGTTTTTGTGCGGTTCAGCCCCCAGTAGACCAGTCCCCCCCCCCCCCAACAGTCCACCCACCCCTCTGCCACCCCACACCGAACCCTGCGTTTTTATGCGGTTCAGCCTCCAGTAGACCAGTCCCCCCCCCCCCCAGCAGTCCACCCACCCCTCTGCCACCCCACACCGAACCCTGCGTTTTTGTGCGGTTCAGCCCCCAGTAGACCAGTCCCCCCCCCCAGCAGTCCAACCACCCCTCTGCCACCCCACACCGAACCCTGCGTTTTTGTGCGGTTCAGCCCCCAGTAGACCAGTCCCCCCCCCCCCCCCCCCCAGCAGTCCACCCACCCCTCTGCCACCCCACACCGAACCCTGCGTTTTTGTGCGGTTCAGCCCCCAGTAGACCAGTCCCCCCCACTCTCTGCGAACGTCTCACACCAGACAAGTGTAACCCAAAAGTTCGCATGGTAGAGTCATGATGGTGCATGTGTATGTGGAGACAGTGTTTGTGCAGCAATTGCCGACATAGTGTAACTGAGGCAGGATAAGGGGAACCAGCCCTCATCCACCGAGGCAGATGGAAAACCGCCTTAAAAACCATCCACATGCTGGCCGGCACACCGGACCTCGGCACTAATCCGCCGGGGACCGGCACGCCTTCCCGCTCGGGAAGCAGCGCATTGATGGCGCGGCTAGCCGGGCGGGCTTCTTACAAGCATTACTGAGTGTATTTCTGCAAATCGTCTCGCTCTCAGAAGGGGACGCTATCCGTCCAAATTGATGGTGTATGCAGGGCGTAGACAGAAATGGAACTGACCGTAAGCGTTTAGAAGACAAAAAGAAACATTTTTGGCGCGGGTCGGCCGAGGCGTGAGACATTTACGGCTGTCGTATTTCCAGAAAGCGATAGGAGCAGCGCCCGCATCTCGTGGTCGTGCGGTAGCGTTCTCGCTTCCCACGCCCGGGTCCCCGGGTTCGATTCCCGGCGGGGTCAGGGATTTTCTCTGCCTCGTGATGGCTGGGTGTTGTGTGATGTCCTTAGGTTAGTTAGGTTTAAGTAGTTCTAAGTTCTAGGGGACTGATGACCATAGATGTTAAGTGCCATAGTGCTCAGAGCCATTTGAACCATTTGATAGGGGCAGCGGAAAGACTGCACAAATGTAGTACCTATGTGGAAACTTTTTTATTTTCAATTTTTAGGTTACTAACACTTGAAATAAACAGTAAAAAATGGTCAATATATACAAGGTGACGAAAAAAATTGCCGACAACGTGGTCAGCATGCGATTCCTCATCGAGATTCAAGACAAAAGTTTGTCTAGCAAAAGTCAAAAAATGGTTCAAATGGCACTGAGCACTATGGGACTTCTGAGGTCATCAGTCGCCTAGAACTTAGGGCTACTTAAACCTAACTAACCTAAGGACATCACACACATCCATGCCCGAGGCAGGTTTCGAACCTGCGACCGTAGCGATCGCGCAGTTCCAGACTGTAGCGCCTAGAACCACTCGGCCACACCGGCCGGCAGCAAAAGTCAGATCGGGTGCATCTTGAAAACAAATTTATGACAAGGGGGAGTTGGCAACACTGTCACATTGTGCAGCGAGTAGTGGTGTACGGAGGAACGAGTATTTTATTAAAAAATGTATGATTGAGTGAATTTTTCCTTTTCCCAGTCTCTTACAATTGTGACCCTTTCTTGGTGCAAGTTTTGTTTGAATTCCGCTGCGCCAATCGCTAGCTGGGAACCAGTGCTAACGCAAATGACCCACGAATCGTCCGACCCACGCCAAAAATGCCATTTCTTTTAATATAAACGAAATATTCTGTCACTTTCATTCCTAGGAAGTCCTACATGTACCATAAATCTGAACTAAATAGGCGGTGTCGTGTCGTTGCAGCCCCTTTGTCAGTTTCAACAAGAGACAACGTATTCAGTTCTGTACATGTACGGGTGCTACACCTACGATAAACGTAATACTTGGTGAGGAGATAATTAATGGGAACAAAAATTTTTAATGTTGATATTCAAGAGCATTTAAACTGGAACTCAACACGTTTCGGATATCTAAAGCAACTTAGTTCATCCACATTTGCACTTCGAATCATTGCAAAGCTGAAGGACGGGCAAAACAGTAAGGTAACATAGATTGAGTATTTTCATTCAATAATACCGTATGTAATAACGTCGAGGGACAACTCACCTTCAAGTATTAAAATCTTTGTTGCTCAAGAACGATCTGTAAGAATAACAACATGCAGTGCTACCTCAACCTTGGGGTCATCTGTTTAAGGAGAACGAAGTATTTCGCGTTGTTGTATAAAACATTCTCGGACTTACTGCCCCGTCAGTTCAACTTTCGACGATTACCTCCATCGCCAGCCAGAGTGGCCGAGCGGTTCTAGGCGCTACAGCCTGGAACCGCGCGACCGCTACGGTCGCACGTTCGAATCCTGCCCGGGGCATGGATGTGTGTGATGTCCTTAGGTTAGTTAGGTTTAAGTAGTTCTAAGTTCTAGGGGACTTATGACCACTGCAGTTAAGTCCTATAGTGCTCAGAGCCATTTGAACCATTTTTTTGATTACCTCCAGCGTCTTCGTCAGGAGCAAGCCCATAGACGGCTTCTGATTGGTCGGTAATTACGTAATGCTGACACCATTTGCGCCAGAACCACGAGATCTGTTCAAAAAATTCCGGAACATTCGTAATTTCGCGCCTATGGTGTGTTGGTGCGAAATGTGCTTGGCATCCCTACAGATGCGTGTATTTAATGTATACCTACTGGAAGTTCCATTGTTGTACGTCTGTGAGTTATTGTTCAGTGCTGTGTTGAGTAAAGCGTTGTGTCGCACACTATGCGAATTTCGAGATGGCGGAGTTAAGATGAGCAACGCCTCTGCATAAAATTTGGCATGAAACAAGAAAACCTTTACAGAGACACAGGAAGCCTAGGGAGATGAGTCTTAAGGAGACCATACCGTGGATCAGGTATGAATATCCGAGATGCCCTGGTTTTCCGCCAAAAGAAACTCGATCACTGCCCGTTGTTTGCAACGCACATCCGTTACAGACGCCATTTTAACAGCTCCGTACAGCGCTGCCACCTGTCGGAAGTCAATGACACTATACGAGACGAAGCGGGAATGTTTGAAAATATTCCACAAGAAATTTCCGGTTTTTTCAACCAAAATTGGCCGAGAAAAAAAATGTGTTGCATTACTTATTGAACTGCCCTCGTACTGTGATGAGGCGGCGGCCTAATATATGGCGAGACAAATCATGGCTCTTGCATCGCGATAACGAACCCGTACATTCATCCCTGTTGGTGCGATGCTATCGCACAAAAACCGAAATCACTGTACTTCCACATCCTCCGTATTCTCCAGAACTGGCCAAAGTTGAAAATTCCGTTGAAAGGACGAAGATTTGCGACGACAGACGAGATAAAGGAAAACTCCCAGACGGTGATTCGCGCGATCCAGCAAGATCCGTACCGAAACAGCTTCTAGGAGCGGAAACGGTGTTGGGTAGCGGTGCATCACTTGTGTGGATTTCGAAGGAGACCGTGCACAATAAGTAAAAGGTAAGCGTAGAAAAATGTGGACAAAGTTCCCGAATTTTCTGAGGAGACGTCGCACGTAGACCAGCACAACAGCAGTTTCGATAGGCAGTTGCTCCTGACGAAGACGATGGAGGTAATCATCGAAAGCTCAAGATTCTTTCCCTGAAGTGACGCGGCAAGAATTCCGAGGGCGTTTTATACATCTGCTAAAGGCGAATTGGAACGCCCTATCCCGACAATATTAAATTTAGTGAGTTGGCTTGCCCGTATTTCAGGAACCACTGTAGCCATTGGCATGAAACTTTTACAGAACATTAAACTGTATGTTCTGAGTCTACTGAACCACAATAATTGCATTTCAGCCACTGCTTTCGGATATACAATTTTTTAAGTACACGGTTAAAATTGTGTGCACTTTTTCTGGTTGGTTGGTTGGTTCGGGGAAGGAGACCAGACAGCGAGGTCATCGGTCTCACCGGATTAGGGAAGGACGGGGAAGGAAGTCGGCCGTGCCCTTTCAAAGGAACCATCCCGGCATTTGCCTGGAGCGATTTAGGGAAATCGCGGAACACCTAAATCAGGATGGTCGGACGCGGGGTTGAACCGTCGTCCTCCCGAATGCGAGTCCAGTGTCTGCACTTTTTTTGTAAATAATTTTAGTTATAGATAACACTATGTTCTTCCTTTAGTTCAGTAGACTCAGTATATGTATGTTATTACTCCCTGAAAATCTCAATACTCTGCTCTAAGTGGTTCCTGATATTTAGGGAAAAATGCAGCAGAAAATGTAAATTTTCAGGAACGGCTTCTAAAGTTTCAAAAGAATGTAACTCACTTATTATATGCTTAATTTTTTATTTTTGGTCACTCAGGAGCACCCTGCACCATACTTTATATCATCCTCTTGATCTTTTTCCTTCTTTTCTTCTTTCTGGACACCTTAGTGGCCAGCTGTGCTGCATACTCTGCTTTATCAATGCGAACCTTGTCCATCCGTTCAAGTTCTCTGACGCAGTTTTGCTCCAGGATTAATTCCCATATGCTGTAGCACTTTCACCCTACCAATGTTGCCATCATTAATAGCAATAACAGCATCGCTGACCTCCCCACATTAGTGTCTGCATTCCAACAAAAACATTTTTAGTAAGCGAGTCGATATAAATGACTCATTGGGATTTTGAGTCTGAGCGTGCAGACACTTCTACGGCAATTCAGGATTTGCCAGGTCTCTGTAAATAGGTTTTATGATATCCATGACTGCTGATGGGGTGCAATGTTTATGGATGTATGAACTGGTGGACTACTGGGCTTTGGCCGGCCGCGGTGGCCGAGCGGTTCTAGGCGCTGCAGTCCAGAGCCGCGGGACTGCTACGGTCGCAGGTTCGAATCCTGCCTCGGGCATGGATGTGTGTGATGTCGTTAGGTTAGTTAGGTTTAAGTAGTTCTAAGTTCTAGGGGACTGATGACCTAAGATGTTAAGTCCCATAGTGCTCAGAGCCATTTACTGGGCTTTGCGGTAATTGCACAATGAATCAGCTCCAGGAGGGCAAAGGTCGTGTACTGGTTTATCTTCAGTTGACAGTCTGTTTAAGAAGGTAGCCCATACTGCCTGCTTCATTTTCAACAAATCCGCGGTATTATTTCTAATGGCCATCCCATACTACTGCTGTAGTTCATCAATCATTTTGTCTGTCAGCCTGCCTCTTACGGTTTTATCATCAGCAAGTTTCTTGTCTCCCAAACTCTGTTTCAACTTCCTAGACCAGGTACCCATCCTCCTCTTCTGGACATGACCCTTATAACACAGCATTCCACAACCTTCTATATAAAAACTTACCAATTTTATTAGATCGTGAAGTAAGGCAAGTAAAAATTTTAACATTTTCAACCTGTGTAGATTATATTTAAAAAAATAAAATAAAATACTTCCCATGCGAGTGATATGTATATCATTTTAGTCGGAAAATTGCAAATTTTGTAACGAGATAAAAATCGAAAATGTGAAAAAAAGTTTTTTCCGCTCTAACTCCCCTTCAGAAGTTGAGAATTTTGACTACTGCTTCACAGACTATTCACTCCGCCATGAAGTTATTTGTAAACGATGCAGTACAGTTCAAAAGGAAGTGCGATGTACATAAATACAAAACCAGAAGAAGAAAATGACACCGATTACCGCACATTAACCTTGTCTTCAGCAGGAAAAGGTTTGCGCAATTCTGCCACCAAAGTTTTTGATCGCTTACCAAATGATGTAAAATGTGTGATAGCTAGAAAAGTAGATTCGAAAACGTACTGAAAAAAGTCCTCTTTGAGATATCCTTCTGCTGCGTAGAAGAATTTCGACATTTCTGATGTGTAGAAGGTGGAAGAGGGATAGGAATTATTAATACACATCTCACATCTCTATTAACAGAAATGAAAAATAAGTTGTAAATTTTCAGCATATAGCGACATTTACAAATGAATGCTTAATGAGAATTGACTCGTTCCACAGAATCGTACAAATGATCTATGTAACATGACAGTAACTAATTAACTAATCAAAGGAATAAAAATTGGCTACATGTCTTTGTACGTGTTTTAATCTACTCGCAGCGTACTGCGTCCGCCATTACGAGAGACGGCACGATGAGACTTGAAAACAAATAAGTCTCCAGGTTCAGATGGATCCCAATTCGGTTTTACAAAGCACTAGCACCCTTATTTACTTGTTGTTGTTGTGGTCTTCAGTCCTGAGACTGGTTTGATGCAGCTCTCCATGCCACTCTATCCTGTGCAAGCTTCTTCATCTCCCAGTACCTACTGCAACCTACATCCTTCTGAATCTGCTTAGTGTATTCATCTCTTGGTCTCCCTCTACGACTTTTACCCTCCACGCTGCCCTCCAATGCTAAATTTGTGATCCCTTGATGCCTCAAAACATGTCCTACCAACCGATCCCTTCTTCTAGTCAAGTTGTGCCACAAACTTCTCTTCTCCCCAATCCTACTCAATACCTCCTCATTAGTTACGTGATCTACCCACCTTATCTTCAGCATTCTTCTGTAGCACCACATTTCGAAAGCTTCTATTCTCTTCTTGTCCAAACTAGTTATCGTCCATGTTTCACTTCCATACATGGCTACACTCCATACAAATACTTTCAGAAACGACTTCCTGACACTTAAATCTATACTCGATGTTAACAAATTTCTCTTCATGAGGAACGCTTTCCTTGCCATTGCCAGCCTACATTTTATATCCTTTCTACTTCGACCATCATCAGTTATTTTACTCCCTAAGTAGCAAAACTCCTTTACTACTTTAAGTGTCTCATTTCCTAATCTAATGCCCTCAGCATCACCCGTTTAATTTGACTACATTCCATTATCCTCGTTTTGCTTTTGTTGATGTTCATCTTATATCCTCCTTTCAAGACACTGTCCATTCCGTTCAACTGCTCTTCCAAGTCCTTTGCTGTCTTTGACAGAATTACAATGTCATCGGCGAACCTCAAAGTTTTTACTTCTTCCCCATGAATTTTAATACCTACTCCGAATTTTTCTTTTGTTTCCTTTACTGCTTGCTCAATATACAGATTGAATAACATCGGGGAGAGGGTACAACCCTGTCTCACTCCTTTCCCAACCACTGCTTCCCTTTCATGCCCCTCGACTCTTATAACTGCCATCTGATTTCTGTACTAATTGTAAATAGCCTTTCGCTCCCTGTATTTTACCCCTGCCACCTTCAGAATTTGAAAGAGAGTATTCCAGTTAACATTTTCAAAAGCTTTCTCTAAGTCTACAAATGCTAGAAACGTAGGTTTGCCTTTCCTTAATCTTTCTTCTAAGATAAGTCGTAGGGTCAGTATTGCCTCACGTGTTCCAACATTTCTACGGAATCCAAACTGATCTTCCCCGAGGTCGGCTTCTATCAGTTTTTCCATTCGTCTGTAAAGAATTCGCGTTAGTATTTTGCAGCTGTGACTTATTAAACTGATAGTTCGGTAGTTTTCACATCTGTCAACACCTGCTTTCTTTGGGATTGGAATTATTATATTCTTCTTGAATTATGAGGGTATTTCGCCTGTTTCATACATCTTGCTCACCAGATGGTAGAGTTTTGTCAGGACTGGCTCTCCCAAGGCCGTCAGTAGTTCCAATTGAATGTTGTCTACTCCGAGGGCCTTGTTTCGACTAAGGTCTTTCAGTGCTCTGTCAAACTCTTCACGCGGTATCATATCTCCCATTTCGTCATCACCTACATCGTCTTCCATTTCCATAATATTGTCCTCAAGTACATCGCCCTTGTATAAACCCTCTATATACTCCTTCCACCTTTCTGCCTTCCCTTCTTTGCTTAGAACTGGGTTGCCATCTGAGATCTTGATATTCATAAAAGTGGTTCTCTTCTCTCCAAAGGTCTCTTTAATTTTCCTGTAGGCAGTATCTATCTTACCCCTAGTGAGACAAGCCTCTACATCCTTACATTTGTCCTCTAGCCATCCCTGCTTAGCCATTTTGCACTTCCTGTCGATATCATTTTTGAGACGTTTGTATTCCTTTTTGCCTACTTCATTTACTGCATTTTTATATTTTCTCCTTTCATCAATTAAATTCAATATTTCTTCTGTTACCCAAGGATTTCTATTAGCCCTCGTCTTTTTACCTACTTCATCCTCTGCTGCCTTCACTACTTCATCCCTCAGAGCTACCCATTCTTCTTCTACTGTATTTCTTTCCCCCATTCCTGTCAATTGTTCCCTTACGCTCACCCTGAAACTCTCTACAACCTCTGGTTCTTTCAGTTTATCCAGGTCCCATCTCCTTAAATTCCCACCTTTTTGCAGTTTCTTCAGTTTCAATCAGCAGTTCATAACCAATAGATTGTGGTCAGAATCCACATCTGCCCCAGGAAACGTCTTACAATTTAAAACCTGGTTCCTAAATCTCTGTCTTACCATTATATAATCTATCTGATACCTTTTAGTATCTCCAGGATTCTTCCAGGTATACAACCTTCTTTTATGATTCTTGAACCAAGTGTTAGCTATGATTAAGTTATGCTCTGTGCAGAATTCTACCAGGCGGCTTCCTCTTTCATTTCTTAGCCCCAATCCATATTCATCTACTATGTTTCCTTATCTTACAATTATCGCTAATTTGGCGCCCAGCGAAAAGTCCCAAGCGACCGAAAAATAGCACAGGCGACTCCTGTATACAGGGTGGTCCATTGATCGTGACCGCGCCAAATACACTCCTGGAAATGGAAAAAAGAACACATTGACACAGGTGTGTCAGACCCACCATACTTGCTCCGTACACTGCGAGAGGGCTGTACAAGCAATGATCACACGCACGGCACAGCGGACACACCAGGAACCGCGGTGTTGGCCGTCGAATGGCGCTAGCTGCGCAGCATTTGTGCACCGCAGCAGTCAGTGTCAGCCAGTTTGCCGTGACATACGGAGCTCCATCGCAGTCTTTAACACTGGTAGCATGCCGCGACAGCGTGGACGTGAACCGTATGTGCAGTTGACGGACTTTGAGCGAGGGCGTATAGTGGGCAAGCGGGAGGCCGGGTGGACGTACCGCCGAATTGCTCCACACGTGGGGCGTGAGGTCTCCACAGTACATCGATGTTGTCGCCAGTGGTCGGCGGAAGGTGCACGTGCCCGTCGACCTGGGACCGGACCGCAGCGACGCACGGATGCACGCCAAGACCGTAGGATCCTACGCAGTGCCGTAGGGGACCGCACCGCCACTTCCCAGCAAATTAGGGACACTGTTGCTCCTGGGGTATCGGCGAGGACCATTCGCAACCGTCTCCATGAAGCTGGGCTACGGTCCCGCACACCGTTAGGCCGTCTTCCGCTCACGCCCCAACATCGTGCAGCCTGCCTCCAGTGGTGTCGCGACAGGCGTGAATGGAGGGACGAATGGAGACGTGTCGTCTTCAGCGATGAGAGTCGCTTCTGCCTTGGTGCCAATGATGGTCGTATGCGTGTTTGGCGCCGTGCAGGTGAGCGCCACAATCAGGACTGCATACGACCGAGGCACACAGGGCCAACACCCGGCATCATGGTGTGGGGAGCGATCTCCTACACTGGCCGTACACCACTGGTGATCGTCGAGGGGACACTGAATAGTGCACGGTACATCCAAACCGTCATCGAACCCATCGTTCTACCATTCCTAGACCGGCAAGGGAACTTGCTGTTCCAACAGGAAAAATGCACGTCCGCATGTATCCCGTGCCACCCAACGTGCTCTAGAAGGTGTAAGTCAACTACCCTGGCCAGCAAGATCTCCGGATCTGTCCCCCATTGAGCATGTTTGGGACTGGATGAAGCGTCGTCTCACGCGGTCTGCACATCCAGCACGAACGGTGGTCCAACTGAGGCGCCAAGTGGAAATGGCATGGCAAGCCGTTCCACAGGACTACATCCAGCATCTCTACGATCGTCTCCATGGGAGAATAGCAGCCTGCATTGCTGCGAAAGGTGGATATACACTGTACTAGTGCCGACATTGTGCATGCTCTGTTGCCTGTATCTATGTGCCTGTGGTTCTGTCATTGTGATCATGTGATGTATCTGACCCCAGGAATGTGTCAATAAAGTTTCCCCTTCCTGGGACAATGAATTCACGTTGTTCTTATTTCAATTTCCAGGAGTGTATGACACGAAATAAGCGTCAAACGAAAAAACTACAAAGAACGAAACTTGTCTAGCTTGAAGGGGGAAACCAGATGGCGCTATGGTTAGCCCGCTAGATGGCGCTGCCATAGGTCAAACGGATATCAACGCCGTTTTTAAAAATAGGAACCCCCATTTTTTATTACATATTCGTGTAGGCGGTAAGAAATATGAACGTTTTAGTTGGACCACTTTTTTCGCTTTCCGATAGATGGCGCTGTAATAGTCACAAACATATGGCTCACAATTTTAGACGAACAGATGGCAACAGATAGTTTTTTTTAAATTAAAATACAGAACGTAGGTACGTTTGAACATTTTATTTCGGTTGTTCCAATGTGATACATGTACCTTTGTGAGCTTATCATTCCTGAGAACGCATCCTCTTACAGCGTGATTACCTGTAAATAACACATTAATGCAATAAATGCTCAAAGCGATGTCCGTCAACCTCAGTGCATTTGGCAATACGTGTAACGACATTCCTCTCAACAGCGAGTAGTTCGTCTTCCCTATTGTTCGCACATGCAATGACAATGCGCTGACGCACGTTGTCAGGCGTTGTCGGTGGATCTCGATAGCAAATATCCTTCAACTTTGCCCAAGAAAGAAATCCGGGGACGTCAGATCCGGTGAACGTGCGGGCCACGGTATGGTGCTTCGACGACCAGTCCATCTGTCATGAAATATGCCATTCAATACCGCTTCAACCGCACGCGAGCTATGTGCCGGACATCCATCATGTTGGAAGTACATCGCCATTCTGTCACGCAGTGAAACATCTTGCAGTAACATCGGTAGAACATTACGTAGGAAATCAGCATACATTGCACCATTTAGATTGCCATCGATAAAATTGGGGCCCATTATCCCATAATGCCGCACCGTACATTAACCCGCCAAGGTCGCTGATGTTCCACTTGTCGCAGCCATCGTGGATTTTCCGTTGCCCAATAGTGCATTTTACGGCGGTTTACGTTACCACTGTTGGTGAATGACGCTTCGTCGCTAAATAGAACGTGTGCATAGAAATATAGTACGGGTGCAATCGACGTTGATATAGCATTCTTAACACCGAAGTTTTTGAGATTCCCTATTCTCGCGCAATTTGTCTGCTACTGATGTGCGGATTAGCCACGATAGCAGCTAAAACACCTACTTGGGCATTGTATATTATGATCGCTAAGAAAGGCGCTATTGTGTCTGCATACTCTGAAAGGAACCTGGCTGGTATACCGTCTGGACCGGAAGACTTGCGTTTCTTAAGTGATTTGAATTGTTTCGCAACACCTAAGACATCTACTTTTATGTCACTCCTGCTAACAGCTGTTCTGGTTTCGAATATTTACTTCGTCTTCTTTCGTGAAGGAATTACGGAAAACTGTATTTAGTAACTCCGCTTCAGTGGCACCACCATCAGTAACATTTCCATCGCTATCTCGCAGTGACGGTATTGACTGTTTTTTGCCACTGGTGTACTTTACATACGACCGCAATCTCTTTGGGTTTTCTACCATATTTTGAGACAATGTTTCATTGAGGAAACTATTAAAAGCATCTTGCAATGACGTCCGCACTAAATTTCGAGCTTCCGTGAAACTTAGCCAGTCTTTGGGATTTTGCGTTCTTCTGAATGTGGAATGCTTTTCTCGTTGCTTCTGCAACAGTGTTCTGACGTGTTTCGTGTACCATGGTGGATCAGTCCCATCTCTTATTAACTAATGCGGTATGAATCTATCTACTGCTGTCGACACTGCATCTTGAAATTTGAACCATTTCTCGCCTACACCCACATAATTAGCTTGGAAGGAATGGAGACTCTTAGGAAGGCATCAAGCGACTGGGACATGTTGGAAATTTATGTTGCACCTCAGGTACAGGAATTTCGACTGTGGGTAGTTTTTGAACAAGATGATGGTCAGCCACAATGGAGATAATTTGTTCGCCAGTTCTTGGATGAAACCTCGCAGGCAGATGGTTCAATAGAAACGATGCAACATCATGGACACCATGTTCATGATGAACACTTCTTGACTCTTTTTTGAGTGTTACATTAAGCATACAGTGTTCAGTTGAGCAGTTGATGATGTACGCACTGTTACCTCCCGGATACGAGATACTGTAAAGAACGTGACGGGAGAGATGTTGGCAGAGACGTGGAACTAAACTATCGTCTGTACCATCAACTGGGAACAAATGGAGCACATGCGCAAGTGTGTACATAAAAACAAACTGTATCAGCTAAGCTACAACTTGAGACAGCATAACAGTATGTAGCATAGTTCCCTACAAATAAATTTCGTAGTTCAGAGAAAGATTTTGCACATGCGCACTGTATATCCCTACACAGATATTGCGTTTGCATGTCTCTGGAAACAAACGTGGGGGGAAACGTAAAATTTCCTGAAGACCTTTCTGGGTTAAATCTCGCCCTTGCCGATGCGAATAAAGTGCAACATTTAGGGGTAGAAAAAAAAAGTAAGCGAAGTGTGGCGAGGGGGTGGGGGAGAGGAAGTTTATTTGGAGTGCATTTAAAAGTTAGTGGGGTATTAACGAGACTGGAGTTCTGCGAACCGCGAAGTAATAAACCCGCAATAACCTCTTGTTACTATCTGCTAGCGTGAAGTGAGGTCAAGTTTGTAAACGAATACGGCGGGGGAACAGTGTGTGTGTGTGGGGGGGGGGGGGGGGGGTTGCGACTGGAAGGGGTGGGCATTAAAGAAGGAGCTTTTTTCCTTTAACAGCGGTAATAAACCGGGGAAAGTTTACGAGGGCACAAGCGACGCAATGCCAGCCGCCGCGCGCCCTGGGAAGAGTCTGATATGGGGGTGGGAAACACGGGGGGGGCGGGGGAGGAGGGGTGTAAAACGCGTTTCACGCGCCGCGGGGCTGGTTCTACACCGCGCATGCGCGTCATGCATTATGCATGCGGCGAGTCGTGGCGACACATTATGATCGCGACTCGCTTAACATTCGTCCTCGCGCGACCCACTAACGAGCTGGGGGCGTCCTACGGACGGAGCTGCGGAAATACGTGATGGAAATTTTTTTCAGTTTCATAAGGTTTTAATTAGCATCTCGACCCAAAATCAAGCTGCGAACATGAAACTTCGTGATATTAGTCCATATGGGAAAATTTTCCCAGCTCGCCTCAGTCCTCAGGCAGTACATGTGATACTTCCACCTCGCAACCAAGTGTGGCGTTCGCTGGGTTAGTCAGTGGTGCGGAATTTAACTAATTTGTAATTGAAAATGATAATCTTATTTTATTACGTTGAGTAATTACTAAATAAACTTTCTCCCGGCTAAAGAATTGGTCAAGTTGCTAAAGAACTCCAAATTAACATCATGTTAAACTGTTGTTTGTAAGTTGCGTAAGCGTCACTAAATCACAGTTCATACAACAGATTCTATACAACTATGGATTATGATGGAAACAGTTATCTTCAGCAAAATGATCATTAAAACCACCGAATATCAGCCACGCACAACTTTGACGTATGTTACTTGAAACAATGTTCTTCGCAACTCGTGCGTAATTAATTTCGGCTCCATACATCAGCTAGAAAGGTTTGTTATAACGACCGTGCTATGAGCACTATTTTTAAAGAACCAATCTGATTCGAATTATTTTCATTCAAATGAGTTCGGGACCGCCGGTGCACATTTATTTTTACACATTTGTATTACATTCGGCATTTATGTCTGCAGAGTTGCGCAATTTGAATTTGCCGCTGAGATAATTGTTAAGATGGCGGCAGACAATTGATAGAGACTTTCTATTGTTAGACCAAATAATTAAGTATTTGAAATGATTATTAAACTCTATAAACTATACTTTCATATTGTGCACTATTTAGACCTCATCAAGCAAACATTTGACTCTTTTCTAAGGAAAACACAGACAAAAACGCGATACAAATCGCTATCATCAATGGCTGCCCTCGTTGCAGCGGAAAGAAATAATTAACACAGATAATGCTTACTGAGAGAGGAATTAAAGTTACAAATAATTATTCACTCATATTTATAATAATAATGAACTCTATTTTCAAGTAATAATTAACAAATAATTACAATTTCTTAACAGACCTCAGTTTGATATGTGTCCGAACTTGCAAAAGCCAACCAACAAAAGGTAAAAACAAAGGAAGACAAACGCAGATCAAACAGCAATTTATAATTATCGTTGTCTTTGTATGATACACATCGATACGTCCAATTATATCATAGAATATAATATAAATAATTAATATTTATAAGTTTTCACTGTTTTTTCATACGTCGAATAGATAATGTTTATAACTGTTAGAGACATAATTTCCTCTCGTCGCACTGTAGCCAAAAATTTATCTCGTGGATGTTACACAAGCGTTACATACGCAGCGCTATAGTTGAATTCTTTTATCTTGACGGTTCGCGCATGCCCGCCCAGACGCAGGAGATTGCTGCGTTGCCAGTTGTACGCGCCAAGAGAAGCAGCGCCATAGTACAGTATAGTTCGCATACTTACGTTTAGGGGGGAGCGCGCAGTTTATGAAGTAAAGCCACCACGGCCGCATTAACCCTTTCGCTGCTACGGAGACGTGCTCCCCGCATTTTGTCATCACTGCACTGCTCGCCTGTGCACACACATGGTGTTCCGACTGCTTTGACACACTTATCATTCGATTTCACAAAAACTATTTGGCCCAATAATTTGATTTTTACGCATCTTCTTGACTTAATTTTGTTTCATTGTTCAACGCAGTTATTGTGCAGCATTAGATGCAGTAAACCATTGCACGAAATTTTGAAGAGTTTGCAGAGGTAAAAGTCCACAGCGTATTCCTTCTGTATGGTAATTTTAGTTGCCACAAAAAATTTCAAAAAATTACATTCAAACGAATAAAATTCATGAAGTAAGACACTTCGATATTGTTGGCTGGCTCTGAGCACTATGGGACTTAACATCAGTCCCCTAGAACTTAGAACTACTTAAACCTAACTAACCTAAGGACATCACACACATCCATTCCCGAGGCAGGATTCGAACCTGCGACCGTAGTAGTCAGGCGGTTCCAGACTGAGCGCCTGAACCGCTAGACTACCACGGCCGGCTTCGATATTGTTTTTAAATAAAGAAAATATTAAGCACTGAACAAGGTCTTTTTTTTTAAAAAAAAAACTCATTTGTTCGTTGTATCTGCTCTTTTTTTTTTTTTTTTTTTTAATTGCATGTTGTTCACTATTGTTCGTTGCATCTGCTCGGGGCGGACGTCGTAAGACATCCATTTACGTTCGTTGTTGATCGATTGACTCAGTTTTTTTATTACAGAGAGCACGTAACCCTCTGACCGAACACACTGAGCTACCGTGCCGGCTATTTAGAACCTTTTACTTGGCAACCTTACACCTTCACCATTACGCTACCACAGCTCGTCATTTAATTGAGTTCCTGGAGGATTTTAAAGAATCACGCAAAATACCGATAAACACTGTTGGTATGACTATGAATTAGGTTTCGTCGAAGTACAATAGGAAATAAACAATTACCTCTGTTCTTTATTTCGAAAAAGCAGTTCGTGAGAATGATACAAACACCTTTCCTTGCTATCGACTGAATTAGGAGACTTATTGCTTGTTTGGTTTAATTAATTAATAGAATATGAAGCAATTGGTGTAAAGAATGCTTTTTCCAAACTTTCTTTTATAGAAAGTCTGCTATCAAGACATTGCTTTTGTTCAATTACTTTATTTATGACTGAACGTTTCTAAAACTGAACACACTCGTCTGTGCTGTGCACTGCAGTCGAGCTCTGGCAACGCCGTTCTCTGTTCATTGGCTGACTGTGTTTTGTGACGTCAGATGCGCAGAACTAACCTAAACTCGGCCGCCGTCATACAGGGTGTTTCAAAAATGACCGGTATATTTGAAACGGCAATAAAAACTAAACGAGCAGCGATAGAAATACACCGTTTGTTGCAATATGCTTGGGACAACAGTACATTTTCAGGCAGACAAACTTTCGAAATTACAGTAGTTACAATTTTCAACAACAGATGGCGCTGCAAGTGATGTGAAAGATATAGAAGACAACGCAGTCTGTGGGTGCGCCATTCTGTACATCGTCTTTCTGCTGTAAGCGTGTGCTGTTCACAACGTGCAAGTGTGCTGTAGACAACATGGTTTATTCCTTAGAACAGAGGATTTTTCTGGTGTTGGAATTCCACCGCCTAGAACACAGTGTTGTTGCAACAAGACGAAGTTTTCAACGAAGGTTTAATGTAACCAAAGGACCGAAAAGGGCGACCGCGTATGGCAACCACAGAGGGCAACGCGCAGCTAGTGCAGCAGGTGATCCGACAGCGGCCTCGGGTTTCCGTTCGCCGTGTTGCAGCTGCGGTCCAAATGACGCCAACGTCCACGTATCGTCTCATGCGCCAGAGTTTACACCTCTACCCGTACAAAATTCAAATGCGGCAATCCCTAAGCGCCGCTACCATTGCTGCACGAGAGACATTCGCTAACGATATAGTGCACAGGATTGATGACGGCGATATGCATTTGGTTTACTGATGAAGCTTATTTTTACCTGGACGGCTTCGTCAATAAGCAGAACTGGCGCATATGGGGAACCGAAAAGCCCCATGTTGCAGTCCCATCGTCCCTGCATCCTCAAAATGTACTGGTCTGGGCCGCCATTTCTTCCAAAGGAATCATTGGCCCATTTTTCAGATCCGAAACGATTACTGCATCACACTATCTGGACACTCTTCGTGAATTTGTGGCGGTACAAACTGCCTTAGACGACACTGCAAACACCTCGTGGTTTATGCAAGATGGTGCCCGGCCACATCGCACGGCCGACGTCTTTAATGTCCTGAATGAATATTTCGATGATCGTGTGATTGCTTTGGGCTATCCGAAACATACAGGAGGCGGCGTGGATTGGCCTCCCTATTCGCCAGACATGAACCCCTGTGACTTCTTTCTGTGGGGACACTTGAAAGACCAGGTGTACCGCCAGAATCCAGAAACAATTGAACAGCTGAAGCAGTACATCTCATCTGCATGTGAAGCCATTCCGCCAGACACGTTGTCAAAGGTTTCGGGTAATTTCATTCAGAGACTACGCCATATTATTGCTACGCATGGTGGATATGTGGAAAATATCGTACTATAGAGTTTCACAGACCGCAGCGCCATCTGTTGTTGAAAATTGTAACTACTGTAATTTCGAAAGTTTGCCCGCCTGAAAATGTACTGTTGTCCCAAGCATTTCTATCGCTGCTCGTTTAGTTTCTATTGCCGTTTCAAATATACCGGTCATTTTTGAAACACCCTGTAAATGACGCGCACTTTAGTGCTCGATCTGTACATTGAAGAAGTATTACACAATGATGTTTCGTTTGTGGGGCACTCAACTGCGTGATTATCAGTCCCAATTTTCACCACTCCAATTGTTACACAATACAAATTAGTCATGGTCACGATTGATGATGATGAAATGATGAGGACAACACAAACAACCAATCCTTGGACAGAGAATAATCACCAAGCCGGCCGGGGATCGAACCGAGGGCCCCGTGATCCAGAGGCAGCAACGTTACCCACTAAACCACGAGCTGAGGACGTATTACCCAAAGGCAAACACCATGTTGGGCTTGTTTTCAATATTGTGGTGGTGAAGTTTTACATTTTACTCACGCTTTTCGGAAATTTCAAAGACACCTCCCCTACATCAATTGACCCAGTACGTTTGAATTACTTTGTACCCGTAGCGAGTTGTTGTTGTTGTTGTGGTCCTCACTCCAAAGACTGGTTTGATGCAGCTCTCCATGCTACTCTATCCTGTGCAAGCTTCTTAATCTCCAAGTAAACTACTGGCCATTAAAATCACTACACCAAGAAGAAATGCAGATGATAAATGGGTATTCATTGGACAAATATATTATACTAGAACTGACATGTGATTACATTTTCACACAATTTGGGTGCATAGATCCTGAGCAATCAGTACCCAGAACAACCAACTCTGGTCGTAGTAACGACCTTGATACGCCTGGGCATTGAGTCAAACAGAGGTTGGATGGCGTGTACAGGTACAGCTGCCCATGCAGATTCAACACGATACCACAGTTCATCGAGAGTAGTGACTGGCGTATTGTGACGAGCCAGTTGCTCGGACACCGCTGGCCAGGCGTTTTCAATTGCTGAGAGATCTGGAGAATGTGCTGGCCAGGGCAGCAGTCGAACATTTTCTGTATCCAGAAAGGCCCGTACAGGACCTGCAACATGCGGTCGTGCATTATCCTGCTGAAATGTAAGGTTTCGCAGGGATCGAATGAAGGGTAAAGCCACGGGTCATAACACATCTGAAATGTAACGTCCACTGTTCAAACAGCGGTCAGCCCGAACAAGAAGTGACCGAGACGTGTAACCAATGGCACCCCATACAATGACGCCGGGTGATACGCCAGTATGGCGATGACTAATACACGCTGGCCGGAGTGGCCGTGCGGTTCAAGGCGCCACAGTCTGGAGCCGAGCGACCGCTGCGGTCGCGGTTTCGAATCATGCCCCGGGCATGGATGTGTGTGATGTCCTTAGTTTAGTTAGGCTTAATTAGTTCTAAGTTCTAGGGGACTGATGACCTCACATGTTAAGTCCCATAGTGCTCAGAGCCATTTGAACCATTTTTGAACTAATACACGCTTCCAATGTGCGTTCACCGCGATATCGCCAAACACGGATGCGACCATCGTGATGCTGTAAACAGAACCTGGATTCATCCGAAAAAATGACGTTTTGCCATTCGTGCACCCAGGTTCGTCGTCGAGTACACCATCGCAGGCGCTCCTGTCTGTGACGCAGCGTCAAGGGTAACCGCAGCCACGGTCTCCGAGCTGATAGCCCGTGCTGCTGCAAACGTCGTCGAACTGTTCGTGAATCCCGCAGGTGGCTGACCCATGTCTCCGCAATATCCTTTCTTTCAGGAATGCTAGTTCTGCAAGGTTCGCAGGAGAGCTTCTGTAAAGTTTGTAAGGTACGACACGAGATACTGGCAGAAATGAAACTGTGAGCACAGGGCTTGAGTCTTGCTCGGGTAGCTCATATACTGCCGGCACGGTTGCTCAGTGTGTTCGGTCAGAGAGCTGTTTGGCCTCTGCAATAAAAAAAAACTGAATGGAAGGATCAACAATCGAACTTGAACGTCCGCAACGACCAAATACATTGGTCAACAACGTACAAAATGAGAGGAAAAGAAAGAAAGAAAAAAGATGGTAGAGCACTTGCCCGCGAAAGGCAAAAGTTCCGGGTTCGAGTCTCGGTCGGGCACACAGTTTTAATCTGCCAGGAAGCTTCATATCAGCGCACACTCCGCTGCAGAGTGAAAATCTCATTCTGGAAGTATGTCATTTAGTTCCATCTATGTTAGCTATCAAAGAGTGTCTGTACATTCCTTGACCCCTCTGTATAGCCAACTTTCGCCTACCCTACGAAAAGATCCTCTAAAACTGAAAGTTATATTCTATGTGAAAAAATTTCTCTTTTTCAGTCATTTCTATCAGTTACCAATCTGCACTTTATGTTCTTTCTACGTTGCTCTCGTTATTTACTTTGTGGCCAAATAACAAAACTCACCTTCTGTTTTTACCGGTAATCTAATTCCTCCACACTGCCCTATGTATTTCGTCTGCATTCCATAAGCCTTGATTTACTTTCATTTATGTTCGTGGGTGGTTCAAATGGCTCTGAGCACTATGGGACTCAACTGCTGAGGTCATTAGTCCCCTAGAACTTAGAACTAGTTAAACCTAACTAACCTAAGGACATCACAAACATCCGTGCCCGAGGCAGGATTCGAACCTGCGACCGTAGCGGTCTTGCGATTCCAGACTGGAGCGCCTTTAACCGCACGGCCACTTCGGCCGGCTATGTTCGTGGAATAAGCTCTTTTCGAGATATCATCTATTCCGATCAAATGCTCTTGCAACTTCTTTGCCGTACCCGACAAACCTCGAGGTTTTAATTTCTCCTGGCTAAACTTTAACACCCCTCCCAAAACTTTGTCTGGCTTCTTTTACCCTTTGCCCAACGTAGAGATTCAGCTATTCTTGTTGTTGTGGTGTTCAGTCCTGAGACTGGTTTGATGCAGCTCTCCATGCTACTCTACCCCGTTCAAGCTTCTTCATCCTTCTGAATCTGCTTAGTGTATTCATCTCTTGGTCTCCCTCTACGATTTTTACCCTCCACGCTGCCCTCCAATACTAAATTGGTGATCCCTTGATGCCTCAGAACATGTCCTACCAACCGATCCCTTCTTCTAGTCAAGTTGTGCCACAAACTCCTCTTCTCCCCAATTCTACTCAGTACCTCCTCATTAGTTACGTGATCTACCCACCTAATCTTCTGTAGCACCACACTTCAAAAGCTGCTATTCTCTTCCTGTCCAAACTATTGATCTACCATGTTCAGATTTAGTAACATTGGCGATAGAATACAGCCCTGAGACAATGACACCTCAACCACTGCTTCCCTTTCAAGTCCTTCCATTTTTATAACTGCATCTGGTGTTTATACAAGTTGTAGATAACCACTCTCTCCACGTATTTCATCCGGAACTTCGTAAGATCTATTAGGAAAAATAATGGCAAAAGGTTTTTCTAAATCCATTAGAGTTTCTCTACCAATTTTCTAACGCGGTTTTACGAAAATCGTCCACAAAGCAGGATCCACTGCGACTGAGCGACGAATATTTGCTTCAACAACTCATCTGTGTAATAAACGGAAAAGTGCATTTCCAGGTAGCAATATTTCTCGTCGGGACAAATTCCGGCAAAACCGTTTTTACCGCGAGAGCGCTTTACGCTTGGCTGACGGAATGTTCCAGGTATCCACTTTTTTTTCCTTTTTTTTTTTAACATTTCCATGTCTCGTGAAAGTACGAGAACGCCGAGGCTGGGACGGGCGGAAAAAAATATAGGAGCCAGTCAGTCGGGCAGAGGCTGGAAGGAATTTCGTGGGAGAGACATCAGATAGGAGCGGGATGTTATCGGAAATACGTCAGCGGCGCTACTTTGCGGTTTTTGCGGATTTTATTCCGAGCCGCGGCTGACACCGTGACGTCGGGAGAGAGGGAGCCCTTCCCTACCTGCGGCCGCTTCTCATTTACATAACACACTGTGGAAGCGCAGGACCCGTGTGTGTACTCCAGGTATTTCTCATAATACGATTCGCGGGTCGCGATTTCTCTCGATTGTGTATCGAGCGAGAAGGGACACGATTCGTTTGATATCCACATACACTCCTGGAAACTGAAATAAGAACACCGTGAATTCACTGTCCCAGGAAGGGGAAACTTTATCGACACATTCCTGGGGTCAGATACATCACATGATCACACTGACAGAACCACAGGCACATAGACACAGGCAACAGAGCATGCAAAATGTCGGCACTAGTACAGTGTGTATCCACCTTTCGCAGCAATGCAGGCTGCTATTCTCCCATGGAGACGATCGTAGAGATGCTGGATGTAGTCCTGTGGAACGGCTTGCCATGCCATTTCCACCTGGCGCCTCAGTTGGACCAGCGTTCGTGCTGGACGTGCAGACCGCGTGAGACGACGCTTCATCCAGTCCCAAACATGCTCAATGGGGGACAGATCCGGAGATCTTGCTGGCCAGGGTAGTTGACTTACACCTTCTAGAGCACGTTGGGTGGCACGGGATACATGCGGACGTGCATTGTCCTGTTGGAACAGCAAGTTCCCTTGCCGGTCTAGGAATGGTAGAACGATGGGTTCGATGACGGTTTGGGTGTACCGTGCACTATTCAGTGTCCCCTCGACGATCACCAGTGGTGTACGGCCAGTGTAGGAAATCGCTCCCCACACCATGATGCCGGGTGTTGGCCCTGTGTGCCTCGGTCGTATGCAGTCCTGATTGTGGCGCTCACCTGCACGGCGCCAAACACGCATACGACCATCATTGGCACCAAGGCAGAAGCGACTCTCATCGCTGAAGACGACACGTCTCCATTCGTCCCTCCATTCACGCCTGTCGCGACACCACTGGAGGCGGGCTGCACGATGTTGGGGCGTGAGCGGAAGACGGCCTAACGGTGTGCGGGACCGTAGCCCAGCTTCATGGAGACGGTTGCGAATGGTGCTCGCCGATACCCCAGGAGCAACAGTGTCCCTAATTTGCTGGGAAGTGGCGGTGCGTCCCCTACGGCACTGCGTAGGATCCTACGGTCCTGGCGTGCATCCGTGCGTCGCTGCGGTCCGGTCCCAGGTCGACGGGCACGTGCACCTTCCGCCGACCACTGGCGACACCATCGATGTACTGTGGAGACCTCACGCCCCACGTGTTGAGCAATTCGGCGGTACGTCCACCCGGACTCCCGCATGCCCACTATACGCCCTGGCTCAAAGTCCGTCAACTGCACATACGGTTCACGTCCACGCTGTCGCGGCATGCTACCAGTGTTAAAGACTGCGATGGAGCTCCGTATGCCACGGCAAACTGGCTGACACTGACGGCGGCGGTGCACAAATGCTGCGCAGCTAGCGCCATTCGACGGCCAACACCGCGGTTCCTGGTGTGTCCGCTGTGCCGTGCGTGTGATCATTGCTTGTACAGCCCTCTCGCAGTGTCCGGAGCAAGTATGGTGGGTCTGACACACCGGTGTCAATGTGTTCTTTTTTCCATTTCCAGGAGTGTACATCTGCATATACACTGAAGAGCCAAAGAAACTGGTTTCGGCATGCGTATTCAAATACAGAGATGTGTAATGCGGCGCTGCGGTCGGCAACGCATATGTAAGACAAGTGTCTGGTGCAGTTGTTAGATCGGTTAATGCTCCTGCAATTGCAAGGTTATCGAAATTTACGTGAGTTTGAACGTAGTGCTACAGTCGGCTCACGAGCGGTGGGACACAGCATCTCCGAGGTAGCGATGAAGTGGGGATTTTCCCCTACGACCATTTCACGAGTGTACCGTGAATATCAGGAATTCGGTAAAACATCAAATGTGCGAGACCACTGCAGACGGAGAAGATCCTGTAAGAATGGGAATAACGACGACTGACAAGAATCGTTCAACTTGACAGAAGTGCAACCCTTCCGCAAATTGCTGCAGATTTCAGTGCTGGGCCATCAACATGTGTCAGCGTGCGAAGCCTTCAACGCCAGCCGGGGTGGCCGAGCGGTTCTAGGCGCTACAGTCTGGAACCGCGCGACCGCTACGGTCGAAGGTTCGAATCCTGCCTCGGGCATGGATGTGTGTGATGTCCTTAGGTTAGTTAGGTTTAAGTAGTTCTAAGTTCTAGGGGACTGGACCTTAGAAGTTGTCCCATAGTGCTCAGAGCCATTTGTGCCAAGCCTTCAACAAAACATCATCGATGTGGGCTTTCGAATCCGAAGACCCACTCGTGTACCCTCCATTACTGCACGACACAAAGCTTTACCCCTCGCCTGGGTCCGTCAACACTGACATTGGACTGTTGATGACTGGAAACATGTTGCCTGGTCGTACGAGTCTCGTTTCAAATTGTATAGAGCGGATGGACGTGTACGGGTATGGAGACAACCTCATGAATCCGTGGTCCGTGCATGTCAGCAGGGGGACTATTCAAGCTGGTGAAGGCTCTGTAATGGTGTGGAGCGTGTGCAGTTGGAGTGATATGGGACCCCTCACACGTCTAGATACGACTCTTGACATCTGACACGTACGTAAGCGTCCTGTCTGATCACCTACATCTATTCGTGTCCATTGTGCATTCCGACAGACTTGGCCAATTCCAGCAGGACAATGCAACACCCCACACGTGCAGAAATGCTACAGAGTGGCTCCAGGAACAGTCTTCAGAGTCTAAACACTTCCGCTGGCCACCAAGTTCCCCAGACATGAACATTATCCAGCATATCTGGGATGTCTTGCAACGTGCTATTCAGGAGAGATCTCCACCCCCTCGCACTCTTACGGATTTATGAACAACCCTGCAGGATTCGTGGTGTCAGTTCCCTCCAGCACTACTTCAGACAATTGCTCGTGACACGCTATGCGATTCGCAACAGACTCGTGTGCCCACGTGGTTCGCGGAGACACAATTTCTACGTCCATGGCCGAATTTTAGTAACATTAAACTACGCAGCCGCGAACAATTAATATTTTACAGAAGACACATTTGAACGCGAAATGTAATGTGAGGAGGGCTATGCGAGAGACGATCAACGAATTCGAAAGTAAAGTTGTATGTACTGACTTGGCAGAAAATCCTAAGAAATTTTGGCCATGTCAAAGCGGTAGGTGGATCAAAACAAAATGTCCAGACACTCTGTGACCAAAACGGTACTGAAACAGAGGATGACAGACTAAAGGCCGAAATACTAAATGTCTTTTTCGAAAGCTGTTTCCCAGAGGAAAACTGCACTGTAGTTCCTTTCCTGGATTGTCGCACTGATGACAAAGACACAGTGATAGAAAAACAATTAAAATCGCTCAAAAGAGGGAAGGCCGCTGGAGCTGATGGGATACCAGTTCGAATTTAGACAGAGTACGCGAAGGAACTTGCCCCCTTCTTGCAGCGGTGTACCGTAGGTCTCTAGAAGAGCGTAGCGTTAGAAAGGATTGGAATAGGGCACAGGTCGTCCCCGTTTTCAAGAAGGGACGTCGAACAGATGTGCAGAACTATAGATCTATATCTCTAACGTCAACCACTTGTAGAATTTTGGAACACGTATTATGTTCGAGTATAATGACTTTTCTGGAGACTAGAAATCTACTCTGTAGGAATCAGCATGGGTTTCGAAAAAGACGATCGTGTGAAACCCTTCTCGCGCTATTCGTCCTCGAGACTCAGAGGGCCGTAGACACGGGTTCCCAGGTAGATTCCGTGTTTCTCGACTTGAGCAAGGCGTTTGATACAGTTCCCCACAGTCGTTTAATGAACAAAGTAAGAGGATATGGACCATCAGACCAATTGTGAGATTGTACTGAAGAGTTCCTAGATAACAGAACGCAGCATGTCATTCTCAATGCAGAGAAGTCTTCCGAAATAAGAGAGATTTCAGGTGTGCCGCAGAGGAGTGTCGTAGGACCGTTGCTATTCATGATATACATAAATGACCTTGTGGATAACATCGGAAGTTCACTGAGGCTTTTTGCGCATGATGCTGTAGTATATCGAGAAGTTCTAACAATGGAAAATTGTACTGAAATGCAGGAGGATCTGCAGCGAATTGACGCATGGTGCACGGAATTGCAACTGAATCTCAATGTAGACAAGTGTAATGTGCTGCGGATACATAGAAAGAAAGATCCTTTATCATTTAGCCACAACATAGCAGGTCAGCAACTGGAAGCAGTTAATTCCATGAATTATCTGGGAGTAGGCATTAGGAGTGATCTAAAATGGAATGATCATATAAAGTTGATCGTCGGTAAAGCAGATGCCAGACAGATTCATTGGAAGAATCTTAAAGAAACGCAATCCGAAAAGAAAGGAAGTAGGTTACAGTACGCTTGTTCGCCCACTGCTTGAATACTGCTCAACAGTGTGGGATCCGTACCAGATAGGGTTGATAGAAGAGACAGAGAAGATCGAACGGAGAGCAGCGCGCTTCGTTACAGGATCACTTAGTTATCGCGAAAGCGTTACAGAGATGATAGATGAACTCCAGTGGAAGACTCTGAAGGAGAGACGGTCAGTAGCTCGGTGCAGGCTTTTGTTAAAGTTCCGAGAACATACCTTCACCGAGGACTCAAGCAGTATATTGCTCCCTCCTACGCATATCTCGCGAAGAGACCGTGTGGAGAAAATCAGAGAGATTAGAGGCCTTACAGAGGCATACCGACAATGCTTCTTTCCACAAACAATACGAGACTGGAATAGAAGGGAGAACCGATAGAGGTACTCAAGGTACCCTCCGCCACACACCGTCAGGTGGCTTGCGGAGCATGGATGTAAATGTAGAACATAATCATTAGCCAATGACCGGTTCAGTTGGACCAGAGAGCCAAATTTACTGCACGAAAACACAGCCCGTACCTTTATGGAACCACCACCAACCTGCATAGTGGCTTGTCGACACCTTCGGTCAATGGACTCCAGGTCACTAGTTCGGCCTATACTTTGGTATTGCTCATCAGTGTGGGATCCGTACCATGTCGGGTTGACAGAGGAGATAGAGAAGATCCAAAGAAGAGCGGCGCGTTTCGTCACAGGGTTATTTGGTAAGCGTGATAGCGTTACGGAGATGTTTAGCAAACTCGAGTGGCAGACTCTGCAAGAGAGGCGCTCTGCATCGCGGTGTAGCTTGCTGTCCAGGTTTCGAGAGGGTGCGTTTCTGGATGAGGTATCGAATATATTGCTCCCCCCTACTTATACCTCCCGAGGAGATCACGAATGTAAAATTAGAGAGACTTGAGCGCGCACGGAGGCTTTCCGGCAGTCGTTCTTCCCGCGAACCATACGCGACTGGAACAGGAAAGGGAGGTAATGACAGTGGCACGTAAAGTACCCTCCGCCACACACCGTTCGGTGGCCAGCGGAGTATAAATGTAGATGTAGATGTAGATGTCTGCGCCACACTCGATTCCTGCCATCAGCTCTTAGCAACTGAAATCGGAACTCATCAACCAGGCCACGCTTTTCCAGTCGTCTAGGGTCGAACCTGTACGATCATGAGCTCAGGATAGGCACAGCGGCGATGTTGTGCTGTTAGCAAAGGCACTGGCTTAGGTCGTCTGCTGCCACAGCCCCATATTACGAGGTGTCATTAGAAAGTTGTAAGAATGGATCCGCTACTGCTTACTGGTTTGGTGGACAGGTAGACGATGAAGGGAGGGGGGGGGGGCAGTGAGTCATTGCCTTGTCCTTGAACGCTCTCTGACAGGAAACTGCGTTTCACTTATTCAGTTGGTTGTGGTAGCTGGTTGAGTGCGGGTCTGTTAGGGATTGTTGCCGGATTCTGTCTGCGTGGAAGTGGATGTAAAAACGGAGCGACGAATTTGTGTGAAATTTTGCTTTAAAACCGGGAAATCAGCTTCTGAGACTTACGAACCATTAAAAACAGCTTTTGGATATAATTGTATTAGGCAGTCAAATGTTTTTGTCTGGTTCAACTGGTTTAAAAATGGCTACGAATCGGTTGAAGATGGACCAAGGTCCGGCCGTCCTTCCACCTCAAAAACGAATGACTTAGTGCGCTCTGATCGTAGCCTTACAATTAGGGAGATGGCTGATGAACTTAATTTAGCCGGCCATTGGTGGCCGAGCGGTTCTAGGAGCTCCAGTCTGGAACTGCACGACCGCTACGGTCGCAGGTTCGAATCCTGCCTCGGGCATGGATGTGTGTGATGTCCTTAGGTTAGTTAGGTTTAAGTAGTTCTAAGTTCTAGGGGACTGATGACCTCAGATGTTAAGTCCCATAGTGCTCAGAGCCATTTGAACCATTTTTGAACTTAAGTTTCTATGTAGTTAAGTCCATTTTAACTGAAGATCTGAACTCGCGTCGAGTGTTCGCAAAATTAATTCCAAAAGTGTTGTCAAGTGACCAGAGACAATACCGACTTGAAGAGTGCCAAGAACTGATTAAATGGACTAAAAAGACCCAGATTTCTTAAATAGAGTAATTACAGGCGACGAATGGTGGGTATAAGGATGCGATCCTGAAACCAAAGTGCTGTCTTTGCAGTGGAAGAGTCCAGGTACAACACGACAGAAAAAAACACGGCAAAGTCAGTCGAAGGTGAAGAGAATGTTGGTGATTTTAATCCATTCTACCGGTACTATTGTAACCTCCCCACACAAATTTTATATGAAACCATTAACCAAGTGTAACGTCCCCACAAAAATAATTATGAAAATGGACCATGAAGCAAACGTAAACTCCCCAAAAAATTAATAATTAAATGAATTTTTCTAATATTGTAACCTCTGAACAAAATTGGCTTCCATTTGTAATCTGTGTGCAGAAATGCATTCACATTTAATGCAACCTCAAAATTCAATTCGTAAATCCGTAAATAATAATAAAAAAATTAGTAACCTGGTAAATTTTATGAGGACAGCAGCGCTGCCCTTCGGCCCTGTATTCTGAATAACAAAGCAAAAATTCTTACCTCAATAAAAACTGCAAATATATCTGCTCTTATCTAGATATTTTTTGACACAGCTTCGTGCAATGCTGGCGTAGATTTTTTTTTTTAATTCTTGGAAGGAATGCATAGGAAATATTCTTTAAACTGAAATGAATGTTTTTCTTTAAAAAAAAGTTACTTTATATTGCAAAAATTATTGGGGCATTTTTTTTGGAACAAATTAAATGACAATTCACGTACATTATTAGATATGCGCAAGGCTGCTTCTTTACCTCCTACAACAATACCCATCCTACAGAGTCCTGACCAGAGTCCCGAGCAGAGCGGACACCCGACACACGCCGACTCCCGCCGACTACTCAAGACTACTGCTTACTAGCACGGACAGAAGACTAAAGCCGACCGACTACAAAAGCCGAGTGACGACAAGCAACAACTCTGGTCAGAGACTCTGTCATGCCTCACCCGTCGCCGGCAAAGCACACGTCTTACACTGTGCCGGCCACTGTGGCCGAGTGCTTCTAGGCGCTTCAGTTCGGAACCGCGCTGCTGCTACGGTCGCATGTTCGAATCCTGCCTCGGGCATGGACGTGTGTGAAGTCCTTAGGTTAGTTAGGTTTAAGTAGTTCTAAGTTCTAGGCCCCCCCATGAACCATGGACCTTGCCATTGGTGGGGAGGCTTGCGTGCCTCAGCGATACAGATGGCCGTACCGTAGGTGCAACCACAACGGAGGGGTATCTGTTGAGAGGCCAGACAAACATGTGGTTCCTGAAGAGGGGCAGCAGCCTTTTCAGTAGTTGCAGGGGCAACAGTCTGGATGATTGACTGATCTGGCCTTGTAACATTAACCAAAACGGCCTTGCTTTGCTGGTACTGCGAACGGCTGAAAGCAAGGGGAAACTACAGCCGTAATTTTTCCCGAGGACATGCAGCTCTACTGTATGATTAAATGATGATGGAGTTCTCTTGGGTAAAATATTCCGGAGGTAAAATAGTCCCCCATTCGGATCTCCGGGCGGGGACTACTCAGGAGGACGTCGTTATCAGGAGAAAGAAAACTGGCATTCTACGGATCGGAGCGTGGAATGTCAGATCTCTTAATCGGGCAGGTAGGTTAGAAAATTTAAAAAGGGATATGGATAGGTTAAAGTTAGATATAGTGGGAATTAGTGAAGTTCGGTGGCAGGAGGAACAAGACTTTTGGTCGGGTGATTACAGGGTTATAAATACAAAATCAAATAGGGGTAATGCAGGAGTAGGTTTAATAATGAATAAAAAAATAGGAGTGCGGGTAAGCTACTACAAACAGCATAGTGAACGCATTATTGTGGCCAAGATAGACACAAAGCCCATGCCTACCACAGTAGTACAAGTTTATATGCCAACTAGCTCTGCAGATGATGAAGAAATAGATGAAATGTATGACGAGATAAAAGAAATTATTCAGGTAGTGAAGGGAGATGAAAATTTAATAGTCATGGGTGACTGGAATTCGTCAGTAGGAAAAGCGAGAGAAGGAAACATAGTGGGTGAATATGGATTGGGGGGAAGGAATGAAAGAGGAAGCCGCCTTGTAGAATTTTGCACAGAGCATAACTTAATCATAGCTAACACTTGGTTCAAGAATCATGAAAGAAGGTTGTATACCTGGAAGAATCCTGGAGATACTAAAAGGTATCAGATAGATTATATAATGGTAAGACAGAAATTTAGGAACCAGGTTTTAAATTGTAAGACATTTCCTGGGGCAGATGTGGATTCTGACCACAATCTATTGGTTATGAACTGCAGATTGAAACTGAAGAAACTGAAAAAAGGGGGGAATTTAAGGAGATGGGACCTGGATAAACTGAAAGAACCAGAGGTTGTAGAGAGTTTCAGGGAGAGCATAAGGGAACAATTGACAGGAATGGGGGAAGGAAATACAGTAGAAGAAGAATGGGTAGCTCTGAGGGATGAAGTAGTGAAGGCAGCAGAGGATCAAGTAGGTAAAAAGACAAGGGCTAATAGAAATCCTTGGGTAATAGAAGAAATACTGAATTTAATTGATGAAAGGAGAAAATATAAAAACGCAGTAAATGAAGCACGCAAAAAGGAGTACAAACGTCTCAAAAATGATATCGACAGGAAGTGCAAAATGGCTAAGCAGGGGTGGCTAGAGGACAAATGTAAGGATGTAGAGGCTTACCTCACTAGGGGTAAGATAGCTACTGCCTACAGGTAAATTAAAGAGACCTTTGGAGAGAAGAGAACCACTTGTATGAATACCAAGAGCTCAGATGGCAACCCAGTTCTAAGCAAAGAAGGGGAGGCAGAAAGGTGGAAATAGTATATAAAGGGTTTATACAAGGGCGATGTACTTGAGGACAATATTATGGAAATGGACGAGGATGTAGATGAAGATGAAATGGGAGATACGATACTGCGTGAAGAGTTTGACAGAGTACTGAAAGACCTGAGTCGAAACAAGGCCCCGGGAGTAGACAACATTCCATTAGAACTACTGATGGCCTCGGGAGAGCCAGTCATGTCAAAACTCTACCATCTGGTGAGCACGATGTATGAGACAGGCGAAATACCCTCAGACTTCAAGAAGAATATAATATTTCCAATCCCAAAGAAAGCAGGTGTTGACAGATATGAAAATTAACGAACTATCAGTTTAATAAGTCACAGCTGCAAAATACTAACGCGAATTCTTTACAGACGAATGGAAAAACTGGTAGAAGCGGACCTCGGGGAAGATCAGTTTGGATTCCGTAGAAATGTTGGAACACGTGAGGCAATACTGACCTTACGACCTATCTTAGAAGAAAGATTAAGAAAAGGCAAACCTACATTTCTAGCATTTGTAGACTTAGAGAAAGCTTATGACAATGTTGACTGGAATACTGTCTTTCAAATTCTGAATGTGGCAGGGGTAAAATACAGGGAGCGAAAGGCTATTTACAATTTGTACAGAAACCAGATGGCAGTTATAAGAGTCGAAGGGTATGAAAGGGAAGGAGTGGTTGCGAAAGGAGTGAGACAGGGTTGTAGCCTCTCCCCGATGTTATTCAATCTGTATATTGAGCAAGCAGTAAAGGAAACAAAAGAAAAATTCGGAGTAGGTATTAAAATCCAGGGAGAAGAAATAAAAACTTTGAGGTTCGCCGATGACATTGTAATTCTGTCAGAGACAGCAAAGGACTTGGAAGAGCAGTTGAACGGAATGGACAGTGT
This sequence comes from Schistocerca americana, assembly GCF_021461395.2. Classification (NCBI taxonomy): domain Eukaryota; kingdom Metazoa; phylum Arthropoda; class Insecta; order Orthoptera; family Acrididae; genus Schistocerca; species Schistocerca americana. Next base: position 119,187,674 of record NC_060129.1, read on the forward strand.
CTTGAAAGGAGGATAGAAGATGAACATCAACAAAAGCAAAACGAGGATAATGGAATGTAGTCACATTAAATCGGGTGATGCTGAGGGGATTAGATTAGGAAATGAGATACTTAAAGTAGTAAAGGAGTTTTGCTATTTAGGGAGTAAAATAACTGATGATGGTCGAAGTAGAGAGGATATAAAATGTAGACTGGCAATGGCAAGGAAATCGTTTCTGAAGAAGAGAAATTTGTTAACATCGAGTATAGATTTAAGTGTCAGGAAGTCGTTTCTGAAGGTATTTGTATGGTGTGTAGCCATGTATGGAAGTGAAACATGGACGATAACTAGTTTGGACAAGAAGAGAATAGAAGCTTTCGAAATGTGGTGCTACAGAAGAATGCTGAAGATAAGGTGGGTAGATCACGTAACTAATGAGGAGCTATTGAATAGGATTGGGGAGAAGTTTGTGGCACAACTTGACTAGAAGAAGGGATCGGTTGGTAGGACATGTTTTGAGGCATCAAGGGATTACAAATTTAGCATTGGAGGGCAGCGTCGAGGGTAAAAATCGTAGAGGGAGACCAAGAGATGAATACACTAAACAGATTCAGAAGGATGTAGGTTGCAGTAGGTACTGGGAGATGAAGAAGCTTGCACAGGATAGAGTAGCATGGAGAGCTGCATCAAACCAGTCTCAGGACTGAAGACCACCACAACAACAACAAGTTCTAGGGGACTGATGACCTCCACTGTTAGGTCCCATACTACATAGTCATTTGAACAGTTTGAACCGGTACTGTGCATCATGAATTTACCCATGGAGGACCGACAGTTAACCAGGAATACTACTAATGTGTCCCTGAGCGTTTGCGCGAGAGTGTGCGGAAGAAAAGGCACGCATTGTGGAGGGGCAGGAGATGGCTGCTACACCGTGACAGTGCTCCAGCTCATAGTGCCTTCTCCATCGTTGAATTTTTGACCAAATCCAAAATTCCTGTGCTTCCACAACCGCCATATTCCCATGATCTGGGCCCTGCGTTCTTCTGCCTGTTTCCTAAACTGAAATTTTTACTGAAAGGCAAGCGATTTGACTCGACTGAAGACATCCGGGCAAATACAGAGAGTGTCCTTAACAAAGAAAAAAATTTCCAAAAGTGGAAACTGTTGTGTCTAGACAAGACCGCCTAGACACAATGAGAGGAAGCCGAAAGGCACGCGCTTAAACTCACGCAGGCTGGCGTGAGGTCTGAAACAGGATACGTAATGAATGCTATAAAGAAAAGTACGTAGCTTCTGGAATACTTAACTTTAATCCATAATTGTAGAACATCGCTCTTGATGATTCATGCTTCATATAATAAATATCAATTGAATACGGCGCCTTGCTAGGTCGTAGCAATTGACTTAGCTGAAGGCTATGCTAACTATCTTCTCGGCAAATGAGAGCGTTATTGTCAGTGTCTGTTGCTAGCTACGTCGGCTGTACAACTGGGGCGAGTGCTAGGAAGTCTCTCTAGACCTGCCGTGTGGTGGCGCTCGGACTGCGATCACTGACAGTGGCGACACGCGGGTCCGACATGTACTAATGGACCGCGGCCGATTTAAAGCTACCACCTAGCAAGTGTGGTGTCTGGCGGTGACACCATCGAAACACCGTTGGAGTCCGTGTGTTCAGTCAGAAGGGGACTATTTTAAACGAGATGCATCACAGTAGCGTGTAAGTACAACCACTGTACAATTACGAGCCCATTCTTAAAACTTTCCAATCACACCTTGTACAATGCCAAAACTCGCCGCACTGTCCCGATGGATACGTTCGTCGTACGTCCCACATGGATTTCTGCAGTTATTTCACGAAGTGTTGCTTGTCACTATGCTTAACTTCTAAGGTCATGACTCCCCTAGAACTTAGAACTACTCAAACCTAACTAACCTAAGGACATCACACACATCCATGGCCGAGGCAGGATTCGAAGCTGCGACCGTAACGGTCGCGCGGTTCCAGACTGTAGCGCCTAGAACCGCACGGCCACCCCAGCCGGCAGTGGTGGAAGAGAGAATGTTTTAGAAGATGCCGTATTGGAGACATTGCTGAGTGAAGACTCGCGTCAAACTCGAGAAGAATTGGCACTATTAGTGACACAGCAAGCCATTTCAAATGCCTCAAGGCTATGGGCATGATTCAGAAAGAAGGAACTTGGATATCGTGTGAGCTGAAACCGAGAGACGTTGAAAGGCGTTTGTGTGTTTGTGAACAGTTGCTTCAGAGGCAAAAACGGAAGGGATTTATACATCGCATTGTACCGGGCGCGGAACATGGGTTCATTACGATAACCCTAAACGCAAAAAATCGTGCGGATATCCCGGCTGTGCTTCCACGTCGACGGCCAAACCGAATATTCACGGCTCCAAGATCATGCTCTGCATTTGGTGGGACCAGCTCCGTGTCTTGTACTATGAGGTGTTAAAACCAAGTGAAACAATCACAGGTGCTCGTTGTCGAGCGCAATTAATGCGTCTGAGCAGAGCATTAGAAAGAAGACAAACGGCCGCAGTGCAGCGAGAGGCACGATAAAGTGATTTTCAGCACGACAACGCTCGACCCCACGTTGCAAAAGAGGTCAAATCGTACTTGGAAACGTTAAAATGGGAAGTCCTACCCCACCCTCCGTATTCTCCAGACATTGCTCCCTCTGACTAGCACCTGTTTAGATCAATGGCGCATTGCCTGGCCGACGAACACTTCCGATCTCGTGAAGAAGTCACAAATTAGATCGGTTCGTGGATCGTTTCAAAAGATGAATAACTTTTTCGACGCGGGATTCGTACACTGCCCGAAAGATAGGAGAGAGTAGTGGCCAGTCATGGAAAATACTTTGAACGATACATGTGTAATGAATTTGTATCATTAAAGCCTCAAATTTTGGGGGAAAAACGGCGGAAGCAAAGTTGTATACCTTTTAGTTCATTTAGATTCTTACGGGCTTGAATATTCTGTCGCTCGCTTCTTATCTATATAAATGATATGCCTTCTAGTATTACAGGTGATTCAAAAATATTTCTGTTTGCTGATGACACCAGCGTGGTAGTGAAGGATCTTGTGTGTAATATTGAAACAGTATCAAAATATGTAGTTTATGAAATAAGTTCGTGGCTTGTGGAAAATAATTTGATGCTAAATCACAGTAAGACTCAGTTTTTACAGTTTCTAACTCACAATTCAACAAGAACCGATATTTTGATCAGACAGAATGGGCATATTAAAAGCGAGACGGAACAGTTCAATTTCCTAGGCGTTCGGATAGATAGAAAGCTGTTGTGGAAAGCCCATCTTCAGGATCTTGTTCAGAAACTAAATGCTGCTTTATTTACCATTAGAGTAGTATCTGAAATAAGTGACACTTCAACACGAAAAGTTGTCTACTTCGCATATTTTCATACGCTTATGTCATATGATATTACTTTTTGGGGTAATTCTTATGATTCAAAAAGGGTACTTTTGGCTCAAAAACTGCCTGTTCGAGCTATATGTGGTGTAAGTTCGAGAACCTCTTGTCGACCCCTATTCAATAGTCTGGGAAGTCTGACATTGCCCTCACGGTATATATTTTCTTTAATGTCGTTTGTTGTTAGCAATATTAGCTTATTCCCAAGAGTTAGCAGCTTTCACTCAGTTAATACTAGGCAGAAATCCAATCTGCATGTGGAATGCACTTCGTTGACTCTTGTGCAGAAAGGAGTGCAGTATTCTGCTGCATCCATTTTCAATAAGCTACCACAAGAACTCAAAAATCTTAGCAGTAGCTCAAACACTTTTAAGTCTAAACTGAAGAGTTTCCCCAAGGCTCACTCCTTCTATTCTGTCGAGGAGCTCCTGGAAGAGCTGAAAAATTAAGCAAATCCCAGGGTTACATTGTTCATTTTCTTTATTTAAACTTACGAATTGTCACCTGAATACGTTTCTTATATTTCATTTTATCTGTTTCTACTATCATGTTATAATTTCATGTATTGACTCGTTCCATGACCATGGAGACTTCTCCTTAATTTGGTCCCACGGAACAACAAATAAATAAATAAATAAATAAAGACACAGGTACCGCTTCCCACGGCTAGGTTAGCGACAGGTGCGAATGAGTCACGCTAAGATACAAGCGGCTGTTTCTGTCACCGCCAACGGCTCCAAAGCTACCAGCTGTACTGCTAAGTAGTGCGATAAATGCTACTGCGCACTGACTCATGACGTTACACTCGGAGTACTCAATTCCCTGACGATTAAACTTGAATGTCTCATGCTTCTAGATCCAACTACCATTCCGCATTCAAGGTCTGTTAGTTCCCGTAGTGCAGCGATACCCACATCGGAAACCTCTCCTAGTGAATTACCTGAGTGCAAATGACGGCCCCACCAATGCACCGAACTACTCGCTGTTGAGAGGAATGTCGTTACACGTATTGTCAAATGCATGAGGTTGACGGACATCATTTGAGCATTTATTGCATCAATGTGGTATTTACAGGTAATCACGCTGTAACAGCATGCCTTCTCAGAAATGATAAGTTCACAGAGGTACGTGTATCACATTGGACCAACCGAAAAAAGTGTTGAAATCTACCTACGTTCTGTATTTTAATTTACGAAACGTACTTGTTACCAACTGTTCGTCTAAAATTGTGAGCCATATGTTTGTGACTATTACAGCGCCATCTATCACAAAGCGAAAAAAGTGGTCCAACTAAAACATTCATATTTCTTTACGTACTACACGAATATGTAATAAAAATGAGGGTTTCCTATTTTAAAAAACGCAGTTGATATGCGTTTGACCTATGGCAGCGCCATGTAGCGGGCCAACCATAGCGCCATCTGGTTTCCCCCTTCAAGCTAGACGAGTTTCGTTGTTTGTAGTTTTTTCGTTTGATGCTTATTTCGTGAGATGTTTGGCCCGGTCAATATCAATGGACCATCCTGTATACGAGCAATTTACTATCCCATGACTTTTGTCAGCTCATAGTATTTAGAAAGGCGTGTTATTTCTTAAAGAGAGAGAAAAATCTCTGCCTATAAGCAGTGGTCGCTGCGTCAAGTACGGTAACTCCAGGTTACCATATACCCTCCCTCCCTCCCTTCTTCAGGTCCCCCTCATCTCCTAGCGCCTGGCAGATCCTCCTTTTTGATCATCATCAGTGTGCCACATCAGTGTTTAGTGCTGTTTCTCGTGTGCGTCAAGAGGTGTGATTTTAATTGTGTGCTGCCTTGAAGTTCGCTGTCAGTGTTTGTTATGTGCTACGCCCACCGTCGATACTTTTATGCTCAGGTCATACTGTGCCTTGTGTTCTTTTAATTGTCCCAGTGTGTGGTTTTTTTGTGTGCGTTACTTTTTTACGGTTTTTATCTCCATTTTACAGTGGCCCCTTTTTTTGTCTATTGCCTTCCATGATGTTCCCCCTTTTTTATATCTATGTTCACCAGATTCTCGCCTTTGTATGTTTTTCACTGTCTTCTATTGTTTGTTCTATGTCTGAAGAGGAGCGCATATGCTGCTGCCAGCCCACCCCGATGGGGAATTGAAATAGAATAAAGAAAGAAAAAAAAAAGTTACCGTATACTACACTCCCTTCGGCAGTTACTTCTAGTTAGTGCTGGCACGCTATTAATGGTCCTCTCTATTGGACACCGCTGCTTGCTAGACCATAGCCTATTCTTTATGCAAGGGGCGCGCGTTAAGTATGAAAAATACCTGCAGGCGCGCAAGAGAGAACACGCAAGCCACCGACAAATTTTAAAGTGTCTGTAAACAATCTTGATGGAGGTTGGCGGGTTTGAAGAGGGAACAAACTAATGGTCTTTTTTGTTTGTTCCCACTTTCACTTTTAAAGGGATAAAATACGGCCCGAAAGGTAATTCGGCATATTAGGTTTGGAGGGAATATCTTACATACAAAAATGTTCCGCATATAAAAGTTCGTATACAATTAAAGTTCTTGAAAACTGTATAATCGAATTTTGTAATAATTTGAAATTTTGCAAAATACCCCATCAACATTAATTATTTTTGAAAAATAAAAGCCGGCCGCTGTAGCCGAGTGGTTCTGGGCGCTTCAGTCTGGAACCGCGCTGCTGCTTCGGTCGCAGGTTCGATTCCTGCCTCGGGCATGGATGTGCGTGATGTCTTTCGGTTAATTTTAAGTAGTTTTATGTCTAGGGGACTGATGACCTCCGATGTTAAGTCCCATAGTGCTTACAGCCATTTTTTTCAATAAAAACTTTTCTTATAACATAAATTAATGAAACTTTGGGGATGCATGCAACCGTGTGTGATTAGGCTGCTTTCTGAAATATCGTTTTTGGAAAATAAACAGTACGCAATGTGCTGCTCGAGTATTTTCAACATACCTAATTAAAATATCTAAACAATCATTATTAGTTTAGTTGTTTATTATACTTACGTTTGATTTATGTTTCGAAACTTACTTCCCTTTTTACACTAATTTTTTGTATTCTTTTCTTTTTTTAGTATATCGTTTTACATAAATGTATTGTGTTAGTTGAATATAGTAAGTAGCTCATAGTACATGATTCAAAATCATTACAGTAATGGTAGTTGCAAATAAAGGCTTAAAACATAACGCTTTCTTACGCCATGCACATAAAATGAATGAAATTTCTTCACATAATACACACGATAGTGAAGACAATATGAAACAAAATTAGGCAGCATTTCAAATTCTCAGGAGTGACCATCTAATTATCGTGATTTGTATTGAGCGTATTTGAGTATATTGATAAGCCGTGGCGAAAGGCACTGATTATGTACACTCATGCTCATAAATTAAGGATAATGCTGATACATGGTGAAACAACGCTCTGGTGGGCGGTTTGTGGGTTTAAATCACCTCTGGGTATGACCGTGCGGTGCATCTGACCTGCGGTCCTCGCACGGCGGCGCTGGCAGCAGTCCACATACGCAGAGGTGTGTCGGTGCATGTCAGAGTACGGTGCAGCGAGTAAGTGTGTAGACGTTTTCAGGCGTGATAATGGTGACTGTGTGTCGAAAATGGCTCAAAGAACACATATTGATGACGTTATGTGGGGTAGAATACTAGGGCGACTGGAGGCTGGTCAAACACAGCAGGTCGTAGCATGGCCCGTCCGTGTTCCACAAAGGGTGATCTCAAGATTATGGTAACGATTCCAGCAGACAGGAAACGTGTCCAGGCGCTACACTACGGGACGTCCACAGCGTGCAGCACCACAAGAAGACCGATATCTGACCATCAGTGCCCGCAGACGGCCACGGAGTACTGCAGGTAGCCTCGCTCGGGACCTTACCGCAGCCACTGGAACAGTTGTCTCCAGACACACAGTCTACACACGACTGAACAGACACGGTTTTTTCGCCCGGAGACTTGCAAGGTGCATTCCACTGACCCCTGGTGACAGGAGAGCCCGTAAAGCCTGGTGTCAAGAACACAGTACATGGACATTGGAACAGTGGTCCCAGGTTATGTTCACGGACGAGTCCAGGTATAGTCTGAACAGTGATTCTCACCAAGTTTTCATCTGGCGTGAACCAGGAACCAGATACCAACCCCTTAATGTCCTTGAAAGGGACCTGTATAGAGGTCGTGGTTTGATGGTGTGGGGTGGGATTATGATTGGTGCACGTACACCCCTGCATGTCTTTGACAGAGGAACTGTAACAGGTCAGGTGTATCGGGACGTCATTTTGCACCAGAACGTCCGCCTTTTCAGGGGTGCAGTGGGTCCCACCTTCCTCCTGATGGAAGATAATGAACAGCCCCACCGAGCTGCCATCGTGGAGGAGTACCTCGAAACACAAGATGTGAGGCGAATGGAGTGGCCTGCCTGTTCTCCAGACCTAAACCCCATCGAGCACGTCTGGGATGCTCTCGGTCGACGTATCGCTGCACGTCTTCAAACCCCTACGACACATCAGGAGCTCCGACAGGCACTGGTGCAAGAATGGGAGGCTATACCCCAGCAGCTGATCCAGAGTATGCCAACCCGTTGTGCGGCCTGTGTACGTGTGCACAGTGATCATATCCCGTATTGATGTCGGGGTGCATGCGCAGAAAAGACTGGCGTTTCGTGGCACACGTGTTTCGGGACGGTTTTCTCAACTTATCACCAATACCGTGGACTTGCAGACCTGTGTGGTGTGTGTTCCCTATGTGCCTATGCTATTAGCGCCAGAGGCTGGTCAGGGCGGAGGTTCGAGTCCTCCCTCGGGCATGGCTGTGTGTGTGTTTGTCCTTAGGATAATTTAGGTTAAGTAGAGTGTAAGCTTAGGGACTGATGACCTTAGCAGTTAAGTCCCATTAAGATTTCACACACATTTGAATATTTATTAGCGCCAGCGTTGAGTCGCACTACACTCTGCAGTTGTCGTTAATTTTTCAGCATGAGTGTATTATGCAGGAGCTGTGAACGAGTGCCTCGAAAACCGCGAAGCTGTTCGAATGTTCGCGTGCTACTGTCGTGAGCATTTATGGAAAGACGTAGAACGGTAGTGAAACTACCACTCAGGCGCTGAATGGCTGGACGCCCACGACTCTTCACAGAACGTGGGGTTCTGAGACTTGTCTGCTCTGTAGAGTAGGACACATGGGGACCTGTGGCATCTCTGCCGGAGGAGCACAATGCTGGCGCACGCACAAGTGTTTCGGAGCACACCGTTCGTCGTACATTGTTGAACATGAAGCTCTGCAGCAGACCACCTCTACTTGTTCACATGTTGACCCAACCACATCGTCAGTTACAGTTGCAAGTGGGCACTGGCCCATCGGGATTCGACTGTCGACCAATGGAAACGTATCGGCTCTTCGGGTGAACCACATTTTTACTACTTTGAACGACAGCAACAGGTACATGTAACTCTTTTGTATCGGCTGTTAATAAATAGTTGCCACTATTTAAGTTCCAGCCGTCGTAGTGATCTCACGGTGATGTCTCAGCGACGAAATTCAACTGATGTAAATCCTATGGAACCCATCTGCGCTGCTATGGGGCGCCATCACAGCGGCCCTTTGTTTACATGACCTGTGCGTAGACATCCAATACCACATACCTCCACAAACCTACCAACAAACTGTCAGATCCTTGATACGGAGAATCAGTGCGTATTTCGTTCCAAAGACGGACAAACATACTGTTTAGCAGGTGGTCATAACGTTTCCGCTCTTCAGCGTACAAGGTTCACTATCGCAGACCAGAAGAATATTAACTTCGAGTTGAATAACTTATAAAGACAACTCTCTTTTTACAAGAGCTGTCTTTCACCAATTGTTATCTTCTGTCTCAACTTTCGCCTTATCTGAAATGATGTCAGAGTTCCTTCAGCAAATACAAGCATCCCAAATTCCTCAGTGCAACCGCAAATTTTATAAAATTATCTGTCGTTTCATTAAAACTCTTCAATTTCCTTGTTGTTGTTGTGGTCTTAAGTCCTGAGACTGGTTTGATGCAGCTCTCCATGCTACTCTATCCTGTGCAAGCTTCTTCATCTCCCAGTACCTACTGCAAGCTACATCCTTCTGAATCTGCTTAGTCTATTCATCTCTTGGTCTCCCTCTACGATTTTTACCCTCCACGCTGCCCTCCAATACTAAACTCGTGATCCCTCGATGTCTCAGAACATGTCCTACCAACCGATCCCTTCTTCTTGTCAAGTTGTGCCACAAACTCCTCTTCTCCCCAATTCTATTCAACACCTCCCCATTAGTTATGTGATCTATCCATCTAATCTTCAGCATTCTTCTGTAGCACCACATTTCGAAAGCTTCTATTCTCTTCTTGTCTAAGCTATTTATTGTCCACGTTTCACTTCCATACATGGCTACATTCCATACAAATACTTTCAGAAACGACTTTCTGACACTTAAATCAGTACTCGATGTTAACAATTTTCTCTTCTTAAGAAACGCTTTCCTTGCCGTTGCCAGTCTACATTTTATATCCTCTCTACTTCAACCATCATTTGTTATTTTTCTCCCCAAACAGCAAAACGCCTTTACTACTTTAAGCGTCTCATTTCCTAATCTAATTCCCTCAGCATCACCCGACTTAATTCGACTACATTCCATTATCCTCGTTTTGCTTTTGTTGATGTTCATCTTATACCATCCTTTCAAGACACTGTCCATTCCATTCAACTGCTCTTCCAAGTCCTTTGCTGTTTCTGACAGAATAACAATGTCATCGGCGAACCTCAAAGTTTTTATTTCTTCTCCCTGGATTTTAATACCTACTCCAAACTTTTCTTTTGTTTCCTTTATCGCTTGCTCAATATACAGATTGAATAACATCGGGGAGAGGCTACAACCCTGTCTCACTCCCTTCCCAACCATTGCTTCCCTTTCATGTCCCTCGACTCTTATAACTGCCATCTGGTTTCTGTACAAATTGTAAACACCCTTTCGCTCCCTGTATTTTACCCCTCCCACCTTCAGAATTTGAAAGAGAGTATTCCAGTCAACACTGTCAAAAGCTTTCTCTAAGTCTACAAGTGATAGAAACGTAGGTTTGCCTTTCCTTAATCTTTCTTCTAAGATAAGTCGTAAGGTCAGTATTGCCTCACGTGTTCCAACATTTCTACGGAATCCAAACTGATCTTCCCCGAGGTCCGCTTCTACCAGTTTTTCCATTCGTCTGTAAAGAATTCGCGTTAGTATTTTGCAGCTGTGGCTTATTAAACTGATTGTTCGGTAATTTTCACATCTGTCAACACCTGCTTTCTTTGGGATTGGAAATATTATATTCTTCTTGAAGTCTGAGGGTATTTCGCCTGTCTCATACATCTTGCTCACCAGATGGCAGAGTTTTGTCAGGACCTTAAGTGACGAAAAACTTTTTTTTTAAACTGTGATTTCAACATATAACTTGAAAGTATAGCAACCAATTTTTTTTATAAAGTAAACAGCAATATATAAATAGTATGAGCTACAGTTGAGATCCTAACACATTGTTTTCAACTATACTTCTAATGTATGCAGTCTCATAAATGAATTTCTGTCTATCCATGGTAATATGGTTACACAGTCTTTGATGCTAATAAACTCCTCTACGTTGTTCAATGTACAGTGTAGTTTATGTGATGTTTATTTTCTTTCACAAATGAACGAACTATAGAATGTGCTGCCTTCGGCTGTCCACAAACCCCTCCCCATCGTTCTGTATCGGAATTGATTTTCATAACTTAGTACCGCCCTGGTGACCAGATTGAGCGATATTTTTCCATTTGAGCTATTAATTACCAAATCTTCATCATTTTTTTTTAGAAATGTAGCCAACGCCGTTTAACCGATATTTCTATTGATCAACGCGAGTTTTGAGCAACGCAGTCAAATCCAAGTGTATTTTCATGCATTGATTTTAAATTTATGTTATCTGTAACGCTGTTTACTGCTAAGCTGCAATGTGAAATATTGCAACACCAAAGTTCTAGCAGTCTCCAAATAACGACTCCAGTGCTAGCATTAAAATGCTGTAGTTGGGTAATTAGGTTATTTTAGTAGAGCGTACGTATTTTTAACTTACCATAACGCTGGTGAAGTCACCAAAATATGTTTTCTTTTTTCTTATTACCAGTTTATCCATAAATAGAAACTAAAACTTCAGCACATGGCACAAAAATAATAAATGACAGCAAAAAAAAAAAAATGGTTCAAATGGGTCTAAGCACTATGGGACTTAACATCTGAGGTCATCAGTCCCCTAGAACTTAGAACAACTTAAACCTAAGGACATCACACACATCCACGCCCGAGGCAGGATTCGAACCTGCGACCGTAGCTGTCGCTCGGTTCCAGACTGTAGCGCCTAGAACCGCTCGGCCACCCCGGCTGGCTGGCGAAATGCAGAACAGCCCGTAATGAAAGAGCAGGAGGAGGAAATGTGGACTTTTTGGTGGCTTGGGATTCTGTTGCTGACCGCCTCTGTATCAGAGTAGCAGTACTGAAATGTACCGCTTGCCTCGGAGTCCGATATGGAAGAATTTCAGAGATTACCAGGCGACTGATTTAACATTTTCAGTGCCTTCAATATTTAACTACACTGCGAAATCCCAGCGGTGCACTTTTACGCCGCACGTAGCTCGACCAGAGAAATTACTCTTGTCAAAGTCAGGAATTTCCATAAGAAGCGTATCGCCCTAGTTTTACCGTTATTTCCTTCTGTTCAAAAATTAAATGACATTTACATACACTCCTGGAAATGGAAAAAAGAACACATTGACACCGGTGTGTCAGACCCACCATACTTGCTCCGGACACTGCGAGAGGGCTGTACAGGCAATGATCACACGGACGGCACAGCAGACACACCAGGAACCGCGGTGTTGGCCGTCGAATGGCGCTAGCTGCGCAGCATTTGTGCACCGCCGCCGTCAGTGTCAGCCAGTTTGCCGTGGCATACGGAGCTCCATCGCAGTCTTTAACACTGGTAGCATGCCGCGACAGCGTGGACGTGAACCGTATGTGCAGTTGACGGACTTTGAGCGAGGGCGTATAGTGGGCATGCGGGAGGCTGGGTGGACGTACCGCCGAATTGCTCAACACGTGGGGCGTGAGGTCTCCACAGTACATCGATGTTGTCGCCAGTGGTCGGCGGAAGGTGCACGTGCCCGTCGACCTGGGACCGGACCGCAGCGACGCACGGATGCACGCCAAGACCGTAGGATCCTACGCAGTGCCGTAGGGGACCGCACCGCCGCTTCCCAGCAAATTAGGGACACTGTTGCCCCTGGGGTATCGGCGAGGACCATTCGCAACCGTCTCCATGAAGCTGGGCTACGGTCCCGCACACCGTTAGGCCGTCTTCCGCTCACGCCCCAACATCGTGCAGCCCGCCTCCAGTGGTGTCGCGACAGGCGTGAATGGAGGGACGAATGGAGACGTGTCGTCTTCAGCGATGAGAGTCGCTTCTGCCTTGGTGCCAATGATGGTCGTATGCGTGTTTGGCGCCGTGCAGGTGAGCGCCACAATCAGGACTGCATACGACCGAGGCACACAGGGCCAACACCCGGCATCATGGTGTGGGGAGCGATCTCCTACACTGGCCGTACACCACTGGTGATCGTCGAGGGGACACTGAATAGTGCACGGTACATCCAAACCGTCATCGAACCCATCGTTCTACCATTCCTAGACCGGCAAGGGAACTTGCTGTTCCAACAGGACAATGCACTTCCGCATGTATCCCGTGCCACCCAACGTGCTCTAGAAGATGTAAGTCAACTACCCTGGCCAGCAAGATCTCCGGATCTGTCCCCCATTGAGCATGTTTGGGACTGGATGAAGCGTCGTCTCACGCGGTCTGCACGTCCAGCACGAACGCTGGTCCAACTGAGGCGCCAGGTGGAAATGGCATGGCAAGCCGTTCCACAGGACTACATCCAGCATCTCTACGATCGTCTCCATGGGAGAATAGCAGCCTGCATTGCTGCGATAGGTGGATATACACTGTACTAGTGCCGACATTGTGCATGCTCTGTTGCCTGTGTCTATGTGCCTGTGGTTCTGTCAGTGTGATCATGTGATGTATCTGACCCCAGGAATGTGTCAATAAAGTTTCCCCTTCCTGGGACAATGAATTCACGGTGTTCTTATTTCAATTTCCAGGAGTGTATTTACTACAGCTGTTCACATCAGTGCAGGTTAGTTGGACCACGTGCCTGGCCAGTGCTGTCCAAGTCAAATGCGCTGGTAAAGCTGTTGCCCAGTATTATCGCTGACTCGATATACGAGCAACGCACAGCATAAAACGTATCCTCATATATCGTACTTGACTGTACTCGGGACGGGCTTGCTTTTGCTCCACGTGAAACGAAATCCAATGAGATTCCAGCAAACGCGGAAGAATATCTATATCTACACCTACATACATACTCCGCCATACCACCATACAGTGCGTGGCGGAGGGTACCTCGTACCACAACTGGCATCTTCTCTCCCTGTTGCACTCCCAAACAGAACGAGGGGAAAATGACTGCTTATATGCCTCTGCATGAGCCATAATCTCTCTTATCTTATCTTTGTGGTCTTTCCGCGAAATGTAAGTTGACGGCAGTAAAATTGTACTGCAGTCAGCCTCAAATGCTGGGTCTCTAAATTTCCTCAGTAGCGATTCACGGAAAGAAGGCCTCCTTTCCTGTAGAGACTCCCACCCGAGTTCCTGAACCATTTCCGTAACATTCGCGTGATGATCAAACCTACCAGTAACAAATCTAGCAGCCCGCCTCTGAATTGCTTCTATGTCCTCCCTCAATCCGACCTGATAGGGATCCCAAACGCTCGAGCAGTACTCAAGAATAGGTCGTATTAGTGTTTTATAAGCGGTCTCCTTTACAGATGAACCACATCTTCCCAAAATTCTACCAATGAACCGAAGACGACTATCCGCCTTCCCCACAACTGCCATTACATGCTTGTCCCACTTCATATCGCTCTGCAATGTTACGCCCAAATATTTAATCGACGCCACTGTGTCAAGCGCTACACTACTAATGGAGTATTCAAACATTACGGGATTCTTTTCCCTATTCATCTGCATTAATTTACATTTATCTATATTTAGAGTTAGTTGCCATTCTTTACACCAGTCACAAATCCTATCCAAGTCACTGAACGACGACACCTTTCCGTACACCACAGTATAATGTTTACATGAGGTTTATTCTTATTATGAAAGGAGTATACATATCTCTTCTCATCGTATTATTGAAAATTAAAATATCTTTCAGTTCCACTACATGGCCACTAAGTCGTGTGTAATCTCATTTACGTGGCACGGGGGGGGGGGGGGGGGGGGGGAGGTTCCTTTTGCTACGTCACTGAACGACGGCAGGAGTAGACAAAACAGCAGACGAAAGCTTGCTGTACTGCTAGCGCCGAAGCGGAGAGCAAGCGAACTTGCTTTGATGGACCGAAGAATACCGAATGCTACCTGCTCGCGCTCACGCAACGTTTACACCACACAGAAATCTCGTTCGCTTGTTTTCGCTCCGGTCTGCAGCGGGCTCACTGTATTCCGACAGCGGAAAGATAACTTGGCCACTTTTCTGTGCCAGTGGCGGGGTAATTTTGCACTCGGCTGAGTTTGCGTGCCGAGGTCAGCTCTGTGGTGCCGGAGCGGGCGAGCGTGCCACACAAAAGGCCGGAATTAACGCCGGAGGGCCACAAATTTTATCGAGAGAAACAAATCACACAAGGCTGCCTTTCGCTGACCACGAAAATATTTATGGAGTCACCTGCGCGGGGGAGTGGCAGGGGGTGGGGGTGACGGGGAGGCGGGAGGATGCAGAAGCATTTTATTTTTAAATTGAACTAATGGCCGATTTCACGGCATTGCAATCACATCTTCAGAGCCCGTGCCACGCCCATCCTCGGCAGAAGCTAGGACCCACCACCGTTAACAGCTTCTTTACTACGCAGTTGCGCTACTTAACAAAAATGGTTCAAATGGCTCTGAGCACTTTGGGGCTTAACATCTGAGGTCATCAGTCTCCTAGAACTTAGAACTACTGCCCGAGGCAGGATTCGAACCTGCGACCGTAGCGGTCGCGCGGCTCCACACTGGAGCGTCTAGAACCGCTCGGCCACATCGGCCGGCCGTTACGTAACCAAACACGTCTTTGACTCTCGTGCTACACTACTGGCCATTAAAATTGTTACATCAAGAAGAAATGCAGATGATAAATGGGCATTCATTGGACAAAGATATTTTCACGCAAGGGTGCATAGATCCTGAGAAATCAGTACACAGAACAACCACCTCTGGCCGTAATAACGGCCTTCGTACGCCTAGGCATATAGTCAAACAGAGCTCGGATGGCGTGTGCAGGTACAGCTGCCCATGCAGCTTCATCACGATACCGCAGTTCATCAAGAGTAGTGACTGGCGTATTGTGACGAGCCAGTTGCTCGGCCACCATTGACCAGACGTTTTCGATTGGTGAGCGATCTGGAGAATGTGCTGGCCAGGGTAGCAGTCGAACATTTTCTGTATCCAGAAAGGCCCGTACAGGACCTGCAACATGCGGTCGTGCATTATCCTGCTGAAATGTAGCGTTTCGCAGGGATCGAATGAAGGGCAGAGCCACGGGTCGTAACACATTTGAAATGTAACTTCCACTGTTCAAAATGCCGTCAATGCGAACAAGAGGTGACCGAGACGTGGAACCGATGGCATCCCCTACCATCACGCCGGGTGATACGCCAGTATGGCGATGACGAATACACGCTTCTATTGTGCGTTTACCGCGATGCCGCCACACACGGATGCGACCATCGTGATGCTGTAAACAGAACCTGGATTCATCCGAAAAAATGGCGTTTTGCTATTCGTGCACCCAGGTTCGTCGTCGAGTACACCATCGCAGGCGCACCTGTCTGTGATGCAGCGTCAAGGGTAACCGCAGCCACGGTCTCCGGTCTGATAGTCCGTGCTGTTCGTACAGGTGGTTGTTGTCTTGCAAACGTCCCCATCTGTTGACTCAGAGATCGAGACGTGGCTGCACAATCCGTTACAGCCATGCGGATGAGATGCCTGTCATCTCGACTTCTAGTGATATGGCCGGCCGGTGTGACCATGCGGTTGTAGGCGCTTCAGTCTGGAACCGTGTGACAGCTACGGTCGCAGTTTCGAATCATGCCCCGGGCGTGGATGTGGTGTGATGTCCTTAGGTTAGTTAGGTTTAGGTAGTTCTAAGTTCTAGGCGACGGATGACCACAGATTTTAAGTCCCATAGTGCTCACAGTCATTTGAACCATTTTCTAGTGATACGAAGCCGTTGGGATCCAGCACGGCGTTCCGTATTATCCTCCTGAACCCACCGATTCCATATTCTGCTAACAGTCGTTGGATCTCGACCGACGCGAGCAGCAATGTCGCGATACGATAAACCACAATGGCCATAGGCTACAATCCGACCTTTATCAAAGTCGGAAACATGATGGTACACATTTCTCCTCCTTACACGAGGCATCACAACAACGTTTCACCATGAGAAATCGATTGGAAACTTTCCTCATGTGAGCACGTTGTAGGTGTCGCCACCGGCGCCAACCTTGTGTGAATGCTCTGAAAAGCTAATCATTTGCATATCACGGCATTTTCTTCCTGTCGGTTAAATTTCGCGTCTGTAGCACGTCATCTTCGAGGTGTAGCAATTTTAATGGCCAGTAGTGCAGTTACGGCTCACAGAGACACACACATGCACAGAGACACAAGGGCGTCACAGATGACGCAGAGTGACCCAGAGCGTCCCAGAGTACACCAGGGAACTATAAAACCAAGACGAATGGCTTTGGGCAAGATCAAAATGGCTCTGAGCACTATGGGACTTAACATCTATGGTCATCAGTCCCCTAGAACTTAGAACTACTTAAACCTAACTAACCTAAGGACAACACACAACACCCAGTCATCACGAGGCAGAGAAAATCCCTGACCCCGCCGGGAATCGAACCCGGGAACCCGGGCGCGGGAAGCGAGAACGCTACCACACGACGACGAGCTGCGGACTGGGCAAGATCAACGTGTAGTGTCTTTATCCAAGGTCAACACTTAATTTACGATAATACGAGGCGTGTATTTTTAAGTAAGTACCGTTTTGCTAGTCCGCGGCCGCAGCGGTACGTTCTGCGCATGCGCACTGGGTACCTACATCTGTTGTCTACGCACTGACGCCATTATAGTATGATTCTTCCTTGTTTACGTTGTGTACTGAGTGTTTAAGGTGCCTCCGATAATCGTGGGTCCCGCCTACTGTGAAGTACGGGCTGTTGTAAGTCTTCTTACAAGGGAACCTCCCCATCGCACCCCCCTCAGATTTAGTTATAAGTTGGCCCAGTGGATAGGCCTTAAAAAACTGAACACAGATCAATCGAGAAAACAGGAAGAAGTTGTGTGGAACTATGAAAAAATTAGTAAAATATACAAACTGAGCAGTCCATGCGCCAGATATGCAACATCAAGGATAGTATGATCTCAAGAGCGCCGTGGTCCCGTGGTTAACGTGAGTAGCTGCAAAGCGAGATGTCCTTGGTTCAAGTCTTCCCTCGGCTGAAAATTTTATTTTCGCAAAATTATGATCTGTCCGTTCGTTCATTGACGTCTCTGTTCACTGTAATAAGTTCCGTGTGTGTGTTTTGCGACCGCACCGCAAAACCGTGCGATTAGTAGACGAAAGGACGTGCCTCTCTAATGGGAACCGAAAACATTTGATCGCAAGGTCATAGATCAACCGATTCCTCCACAGGAAAAGACATCTCATATATTCTATACGACACTGGTGACGGCATGTGCGTCACATGACAGGAATATGTAATCGACCGACCTAACTTGTACACTTGGCGAATGGGTAAAAAGATTCTTCTACCTTGCCCGATTTAGGTTTTCTTGTGGATGTCATAATCACTCCCAAAAAAGTGATGAAAACATAAGAGTTTGTCACATAAGCTGAAAATAAAAAATAAAAATTTTCACTCAATGGAAGATTTGAACCAAGGACCTTTCGTTCCGCAGCTGCTCACGTTACCACGAGACCATTGCGCTCCTGCGATCCTACTGTCCTTGATGTTGCATATGTTCCCATGAACTACTCAGTTTGTATATTTTGCTTATTTTTTCACAGTTCCACACAACTTCTTCCTGTTTTCTCGATTGATCTGTGTTCAGTTTTTTAAGGCCTATCCACTGTGGCAACTTATAATTAAATCTGAGGGGGGTGCGATGGGGAGGTTCCCTTGTTAGTGCTAAAGGCCTAAAAGCGATCGATATTCATCGTGAGATCTGTGCAGTTTACGGAGAAATCATTATGAGTGACGGAATGGTAAGAAAGTGGGTGAGAGCATTTAAAGATGGCCGCACAAATGTGCACGATGAACAACGGAGTGGGCGTCCTTCGGTCGTTAATGAAAGTTTGGTGCAGGAAGTGGACAATAAGGTGAGAGAAAACAGACGCTTTACGATTTCCTCCTTGCGGGATGACTTTCCTAATGTTTCTCGTAGTGTTTTGTATGGCATTGTGACCGAGTACTTGAATTATCCAAAATTGTGCGCACGCTGGGTACTGAAAATGTTGACGGATGTGCACAAAACCGAACGTTTAGACAGTGCATTGACTTTCCTTGAGCGGTACCACAACGACGGTGACGATTTCTTAAGCCAAATTGCTACGGGCGATGAAACATGGGTGGCCTACGTCACACCAGAATCAAAGCCACAGTCCATCCAATGGCGGCATTCAGATTCAACCAGAAAAGTGAAGTTTAAGCAAACAATGTCTTCTCGGAAAATCACGTGCACAGTTTTTTGGGACAGAAAAGGAGTATTGCTTGTGGAATTTTTGCCTCGTAATGAGACAATCGATGCTGCAGCTTACTGTAAGACATTGCACAATCTGCGCCGTTCAGTTCAGAACAAAAGATGTGGCAAGTTGAGCAAGGGCACCGTTTTGCTACAAGACAATGCCCGTCCACACTTTGCGAAGCAGACCGAAGATCTCACCACACATTTTCGATGGGAAACTCTAGATCATCCTCCGTACAGCCGCGATCTTTCACGCCCAGTGACTACCATCTGTTCCTACACTTGAAGAAACACCTGGGCAGTCAGCGTCTTCGAGACGATGACGATGATGAAGCCAAACCGGGGTGATGCAGTGGTTAACAAGTCAGGCGGCAGACTTGTATGAGGAGGGTATTCAAAAACTGGTGCAGCGTTAGGACAAGTGCCTCAATATTGACGGAAATTATGTAGAAAACTAGATTAAGGTACAGGCTTCCATGTAAAAATAAAATTATTGAGATATCTTAACACGTCTTTTTTTAATTTCAAAACGGTACTTACTTAAAAAAACACGCCTTATACAAACTCACGAAGATTGGATACATCTTCACAACAACCATGTACTTACACCAAAAATACAGAGCCTCATCATTATCTGCCTCCCGCGACCACGAGTACGTAGGAACTAAAGACTATAGAGAACGTTGAGTTGAAGACTGCTGTTATAACAGCGAAGATTACTGTTAAAGGCATCGCTTCTCATGCTGTTATTGATGGACCATATGTGTTTTTAGGTTCTAGAAATTTCGAAATTCGTGGTAAGTCTGCTAAGGGTCTGGAGAAATGATCACAAAATTCGGAATGACAGCTTCTTTTGAAGTGCATCGTGGCAGAGGGGGAAGATCCGACGTCTGGCGAAGATGAGGCCACAGCATTGCGGGAGGCGTCGAACGGTGGTGTGCAAACATACAGCGGACGGGAAATTGCCCGAACTATGGACGTGCCTGCGAGCACGGTGCATAACATCCTACTAAACATCCTGCTCTGCCACCCGTACAAAATCGCCCGTTTTCCGGAGCTGCTTACTGTTGTCCTGTTCTGGGAAGCCGGGCAGAGTGACCGAGCGGTTCTAGGCGCTACAGTCTGGAACCGCGCGACCACTGCGGTCGCAGGTTCGAATCCTGCCTCGGGCATGGATGTGTGTAATGTCCTTAGGTTAGTTAGGTTTAAGTAGTTCTAAGTTCTAGGGGACTGATGACCTCAGCAGTTCAGTCCCATAGCGCTCAGAGTCATTTGAACTATTTTGCTCTGGGAATTTCTTACTCGCACGGAACGCGACAATGGATGGCCATGGAACGTTCTGTGGACAGACGAAACCTATTTTCATCTCCAAGGACGTGTCAGTGGGCAGAATTTGCAGAATATGGGCGACGGAAAACCCGCACGCGCATCAACCAGTACCATTACATTCTGCAAAGGTGACTGTGTGGTATGGACCGTACTTTTTCGACGAGATTGAATCATGCGGATCGTGTTAACTGTGCCGTCACTGGTCTGTTTGCTTGTTTTGTTTTGAAACTTCCTGGCAGATTAAAACTGTGTGCCCGACCGAGACTCGAACTCGGGACCTTTGCCATTCGCGGACAAGTGCTCTACCATCTGAGCTACCGAAGCACGACTCACGCCCGGCCCTCACAGCTTTACTTCTGCCAGTATCTCGTCTCCTACCTTCCAAACTTTACAGAAGCTCTCCTGCGAACCTTGCAGAACTAGCACTCCTGAAAGAAAGGATACTGCAGAGACATGGCTTAGCCACAGTCTGGGTGATGTTTCATATCAGCGCACACTCCGCTGCAGAGTGAAAATCTCATTCTGGAAACATCCCCCAGGCCGTGGCTAAGCCATGTCTCCGCAGATTCCTTTCTTTCAGGAGTGCTAGTTCTGCAAGGTTCGCAGGAGAGCTTCTGTAAAGTTTGGAAGGTAGGAGACGAGGAACTGGCAGAAGTAAAGCTGTGAGTACCGGGCATGAGTCGTGTTTCGGTAGCTCAGATGGTAGAGCACTTGTCCGCGAATGGCAAAAGTCCCGAGTTCGAGTCTCGGTCGGGCATACAGTTTTAATCCGTCAGGAAGTTTCATATCAGCGCACACTCCGCTGCAGAGTGAAAATCTCATTCTGTTTTGTTTTGTTTTGTTTTGTTTTAGGGCGCAAAAACAACTAGGGTCATAACGCGCCCATGTCAAAACTGATAAACACAAAGACAAAGAGGGGATAATTTTTCTATAAGTGGGGGGCCACAGTCATAATATGCTTCTCTAAAGTCAGTACCGCCATTAGGCTGCTGTTTGCTTACAGTGTTACATTTACACTTACACAATCATGATTTCGTCTTCAAAGTGCCATTATCAAGCGTGTTTTTTTTTTTTTCAATACGACAGTAGCTTTGACAATGTTAACTTGAATAGTCTCTTTCAAATTCTGGAGGTGGCAGGGGTAAAATACAGGGAGCGAAAGGCTATTTACAATTTGTACAGAAACCACATGGCAGTTATAAGAGTCGAGGGGCATGAAAGGGAAGCAGTGGTTGGGAAAGGAGTGAGACAGGGTTGTAGCCTCTCCCCGATGTTATTCAATCTGTATATTGAGCAAGGAGTGAAGGAAACAAAAGAAAAATTCGGAGTAGGTATTAAAATTCATGGAGAAGAAGTAAGAACTTTGAGGTTCGCCGATGACATTGTAATTCTGTCAGAGACAGCAAAGGACTTGGAAGAGCAGTTGAATGGAATGGACAGTGTCTTGAAAGGAGGATATAAGATGAACATCAACAAAAGCAAAACGAGGATAATGGAATGTAGTCAAATTAAATCGGGTGATGCTGAGGGGATTAGATTAGGAAATGAGACACTTAAAGTAGTAAAGGAGTTTTGCTATTTAGGGAGTAAAATAACTGATGATGGTCGAAGTAGAGAGGATATAAAATGTAGACTGGCAATGGCAAGGAAATCGTTCCTGAAGAAGAGAAATTTGTTAACATCGACTATAGATTTAAGTGTCAGGAAGTCGTTTCTGAAAGTATTTGTATGGAGTGTAGCCATGTATGGAAGTGAAACATGGACGATAACCAGTTTGGACAAGAAGAGAATAGAAGCTTTCGAAATGTGGTGCTACAGAAGAATGCTGAAGATAAGGTGGGTAGATCACGTAACTAATGAGGAGGTATTGAATAGGATTGGGGAGAAGAGAAGTTTGTGGCACAACTTGACAAGAAGAAGGGATCGGTTGGTAGGACATGTTTTGAGGCATCAAGGGATCACAAATTTAGCATTGGAGGGCAGCGTGGAGGGTAAAAATCGTAGAGGGAGACCAAGAGATCAATACACTAAGCAGATTCAGAAGGAAGTAGGTTGCAGTAGGTACTGGGAGATGAAGAAGCTTGCACAGGATAGAGTAGCATGGAGAGCTGCATCAAACCAGTCTCAGGACTGAAGACAACAACAACAACAACAACAACAACAACAACAACTGGTTTTGCCCCCAGGACAATTAAAAACCGATCTCATTATATCAGTCTGGCCACACTCGCCTTGTAACGGTATGACGAACGCAGGGAGCGAAGCAGATCGGGTCAATTGCCCAGGAATAAAATAGCGGAGAAGAAAATAAACAGGAGACAGAGAAAAAAAATGGTTCAAATGGCTCTGAGCACTATGCGACTTAACGTCTGAGGTCATCAGTCGCCTAGAACTTAGAACTAATTAAACCTAACTAACCTAAGGACATCACACACATCCATGCCCGAGGCAGGATTCGAACCTGCGACCGTAGCGGTCGCTCGGTTCCAGACTGTAGCGCCAGAACCGCACGGCCTCTCCGGCCGGTCAGGAGACAAAAGAACGAGTCACAGAGAGAGAGAGAGAGAGAGAGAGAGGAAACTTTGTCCCGCCGCTGAGTTTTACGGAGCTGTTTATGTGGACTTACTACGTCGCGCTTTATGGAGGTCGCGCTCTTCGGAAGGGCATAAAAAAGTGCCCCCTGGTTGGCTATACTGTAACGCGGCGCTCACGGAACGACTAGAATGGGTTTTTTAAAGTTCGCCGCGAGTCGACCGACTACACACTGCGAGAAAAAGATAAAATTGTCCAGCGGAGCAAAGGTCCGACCCTATAGACGAACACACACGTACACAAAGTCTGCGGAAATCATTTTTAGGGCATCCGCGGACGAGAGGCAAAAACTCACACGGGACGCCTGTGACAGTTCTGGATCGCAAACAGGTAACGCAGTATGCCCGACCGAGACTCGAACTCGGGACCTTTGCATTTCGCGAACAAGTGCTCTACCAACTGAGCTACCGAAGCACGACTCACGCCCGGTACTCACAGCTTTACTTCTGCCAGTACCTCGTCTCCTACCTTCCAAACTTAACAGAAGCTCTCCTGCGAACCTTGCAGAACTAGCACTCCTGAAAGGAAGGATAGGGCGGAGACATGGCTTAGCCACAGCCTGGGGATGTTTCCAGAATGAGATTTTCACTCTGCAGCGGAGTGTGCGCTGATAATCTGCCAGGTAGTTTCATATCAGCGCACACTCCGCTGCAGAGTGAAAATCTCATTCTGGAAACATCCCCCAGGCCGTGGCTAAGCCATGTCTCCGCAGTATCCTTTCTTTCAGGAGTGTTAGTTCTGCAAGGTTCGCAGGAGAGCTTCTGTAAAGTTTGGGAAGGTAGGAGACGAGGTACTGGCAGAAGTAAAGCTGTGAGTACCGGGCGTGAGTCGTGCTTCGGTAGCTCAGTTGGTAGAGCACTTGTCCGTGAAAGGCAAAGGTCCCGAGTTCGAGTCTCGGTCGGGCACACAGTTTTAATCTGCCAGGAAGTTTCATATCAGCGCACACTCCGCTGCAGAGTGAAAACCTCATTCTGGAGGTAACGCAGTATTTCTAACAGAGCGCTTTGAGAATGTAATTTCTAAGGGTTAGTATGCTCGGACAGGACCCTTACGTAATATCTATTCACTATGCACCGCTTTTCCCTTTTTTCTTCGGTGGGAGAATGACCGCGGGGGGGGGGAGGGGGGGGGGGGAAGTTCGTCAGTATTCTCAATGGTTTGATGCGGCCTAACACGAATTCGTCTCCTGTGTCAACCTCTTGACCTCAGAACAGCACTTTCACTCGAAGTCCTCAATTAGTTGCTGGATGTAAATGGTTGCTTTAAAAGTCGCAGAGTTATGACATCAGAACACTCCTTCGCGCAGAGCACTGGCGGTTATGACGAAGATGATGTGGAAAACCGCCTAAAGGCCAAAGTCCAACTTGTTTGGATCGCCAGTCCTTGTCGTTATTCCTTTACGGGACAGGCTCACCTCCCTGAATCCCAAAAGCGGCGCTGTAACGAACTCTTTGCTCCGGGTGGGTACACTAGCGGGCAATTAGTTTACTATTCCTCCTTTCTGAGCCTGTACGTGGCCAAACTGTGGTGTGTCGTCAACTGCGAATACATTTTCTTACGGAGGCAGTAAATTCCCGTCTCCACCCATGTATAAAAATCGGTCTACATCTACATCTACATTACTCTGCAAATCACATTTAAGTGCCTGGCAGAGGCTTCATCGAACCACCTTCACAATTCTCTACTATTCCAATCTCGTATAGCGCGCGGAAAGAACACCTATATCTTTTCGCACGAGCTCCGATCTCCCTTATTTTACCGTGGTGATCGTTCCTCCCTATGTAGGTCGGTCTCAACAAAATATTTTCGCATTCGGAGGAGAAACTTGGTGATTGGAATCTCATGAGAAGATTCCGTCGCAACGAAAAATGCCTTCCTTTTAATGATTTCCAGCCCAAATCTTGTGTCATTTCTCTGACACTCTCTCCCATATTTCGCGATAATACAAAACGTGCTGCCCTTCTTTGAACTTTTTCGGTGTACTCTGTCAGTCCTATCTGGTAAGGATCCCACATCGCGCAGCAGTATTCTAAAAGAGGACGTCCAAGCGTAGTGTAGGCAGTCTCCTTAGAAGGTCTGTTACATTTTCTAAGTGTCCTGCCAATAAAACTCAGTCTTTGGTTAGTCTTACACACATTTTCTGTCCCTGCAACCGCACTATCCTCTGAGCTCTCGGTGACTCAGATCGATAGTGGGTCTTCCATGTAAGTAGGAGATCCCGGGTTCAAATCCCGGTCAGGGCACACATTTCCAACATGTCCTAATGAAGTATATCAACGCCTGTTTGCAGCTAGGTTGTCCATTTAATTATCATTTACAAAACGGAAGCTTTGCTGTGTTGCTCACCAGTTTACCGAATGTCTACTGACTACCGATAGCTGATTTGAAAAATGCAAGGTAATGATTCGGCTTACTTGTACGCAAATACTGTCGAAATTGGGGCGAAAAGAAAAAAGTTTGCTGGATATAGGTTAAATGTGCAGAAGAAACAGAGAATTAGTGGTAGAACGTACAAAACATATACGTATGAGTAAAAACCAGAAAAAAAGACAGAAGCTCCACAGGTAGGATATATAACCTCGAATATGAACGCATTTATTGTTCTTAAATAATACTTCATTCAAATTCATAATGTGAAACACTTATTAGTATTATATTATTTTATACTTTTCAAGATATGTACAATCTGTGCTCTTCTTTCCGTATAGGTTGCATGTGTCGATTCAAATGCTGTACTTTGTTAAGAAAATTAATTTATTGCCTTTCATTTCCCAGCAAAGAATCCTAGAGACATGGAAGTGAAATGCGCCTTCAGCGAATTCGAGACTGAGAAAAATGTTAATATTATAACAAATGGGAGTGAACGTTTCTGACATCAGAAACGTAATGATCAACGAAATTAAAGGGAAAGAATATTCAGCAAAGAAAAAAAGGAAGACTTGTTATCAATGACACCTTATTTTGATGAATAATACATACCATTCTATGAGAACTTGTAGCATACTAATGTGGACTGACCTGTATTTTGAGTCTCTTTCTGTGTGCTGGTATTAAGACTGAAACTACATTTAGCACTTAGCCGATTTTCGAGTAAAAGGGCGTACACACTTAGCTATGTTTAGTATTTACGTCCTCAAGAATTCATAATAGTTATGTGATATGCAGTGCCATTAATTAAATATGACAACCTAATCACAATTGTCCTTCTATTTCGTGCACACTACATTTAATATTAAAATGAAAACTCCAGTGATACATTTTTATTACATCTCATAAACTTAGCAGGTATTAAGGTTACACTGTCTATGGTATTTACCGGTCTGGAGACGGAAACAAGCCGCGTGTTTGTAGCAAAGTTGCAGATTAAATCTCCATATGCAACCCTACCTATATCGGCAATTAATTATGCACGTGAATCATAGATATGTTTCTATATATATAAATATTTACAGCAATAATTGTTTTTTTTTCCAAAAGGCAACTGCTCGACATCATAAATCAATCCTTCATATATGTGTAGTGCACGGCAGTTCTCTATAATTCGTTACATATTGCACAGTAATTGACTTCTAACTGCGTTTTTATAGTACGCTTATTGAAATACCATGAGTGATTAAATATGTCAGGAATTTTATTTCTTCTTGTGCAAACCTTTTGTTTTTAAATACTTGCTAATATGAAAGACTGTGACGAATATTTCAGCACAATTACACGGAAATAAAGTCATTGCACAAAAAGTTAAAATGCCAGACATACTTATTAATTTGTGGAAATTTAATAACCGTCCAACTTAAACTCACACTGAATTAAATATTTAATGAAATTTAAAAAAAAATGCCGCGCACTCAATATGAAAATAGGTGCGGCGTCGTCGATTAAAATTTTGTTTTAATTTTAACAATATCTGTAACGAAGAAAGATACACCGATATGGTTAGTAATCGAAAAAAAAAATAATGAGAGCGTTTCCATGTCACTTCCGAAGTAGACGGAAGTTTACCCTTTGACATTTTAAAATTTAGAATATGTTAAATTTTCTGCTCGAGGTTCGGTTTTGGCTAACACTTGCGTTCGGTTTTATAGGTTTAGGAAATTGCTTGCCTTCAAATGGAATTTCTGCCCATCATGGGCGCTACGTAAATTCTTATGCCCTGTTCCCTCACCCTCCAACAATCAAGATTAAAAAGTTACGATCTTTGTAAATGGACGCCACGTCCTGCCTCGCTAACCAGACAGATGTAACAATTCAGTAAAACTCTGGAGAAAGGCAGGACTAGTTGCAAGAGTACACAGAGCCACCTGTCGTGAAATACTGAAACTACGAGAGCGTGCTGAAAATTAATGCG
The DNA here is from genome assembly GCF_021461395.2 of Schistocerca americana. Classification (NCBI taxonomy): domain Eukaryota; kingdom Metazoa; phylum Arthropoda; class Insecta; order Orthoptera; family Acrididae; genus Schistocerca; species Schistocerca americana. Next base: position 119,215,254 of record NC_060129.1, read on the forward strand.
TCCGAATTTTTTAGGTTAAAACTCTTATAGTTATTTAAATAAAACTAACTTTACTAAAAGTGTACATATTTATTTTTCATTTCTAAATTTTTATTTCTCAGTATAGTCTTCCTAGCGCCGAACACATTTCTCCCAACGCAATACCAGTTTGTTGATACCGTCTCTGTAGAATGTTCGACTTTACTGACGGAGCAACGGTCTCAGCTACCCTGCCGCCGCTTCATCGCTATCACAGTGCAACCATCGAAGATGTTCTTTAAATTTTAGAAACGGATGAAAGTCGGACGGAACCAAGTCGGGACAGTATGGATGATGATCAATGATAGATCGTGAACCCAAGGCGGTGGATTGTTGGCCGATGTCGCAGCGCACGTAGGGGGCCTCGCATTGTCGTGCTGAAGCATAAAGTGTTCCATGTGGGGTCCAAATCTTCCACTTCGTGCTTTCACTTTCTCATGCAGGCTTCTGTGGTGATAGGCTACAGACGATTGTCTTTGCTTGTTTCTTCTGTTTACGCTCCACCGTGATTTTTCGTCCCTTTCACATTAAACACTCTGAACCCGTGTTCGTTACATACTGAAAGTGCTCTATTTAACTAATGATTGTATATCAATTAGAGGTTATCAACTTGAAAGGAACATGAAATGTGCTATTATCTAATCTGTTTTCACCTTACGTCTACATCTACATCTACATTTACATGGATACTCTGCAAATCATACTTAAGTGCCTGGCAGAGGGTTCAACGAACCACCTTCACAATAATTCTCCATTATTCCACTCTCGAATAGCGCGCGCAAAGAAACGACAACCTCTATCTCTCCGAGCGAGCTCTGATTTCCCTTATTTTATCATGATCGTTTCTTCCTATGTAGGTCGGCGCCAGCAAAATATTTTCGCATTCGGAAGATAAAAGTTGGTGATAGAAATTTGTTAGAAGATTCCGCCGTAACGAGTAAAGCCTTTCTTTTAATGATGTTCACTCTAAATCCTGCATCATGTCCGTGAAGCTCTCTTCTCTTTTCTCGATAATAAAAGACACGCTGCCCTTCTCTGAACATTCTTGATGTACTCCTGTAATCCTATTTGTTAAGGATCCCACATCACACAGCAGTATTCCAAAAGAGGACAAATAAGCGTAGTGTAGGCAGTATTTTTAGTAGATCTGTTGCATCTTGTAAGCTTTCTACCAATAAATCGCAGACTTTGTTTCGCCTTCCCCACAACATTTTCTATGTATTCTTTCCAATTTAAGTTGTTCGTAATTGTAATTTCTGTGTACTTCGTGGAATTAAAGGTCTTCAGATTTGTTTGATTTATCGTGTAACCGAAGTTTAACGGATTCTTTTTAGCACTCATGTTGATGGCCTCACACTTTTAATTATTTAGGGTCAACTGCCAATTTTCGCACCATACAGATACGTTTCCTATATCGTTTTGCAATTCGTTTTGATCTTCTAATGAGTTTACTAGACAATAGACAACAGTATCATCTGAAAATTAAGTAAGACGGCTGCTCAGATTGTCCTAAATCGTTTACGTAAATACGGAACAGCAGAGGGCCTATAACGCGACCTTGGGGAACGCTAGAAATCGCTTCAGTTTTACTCGATGACTTTCCGTCAGTTATTACGAACTTCTTTGACGGTAAATCACGAGTCCAATCGCATAAGGAAGCAATCTGGTTACAAGAAGCTGTTAGGTATGATGTCAAAAGAGTTCTGGAAATCTAGAAATATGGAATGAGTCTGAAGTCCCTTGTCGATACCACTCAAAGCTTCGTATGACTAAAGAGCTAGCTGTTTCGCATGAGCGATGTTTTCTATATCCATGTTGACTGTGTGTCAACAGACGGTTCTCTTCGAGATTCAAAAATGTTTCAAATGGCTCTGAGCACTATGGGACTCAACATCTGAGGTCATCAGTCCCCTAGATCTTAGAACTACTTAAACCTATCTAACCTAAGGACATCACACACATCCATGCCCGAGGTAGGATTCGAACCTGCGACCGTAGCGGTCGCGCGGTTCCAGACTGTAGCTCCTAGAACCGCTCGGCCACACCGGCCGGCTCTTTTCGAGGTAATTCACAATATATGTTCCAACATCCTGCTACGTATCGGAGTTAGTGATTTGGGCCTATAATTTAGTAGATTAATCCTATTGTCCTTCTTAAACATTGGTGTGACCTGTGCAGCTTTCTAGTTTCTGGGTACGGATCTCTCGTAGAGCGAGCGGTTGTATGTGATTGTTAAGTACGGAGCTACTGTATCAGTGTACTCTGAAAGGAACCTAGGTGGTATACAGTCTGTACCGGAAGACTTGCTTTTATCAAGTTATTTGAGTTGCTTCGCTACTCCGAAGATATCTGCGCTGATGATGATTGGTTTATGGGGCGCTCAACATTGTGGTCATTAGCGCCCATACAAGTTCCAAATCTTTCCATTTCTTGTCTCGACTTTCCGAATGATGGTGAGATAATGAGGACCACATGAGCACCCTGTCCCTGGACAAAGAAAATCCCTGACCCGGCCGGGAATCGAACCCTGTAGCCCATGAAACAGAGACGCTAGCCACTAGACCAAGAGCTGTGGACGGGGGATACCTGCGAAAATGGTACATGACAGAAAGCGGTGGAGATGCAGGGTTTTACAATTAACAACTGATAGTTAAAAATGCTTTTTTCAATTACTTAGTGGCCGTTCAATAATCCATCACGTACAGAAAAAAGGAGATAGATTGGATCCAAATAATTATAGGGGTATATCCCTGATGGATATTCCGTATAAAATTTTTTCCAAGGTTTTGTATTTCAGAATTCATGAATAGCTTGATGGTGAACTAGGCGAATATCAAGGAGGCTTTCGTCCAGGACGAAGCTGCCCTGATCAAATTATTAGTCTCAAATGGATAAGGAAACATCAAACGGTCAGGGACAAGAAACTAGTGATCACGTTTGTCGATTTTAAAAAAGCCTACGATAGTATCCATCGTGAATCTCTAATGTCAATTCTTAAAGAACTTGGTTTACACCAGAAACTTGTCAACCTCGATGCAGTCACCCTTCGAAATACTAAAGCTAGAGTAAGGTTCAGAAATGAATTCTCTGAACCGTTTGAGATTCATACTGGCCTTTGACAATGCGATGGATTGTCTCCATTATTGTTCAATTGTGTGCTGGAGAAAAGCCGGCCGGAGTGGCCGAGCGGCTCTAGGCGCTTCAGTCTGGAACCGCGCGACCGCTACGGTCGCAGGTTGGAATCCTACCTCGGGCATGGATGTGTGTGATGTCCTTAGGTTACTTCGGTTTAAGTAGTTCTAAGTTCTAGGGGGCTGATGACCTCAGAAGTTAAGTCCCATAGTGCTCAGAGCCATTTGAACCATTTTGTTGGAGAAAATCATACTTGAATGGAACAAGATATGCCCACAATCTGTTAAGATTGGAAGAAAGATTCGATTTAACTGCCTTGCATTTACAGATGATTTGGCGCTGTTAGCAAACAATACTGATGAAACAAAGGTTCAGATAGAACAACTAGAACGATTAGCGGTAAAAGTAGGATTGCAAATTTCGTTTGAAAAAACAGAAATGATACCCAGATTCCCAGTTGACACATCCCAATGGCTCAAATGGCTCTTGAGCACTATGGGACTTAACTCCTAAGGAGCCGGCCGCAGTGGCCGTGCGGTTCTGGCGCTGCAGTCCGGAACCGCGGGACCGCTACGGTCGCAGGTTCGAATCCTGCCTCGGGCATGGGTGTGTGTGATGTCCTTAGGTTAGGTAGGTTTAAGTAGTTCTAAGTTCTAGGGGACTTATGACCTAAGATGTTCCCATAGTGCTCAGAGCCATTTGAACCATTTGAACTCCTAAGGTCATCAGTTCCCTAGAACTTAGAACTACTTAAAGCTAACTAACCTAAGGACAACACACACATCCATGCCCGAGGCAGGATTCGAACCTGCGACCGTAGCGGTCGCGCGGCTCCAGACTGTAGCGCCTAGAACCGCTCGGCCACTCCGGCCGGCGACACATCCCATATCATACTTCATAACGATCAGAAAATTAAAGTAGTAAAAAAGTTTAAATATCTTGGTGAGATTATTACCTGGAATGTTGATGAAAGAGCGTCAATAGATAGTAGAACATTAAAACTATACCGAGCGCAGAGAACCACGTGGCCAGCCTACAAGAAACGATCTCTCCAAATTTCGACATTACTCCTCCGTCGTTAAACCGGAAGCGACATATGCATGTGAAACGCTATTCAGACTAAAAACTCAAGCAACAACCGACAAATTGCAGGAAGTTGACAGAAGAATACTGTGGACAATTATCAGTACGAAAAATCAAGTTAATGAGCACTGGAAAATTTTGTCCAACTCAGTAGGGCATAAAGAAAGTGAATCCATTATTGATACAATGCGGAAACGAAGGAATGCATTTTTCGGCCACATATCTCGTCTACCAAATACCAGAATCTTGAAGCAACTTTTGGCTACTTCAGGAACATTAAAACCTGGTTTAAAGAAGTACAAAGTGATCTGGATGAACTGAACATCACCACACACCAAATTCAACACAGAGAAGAGAAACTGCTTGTGAAGAACAAATACACACGACTGACATTCAAACCACCAGAACGGAAGGACGAGCAGCCAGGACACAGCGAATAAAGAAGTTTTGGGAAACAAGAAATTGCTAACTGCTAAGACCTAAACTTAATCATTGCAGACTCTGTTGTATTTTATTTTAGTGCCCCAATGTGAGCGTAAACCATGTAAATAAATAAATAAATAGCTGTTGGTTGTCACTTAAACAAAACGTTAAACTGCAGGAAACTTTTACCTTGATATGTTGGGGAAATTCCTGGGGCGACAGCTTCAGCAAGACGAGATCTCTGGCACTGTTGCTTTCCAACAGGATGGAGCACCCCACTCATTTTGCTCTCACACTGAGGGAGCACCTGAATCAAAGATTCGCTCAACAGAGGGATGGGCAGAGGTTCAACAATCCTGTGGCAATCACATTGGCGTGATGTGGCACTTTTGGGTTTCCTAGCTTTAGACAAAGTGAAAGGTACGCAAAACAAAGGTCAGGGAAATACAGGAGCTAAGAGCTCGATTCACTAGATACACGCCAGAATGAGTTCAGCTCTACCCCTAAAACGATGGAGTACTGTTCCAGAATGGACCGAGGTCATGTGCGCTCAATATACAAGATGATTTTATCCATCGTGTTCAAGCTCTAGGGATTGGTAGATGAGAGGATACGAAACAAAAATGGTCTAATAAACTTAAGTCCGGAAATGCATGATTTCCATGCCAGGGATCATTTATTCAGTCGTACTTTGTTACAGAGACTGCGGCTAATCCACACTGTAGCACACAGCCACAGTTACAACATGCATGGTTTCCTCCTAGAGGGTGGTACTGTTCCTCATACGTCATGCCACAGCGCCCTCTCCTGCCATAGTAATCAGTAATGCTGTGTCCGATTCTCTTCTCTTGCTCACTCACCTTGTAGTGGGTGTGATACAGCTTTGTACACAGTGGTTCCGTATTCGAAAGGCAAAAGCAACGAGCAGCGGGCAACAACGTCGCATCCGGAGATATACACTACCGGCCATTAAAATTGCTACACCAAGAAGAAATGCAGATGATAAACGGGTATTCATCGGACAAATATACTAGAACTGGCATGTGATTACATTTCCACGCTGTTTGGGTGAATAGATCCTGAGAAATCAGTACCCAGAACAACCACCTCTGGCCGTAATACGGCCGGGTTGGTCGTGCAGTTCTAGGCGCTTCTGTCTGGACTGGAACCGCGTGACCGCTGGGGTCGTGGGTTCGAGTCCTGCCTGGGGCATGGATGTGTGTGATATCTTCTGGTAAACCTTCCGGGATGTAAGGTCGTGGTCCATGGAACTCTTCAGCTCCTAACGTTTCGTCCAGAGCTGCGCTGGACATCTTCAGAGGGGTGTTTCTCCTCCGGTGAGTCTTGCCGACACTCTGCTAGCTACTTGTCCTCAGTAACATCGAACCGCCTTATATAATACCAGAAGATATGTCATCCGGTCGTGAAAGCCTTCATACTATGATGTGTGTGATGTCCTTGGGTTAGTTGCGTTTCAGTAGTTCTAAGTTCTAGGGGACTGATGACCTCAAATGTTAAGTCCCTTAGTGCTCAGAGCCATTTGAACCATTTGATGCCTGCAACAGTGTTCCGCCGTTTGTTGAGGTAGGGTCGTTTAAGGAGAGAGGAAATGAAGGACGTATCCAAAATGTTCGGAAACCAGACTTGGAGAAAAACATGATTAATGCTGTGGAAGGAGACCGCCGTGTCAGTACCAGGCAATTGGCCCACCTGTACAGGATAAGCCTGACTACCGTATGGAACATTCTCAATGAGGTTTCTTGCTACCCTTATCACTGACACATTGGGAACAGTTTTGTCACTAGCTTCTTCATCAGGCAACCACGATTCTGGGATTTGCCGTTTGATTTGGTTTTTTTGGCTAGGAGACCAGACAGCGAGGTCATCGGTGTCATCGGACTAGCGAAGGCCTAAATCACGATGGCCGGACGTGGGATTGAATCGTCGTCCTCCCGAATGCGAGTCCAGTGTGCTAACCACTGCACCAACTCGCTCGGTGGGTATTTGTGTCATCCATCCTATTCACAGATGAGGACACCTTTACGTGGAGTGGCATCTTAAACTTTCACAACAGTCATCTGTGGGATAGTATTTAGAACCCACATGGCATGGTGACACCGAATCAGCATCGCTGCAGCCGGAATGTGTGGGCCCGGGACAACTGGCGACCGTGTTTTGGGACCGATGTTCCTTCCACGTCGCCTAACAGACCAGAACTATGGGCGTTTCTTGCGGGTGACTTTGCCTCCCCTGCTGGAAGAAGCGCCACTGATGATTCGAAGGGTTATGTGGCTGCTACGTGATGATGCTCCAGCCCACTTCGCTCATAACGTCCGGACGCATCTTAGGCGTGTCTTCCCTGGATGATGGATCGGACGATTGGGTCCAGTTGCATGGCCGGCTCCTTCACTGGATACCAATCTGTGCGATTTCAGGTTATGGCGCCATCTCAAAAGTATGGTGCATGCAGAGCCCATTCCAGATGTGGAGACACTGGAGCAGCGTATTCGTGCTGCCTTTGACACTGTTCGGATGCAGCCTGACAGAAGTGAGCGTGTGAGACAGAACATGCTACGGCGCGTACACACATGCATTAAAGAGCATGGAAACTATTTTCAACAGATATTGTAACTGTGACCACATGGTACAGCGCGTATTAGACTGCAGTCTCAGTAACAATGTGTGACTGAATAAACGTCTCCAGCATGGAAACCATGCATTTCCGAACATAAGTTCACTAGACCTTTTTTGTTCTATATCCTCTCATCTATCAATGCATAGAGCTTGTACATGGCGGACAAAATCACCCTGTGTACAATAATCATTCATGCGTGTTATGTAAATGAATCTATTATTTCTTAGAAATGTACCGAGAATTTATGACCACCCTGTACACCATTGACATTAATGAACATGTTTCTTAGCCATACTGATGCCAGCACTCCGTCTTCAGGCCACAAGTGGCCCATCGGGACCATCCGACCGCCGTGTCATCCTCAGTTGAGGATGCGGATAGGAGGGGCGTGTGGACAGCACACCGCTCTCCCGGTCGTTATGACGGTATACTTGACCGGAGCCGCTACTGTTCGGTCGAGTAGCTCCTCAGTTGGCATCACGAGGCTGAGTGCACCCCGAAAAATGGCAACAGCGCGTGGCGGCTGGATGGTCACCCATCCAAGTGCCGGCCACGCCCGACATCGCTTAACATCGGTGATCTCACGGGAACCGGTGTATCCACTGTGGCAAGGTAGTTGCCTATACTGATGCTACTACACTTGAAAAGTAAGTCCTTTTTACAGAATATCACTTTTTTAACGGTGCAGTGGTCACTTGAATTTGTTGCATTGTTGTTTTCTACATTATTTTGACACGATGAAACAAAACAGGATATGTACTTGCACAGTGATAAAGGATTCATTTAATTACTCAACTCCACGCTTCAATGCTCAATATTTATTACAGTATCTACATATAACCATATTTTAACGAAGACAACAAAACTGATCTTATATTGCAGAAAATATGAACAATAAGTTTGCTTTAAGCCATACGTTGCAGTACCTGTATAAGGATCTCACTAACACAACAATTAAATCAAAATTTCTAAAATTACTTTCTCAAGCACGTATTATTTCAGCCCGCACAATCCAAACAATTGACACAAACTTCCTTCAAATGATCAAGGCAGTTCCACTTATTGCACCAAACACACCATCTCGTGGTTGATTTGTCCCGTGATCTGCCACAGTCGTAACGTCTTCCTCTTTTTTTTTCCCTTCCTTTCCTCTTGCGGCCTATTTACAGTCTCTTCCGTTTCAAGAACTGAAAGTCCACGCCTCCCTATCTCCTTAGGAACCTGTGGTGCTTGGATATCTCCTTTTTATTTGGAGCTTCGTAAGTTCCCCTGTAAGACAGGTTAAAAAGAAATTCTCTTTACGGATTTATCTTAATTTTTATTGAATTTATAAATGCCAAATCCATTTATTTCAGCTGAGTTTAGTTGATAGTAGAACACCATCGCACGCCTGCCCCTTGTAATTCGAGACACGTCATTTTTTTTTAAATGAGAAATATATAACCCCTCTCCCCAACAACAGCCACATTCAAACAAAAATTATCAAATATTGATCTTCAAAGTGGAATCAGAAGCTACACTAATTCACATCTCTGAAGAACCCGTATGGACGACAACATAACAAACAGAAAACGACTACTCAAGGGTTAAATACCGTATTGACCCGACATAAAGCCGCACTTTTTATCCAAATTTCTCCCTCGAACAGTTAGGTTGCTGCTACAGACAATTGCTGCACAAAAATTAAGTTCATTTGCAACAACACAACAAGCGTGTCTAGCCGACACTGGGGACAAGGCTTTTTTATTATGCGGCAATGCAAATATTTACAGGGGTTTTATTGGTGCTAACATTGTGTAGGTCTACCTGTATTGTTTCGTTAGCTCCTAATTCAGTTTTAGCTGGATTCTGCTAACAGTGACTGACTTACGATGGTGTGGACTAGGGCCGTAGATACAATATCGATATATCCGTTTTTACTGCAGAGAATATCGATATACACACCGGCAATATTTTCTTCCCGTAATCATCGACTTGTCGATACCAAAATGGTAATATCGAGTGCCGATATTTTTATTTGATATTATATTGTTTTCACAATTTTCAGTCAATAAGAGGGATGTTAGAAAAGTCCGTGTAAAAATACAAACTACTTACATGTTTGGGGAAAACCTTTTTTTATTTTTCCTTTTAGACTTATACACTCCGTCCAACGCTGTTCTAATTTGTTGATCCGTTCCGAATAATAGGAATTGTCCAAGTTTGCAAAATAGCTATTAGTTGCTGCAATCACCTATTCATTTGAATAAAATCTTTGTCCCGCCAGCCATTTCTTCAAATTGGGGAGCAAATAGTAGTCCGAGGGAGCCAAGTCTGGAGAATAGGGGGGATGTGGGACGAGTTGGAATCCTATTCCCCTTAATTTTGCTACCACAACTGCTGAGATGTGTTATGGTGCATTGTCGTGATGGAAAAGAAATTTTTTTGCGTCCAATCGCCGGCGTTTTTCTTGCAGCACGGTTTTCAAACGGTTCAGTAACGATGAATAATATGCACCTGTAATAGTTTTACCCTTTTCCAGATATTCGATAAGGATTATGACTTGCGTATCCCAAAAGACAGTCGCCATAACCTTTCCGGCCGAAGGAATGGTCTTCGACTTTTTTGGTGCACATTCTCCCTTGGTAATCCATTGTTTAGATTGTCCCAGGAGTATAGTAATGTATCCATGTTTCATCCACAGTGTCGACGCGTATGGTCCTGCGGATTCTTCCTGAACATCTGCAAAGCATCCTTGCAACACCACTTCACACGATTCCGTTTTTGGTAAAGCGTGAGCAATCGCGGAACCCATCATGCGGAAAGCTTTCTCATGTCGAAATGTTTATGCAAAATGTTATGTACCCGTTCATTCGAGATGCCCACAGCACTAGCAATCTCACACAGGGTAACTTTTCTGTCATCCATCACGATATCATGGATTTTATCAATGATTTCTGGAGTGGTAACCTCCACAGGGCGTCCAGAAGGTTCAGCATCACTTATGCCCATATGGCCACTACCAAAATTTTGAAACCACTTGTAAACTTTTCAAATCGAAGGTGCAGAGTCACCGTAATGTTTATGAAGCTTCTCTTTAGTCTCCTGAGGCATTTTGCCTTTCATAGAGTAATGTTTAATCACCAAACAAAATTCTTATTCGTCCATTTTTTGACAATCACTCGACTTCCTTGATTCACACGCGTGCCAAACACAAAGAAATAGACCAATATGGCTGAATCTTGGTGTGCGTTCTTTCCAAAGATGCTACTAACTAAACATGACCTCGATACGCGCCGGTGGTGCCATCTCTCGGACTTTGCACGCACTTTTCAAACGCCCCTCGTATTTCAAACTGCCCTTTTGGACTTAATGTTGAAACACGTGAGGCAATACTGACCTTACGACTTATCTTAGAAGAAAGATTAAGGAAAGGCAAACCTACGTTTCTAGCATTTGTAGACTTAGAAAATGCTTTCGACAATGTTGACTGGAATACTCTCTTTCAAATTCTAAATGTGGCAGGGGTAAAATACAGGGAGCGAAAGGCTATTTACAATTTGTACAGAAACCAGATGGCACTTATAGCAGTCGAAGGACATGAAACAGAAGCAGTGGTTGGGAAGGGACAGGGTTGTAGCCTCTCCCCAATGTTGTTCAATCTGTATACTGAGCAAACAGTAAAGGAAACAAAAGAAAAATTCGGAGTAGGTATTAAAATCCAGGGAGAAGAAATAAAAACTTTGATGCTCGCCGATGACATTGTAATTCTGTCAGAGACAGCAAAGGACTTGAAAGAGCAGTTGAATGGAATGGATAGTGTCTTGAAAGGAGGGTATAAGATGAACATCAACAAAAGCAAAACGAGGATAATGGAATGCAGTCAAATTAAATCGGGTGATGCTGAGGGAATTAGATTAGGAAATGAGACACTTAAAGTAGTAAAGGAGTTTTGCTATTTGGGGAGCAAAATAACTGACGATGGGCGAAGTAGAGAGGATATAAAATGTAGACTGGCAATGGCAAGGGCAAGGAAAGCGTTTCTGAATAAGAGATATTTGTTAGCATGGGGTATAGATTTAAGTGTCAGGAAGTCGTTTCTGAAAGTATTTGTATAGAGTGTAGCCATGTGTGGAAGTGAAACATGGGGGATAAATAGTTTAGACAAGAGAATAGAAGCTTTCGAAATGTGGTGCTACAGAAGACTGCTGAAGATTAGATGGGTAGATCACATAACTAATGAGGTATTGAGTAGAATTGGGGAGAAGAGAAATTTGTGGCACAACTTGACTCGAAGAAGGGATCCGTTGGTAGGACATTGTCTGAGGCATCAAGGAATCACCAATTTAGTATTGGAGGGCAACGTGGAGGATTAAAATCGTAGAGAGAGACCAAGAGATGAGTACACTAAGCAGATTCAGAATATTGCAGTAGTTAGTCGGAGATGAAGAAGTTTGCACAGGATAGAGTAGCACCAAGAGCTGAATCGAACCAGTCTCTGGAGTGAAGACCACAACAACAACATATCGGCTAACCAATATTTTTAAAATTATCCACAGTCCTAATATGGATGATCATTTAGATCGAAAAGCATCATCACGCTAAGGAATTCGGTGCAATTAGGAAGCAAGCTTCAAACTTCACAGTTGTGCGTTACGCGAAAACCACAACCAACAGAGAGGCGGAAAGGAAGTGTGGACTGGACGAATCTAATGTGTGATAGCGAGTTGCTTCAGAAGAATACTCGAAGAAGGCAGTTTCAACGAGAGTTTCGTCGAGAAAATCGTTCTATGGACGCACACCTGGGTCACTGCTTGATACGGGAACAACCTGTGTTACTGTCAAATGACCCACAGGTATTTCAAAGCAAATCAACACTGAAAAACGTTTCTGTGTACAAAAGTATACTTTTAATTACATCTGCATCGAATGCGATGACAATATCAGAGTGACTAAAATTACAGCGTAACTGAACAAAAGTAAATCCACTGCATAAAAAAAGTAAAAAAATTCGTTTGCATTTATGAAATTTAATCATTGTAGTACATTAATGGAAATCGAAGTCTATTACTGCGCAATATTTAACATACGCTCAAAGGGAGTATAAATGAAACATGATTAATTTTAACAATGTCGAGACACGACCACATCAAAGGAAAAATATAAGCCTCCACGTAGATGACCAGCAGTCGGAATGAATTTACGATAATGCAAATTTTGTGCTAGTTCGTAATTTTAGGAAAACTGTAGCTTAGTACTTCAGAAAGTTGTTTACCTTGAGGAACAATATCTGGATATCACGGTCGTAACGTGTAGACCAAGTTGCTTGCAAATCACTTGTGCGACCCATCCTAGAACACTGTCCAAGTGTGCGGGATCCATACGAAGATGGAGCATTTTAAACGGGGAGAGATGAGGTCAGATCGAATGGCCACAGGTATGACCTGACCTACGGCAGAGCGTCCCGAAAATGCTGAAATTCCTGTACTGGTAACTGACGCTGGGAGACAGACATACTAAGAATCCCCCCCCCCCCCCCCCCCCACACACACACATTCCAAGAACCAGCTCTAAGCTAATAATCTAGGAATATACACTACTGGCCATTAAAATTGCTACACCACGAAGATGACGTGCTACAGACGCGAAATTTAACCAACAGGAAGAAGATGCTGTGATATGCAAATGATTAGCTTTTCAGAGCATTCACGCAAGGCTGGCGCCGGTGGTGACACCTACAACGTGCTGACATGAAGAAAGTTTACAACCGATTTCTCATACAGAGACAGAAGTTGACCGGCGTTGCCTGGTGAAACGTTGTTGTGATGTCTCGTGTAAGGAGGAGAAATGCGTACCATCACGTTTCCGACTTTCATACAGGTCGCATTGTGGCCTATCGCGGTTGCGGTTTATCGTATCGCGACATTGCTGCTCGCGTTAGTCGAGATCCAATGACTGTTAGCAGAATATGGAATCGGTGGGTTCAGGAGGGTAATACGGAACACCCTGCTGAATTCCAACGGCCTGGTATCGCTAGCAGTCGAGATGACAGGCATCTTATCCGCACGGCTGTAACGGATCGTGCAGCCACGTCTCGAACCCTGAGTCGACAGATGGGGATATTTGCAAGACAATAATCATCTGCACGAACAGTTCGACGACGTTTGCAGCAGCACGGGCTATCAGCTCGGAGACCGCGGCTGCGGTTACCCTTGACGCTGCATCACAGACAGGAGCGCCTGCGACGGTGTACTCGACGACGAAGCTGGGTGCACAAATGGCAGAACGTCATTTATTCGGATGTATCCAGGTTCTGTTTACAGCATCATGATGGTCGCATCCGTTCTGGCGACTTCGCGGTAAACGCACATTGGAAGCGTGTATTCGTCATCGCCATACTGGCGTATCAACCGGCGTGATGGTATGGGTTGCCATTGGTTACACGTCTCGGTCACCTCTTGCTCGCATTGGCGGCACTTTGAACAGTGGACGTTACATTTCACATGTGTTACGATCCGTGGCTCTATCCTTCATTCGATCCCTGCGAAACCCTACATTTCAGCAGGATAACGCACGACCGCATGTTGCAGGTCCTGTACAGGCCTTTCTGGATACAGAAAATGTTCGACTGCTGTCCTGGCCAGCACATTCTCCAGATGTCTCGCCAATTGAAAACGTCTGGCCAATGGTGTCCGAGCAACTGGTTCGTCACAATACGACAGTCACTACTCTTGATGAACTGTGGTATCGTGTTGAAGCTGCATGGGCAGCTGTCCCTGTACACGCCATCCGAGCTCTGTTTGACTCAATGGGCAGGCGTATCAAGGCCGTTATTACGGCCAGAGGTGGTTGTTCTGGGTACTGATTTCTCAGGAACTATGCAATCAAATTGCGTGAAAATGTAATCACATGTCAGTTCTAGTATAATATATTTGTCGAATGAATACCCGTTTATCATCTGCATTTGTTGTTTGTGTAGCAATTTTAATGGCCAATAGTGTACTTCAGTCCTCAATGTAACGCTCCTGCAGGACACCGAAAATGAGATTATTTACAGCGCTCGCATTGGCGTTTAACCCTCCGAGTACCACTGGGTCAATATGACCCCGTGAGCACAATTGAAATATATGTTGTTGTTGTGGTCTTCAGTCCTGAGACTGGTTTGATGCAGATCTCCATGCTACTCTATCCTGTGCAAGCTTCGTCATCTCCCAGTACCTACTGCAACCTACTTCCTAATATTTTATGCTGTAAGTAATCTGATTGTCAATCTTTTGTATATTTGTAACTTTTAATTGTAAGTATTAATTTCATGGTGGTGTAATAATTAAAGTAAAGAACACTCATTGTTTGCAATATATATATATATATATATATATATATATATATATATATATATATATAAGCAAACGCGGCAATGCAGCGTCAGTTCGCCTAGGGGTTCACTTTGTAGTCAAGTCTTTTCGGTCAGTAAGTCAGTCTGTTAGCTGTTGGATTGTCAAAGAGACTATACGTGAAGTTTGATGTATTCTGCAATGACTTTGGAAAAGCGTTATCATCAACAAATAAACCTCCGCAAATTGTATGACCTGGAGTTTTAATTAGAAGGAATCACGAGCTACCTGACTCAGGCAAATTACAACATAAGTACCAAAAAAAAAAAAAAAAAAAAAATACTTTGTTATGCATCGCCCTTACTTACGTCCACTCCAGGTGCAAATATATAAGTAATTACACTAACGCACCGGTAAATAAATCATATGCATTCATAAAGGCCGGCCATGTGTGGCCGTGCGGTTCTAGGCGCTTCAGTCTGGAACCGCGACCGCTGCGGTCGCAGGTTCGAATCCTGCCTCGGGCATGGATGTGTGTGATGTCCTTAGGTTAGTTAGGTTTAAGTAGTTCTAAGTTCCAGGGGACTGATGACCTGAGATGTTAAGTCCCATAGTGCTCAGAGCCATTTGAACCAATCATTCATAAAGCAAGGGAGATGTCATATCCTGAAGAGCCGACAATTTGCCATTAGTCGACGGTCGGGCGGTCGGAAGCCGCTGGATACGGACCTCTCAACTGGAAATGGGTGAACGTAGTCGTTCAGTAACATTTGTTATTGTTGTTGTTGTTTCTTCAGTCTTCAGATTCATTAAACTCGAGGCAGCGTTGCACGATCGCAGAATTTTACAGATAAATAACCTCCGTGGATGGTAATACAGACTCATCTCCGTGTTTTTAAATTAACTTTTATTCTGCTTCAGTCTTCTTGCCCTGCAGGTATCTTACAGAGTCTGGTAGTGGAACTTTATACGTCTGCGAGGACGTATAGGGTTCTTTATATCGAAGTTATGCACAGTATTCCCTGCAGTCGTGTGGGCGATCGCAAACGATCGCTACACTCGATACTGCGCGAGGGAGAGGTCCGGGGATCTGGCCTCCCGGGCAGACGGCGGAATGCATACCTGCACTTGCGCATCGCGCCCCTGTGTGTCTCTGTGTGTGTGTGTGTGTGTGTGTGTGTGTGTGTGTGTGTGGGTGTGTGTGGGAGGGAGAGGGAGGGAGGGAGGTTAGGGGGCTGGGGGCTGGGGGATCGATACATCAAAGGGGCCGCGCCCTTTTTTTTGCAACGTGGGCCACAGATAGTGGCGCAAGCGATTTCGCTCTCTGTCCCCCTGTTTCATTCCGTGGAACAGGACGGGTAAAAAATTCCATCTGTTGTAGCCATCTCGTCCACAAAGGACAGCACCGCGAGAACTACGACAGATGATTAAAAACTAATAAAAATTTTATGCAATATATACAAAACTTACAGAGCGGCTGGGAATGTAGTTGACGACACCGATTAATTTCCCATCAAAAAGTGCGTCAAAACAGGTGACTCTATTATGTCCAAAACTGTTTTCAGCAGTCCTCGAGAGGAATGTCTAAATTAAATCGGAAAACAAAGGGAATCCAAATTCTGGCAAAGAGATTGTACGAGGGTGTAAGACATTTCTATCATCTATTGTCAAATCACAATTTATGAAAGATGATTTTATTTATAGGATTAAGTGTGCCTTGAAAGGCGGATATAAGATGAACATCAACAAAAGCAAAACGAGGATAATGGAATGTAGCCGAATTAAGTCAGGTGATGCTGAGGGAATTAGATTAGAAAATGAGACACTTAAAGTAGTAAAGGAGTTTTGCTATTTGGGAAGCAAAATAACTGATGGTCGAAGTAGAGAGGATATAAAATGTAGACTGGCAATGGCAAGGAAGGCGTTTCTGAAGAAGAGAAATTTATTAACATCGAGTATAGATTTAAGTGTCAGGAAGTCATTTCTGAAAGTATTTGTATGGAGTGTAGCCATGTATGGATGTGAAACATGGACGATGACTAGCTTGGACAAGTAGAGAATAGAAGCTTTCGAAATGTGGTGCTACAGAAGAATGCTGAAGATTAGATGGGTAGATCACATAACTAATAAGGAATTATTGAATAGGATTGGGGAGAAGAGAAGTTTGTGGCACAACTTGACCAGAAGAAGGGATCGGTTGGTAGGACATATTCTGAGGCATCGAGGGATCACCAATTTAGTATTGGAGGGCAGCGTGGAGGGTAAAAATCGTAGAGGGAGACCAAGAGATGAATACACTAAGCAGATTCAGAGGGATGTAGGTTGCAGTAGGTACTGGGAGATGAAGAAGCTTGCACAGGATAGAGTAGCATGGAGAGCTGCATCAAACCAGTCTCAGGACTGAAGACCACAACAACAACAACAACAACAACAACAACATAAATATGTTCTGATAAAAAAATGTGGGGCATCACTTATTGAACGACCCTCGTATATCTGTTGGAAATAGGTAACTTCAGAGTGTCACAGAATATGTCTATCTGTGTCAGCTGTTAAATACGTATACTGCCATTAATGATTTATGGCGGTGAGACACGGATACTAACTGACTTCGCTGTCAGAAAATTAATAGTACTATTTAGTCAAGACCTGACTTTTTGAGCCCGTGGCTGTGTTCAAAATATAGGTTGACTCTTACACAGGAGATAACATCAATCAGCCACTTTTTACAATGGCATTTATTTATATAAACAGCGCCGTTAGCGGTTTCGAACCGACACGTTCGTCTTCAGATGGCTACTTCACGTTTTACATTAGCTTTCGCCGTTTGTTTCACCAACTGACGAAATTTCCTTGGGGTGGTGGTGCCCTGTAACCAAAACAAGAAGAGAAACATTGTCTTTTAACCTGTAATTGTGCCTGATGACGATTTTAAGTAATTAGTAGAGGGAGATGTTTTGGTTACTTACGATGAAAAATCAGCGCCATTATGTTTCAGTGCAGACTACTTATGATCTGGCCCTTACTTTGGTTCCAATGGATAACGTAATATTTACGGGTACCAGGTTGAGATTCATTGGGAGAGTGCTTAGAAAATGTAGTTCATCAACAAAGGAGGTGGCTTACAAAACACTCGTTCCACCTATACTCGAGTATTGCTCATCAGTGTGGGATCCGTACCAGATCGGGTTGACGGAGGAGATAGAGAAGATCCAAAGAAGAGCGGCGCGTTTCGTCACAGGGTTATTTGGTAACCGTGATAGCGTTACGGAGATGTTTAGCAAACTCAAGTGACAGACTCTGCAAGAGAGGCGCTCTGCATCGCGGTGTAGCTTGCTCGCCAGGTTTCGAGAAGGTTCGTTTCTGGATGAGGTATCGAATATATTTCTTCCCCCTACTTATATCTCCCGAGGAGATCACGAATGTAAAATTAGAGAGATTAGAGCGCGCACGGAGGCTTTCAGACAGTCGTTGTTCCCGCGAACCATACGCGACTGGAACAGGAAAGGGAGGTAATGACAGTGGCACGTAAAGTGCCCTCCGCCACACACCGTTAGGTGGCTTGCGGAGTATAAATGTAGATGTAGATCACTGCAGTAACACTTTATAACTGACTGCTTTATTAATTCTAATCAGTGTTCTTTCAATGTAAATATAAGTAGTGTAACATTAGCAATTTGTAAATTTTTACTGTCACTACGTGTACATAACGAAATATCTCTGACAGTAGAAGTCTTTGGCATTGTTAAGGTCGTAATATCGCCACCTTTGAATACATACCTCCATGTGATGAAACTTCGTAATGTGAGAGTGGCGTTTTACATTATTTGTACACATATACAAACACTATGTAATCAAAAGTAACAGGACACCCCCAAAAACATACGTTCTTCATATTAGGTGCATTGGCTGCCACCTACTGCCTGGTACTCCATATCAGCGATCTCAGTAGTCACTGGACTTCGTGAGAGAGCAGAATGGGGCGCTCGGCGGAACTCACGGAGTTAGTGTGACAGTGAAGTGGAAACGTGAAGGGACACGTACAGCACAAAAGCGTACAGGCCGACCCCGACAATTGACTGACCGAGACCGCCGACAGTTGAAGAGGGTTGTAATGTGTAATAGGCAGACATCTATCCACACCATCACACAGGAATTCCAAACTGCTTCAGGATCCACTGCAAGTACTATGACAGTTAGGCGGGAGGTGAGAAAACTTGGATTTCATGGTCGCGTGGCTGCTCATAAGGCACACATCACACCCGTAAATGCTAAACAACGCCTCGCTCGATGTAAGGAGCGTGAACATTGGACGATTGAACAGTGGAAAACCCTGTGTGGAATGACGAATCACGGTACACAATGTAGCGATCCTATGCGTGTGTAGTGCCAACAGTAAAATTCGGAGGCGGTGGTGTCGTGGTCTGGACGTATTTTTCATGGATGGGGCTTGCACCCTTGTTGTTTTGCGTGGCACTATCACAGCACAGGCCTGCATCGATGTTTTAAGCACCTTCTCGCTTCCTAATGCTGAGGAGCAATTCGGGGATGGCGTTTGCATATTTCAACACGATCTAGCACCTGTTCATAATGCACGGCCTATGGCGGAGTGATTACACGACAATAACATCCCTGTAATGGACTGGCCTGCACAGAGTCCTGACCTGGATCCTACAGAACATCTTTGGGGTGTTTTGGAACGCCGACTTCGTGCCAGGCCTCACCGACCGACATCGAAACCTCTCCTCAGCGCAGCACTCCGTGAAGAATGGGCTGCCATTCCCGAAGAATCCTTCCAGCACCTGACTGAACGTATGCCTGCGACAGTGGAAGCTGTCATCAAGGCTAAGGCTGGGCCAACACTATGTTGAATTCCAGCATTACCGATGGACGGCAGCGCAAACTTGTAAGTCGTTTTCAGCCAGGTGTCCGGATACTTTTGACCACATAATGTATAATAATAATAATAATAAAGTGTATCATAGAGTTTTCAAGATCATAAGCAGTCTGCACTGGAACATACTGGCGCTGATTTTTCATCGTAAGTAACCAAAACATCTCCCTCTAATAATTACTTAAAATCGTTGTGAGGCACAATTACCGTTAAAAAGACATTGTCTCCATCTTGTTTTGGTTCTAGGGGACCACCACCCAAGGAAATCTCGTCGGTTGGGAAAACCAAAGGCTAAAGGTAGTGTGAAGCGTGAATGAGCCATCTGAAGATGAACCTGTCGGTACGAAACCGGTAACGGCGCTGTATATATAAATAAACAGCATTGTAAAATGTGGGGGGGGGGGGGGGGTCAACCTATAAACTAATGGTGGCCCAAAAGGAAATGCAAGGATCAAAGTTGGTCTTCAGAAAGAAAGAGAGGAACAAAGCAGTTGATACCAAGCAGACAACAAAGGTCAGTGATATAATGGAAAGAGTGAATACCTTAAAATTGGAGAGTGCTGATCACATCGTTCGAAGAAAAGATGGCAGGTGGTCAAAACGAATACTAGACTGGAGCCCAGTTTACCAAAAAAGGCCAAGGGGAAGACCACCAGACAGATGGGATAGACCCTGAACTGGCAACAGGAAACTCAGGATCAGCAGAAATGGAAGAACCTCCAGGGATCCTACGTTCAACGCCGCCTATAAGAAGCCACATAACAGAGTGATGGAACTGGGTTATGATGATAATGACGAAAACAGTTTTCGGCGAGACTTACTTACTTTCCCCTGCTAGCCGTTGAAACCGTAAAGCAGGAAGGATAAGTAGCGAAGTTCTACTTATTGTGCGATTACGGTACAGCAGAAAGATCATACAATTGAATTTGTTTGTGATCTGAGGGTATACTTGGTGTGAGATTTCAGGTTTGAGTACTGCTACGTCGGTAGCAACAACGGCTCTAACTAGGATGGTCATCTGGTCCAACTGGGCTACAACATGCTCTAAACAAAAGTATCCAGACATCGGATATGCAGAAGTGACCACTAGGTGTCACGAATGGCTGGCCCGTCACTATAAAAAGTGGTGGGGAGCACAGTGTTGTCACTGGAGAAACAATGATGGCAGAGTGGATTGGTCACTGGATCTCAGTCACTTCGAACGTGGTCTAGTCACTGGATGTTACCTGACTAACAGATCCATCAGGGACACTTCAACCCCTCTAAAGCTGCCCAAATCGACTGTTGGTGATGCAGGGCCGGCGCTAGGATCTTCCGGCCCCGGATAAGCATTCTCAGGCCCCTTCCCCAAATTCTTTATTTTAAACTTGGTTTTTCTAGCTTTTTTAGATGCTGACTCTACTGTAATCATGGTATATTCTAATGATCGGGCAACCTCTCACTGTATTGCGTTTGCTGCTAATCTAACAAACCGCTCTAGCCCCACTGTAGTTCTGAAGCAGTTAACTCTTGTAAGACAGCGGAGTAACAGCTCTGCTTGCACAATAACAATAACAGGCAAAGTGCAGAAGTTCTGTAAAGCTACCATTATATCCAGAAACATGTTATCGAAACTGTACTTATCAAAAGCAGCGAGAAGGCGCTGATGCGGAAGTGGCTCAGGCCCCAATTGGCTGAACGAATCGTTTTTAACTGCAAAATTTCTCCTTTACCTTAGGTGGTAAGTTCCTGTGGGATAAAACTGCTGAGGTCATCGGTCCCTAGGCTTACACACTACTTAATCTATCTTAAACTAACTTACGCCAAGGAGAACACACACACGCATGTTCGAGGGAGGACTCGAACCTCCGACGGAGGGAGCCGCGTAAACCGTGGCAAGGCGCCCGAGACCTCGCAGCTACCCCGCGCGACTTCTCCTTGACAATTATTCTTAGTCTACGCTTTGCAAAGATAGCATCATTTCTAGCATTCTGATTGCGTAGAATGGTCTAGGCTCATGTAGCTCTATAAAAATGATGTGTGTCCGTGTTACGAGTAATGAAATGTTCTGGGCTATTATGGCATGGCCAAATGGATTTCACCGTAGAACGCGTCGTTTCATCCCTATCTACGCTGGACATTTTCAAGGGGGATCGTAGCTTTGTTCAATGCCCTATTCATACCCTCGTTCGCTGCTGAGCCAGGGCGTGAATCGGACATTCAACAAAGCTACGATCCCCCTTGAAAATGTCCACTGGCCGTCGAAGTTTACATTTTACAATGTGTCCATGTCGTCCATGTCAGCAAACCTCGTAGTTAAATTTCCTACAACCGTATCTATAACAACATTGAAAAAAATTTAATTAGTTTAAAACTGTCCTCCGGGTTCAGGTTTAAATTTTCTTCTGGTTCTATAAAGCATTTTCTTTTTCCCTTCTGTTTGTCTGTGACGCAAGTCGTTTAAGTAAGGTGATATTCCAGTGTTTTCTGCTACTCCGCAACTATTTGTCAGTTTCTTTAAGGGGCTCCGGAAAGACTCAGAATCATGAAAAGTTCAATTTTTACTTTTTTGCGTTTTCTGAATCTGCAGACTATTACCTTTTAATAGATATATAATTTATTCAATTCCGAAGACTACAACTATTTTTAAATTTTTTTTGAAATATGTTCTACATGGGCGTGACCCACTGTGGCGCTGTTAAACTGCTGTCAAATGGTGTTATTATTAACGTCCGTGTTCATCTGGTACATTTTAGTCTGCCTCATGCAATAATGGAGGTGATAAAACCTATTTTCAGAGACTTAGCAGCACCTGAACTGTTGAAAAAGTGTATTCACGGAAAAACTCAAAACCCCAATGAAAGTGTAAATAGTGTTATATGGTCGAGAATCCCCAAGACTGTATTTGTTGGAATAGAAACACTTCACTTTGGTGTGTATGATGCTGTTGCGACTTTCAATGATGGCAACATTGTAAGGTGCAAGGTATTTAGAAATATGGGAATGAAGATAGGTTCTAACATGGTACGAGCGATGCTCGCTTTAGACAAGGAATGCCTTCGGGCTGCAGACAGGGCTGTAAAGAGTCTAGAAATACAAGCAAGAGTAAACAGGAGGAGGAACAAGAGGAAGCTGGAGGAGGAGTTTGCGGAGGATGAAGATAATCCATCCTATGGACCTGGAATGCACTAAAAAGTTAATCCAATCTTTGTCGCTCGATTCCCAAAACTTTTATTTTCTCATACTAATTACATGTTTTCTAAGCATCTTCCAAACATATTTGTTTCAAACTTTCTGTAAATGTTACACAGTACCTTCTGCATAATTTAACACAGCCTCTTTCCAAACAACTGTATATTTTTGAATATATAACTAAAAAATTGCAAAAAAATGTTGTGAAATTTCATTACAATTGAAAAAAAATCAACTTTAATAACTGAACTAAAATTTTGTAAAATCCCTGTGTTAAGTTGTAGCCCATATTCCAATAAATAATCTGTAAAAAGTTCAACTTCCTACCTCAAATACTTTGTGAGGAAAGATGTAATTTATAAGCGTTATTTTAACATTGCAAGTATAGGGCGTTCCGGAGCCCCTTAATCGTTCCACTATGCTCTTACTATTGGCACTGTTAACATCTGTTGTGACTTCTCTCGCTTGAAGCCCAACGTTAGGTATGTTTATTGCAGTTAATACTTTGTAGTGCATTAAAGACATCAACACAAAAAAATGGTTCAAATGGCTCTGAGCACTATGGGACTCAACAGCTGAGGTCATCAGTCCCCTAGAACTTAGAACTACTTAAACCTAACTAACCTAAGGACATCACACACATCCAAGCCCGAGGCAGGATTCGAACCTGCGACCGTAGCGGTCACGCGGTTCTAAACTGATGCGCTTAGAACCGCACGGCCACACCGGCCGGCACATCAACACACACTGATGCGATTCGACTTATTTCTGGATGCCCTTTAGTTCAGTATGTGCCTCCAAAGTCAAAGTTATTAGCAATTTTAACAGCTGTTTGTATTTGCGGCATATGCTTATCAAATGGACACATCACATCTCGCCGCACAGACATCATGTATCCGATACCCTGTGACGGGACTATCCAATATTTTCTTTTAAAACTTTCCTTCCCGGCGGACTTTTTTTTTTGGTCATCAGCCTTCTCACTGGTTTGATCCGGCCCACCACGAATTTTTCTCCTATACCAAAGTCTTCATCTCAGAATAGCAGTTGCAACTTACGTCCCCAATTATTTGCTGGATGTATTCCAGTCTCTGTCTTCCTCTACACCTTTGACCCTCTACAGATCCCTCTAGTATCGTGAAAGTTATTTCATAATGATGACTAACTGAAACCCTCAGCTGCCGACAGGTGTTGTTGATGTACCTGCCGTGTAAGCAGGAGATCTCGGGTTCGGGTCCCGGTCGGGGCACACATTTTCAGCTGTCCACATCGAGGTACATCAGCAACACCTGTCGGCAGCTGAGGGTTTCAGTTAGTCATCATTTATTCCAGGGAAAAGCTGCACGGTCATCAACAGTATTCTGTTCTTTCGAGAACAGTTACTGTCTGCATATACAGGGTTATTACAAATGATTGAAGCGATTTCACAGCTCTACAATAACTTTATTATTTGAGATATTTTCACAATGCTTTGCGCACACATACAAAAACTCAGTTTTTTTAGGCATTCACAAATGTTCGATATGTGGCCCTTTAGTGATTCAGCAGACATCAAGCCGATAATCGAGTTCTTCCCACACTCGGCGCACCATGACCCCATCAATGAGTTCGAAAGCATCGTTGATGCGAGCTCGCAGTTCTGGCACGTTTCTTGGTAGAGGAGGTTTAAACATTGAATCTTTCACATAACCTCACAGAAAGAAATCGCATGGGGTTAAGTCGGGAGAGCGTGGAGGCCATGACACGAATTGCTGATCATGATCTCCACCACGACCGATCCATCGATTTTCCAATCTCCTGTTTAAGAAATGCCGAATATCGTGATGGAAGTGCGGTGGAGCACCATCCTGCTGAAAGATGAAGTCGGCGCTGTCGGTCTCCAGTTGTGGCATGAGCCGATTTTCCAGCATGTCCAGATACACGTGTCCTGTAACGTTTTTTTCGCAGAAGAAAAAGGGGCCGTAAACTTTAAACCGTGAGATTGTACAAAACACGTTAACTTTTGGTGAATTGCGAATTTGCTGCACGAATGCGTGAGGATTCTCTACCGCCCAGATTCGCACATTGTGTCTGTTCACTTCACCATTAAGAAAAAATGTTGCTTCATCACTGAAAACAAGTTTCGCACTGAACGCATCCTCTTCCATGAGCTGTTGCTACCGCGCCAAAAATTCAAAGCGTTTGACTTTGTCATCGGGTGTCAGGGCTTGTAGCAATTGTAAACGATAAGGCTTCTGCTTTAGCCTTTTCCGTAAGATTTTCCAAACCGTCGGCTGTGGTACGTTTAGCTCCCTGCTTGCTCTATTCGTCGACTTCCGCGGGCTACGCGTGAAACTTGCCCGCACGCGTTCAACCGTTTCTTCGCTCACTGCAGCCCGACCCGTTGATTTCCCCTTACTTAGGCATCCAGAAGCTTTAAACTGCACATACCATCGCCGAATGGAGTTAGCAGTCGGTGGATCTTTGTTGAACTTCGTCCTGAAGTGTCGTTGCACTGTTATGACTGACTGATGTGAGTGCATTTCAAGCACGACATACGCTTTCTCGGCTCCTGTCGCCATTTTGTCTCACTGCGCTCTCGAGCGCTCTGGCGGCAGAAACGTGAAGTGCGGCTTCAGCCGAACAAAACTTTATGAGTTTTTCTACGTATCTGTAGTGTGTCGTGACCATATGTCAATGAATGGAGCTACAGTGAATTTATTAAATCGCTTCAATCATTTGTAATAGCCCTGTATTATTCCGTAATGTCTTAACAGATGACTTACCATTCTGTCCGTTCTTCTTGTCAGTGTTTCCCATAATGTTCCTTTCCTCTCCGATTCTGCACAGAACCTTCTCATTTGTGGACTAGAATGAAAAATACCAGCTTTTGAAAGAGTTCTGAAAAATGCAACTACATTCGTGCATCTCCCACCAGCATCGACGCCACAAAAATTTAGTGACCACCACGAAGAGAAAAGTTGTCAGCGGATTTTCTTTTGCCACGCGGATGTGGTCGCGCGGGTTGAAACGCCATGTCACGGATTGCGCGGCCCCTCCCGCCGGAGGTTCGAGTCCTCCTTCGGACACGGGTGGGTGTGTGCTTCCTAGCATAAGTTAGTTTAAGTTAGTTTAAGTAGTGCATAAACCTAGGGACTGATGACCATATTTGAACATTATGATTTTCTTTTAATGTATGTGTCTGTGCCCATGGTAGATGCCACTTATATTGGTAACGTTACCATACCCCTGTCCAAGACAGACCGAAAGCTCACCACAAATCATTTTAGCCACTGACTGACCAGTCTTCTGGTCATAAAGCCAAGACAACGCTCTAGTTCCGTGTTTTCATTCAGGGCAGCGTAGCGCAGTATAAAAACACTGTTCTGTTTGGGCTCCTAAAGAATCGTACATACCATAACAGAAAAGTGTTTATTACGTTTTATCTCCGTTAAAATAATTTGACGAACTTCTTCAACCTTTTCAGTAAATTCGTGCTGAACATCGTGTGATAGATAATGAGGATACCTGTAATCAGATGTCTACGCACAGATCACGCACTTTCAGAAACCAGTGGTCCGTTGGCTCACAGGCTCAGATCTGGCACTCAGTACCATCCCAGATGTCTCCAGAATGAGATTTTCACTCTGCAGCGGAGTGTGCGCCGATGTGAAACTTCCTGGCAGATTAAAACTGTGTGCCGGACCGAGATTCGAACTCGGGACCTTTGCCTTTCGCGGGCAAGTGCTCTATCAATTGAGCTACCCAAGCACGACTCACGCCCCGTCTTCACAGCTTTACTTCTGCCAGTACCTCGTCTCCTACCTTCCAAACTTTACAGAAGCTCTCCTGCGAGCCTTGCACATACCAGATGTGTTTCATCGACCTCAGATCTTCGTTGACAAGCCGACAGTTCACTATCACGCCACTGATACCACCTTACCACTATTCCAGCCTTGTGGCTTTATCCTGTTGGAAGATGGCACAGCCATCGTGGAAGACATCAGGCATGAAGGGATGCAGGTGGTCCGTATTAATGTTCAGCTGTGAAGTGTCTTCGATCATTACCCAAGGGAACGTCGCCCCAGAGCACAATACTGTTTCCACCAATCTACACAGGACCGAGAAAGGTGGCTCAGCCGTTAGCACACTGGACTCGGATTCGGGAGGACGATGGTTCAATCCCGCATCCGTCCACACTGATTTAGGTTTTCCGTGATTTCCCTACATTGCTTCAGGCAAATGCTGGGATGGTTCCTATGACAGGTCACAGCCGACTTCCTTCCTCATCGTTCCCTAATCCAATGAGACTGATGACCTCTTTGTTTGGTCTCTTCCCCCAAATCAACCCAACCCAACTAACCTGCATAAGTGCCATAGCATGTTTCTAGCAGACACCCACCTGCGTGGCTGTGTATGCAGACACGACCTTCGACCTGTTGTGGCATGAAATGTGATTCATCGCACCAGGCCATATGCTCCAACTGGTCAAGAGCCCAATCTCTGTGTGCCAATTGAAGTTCGGTCAGGTTAGGTTAGGTTAGGTTAGATTAGGTTAGATGAGAACACCTATGGGTCGTCTATTGTGGAGCCCCATGCTCAACTATGCCCGCAGATCGGTGTGGTCCAAAACACCTGTGCCAACACCAGCAGCTGTAGTGTGTCCTCACGTCTGCCACACATCACCATCTATCCTGATTTACAGAGTGGACAAGTCTCTGACTTCCACGTTATTTGATGTGTCATGGACGTCCAGCACCTTGTCGCCTGCTGGTGGTTTCACCATCCTTCAACCACTTTCCACAGATGCTCATGAAAGCCGCACACCAACAGTCTGACTAGCTATGCTGTTTCATCCCCCAGCACCTGGCCACTGCGCCGGGTGGTGTGGCCGAGCAGTGCTAGGCGCTTCAGTCTGGAACCGCGCGACCGCTATGGTCGCAGGTTCGAATCCTGCCACCGGCATGGATGTGTGTGATGTCCTTAAGTTAGTTAGGTTAAAGTAGTTCTAAGTTCTAGGGGACTGGTGACCTCAGCAGTTAAGTCCCACAGTGCTCAGAGCCATTTGAACCATTTTTGAACCTGGCCACTACACTTTGTCTCTTGTCAGAGACGCTTACGTCAGTAAATTTCACGCATTTGAATCCCGAATCATCACTAGAAATGAACACCTATTCATAGCTGCTCCGCTTACGAACTTTCCTTTCAACGTCACAAGTGGGCAAAGCCAGACCAGGCAGCATTCACTCTAACTGTTGGGCAATAGTAATAATATTTTGCATCATTAGTACACATCAGATGCGTTCAGCGACTAATGCAACACTTCTCCTGAAAGCAGGTTGGTTTTATTCAGGATACCAATAATCCACATTCTTCTTTAATCTTTTGCCTACAACACCCCAGTTTTCAACATAATCTCCGTTCAATGCGACAGCCTTATGCCAACTTACTGGAAGGGCCTGGATGTCCACATGGAACCACTCTACTGGTCGACGTTGTAGACAACACAGGTGTCCAGCTGAGCACTGAGGTGTTTTGCTGTGATCTGCCGATCACGTCAGATGAGACTGTCCGCACGTTCCAACAAGGCAGGAGTCACAGCTGTGTGCAGCCGACCAGTACATGAGGGACTGGACAGGTCTGCACGGCCTTCTTGCAGTGATGAAAATCGCCTCGCCCAATGACTCACTGTGCTTTTGTTCACCGCCAGATCTTCGCAGACATTCTGCAGTCACCTATGAATACCTGTGATGTCTGGTCTTCCACTAAAAACTTAGTGACAGCTCTCTACTTGGAACGCACCGCCATTCCAGA
This sequence comes from Schistocerca americana, assembly GCF_021461395.2. Taxonomy (NCBI): domain Eukaryota; kingdom Metazoa; phylum Arthropoda; class Insecta; order Orthoptera; family Acrididae; genus Schistocerca; species Schistocerca americana. The sequence continues at coordinate 119,243,716 of NC_060129.1, forward strand.
AGCCATTTTGAAGGTTCAATATGGTTCAAATCGCTGTGTTCTGGACCGAGACTCGAACTCGGGGCCTTTGCCTTTCGCGGGCAAGTGGTAGAGCACTTGCCCACAAAATGCAAAGGTGGCGAGTTCGAGTCTCTGTCCGGCACACAGTTTTAATCTGCCAGGAAGTTTCACATCAGTGCACACTCCGCTGCAGAGTGAAAATCTCATTCTGGATACTAGGTATTACCATATATTTTTTCTCGTTGGATTTCACTTGGAAAAATGCATAATTTGTTGTAGAACACCGTTGAATATTTCTGCTGCAGCCCTTATAGTTTCATGAGGTTCCGATAAGTGGCAGGACTACATGTAGCATTCAAAATGGCCGGCCGGAGTGGCTGTGCGGTTCTAGGCGCTACAGTCTGCAACCGAGCGACTGCTACGGCCTCAGGTTCGACTCCTGCTTCGGACATGGATGTGTGTGATGTCCTTATGTTAGTTAGGTTCAAGTAGTTCTAAGTTCTAGGTGACTGATGACCTCAGAAGTTAAGTCCCATAGTGCTCAGAGCCATGTGAGCCAACCAGTGTGCCCGTGAATTCCTTCCTTTATTTACGTTTCTAGCATTTGTAGACTTAGAGAAAGCTTTTGACACTGTTGACTGGAATACTCTCTTTCACATTCTAAAGGTGTCAGGGGTAAAATACAGGGAGCGAAAGGGTATTTACAATTTGTACAGAAACCAGGTGGCAGTTATAAGAGTCGAAGGACATGAAAGGGAAGCAGTGGTTGGGAGGGAGTAAGACAGGGTTGTAGCCTCTCCCCGATGTTGTTCAATCTCTATATTGAGCAAGCAATAAAGGAAACAAAAGAAAAATTCGGAGTAGGTATTAAAATCCATGCAGAAGAAATAAAAACTTTGAGGTTCGGCGATGACATTGTAATTCTGTCAGAGACAGAAAAGAACTTGGAAGAGCAGTTGAACGGAATGGATAGTGTCTTGAAAGGAGGATATAAGATGAACATCAACAACAGCAAAACGAGGATAATGGAATGTAGTCGAATTAACTCGGGTGATGCTGAGGGAATTAGATTAGGAAATGAGACACTTAAAGCAGTAAAGCAGTTTTGCTATTTGGGGAGTAAAATAACCGATGATGGTCGAAGTAGAGAGGATATAAAATGTAGACTGGCAATGGCAAGGAAAGCGTTTCTGAAGAAGAGAACTTTGTTAACATCGAGTATAGATTTAAGTGTCAGGAAGTCATTTCTGAAAGTATTTGTATGGAGTGTGGCCATGTATGGAATTGAAACATGGACGATAAATAGTTTGGACAAGAAGAGAATAGAAGCTTTCGAAATGTGGTGCTACAGAAGAATGCTGAAGATTAGATGGGTAGATCATATAACTAATGAGGAAGTATTGAAAAGGATTGGGGAGAAGAGAAGTTTGTGGCACAACTTGACCAGAAGAAGGGATCGGTTGGTAGGACATGTTCTGAGGCATCAAGCGATCACCAATTTAGTATTGGATGGCAGCGTGGAGGGTAAAAATCGTAGAGGGAGACCAAGAGATGAATACACTAAGCAGATTGAGAGGGATGTAGGTTGCAGTAGGTACGGGGAGATGAAGAAACTTGCACAGGATAGAGTAGCATGGAGAGCTGCATCAAACCAGTCTCAGGACTGAAGACGACAACAACAACAATTTCAATATGTATGTCTCCTGTTTTTATCCTTCATCTATGTTTGTTTTTATGTCTTCCTGTTTACTGTATGTTTTTATATTGTCGAAGAGCGGCATAGATAGGCCCCTGCCGGCCTACCTTTATGTAAAGGTTTTAAAATCACAATAAAGCAAGAACTACGACGCTCAACACCTCATGCACTGAAATTAACCCAAAAAAAACGTTTTTCTATTCCTTTCATAGGACCCATTTCCTATCAGATTCAGCGCATGCTTCGCAACAAATACAACTGCAATGTTGCCTTCTCTACTAATAATAATCTGAAGAGAAACTTCATTCATAATCTGAAATCCATTCGCTCCCCTACAGAAAGTTCTCGCGTTTATAAGATCGTCTGCGATACCTGCTCCTCCTGTTATATAGGGCAAACAGGACGTGCTTTCACCGTCAGATATAAAGAACATCTTTTGAGAAAGAACGGCACCAGTCCCCTAAATTCATCATTTGCCGATCATCTCTTCATTACTGGACACGTATCTAAAGCCATTGGCGACAGCAATATTCTGCATACCGAAAAGAAGGGGCGTAGGTTAGATGTTTTAGAGGAATTGGAGATTTTCAAACATCTCTCTCGTCATGATGGCCTCATTCTCAACGAACAGCTGCAGCTGCGAAATAGAAACTTTTTCGACTGCATAAAGCCATTGCTAGATCTTTGATTCAGATTTCCTCATGCAGTTTGCCGAAATCTTGTTTTCCTGTTACATCTTTGCTGTTTTCTTGTATGACATAACTGACGATTTTTTACGTTACAAAATGTATCTCTGTTTAAAGCAGATAAATATGTAACTTCATCCTATTATTATTAGTGCTTACGTTATGCCTGAATCAGCTTCATCACAATTTCATGTGTCTAATTTTGAATGTACAGTAGCCTAGTTGCTTCTGCGCTACTAGATGGCGCTCGAAGCAACACCATGTTTACTTGCCCACACTTTCTAACGTGGGCACCTCAGTCTCTTTGCAACCCTTGTTCACTCAACTACGAGCAGCCCTTAGCGGCTCGCCATCTTATTTACAACTATTGATGACGTCGCCTTTCCGGCTTAGATTGGTATAGAATGTGACTTGTAAGTATTGCATCTCTTTCCAGTCAGTACATACTTTAATTTTATTGATGAATTATATACCTAATATGTTTTAGAACAGTTAGTTTAATTCTGAAGACGACGCTCATAGCCGCGTCGAAACCTGGTCAATTTTGACTTAATATTTGTGACCGAGGGCTTATTTGTTCTAATATAAAAAAAATTTCTACTTATGCAGGTCGTTCACAGAGCCTCTCCCATGCTATGTAGAGCTAGCAGCAGTCACACACACACACACACACACACACACACACACACACACACACACACACAGAGAGAGAGAGAGAGAGAGAGAGAGAGAGAGAGTCACTGACCTCTGACCCTGATGTGACGTCCAGCAAGGGTGGCTGTGTCGGCAGTCAGTGGCGTCCGGGCGTCGTCCACTGAGACGCTCACTGCGCTGACGTCGACGCCGCGTCGGTTGCACGACGCCTGCAGTGCCTCTCTGTGAACAACGAAAAAGACATTTATTTAATACACACACATATTGCAGATTACCTTCCTTAAGTAACAGTGCCTCTGTGTTAGATCCACTCTGAATGAGCTTTCGAAAATTTGCATAATGCTCATCATCAGGAAACGATGAAGGGCCAAATATACGAAAGCTTGAGATTTCTTCCTAGCTATGCTGCGGCGTCAACATCAAGTGCATTATACTGATAACCACACTATCTACAGATCTCGTATTTCGTAATTAAATTTTCTCTTATGCAAGAGCCAGCCGAAGTGGCCAAGCGGTTCTAGGCACTACAGTCTGGAACCGCGCGACCACTACAGTCGCAGGTTCGAATCCTGTCTCGCGCATGGATGTGTGTAATGTCCTTAAGTTAGTTAGGTTTAAGTAGTTCTAAGTTCAAGGGGACTGATGACCTTACAAGTTAAGTCCCATAATGCTCAGAGCCATTTTTCTTGTGCAAGATATGCTGACCACAAAGACAACAGAGCACTGAACTCCAAGTTGCTAGGATTTGTTTTCCTGTAACTAGCGCACTACTGCTTCTGTAGTCCTGGGTACTTGTGTATCTGCTTTGATACGGGACTACCAACAACTACATTTCGTCTTTCTAAAAGTGCTAAAAAAATTTTCTAAAATCTTTTAATTTTCTCGATCACAGAAATACACTATATTACGATTGATTACTAATTTTGATAGGTAAACAACTATCTTCAGATCACTCATGGTGAAGGCTCTGTGTCTACATACACTGCATACTACAGGGTGATTCAAAAAGAATACCACAACTTTAAAAATGTGAATTTAAAGAAAGAAACATAATATAACCTTCTGTTATACATCATTACAAAGAGTATTTAAAAAGGTTTTTTTTCACTCAAAAACAAGTTCAGAGATGTTCAATATGGCCCCCTCCAGACACACGAGCAATATCAACCCGATACTCCAACTCGTTCCACACTCTCTGTAGCATATCAGGCGTAACAGTTTGGATAGCTGCTGTTATTTCTCGTTTCAAATCATCAATGGTGGCTGGGAGAGGTGGCCAAAACACCATATCCTTAACATACCCCCATAAGAAAAAATCGCAGGGGGTAAGATCAGGGCTTCTTGGAGGCCAGTGATGAAGTGCTCTGTCACGGGCTGCCTGGCGGCCGATCCATCGCCCCGGGTAGTTGACGTTCAGGTAGTTACGGACAGATAAGTGCCAATGTGGTGGCGCTCCATCCTGCTGAAATATGAATTGTTGTGCTTCTTGTTCGAGCTGAGGGAACAGCCAATTCTCTAACATCTCCAGATACTGTAGTCCAGTTACAGTAGCACCTTCGAAGAAAAAGGGACCAAAAACTTTATTGGCTGAAATGGCACAGAAAACGTTCACCTTAGGCGAGTCACGTGCAAACTGAGTTGTTTCCCTCTGATTCTCAGTGCCCCATATACAGACATTGTGACGGTTGACTTTCCCGTTAGTGTGGAAAGTTGCTTCATCACTAAACACAATCTTTGAAACGAAAGATTCATCTGTTTCCATTTGAGCAAGGATAAAATCACAGAAATCGATTCTTTTAACCTTATCAGCTGCAGACAGTGCTTGAACCAATTTCAGACGATAAGGTTTCATAACTAACCTTTTTCGTAGAACTCCATACAGTTGATTGTGGAATTTGCAGCTCTCTGCTAGCTCTGCGAGTCGATTTTCCTGGGCTGCGAACAAATGCTTGCTGGATGCGTGCTACATTTTGATCACTCGTTCTCGGCCGTCCAGAACTTTTCCCTTTGCACAAACACCCATTCTCTGTAAACTGTTTATACCAACGTTTAATACACCACCTATCAGGAGGTTTAACACCATACTTCGTTCGAAATGCACGCTGAACAACTGTCGTCGATTCACTTCTGCCGTACTCAATAACACAAAAAGCTTTCTGTTGAGCGGTCGCCATCTTAGCATCAACTGACGCTGACGCCTAGTCAACAGCGCCTCAAGCGAACAAATGTACAACTAAATGAAACTTTATAGCTCCCTTAATTCGCCGACAGATAGTGCTTAGCTGTGCCTTTTGTCGTTGCAGAGTTTTAAATTCCTAAAGTTGTGGTATTCTTTTTGAATCACCCTGTATAATATAGACATAGGTATTATATAAAGGGGAAGCGTAGTTCCCACAAATTTCAAACCGTTCTTGACCGATTTACTTCCAGTTTTTACACGATACTCTAATGAATATTCGGACAGTCATAGAATATATATTTTTGTACTATATCAAATTTATAAATATCCAAGTAACATAAAAAGGGGAAAAGTTTCCAAAAATCTCGAAAAGGTCTTGACAGATATACCTGAAATTTTTACGCGTTACTCTACTGAACGTTGAGACGGAAATGGACTCAAAGAGGGGGTAGAAGGAGATAGATGGAGAGAGGGGAGGGGGGATGAGAACGTGGAGAGAGAGACAGGCTGGGCGGCTGGGAATGTGGGATGTATGCGCAATTCCCACACATATTTAGCAGTTGCGAAGGATTGCCCGGTTTGCTAGTTCGCAAGAAGTACACACGAACAACGTGCCTTTTTTTCTGGAAGAATGGGTTAAGAAGAGATGGAGTGGTAAGAGAACACGCCTTTGGTTAACGGAAAGGGCGCAGAATGCGATGGAATTATATGATACAGCTGTGGCCTGATGTAAAGGCCGGCCTTTATCGGTCCCAGGTCGGGCAGGAACAGCAGTTCAAATGCCGGCCGACGCGAAAGGTCGCACGCGACGCGGAGTTTGCGCCGCCTCCAAAGTTTACAACTACTGGCGGGCTCGCAGCACCCGCCCACGCTCACCTGCGACCGGCGAATCCTATTCCTTGGTCCGGCGTCACGCATTTAACCCGTCCGTCAAGATAGCAGTGGCGGTGCCGAACACGCCAATTCCACGAGGGGGGAAAAAAAAAGCACTCCGTCTTCAGGCCACGAGTGGCCTACAGGGACCATCCGACCGCCGTGTCATCCTCAGTGGAGGATGTGGATAGGGGGGGGCGTGGAGTCAGCACACCGCTCTCCCGGTCGTTACCATGGTATTCTGGACCAAAGCCGCTACTATTCGGTCGAGTAGCTCCGCAATTGGCATCACGAGGCTGAGTGCACCCCGAAAAAACGGCAACAGCGCATGGCGGCCACGCCCGACAGCGCTTAACTTCGGTGATGTCACGGGAACCGATGTAGCCACTGCGGCAAGGTTGTTGCAAATTCCACGAGGAAGAGAAATATACGGGGTGAGTCACCTAACGTTACCGCTGGATATATTTCGTAAACCACATCAAATACTGACGAACCGATTCCACAGACCGAACGTGAGTAGAAGGGCTAGTGTAATTGTTTAATACAAACCATACAAAAATGCACGGAAGTGTTGTGGCGTAACAAGACAGCTGCGCCACACTGAAGTAGCCGAAAGGCACGCGTAATCTCACGTAGGCTAGATAGAGGTCTGAAACAAGATACGTAATGAATGGTAGCAAGAAAAGTACGTAGCTGCTATTATACTTAACTTTTATTCCGTCATTCGTTTACAACGTTCTTGATGAGACATTTCATACGATAACGATCAAACTATGTAAGGCTAATGGCGCCTTGCTAGGTCGTAGCCATGAACTTAGCTGCTCGGCTAATGAGAGAAAGGCTTCGTCAGTGTAGTCGCTAGCAATGTCGTCCGTACAACTGGGGCGAGTGCTAGTCCGTATCTCGAGACCTGCCTTGTGGTGGCGATCGGTCTGCGATCACACAGTGGCGACACGCGGGTCCGACATGTACTAAATGGACCGCGGCCGATTTAAGCCACCACCTAGCAAGTGTGGTGTCTGGCGGTGACACCACAGGAAGTGTGTTTTTTAACACAAACCTACGTTTTTTTAAATGGAACCCCGTTCGTTTTGTTAGCACATCTCAACATATAAACAAATACGTAATCAATGCCGTTTGTTGCATTGTAAAATGTTAATTACATCCGGAGATATTGTAACGTAAAGTTGACGCTTGAATACCACTCCTCCGCTGTTCGATCGTGTGTATCGGAGAGCACTGCAACATACATCGCGTTTCTACAGAATGATCTGCCAACGTTGCTCGAAAATGTCCCACTGGAAACGCGTCGACGTATGTGGTATCAGCATAATGGTGCACCTGCACATTCCGCAATTAACACTAGGCTGACCCTCGACAGGATGTTCGACGGGCGTTTCATAGGACGTGGTGGACGCACAAATTGGCCAGCCCGTTCTCCTGATCGTACACCTCTGGACTTCTTTCAGTGGAGTACGTTAAAGGAGAATGTGTACCGTGATGTGCCTACAACCCCAGAGGATATGAAACAACGTATTGTGGCAGCCTGCGGCGACATTACACCAGATGTACTGCGGCGTGTACGACATTCATTACGCCAGAGATTGCAATTGTGTGCAGCAAATGATGGCCACCACACTGAACATCTATTGGCCTGACATGTCGGGACACACTCTATTCCACTCCGTAATTGAAAACGGAAACCACGTGTGTACGTGTACCTCACCCCTCATGGTAATGTACATGTGCGTCAGTGAAAAAGACCAATAAAAAGGTGGACGTAATGTGCTGTTCCAGTCTCTTCTGTACCTAAGGTCCATCACCGTTCCCTTTGGATCCCTACGTAATTCGGTGCTCTCCGATACACACGATCGAACAGCGGGGGAGTGGTACTCAAGCGTCACCTTTAGGTTACAATATCTCCGGATGTAATTAACATTTTACAATGCAACAAACGGCACTGATTACGTATCTGTTTATATGTTAAGATGTGCTAACAAAACTAACGGGGTTCCATTTAAAAAAAACGTAGGTTTGTGTTAAAAAACATACTTCCGTGCATTTTTGTATGGTTTGTATTAAACAATTACACTAGCCCCTCTCCTCACGTTCGGTCTGTGGAATCTGTTCGTCAGTATTTGATGTGGTTTACGAAATACATCCAGCGGTAACGTTAGGCGACTCACCCTGTATATTAGTTAAGACACAAAGGAATTACCGTACCGACATTTGCTGCGAGTGAACATTGATTTAAATTAATGGGGACGGTTGAAAATGTGTGCCGGACCGGAATTCGAACCCACGTGTCCTCCTTCCTAGGCAGATGCTCTGACCAGTAAGACGTCTGGACACAGTGGCCATCGCAGGTGCCCGGACCACCCTTACACGCCTCCCACCACGCCGGAATTCTCAGCTTGCCCGCACACTACTAATTTAGTGCCCATTATCCGCATTGCTCGCAGCATCTCGCCGATTCCCGTAAGAGTTCGAGCCTGCTGTGCATCCGCACAGCCGCCCAGTGTGGCCGAGCGGTTCTAGGCGCTTCAGTCTGGAACCGCGCGACCGCTACGGTCGCAGGTTCGAATCCTGCCTCGGGCATGGGTGTGTGTGATGTCCTTAGGTTAGTTAGGTTTAAGTGGTTCGAAGTTCTACGGGACTTATGACCTCGGATGTTCAGTCCCATAGTGCTCAGAGCCATCTGAACCATTTTTTTTGCATCCGCACAAAGAGATCATTGGCTGTCCTCGCTGTCCCTATATATACACTCCTGGAAATTGAAATAAGAACACCGTGAATTCATTGTCCCAGGAAGGGGAAACTTTATTGACACATTCCTGGGGTCAGATACATCACATGACCACACTGACAGAACCACAGGCACATAGACACAGGCAACAGAGCATGCACAATGTCGGCACTAGTACACTGTATATCCACCTTTCGCAGCAATGCAGGCTGCTATTCTCCCATGGAGACGATCGTAGAGATGCTGGATGTAGTCCTGTGGAACGGCTTGCCATGCCATTTCCACCTGGCGCCTCAGTTGGACCAGCGTTCGTGCTGGACGTGCAGACCGCGTGAGACGACGCTTCATCCAGTCCCAAACATGCTCAATGGGGGACAGATCCGGAGATCTTGCTGGCCAGGGTAGTTGACTTACACCTTCTAGAGCACGTTGGGTGGCACGGGATACATGCGGACGTGCATTGTCCTGTTGGAACAGCAAGTTCCCTTGCCGGTCTAGGAATGGTAGAACGATGGGTTCGATGACGGTTTGGATGTACCGTGCACTATTCAGTGTCCCCTCGACGATCACCAGTGGTGCACGGCCAGTGTAGGAGATCGCTCCCCACACCATGATGCCGGGTGTTGGCCCTGTGTGCCTCGGTCGTATGCAGTCCTGATTGTGGCGCTCACCTGCGCGGCGCCAAACACGCATACGACCATCATTGGCACCAAGGCAGAAGCGACTCTCATCGCTGAAGACGACACGTCTCCATTCGTCCCTCCATTCACGCCTGTCGCGACACCACTGGAGGCGGGCTGCACGATGTTGGGGCGTGAGCGGAAGACGGCCTAACGGTGTGCGGGACCGTAGCCCAGCTTCATGGAGACGTCAACTGCACATACGGTTCACGTCCACGCTGTCGCGGCATGCTACCAGTGTTAAAGACTGCGATGGAGCTCCGTATGCCACGGCAAACTGGCTGACACTGACGGCGGCGGTGCACAAATGCTGCGCAGCTAGCGCCATTCGACGGCCAACACCGCGGTTCCTGGTGTGTCCGCTGTGCCGTGCGTGTGATCATTGCTTGTACAGCCCTCTCGCAGTGTCCGGAGCAAGTATGGTGGGTCTGACACACCGGTGTCAATGTGTTCTTTTTTCCATTTCCAGGAGTGTAGTCCGCATTTCGCGTTCGAGAAGTCTCTACACCCTCAACGTGTGACTGTGTGGTGTGAAATGTCCAGTTACGGACTCGCGGGATAATCCATACCACATTCCATGATGGCACGGTGACTACCGAACGGTACTGAAGGTTCTGGAAGATGACTTCATCCCCATTATCCAAAGTCACCATGATTTCGGCAGGATGGTCATGCAAGACAGATTGTAGAATGAACGCTTTCACGACCGGATGACATAGCTGTTGATATACTTTTCGGGATGTGAGGTCGTGGTCCAAGAACTTTTCTGCTCTAACAATTTTTATCTTTGACAAGGTGGTAATCGATAGTCAACCTTATCTTTGCTATGGATTATTACTGCTCATCACGTGTCACCTGAACCGCGCCCCCCTTTCTTCCAATATATAAGTCGCTCTCAGACACCCGACCAGTCAGTCGGCAAGACTCAGCGGAGCAGCGCCTCTGAGGAAGTCCAGCGCAGCCCTGGACGAAACGTAAGGAGCAGAAAAGTTCTTGGACCACGACCTCACATCCCGGAAAGTATATCAACAGCTATGCAAGACGGAGCTCGATCCCATCCAAGCTAGAGGAGCATGGGGCCGCTTTGCGGCTCTGGGGTACCCAGAGGTCACTGGCATGCGTCTCGATTGGCCGCCACACTCCCCGGATCTGAACACATGCGAGTCCTTTTTGTGGGGCTATATTAAAGGCAAGGTGTACAGCAGTAGTCCCAAAACCATTGCTGAGCTGAAAACAGCGATTCAGGAGGTTGTCGACAGCATCAACATTGCGACACTACAGCGGAGAATTTTGCTATTCCCCTAAGCCACATCATCAAAAAATGGTTCAAAATGGCTCTGAGCACTATGGGACTCAACTGCTGAGGTCATTAGTCCCCTAGAACTTAGAACTAGTTAAACCTAACTAACCTAAGGACATCACAAACATCCATGCCCGAGGCAGGATTCGAACCTGCGACCGTAGCGGTCTTGCGGTTCCAGACTGCAGCGCCTAGAACCGCACGGCCACTTCGGCCGGCGCCACATCATCGTCATCGCGTATCGAACATGTCATAACCTAAATACGAATACCTGTTGTGATGTTTACGTTTTAAAGAAAGAGTGTGTATGCCGTATCCGGTAACTAATTAACGTTATTTTTCATATTGTTCGGTAATTGTCACCCTTTATATAACCTACGTATTTGTTTTATACACACACGTCAAAAAAAAAGCACGTCAAAAAAAGTTTTGCATCATCCCAGTTCCCAGACCTCCTGAAGACAGACATTGACTGTGGAAATTGCATCGCAGACACAACCCATTTAACTGTTCAGAGATGTTACTAAACCCGCCAAAAGATGTAAACAACCATGCATGACTAGCGCCTATTAGACGGAGGGGGTCCGACTGCCGATCAGTTCCAGTCATTACACCAGGAAGGAGGTACACGGCTCGTGTTGTCTGTAGTTCAAACACGCCTAGGCAGTCAATACCGCTGTTCGATCGCGTCCGCATTGTTACTTTGTGCCAGGAAGTCTCGGAGTGAAATAAAGTTACGTTGTTCGGACATGGAGGAGATACAGAGAGACACGAACTGTGGATCAGATGCTGTTCATTTTTGGAACACAACCTACGACGAGGTTAGAGTGAAAGGGTACAGTACCGCCCGACATTGAAAATAGGTACAAAATACTTCATTATTTTTGTCAGAACAACACATTTTTTTTTGTAAAATAACTCAATTTCAATTAATACAGCGAAGCCGGATACCAGTGTGGGAAAGAATGACAATTTATTTATTTAATTGATCACATGTGCACTCCCACAAAGTAAATCCCTACATCCAGTTTGGTGAGATCTGTGAAATGAATGAATGTATGGTCGTCTGCTAACCGCAGATAGTGAATGTGAATATATGATCATCTTTGAGACGATCCTTTGGCCACCTTTGGTGGGACCAAAGAGATGAAATTTACCTGAGCTTTGAGCGCCTGAAATGTGGCTGACCAATACGGTAGCAAGGTGCTCCCCCACTTCGACAGAGGTGTAAGAGAACCTCAAGAACAGCCATGTTTCAGCACTCTGCCGCTGGATCTTGTGCTGTTAAGACCTGTTTTAGTTGTGCTCCGTAATGACGAAAGAGTGGAGACATGGTATGCATGTGGAATATTTAAGAGTAGTTTGAAATAATAATTTCTCTATTTCAGGAACTTTTGTGGGGAGAATTAAATGTCAGACAGGTAATATTAATGGGATTGTAGTAATCTTCGGAAGTGACCAACGGTCACAATGAAACCTCATGTAGCAATAAGTTGAAATAGTTCCGTGTGCTTAAGTTAAGCTGAATTACTAGCGTGTGTACAATAAGTTGAAATATTTAAGAAATAGCGTGTGTACCATAAGTTGAAATATTTAAGAAATGGCGTGTGCAGGACTTGAAATTAGAGACGAGTACTTCCACGTGGTGAGTACTGTGTGAGTCTCAATCTGTGTATGAGACGAAGGATAAAGAGAAGTACTCGTCCATGGTATCAGTTGAGGACTCGCGTGTGTGATGTTCTTAATATTACTTTGCGTGATATGATTCCGTGTGACGCTTGATTCAAACTCTGAGAGAGAAGCAAGGTGAGTCAGCCGTCTATCCAGCAACGCCACTTGGCTTGCATTGCACAGGAAGACGTGCAAATATCTCCAGAGTTCATAGTAGGAAAGTAGAATTACAAAGTGGGGCAGTGTCGTGTGAAACTGGGATAAATCTTCTTGTTCCTTCGGTACCGCTCGGTCTGGAGGAAAGTTTCGTGATGATGATTGTGAGAGTCGAAGTGTCAGGTACAATAAAAGATCCACCATCCTATCCAGAAAGTGCACTGTAGCGTTAAAAGTAATTACGAGACCATGATATAGAGATTCACCAATGTAAAGCCATGCCCACTGGGCGAAATTTCTCATGTGTTATTGTTGTAGGTTATAGAATTTGTGTGTTTAGGTTAGAGAATTTATCGGAATAAATAAGATAGTGAAAAGAAAAAGATTGGTGGACTTTTCCTTCGATTTGTATGTTGTCATAATGTCCCGAATTTATAATGTGTGCGCCATTCATATTCAGTGCGGTGGCCACGTGTTGATAAAAGCCGTTAAATAAAAGACATAAAGAAAATGTGGTATTGCCAGTGCGTAGTGTACAGTCAGAGTTCTGTAAATTACTGATAGTCAGATCTGCGTTTCCGTTGCGTATTATTCATACAGGAGGGTAATTTGTAACTTAGTTGTGAGTACTAGAGTTCATGTTACTCGATAAATAAGAATGAATCCACTCGCTTGGCAGACCACTCATCTTGCAGGCCTGACTGCTTGATGCCACAGTATGAGCAAGGCATGTGGGTGCCTCTCAAGAGACAGAAGTGATGACACTTTCTGCAGGACCTGACCACCATTTTGCAGGGCAATGCTCAAGCACGTACAGTGCAAGCTGTTACTGATTTGTTTGACTGATGGGGCTGCTAAGTGCTGTACCACCTACTGCACTCCCCTGACTTACGCCCTCGTGAGCTCAACTAGATTTCTAAACTGAAGGAGACACTTCACGGCATTCGCTTCAGAACTGCTACGAATTCGTCGGGCAATAGACCGCGCCGCTCGGACTGTCAACACAACTGGCACTGCTAAGGGTATCCTACGACTTCCACATCGCTGGCAACGGGCTGTACACAATGTTGGTGACCACTTTGAAGGTCAGTAAAACTTTGAAACACGTATCTGTTTTGTACGAGCTGTAAATAAATAGCTGCCAGTATTAAAGTTCCAACCCTCGTATGTGGTGGTACCCTGGTATGAATTTATTCCAGTCTTGTACCAGTCCATCTCCTCCTTCGCCAACCCTCTGTGTCCACCTCCTGTTCTTCTCGTTCTCGCCATTTCCCTCTCCTTCTCCTCCCATTTCTTCCTACCTCCTCTCTCCCTTACCTACGTCCACGCATTCCTTCCCTCTGTCTGTCTGTCCATCTATTCCTCCATTCATCTCTCTCTCTCCACGTTACCACCCCCACGACAATCGGAGGTTGCTCGTTTTACCACTACAGTATTTTTTTCCAGAGAGTAAATAATATTTATACTAATGTTGGTTGAAATCAGCCCAATCGTTTAGGACGAGGTGTCGAATAAACATCACACTTCCACATTAATAAGCGAAGGGGTACTTCCTTGACACAATATGGGCTTGTTGTGCTCCGTCTCTAATGACGTCGATGTCGATGGCACGTTGAACCCGATCTTCTTTCATTTCATCGGCGAAGAGGACCGCTTGAGCTTCGGTGGTGTTCAGTTCCTATGGGAGCAAACTACTAAGGCCATCGGTCCCACACTGCTTAATCTAACTTACACTAACAACAACACACACACACAAGCCCCAGGGAGGACTCGAACCTCCGACGGGGGGAGTCGCGCGAACCGTGGCAAGGCGCCTAGACCACGCGGCTTCCCCGCGCGGCTGAAACTTCTGTCTCGCGACTGTGGCGCCCTCACGTGTCCTTTGCGACCCCCTGTACCTGTGGGATTACTGATCCGTGCTGTATGCCCGATGTGACATGTCAGTTCGTAAACCTTTTTTTTAATCGCCTTGTATCCAGTTTGTAACTTAAATACTTCCATTATTGTATTAACCGCTGAAATAAGATTATATCTGTTAATTACACTAATGGCCATTAAAATTGCTACACCAAAAAGAAATGCACATGATACACGGGTATTCATTGGATAAATATATTATACTAGAACTGACATGTGATTACATTTTCACGCAATTTGGGTGCATAAATCCTGAGAAATCAGTACACAGAACAACCACCTCTGGCCGTAATAACGGCCTCGATACGACTGGGCATTGAGTCAAACAGAGCTCGGATGGCGTGTACAGGTACAGCTGCCCGTGCAGCTTCAACACGATACCACAGTTCATCAAGAGTAGTGACTGACGTATTGTGACGAGCCAATTGCTCGGCCACCATTGACCAGACGTTTTCAATTGGTGAGAGTCGCAGAGGACAGCAGTCCAATATTTTCTGTATCCAGAAAGGCCCGTATAGGACCTGCAACATGCGGTCGTGCATTATCCTGCTGAAATGTAGGGTTTCGCAGGAATCGAATGAAGGGTAGAGCCACGGGTCGTAACACATCTGAAATGTAACGTCCACTGTTCAAAGTGCCGTCAGTGCGAACAAGAGGTGACCGAGACGTGTAACCAATGGCACCCCATACCATCACACCGGGTGATACGCCAGTATGGCGATGACGAATACACGCTTCCAGTGTGCGTTCACCGCGATGTTGCCAAACACGGACGCGACCATCGTGATGCGGTAAACAGAACCTGGATTGTTCCGAAATAATGACGTTTTGCCATTCGTGCACCCAGGTCCGTTGTCGAGTACCCCATCGCAGGCGCTCCTGTCTGTGATGCAGCGTCAACGGTAACTGCAGCCACGGACTCCGAGCTGACAGTCCGTGCTGCTGCAAACGTCGTCGAACTGTTCGTGTAGATGGTTGTTGTCTTGCAAACGTCTCCATCTGCTGACTCAGTGATCGAGACGTGGCTGCACGATCCGTTATAGCCATGCGGATAAGATGCCTGTCATCTCGACTGCTAGTGATACGAGGCCGTTGGGATCCAGAACGGCGTTCCGTATTACCCTCCTGAACCCAGCGATTCTATATTCCGGTAACAGTCAGTGGATCTCGACCAACGCGAGCAGCAATGTCGCGATACGATAAACCGCAATCGCGATAGGCTACAATCCGACCTTTATCAAAGTCGGAAAGGTGATGGTACGCATTTCTCCTTACACGAGGTATGACAACAACGTTTCACCAGGCAACGCCCGTCAACTGCTGTTTGTGTATGAGAAATCGTTGGAAACTTTGCTCCTGTCAGCACGTTGTAGGTGTCGCCACTGGCGCCAACCTCGTGTGAATGCTCTGAAAAGCTAATCATTTTCATATCACAGCATCTTCTTCCTGTCGGTTAAATTTCGCGTCTGTAGCCCGTCATCTTCGTGGTGTAGCAATTTTAATGGCCTGTATTGTATTACATTATGAAAATATATTAAATTTTTAGATTCGGTCAATAATTACATAAAATTCTGAATCTGAAATTTTTGTTGCACCTGGAAAGCGTTAGAAGGGCGACGTGCGGGTCGGATTCAGCGATCTTAGCGTAGAAATTTGAGACTAAAATCGTCACCTCTGCGTTGCTCCGTGCTGCAATGTCTGAAATGTCTTATGCTTAGCAGCACACAGGAATCATTGAAGACGATTTTTTGAATTGCTTGTTCGTTTAGGAAACTGATGTAAGCACGAATAAATTCGATGAGTCCCGTTGTTAGACCGCGGGCCAATGCTCATAAATGGTCGACTGGTTGGTTGGTTGGTTGACTTGGGGGAGGAGACCAAATAGCGAGGTCATCGGTCCCATCGGGATAGCAAAGGACGGGGAACGAAGTCGGCCGCGCCCTTTTAAAGGAACCATCCCGGAATTTTCGCGAAGCGATTTAGGGAAATCACGGAAAAACTACATTAGGATGACCGGACGCGGGTTTGAACCGTCGTCCTCCCGACTGCGAGTCCAGTGTCCTGACCACTGCACCACCTCGCTCGATAATGCCAATAAATACCGAAGTCACCAGTACCACAACATCGAACAGGCGAAAGACTCACGACGTTTTTATTTCTGACATCTGTCCGTTTGTCAGCACCTACGGCTTTTCAGTTCACTATCCACTGTTCGGACGCGCAGGGTGAGTATGGCCTTTATCTCATAATATACTACCCGTATGAGCGGAATGGGACTAGGTATGTCGCAGGTGTTTCGAGCGTTACCAACTGCTGGATTGCTGTGGACAGGGTGGGGGGGGAGGGGGCGGGGGTACTTTGATGGGGATGGGGGACGACGGGCGTAGTCTGGAATGTCTGCCCCTGCCCCCTCGCCAAACGTCCCTGCGCTATGCGACGCACGTGTCCCCAGCCCGGCATTGCCAACATAGCAGACCGAACGCGGGACACTGCTGCTGCAGTGCTGGATGTTGGCAGCCCTGCCTGACCGCCGAACGCTGGCGGAATGCCAACTGCGTCTTGTCCGTCACGATACAGTGGTGGACGTCAGAAACTATAATACGGTGTAGGTAACACGCAACATCCACAAAAATCGTTGTGAGGTTGTTTACGCACATGATTAGCATTTCAGCGCAAAGACGCAAAGGACGTGGGAGAGACGTTATGTACAGCATGTATACGATAGCTGCTTATAACGTACCGGCGAAGAGGAAGTCCATACAAACAATTTGATGCAGGGCACCTGTGATCTTACCAAATTAAGATGGTTCAAATGGCTCTGACACTATGGGACTCAACTGCTGAGGTCATTAGTCAAATGGTTCAAATGGCTCTGAGCACTATGGGACTTAACAGCTGTGGTCATCAGTCCCCTAGAACTTAGAACTACTTAAACCTAACTACCCTAAGGACATCACACACATCCATGCCCGAGGCAGGATTCGAACCTGCGACCGTAGCGGTTGGGTGGTTCCAGACTGTAGCGCCTAGAACCGCTCGGCCACTCCGGCTGGCAAAATATTAGTCCTTACGAAAAATTAGACCTTTCTTTGTAGGAAATGTGGCTTTATTTTGTACAGGGATACATTTACGTTGGAGGCTGCGCGATAGCAATGGAGATACTATCGACGACAGTGCTGCCAAAGCGGAGTTACTAAACACAGCCTTCCGAAATTTCTTCAGCACCCCCTTTTGCCTGGGGTAGTTCAGCACCTCAATGTGGCATGTACTCAACAAGCCGTTGGAAGTCTCCTCCAGAAATACTTAGACATACTGCCTCTATAGCCGTTCGTAATTGCAAAAGTGTTGACGGTGCAGGATTTTGTGCATAACATGTCGCTTATTTTCCATAAATGTTCCATGGGTGGCCAGATTTTTCTCTCGAATTGTCCAGAATGTTCACCAAACCAATCAGAATAGTTGTGACCTAGGGACATAGTGCATTGTCATCCGTACAAATTCTATCGTTGTTTGGGAACATGAAGTCCGTGACCGGCTGCAAGAGGTGTCCAAGTAGCCGACCATAACCATTTCCACTCAATGGTCGGTTGAGTTGGACCAGAGGACCCAGTCCATTCCATCTAGAGACCATTATGGAGCTACCATCAGCTTGCGAAGTGCCTTGTTCACAAATTGGGTCAAGGGCTTAGTGGGGTCTGTGCCACACTCGAACTCTAGTATCAGCTCTTACCAACTGCATCAGGAGTCATCTAACCAGGTCACAATTCTACAGTCGTCTAGGGTCCAAGAGACATGCTCTCTAGCCCAGGACAGGCACTGCAGGCGATGTCGTGCTGTTAGCAAAGGCATTAACTTAATGCAACAATGCGTATTATATCAGGCACAATCAGGCCAACTGCTACAGTGTGGCTGCCCGTTCTCAGTAACATAGCCCCTCCTAACATGCGCTGTGAACACACTCTGGTTACAGAATTTCAAAAAATCATGACCAACCCTCAATTACATTGAAATTGCTCCACCACGAAGATGACGTGTTACAGACGTGAAATTTAACCGACAGGAAGAAGATGCTGTGATATGCAAATGATTAGCTTTTCAGAGCATTCACACAAGGTTTGCGCCGGTGGCGACACCTACAACGTGCTGACGTGAGGAAAGTTTCCAACCGATTTCTCATACACAAACAGCAGTTGACCGGCGTTGCCTGGTAAAACGTTGTCGTGATGCCTCGTGTAAGGAGGAGAAATGCATACCATCACGTTTCCGACTTTGATAGAGGTCGGAGCCGGCCGCGGTGGTCTAGTGGTTCTAGGCGCGCAGTCCTGAACCGCGGGACTGCTACGGTCGCAGGTTCGAATCCTGCCTCGGGCATGGATGTGTGTGATGTCATTAGGTTAGTTCGGTTTAATTAGTTCTAAGTTCTAGGCGACTGATGACCTCAGAAGTTAAGTCGCATAGTGCTCAGAGTCATTTGATAGAGGTCGGATTGTAGCCTATCGCGATTGCGGTTTATCGTATCGCGATATTGCTGCTCGCGTTGGTCGAGATCCAATGACTGTTAGCATAATATGGAATCGGTGGTTTGAGGGGGGGTAATACGGAACGCCGTGCTGGATCTCAACGGCCTCGTATAACTACCAGTCGAGATGACAGCCATCTTATCCGCATGGCTGTAACGGATCGTGCAGCCACGTCTCGATCCCTGAGTCAACACATGGGGACGTTTGCAAGACAACAACCATCTGCACGAACAGTTCGACGTTGTTTGCAGCAACACGCACTATCAGCTCGGAGACCGTGGCTGCGGTTACCCTTGACGCTGCATCAGAGGCAGGAGCGCCTGCGATGGTGTACTCGACGATGGACCTGCGTGCACGAATGGCAAAACGTCATTTTTTCGGATGAATCCAGGTTCTGTTTACAGCGTCATGATGGTCGCATTCGTGTTTGGCGACATCGCGGTGATCGCACAGTGGAAACGTGTATTCGTCATCGAGATACTGGCGTATCATCCGGCTTGACGCCATGGGGTGCGATTGGTTACACGTCTCGGTCACCTCTTGTTCGCATTGACAGCACTTTCAACAGTGGACGCTACATTTCAGATGTGTTACGACCCGTGGCTCTACCCTTCATTCGATCCCCGTGAAACGCTACATTTCAGCAGGATAATGCACGACCGCATGTCGCAGGTCCTATACGGGCCTTTCTGGATACAGAAAATGTTCGATTGCTGCCCTGGCCAGCACATTCTCCAGATCTCTCACCAATTGAAAACGTCTGGTCAATGGTGGCCGAGCAACTGGCTCGTCACAATACGTCAGTCACTACTCTTGATGAACTGTGGCAGTGTCGAAGCTGCATGGGCAGCTGTACCTGTACACGCCATCCGAGCTCTGTTTGACTCATTGCCCAGGCGTACCAAGGCCGTTATTAAGCGGCCAGAGGTTGTTGTTCTGGGTACTGATTTCTCGGGATCTATGCACCTGTCAGATCTGGTACAATATGTTTCTCCAATGAATACCCGTTTATCATCCGCATTTCTTCTTGGTGTAGCAATTGCAATGGCCAGTAGTGTACAAATCCATGAAGATACTCACGACATCCAAGGAATCCGACTCCGGTCTAAGCATTCTCCACTAAAGACCGCACAGGCCCTGCACCAAACCAACTTTAAAATAAATGACCGATGGAAAGAGGAATGGGAGAGCAGGACAGCAGAAAACTGCCACAGTATGCTATGCATCTTTAGTAAACCAAAAGGATTTATGGCCCTCGCAAAGTTTGGTCAAGTCTTAATCGCATCAGAACCAACTGTGGGAGATGCGCTGACTCCTCACACAGATGGGGTAAACTTCCTTCGGCCGCTTGCGACTGTGGCGCTGAGAGACAGACGGTCAAACACATCGTCCAGGAATGCCCACTAAGGGCATATGAGGGTCACCCACAGGATTTCCTAAAGGCGACCCAAGAGGCAATCGACTATATATTATCTAAGCTGGACGTTTGTTTGTGATTGCTCCTCTGTGAGTGTAAATTTATAATTGGTGGTGTCCTTATATACAAACTGTTATTTATTGTTCTGTTTATACATATGTGATTTTTTTTTAAATCGTGTTGTTTCTGTAATTTTTACTGTGATGTTATGAGACATACGCTAAATAAATAAACAGCAAAAGCATTCTCGTCGGTCGTCCCCTGCCATAGCTCATTCACGCCAAATTTCGCCCCATTGACCTAACGGATATGTTTGTCCTACGTCCTACATTCATTTCTGTGGTTATTTCACGCATTGTTGCCTGTCTGTTAGCACTGACAACTCTACGCAAAGAATGCTGCTCTCGGTCGTTAATCGAAGCCCGACAGCCACTTTGTTGTCCGTGGTGATGGTTACTGCCCGGAATTTGGTATTCTCGACATGCTCTTGACACTGTGGATCTCGGAATATTGAATGCCCTAATGGTTTTCGAAAGGAAATGTCCCATGCGTCTAGCTCCAATTAGCATTCCACGTTGAAAGTCTGTTAAATCTCGTCGTGGGTCTAGAATAACGTCGGAAACCGTTTTACATGAATCAGCTGAGCACAAATGACAGTTCTCCAAATGCACTGCCCTTCTATACCTTGCGTACGTGATGCTAGTTCCATCCATACAGATAAATGTAAATAAATGCAGATGAATAGAAAAAAGAATCCCGTAATGTTTGAATACTCCATTAGTAGTGTAGCGCTTGATACAATCACGTCGATTAAATATTTGGGCGTAACATTGCAGAGCGATATGAAGTGGGACAAGCATGTAATGGCAGTTGTGTGGAAGGCGGATAGTCGTCTTCAGTTCATCGGTAGAATTTTGGGAAGATGTGGTTCATCTGTAAAGGAGACCGCTTATAAAACACTAATACAACCTATTCTTGAGTACTGCTCGAGCGTTTGGGATCCCTATGAGGTCGGATTGAGGGAGGACATAGAAGAAATTCAGAGGTGGGCTGCCAGATTTGTTACTGGTAGGTTTGATCATCACGCGAGTGTTACGGAAATGCTTCAGAAACTCGGGTGGGAGTCTCTAGAGGAAAGGAGGCGTTCTTTTCGTGAGTCTCTACTGAGGAAATTTAGAGAACCAGCATTTGAGGCTGACTGCAGTACAATTTTACTGCCGCCAACTTATATTTCGCGGAAAGACCACAAAGATAAGATAAGAGAGATTAGGGCTAGTACAGAGGCATATAGGCGGTCATTTTTCCCTCGTTCTGAGTGGAACAGGGAGAGAGGATGCTAGTTGTGGTACGAGGTACCCTCCACCACGCACCGTATGGTGGATTGCGGAGTATATATGTAGATATAGATGTAGATGTAGATCCGTACACATGCATATCGCTATCCCATTACTTCTGTCCCGGCCGGGATGGAGATTTTCTCTGCCTGGAGACTGGGTGTTTGTATTGTCCTCATCACTTCATCATCATGTCCGCCCCTGGTAGCTGAGTGATCAGCGCGACGGAATGTCATACCTCACGGTCCAGGTTCGATTCCCGACTGGGTGTTGTGTTGTCCTTATCTTCACCATTTCGTCCCTATCGAAGTGGCGACACCCGGCGAACGGTCCACCCGATGGGAGGCCCTAGCCACACGGCATTGCCATTTCCATCATCATTATTCGTGATAGCGGCTAGATTGGACTGTGATAAAAATTGGGCTGAGTAAAAATTTAGACTTCGTACGGGCGCTGATGACCGTGCAGTTGAGCGCCCCACGAACCAAACATCATCATCATTACTTCTGTCCCCTCAGTGTACATTAGTGCCAGCATAATGGACGCACTGTCATCTTCAAATGATTTTTTTTTTAATTTACCCAGCAGCTTTACGCAAGTACTACGTCACTTGTCTTGCAGAGGTTCCCATGTACATCTTCATCTATGTACATACTCCGGAACCCACCATACGGTGCCTGGCGGATGGTATTGTACCACTGCTAGTCATTCCCTTTCCTGTTCCATTCTCAAAAGGAGCGAGGGAAAAACGACAGTCTATACGCCTCCGAACGAGCCCAGACTTCTCTTGCCTTCAGGGTCGAGATGTACACGGCTATTACAAATGATTGAAGCGATTTCATAAATTCACTGTAGCTCCATTCATTGACATATGGTCACGACACACTACAGATACGTAGAAAAACTCATAAAGTTTTGTTCGGCTGAAGCCGCACTTCAGGTTTCTGCCGCCAGAGCGCTCGAGAGCGCAGTGAGACAAAATGGCGACAGGAGCCGAGAACGCGTATGTCGTGCTTGAAATGCACTCACATCAGTCAGTCGTAACAGTGCAACGACACTTCAGGGCGAAGTTCAACAAAGATCCACCGACTGCCAACTCCATTCGGCGATGGTATGCGCAGTTTAAAGCTTCTGGATGCCTCTGTAAGGGGAAATCAACGAACGGGTCGGCCTGCAGTAAGCGAAGAAACTGTTGAACGCGTGCGGGCAAGTTTCACGCGTAGCCCGCGGAAGTCGACGAATAAAGCAAGCGGGGAGCTAAACGTACCACAGCCGACGGTTTGGAAAATCTTACGGAAAAGGCTAAAGCAGAAGCCTTACCGTTTACAATTGCTACAAGCCCTGACACCCGATGACAGAGTCAAACGCTTTGAATTTTCGGCGCGGTTGCAACAGCTCATGGAAGAGGATGTGTTCAGTGCGAAACTTGTTTTCAGTGATGAAGCAACATTTTTTCTTAATGGTGAAGTGAACAGACACAATGTGCGAATCTGGGCGGTAGAGAATCCTCACGCATTCGTGCAGCAAATTCGCAATTCACCAAAAGTTAACGTGTTTTGTGCAATCTCACGGTTTAAAGTTTACGGCCCCTTTTTTTTCTGCGAAAAAAACGTTACAGGACACGTGTATCTGGACATGCTGGAAAATTGGCTCGTGCCACAACTGGAGACCGACAGCGCCGACTTCATCTTTCAACAGGATGGTGCTCCACCGCACTTCCATCGTGATGTTCGGCATTTCTTAAACAGGAGATTGGAAAACCGATGGATCGGTCGTGGTGGAGATCATGATCAGCAATTCATGTCATGGCCTCCACGCTCACCCGACTTAACCCCATGCGATTTCTTTCTGTGGGGTTATGTGAAAGATTCAGTGTTTAAACCTCCTCTACCAAGAAACGTGCCAGAACTGCGAGCTCACATCAACGATGCTTTCGAACTCATTGATGGGGACATGCTGCGCCGAGTGTGGGAGGAACTTGATTATCGGCTTGATGTCTGCCGAATCACTAAAGGGGCAGATATCGAACATTTGTGAATGCCTAAAAGAACTTTTTGTGTTTTTGTATGTGTGTGCAAAGCATAGTGAAAATATCTCAAATAATACAGTTATTGTAGAGCTGTGAAATCGCTTCAATCATTTGTAATAACCCTGTACGTCGGCGGCACGAGAGTCGTTCTGCAGTCAGCCACAAACAGCGGTTCTGTAAACTTCCTCAACAGTGTCTCGCGAAAGAACGTCTTCTACCCTCCAAGGATTGTCATTGGGCATCACCGAGCATTTCCGTAACGCTCCTGTGCTGATCGAACCTACGGGTAACAAAACTACCAAAACGCCTCTGAATAGATTCGATGTCTTCCGTTAATTCGACTGGGTGTGGATCCCACGCTCTAGCACTAGAGCATACTCAATAATGAGTCGCAGTAGTGTGCTATATGCTGTCTCCTTTATAGATGAGCTACAATTTTCTAAAATTCTCGCAATAAACCGAAGTCGGCCATTCGCCCCTCCTACTAACCACATGCTTGTTCCATGTCATATGGTTTTGCAACGCTATGCCTACGTATATATTTAAATCAATGTGACTCAGTCCAACAGTACACTACTAACGCTGCATTCGAAAACTACAGGACTGTTTTTCCTCCTGATCCTCATTTACTTACATTTTTCTCTTCACACCAACTACAAATTTGGTCTAACAATATGGTTCAAATGGCTCTGAGCACTATGCGACTCAACATCTGAGGTCATAAGTCCCCTAGAACTTAGAAATGAAATGGTTCAAATGGCTCTGAGCACTATGGGACTTAACATCTGTGGTCATCAGGCCCCTAGAACTTAGAACTACTTAAACCTAACTAACGTAAGGACAGCACACACATCCATGCCCGAGGCAGGATTCGAACCTGCGACCGTAGCAGTCACGCGGTTCCGGACTGAAGTGCCTAGAACCGCAAGGCCACCGCGGCCGGCAGGTCTAACAATAAATCATCTTGTATTCTCCTACAGTCACTCAACTTACCATACACCATGGCATCATCAGCAAACAACTGCAGATTGCTGCCACCCTGTCTGCTTGATCATTTATGTGTATAGAGAGCAAAGCGGTGCTATCACACTTCCCTGGGGCACTCATGACGACACCCTTGTCTCTGATGAACCCTCGCCGTCCAGGACAACATACGAGGTTCTACTATTTAATATTTCGTCGAGCCACTTACACTTCTGGGTACCTGTTCCGTATGCTCGGATCTTCCTTAACAGTCTCCGGCGGGGCACCTTGTCACACGCTTTCTGGAGCTCTGGAAATGTGGAATTTGCCTGTTGTCCTTCATCCACGGTTCCCAGGAAATTGTGCCGGAAAAGAGCAAGCTCAGTTTCAGACGAGCCATGCTTTTAATATCCGTGCTATATTTTCGATTTAACTTCTCCGAACATCTATGTTACAGTTTAGTATGGCCTATGGACGGGAAAAAATCTTTTATTCTATGGCCAATTTTTTGTAAGATTCTGTGTTACTTCATATTTTTGCCAAATTCGTTGCATTTTTTGCCAAATTTGCTCTTATTTTTGTCTTACAGTCAACGTAATTTTTTGTCAAAATCCGTGTTTTTTATTCGCCGAGTTCGGTGTTGTTTCCTGCCATATTTGGTGGTGTTGTTTCCTGTCAAATTCAGTGGTGGTGTTTCCTGCCTAATTCGGTAGTGTTATTTGCCAAACTCGGTGGTGTTATTTGCCAAATTTGGTGGTGTTATTTGCCAAATTTGTCGTTGTTTCTTGCCAAATTACTTGTTTGTTGCCAAATTACTCGTTCGTTGCCAAATTACTCGTTTGTTGCCAAATTACTCGTTTGTTGCCAAATTCGTCCTTGTTCATTGCCAACTTTGTCTTTGGTTATTGCCGAATTTATCGTCGTTAACCGCCAATTTCTTCGTCGTCAGTTGTCAATTCCGTTTTCGTTTGTAGCCAAATTCGTTTTCGTTTGTTGCCAAATCCCTTGTCGTTTGTTGTCAAATTTGTTGTCAAATTCGTCGCAGTTTACTGCTAAATTCGATGATTTTTACGAAATTTCCCGTTTTTTGAAAAATCGATTGTTTTTTTAATCGGTAACTTTTTTTTACCTAGTTTGGACAAATCTGGTGCTATTTTCGTTATCGCACCGAGTTTCGTACTCAGGAAAAGAAGCGTTATTTTTAAATTATACACGAACTTCATTCAGCATTACGGAGAGTAGGAGGCAAAATGCAATGTTAACACACAATAACTGTCGGTTATTAACGAACAGCCATACTCAAAATTATAACCTTTTCATTTGGAATTACATATTTCGCGATATGTCTTAAAAATCGCCGATTTCGCCCTATTTCGCTAATACCGGAAGATTTCGCGTAATTTTTCACGTTATCGTTTTCGCGAAATTTTCCTGTTCTTCGGTATGTACTATAGTCACCTGTTACGACCCTAGCAACACGTTCTTGTTTCGCTCGTCGCAAAAAAAAAAAACAAGGGGTCGCCACACAGTATACAACGTGTGTTTGTTTACGTGGGCAGTTCTATCAGCGGAGGACAGATTTACCGACACCGGCCGGCAGGGCTGCCAATAGCCCGCGCCTGATTTACGCTGACGGATGGCGTCCAGCGGGGATTGGAGTTGCGGTTGTGGTGGCAGCGGGCCCGTCCCGACACAGAGGGTGGGTGGCGAGGAAGAGGGAAATTTGTGCGACAACCAGCGGCCGGGGGACCGTTGGCAGCCCTGACTGACAGCATCGGCAATATCCGGCGAACGATTGCGCCGCACTTCGCGAACGCCCGGTAGTTAGCCGCGCTTCCCGTCGACGGCGTTGTCATTAGCGACAGACTAATCGGCGCTTCGATTGTTGAATGATTTTATTATGTGCGCAAGATTCAAGAAGGGAACAGTAAGAATGGAAGACTCAAAACGAGGTGGTTTGATGAGAAAGGGTGTAGGCTGCAGTACCAGGAACTTTGAAAATTAAGAGAGCAGACAATAGTCCAAGAAGTGGTGTAGTGAGACAAGCTAAAAGATGGCTTCTGACACGTCTTTTTGAATCTACAATGATCTAGTCAAGTATTAATGCATATCTGAATACATCTGCAATCTCAGAAAAATGAGGTGCATCCAATGACATATCAGTATGTCAATATCTTTAAAACTACAGAAGCTTATGTGTCACAGCAAGTAAACATTTTCGCAATGATCATCTGAATTAACAACTTTTAAATGCTTCATGCGATTTCAACAAACGATATCTCAGATGACAGCATTGCGCTGTAGCTACACTATGTGGTCGGAAGAATCAAGCTAACCAAAGCCTGTGTTTTGTTGGCAGGACACTTAGAACATGTAGCAGATCTAATAATAAAAAAAAAAGGTTCAAATGCCTCTGAGCACTATGCGACTTAAGTTCTGAGGTCATCAGTCGCCTAGAACTTAGAACTAATTAAACCTAACTAACCTAAGGACATCACACACATCCATGCCCGAGGCAGGATTCGAACCTGCGTCCATAGCGGTCACGCGGTTCCACACTGAAGCGCCTAGAACCGCAAGGCCACACCGGCCGGCTCAGAAGTATCCGGACACCCCCAAAAACATACGGTTTTCACATTAGGTGCATTGTGCTGCCACCTACTGGTAGGTACTCCACATCAGCGACCTCAGTAGTCATTAGACATCAGACATCAGAGGGCAGAATGGGGCGCTCTGCGGAACTCACGGACTTCGAACGTGGTCAGGTGATTGGGTGTCACTCGTGTCATACGTCTGTAAACGAGATTTCCACACTCCTAAACATCCCTAATTCCACTGTATCCGATGTGATAGTGAAGTGGAAACGTGAAGGGACACGTACAGCACAAAAGCGGACAGGCCGACCTCGTCTTTTGACTGACAAAGACTGCCGGCAGTTGAAGAGGGTCGTTATGTGTAATAGGCAGACATCTATCCAGATCATCACACAGGAATTCCAAACTGCATCAGGATCCACTGCAAGTACTGTGACAGATAGGCGGGAGGGGAGTTAACTTGGATTTCATGGTCGAGCGGCTGCTCATAAACCACATATCATGCCGGTAGATGCCAAGCGACGCCTCGCTTGGTGCAAGGAGCGTAAACATTGGACGATTGAACAGTGGAAAAACGTTGTGTGGAGTGACGAATCACGGTAAACAATGTGGCGATCCGATGGCAGGGTGTGGGTACGGCGAATGCCCTGTGACCGTCATCTGCAAGTATGTGCAGTGCCAACAGAAAGATTCAGAGGCGGTGCTGTTATGGTGTGGTCGTGTTTCTCGTGAAGGGGGCTTGCACGCATAGTTGTCTTGCGTGGCACTATCACAGCACATTGATGTTTTAAGCACCTTCTTGCTTCCCACCGTTGAGGAGCAATTCGGGGATGGCGGTTGCATATTTCAATACGATCGAGCACCTGTTCATAATGCACACCCTGTGGCGGAGTGGTTGCACGGCAATAACATCCCTGTTATTGACTGGCCTGCACAGAGTCCTGACCTGAATGTCGTGGAACACCTTTGGGATGTTTTGGAACGCCGACTTCGTGCCAGGTCTCACCGACCCACATCGATACCTCTCCTCAGCGCAGCACTCCGTGAAGATTGGGCTGCCATTCCCCAAGAAACCTTCCAGCACCTGATCGTATGCCACCAAGAGTGGATGCTGTCATCAAGGCTAAGGGTGGGCCAACACCATACTGAATTCCAGCATTACCGATGGAGGGCGCCACGAACTTGTAAGTGATTTTCAGCCAGATGTTCGGATACTTTTGATCACATAGTATACGGTTCAAAAATGGCTCTGAGCACTATGGGACTTAACATCGATGGTCATCAGTCCCCGAGAACTTAGAACTACTTAAACCTAACTAACCTAAGGACAGCACACAACACCCAGCCATCACGAGGCAGAGAAAATCCCTGACCCCGCCGGGAATCGAACCCGGGAACCCGGGCGTGGGAAGCGAGAACGCTACCGCACGACCACGAGATGCGGGCATCACATAGTATACGATCCCTGAAAGCTACGTGCCTGTATCTATTTTATTTAGTGATTTACAACGTCTTTCACATCTTCTTCATTACGCGAGTGTTTGTCAGAACATTCCATCTGCCACATTACATGTTGTTGTTGTTGTGGTCTTCAGTCCTGAGACTGGTTTGATGCAGCTCTCCATGCTACTCTATCCTGTGCAAGCTTCTTCATCTCCCAGTACCTACTGCAACCTACATCCTTCTGAATCTGTTTAGTGTATTCATCTCTCGGTCTCCCTCTACGATTTTTACCCTCCACGCTGCACTCCAATACTAAATTGGCGATCCCTTGGTGCCTCAGAACATGTCCTACCAACCGATCCCTTCTTCTAGTCAAGTTGTGCCGCAAACTTCTCTTCTCCCCAATCCTATTCTATACCTCCTCATTAGTTACGTGATCTACCCACCTTATCTTCAGCATTCTTCTGTAGCACCACATTTCGAAAGCTTCTATTCTCTTCTTGTCCAAACTAGTTATCGTCCATGTTTCACTTCCATACATGGCTACACTCCATACAAATACTTTCAGAAACGACTTCCTGACACTTAAATCTATACTCGATGTTAACACATTTCTCTTCTTCAGAAACGATTTCCTTGCCATTGCCAGTCTACATTTTATATCCTCTCGAATTCGACCATCATCAGTTATTTTATTCCCTAAATAGCAAACTCCTTTACTAGTTTAAGTGTCTCATTTCCTAATCTAATTCCCTCAGCATCACCCGATTTAATTTGACTACATTCCATTATCCTCGTTTTGCTTTTGTTGATGTTCATCTTATATCCTCCTTTCAAGACACTGTCCATTCCGTTCAACTGCTCTTCCAAGTCCTTTGCTGTCTCTGACAGAATTACAATGTCATCGGCGAACCTCAACGTTTTTGTTTCTTCTCCATGGATTTTAATACCTACTCCGAATTTTTCTTTTGTTTCCTTTATTGCTTGCTCAATATACAGATTGAATAACATCGGGGAGAGGCTACAACCCTGTCTCACTCCTTTCCCAACCACTGCTTCCCTTTCATGCCCCTCGACTCTTATAACTGCCATCTGATTTCTGTACAGATTGTAAATAGCCTTTCGCTCCCTGTATTTTATACCTGCCACCTTCAGAATTTGAAAGAGAGTATTCCAGTTAACATTGTCAAAAGCTTTCTCTAAGTCTACAAATGCTAGAAACGTAGGTTTGCCTTTTCTTAATCTTTCTTCTAAGATAAGTCGTAAGGTTAGTATTGCCTCACGTGTTCCAATATTTCCACATTACATAGCAAATGGATATGACAGGAATACCTCATATTTTGTCACACTCGTGTATTTATTTAATGAACGGTTTATTGTTTTGCCAGTAACTTTATTCAAATGAGTCCGCAGCTCGTGGTATCGCCGTACCGTTGTCGCTTCCCGCGCACAGGGTCCCGGGTTCGATTCCAGGCGGGGTCAGAGATTTTCCCTGCCTCGAGATGACTGGGTGTTGTGTCGTTTCATCATCATTCATCCCCATTACGGTCGGAGCAAGGCAACGGCAAACCACCTCCGCTAGGACCTTGCCTAGTACAGCGGTGCGCGTCTCCTGCATCGTCCCCTACGCTCCTCGGAGTATGGGACATCAACAACATCATCGTCATTCAAATGTTGATCGCAAGTACTATTGAAAGACCGTGCTGTTTCGAGAGTGACACCACAATTGAAGAGAGAACCACAAGACGCTTCTGTCAAGAAGGCATAAATAACTGTTTAAACAAAATTTTACGATTCGTTGTTATTTCACATGAGTGCTCTTGCACAAAAATACTAATTTATTTGATGAAGTGATGAAAAAAATAAGGATGGCAAAAAATGAAGCATGGGAAAGAACATGTGCCAAGGTGAATAGCAAATTAGGATTTGGGAGAGCAAAAGAAGCATGGTCAGTATCGAAAGGACTTCGACAGGATACAAAAAGCAAAACTAATCTCCAGCGGATAACACAAAAGGAATGGGAAGAGTATTTCCAAAAATTATTAAATGAGGACCGAGAAGAATATCTAGAAGAAGGAACAGGGGAAGATAAAGGACATGAAGATGATGAGATCCAGATTTTAGAAAGTGAAGTACTTCAGGCGTTGAGAACAGGAAAGAATGGTAAATCACCGGGACCAGGCGATCTGGAGTGTCTGAAATATGGTGGTGACAAAATTGTGAAACTGATAACACAGCTC
The DNA here is from genome assembly GCF_021461395.2 of Schistocerca americana. NCBI lineage: Eukaryota > Metazoa > Arthropoda > Insecta > Orthoptera > Acrididae > Schistocerca > Schistocerca americana. The sequence goes on from NC_060129.1 coordinate 119,274,814, forward strand.
TTTAACAAAATGATACATGGAGATTCAATACCCAACGAGATGAAGCTAGGTTACATTAATACAATATTTAAGAAAGGGGATCGCAAAATTTGTTCAAACTATCGAGGAATTTGTGTTACAAACGCATTAATGAGAATTTTTGCGAAAGTAATTAAAAACAAACTGGGAAAAAATTTTAGAACCCAAGAAGAACAATGTGGATTCACGGCTGGGAGATCATGTGTAGACCATATTTTCACATTACGACAGATTTTGGAGAAACATAGGGAAAAATCAAAAAATATAGGATTAATTTTCATAGATCTAGAAAAAGCGTATGACACTGTTCCAAGAAAATTACTTTGGAGAGCACTACATATGGCAAACATAAAACCTTCTTTGATTAAAATAGTACAAGAGATGTATAAAGATAAAATTTGCCAAGTGAAAGTTGGTAATAAACTTACACAGAAATTTAGAACAAGCAAAGGCCTTTTACAGGGCTGTCCCATGTCACCATCATTATTTAAAATCTATATAGATATTAGCCTTAGAACATGGTCTCTTAAATGTAATAGTATGGGATTAGAAATAAGAGATGGAGTTTACCTACATCATTTATTATCTGCTGATGATCAAGTCGTCGTAGCACAAGATGGGGAGGATGCTAACTATATGTGCAATCAACTAGCAGTAGCATACAAAACTTGGGGTTTGAAGATTAATTACCAAAAAACAGAATACTTGACTAATGATCCAGATGAGCTATACATTGAAGGAAAGAAAATCAAAAAGATAAACACTTTCTGTTATTTAGGATCCATTTTAGAAATCGAGGGAAAATCAGAGTCAGAAATCAATAAAAGAATTAGTAGCGGACGGAAGGCCATTGGGATGCTTAACTCAGTCTTATGGAGCAGGAATGTAATGAGCAGAGCTAAAAAATTAATATACAAATCCATATTAGAGAGTGTGGTTCTGTGTGGAACGGAGACCTGGACAATTAACATGAAGCATATTAAAAAATTACAAGCTCTAGAGATGGACTTTTGGAGAAGATCGGCAAGAATCTCCAGGAAAGAAAAGATAAGGAACACCGAAGTAATAAGGAGAATGGAAATAAAAGAAATAATATATGACGTAATGGATAGGAAGAAATTACAGTGGTACGGGCATGTACGACGAATGGAGGAAGCCAGAATACCAAAATTGATACTGGAGTGGGAACAGTAGGGGAGAAGAAGAAGAGGACGACCTGTGACCACCTGGCTCCAAAATGTACAGCACACAATGAGGAGAATTGGCGCAGAGGAAGAGGACACGCAAGATCGAAACACCTGGAGAAATATTTTGAGAGTATAGTTTAAGAACGTTTATTGTTTGTATTGTAATTTCCAAGTAAATTATTATGTTGGAGATAAGCCTCTGTAATGAGCAAAAGCTCAAAAATAATAACAATTTATTTCTGAATAGAGCTTTATTTGTAATCGTTGTACCGGTCTGAGTGCGACCGAATGTCTATAATATTTCTGTTATTTAAATACTGTTGTGATATATTACTCGGGTGCGGTGGAGTGGTTGTATTGAATCATGTCTGTAGAGCTTCAGGATGGTGTATTGTTGGTGAGGACGTCCTTCAGCCAATGGAAAAGCAGTCAATAGTGGAACACTATGGGAGTGAGGTGGAGACTGAGAATTATCGAGTTAAGTGTTAAGGGGCTCCGGAAAGGCTCAAATACATGAAAAGTTCAATTTTTACTTTTTTGCGTTTTCTGAATCTGCAGACTATTACCTTTTAATAGATATATAATTTATTCAATTTCGAAGACTACAACTATTTTAAATTTTTTTTTGAAATGTGTTCTACATGGGCGTGACCCACTGTGGCGCTGTTAAACTGCTGTCAAATGGTGTTATTATTAAAGTCCGTGTTCATCAGGTACATTTTAGTGATGTGAGATAAAGTATGTGTTGTGGCTAACCTGTGATGGTTCAATATAAATATCGCTGGTGTGATTGTCGATTGTTTAGTGTTTATTTACTCTGTCGTTATCTCGAAAATATTCGTAATTAATTCTGTTTCTTGAGTCTCTGTTTTGTTGAAGTATAATAATGAGTAAAAGTAAAGTTATTAGAAATCCTATGAAGGCTTTTAAGAAAAGGAGAAATGTTGGAAAGCCAAAGGTATGTGTTATTACTGTAAACAATAAAGACGATAACCAAGTGAGTGAACCTAACCTCTCAAGTACAACTGCCAATAGAAGTCAAAGTGGGAAAGAAAATACTTCACAGAAGAAGCTTGGTTCAATGAGTGAGAACTATGTATGTTTTATGGGCGAATCGGATGTGAATGAAATATTTGATATGTCGGTTCTCAAAGGAATTTTTTCAAACTGTGTAATATGTATTCATTGTAGTGAAGTTGGTCTGGAACTCTCCATAATAAAGCACGTAGGACTTGCTAGTGAAATACAACTGAAATGTGATAAGTGTTCATACATGACCACCTTTTGGAACAGTGTTGCAGTAACTGCAACTGAAGAAAATGGTAGCAAAATCTACGAACACAACAACGAGCGATGCTTGCTTTAGACAAGGAACGCCTTCGGGCTGCAGACAGGGCTGTAAAGAGTCTAGAAATACAAGCAAGAGTAAACAGGAGGAGGAACAAGAGGAAGCTGGAGGAGGAGTTTGCAGAGGATGAAGATAATCCATCCTATGGACCTGGAATGCACTAAAAAGTTAATCCAATCTTTGTCGCTCGATTCCCAAAACTTTTATTTTCTCATACTAATTACATGTTTTCTAAGGATCTTCCAAACATATTTGTTTCAAACTTTCAGTAAATGTTACACAGTACCTTCTGCATAATTTAACACAGCCTTTTTCCAAAAAAACTGTATATTTTTGAATATATAAATAAAAAATTGCAAAAAAATGTTGTGAATTTTCATTACAATTGAAAAAAAATCATCTTTAATAACTGAACTAAAATTTTGTAAAATCCCTGTGTTAAGTTGTAGCCCATATTCCAATAAATAATCTGTAAAAAGTTCAACTTCCTACCTCAAATACTTTGTGAGGAAAGATGTAATTTATAAGCGTTATTTTAACATTGCAAGTATAGAGCGTTCCGGAGCCCCTTAAGCGAGCAATGGCAGACACTTTCACATGAGTTCTGGGAGGCAGATCTGCCTGTGGTAATGAGTGGTATCCCATTGTGCAGATATTTGGTTCTTGGCAGTGAACGGCCGATACCATGGTCTAACTTCTGAACGGATTTTATAGTTCTAGAGGTCTGAATGTGCTACAGAGTAGGACGGTAACATTTTGTTGCTTGATTTATGGGACTGAGAACGGACAAAGAATATGATGCTATTCTTTGTATTATGTGTGCTAATTTGTGAGTCATGATGTTGCACTCTGAACTGTTCTGAGCTGATAAATATTTCATGTATCTTGATCAAGGAATGGACTTAGTTTTCGCATGTCTTCGATAATAATTTACTCTAGGGATTTTGCTACCGTTCTCATAACGCTACCTATGTAACTTTACTACACTTCATAAGGGTATTTTCCGTGTGAATATCAGTTCAGTATCTTACGACCACACCCTATTTATTTGAGATGCCCTTTGTTAAATAAACATTATTCGACATAATTCTCTGTTGCCTACATGATTTACAGACCTTAGACTAGAACACTTACTACTTTATCTTTTATTTTGCACTGAGTGTTCGTACTGTATGATCCCCGATTGCAATAAGATTTAAAAAAAAAGGTTTTAAAAATTAGAATCAGTAAAAGAATACTGATGACTTTTTGTAGTAGTCAACTACTTCTCACATTCCGAGAAAAACAGCGAATTCTGGGCGGACTTATATTTGGCAATTTAATTTAATATTTTGATTCTATGTAGGAGGGTCGTTCACTAAGTAATGCCCCATGTTCTTTTTTCAAAAGCCAATAATATACATAGACAGACGTCCATGTTGGTGCTTCACATTTGATGTTTGTTCTGCGCCGGCGAAGTTCCGAACCGTTCTGGCAGATGGCAGAGCTGTAGTACAGAGTCAAAATGGCGCCTACATACGACTCACGTTACAAGCAGAGTGCTGTTACTGAATTCTTGTGTGCAGAAAAAAAAACCGTGGTGGTACATGGCTACACTTTCAGAGACCGTGAATAGTTACAATTGAAAGAAAATCAGCCCTTGCTCACTATTTTTAACAAATTAACCTGGTTTCGACACTGCTAGGAGTCTCTTCCTCAGAATTTAAAAGAAAGAATGGTCTGCAGTCTATAACATGGTCACAGAATTATGACTAAAAACGTATTACAGAATATAAGTACTGAATCGTCGTGAAAGACTGACAGTACTTATGTCATTTATAAAATAATAAATATGACAAAAGGGCATTAGTCACGAAGATATTTAAGATAAGGTTGCGAACGTGCACCACGCAAGTAACGAGCGGCCCTTAGCGGCTCGCCATCACAGTTTTCGTTATCTTACACATCTTTGTGACTAATGCCCTTTTGGCATATTTATTATTTTATAAATTGTTGGGTTGGCAGAAGAGCCAACACCGTTTTCCTAGAGGAGGCCGAAATGCACGCGTTTTAGCTCACGCAGGCTGGCGTGAGGAGGGAAGAACTATACCGACGTCCGGTCTGGAACATGACAAGGAATTAGAATTCACAAAGCGGACGTAATTAGTTTGATGCTTAACTTTAATCCATTAATGATGAACGTCGCTCTTGACGGTACATGATTCACAATATTATCTGTTCAGAATACATAGTAATTATAGTAACTGAATATGGCGCCCTGCTAGGTCGTAGCAAATGACGTAGCTGAAGGCTATGCTAAACTGTCGTCTCTGCAAATGAGAGCGTCTGTAGGCAGTGAACCATCGCTAGCAAAGTCGGCTGTCCAACTAGGGCGAGTGCTGGGGAGTCTCTCTAGACTAGACCTGCCTTGTGGCGGCGCTCGGTCTGCAATCACTGATAGTGGCGACACGCGGGTCTGACGTATACTAACGGACCGCGGCCGATTTAAAGGCTACCACCTAGCAAGTGTGGTGTCTGGCGGTGACACCACATAAATGACATAAGTACTGCCAATCTTTCACGACTATTCCGTACTTACACTCTATCATACATTTTTAGGTATAATTCTGTGACCATGTTATAGAATATAGACCATTCCTTGTTTTAAATTCTGAGGAAGACACTCCTAGCAGTGTCGAAATCAGGTTAATTTGTTAAAAATAGTGACCGAGGGCTGATTTTCTTTCAATTGACACACACCCATACCCGAGGGAGGATTTGAACCTCCGGCGGGAGGAGCCGAGCAGTCTGTGACATGGCGCCTCAAACCGCGCGGTGACTCCGCGCAGCTCTATCTCTTTGGGCCGCTTGAAGATTCTCTACGGGGGACACACTTTGAAGATGACGAGAGTGTCAGTCATGCTGTGGAAACATGGTTACGCCTACGGGACGAGAGCTTTTACCAGCAGGGAATACAAGCTCTTCCACAACGTTGGCTTACGGCCGTAGAAAGTGATGGAGACTACGTAGAAAATAGGACATGGGCAAGACATGTTGATGTATATTGTCACCAAATTCTGACTCTTAACAAGAAATATATTCTGAGAAAAAAAATGTAGCGCATTATTTATTGAACGACCGTCGTATCTCGAAACTGAGGAGTCAAAATTTTACAATCTGTTCGATTTCTGCATTTATTACAGGAGTAATAGAAAAATGATCGAAAATTCGTTATTTCGGAAACCTGTCATTTCGAGCGGTTTTAACAATCTGGCGTAAAAAAAAACGATATAACCAAAAACCGATTGTTTCAGCGATAACCTCTATCCTCATCTCACACTAAGCCTGGTGGTGTACTCTAACAGGCAGGATACGATTCGTTACCTGAATTTGCTCGCAAATCGTCTGCAGCTTTCAGTTTTTAGGAACTAGTTAATTCTTAACGAATAGTTTTAATTTATCCATGGTTAAAATATATATCATAGTTATGCTACGGTCGTCATCTTCTGTTTCTCATATTCCTTAATTCCCTCTCGATCCCATCTTCTTCTCGAACACCGCTTGAATTCATCGCATCTTCAGCATTTTGCATTCATCTTCTGGGTTGTCTTACATGTTCTCTTTGCTCACGTGGTGTGTGTTCAAACATTATGTTTAGTCATTGGCCATCATTCATTCTCTGGCGGTAGCCACACCAAATTAATATTTTGCTACATACGACATCGAGAACAGTGCCTTTTTTTCACCCTCTTCCCGTCTTCTGCCATTTCTGACCTGTTCCAATCTGGAGTTGCGACAACTTCTACGTCAAAAATCCATCTCGAGGGACACGAATTTATTTTTCTCTTTGATTAGCTCCCACATTCCCTACGACTATCTTCGTTCTCTTTGTAATTTTGTCACTCTACACTGGGGATAAGTTGGCCACTTACTCCTTTTCCTTCTCCAATCTCATCTACGATGCCTTGCTGCTTCTCCCAACTGCTCTACAAGTGATGCCAAACTATTTAAATGAACAAACAATTTTAATGTTTGTAGTATCCTACATTCGAAACTTGGTCACCTTCACCCACTACCAGGGTACTCCATCTTTTTGTGCCCCGATTAGAATTTTTTCTTGCCGGTTCCTGAACATATAACTGGAATGAGAAGAAATTTATTACAATAATATCGAAATACATTTTACAAATGATTTCGCAATGTAGAAAAAGTTATTCCTCATTCGGTCATATCGAAGAAATGTGTTGTATCGTGTGAACTGAAATTTTCAACTTCATGGTGCAAGCGTTGTTGTGGTCTTCAGTCCGAAGACTGGTTTGATGCAGCTCTCCATGCTACTCTATCCTGTGCAAGCTTCTTGATCTCCGAGTAACTACTGCAACCTACATCAATTCTGAATCAGCTCAGTGTAATCATCTTTCGGTGTCCGCCTCGATGGTCGAGTGATCAGCGCCACAGAATACCATACTAAAGGGCCCGGGTTCGATTCCCGGCTGGGTGTTGTGTTGTCTTCATCATCATCCCATCCCCATCGACACGCAAGTCGCCGAAGTGGCGCCAACTAAAAAGGCTTGCACCAGGCCATCAGGTCTACCCGACGGGAGTCCCTAGCCACACGACATTTCATTTCATCTCTCGGTCTCCCTCTACGATTTTAACCTCCCGCAATTCCCTTCACTGCTAAATTGGTGATCCCATGATGTCTCAGAATATGTCCTACCAACCGATCCCTTCTTCTAGTTAAGTTGTGGTACAAATTTCTTTTCCCCCCCAATTCCTCTCAGTACCTCCTCATTAGTTAGTAATATACCCATCTAATCTTCAGCATGTAGCACCACGTTTAAAAAGCTTCTACTCCGTTCTTGTCGAAACTGTTTATCGTCCATGTTTCACTTCCATACATGGCTACACTCCATACAAATACTTTTAAAAAAGACTTCCTGACACACAAATCTATACTCGATGTTAACAAATCTCTCTTCTTCAGAAACACTTTTCTTGCCACTTCCAGTCTACATTTCATATTCCCTCTACTTCGACCATCACCAGTTATTTCGCAGCCCAAATAGCAGATTTCATCTACCACTTTCACTGTCTCATTTCTTAAGTTAATTCCCTCAGCATCATCTGATTTAATTTGACTGCATTCTGTTACCCTTGTTTTGCTTTTGTTGATGTTCATCTTATATCCTCCTTTCAAGACACTGTCCACTCCTTTCAACTGCTTTTCCAAGTCCTATGCTGTCATCGCCAAACCTCAAAGTTGTTATTTCTTCTCCGTGGACTTTAATTCCAACTCCAAATTTTGATTTTTTTTCCTTTACTACTTCTTGAATGCACAGATTGAATAACGTCGTAGCTCTGAGCACTATGGGACTTAATATCTGAGGTCATCAGTCCCCTAGAACTGAGAACTACTGAAACGTAACCAACCTAAGGACATCACACACATCCATGCCCGAGGCAGGATTCGAACCTGCGACCGTAGTGAAGCGCCTAGAACCGCTCGACGATTCCTTTCGTGCTCCTCGATGCTTACAGCTGCCGTCTGGTTTCTGTACAAATTCTAAATAGCCTTTCGCTGCTTGTATTTTACACCTGCCACCGTCAAAATTTGAAAGAGACTATTCTGGCCAACATTGTCAAAAGCTTTATCTAAGTCTACAAATGCTAGAAACGTACGTTTCCCTTTCCTTAATCTTGTAAAATAAGTCGTAGAGCCAGTATCGTCTCGCGTGTTCCTGCATTACTCCAAAATCCGAACTGATCTTTCCCGACGTCAGATTCTACCAGTTTTTCCATTGTTCTGTAAATAATTAGTGTTAGTATTTTGCAACTATGACTTTTTAAACTAGTATAGTTAGGTAATATTCAAACCTGTGAGCACCTGCTTTGTTTGGAATTCTTCTTCTTCTTCTTCGCGGATGGATCACTTAGGACCACGCGTAATCAACATTTGTTGGCCTTCCTTTTCGCCCAGTATTCCTTCATAAACAACGAATGGGCTAGCTTTCGTTGCGTAGACCATGTATGTCGGTTAGTTTTTCTCTCTTCTTCCTCAAAACCCCGTGTGTTTGTGTTTTTTCTGATTTCATTTCTATCATGTAGATTTGGAGACCCTAATTCTCTCAGGTCTTTTCCCGTCTGTTTGTACCAGTTCGGACTTGTAGTTTTGTTCTTTAAAAATGTATGGATTTTGTGCGTTAACCTGTTTGAGTCCATTGTTTCTAAGTGCCCCATGAATTGGATTCTTCTCATGCGCATTGTGTCTGTTATTTTGGAGATATTTTTATATATTTCTGCATTGGGTTTTGGATAATGTACCACATCTTTAGTTCTTGGTCCTAGGATTTTCCTCGTTATTTTACGTTCTTTCACTTCTAATTCCCCTTTTAGTGTTCTGTGTTGAAGGTTTAGTGTCTCAGATGCGTAGAGAGCTTCGGGTCTAATTACTGTTGTGTAGTGTCGTATTTTGCAGTTCCACGAGAGACTCTTTTTGTTGTAAATGTTTTTTGTTAACTGAAACGCCGTCTCCATTTTCTGGACTCTTGATCTGACAGATTTCTTTTCATCACAATTTTCTGCAATCCATTCACCTAAATATTTAAATTCTTTTACTCGAGAGATGTAGTTATTACCAATTTTGAGATCAGAAGGTGCATCTTTGACGTCAGTCATAAATTTTGTTTCTTCAAATGAAATTTGTAATCCTATATTTGCTGCCTGCTCTTGTAATAATTCTAGCTGTTTCTGTGCATCAGTAATGTCTTGTGCGATCAGTGCCATGTCATCAGCAAATGCTAAACAGTGTAATTCTATGCCCTTATGTCTTGGTCCCAGTCTGTGTGCTGGTGCACCTGCATTTTTCCATTCTCTAACAACTTTTTCAAGAGCACAATTGAAGAGCACTGGGGACAGTACATCCCCTTGTCGTACTCCTGTGTCTATTTCAAATTCTGTGCTCAATTCTCCCATAAATTTTACTTTGGATTTGGTCTCCGTGAGTGTTTCTTTTATGATGTTTGTTGTCTTTTGATCTAGTCCAAATTCTGCTAATACTTCAAAAAGGGATTCTCGGTCTATACTGTCATATGCTTTTTTAAAGTCGACAAACGTCATGACATAACTTTTGTTTGAAGTACTATGTAAATATTTCACTGAGTTTTTCAAGTTAGGGATTTGTTCTACGCAAGATCGACCTTTTCTGAACCCACCTTGGTATTCGCCTAGTTTTGAATCCAGCTGAGGTTCTGCGCGGTTTAGTAGGGCTTTAGACAGAATTTTGTATGTTATTGACAATAAAGAGATTCCACGATAGTTGTTGAGGTCTGTTTTCAAAAATGGTTCAAATGGCTCTGAGCACTATGGGACTCAACTGCTGAGGTCATTAGTCCCCTAGAACTTAGAACTAGTTAAACCTAACTAACCTAAGGACATCACAAACATCCATGCCCGAGGCAGGATTCGAACCTGCGACCGTAGCGGTCTTGCGGTTCCAGACTGCAGCGCCTTTAACCGCACGGCCACTTCGGCCGGCTGAGGTCTGTTTTACTTCCTTTTTTGTACAGAGGATGTATGATTGCAGTATTCCAATCTGTGGGGATTTTGGAATTGTATTTATCATTTTTTGAAATCTGACGTTATTTCCGCTACCAGATGGAATTATCGTGGCTGGCTCTCCGAATACTAGAGGTAGTTCTGACAGGATGACGTCTACTCCTGGAGCCTTGTTTCGACTTAGGTCTTTCAGTACTCTGTCAAATTTTTCTCGCATTATTATATATCCCATGTCATCTTCATAAACATCCTGTTCCATTTATATAATATTGTCCTCAAGTACGTCTCTCTTGTATAGACCCTCTATGTACTCCTTCCACCTTTCTGCTTTCCCTGCTGTGCTTAGAACTGGTTTTGCATCTGAGCTCTTGATATTCATACAGATGGTTCTCCTTTCCCCAAAGGTGTCATTAATTTTCCTGTAGGCGGTATCTGTCTTTCCCCTAGTGATATATTCTTCTAAATCCTTACATTTATCCTCTAGTCATAGCTACCTAGTACAGGAAGCATGGCATCCGAATTTTTGCGGTAATCAGCTTCGGGAATATTGTTGTGACTCAAATTGAAGACTATAGATTCCGAGATTTACTGCTGTCACGCTAGTTATAATCCTCACGACACTACCAACTCCTTCGTTCCTGCACTAATCGTACGTACGTCATAATCGAGGTTTTACGTGTAGCAACGTCGTCCAATGCGATGGAAGAACAGAAACTGATTTCAGTTCCTCTGACCACTGTCTGAAGTATGTGCATTCAGGCGTTGAGATGGTTTTCACAGAGACTGTGCACATGCCAGCATGTAGTCATTTGAGAAGCGGCCTGTATAGCTGCGTTAGACGCGTCTGGTGGCGCTGTTCTCGCCAAGTTGTGACGGAATGTCTGGAAGGGCCGCCGGCGCCGCCCCAGAAGGCGGAAGTTTAGTGGCGGCAGAGCCGGGCTAAGCGCATCCCTGAGACACCGAGCCTCCATAAAGGCGGTCCGCGCCACATCTTAGGAGCGCGCCCCGGGCTGCGATGGCCGCCACAGGAGAGATTACTGCCGAGATACGACCTCGGCCGCGCCACGCGCTGAGTGCAGTTGTGGCCCGGGGAACGCCGAAGGGGAGAGAAATGACTCCGTGTGGAGGCGGCAGTCCATAGCAGACAGGGCGCTGCGCAGTCGAGGCTGCGGAGGTCAGCAGTTGGGATGGAGGGCCGGAGGGAGAAACAGTAAGACACAGAGTGTGAGAGGAAGAGGGACTGTAAGAAACAGAGAGCAAATGCGATAAATAGAGAGGGAATAAAACAAACTGGGAGAGTATCAAGGAAACATAAAGAAATAGAAAGAGGATAAGTGGAACAGTGAGAGGATAAAAGAAAGAGAATGAGAGAAAAAGAATAATACGAGGATGAAAAAAACAGGAACAGAATGAAAGAAGCAGAAAGAATATGAAACACACAGTAAGAGAATGAGAGACAGGGAATGAAACAACAGTAATATGAATGAAACAAACAGAAACAGAAAGGAAATAAAACAAACAAAAACAGAATGAAAGAAACAGGAAGAAAATAAAAGAAACAGAATGAAAACAACAGAAACAGAATGAAAACAACAGAAACAGAATGAAAACAACAGAAACAGAATGAAAGAAACAGGAACAGAATGAAAGAAATGAGAGACACAGGAAGAGAATGAAAAAAACCCCAACAGAATAAGAAAACAGTAAGAGAGAAAAGAAACACAAGAGAATGAAGGAAACAGAAAGAAAATGTAAACAGTACGAGAATGACATAAAGATAATGAAAGAAACAGAAAGAGACAGAAATGAACACAAGCAGAATGAAAGAAACAGAACGAGAATAAAACAAACAGTAACAGAATGAAAGAAACACACACAGAATGAAAGAAAAAGACCCCGGATGAAACAGAAACAGAATGAAGGAAACAGATAAAGAATGAAAAAAAAAACTGTAAGAGAATGAAAAAAAAACAGTACGAGAATGAGAGAAACAGAAAGAGCATGAAGGAAACAGAAAGAAAATGTAAACAGTAAGAGAATGAGAGAAAGAGAATGAAAGAAACAGAAACAGAATGTAAGAAACAGACACAGAATGAAAGAAACAACCGAGCTAGGTGGTGCAGTGGTTAGAAACTGGACTCGCATTCGGGAGGACGACGGTTCAATCCCACGTCCTGCCATCCTGGTTTGGGTTTTCCATGATTTCCCTAAATCACTCCAGGCAAATGCCGGGATGGTTCCTCTGAAAGGGCACGGTCGACGTCCTTCCCCGTCCTTCCCTAATCCGGTGAGACCGATGACCATGCTGTTTGGTCTCCTTCCCCAAAACAACCAACCAACCAATGAAAGAAACAGAAATAGAGTCAAGAAACACTAAGAGAATGAAAAAACAATAAGCGAATGAGAGAAACAGGAAAAGAATGAAGGAAGCAGAAATAAAATGAAACAAACAGCAAGAGATGAGAGACAGAGAATGAAAGAAACAGAAAGAGACAGAAACAAACAAAAACAGAATACCTCTCTTCAGGTATTACGAAAAGTTGCTTGTTACAGTACCATCTTTGCCAGGGCCTTCCTCTATCTTTTTTTCCTTGGCTCTTTTAATTTCTAGCATTAAGGGGAATCTCTCCCTCTCCATTCTTTCTGTGTTCGTTCTATTTTCTTCCTTGATCTATAATTTTATAACGTAAGCTAAAACTGTCTAGTTCTTCCCTAATACGTTGATTTGTTACTCTGTCTTCTATAGTGAAACCCCTAACTCTTTTCAGGAATTTCTTCTATTGTATCTGAATACAGCTTTCTTGATTTTTGGTCATCAGGTCTCGCTTATACACAGCATTGCGGGGACTGCAACAGTTTTGAGTATGTTTTCTAATTTTTCCGCCTCGCTGCAGAAAAACACTACCCCATGGATACGCACTGCCGATTTGCTATTGCCTTCCAATCACTATCGGGAGACTGCCCACCAATCACTTACCAGAGTGGCACAGGCAACAGAAAGCCGACACGCTACCTTCTACCAATCACCTACTAGAGTTACCTTCCAATCAGCCATCAGCGTGGCACAAGCGACAGGGCATCAAAATGCCACCGCCTCCAAACCCTCCTACTCAAATTATCCAATGATATCTCAGATATGTGACGTCAGTAGTCACTGATAATGACAGTATATAAAAGAAGTCATTTACCAGCACACACAATTGAACCACCCTGAATAGCACCGCAGCAATTTGGTCGAAACGTCAGCAGTAAAGTTGTTTTAGTAATTTACAATGACGCGGCACCAGAACCAAAATTATTTCATACAAAATTTCCCAGTTTTGTATTTAAGGTTTCTGTCAACGGTTTCACGTATCTGGCTGAGTTTACTAACTTAATTTCTATATATCTGTTGTAGCCATGTGTCTCCTCGCATCCTAAACAACTGAAGTACTTTACTTGACCTAATATGAGGTGTTCAAAAAGTCTCTCCGCAGTGCCGTATGGTCGTTAGCCGCGCGTGCCGTATGACTGTTCGCCTGCCTGGGTTACTTCCCTTCAAGTGGACTCTCCCAACATTACACTGTTTCGTTTATCTCAGCCAGCGTCAGTAGTATCGTTGGTGTATGTCGTTACGTGTTGACGTGAACTTTTAAGCTTAGTTCCTTTGTTCGTTTGTTACGTTTTTGCCACTACTAAATTCTAACCATTGAAGAACGTGTGTTTTTAGTCGAACAAGTGTTCAAAGCTGGCTGTAAATTCACTGTTTCAGTTCGTCAAACATTAGACTCACTTTTGCCAGAGACAACACTCCCACACGGCGATACTGTGCGAGGTTTGATTAACACATTTCTAAGTACGGGTTCAGTGACAGATGCACCGAGAAGTGGTCGTCCTAGCGCTTTGTCTGAGGATAAACTACTCGACATTTCCGATAAAATGTCCTCGAGTCCGAACAAGTCAGGAAATCGATGTTAGTGTCGGAACGGCCCACACAGCTGTAAGGAAAAAATTAGAACTTTTCCCATACAAAGTGACAGTCGTGCAAGAACTCAAAAATACTGATCATGGCAAGAGGCTGCATTATAGTCAATGGTTCAAAAATTTCGTTCAACGAAATCGAAGGGATATTCTTAATGAAACGTTTTTCACTGATGACGCGTGGTTTCATTTATCCGGGTACATGAACTCGCAAAATTCTCGTATGTGGAGTACTGCAAATCCATTTTCTATTCATGAGGAACCACTTCATTCTGTGAAAATAGGAGTTTGGATTGCAGTTTCTAGACATCGGATTGTGGGTGTCATATTTTTCAACGAAACAATAAACGCACAACGATACTGCAGTGATATTCTGTACCCATTCGTAGGAGAACTTGTGTTGAGTGAAATACTGAACGGTTATTTTCAACAAGATGGTGCAACCCCGCATACAGCTCGCGTTTGCCGGCCGCGGTGGTCTAGCGGTTCTAGGCGCTACAGTATGGAACCGCGCGACCGCTACGGTCGCAGGTTCGAATCCTGCCTCGGGCATGGATGTGTGTGATGTCCTTAGGTTAGTTAGGTTTAAGTAGTTCTAAGTTCTAGGGGACTGATGACCACAGATGTTAAGTCCCGTAGTGCTCAGAACCATTTGAACAGCTCGCGTTTCAATGGCACTGCTTGCTGATGTTTTTGGCGATCGCATAATTTCCACGATCGCCTGACCTAACACCACCTGAGTTCTGCGGTGCAGCGAAAGCAACTGTGTATAGAAACCGTCCAAAATCCATCGATGAATTGAAAACTGCAATATCCACTTTCACTGCTTCTGTTACAGAAGAAATGTTACAGCTTGTGTTTGGAAAGCCGGCCGGAGTGGCCGAGCGGTTCTACAATCTGGAACCGCGTGACCGCTACGGTCGCAGGTTCGAATCCTGCCTCGGGCATGGATGTGTGTGATGTCCTTAGGTTAGTTAGGTTTGAGTAGTTCTAAGTTCTAGGGGACTGATGACCTCAGATGTTAAGTCCCATAGTGCACAGAGCCATTTCAACAATTTGTTTGTGTTTGGAAAAATGATTAGACGAATTGTATTGTGTATTCAACAACAGGGGAGGGGGACACTTTCAACATTTAATGTGAAAAATTTGTAAGTAAAAATGAATATTCGATAAATTAATAACTTGTATTTCACTGAGTTTCATTTCGGTACATTCACTGCGGCATACGGCATGTGCGGCTAACAATCATACGGCACTGCGGAGAGGCTTTTTGAACACCCCGTATCTTCTGATCTATCACTAGTTTGGTTCTAAAATGTTCTTTCACCGCAAAGACCGTTTTCTTAGTTATTTTCCATGACAAACTTCGCACTGTTTCAGTAAGTAAATTCCTTTCGGAAGGTCCTCTTATTCATATGCTAGGCTCACTGCGTCGTCAGGTCACAAAAGTCGTGGGATATCTCCTAATATTGTGTCGGAAGTCCTGCACGGTATAGTGCAGCATCTCGACGTGCTGTGGACTCAACAGATCGTTGGAAGTCCCTTGCAGGAATATTGAGCCATGCTGTCTCTATAGCCGTCAATAATTGCGAAAGTGTTGCCGGTGCACGATTTTGTGCACGAACTGACCTGTAGAGTATGTCCCATAAATGTTGGATGGGATTCATGCCCAGTATGCTCTTCCAACCAGTCGCGAACAATTGTGGTCCAGTAAATTCCATCGCGGTTTGCGAATGTGAGGTCCATGAATGGCTGCAAATAGTCTCCTAGTAGCCGAGCGTAATCATTTCCAATCAGTCGGTTCAGTTTGTAACGGAACCTACAGGGCTATTACAAATGATTGAAGCGATTTCATAAATTCACTGTAGCTCCATTCATTGACATATGGTCACGACACACTACAGATACGTAGAAAAACTCATAAAGTTTTGTTCGGCTGAAGCCGCACTTCAGGTTTCTGCCGCCAGAGCGCTCGAGAGCGCAGTGAGACAAAATGGCGACAGGAGCCGAGAAAGCGTATGTCGTGCTTGAAATGCACTCACATCAGTCAATGATAACAGTGCAACGACACTTCAGGACGAAGTTCAACAAAGATCCACCAACTGCTAACTCCATTCGGCGATGCTATGCGCAGTTTAAAGCTTCTGGATGCCTCGGTAAGCGGAAATCAACGGGTCGGCCTGCAGTGAGCGAAGAAACGGTTGAACGCGTGCGGGCAAGTTTCACGCGTAGCCCGCGGAAGTCGACGAATAAAGCAAGCAGGGAGCTAAACGCACCACAGCCGACGGTTTGGAAAATCTTCCGGAAAAGGCTAAAGCAGAAGCCTTACCGTTTACAATTGCTACAAGCCCTGACACCCGATGACAAACTCAAACGCTTTGAATTTTCAGCGCGGTTGCAACAGCTCATGGAAGAGGATGCGTTCAGTGCGAAACTTGTTTTCAGTGATGAAGCAACATTTTTTCTTAATGGTGAAGTGAACAGACACAATGTGCGAATCTGGGCGGTAGAGAATCCTCACGCATTCGTGCAGCAAATTCGCAATTCACCAAAACGTATTTTGTGCAATCTCATGGTCCCTTTTTCTTTTGCGAAAAAAACGTTCCAGGACACGTGTATCTGGACATGCTGGAAAATTGGCTCATGCCACAACTGGAGACCGACAGCGCCGACTTCATCTTTCAACAGGATGGTGCTCCACCGCACTTCCATCATGATGTTCGGCATTTCTTAAACAGGAGATTGGAAAACCAATGGATCGGTCGTGGTGGAGATCATGATCAGCAATTCATGTCATGGCCTCCACGCTCTCCTGACTTAACCCCATGCGATTTCTTTCTGTCAGGTTATGTGAAAGATTCAGTGTTTAAACCTCCTCTACCAAGAAACGTGCCAGAACTGCGAGCTCGCATCAACGATGCTTTCCAACTCATTGATGGGGACATCCTGCGCCGAGTGTGGGAGGAACTTGATTATCGGCTTGATGTCTGCCGAATCACTAAAGGGGCACATATCGAACATTTGTGAATGCCTAAAAAACTTTTTGAGTTTTTGTATGTGTGTGCAAAGCATTGTGGAAATATCTCAAATAATAAAGTTATTGTAGAGCTGTGAAATCGCTTCAGTCATTTGTAATAACCCTGTATTAAAGGCTTTACTTTACCGAAGTATTCGATACCCTCCAAATTCAACCAGTTTAACGAGTATTTGTGATTACAGAATAGTTATTGTGTATGTTAACAATGATTCCATAACATGTCTCCATAAACAGTCAACCCATTAAATTATACTGAATAACTGACCCACACAGAAGTTAATATCACTTGATCACTGATACACCAAATATCATGTAAAAACACCAAGTTCACATTAAATAATTAATATGAAGTACGAAAAATAGTGGCCAACTTACCTATTTTGGATCTTGTTAAAAAAAATCACCCAGTGAAACCTATTTGTTCACTAGGACCGTTTTCACTCAGTATTCACGTAAACACTCCTATTTTAGACGAAAACCCATGTAATTCTTAATAATTCATGTTATTTACTTATTTATACAAATTAGAGAAGTCAATTGACAAACTTCTAAAAACGACCTTTGTAACAAAGAATTATTCTGCCAAGTCAACAAATCTGTCTGTCATTTTAATAACCTGCTGAATTATGTTACTCGATATAAGTTAATAACTTTTCTGCACATATTACGATAACAGATGTACATGTGACTTATAAAGTACATCTCTTTTTAATAGTTCTTTGACAAGGTTATAAATACAAGCTTTGACAAGGTTATAAATACAAGCAGCAAGAAGGGTCGGGAGCAGAGTCTGAATGTCACTTTTGTAAAGTGTATGTGTGTTATAATAGGTTTGTTTATAAATAAATAATTCTTCTGCTACCAGTCACGACTTTTTTATTTTTTTTTTATTTTACTGTTCGCACGACGCGTTTCCAGAAATAATTCCCATTTTCATGTGCGTTTTTTTGGTGAAGAGAAAATATTAAATGAAAAACTTGAAAGTGAATCAGTGAATTTCTTCAGATGTTTCGATAATATACTTAAATAATAATAGTAAAACATAGAAATAAGCAGAATTGTAAAATCAATATAAGTAATTCATGAGCCAAATTGTTAAGATAAATAACCTCTGTACAAAAGCATATCATAATCCGTGGAACACCTATAATGTTATCTCTGTGAACTACCTGTAAGATCTCTGTAACTGTTTTGTTTATATTAGATATTTTCGATGTGTAAAGTGTGCAACAAGTTGTGTGTGATGTTAAGTGTGTGTGAGACCCTACACAAATAGACCATTAGAAAACTGTAAGTACAAATTGTTCTAAATTTTAGCCACTAACCTCACAAAAAGAATTGATACCCAACTAAAAATCGCGTTTCTTATGTATTACAGTAAAAGTCAACAAAATGAAGCAGACTCACACACACTGACAACATCAAAAGAAACGGCTTAATACACACAAAAAAAAAACGCACTTGAAAATGGGAATTACTTCTGGAAACGCGTCGTGCGAATAGCAAAATAAAGAAAAAATCGTGACTGGTAGCAGAAGATTTATTTATTTATAAACAAACCTATTGTGTCTACAGTCGCAGGCTTTCAAAAACCATTTATCATGGATCAAATCAGATGTATGTGTGTTATTGTTCGAGGTGGATAAACATTGCAAAGAACATGTAAAAGAAGCGCTACTTTGTGTTGTGTCATTGTCTTTGGTGGACAGTGTAATTAAGATGGCCACCAGAGTAATGAATATTTGAAGTTTAAATATTTGTTGGTTTCGCTCATTATTTATCATCAAAAGCACATCAAAAACACGGGAATCTAACATCAAGTGCTAACAAGCTCCGTAAAAAACACGGGAACCTAACATCAAGTGCTAACAAGCTCAGTAAAAAAACACGGGAACCTAACATCAAGTGCTAAGAAGCTCCGTAAACGGGAGTGAAATGGTGTGATTATACCAATATCTACGACTAGGCGACCATTACAAGTTGGACCTAAACCAATCCATGTAAACACAGCCGACATCATTGTGGAGCCGCCACCGGCTTGCACAGTGACTTGTTGACGACTTGGGTCCTTGGCTTCGTAGGATCCGTACCACACTCGAACCCACCATCGGCTCTTATCAAATCGGGACTCATCTGACTAAGGCCACAGCTTTCCTGTCGCCTAGGGTCCAACCGATACGGTCACGAGCGCAACAAAGGCGCTGCAGGCGAAGCCGTGCTGTTAGTAAAGACACACACTTCGCACGTCTGCTGCCACAGCCCATTAACGCCAAATTTCGCCGCACTGTCCTACCAGATACGTTCGTCGCACGTCCCATATTGATTTCCGCGCGGTTATTTCACACAGTGTTGCTTGTCTGGTAGCACTGACAACTCTACGCTGCCCTCGGTCGTTAAGTGAAGGCCGTCGGCCACTGCCTAGTCCGTAGTGAGAGGTAATGCCCGAAAGTTGGTACTCTAGGTACACGCTTGACACTATGCATGTCGGAATACTGAATTCCCTAATGGTTTCCGAGATGCAATGTCCCGTTCCGCATTCAAAGTCTGTTAACTGCTATCGTGCTGCCATAATCATGTCAGACACCTTTTCAAATGAATCACCTGAGTACAAATGATACCTCCACCAATGCACTACCTATTTATACCTTGTCTACGAGATACTACCGCCATCTGTATATGTGCTTATCGCTATCCCATGATTTTTGTCACCTCGGTGCAAATTATTTAAAAGAGGTCTCCTGTCTGTGTTCTAAATTTCTGGAGTTAGCAAAGGCTCTCACTTCGGATGTCTGCTGCCATAGCACATTAACGCCAAATTTCGCCGCACTGTCCTACCAGATACGTTCGTCGCACGTCCCATATTGATTTCCGCGCGGTTATTTCACACAGTGTTGCTTGTCTGATAGCACTGACAACTCTATGCTGCTCTCGGTCGTTAAGTGAAGGCCGTGGGCCACTGCGTTGTCCGTGGTGGGAGGTAATGCCTGAAAGTTGGTACTGTAGGTACACACTTGACAATATGCATCTCGGAATACCGAATTTCCCTAATGGTTTCCGAGATGCAATGTCCTGTTCTGCATTCAAACTCTGTTAACTGCTATCGTGCTGCCATAATCATGCTGGACACCTTTTCAAATGAATCACCTGAGTAGAAATGACAGCTCCACCAATGCACTACCTTTTTATACCTTGTCTACGAGATACTACCGCCATCTGTATATGTGCTTATCGCTATCCCATGATTTTTGTCACCTCGGTGTAAATTATTTAAAAGAGGACTCCTGTCTGTGTTCTAAATTTCTGGCGTTCTGTTTTCGATATTTGCATTATTTCAAGTGTGTAAATGTTGCACAAATTTGGGAAGATGCACCAGGCTTGCCGTTCTCCTTCGTTTTTTGGTGTTTCATTGGCCATTTTTCCATTGACATCTGGAATGACAGTCGCATTCTTATAGGAACTTTTTATCTCATTTATGAAATGTTTCGGATATCGTCAATTCTTAATATATGCCAATGTTTTTCTATATTGACACTGTCAGAAACTGTTTTAAATGGTTCAAATGGCTCTGAGCACTATGGGACTTGACATCTGAGGTCATCAGTCCCCTAGAACTGAGAACTACTTAAAGCTACCTAACCCAAGGACATTGCACACATCCATGCCCGAGGCAGCATTCGAACCTGCGACCGTAGCGGTCGTGCGGTGCCAGACTGAAGCGCCTAGAACCGCTCGGCCACCGCGGGCGGCGAAACTTTTTTAAAATCAGTAAAACCAATGTATGTTTCTTTGTTCTCTACGTTTTTGTATTATCTGCTGTAAAATATAAACTGCATCTATCGTACAACGCCCTTTCCTAAAACCCACTGGTTCCTCATGCAGCGCGACTTTCTTTATACTTTTAAGTCGTGTTTCAAAACACAGCATGTAGGTTGTGTGCTGAGTCCACTACACTTATTCCTCAGTAGGTAAGACATTTATCTCCTTTTTTTAAAAAATTGTTTTCACTCCTACAATCTTCCTGTTCTTGGAGATACTCCTGGTCTTCCAGTATTCGTTTAAGAGATGTAGGAGTCGTAGATGGAGCGTAATTCCTCCTTATTTTAGCTATTCAGCGTTAATACCATCTGTCCCTGCCATGTTTCTGTTTTTAAGTGATGTTAAGGCAGATATATTTCATCCCATCCCTTGACATCTCTTGATTAAATCTCTTCTGCTGTATCACGCTAGCTTGATCCTCTGCAATAATTTATCCATTGTTTTTTTTTCTCAATATTGTTTACTCGTATCTTTTTTTCCGTTGTGTCTAATGTTTTCAAAATCTTATTGCCATTTGCTGTCTCCCGTGAGCTTCATCCTAGAAATTAGAAATAAATCTATTCCAATGTCCCTAGTGTGCTTTTCTTACTACACATTTAGCGACATTCCTTCTCTCCTACAGTGTTCTCAGCTATGTGTTTGTTTAATTATTTTATACATGCATCCTGTTTTTCTTTAACAGCTTTTCGTTTTCTTACTTTTTTTCCTTTTTACCAAGAGCTTCTCCTGCTATTCTGTGCGCAAAACGCTTTAGATTTCACCATTCTTCTTCTGTATTCAGTTTGCAAGTTTCCTTGCTGTCTATTTAATCTGCTTTGGCAATAATGTTCGATAATGTCCTCATTAAATGAGTATACTTTATGAATGCTTTGATCTTCTTAGTTAAATATATGTTTGATCATTTTCTGCTATTCTGTAAAAGATCTACTCTGGACATTACTAAAAATGATCTGATGCTACATGTTGTCCTCTATATAAACTCTCGTATCCCGTACTTCATCTACTAGCTTAATGTTTTCCAGCTGTAGTCAGTTATTCATCTAAGACATCTGTTGGTTCTTGTTTGCTAATGTGTATATCTTTTCTTAAAAAGAGAATTTGTTGTTTTTATAATGTTGTGGGTAGCAAAAGCTTTTAGTATTTTTCCACTTTCATTACAACCGGTTCTCCAAAACGCCCTATACAATTCTTTGATCTGAAACAATCCATACGCATGCTTGTGTTGTTTTATTATCAAGTAGGAAGCAATCCATCATTCCTAGGTACAAGCAGACCTAAGCAGAATTCATCGAAAGAGAGCAATTGTTGTACGGGGGACTAGAATATAATCCTGTTGACCAGATTTTGGGATTAAGATGTGTCGAACTCATTGGATTTGTAATGCTAACGGCAATTGTACGCAGTATTAAGTGCCTAATCCTACTACTTTGCCCAAGCCGTGTTGGTATAATTTTTTCAGCAATTATATTCCGGAAATGCTACTGACGGCAAGTCAGTACAAGAGTTTTTACAGAACTCCGGAATAGAGGCAGTTGTTACAGAGGAGAAGAACAGAGGTTTAACGTTAGAAATTTCGAATGACGAGGTTTTTGATATACTCAAATCTTCACCTTCACGGAAGTCTCCCGGCCCAGACGGCCTGTCTGTGGAGTTTTATAGGACCTTTTGGCACCTAATAGGTTCCCAATTCACGGAAGTAGTTAATGACGTCTTGAGGGGAGAGGAAATTCCTGCTGCTTTCAAGGAAAGTGTAACTGTACTACTTCCAAAGGGAAGGAGTACGGACACGAAAGATATTACTGAAATGAGGCCGATCAGTTTAAAAAATCTACTTTAACCGATCCGAGGCAGCGATGTTGTTGACCATACACCTCGAATTTCTTACGCGAAATGTAGATTCCTCCTTTTTATAAGTTATTTTCGAAGATACAAGAAATCGGCAATACACACGTTTTCACGTCGCTAAAGTATCGTTACTTCTTGTGGAAATCCCGTATAGGTCTATGGCGTGAACGGTGCTAGATGCTTTGCGCCTTACGTTGCCCGGTATGCAACACGCACAACGCAACTGCTGTGCACGAAATCGAAATCGACAGGCGGAGCCTAACGTGCTATTGACAAGAGTCGAAATTATGACATGTTAATCAGACATAATAACGTATCTTCTTAAGGAGGTCGACCACCACTGGTGAATGGCGGAGCGTGCCTTGTACCACTGCAAATCATTCCGTTTCCTGTTCTATACGCAAATGGAGCAAGGGAAAAACTATCTATGTGTCTCTGTAGGAACCCTGATTTTTGTTAAGCCTCATTTGCATCGAAGCGAACGCAAGCATAATGCTTGTTGATCGAATCTCTTCTTGTTGTTGCGGTCTTCAGCCCAAAGACTGGTTTGGTGGAGCTCTCCATGCTACTCTGTCCTGTACAAGCCTCTTCATCTCCGAGTAACTACTGCAACATACATGCTTCTGAATCTGCTTGCTGTATTCATTTCTTGGTCTCCCTCTACTACACTCCTGGAAATTGAAATAAGAACACCGTGAATTCATTGTCCCAGGAAGGGGAAACTTTATTGACACATTCCTGGGGTCAGATACATCACATGATCACACTGACAGAACCACAGGCACATAGACACAGGCAACAGAGCATGCACAATGTCGGCACTAGTACAGTCTATATCCACCTTTCGCAGCAATGCAGGCTGTTATTCTCCCATGGAGACGATCGTAGAGATGCTGGATGTAGTCCTGTGGAACGGCTTGCCATGCCATTTCCACCTGGCGCCTCAGTTGGACCAGCGTTCGTGCTCGACGTGCAGACCGCGTGAGACGACGCTTCATCCAGTCCCAAACATGCTCAATGGGGGACAGATCCGGAGATCTTGCTGGCCAGGGTAGTTGACTTACACCTTCTAGAGCACGTTGGGTGGCACAGGATACATGCGGACGTGCATTGTCCTGTTGGAACAGCAAGTTCCTTTGCCGGTCTAGGAATGGTAGAACGATGGGTTCGATGACGGTTTGGATGTACCGTGCACTATTCAGTGTCCCCTCGACGATCACCAGTGGTGTACGGCCAGTGTAGGAGATCGCTCCCCACACCATGATGCCGGGTGTTGGCCCTGTGTGCCTCGGTCGTATGCAGTCCTGATTGTGGCGCTCACCTGCACGGCGCCAAACACGCATACGACCATCATTGGCACCAAGGCAGAAGCGACTCTCATCGCTGAAGACGACACGTCTCCATTCGTCCCTCCATTCACGCCTGTCGCGACACCACTGGAGGCGGGCTGCACGATGTTGGGGCGTGAGCGGAAGACGGCCTCACGGTGTGCGGGACCGTAGCCCCACTTCATGGAGACGGTTGTGAATAGTCCTCGCCGATACCCCAGGAGCAACAGTGTCCCTAATTTGTTGGGAAGTGGCGGTGCGGTCCCCTACGGCACTGTGTAGGATCCTACGGTCTTGGCGTGCATCCGTGCGTCGCTGCGGTCCGGTCCCAGGTCGACGGGCACGTGCACCTTCCGCCGACCACTGGCGACAACATCGATGTACTGTGGAGACCTCACGCCCCACGTGTTGAGCAATTCGGCGGTACGTCCACCCGGCCTCCCGCATGCCCACTATACGCCCTCGCTCAAAGTCCGTCAACTGCACATACGGTTCACGTCCACGCTGTCGCGGCATGCTACCAGTGTTAAAGACTGCGATGGAGCTCCGTATGCCACGGCAAACTGGCTGACACTGACGGCGGCGGTGCACAAATGCTGCGCAGCTAGCGCCATTCGACGGCCAACACCGCGGTTCCTGGTGTGTCCACTGTGCCGTGCGTGTGATCATTGCTTGTACAGCCCTCTCGCAGTGTCCGGAGGAAGTATGGTGGGTCTGACACACCGGTGTCAATGTGTTCTTTTTTCCATTTCCAGGAGTGTATTTTCATCTCCCCAACCATACCTCTAATGCTGAATTGGTGATCCCTTGGTGTCCCAGGATGTGCCTTATCAACCGATTCCTTCTTTCGATCACGTTGTGCCACAAATTTCTCTTCTCCCCAGTTTTATACAGAACCTCCTCATTTGATACATGATCTGCCCATCTAATCTTCAACATTCTTATGTAGCACGACATTTCGAAAGCTTATATTATTGTTTTGACTAACCTGTTTGCCGCCCGTGTTTCACTTACATACAGTGAAGAGCCAAAGAAAATGGTACACTTCGCTAATATCGTGTAGCACCCCCGCGAGCACGCAGAAGTGTCAGAACAAGACGTGCTCAGATATCCGCCGTCGTTTACAATGTCACCAACTCTAGTATGGAAATATTTTTACGAAGTGTCTTAACAGTGAATTTACAGAACCTTATTTGCTTTAAAATATTAAAGATCTGTCTGCCATTTCTACGAAACAATAAAAGAAGAAGTAAATTATGGTAACAGTAATAAAATAAATACGTAACAACTATTCATTCATGATGCACAGTAAAAACAGGAAGTAGCTAATTTGCTACATGTGTCTACATAAAACGTCTTCACCTGCTTGTAGCCCATGAAAACGGACAAATTAACACGCACAACTGACTTCTTCTACCTAGTTTTCACCCTATACCGCTGACTATTCTTAATGTACAAATAGTGGCATGATGCCCAATTATAACACGAGTTTTGCGCAGTGTTTTAAAAGATTAGAGTCAGTCGGAGAATACTGGCGATTTATTTTAAAATATTCAACCCCTTATCACTCTTCTTTGCTCAATTTCTACGTTTATTACGAGAAATAATAGGAACAAACGACAATTTCTTGCTCCAGAAACTAGTTATTTTGAACGGTTTTAACAGTCAGGTTAAAGTGGCGTGGAAAAAAATTATATAACCGAAAACCGGTTGTTCAAGCGATAACCGCCATCTCTAGGATAGGATGTGCAGGAGGGGAGCAGAATTAGAGCGACGTGCGCAGATGGAAGCTACAACATGGCTTCCACGGCAACTTAATTGGGGAAGCCACACAACCTGTGTGTACGTTGCTGTCTGCAGAATTAGCCGTTTATATACGGCGCTTGGATGGATGCTTCTGCCAAAATACAGCGTCTATTCCTGGTCGTGGGGGATCATATCCGTAAAGAGCCGCTGCACAGTTCTGTGACGTACCCTGTCGATCCAAAACGTTTCGAGACTGGGTTAATAAAACACAAAGAAAAGTTAAGTTTCAAAAGTGCGTGTATACAATGTTATAGGCCATTTTCTTGTTTTTGGCTGTCTTAGTACGTAGAGCCAACGCCCTTGCTGCGGCGGTAACACCGATTCCCATCAGATCAGCGAAGTTAAGCTCTGTCGGGCTTGGCTAGCACTTGGATGGGTGACCATCCGGTCTGCCGAGCGCTCTTGGCAAGCGGGGTGCACTCAGCCCTTGTGAGGCAAACTGAGGAGCTACTTGATTGGGAAGTAGCGGCTCCGGTCTCGGAAAGTGACATACGGCCGGGAGAGCGGTGTGCTGACTACATGCCCCTCCATATCCACATCCAGTGACGCCTATGGGCTGAGGATGACACGGCGGCCGGTCGGTACCGTTGGGTCTTCATAGCCTGTTCGGGAGGAGGAGGTAAGGACGCAGATGTAGTACTTGTTTAGTTATGTATTTTGTGTGTCCCATTTTCTAATTTAATTCCCCCCACCCCAATATTACAATTCCATTACATTCCATTATGCCTGTTGTTACCCATTCCGTTCACCTGCTCTGCTAAGTCCTTTGCCGTCGCTGACGGAATCACAATACAACAGGCAAATCTCAGAGTTTCTATCTCTTCTCCATGAACTTGAATTCGCTTTCACAAATTCCTCCGTGTTTTCCTTCACTGCTTACTCAGAGTACAAATTTAATAAGATGGGTGATAGGTTACAACCCTGTCTCACTCTCTTCTCAACTACTGCTTCCCTTTCACGCCCTTGGACTCTTACGTCTGCAGTCTGGTTTCCTTCCTTCTGCTTTATCTCTTCTGCGACCAACATTTCAGTGTAGTCCAGTCGACATAGTCAAAAGCTTTCTCTAACGGTGCAAATGTTATAAACGTAAGTTCGCCTTTCTTCAGGGTACATTGGAACTTCAGTTACACGGTCAGAGTGGGCCACGCATGTTTATACTGGAAATAAATAACATAAATAATAACAGAAATAATAGAAACAAACGTTTTGAAACGTACAGTAAAATTTTTACTTTACTTGGTTTTCAAGCCAGAAAAAAATAAGAATTCTGGTGCAGTAAGCACAGAAGAAATGGGAACACACTAGGAGGCGAGGTGAAAAAATAGGAGACAAATCATGTTAAGACGAGATCTTAGTTGATCAGTACACAGAATTCTTTGTACTCACTAACGAGGATCAAGTAACAAATTCAGTTCCTCTAGATTTTTGCACTTGTTACCCGTTTTCCCAACACTGCATTTTCCAAGTGTCTATGTTATTATTATATTATTATGATTGTTCCCCTTTAGGAGAGCGACTGAACTTGAATTCATAATTTCATCTCCGGCGTTTTTTCTTTTTTGCTTCCCAAAAACTCTTCATCCATTCAGAATGCTCCTTCTTCCGTTCTTCTGTCCATTTCTTACCAGGCTGGCGCGATGTTCTTCTCTCAAACTTCGTACTTGTGATTTTACCCCGGCACTCAGTGCGATCTTCGAGGTTTCTTATGTTGATCTGCTGCAGATCCCTCTGGACTTTTCTCAGCCAATCTGTGGCGCATTTACTTTTTTTTATAATACTGAAAAGTTTCCTTGCTGTTCTGGAGTCTTCCATCCTGTAGATATGAGTATAAAATTTGGCTTCGCGTTTTCCGATTTCGTCTTTTACTGTATTGGTCTTTATATAGAGCTCGTTTTGTGGTCTGTTCATCCAAATGCCGTTTTTGTTGATTGCCCCGTAAATCTTTCTGAGAATTTTTCTTTCCTGCTTTTCTATTTCCCTAATTTTTGAATGAGCATCAATCACCATTGTGATTGCACTATTCTATAGTGCCTCAATTTTGCGTCTGTCGAGATGCGCTTCTTGTTGTAATGCGTCCATGCTAGCTTGTAGGTCTTGGTGATTCTTTGTTCATTGGCGATTCGGTTTAATCCTGAGGACTATATAGTTTCTCCGAGATATTTAAAATAGCAGACTTGTGCAATTTTATCATGTCTTGTTATTAAGGGGAATTTATTTTCTGGCTATATTTCCATATGTTTGGTTCTTTCATAAGATATCTGCAGTCCGGTTTTATGTGAAACTTCATGTAGTTTTTCCACTGCGTGAATCGGTTCTGTTCTGTTATTGGTGATAATTGCAATATCGTCAACGAAAGCAAGGCACTTGACTATAATTCGGTTCTCTTTTATGGTACCAATTTGGATGCCCTTTACATGATATTCCCATTTCCTGACAATCTTTTCTAGAACAATACGGAAAAGCATTAGGGATAGTCCGTCCCCCTTTCGGACTCCAGTTTTGATTTTGAGGAGTTCTGCTATTTTGCCCATGAATTTCACTTTGGATGTTGTTCCTGTAAGGGCGTAAATATTACTTTGACAAACGAGAATAACTAGAAAAATAAGCTTCGCACGAAAAAATGTGTAGAATCCAAAGTTGATTTTCGAAGGGGGACATCTGCTGGTCCTAAAATTATCCCGTTACCACAGCGCCATGGGGAGGGGGGGGGGGGGGGGGAAGGCAACTTTAAAATTTCAAATGAGAACCCCCATTTTCATTCCAGAATCAGATTCCGCATAAAAAAACTACCTACGTTTTGTCTAAAACATTTGGTTTGATTCTTGATAGTTGGCGCTGTAATTCGAGAAAATCCGTGTTCTCATTTTTGCGTGGAAAATGGTTAAGGATAAATAAAAAATACTTATTCACTTCGTAAATTCTGATTCGCTATAACTAAAACTCTCCCTCTCTCCCCATTGGGTGGGGTTTGAGAGAGAGGAATTAGAGTTTTACAAATGTTGACCCAAATATTAATTTTTTCCGCAGATTCGGATAAGTTTGTTTCTTTTCGTGGTCATGGGGCCACACAACTTTTAATGGGGAGAGAGGGAGAGTTTTAGTTTTCGCAAATTAAAATTTATGTTGGAAATAAGTATTTTTTATTTATACCCAACCATTTTCCACGCAAAAATGAGAACACGGATTTTCTCGAATTACAGCGCCAACTACCAAGATTCAAAACAAATGTTTAAGACAAAATGTACGTAGTTTTTTATGTAGAATCTGATTCTGCAACAAAAATGATTCCCTTTTGAAATTTTCCACTTGCCTCCCGCCCCACCCCCTGGGGGCTGGGGTGGCGGGCTAATTTTAGCACCAGCAGATGTTCCCCTCGAAAATAATCAACTTCTACACATTTTTTCGTGTGAAGCTTATTTTTCGAGTTATTCTGGATTGTCAACTTAAAATTTACTGCCTGTATACAATGGTGTTTCCAAAAGAGCGTTCAAATATTTAATAGGACATAGAGGAGGATGCTCCACTGAGCACAATTTGAGGTAGAGAACCTGGGGTCAGAGGAGCCAACTTAAGGAGATAATAGGAATAAAATCACATTTCTGCTTACTATTTTATACTATACTACACTATCACTGACACAATGGACGTACCATTTGTATCGTATCTTACAAAACAAAGTACTCAAAAGCATAAGCAATGCTCCACGATACGCACGCATCGCGGACCTTCACCGGGAATACCGACTTGAGACTCTCACGGAGGTAATCCACAAACTCACCACAAGACTATACAGAAACTCCAGACATCCGCAGAACCCGTTTATTCTGAATCTGGGGAACTACGACCACAACCATAGATGGAAACATAGCAGACCAAAAGACATACTTGCAAGGACCTATGGCGAAGTATACGCAAACACAACGGTACAGGTGAGCCCCTGTTAATCAGATACCATTACTGGATATCCAGCTGGAACACCCTTGCCGAATACCTGGCACCAAGCAGGGAAGCCGTACCGTACACTGCATGCAGACGAGCTCCACACATCCCCCACATAGTGAGATGATCTATGGCCGATCTCTCACTAATATACAGGGTGCTGCAAAAAGGTACGGCCAAACTTTCAGGAAACATTCCTCACACACAAATAAAGAAAAGATGTTATGTGGACATGTGTCCGGAAACGCTTAATTTCCGTGTTAGAGCTCATTTTAGTTTCGTCAGTATGTACTGTACTTCCTCTATTCACCGCCAGTTGGCCCAATTGAAGGAAGGTAATGTTGACTTCGGTGCTTGTGTTGACATGCGACTGATTGCTCTACAGTACTAGCATCAAGCACATCAATACGTAGCATCAACAGGTTAGTGTTCATCACGAACGTGGTTTTGCAGTCAGTGCAGTGTTTACAAATGCGGAGTTGTCAGATGCCCATTTGATGTACGGATTAGCACGGGGCAATAGCCGTGGCGCGGTACGTTTGTATCGAGACAGAATTCCAGAACGAAGGTGTCCCGACAGGAAGACGTTCGAAGCAATTGATCGGCGTCTTAGGGAGCACGGAACATTCCAGCCTATGACTCGCGACTGGGGAAGACCTAGAACGACGAGGACACCTGCAATGGACGAGGCAATTCTTCGTGCAGTTGACGATAACCCTAATGTCAGCGTCAGAGAAGTTGCTGCTGTACAATGTAACGTTGACCACGTCACTGTATGGAGAGTGTTACGGGAGAACCAGTTGTTTCCGTACCGTGTACAGCGTGTGCAGGCACTATCAGCAGCTGATTGGCCTCCACGGGTACACTTCTGCGAATGGTTCATCCGACAATATGTCAATCCTCATTTCAGTGCAAATGTTCTCTTTACGGATGAGGCTTCATTCCGACGTGATCAAATTGTAAATTTTCACAATCAACATGTGTGGGTTGACGAGAATCCGTACGCAATTGTGCAATCACGTCATCAACACAGATTTTCTGTGAACGTTTGGGCAGGCATTGTTGGTGATGTCTCGATTGGGCCCCATGTTCTTCCACCTACGCTCAATGGAGCACGTTACCATGATTTCATACGGGATACTCTACCTGTGCTCCTAGAACATGTGCCTTTACAAGTACGACACGACATGTGGTTCGTGCACGATGGAGCTCCTGCACATTTCAGTCGAAGTGTTCGTACGCTTCACAAGAACAGATTCGGTGACCGATGGATTGGTAGAGGCGGACCAATTCCGTGGCCTCCACGCTCTCCTGACCTCAACCCTCTTGACTTTCATTTACGGGGACATTTGAAAGCTCTTGTCTACGCAACCCCGGTACCAAATGTAGAGACTCTTCGTGCTCGTATTGTGAACGGCTGTGATACAATACGCCATTCTCCAGCGCTGCATCAGCGCATCAGGGATTCCATGCGACGGAGGGTGGATTCACGTATCCTCGCTAACGGAGGACATTTTGAACATTTCCTGTAACAAAGTGTTTGAAGTCACGCTGGTGCGTTCTGTTGCTGTGTGTTTGCATTCCATGATTAATGTGATTTGAAGAGAAGTAATAAAATGAGCTCTAACATGGAAATGAAGCGTTCCGGACACATGTCCACATATATTTTCTTTATTTGTGTGTGAGGAATGTTTCCTGAAAGTTTGGCCGTACCTTTTTGTAACACCCTGTATAACGAACCTGATTGATCCAGGAATGCAGCAAACTCCGATGCATCGCCGTCGCTTGCCACGGTAATGATGCATGATACCCATACTAACAAATCCAACCTTGCACGAACTATCGCAGCTAGTAAGTCACTACTGCTCTTACTACCCATCCCACTGTCGCAGAGGTTCTTTCCCACGGCACGATCCATGGCAGTTATTTCCCTCTGCTCTTCAAATTGCTACCCTCATTCGCGTTTCGTCCACTATCTATCACCTGATGGACCTTGTTAATGACTAGTCTTACCCAGACGCACAGGTAACATCACAGCCCAGCATCCTGTGGTCCACCTGTTAGATAACTAACATGTTGACGGAGGTGACAGTAGAACTTCTGGTTTGGTCACCACGTTGGTGCGGGCGTGGTGGGGTCCCATCTCTATTAAAGGGAATCGCGTGCATACCTCCAACTGCGGCATTTCTTCTGCACTCTGTACCTCGTGACACAGGCTAACTCACGGCGCGCTATTTGTCCAGGCCGCGCTCATGCAAGAGGCATATTTGAGATTGCGAGCATTTGCCCACTCTCGAACTGTACACATAATTTCCACTTTTCCAAAGCTTGTTCTAGCTGAAACCCTCCACCAAACGGGATGACAATAAAAAAGTTAATCACTTGCTACATTTTCGCTTTCCGTATAGTAAAACGTCAGAATCAGGCATAACGTTTTAATTCATTACTTCTCTACTACAAACTCCATTCGCAACACGTTTCGCGGTGGCGCCTTCCAACAACCTTCAACACAGTTTCAAACCGTTTCCCCACTTATTCCCGATTTACTTGCGCAAAGTCAAATATTTAACACATTAATTCATCTGCAAAGTAATTAGAAGTTTGAATGCGTTTTATGCATGGGACATCGATTCTTTAAAGAATCCCGGGTTCACTGGTATAAAATAAAGACGAGGATTTCTTTAAACAAAACTGGAGCTATGACTATTCGAGCCGTCAGCAGGCAAAAAATCAGCTGCGTGTGTTCCATTCAGTCTGCTGGCGGCGTATGGTACGGCCGAATTAACGGAACAATGGCTTTATCAGCCCTTTTGTGCCGTAATGCGGCGGTAATGAGTTAGCCACAAAGAAGGCTCCGGATAAACACAAAAGCTAACAACAGCCGTATTCTCTCCGAGATAATTCACATCGCGAGGAAAATATTTGGAGAGGTCAGAAATCGCAGATGCACACAGCAAGTAAAACACTACATCTACATCTACATCTACATTTATACTCCGCAAGCCACCCAACGGTGTGTGGCGGAGGGCACTTTACGTGCCACTGTCATTACCTCCCTTTCCTGTTCCAGTCGCGTACGGTTCGCGGGAAGAACGACTGCCGGAAAGCCTCCGTGCGCGCTCTGATCTCTGTAATTTTACATTCGTGATCTCCTCGGGAGGTATAAGTAGGGGGAAGCAATATATTCGATACCTCATCCAGAAACGCACCCTCTCGAAACCTGGCGAGCAAGCTACACCGCTATGCAGAGCGCCTCTCTTGCAGAGTCTGCCACTCGAGTTTATTAAACATCTCCGTAACGCTATCACGCTTACCAAATAACCCTGTGACGAAACGCGCCGCTCTTCTTTGGATCTTCTCTATCTCCTTTGTCAGACCGATCTGGTACGGATCCCACACTGATGAGCAATACTCAAGTATAGGTCGAACGAGTGTTTTGTAAGCCACCTCCTTTGTTGATGGACTACATTTTCTAAGCACTCTCCCAATGAATCTCAACCTGGTATTCGTGGTATTCGTGACAATTATAGTGTGCGAGTGTAAGAAATGGAGTACTCCCACTGATGGAGAAGAGTGAATATCCAGGGCGTAGATAGACATAATGTATCGTATTGTATGTTAAGCGGGGGCCTAGAAACGACGGAGAGGCTCCGTCCCCGCCGCAGCCGCAGTGGTCCGCAACCCCACGACGACTACCGCAGTCCACTTCACCCCTCCGCCTCCCCACACCGACCCCAGGGTTATTGTGGAGTTCGGCCTCCGGTGGACACCCCACCCCAGCGGACGTCTCGCACCAGAGGAGTGTAACCCCTATGTTAGGGTGGTAGGGTAATGGAGGTGTACGCGTACGTGGAGAACTTGTTTGCGCAGCAATCGCCGTCATAGTGTAGCTGAGGCGGAATAAGGGGAACCAACCCGCATTCGCCGCGGCAGACGGAAAACCGCCTAAAAACCATCCACAGACTGGCCGGCTCACCGGACCTCGACACAAGTCCGCCGGGCGGGTTCGTGCCGGAGACCAGGCGCTCCTTCTCGCTCCGGAAAGCCGTGCATTAGACCGCACGGCTAACCGGGAGGACTAGATGGACATGGAGAAAAAATAAGGTAACACAAACCAAAACTTTCCATTAAATACAGTTCCATGAAGGATCCGTTTACGACAGCAAAGGACTTGGAAGAGCAGTTGAACGGAATGGACAGTGCCTTGAAAAGAGGGTATAAGATGAACATCAACAAAAGCAAAACGAGGATAATGGAATGTAGCCGAATTAAATCGGATGATGCTGAGGGTATTAGATTAGGAAATGAGGCACTTAAAGTAGTAAATAAGTTTTGCTATTTGGTGACCAAATAAGTGATGATGGTCCAAGTAGAGAGGATACAAAATGTAGGCAAGGAAAGCGTTCCTGAAGAAGAGAATTTTGTTAACATCGAGTATAGATTTAAGTCTCGGGAAGGCGTTTCTGAAAGTATTTGTATGGAGTGTAGCCATGTATGGAAGTGAAACATGGACGATAACCAGTTTGGACAAGAAGAGAATAGAAGCTTTCGAAATGTGGTGCTACAGAAGAATGCTGAAGATAAGGTGGGTAGATCACGTAACTAATGAGGAGGTATTGAATAGGATTGGGGAGAAGAGAAGTTTGTGGCACAACTTGAGTAGAAGAAGGGATCGGTTGGTAGGACATGTTTTGAGGCATCAAGGGATCACCAATTTAGTATTGGAGGGCAGCGGGGAGGATAAAAGTCGTAGAGGGAGACCTAGAGATGAATGCACTAAGCATATTCAGAAGGATGTAGGCTGCAGTAGGTGCTGGGAGATGAAGCAGCTTGCACAGGATAGAGTAGCATGGAGAGCTGCATCAAACCAGTCTCGGGACTGAAGACCACAACAACAACATTGAAGGGGACAAAAATCCCAACAAAGAGTTGCGTGACATAAACGGAAGGTTGTAGGCATGTTCACACCTTAAAGACGTTGTCTATCAAAGTCAGTAGTATAATAGAGGCGCTAGTAGCACCACTGTGAGGATTCAAATCAGGTTTACTTTAAATACACGCCTTAACGGTCCAGAATGGACCTGGTGGGGCCATATTGGTCAAGACTGCATTTACACAAAAGGGTCGCCATTTTTATCAGCACCTTACTGAGTTTGAAAGAGGTTGTGCAATAGGGCTACGAGAATCTTGACATTCCTTCTGCGATACTGTACAAAGACTTGGCAGGAATGTGGCCACTGTACATGACTGCTGGCAGCGGTGGCCACGGGAATGTTCGGTCGCAAGAAGACCGGGCTCTGAACGGCCACGTGCCACAGCCGAGGAGAAGGACCATCGTGTTAAGCGTATGGCTCTGGCGCATCGTACTGCGTCTGCAGCAGCAATCTGAGCAGCAGTTGGCAGCACTGACTGCTGGCAGCGGTGGCCACGGGAATGTTCGGTCGCAAGAAGACCGGGCTCTGAACGGCCACGTGCCACAGCCGAGGAGAAGGACCATCGTGTTAAGCGTATGGCTCTGGCGCATCGTACTGCGTCTGCAGCAGCAATCTGAGCAGCAGTTGGCAGCACTGTCACGCAACCAACTGGTATAAATTGATAACTACAAGGGCAGCTCCGACACAGACGTCCTACAGAGTGCATTCCACTGATCCCAAACCACCGCCATTTGCGATTATAGTGGTGTCTGCGTGCTGGAAACACTGGAACTACACCTGGAGTTATGCTCTGGGATGCGATTTCGTACTGCAGATTTGTAAGTCCATTTAGGAATTCGACGTGTTATGGTTCCCTTCGTGAACACCATTCAGTGCGGTATTTTCCAACAGGATAACGCAACATGGTCTACAGAGCGTCGACACCGTTGCCTTGACCTGCTCGATCACCATATCTGTATCCAATCGAGCACATACATTATCCATAATCAGCATTAAGCGTCCCTGTATTGACCGACTATCATTGGGGGAAGTGGCAACAAAACGACTATTCACGTTGGTGTGTTGAATGTATGGGTCTGGCGACATACCATCCGGCTTTCGGGAAAGCGCCATCAACGCAATTCCGAAGACGGCAGGAGCTGACAGGTGCGAGAATTGTCGCACAATCAACTTAACAGCTCATGCATCCAAGTTGCTGACAAAAATAGTACACAGAAGAACGGAAAAGAAAATTGAGGATGCGCTAGATGACGATAAGTTTCGCTTTGAGGAAAACTAAAGGCACGAGAGAGGCAACTCTGACGTTGCGTTTAATAATGGAAGCAAGACTAAAGAAAAATCAAGACACGTTCGTAGGATTTCGTCGACCTGGAAAAACAGTTCGATAATGTATAATGGTGCAAGATGTTCGAAATTCTGAAAAAATTAGGAGTACGCTATAGGGAAAGACGGCTCATATACAATATGTTGGAAATTTGTGGTAAGGTCTTATTGGGTCGAATTACTTAGGTCATCGGTCCCTAATCCTACACACTACTTAATCAAACTAAGTCTACGCTATGGACAACACACACACCCATGTCCGAGAGAGGACTCAAACCTCAGACGGGGGAGGGGGGGGGGGGAGGGAGGGGAGCCGCACGGACCGTGACAAGGCGCCCTGGACAACACGGCTACACCGCGTGTTACAATATGTACAACAGCCAAGAGGGAATAAGAAGAGTGGACGACCAAGAACGAGGTGCTCGTATTAAAAAGGGTGTAAGACAAGGCTGTAGCAGAATGAGATTTCCACTCTGCAGCGGAGTGTGCGCTGATATGAAACTTCCTGGCAGATTAAAACTGTGTGCCCGACCGAGACTCGAACTCGGGACCTTTGCCTTTCGCGGGCAAGTGCTCTACCAACTGAGCTACCCAAGCACGACTCACGCCCGGTCCTCACAGCTTTACTTCTGCCAGTATCTCGTCTCCTACCTTCCAAACTTAACAGAAGCTCTCCTGCAAACCTTGCAGAACTAGCACTCCTGAAAGAAAGGATATTGCGGAGACATGGCTTAGCCACAGCCTAGTGGATTCCAGAACGAGATTTTCACTCTGCAGCGGAGTGTGTGCTGATATGAAACTTCCTGGCAGATTAAAACTGTTTGCCGGACCGAGACGTCCGCAACGACCAAACACAACGATAAAAAAAAATGACGGTAGAAGACTTGCCCGTGAAAGGCAAAGGTCCCGAGTTCGAGTCTCGATCTGGCACACAGGTTTAATCTGCCAGGAAGTTTCATATCAGCGCACACTCCGCTGCAGAGTGAAAATCTCATTCTGGAAACATCCCCCAGGCTGTGGCTAAGCCATGTCTCCGCAGTATCCTTTCTTTCAGGAGTGCTAGTTCTGTAAGGTTCGGAGGAGAGCTTCTGTAAAGTTTGGAAGGTAGGAGACGAGATACTGGCAGAAGTAAAGCTGTGAGGACCGGGCGTGAGTCGTGTTTCGGTAGCTCAGATGGTAGAGCACTTGCCCGCGAAAGGCAAAGGTCCCGAGTTCGAGTCTCGGTCGGGCACAAAGTTTTAATCTGCCAGGAAGTTTCAAGGATGTAGCATTTTACCCCTATTGTTCAATCTATACACCGAGGTTCAAATGGCTCTGAGCACTACGGGACTTAACTCCTAAGGTCATCAGTCGCCTAGAGCTTAGAACTACTTAAACGTAACTAACCTAAGGACATCACGCACATCCATGCCCGAGGCAGGATTCAAACCTACGACAGTAGCGGTCGCGAGGTTCCATACTGTAGCGCCAAGAACCGCTCGGCCACTCCGGCCGGCGTACACCGTGGAAGCAATGATGGAAATAAAAGGAAGGTTCAGGAGTGTAAGATAACAAAACGAATGTTACGTAGGGATGTCCGGAAACTTTTGTCAGACAGTGTATTGTTACTATCAGCAAAAACTAGAGTAAAACGAATAAAGTTGGAAGTATGAATTAAAAAACGCCTTCAGTCACCACTTTTCCTCTTTTATTAGGTACACAATCCATTTCGCACCCTGTGGGTCCATA
Source organism: Schistocerca americana (assembly GCF_021461395.2). Taxonomy (NCBI): domain Eukaryota; kingdom Metazoa; phylum Arthropoda; class Insecta; order Orthoptera; family Acrididae; genus Schistocerca; species Schistocerca americana. Next base: position 119,312,619 of record NC_060129.1, read on the forward strand.
ATCAGGTGTAATTTGTCTTAATACATGCTTTATTTTTTCTCTTGAATGAGGTGAAATGCATATTCCATATAACCCAAGAAAATTATTCTTAACGTTTTAGCACCAGCATACATTCTTTTCTCCATCGTTTTCGTACGTGTGACTTCATTCAAGAGGCACATTTGCAAACACATGTTTGTCGTTTACAAACGTGTGTTTGCAAATGTGCTAAAACATCAATAACGCTTCTCTTGGATCATATGGAATATGCATTTCAGATGCCTCGTGATGACTGGGTGTTGTGTGATGTCCTTAGGTTAGTTAGGTTTAAGTAGTTCTAAGTTCTAGGGGACTGATGACCTCAGATGTTAAGTCCCATAGTGCTCAGAGCCATTTGAACCATTTTTTTTTTTTGCATTTCACCCCGTTCAAGAGAAAAAATAATGCATGTATTAAGACAAATTACACCTGATGATGGTCCCACAGGGTCCGAAATGCATCGTGTACTTAATAAAACACTGAAACTTGTGACTGAAAACGTATTTTAATTCATACCTCCAGTGTATTGAATACAGTCACGTTTGAAGCTACGAGATACGGGAAAAATTAAAACGAATAATGTTGTACTCAAATCATTTTTCCCCGACCTCAAGAGCCCCAGAGTACGCATCTACTGATAGTAAGAAAAAAAAGTATTAGGGGTCCTGATTTGGAGAACATGAGCTATACGAGTAGAATAAATAGGCTCTCAGGGAAATGGAACTCACTTCCAACTGCTGGAAGTCCGTTAGCCATTCTTTTAAAAGTCTCGTGCAATTTAACAAATTGATGTGCCATGTGTGTGAGCGGGTGTCACCTGGAATTCGGTGTGAGGGAGTGTCGGGTTCGAGAGGTGAATGCAGACTTCATTCAAGTCAGCTGTCCACTGAAAAATTCGAGACAATACTGCGACGATCGTCGCAAATATTTAAGTACAGCCGGCCTTTGTGGCCTAGCGGTTCTAGGCTCTTCAGTCTGGAACTGCGCGACCGCTACGCTCGCAGGTTCGAATCCTGGCTGCGGCATGGATGTGTGTGATGTCCTTAGGTTGGTTAGGTTTAAGTACACTACTGGCCATTAAAATTGCTACACCTAGAAGAAATGCAGATGATATATTATACTAGAACTGACATGTGATTACATTTTCACTCAATTTTGGTGCACAGGTCCTGAGAAATCAGTACCCAGAACAACCACCTCTAGCCGTAATAACGGCCTTGATACGCCTGGGCATTGAGTCAAACAGAGCTCGGATGGCGTGTACAGGTACAGCTGCCATGCGGCTTCAACACGATACCACAGTTCATCCGTCTCCGAGCTGACAGTCCGTGTTGCTGCAAACCTCGTCGAACTGTTCGTGCAGATGGTTATTGTCTTGCAAACGTCCCCATGTGTTGACTCGGGGATCGAGACGTGGCTGCACGATCCGTTATAGCCATGCGGATAAGATGTCTGTCATCTCGACTGCTAGCGATAAGAGGCCGTTGGGATCCAGCACGGCGTTCCGTATTACCCTCCTGAATCCACCGATTCCATATTCTGATAACAGTCATTGGATCTCGACTAACGCGAGCAGCAATGTCGCGATACGATAAACCGCAATCGCGATAGGCTGCAAGCCGACCTTTATCAAAGTCGGAAACGTGATGGTATACTCATTTCTCCTCCTTACACGAGGCATCACGTTTCACCGGGCAACGCCGGTCAACTGCTATTTGTGTATGAGAAATCGGTTGGAAACTTTTCTTATGTCAGCACGTTGTAGGTGTCGCCACCGCCGCCAATCTTGTGTGAATGCTCTGCAAAGCTAATCATTTTCATATCACAGCGTCTTCTTCCTGTCGGTTAAATTTCGCGTCTGTAGCACGTCATCTTCGTGGTGTAGCAATTTTAATGGCCAGTAGTGTAGTTCTAAGTTCTAGGGGACTGATGACCTCAGGTGTGAAGTCCCACAGTGCTCAGAGCCATTTGAACAATTCTGAATTTAAATACAAATCGAATCGGAATATAAGGCGGAATACGTCATCCCCTTTTCTGTGTTTGCCGCTAGAGGGCACGGAATTGTCTCCATTTGTGCTGCAGTGGCAGGACGTGCAAGGGGCCTAGTTGTGTACTGCCGCTTCAAAGCAGAACGTGGAATTTGTGTGCCACAAATGTGGTGACGTCAGCGTCCCGTCTGAGGCGTTGCACGCAGGTCTTCAGTTTTGCTATGAGGATACTGCCGAAATAGCGAGAAACACGCCAAGGCTGTCTACAACTGAAGCATTAAGTACCCAAGTTTACAGGGATGCCCGCTATTTCTGATGCGGAAACATCTATTCGCTCGTCTGTCGAACTTCCCCGTGTGACACAGTACGGTCAGATTAGGTTCGCTAATAACTACGAGACTAATAATACTCATATCGTGCCTCGGCCCACAACGTATAGATCACCTCTGTGCGTGTTTGCGGCGCAGTGTTTGTTTTGTTTCTGACGCTATCGTACGGCTGTAGGTGCATGCAACTGAGTACTAGGAATTCACGTTGTGCAAAGTTATAAGCTCCATAGCCTGAAATCGTGTTCGGCTAGGGTATCGATTCGGATGTCATTCTGAAGAGCTTGCGCAGAACTGCTAGGACTCGAAGTAAGAAAATAAAAATAGTAGTCGGAATTTGGTGTGGCTGTTGTTTTTGTTTTTTGTCCTCGTCTTCAGTCCCAAGACTGGTTCGATGTATGTCTCCATGCAACTCTATCCTGCGCAAACCTCATAATCTCCCAGTACCTACTGCAACCTACTTTCTTCTGAATCTGGTTAGCGTACTCATCTCTTGGTCTCCCTCTACGGTTTTTATCCCCCACTCTTCCCTCCAGCGCTAAACCGGTGATCTCTTGATGTCTCCATGTCCTACCAACCGATTCCTTCTTCTAGTCAAGTTGTGCCACAACTTTCTCTTCTCCCCAATTCTTTTCAGTAACTCCTCACTGGTTATGTAATCTATCCATCTAATCTTCAGCATTCTTCTGCAGCACCACATTTGGAAACCTCTTCTTGTCTAAACTATTTATCGTCCATCTATCACTTCCATACATGGCTACACTCAATACAAATACATTCAGACTAGAATTCCTGACACTGAAATCTATACTCGATGTTAACAAATTTCTCTTCTTCAGAAACGCTTTCCTTGCCATTGCCAGTCTACATTTTATATCCTCTCTACTAAAACCATCATCAGTTATTTTGCTCCCCAAATAGCAAAACACCTTTACTACTTTAAGTGTCTCATTTCCTAATCTAATTCCCGCAGCATCACCTGATTTAACTCGATTACATTCCATTATCGTCGTTTTGTTGATGTTCATCTTACATCCTCCTTTCAACGCACTGTCCCTTACGTTTAACTGCTCTTCCTAGTCCTTTGATGTGTCTGACTGAATGACAATGTCATTGGCAAACCCCAAGATTTTTAGTTCTTCTCCCTGGACTTTAATTCCTACTTCACATTTTCCTTTTATTTCACTTACAGCTTAATCGGTATACAGATTGAATAACATCGGGAATAGGCTACATCTACAACTACATGTATACTCTGCAAATCACATTTAAGTGAATTACTTTTGAATGCATTATGGGAACAGCAGTGATCAATGTCTTATAAATAATTACTATTAAAAACAGTCTTGATCACGATTTATTTAACAAGGTGACCGGTTTCGACCACTACTGTGGTCATCTTCAGACCATTGAGTAGGAACCTCTTTCTGTTGGAGAATCACTAGTGATCCAACAGAAAGAGGTTCCTACTCAATGGTCTGAAGATGACCACAGTAGTAGTCGAAACCGGTCACCTTGTCAAATAAATCGTGATCAAGACTGTTTTTAATAGTAATTATTCACATTTAAGTGCCTGGCAGAGGGTTCATCGAACCACCTTCACAATTCTCTATTATTCCAATCTCGTATAGCGCGCGGGAAGAACGAAAACCTATGTCTTTCTGTTTAAGCTGTGATTTCCCGTATTTTCTCGTGGTGATCGCTTCTCCCTATATAGGTCGGTGTCAACAGAATATTTTCCGAATCGGCGGAGAAAGTCGGTGATTAGAATTTCGTGAGAAGATTCCGTCGCAACGAAAAACGCCTTTCTTTTATGTCCAACCCAAATCCAATATAATTTCAGTGATACTCTCACCCTATTTCGCGATAATAGAAAACGTGCTGCCGTTCTTTGAATTTTTTCGATGTACTCCGTCAGTCCTATTTGGTAAGGATCCCACACCATCCAGCATTATTGTAAAAGAGGACGGACAAGTGTAGTGTAGGCAGTCTCCTTAGTAGGTCTGTTACATTTCCTAAGTGTCCTGCCAATAAAACGCAGCACTTGATTAGCCTTCCCCACGGCATTTTCTATGTGTTCCTTGCAATTTAAGTTGTTCGTTATTGTAAACCCTAGGTATCTAGTTGAATTTACGGCCTTTAGATTAGACTGATTTATCGTGTAACCGAAATTTAACGAATTCCTTTTAGCACTTATGTGGATGACTTCACAATTTTCGTTATTTAGGGTCAACTGCCACTTTTCGAACCATTCAGATATCTTTTGTAAATCGTTTTGCAATTTGTTTTGCTCTTCTGATGACTTTATTAGTCGATAAACGACAGCGTCATCTGCAAACAACCGAAGACGGCTGCTGAGACTGTCTCGCAAATCGTTCATATAGATAAGGAACAGCAAAGGGCCTATAACACTACCTTGGGGAACGCTAAAAATCATTTCTGTTTTGCTCGATGACTTTCCGTCAATTACTACGAACTGTGACGTCTCTGCCAGGAAATCACGAATCCAGTCACATAACAGAGACGGTATTCCATAAGCACGCAATTTCACTACCATCCGGAAATCCAGAAATACGGAATCGATCTGAAATCCCTTGTCAATAGCACTCAGCACTTCATGCGAATAGAGTGCTAATTTTGTTTCACAGGAACGATGTTTTCTAAATCCATGTTAACTGTATGTCAATTGACAGTTTTCTTCGAGGTAATTCATAATTTTTGAACACAATGTACGTTCCAAAATCCTGCTGCATGACGACGTTAACGATATGGGCCTGTAATTTAGTGGATTACTCCTACTACCTTTCTTGAATATTGGTGTGACCTGTGCAACTTTCCAGTCTTTGGATACGGATTTTTTGTCGACCGAACTCTTATAACTGCCAGCTAAAACTGTAAGTACCGTTTCGCTCCCTGTCTTTTGCCACTGCCACCTTTAGAATTTGAAAGAGAATATTAAATTTAAAAATTCAAAATAACGAAAAGATGTCGTCTCATATTCTCAAACAACTCGTGACTATGCTCGGAATTGCAGGAAACGCTAATCAGATGGAAACTCACTTCGAAAGTAATCCGGAAAGCCTAAAACTCCCAGTGCCGAGCGAATACGAGAGCTACGGGGCTGTCGAAAACGAAATGAAAAAGCGGCGCAAAGTGATTACGTAGCTGGCCCATCCGGCATACAACGGTCAGCGGCGGTACGTTTTATCTGCTCTGCAACCATTATACGACTCTTTGTAGCCACTGCATTACAGAGGTTAATACGAAACACCTGTTACGACTGTATGTAGATGTTTTCATGAAAAAGCTATAGCGCGCACCCGAACTGTATACACAGAATTTTTTTTATGCATCTCGCACCAGACAAGAGGGCAAACTCTTCAATGACACAATGCGTAACCCTACATCAATCACACTCTACCTTAGTAACCACTCTCACATTCAAAATATAGCTGTCACTTTGAAACAGAGCATCGAACACTGGTATCATTACGCAGCCCAGATCACGCCTTCTGACAGTCATTCCCTGCACTGTTCACAGAATCGCCAGCACTGGAACCGATCTAGCGCGGTAGTTCGGCCACCACTTCCACAAGAACTACACTAAAGCAACAAAAAATATCAGCACCAAGACGGAGTTGTCCGAAATAGACAAAAGTTGGTAGGCGCTTTTCTACATCTCAAACATGATATCTGTTCAAATTCGTAGTAGTGCCACTATGAGGATGTAAATCAGATTTTCTTTAAACAGACGCTGTAAGAGCTGTGAGTGTTAGTTACTTTTGAAGTTGGACATGGCGAAGTGATGTTAATCAAGAATCCCATTGAGGCGACAAAGACACCACTATCATCACCTCGCCAAGTTTGAACAGAATCGTGTAATGGGGCTACGACTGACCGCCCGGCTAGCTGCGCGGTGTAACGCGCTGCTTCCCGAGTGGGAAGGCGTGCCGGTCCCTGGCATGAATCCGACCGGCGGACTAGTGTAGAGGTCCGGTGTGCCGGCCAGCCTGTGGATGGTTTTTGAAGTGTTGGCAGAAGAGCCAACACTGTGTTGCTAGAGGAGGTCGAAATGCGCGCGTTTAATTACACGCAGACTGGCGTGAGGTCTGGAACAGGTCAGAGAAATGAGACTAGCAAAACAGGAGGTACTGGTAGAATACTTAACTTTAATCCACAATTGTAGAACATCGCTCTTGATGATACATGCTTCACATAATAAATATCAATTGAATACGGCGCCTTGCTAGGTCGTAGCAAATGACGTAGCTGAAGGCTATGCTAACTATCGTCTAGGCAAATGAGAGCGTATCTGTCAACCTTTCCTAGCAAAGTCGGCTGTACAACTGGGGCGAGTGCAAGTAAGTCTCTCTAGACCTGCCGTGTGGTGGCGCTCGGTCTGCAATCACTGACAATGGCGACACGCGGGTCCGACGTATACTAACGGACCGCGGCCGACTTAAAGGCTACCACCTAGCAAGTGTGGTGTCTGGCGGTGACACCACAGTTTTTAAGGCGGTTTTCCATCTGCTTCAGCGAATGCGGGCTGGTTCCCCTTATTCTGCCTCAGTTACACTACGTCGGCGATTGCTGTGCAAACACTGTCTCCACATACGCGTACACCATAATTACCATGCAAACGCTCGTCTAGGCGCTCAGTCCGGAGCCGCGCGACTGCTACGGTCGCAGGTTCGAATCCTGCCTCGGGCATGGATGTCTGTGATGTCCTTAGGTTAGTTAGGTTTAAGTAGTTCTAAGCTCTAGGGGACTGATGACCATAGATGTTAAGTCCCATAGTGCTCAGAGCCATTTACAAAAAAAAAAAAAAAAAAAAAGAAAAACGTTCGTCTGGTATCAGACGTTCCCAGGTTCCCAGTGAGGGGGCGGGGGGGGGGGGGGGGGTGGACGGTCCACTAGGGGGCTGGCTCAAACGGTTCAAATGGCTCTGAGCGCTATGGGACTTAACATCTATGGTCATCAGCCCCCTAGAACTTAGAACTACTTAAACCTACTAACCTATGGACATCACACAACACCCTGTCATCACGAGGCAGAGAAAATCCGTGACCCCGCCGGGAATCGAACCTGGGAACCCGGGTTACTTCAAGGACAGCTCCGAGCCAGACGCCCCGCAGCGTGCACTCCACTGTCCCCAAAACACCACCATTTACGACTTCACTGGTGTCAACTGAGAGCTCAATGGAAGGCAGGGTGGTGGTCTGCCATGTTTTCTGATGAAAGCTGGTACCGCCTTAGTGTCAGCGGTCGCCGTGTGTTGGTTAGAAGGAGGTCAATGGAGGGCCTGCAACCAAACTGTCTGCGTATAGACACACTGGACCTCCACTTGCAGTTGTGATCTGGGGTGGGATTTCCTATTGCAGCAGGGGCACTGTCGTGGTTATTCCACACTTCCCTGACTGCAAATTTGTTTGTCTGTCTGGTGATTCTACCTCTTGCACTGCACTCATGAACAGCACTACAGGGTACGTTTACCTACACGATAACGATCGCTCACATACCGCTCTTGTAACCGAACATAATCTACAGCATGTCGACATGTTGCCTAGACCTGCTCTTTGCTGATTTTGTTGCGCTGCCACTGATATACAGTATTCCAGGGGATGTTTTCCAACAGGATAAAGCTCGCCCATATACCGCTGTTGTAACCCAACATGTTCTCCATAGTGTCGAAATGTTGCCTTGGCCTGCTATTTGGTGATAGTACCTGTTGCACTGCAATCATGAACAGCATTCCAGGGGGTGTTTTCCAATAGGATAACGCTCGCCCACATACCGCTGTTCTAACCATGTTCTACAGAGTGTCGACATGTTACCTTGGCCTGCTCTTTGGTGATTCCACCTGTTGCGCTGCCACTTATGAACACCATTCCACAGGATGTTTTCCAACAGGATAACGCTCGCCCATATACCGCTGTTGTAACCCAACATGTTCTCCATAGTGTCGACATGTTGCCTTGGCCTGCTATTTGGTGATAGTACCTGTTGCGCTGCAATCATGAACAGCATTCCAGGGGGTGTTTTCCAACAGGATAACGCTCGCCCACATACCGCTGTTGTAACCGTACATGTTCTACAGAGTGTCGACATGTTGCCTTGGTCTGCTCTTTGGTGATTCTACCTGTTGCGCTGCCACTCATGAACAGCATTACAGGGAGTGTTTTCCAACAGGATAACGCTCGCCCACATACCGCTGTTGTAACCGAACGTGTTCTTCAGTGTGTCGACATATTGCCTTGGCCTGCTCTTTCGTGATTCTACCTGTTGCGCTGCCACTCATGAGCAGCATTCCAGGTGGTGTTTTCCAACAGGATAACGGTCGCCCACATACCGCTGTTGTAACCGAACATGTTCTACAGAGTGTGCTCTTTGGTGATTCTACCTGTTGCGCTGCCACTCATGAACAGCATTACAGGGAGTGTTTTCCAACAGGATAACGCTCGCCCACATACCGCTGTTGTAACCGAACGTGTTCTTCAGTGTGTCGACATATTGCCTTGGCCTGCTCTTTCGTGATTCTACCTGTTGCGCTGCCACTCATGACCAGCATTCCAGGGGGTGTTTTCCAACAGGATAACGGTCGCCCACATACCGCTGTTGTAACCGAACATGTTCTACAGAGTGTGCTCTTTGGTGATTCTACCTGTTGCGCTGCCACTCATGAACAGCATTACAGGGAGTGTTTTCCAACAGGATAACGCTCGCCCACATACCGCTGTTGTAACCGAACGTGTTCTTCAGTGTGGCGACATATTGCCTTGGCCTGCTCTTTCGTGATTCTACCTGTTGCGCTGCCACTCATGAACAGCATTCCAGGGGGTGTTTTCCAACAGGATAACGCTCGCCCACATACCGCTGTTGTAACCGAACATGTTCTACAGAGTGTGCTCTTTGGTGATTCTACCTGTTGCGCTGCCACTCATGAACAGCATTACAGGGAGTGTTTTCCAACAGGATAACGCTCGCCCACATATCGCTGTTGTAACCGAACGTGTTCTTCAGTGTGTCGACATATTGCCTTGGCCTGCTCTTTCGTGATTCTACCTGTTGCGCTGCCACTCATGAGCAGCATTCCAGGTGGTGTTTTCCAACAGGATAACGGTCGCCCACATACCGCTGTTGTAACCGAACATGTTCTACAGAGTGTGCTCTTTGGTGATTCTACCTGTTGCGCTGCCACTCATGAACAGCATTACAGGGAGTGTTTTCCAACAGGATAACGCTCGCCCACATACCGCTGTTGTAACCGAACGTGTTCTTCAGTGTGTCGACATATTGCCTTGGCCTGCTCTTTCGTGATTCTACCTGTTGCGCTGCCACTCATGAACAGTATTCCAGGGGGTGTTTTCCAACAGGATAACGGTCGCCCACATACCGCTGTTGTAACCGAACATGTTCTACAGAGTGCGCTCTTTGGTGATTCTACCTGTTGCGCTGCCACTCATGAACAGCATTCCAGGGGGTGTTTTCCAACAGGATAACGCTCGCCCACATACCGCTGTTGTAACCGAACATGTTCTACAGAGTGCGCTCTTTGGTGATTCTACCTGTTGCGCTGCCACTCATGAACAGCATTCCAGGGGGTGTTTTCCAACAGGATAACGGTCGCCCACATACCGCTGTTGTAACCGAACATGTTCTACAGAGTGTCGATATGTTGCCTTGGCCTGCTCTTTGGTGATAGTACCTGTTGCGCTGCACTCATGAACAGCATTCCAGGAGGTGTTTTCCAACAGGATAACGCTCGCCCGCATACCGCTGTTATAACCCAACATGCTCTACATAGCGCCGACAAGTTGCCTTAGCCTGCTCGATCACCAGTTCTGTCTACGATCGAGCGCATATGGGACATCAACGGACGACAAATCCAGCATCATCGCCAAGCAGCATTAATCATCCCTGAGTTGACCGACCACGTGCCAGTCATGGAACTCGATCCCATAAGCTGACATCCGGCACCTGCACCAACCAATAGGCCATGGCACATGGTAACAGGTACACTGATGCGTCAGCAATGCTGTACCAATTCTTACGCCATGTTTTTCATTTGTTCATTTCTGTCGGCATTGTTATTGAAACAGCACTCACTGCATTTCAGATATTCTATAATAACGCAATGTCTCAATGCTATGGAATTTTAACATATAAGAATAAAAAAACATATAAGAATTAAAAAAAAGGTTTATTTAAAAATCAAAAATTTTAGCACCTGATATGACGGCTTTTTAACTCGATAATTAGTAAAAAATAAGAAAGACCTGTTACAACGAGACCAAACAAAACCGAAAAATACCGGTTATACAGAATTAAAATACCGGTATCGGTTTAAACTGGTCTGTTTCTCCCATCGTTACTGCCGCCACAGGGAGCGCTATTGCCTGGCATTACTTCCCTAGTGCACAAAATTGTTCGCAGATGAATATTATTCTGCCGTGCGCAGATAAATACAGACAGGCTCACTCTGCCAGTTGCCACAGATGATCAGTTTCCAGTAGTTATTGAGCAGTTTCTGGCCAGTTATCAGCGAGCTACTACCAGTAATCGAGAAGACATTGCCGAGTGTCGAAGTGTGTATCTTGATTCAAGTCTCAGCTAAATACTGTCCCCGACAGCATTCCAGACTGGAACTTCTATTCGGTCAGGCAGTCATCGTCATCGCGTTAGGTCAGACCAATGTTCAGAACATTTACCACAGTGCCACGCCACCAGTTCACCATCTAAAGCTGAGTATTTATTTGTCTACAGTATTTTACTAAATAACTGTTAATTGTTCAAACCTGTATTGCCAACGGTATTATAGTTCGACCTATGACGACACTGGTTACAAGCTTTCAAGCACGCCACCTTAATACTAGGTTTCAGTGGTCTGGGGTTTGTTTCGTGATACTTTTGTCTCGGCACCAAACGTATTCAATGCATACAACATAAGACATGGGGTCATGTACAATAATTACTTTGCCAAAGGAAAATCACCAAACAGCCGTATGTTTGCAGAAGTTATTATTTTATTTCCACAGACAGTTTCGTCATCTCAATTGTGCCATCTTCAGCGCCTATGCAGTCCACATAGAGAGAATCAGATACATCAATCGCCAACGGTTCTAGGCGCTTCAGTCTGGAACGGCGCGACCGTTACAGTCGCAAGTTCGAATCCAGCCTTGGGAATGGATGTGTGTGATGCCCTTTGTTCTAGGCTGATGACCTCAGATGTTAAGTCCCATAGTGCTCAGAGACATTTGAACCATTTTGAACCTTTGGCTGGGTACCAAACGTTCTAATGAATCCAACATAAGACAACGGAGTCGTGTAAAATAATTACTTTGCCGAAGAAAAATCACCAAACAGCCATATGTTTTCAGAGGTTGTTATTTCCACAGACAGTTTCGTCATCTCAATAGTGCCATCTTCAGCAGATAATCAAATACATCAATCACCAATGACTGAAGCCATCAATACCTGGACTGAATGAACTTATTGTGGAGCGTGTACTATGAAGACTTAACAACTTTGAAGTACACATCCCACAAAAAATTCATGGACGTCACCAATTATGCACGTATTGATGCATCAGATTCTCTATACATGGAATTCAAAGTAGTCTCAATATGGTATTAATGGGATGCCAAAAACGATTATGTAAATACTGTGGCGGATCAACAGAGAATAAAATAATTACATCTACATATTTTTCGAAGCCGGTGGCCTTGCTAGAGTGGTAGCAACGGTTCCCGTCAGATCACCGAAGTTAAGCACTGTCGGGCTGGGCTAGGACTCGGATTGGTGACCATCCGGTCTGCCGAGCGCTGTTGGCAAGCGGGGTGCCCTCAGCCCTTGTGAGGCAAACTGAGGAGCTACTTGACTGAGAAGTAGCGGCTCCGGTCTCGTAAACTGACATACGGCAGGGAGAGCGGTGTGTTGACCACATGCCCCTCTGTATCTGCATCCATAGATTTCCAGAAGGCTTTCGACACCGATCTTCACAAGCGTCTTCTAACCAAACTGCGTGCCCACGGAGTATCGCCACAGTTGTGCCTTTGAATCCGTGATTTCGTGTCAGAAAGGTCACAGTTCATAGTAGCAGACGGAAAGTCATCGAGTAAAACAGAAGTAATATCCGGCGTTCCCCAAGAAAGTGTTATAGACTCTTTATTGTTCTTTAAATGTATTAACGGCATGGGAGACAATCTCAGTAGCCGTCTTAGATTTTTTGCAAATAACGCTGTCATTTACCATCTTGTAAAGTCATCACATGACCAAAAGGCATTGGAAAATGATTTTGATAAGATATCTGTATGGTATGAAAAGTGGCAATTGACCCTGAATAAAGAAAAACATGAAGTTATTCACATGAGTACTAAAAAAATCCACTACATTTTGATTACGCGATAAGAGACACAAATGTGAAGGCTGTAATTTCAACAAAATACTTAGTGATAATTACAAATAATCTAAATTGGAACGATCACATAGATGATTTTGTGGGCAGAGCAAACCATAGACTGCGATGCATTGGCAGAACGCTCAGAAGGTGCAACAGGTCTACCAAAGAGACTGTTTACACCACGCTTGTCCGCCCTATTCTGGAGTACTGCTGTGCAGTGTGGGATCCGCATCAGGTGGGACTGACGGATGACATCGAAAAAGTACAAAGAAGGGCAGCTCGTTTTGTATTATCGTGAAATAGGGGAGATAATGCCACAGACGTGATACGTGAATTGGATTGGTAATCAATAAAACAAAAGTGTTCTTCGTTGTGACAGGATCTTTTTACGAAATTTGAATCACCAGTTTTCTCCTCTGATTCCGGAAATATTCTCTTGGTATCCAGGTGCATAGGGAGAAATGATCATCACAATAAAATAAGAGAAATCAGGGCTTGCACAGAAAAACTTAAGTGCTCGTTTTTCCTGCACGCCATTTGAGAGTGGAATGGTAGAGAGACAGCTTGAAGGTGGTTCATTGAATCCTCTGCCAGGCAATTTATTGTGAATAGCAGAGTAACCACGTAGATGTATATGTAGATGCAGTGACGCCTATCGGATGATGACGACATGGCGGTCGGTTGGTTCCATTGGGCCTTCCGAGGCCTGTTTGGAGAGAGTTAGTTAGTTACATTTTTCGAGGGCTCACACACCAAACAAACAAAACAAAGACGTTTTTTATTTTAAAATTCTGTCACGCCGGCCCACAGACTGTAGCTGTCGGCTTTGTTTGCAAAGTAGGTCAGTCACATTTTAGAGTATTAAAGTAGGAGGGAGGACGTGATGCAGAGCATTGCAACTTTATACTGTGCCGGAGTGTGTTGTGAGAAATGCCTACCCTCGAAAGTTTGATAACGCGCAAAGCATTGTACGAGAGACTGGAGTGTGAGTGAGGAGTTGGGGCAGTAAAGTGAAGTGTTGAAATAGAAACTAATCTAGAAAGCAAACACAGTGAGGGGTCCTCCGCTTACTGGCGTAGCAGCAGCGACGCTGGCTGTGGCGCGGTGGGCTGATGTGGGGAGAGGGAGGGGTAGGGGGGGGGGGGGAGGAGTGGTGTGAGGGAGTGATGGAATTAACGGCAGAGCCGCCGTACCCCATTGTTCTGCCGGGCATTGTTTTCGTCCCGGCCGGCCGGCGGTGCAATGGGGCAGCCCCATTCGACTCATTTCCGTGGCGCGCGCCAGTCAAAACACAGCGAGCCAGAGGGAGAGAGAGAGAGAGAGAGAGAAAGAGTGGAAAAACCGCACGGGATTGCGTCAATAACGCGTTATAATTGGGCCAGCGTGGACTGATACTGAACTTCATTCATCGCATTCATGCATTAATGGTGTCAGTTTGCCGATACACGCAGCCGTGGCATATGTGTTCGGACTGCTGATGCAAACCTCCTGTAGGTAGGTTGGGTGGAGGGTGGGGGAGGGTGGACATTCGACGCCCTAACCGCCACCCACCCACAGCCCACATTCTGAATGGATTCAAAATAAAAGCTGCACAGCAGATTTATTAAGTTACGAAGAGGTAACGGCATACATGAAGAAAATATTAAGCGCACGTGGAAAGAACGGAGTTGCCGACAGGTGTCAATATTAAGGAACCATCAGTGGAATAACTAATGGTCCAAAAATACTGATATGGATTTGGAGAAGAGTCGAAAAGTGGTAGGAGCTGACGAGAGAGAGAAGATAAATTTGAGTTCTGGAGAAATACAGGAAAATACGAGGCAGTACTAACCCAACGACTTTACTTAAAAGATGGACTGAGAAAAGGCAAACACTCGTTGATAGCATTTGCAGATTTGCAGAAAGTATTCAACAATGTTCTATGGAATACACTCTCTTCTTGAAAGTAGACATTTTGAGAACTGAGGAAGCAGTGGCGGTTATAAGTTTAAACAGTTAACAGTCATAATTACGGTTTAGAAAACTTCATTTGGTCTGAGTTTACGATAGTCATGGGATAGCGATATGCATATATCGTTGTAGTATCGCACATAATATATAAAAGGTGGAGCTGTCATTTCTACTCAGGTGATTCATGCGAGAAGGTTTCCGACGTGATATTCGCCGCATGACGGGAATTAAAAGATTTATATCATTGAATGAGAGCTGGTGCTTTCCCTTTCGGAAATCTCTACGGAATTCAATATTCGGAGTGTGTCGAGAATACTAAATCTCAGGCATTAACTCTCACCATGGGCAATGCGGTGGCCAACGGCCTTCACTTAACGATCGAGAGCAACGGCGTTTGCATAGTTGTCGGTGCTAACAGACAAGCTGCGTGAATTAACCGCAGCATGTCATTCTCAATGGAGAGAAGTCTTCCGAAGTGATTTCAGGTGTGCCGCAGGGGAGTGTCGTAGGACCGTTGCTATTCACAATATACATAAATGACCTTGTGGATGACATCGGAAGTTCACTGAGGCTTTTTGCGGATGATGCTGTAGTATATTGGGAAGTTGTAACAAAGGGAAATTATACTGAAATGCAGGAGGATCTGCAACGAATTGGTGCAGGGAATAGCAATTGAAACTCAATGTAGACAAGTGTAATGTGCTGCGAATACATAGAAAGATAGATCCCTTATCATTTAGCTACAAAATAGCAGGTCAGCAACTGGAAGCAGTTAATTCCATGAATTATCTGGGAGTAGGCATTAGAGGTGATTTAAAATGGAATGACCACGTAAGATTTATCGTCGGTAAAGGATATGCCAAACTGACATTCATTGGAAGAATCCTAAGGAAATGCAATCCGAAAACAATGGAAATAGGTTACAGTACGCTTGTTCGCCCATTGCTCGAATACTGCCCACCGGTGTGGGATCCGTACCAGATAGGGTTGATAGAAGAGAGAGAGAAGATCCAATGGAGAGCAGCGCGCTTCGTTACAGGATCATTTAGTAATTGCGAAAGCGTTACGGAGATGATAGACAAACTCCAGTGGAAGACTCTGCAAGAGAGACACTCAGTAGCTCGGTACGGGCTTTTGTTGAAGTTTCGAGAACATACCTTCACCGAGGAATCAAGCAGTATATTGTTCCCTCCTATGTATATCTCGTGAAGAGACCACGAGGATAAAATCAGAGAGATTAGAGCCCGCACAGAGGCATACCGACAATCTTTCTTTCCACGACCAATACGAGACTGGAATAGAAGGGAGAACCGATAGAGGTACTCAAGGTACCCTCCGCCACACACCGCCAGGTGACGTGGAGTATTGATGTAGATCTAGATGTAAACTCTGAAGGGGTTATTCTCTTTTATGTTCTCCCTCATGGTGCGGCAGTCAACTCAGAAGTCTATTGTGTTACCTTAGGAAATTGAAGAAACGACTTCAGGGAGACAGTCGCCACAAAAATGAAATTCTCCTGCTCCAACGCCTCGCACATGTCTGAACACCCAAGAGGAGCTCACAAACCTTCAATGGACTGCTCTTTCTCGTCCACCCTGCAGCCCGACTTTGTACTTTCCGACTTCCATCTGTTTGGCCCAAGGTAGGATGCTCTCCACGGGAAGCTGTACGTGGGTGGTGGGGGGTCATTGACATGACAGGACATTGGTACCGACGTCGGCCAGTACAGTGGTACCATGCGGGCACATACGAGGACAGTTCAATAAGTAATGCAACACATTTTTTTTCTCGGCCAATTTTGGTTGAAAAAACCGGAAATTTCTTGTGGCATATTTTCAAACATTCCCGCTTCGTCTCGTATAGTTTCATTGACTTCCGACAGGTGGCAGCGCTGTATGGAGCTGTTAAAATGGCGTCTGTAACGGATGTGCGTTGCAAACAACGGGCAGTGATCGAGTTTCTTTTGGCGGAAAACCGGGGCATCTCAGATATTCATAGGCGCTTGCAGAATGTCTACGGTGATCTGGCAGTGGACAAAAGCACGGCGAGTCGTTGGGCAAAGCGTGTGTCATCATCGCCGCAAGGTCAAGCGAGACTGTCTGATCTCCCGCGTGCGGGCCGGCCGTGCACAGCTGTGACTCCTGCAATGGCGGAGCGTGCGAACACACTCGTTCGAGATGATCGACGGATCACCATCAAACAACTCAGTGCTCAACTTGACATCTCTGTTGGTAGTGCTGTCACAATTGTTCACCAGTTGGGATATTCAAAGGTTTGTTCCCGCTGGGTCCCTCGTTGTCTAACCGAACACCATAAAGAGCAAAGGAGAACCATCTGTGCGAAATTGCTTGCTCGTCATGTGGCTGAGGGTGACAATTTCTTGTCAAAGATTGTTACAGGCGATGAAACATGGGTTCATCACTTCGAACCTGAAACAACACGGCAATCAATGGAGTGGCGCCACACCCACTCCCCTACCAAGAAAAAGTTTAAAGCCATACCCTCAGCCGGTAAAGTCATGGTTACAGTCTTCTGGGACGCTGAAGGGGTTATTCTGTTCGATGTCCTTCCCCATGGTCAAACGATCAACTCTGAAGTGTATTGTGCTACTCTTCAGAAATTGAAGAAACGACTTCAGCGTGTTCGTAGGCACAAAAATCTGAACGAACTTCTCCTTCTTCATGACAACGCAAGACTTCACACAAGTCTTGGCACCCGAGAGGAGCTCACAAAAGTTCAGTGGACTGTTCTTCCTCATGCACCCTACAGCCCCTATCTCGCACCGTCGGATTTCCATATGTTTGGCCCAATGAAGGACGCAATCCGTGGGAGGCACTACGCGGATGATGAAGAAGTTATTGATGCAGTACGACGTTGGCTCCGACATCGACCAGTGGAATGGTACCGTGCAGGCATACAGGCCCTCATTTCAAGGTGGCGTAAGGCCGTAGCATTGAATGGAGATTACGTTGAAAAATAGTGTTGTGTAGCTAAAAGATTGGGGAATAACCTGGTGTATTTCAATGCTGAATAGAACAACCCCTGTTTCAGAAAAAAAATGTGTTGCATTACTTATTGAACTGCCCTCGTAGAACCTGCCACTAAGATGACGTAAGGTCGTTGCATTGAACGGAGATCATGTTGACCAATAGGACTTTGTAGCCAAATGAGTGGGGAATTGTATGGGGTATTGGAATGCTGAAATAAAACCAAAAGGCTTCCAAAGAATATGTGTTGCATTAGTTATTGAACGCTGCTCGTAACTATAGTCTAATATCCAGGAAAGGAAAATATTTATGTGGTAATGGGGGCAGTGTTGTCGAAGAGGCAAGTTTCGCGCAGAAGGCAGCGTATGTTTCTGGTCATTTGTTCGCTCTTAGTAGCCACGCGGAAGGCCTCTTTGCTGATTTACTGTGGAACAGCAGAAGTTTTAATTGAATCGCGCTCTTCAGTAAAACACAGACGAGCGCGTACAGCCTGTCGTCGGCGAAAGTCGTGGGCAGAACGACCTGGTAACGGGTTTTGTTAAAAGCGAAGCTGGAATCGAAAAGAATCGGAGGTTCTTTCCGTCGAACTTTACGGCGGAAGAAGAAGGGGAACGCAGAAAGGGAAAACAAAAAGGAATTCTTCACTTCTGCCGAGTTGTTGAGCATTCCTTGTGCTGAATCCCGTTCCACGTAAGCGCTTCGGTGTTGTCGGTAACAACTTGCGGAGAAGAGAATGAAATCCTTGCTGGAGTAAGTTAAACCAGTGAAGCAGATTTCTGCGACATACAGGAACTTTTTAGCACTGATTACTGGCTGTCACTAGCGCTCATACGTCTTTCTGTTTATGTGACATCATCCATATATATAAAATTCTCGTGTCTCAGTGTTAGTTGCCATACTCCTCCGAAACGGCTAGATCGATTCTGATGAAATTTTACAAGTGTATTCGGTACGTCTGAGAAACAGTCGTAATCTATTTTTCGTACCCCTAAGTGATAAGGGTGGTCAACCCCAAAATTTTTTTACTTATTTTTTTGCACATAACTTTTTATTTTTATTTATGATGTATGAAAAAATACACGCAACCCTAAATTCTCACCCTTCTGCCACCAACCCCTATTTTTAATAGCGATTTTAGTAGTGTAATAATTTTCAACCCCGGTCCATAACTGATCAGTTATCACTTGATCAACGGCTCGTTCGATTCTGATGAAATTTTAGTTGTATATTCGGTCGTAATCTATTTTTCGTACCCCCAAGTGATAAGGGTGGTTGGTCCACTCCAAAAATTTTTTTCTTATTTTTTTGGACAGAACTTTTTTTATGAAGTGCCATTACAAAATATACTCAACCCTAAATTTTCACCCTTCTACCACCAACCCCTATTTTTTAATAGCGATTTTAGTTGTGTAATAATTTTCAACCCCAGTCGATAACTGATCAATTATCACTTCATCAGTTATCCCCGCCATGTGTCTACCGGTGATAGTCTGTCACTATTCGACATATAAGTAATTGAAGACAACGTACCAAATTCAACGGCTTGAACCGACGTAACTAGAACGAGGAGTTTAACTAGGCAGCACGCGCCATTCGCCAAACCGACATTTAGGCCTAGCATCGGTTTTCATCGTACGCAAATATATCGTACAATCAAATTCTTTTAGTGGAACAAAGAAGTTCCTATGCTCTCCTTTGTTCCTCTAAAAGAATTTAATCGTACAATATTTTTACGTACGAAAAAAATCGATGAATGTGCGCTTGGCCTTATTCATAATGTTGACGAACACGTTTCGACACGAAATTGCCACTATGTTTGTATGCTCATGAACGAGCCGTGTATCGGCTGCAATTGTTAAATCCGCGCGATCTACCGTAGAAACGCTACAACTAATAGTGGCCGATAGTGCCTGACTTCCCCTTAACCCTTTTCTCACTCCCTACACAGTTTTCGGCCATTACTGTTTGTGTCACCACCTCCCGCCAACAACGGCTGTTGTGTTACACGTATACATAGTGTTACACGCATACATTATTCTTATAGTCTAGAGATAGCCGGCCGGAGTGGCCGTGCGGTTCTAGGCACTACAGTCTGGAACCGAGGGACCGCTATGGTCGCAGGCTCGAATCCTGCCTCTGGCATGGATGTGTGTGATGTCCTTAGGTTAGTTAGGTTTAATTAGTTCTAGGTTCTAGACGACTGATGACATCAGAAGTTAAGTCACATAGTGCTCAGAGCCATTTGAGCCAGACTAGAGATAATTTATATGGCAAAACAACGTTTGCCGGTCAGCTATAACATACAAACATTTTCAGAGGCGGGATGAAGTTCGCCGGATATAGCTAGTAAGCTATAAATTGTACAGAAAGCAGGCTGCAATTATATCTGTCGAACGACGTAAAAGGGGAGCAGTGTTTGAGAAGAGAAGCGAGACAAGGTAGTAGATTGTCCCCGTTGTAGGCACTGAGCAACCAGTAATTGAAATGAAGGAGAAATTTGGAAAGAGA
Source organism: Schistocerca americana (assembly GCF_021461395.2). Lineage (NCBI taxonomy): Eukaryota > Metazoa > Arthropoda > Insecta > Orthoptera > Acrididae > Schistocerca > Schistocerca americana. The sequence continues at coordinate 119,332,795 of NC_060129.1, forward strand.
AATGAATTTCAGGTTAATTCAGAATTTGTATGCTGATAAAAATTACAAAAAAAAAATTGTAATTCTGTCAGAGAAAGCAAAGGAATTGAGAGTGCAATCGAAGCGAATGGACAGTGTCTTGAAAGAATAATATAAGATGAACATCAACACAAGCAAAGCAAAGGTAATGGAATTGATTAAGTGACGACATGGCAAGGGAATTACATGAGGCATTTAAAGTAGTAGATGGGTGCGGGCGGCAAAATAGCCGATGATGGCCGAACGGAGGATATAAAGTGCAGACTGACAATCACAAGCCTAGCACGAGAAATGTGTATGGAAAAGTAAATTTGTTACTGTGGAATATAAATTTATGTTTTGGTAAGTGCCTCCTGATGGTACTTGTCTGGAGTGTAGACATGCATGAAAGTGAAATATGGACGATAAAAACTTAAACTTTGTGTTCTGCCTTACGGCAGGTCTTGTCATGGGGGAAGCCTCGTCAGAGAGGTCCACCGCATGAGCGTCTAGGGAAGTGATTCCAGTGGTGGCTTCCCGTTGCCTTCGACTGGTGATGATGAAATGATAATAAGGACAACACAACACCCAGTTCCTGAGCGGAGAAAATCTCCGACCCAGTCGGGAATCGAACCCGGGCCCCTTGGCGTGACAGACCGCCGCGCTGACCACTTTTTTTTTTCTTTTTTTTTCATTTTGTTCGTTATTGATCGTTGTGTTTGGTCGTTGCGGACGTCGCAAGACAGCCTGTTCAAGTTCGGTGGTTGATCGTTCCACTCAGTTTTTTTATTACAGAGGCCAACCGGCTCTCTGACCGAACACGCTGAGCTACCGTGCCGGCTGACCACTCAGCTATCGGGGGTGCACACATGGACGATAAGCAGACCAGAAAAGAACAGGATAGATGCTTTTGAAATGTGATGTTACACAAGAATGCTGAAGGTTAAATGGGTAGATCAAGTAACCAATGAGGAGGTACTGAACAGAATTGGTGAGACAAGAAATTTGTGGCACAATTTGACTAAAAGAAGGGTTCGGTTGATAGAAAACATTCTGAGACATCAGGACACCGCCAATTTAGTACTGGATGGAAGTGTGTGGGGTAAAAATTGTAAAAGCGCACCACGAGATGAATACAGTAAGCAGATTGAGAAGGATGTTGGTTGCAGTAGTTACTCGAAGATGAAGAGTCTTGCACAGAACAGAGCCTCGGCCGGTGGGGTGGGGGGGGGGGGGTGGAGGCGGGGGAGGGGGGTATGTCAAACTAGTTAAAATGGCTCTGAGCACTATGGGACTTAACATCTGATGCCATCAGTCCCGTAGAACTAAGAACTACTTAAACTTAACTAACCTATGGACATCACACACATCCATGCCCGAAGCAGGATTCGAACCTGCGACCGTAGCGGTCGCGCGGATCCAGACTGAAGCGCCTAGAACCGCCCGGCCACACCGGCCGGCGTCAAACTAGTCTACCGTCTGAAGACAACAACTACAAGAAAGAACAACAACACATCTGGCCTATTCTGCGAGTTGGAAAAATCACTTTTCACATCGCTATGTGTTGTTTAAGACTGCAAATTAAATTGCACTAGTGTACAAGATAAGCTACCATTTTTGTGACAGATGCAAAGTGTCTCAAGTATTTTGTGATGGCGCTTATACCGCAGTTCCGTTGAATGAAAATATGATTGAAGAGCATGGCTATTACACTGTGTGATCAAAAGTATCCGGACACCCACAAAAACATCCTTTTTCAAAAAATGGTTCAAATGGCTCTGAGCACTATGGGACTCAACTGCTGTGGTCATAAGTCCCCTAGAACTTAGAACTACTTAAACCTAACTAACCTAAGGACATCACACACATCCATGCCTGAAGCAGGATTCGAACCTGCGACCGTAGCGGTCGTGCGGTTCCAGACTGCAGCGCCTTTAACCGCGCGGCACCTCCGGCCGGCCATCCTTTTTCATATAAGGTGCATTGTGCTGCCACCTGCTGCCAGGTACTCCATATCAGCGACCTCAGTAGTCATTAGACATCGTGAGAGAGCAGAATGGGGCGCTCCATGGAACTAACGGACTTCGAACGTGGTCAGGTGATTGGGTGTCATTTGTGTCATACGTCTGTACGCGAGATTTCCACACTACTAAACATCACTAGGTGCACTGTTTCCGATGTGATAGTGAAGTGGAAACGTGAAAGGACACGCACAGCACAAAAGCGTACAGGCCGACCTCGTCTGTTGACTGACAGAGACCACCGACAGTTGAAGAGGGTCGTAATGTGTAATAGGCAGACATCTATCGAGACCATGACACAGGAATTCCAATCTACATCAGGATCCACTGCAAGTGCAGGCGGGAGGAGAGAAAACTTGAATTTCATGTTGGATCGGCTGCTCATAAGCCACACATCACGCCGGAAAATGCCAAACGACGCCTTGGTGTAAGGAGCGTAAACATTCGACGATTGAGCAGTGGAAAAACGTTGTGTGGAGTAACGAATCACGATACACAATGTGGCGATCTGATCGCAGGGTGTGGGTATGGCGAATGCCCGGTGAACGTCATCTGTCAGTGTGTGTAGTGCCAACAGTAAAACTCGGAGGCGGTGGTGTTATGGTGTGGTCGTGTTTTTTATGGAAGGAGCTTGCACCCCTTGTTGTTTTGCGTGGCACTATCACAGCACAGGCCTACAATCATGTTTTAAGCACCTTCTTGCTTCCCACTGTTGAAGAGCAATTCGGGGATGGCGATTCCATCTTTCAACACGATCGAGCCCCTGTTCATAATGCACGGCCTGTGGCGGAGTGGTTACACGACAATAACATCCCTGTAATGGTCTGACCTGCGCAGACCTCAATCCTACAGAACACCTCTGAGATGTTTTGGAACGCCGACTTCGTGCCAGGCCTCACCGACAGACTTCGCTTCCTCTCCTCAGTGCAGCACTCCGTGAAGAATGGTCTGCCATTTCCCAAGAAACCTTCCAGCACCTGACTGAACGTCAATTTCAGCCAGGTGTCCGGATACTTTTGATCACATAGTGTATGTATAAATTTTTCGTACAGCAGTCATCTACATCTGCATGTACGAGGGCAGTTCAATAAGTAATGCAACACATTTTTTTTCTGAAACAGGGGTTGTTTTATTCAGCATTGAAATACATCAGGTTATTCCCCAATCTTTTAGCTACACAACACTATTTTTCAACGTAATCTCCATTCAATGCTATGGCCTTACGCCACCTTGAAATGACGGCCTGTATGCCTGCACGGTACCATTCCACTGGTCGATGTCGGAGCCAACGTCGTACTGCATCAATAACTTCTTCATCATCCGCGTAGTGCCTCCCACGGATTGCGTCCTTCATTGGGCCAAACATATGGAAATCCGACGGTGCGAGATCGGGGCTGTAGGGTGCATGAGGAAGAACAGTCCACTGAAGTTTTGTGAGCACCTCTCGGGTGTGAAGACTTGTGTGAGGTCTTGCGTTGTCATGGAGAAGGAGAAGTTCGTTCAGATTTTTGTGCCTACGAACACGCTGAAGTCGTTTCTTCAATTTCTGAAGAGTAGCACAATACACTTCAGAGTTGATCGTTTGACCATGGGGAAGGACATCGAACAGAATAACCCCTTCAGCGTCCCAGAAGACTGTAACCGTGACTTTACCGGCTGAGTGTATGGCTTTAAACTTTTTCTCGGGAGGGGAGTGGGTGTGGCGCCACTCCATTGATTGCCGTTTTGTTTCAGGTTCGAAGTGATGAACCCATGTTTCATCGCCTGTAACAATCTTTGACAAGAAATTGTCACCCTCAGCCACATGACGAGCAAGCAATTCCGCACAGATGGTTCTCCTTTGCTCTTTATGGTGTTCGGTCAGACAACGAGGGACCCAGCGGGAACAAACCTTTGAATATCCCAACTGGTGAACAATTGTGACAGCACTACCAACAGAGATGTCAAGTTGAGCACTGAGTTGTTTGATGGTGATCCGTCGATCACCTCGAACGAGTGTGTTCGCACGCTCCGCCATTGCAGGAGTCACAGCTGTGCACGGCCGGGCCGCACGCGGGAGATCAGACAGTCTTGCTTGACCTTGCGGCGATGATGACACACGCTTTGCCCAACGACTCACCGTGCTTTTGTCCACTGCCAGATCACCGTAGACATTCTGCAAGCGCCTATGAATATCTGAGATGCCCTGGTTTTCCGCCAAAAGAAACTCGATCACTGCCCGTTGTTTGCAACGCACATCCGTTACAGACGCCATTTTAACAGCTCCGTACAGCGCTGCCACCTGTCGGAAGTCAATGAAACTATACGAGACGAAGCGGGAATGTTTGAAAATATTCCACAAGAAATTTCCGGTTTTTTCAACCAAAATTGGCCGAGAAAAAAAAATGTGTTGCATTACTTATTGAACTGCCCTCGTACAAATTGGTTTTGTGTTGCTTTATTGAGAAAAAGCGTTACTGGTTTAGAATATACACAAGTTAACGTCGGACGGCTATCTTCCTTCCGTCAAAGCGCATGTTACGTCGACATAGAAGCGAGTTAGCGTCAAATATCCGCTTGGAACATTAGTTTTTACAGTTTTTCACGAACGAATCATATTCATGCTGTTGCTCGTATTTTCGCATACACACGTTGGTTTACATTATTGTAGACTTTTCGTTGGGCCACAATTCAATCTGCCAATGCGCACCACGTATTCTGACTCCCTCACACACAGAGTCGTTAGAGGCATTTTCTCTGTTGTTTTGGCAGATATTTGCCATTTCTGTCTTGCAGTCTTCGGCCCGAACAAATACTGCTCGTAAAGTCTTCCCTGCGATGCCCAGTGTCAACAGAAAGCGTCGGTTTGTTTGCCGTCACAAACAAACTGATTTTTAAGGCTCAGCAGGTAACCGTGTTACCTGTATATAAAGTGTGTCGCGTACCTATCGCGGGTAACCAACTTTCAATCGCATTTTTTTTTGCGTATGCTACCAGAGTCTGATTAGACCCCTCTAGCAACCGGAAGACACGTTCATAGGATTTGTCGACCTGGAAAAAGCGTCCGACAGTGTAAAATGGTGCAAGATGTTCGAAATTAGAGTACGGATTGAGAGTAAATCGAAGAGAGACGAAGGTAATGAGAAGTAGTAGAAATGAGAACAGCGAGAAACTTAATATCAGGCTCGATGGTCGCGAAGTAGATGAAGTTAAGGAATTCTGCTACCTAGGCAGTAAAATAACCAGTCACGGACGTAGCAAGGAGGGCATGAAAAGCATACTAGCAATAGCAAAAAGGGCATTCCTGGCCGGGATAAGTCTACTAATATCAAATATCGGCCCGAATTTGAGGAAGAAATTTCTGAGAATGTACGTCTGGAATACAGCATTGTACGATAGTGAAACTTGGACTGTGGGAAAACCGGAACAGAAGAATATCGGAGCATTTGAGGTGTTGTGTTACAGACGAATGTTGAAAATTAGCTGGAATGATAGTGTTGAGGATCAGTGGACAAAGTTCAAAACCATCGTACAATATGCGTTAGATGAGTATGTGCCAAGCAAGATCATAAGAGATGGAAAAGGGCCGCCGTGGTACAACAACCGAGTTAGAAAACTGCTGCGGAAGCAAAGGGAACTTCACAGAAAACATAAACATAGCCAAAGCCTTGCAGATAAACAAAAATTACGCGAATCGAAATGTAATGTGAGGTGGGCCACGCGAGAGGCGTTCAATGAATTCGAAAGTGAAGTTCTATGTATTGACTTGGCAGAAAATCCTAAGAAATTTTGGTCTTATGTCAAAGCGGTAGGTGGATCAAAACAAAATGTCCAGACACTCTGTGACCAAAATGGTACTGAAACAGAGGATGACAGACTGAAGGCCTAAATACTAAATGTCTTTTTCCAAAGGTGTTTCACAGAGGAAGACTGCACTGTAGTTCCTTCTCTAGATTGTCGCACAGATGACAAAATGGTAGATATCGAAATAGACCACAGATGGATAGAGAAACAATTAAAATCGCTCAAAAGAGAAAAGGCCGCTGGACCTGATGGGATACCAGTTCGATTTTACACAGAGTACGCGAAGGAACTTGCCCCCATTCTTGTTGCGGTGTACCATAGGTCTGCAGAAGAGCGTAGCGTTCCAAAGGATTGGAAAAGGACACAGGTCATCCCCGTTTTCAAGAAGGGACGTCGAACAGATACGCAGAACTATAGACCTATATCTCCAACGTCGATCAGCTGTAGAATTTTGGAACACGTATTTTGTCCGCGTATAATGACTTTTATGGAGACTAGAAATCTACTCTGTAGGAACCAGCATGGGTTTCGAAAAAGACGGTCGTGTGAAACCCAGCTCGCGCTATTCGTCCACGAGACTCAGAGGACCGTAGACACGGGTTACCAGGTAGCTACCGTGTTTCTTGACTTCCGCAAGGCGTTCGATACAGTTCCATAAAGTCGTTTAATGAACAAAGTAAGAGCATATGGACTATCAGACCAATTGTGTGATTGGATTGAAGAATTCCTAGATAACAGAACGCAGCATGTCATTCTCAATGGAGAGAAGTCTTCCGAAGTAAGAGTGATTTCAGGTGTGCCGCAGAGGAGTGTCATAGGACCGTTGCTATTCACAATATACATAAATGACCTTGTGGATGACATCGGAAGTTCACTGAGGCTTTTTGCAGATGATGCTGTGGTGTACCGAGAGGTTGTAACAATGGAAAATTGTACTGAAATGCAGGAGGATCTGCAGCGAATAGACGCATGGTGCAGGGAGTGGCAATTGAGTCTCAATGTAGACAAGTGTAATGTGCTGCGAATACATAGAAAGATAGTTCCCTTATCATTTAACTACAAAATAGCAGGTCAGCAACTGGAAGCAGTTAATTCCATAAATTATCTGGGAGTACGCATTAGGAGTGATTTAAAATGGAATGATCATGTAAAGTTGATCGTCGGTAAAGCAGATGCCAGGTTCAGATTCATTGGAAGAATCCTAAGGAAATGCAATCCGAAAACAAAGGAAGTAGACTCAGTACGCTCGTTCGCCCACTGCTTGAATACTGCTCAGCAGTGTGGGATCCGTACCAGATAGGGTTGATAGAAGAGATAGAGAAGATCCATCGGAGAGCAGCGCGCTTCGTTACAGGATCATTTAGTAATCGCGAAAGCGTTACGGAGATGATAGATAAACTCCAGTGGAAGACTCTGCAGGAGAGACGCTCAGAAGCTCGGTACGGGCTTTTGTCAAAGTTTGGAGAACATACCTTCACCGAAGAGTCAAGCAGTAAATTGCTCCCTCCTACGAATATCTCGCGAAGAGGCCATGAGGATAAAATCAGAGAGATTAGGACCCACACAGAGGCAAACCGACAATCCTTCTTTCCACGAACAATACGAGACTGGAATAGAAGAGAGAACCGATAGAGGTACTCAAGGTACCCTCCGCCACACACCGTCAGCTGGCTTGCGGAGTATGGATGTAGATGTAGATGTAGGAGGTTCCGTGCAGAATTGGAGAGGAAAGAAATATGTGGAGAGCACTGACAAGAACATCTGTTAAGACACGAGGGAATGACTTCCATGGTACTAGAGGGAGCTGTAGAAGCCAAAAATTGTAGAGGAAGACAGAGATTGGAATACATCCAGCAAATAATTGAGGACGTAGGCTGCAAGTGCTACTCTGAGATGAAGAGGTTGGCACAGGAGAGGAATTCGTGGCGGGCCGCGTCAAACTAGTCAGAAGAAATCGGAAGCGGTGAACCTTTTGCAAATCGAGTGAGCGTATATAAAGGGTCACGTAACGTACAGAACGTTGATGTTCTGCATAATTATCCCATTGTCTGTTATTTAAAAATAAACAGTCTTTAAATGAAAAATGAATTTGACAATATTTAATTCCGGTTTTATGAGAAAATTGTTGATCTTTAACATGAAACACAAGGATGTTAAAGTAAAAATATGATTATTAGAGTGGATGCACCAAACAGCATATAGAAGGAATACAATTTCTGACAATATTATAAATGCCAGTTTCTGTAATCCAGTGGCTCATGTACATTCCTCAATCAAAACCATTTTATTTAAGCTTAATACGTTTGATTCTCTTGCACATTTCACCCGAACCACAACAAAGAGTTTGATACTGCCAATTAGCGATCAACGATTAACTTTAACGTGTGATAAATCATCTGTTAAGTACCGCTTTTACGTTTAATGCAGTTACTTTTTTAGTAACAGGGGCGAAGATGTTAGTTTTTTGTTTACCGTTGTCCAGCTATGCGCCGTCCAGAGTGCCCGACCGTTTCTAGGCGCTTCAGTCTGGAACCGCGCGACCGCTACGGTCGCAGGTTCGAATCCTGCCCCGGGCATGGATGTGTGTGATGTCGTTCGGTTTGTTAGGTTTAAGTAGTTCTAAGTTCTAGGGGACTGATGACCTCAGATGTTAAGTCCCATAGTGCTCAGAGCCATTTGAACCATCCAGCTATGTTTCCAGCACGCCCCCGTACATTCTGAGTTAACGACGTAACATTGTTGTCGTCTTCTTTGGTCCCGATACGGCGACTCCATAAGAAACTCTTCCGTCCACACCTCTGTATAGACCTCGGTAAAGAGATTTCCGCCACACCCTGAACCTCCCACGAGTGCACCTAACCACTGTCGTGTAGGCAACCCGGCGCACTCCAGCGCCTCGCGGGCAGCCGCCCTCTAGTCGGGTCAAAGCGGCGCGGCTATCTGCCGGTGACGTCACGGCCTCCCTTTGTGTGTCTGGAGAGGGTCGGCCTCTTCGATTACGGACCAGCCGACCGGGCATCGCTTACCACTGGTGCGACGCCAGCGTCAGCGGATCCGGAGAAACTTCAGCCGTGTTCCCAGCAACGCCGAACCCAGTGGTCGGGCAATTTCCGCTGCTCCGTTCACTAGCCTAATACTCTGCATCACTGTTCGATTTACGAAGGCATTGGTGGTGACACTAACGACCACGGAGAACAGTCAGATTTTGAAATAAAGATGTCGGTTAATAATAATTCTTACTTCATGTGCGAAACAGATTTTCTGTCTGAAAAGCATCATCAGAGTAAGAGGAATAACAGGTGTGTCTACATCTACATGTATACTCTGCAAATCAGATTTAAGTGCCTGGCAGAGGGTTCATCGACCTACCTTCACAATTCTCTCTTATTCCATTCTCGTATAGCGCGCGGAAAGAATGAACACCTGTATCTTTCCGTACGAGCTCTGATTTCCCTTATTTTATCGTAGTGATCGTTCCTCCCTATGTAGGTCTGTGTGTGAAGATTCCGTCGCAACGAAAAATGCCTTTCTTTTAATGATTTCCAGCCCAAATCCTGTATCATTTCTGTGACTCTCTCTCCCGTATTTCGCGATAATACAAAACGAGCTCCCTTTCTGGTATCACTTTTATTCTGGGTTTCATATGGCGACCCTGCCAGGAATCGAACCTGGAATCTTCTGACTGCATATCCTTTTATCTTAGGTGTCATCTGTTTATCTTCCCTAATTGTCAAAATGGTTCAAATGGCTCTGAGCACGATGGGACTCAACTGCTGTGGTCATAAGTCCCCTAGAACTACTTAAACCTAACTAACCTAAGGACAGCACACAACACCCAGCCATCACGAGGCAGAGAAAATCCCTGACCCCGCCGGGAATCGAACCCGGGAACCCGGGCGTGGGAAGCGAGAACGCTACCGCACGACCACGAAATGCGGGCCCCTAATTGTCATTTTCTGGACTATCGAGATGAACGGATCTGAAAATGCCAGAAGCCAGTGCAATACAACATACACCTTTTCCCCACGGGAATATTTGCGTGTAAAATGTTCTGCGTAACGCCGATTATCTCTATTCCGAGCTTCCTGCGCATCTTCAGACAGCCGACCAATCGGCAACGGAGCAGCTTCTATTACGGCACACCCGTGCATCAAAACTATGTGCGCTAATGACGGCATGGGGCATTATTGCAGAATATTGTGAGTCGGGTGAAGTTGGCATCCGACTTTCGAGAAGTATACATTTTTGCTTTATCAGACATACGTTTTTGTTCTAGAGTTGTCGGTACAAGATTTCAATATTTCTGCAACATTGCGCGATGAAAACATTATTCGAAAAAATTTTAATCTTTTTTTTTTTTAAAATGTTATTTGACAGTTTAAGAAAAAATTATTGTCACAGCTTGGAATAGTTCTCCAATAATGTACAGAAAATCTTAACGACATTTTTTTGTGCAGATAATACTCTGCTGGCCACCGTAAATGCAACACCAAGAAAGGCAAGAGGTAGCACAACAAAATTTATTTTGTAGATAACATGTTGACCAAGTATCAAATGATTACGTTCACAGACGTCTGTGACATGTGGTTCCTGCCAGAATCAGTAGCCAGAGTAGCCGCCATTGTTGGAGATCACCGCTGCCACACGTCTCGGCATTGAGTCAAAGAGACGTTGGGTGTGTTCCTGGGGCACAGCAGCCCAAGCAGCTTCCACACGTTGCCAAAGATCATCTGGTGTGGCAGCTGGGGATGTAATCTGGGTCACTCGTTGAGCAACCATGGACCACATGTTTTCTATCGGCGAAAGATCCGGAGAGCGAGCCGGCCAGGGAAGCAATTCAATCTGGTTATTGACGAAGAACCTTTGGACAATGCGTGCCACGTGTGGTCGCGCATTATCCTGTTGAAATATGGCTGTGGCCGAGCCCTGAAGGTAAGGAAGGACAACTGGCTCCAGCACCTCTGATATGTAGCGCCGGCTATTTAAAGTACCGGCAATGCGTACTAGAGGCGTGCGAGAGTAATACCCAATACCACCCCATACCATAATACGCGGTGCAAGACCAGTGTGGCGGTGCATAATGCAGCTGTCCAGCATCCTCTCTCCACACTCGAATCCGACCATCGTGGTGCTGCAGACAGAAGCGAGCCTCGTCAGTAAAGACAACGTCATTCCATTCTGCCGTCCACATCCGTCTGTCATCACACCATTGGCGACGGAGACGTCTGTGGTTCTGCGTCAATGGTAGACGAAGCAATGGACGTCTTGCGGACAGACCACTCTGCTGTAAACGGCGTCGAATGGTACGCGCAGACACTGGATGATGCGTTACAGACGCAATGTGCTGTGCTATGGTTCGGGATGTCACTGAGCGATCCGTCACTGCCATGCGCACAATTTGCCAATCAGCACGTGCAGTGGTGCACCGAGGTGAATGCGATCGACCACGTCGGTCCGTCGTACCCTCCTGCATCCAACGGTCACATATCCGCATTACAGTTGTTTGGTTTCGTCCAACACGACTAGCGATTTCTCTGTATGATAATCCACTATCTCGGTAAGCCACTATCCTTCCTCTGTCGAACTCGGATACTTGATCAAAAGATGTTCGCTGTTGTCTACGAGGCATAACTGATCGTCTTGTGAAACAACCACAAGGTAAACACACGTGCCGAACGTACACTCGTCGAAATCGCCGAGCCTTAAATGGCGCTATGAGGTGGCGCTACAGGCGCGCGTGATGTGCGTCTGCGCTGAAATTCTAATCAGTTGCATATCTCATTGCTGCAAACCCGTGGTGTAAATTTCACTTGATTCGGATGCTTCCTTCAGGGTGTTGCATTTACGGTGGCCAGCAGTGTAGTTTGAGATAACTACGATAATGCTCGATCCATTTTTTACCGTGTGGCACTGCTGCACGGTAGAAAAATGACCGTGCAGTAAAGACGTGTAAATATGTGCCACTCAGATCCAGTTCATAGAACTCGTTAAGTGCACTGTCAAGGTAATAAGAGAGCTGTTTACAAAAGTGGACCCACGCGGTGGAAATTGTGTAAGCAATGATTTCGGATAATATTGAAAAGTCGCTATACTTAATTGCACCGGTTAAAATGTCGTTGAAACCTTCAGAAGTGCTAGGCGTCTTATTTTATCATGAAAACTAGGCAAGATCGCACTCATATATTGAAAAGACCACACAAACAATACCTGTAAATCGTATAGCTGACCGACTCACTGTTTACCGCCAATTGTCACGCACCTATCATATCGACTCGAGACTAGAATGACAGCGCAGCACTAACAAGGGAACCTCCCCATCGCACCCTCTTCAGATTTAAAGTTGACACAGTGGATAGGCCTTGAAAAACTGAACACAGATCAATCGAAAAAACAGGAAGAAGTTGCGTGAAACTATGAAAAAAAATAAGCAAAATATACAAACTGAGTAGTCCATGCGCAAGATAGGCAACATCGAGGACAGTGTGAGCTAAGGAGCGCCGTGGTCCCGTGGTTAGCGTGAGCAGCTGCGGAACGAGAGGTCCTCGGTTCAAATCTTCCCTCGAGTGAAAAGTTTGATTTCTTATTTTCAGACAATTATTATCTGTCCGTCCGATGCGAGGTAACTCCGCCGTAGTATCGGGTAAGGCAGAAGAATCTTTTTACCCGTTCGCCAAGTGTGCAAGTTAGGTGGGTCGACAACATATTCCTGTCATGTGACGCACATGCCGTCACCAGTGTCGTATAGAATATATCGGACGTGTTTTCCTGTGGAGGAATCGGTTGACCTATGACCTTGCGATCAAATGTTTTCGGTTCCCATTGGAGAGGCACGTCCTTTCGTCTACTAATCGCACGGTTTTGAGGTGGGTCGCAAAACACAGACATTAACCTTATTAAAGTGAACAGAGATGTCAATGAACGAACGGACAGATCATAACTTTGCGAAAATAAAGAATGTAAACTTTTTAATCGAGGGAAGACTTGAACCGAGGACCTCTCGTTCCGCAGCTGCTCACGCTAACCACGGGACCACGGCACTCCCGAGCTCACACTATCCTTGATGTTGCCTATCTTCTGCATGGGCTACTCAGTTTGTATACTTTACTTATTTTTTTCATAGTTCCACGCAACTTCTTCCTGTTTTCTCGATTGATCTGTGTTCAGTTTTTCAAGGCCTATCCACTGTGCCAACTTATAACTAAATCTGAGGGGGGTGCGATGGGGAGGTTTCCATGTGAGCAAGTATTTAGCAGTGCAATCTACACAAGATTTCACGGGACTGAAGTCGGAAAGCGCGCCTCATTTTTCTATTCTGTCCAAGTTTTGAAACGAGTTGGCCCACTGTGCGCCGGATCAATCTACGGGAGGTAAGTTCAGGAGGGAAATTTGAGTCTCGCCCATGCGTATTGCAGTCGGCGACAGTAGCTGCGTAGCATGGGCTAGCGCCATATTGGACCGTGTGCGGGGTTTATTAGCGAGATGGTCAATTAGGCTGAGTGGTTCCGTGCGAACGATAAGTCGAGCATCGGTCTGTCCCTGACACGGTGGCTGCGAAAGGCAGCGCCGTGACTTTCTGCACGACTGTCTGTGTCTCTGTTAGAAATCCACGACTAATTCCCGTCACGCCCCGTCCGTAATCCATCGTACTCACGTGCTTCTCTACCGTGGCAAAGGCAAGCGACGATAAGCTTAAGGGGACGTTTACTATCTTTTGGTTAAAAAAATCGATCTTTTAAAAATTGCATTTTTGGATCCTTAAAGTGTTTAGAATCCACCCCTGAATCGGTTTTTCCGAATACGGAACGGAAATGAAACTTCCTGGCAGATTAAAAATGTGTGCCGGTCCGAGACTCCAACTCGGGATGTTTGCCTTTCGCGGGCTAGTACTCTACCATCTCAGCTACCCAAGCAAGACTCACGCCTCGTCCTCACAGCTTTACTTCCGCCAGTGCCTCGTCTTCTACTGCCGGCGAAAGGCAAGGGTCCCGAGTTCGAGTCTCGGTCCGGCACACAGTTTTAATTTGCCAGGAACTTTCTTATCAGCGCACACTCCACTGCAGAGTGAAAATCTCATTCTGGACGGAACGGAAATGTTTGTTATTCGTGGTTGAACAAAAAATGCACCTGCCTGAAATCGGCCTTTTTCACGCACCAAGTTTCTTCTTTCGGAGGACGAGTTATTGTACCCGTGCTTGGGAGAAAACACACAAAATTCAAATGAATGTTTGAACGCGTGCGTTTGGAAGTTAGCCCCCACGCATTTGCATTCTGGTGCGAAGACTGTGGAGATCGCGACTTTCCTGGCAGTGAGTAGCTTCAACGAAGGGTATTCAGCAATTCTGAAGACCATGACAACGACGGACGTCACCCTGGGACCCTATTCGACGCAGTTCGCCAAGCATTCGGACGATCGCCGGATTCGAGCGGCCGAGAACCGCTAGTCACCGGCCGTACGAGCGGCTCTGGAGCAGCGCAGGATGGCCCAGGTCGAGCAGAACGCCCTCTATGAGGAAGAAGAAGGACTAGTTTATGAACACGGAATAGCAGATTGAACGTAAGTTGCCTAATATTGCATTTACAGGTAGTCAAAACTTGAAACGCATTTTTCTCGAATGACGTTTCTTTTATCGCGCGGTATGGTAAATTCAAATCTACTGAACCGATTGGCATGATTCTTTGTTTCCGACGAAGCTAACTAAATTGTCTAGGAGTTGTACCACTTTTATTCCGATCCATCAACTACAAATATTTTTACTTGGCCGACGAAGTCGAAAAATCGATGAAAAAATCCTATTTTTTTTCAAATGGCCGCCATTTTGTTTCCTATGGACCAAATAACTTAAGCGTGTACAACTCCTAAGGAATCTTATATACTTCGGTAAAGTCAACTCAATTTTGATTTCAGACGAGCCGGCTGACCTGTGACATACCGCGCGTGGAGGTCTACATTGAAATTTTGATTCGTTCCGACGGCACTTTCGCCTTTGCTCTTCGACATTTCCGGTCGAAAAAATTCTAGTTTGTAGAGGAAATATCAATAAACATTTTGACCAGATTTGACATTGATATCTATAACATATCCTGAGAAAAAAATTCTCAAACAACATGCTCTTTCGGGCCAAAGATAGTAAACCTCCCCTTGAAAGTAAATGACATTATGAAAATGTTTGCTATTACACAGGCTGTTAGAGGTAGTAGTACAGATAGTGCGATACTTGGTACCTTAATATATCCCTACCTGAGCGTGTCAGTCGCTTTTTCTCTGTGTCCAACAGTCTTTCCGCAAACACATCGCGTAATTTACTACCTGCTGTTTTCCGCATGGTCGTAACTGGACCATGAAGTCGACTACCGCGTTGTTGTATTCATATTTGAATACCCGATCTGCTGCCGAGATGAAAATAAATGGCAGGCTCTTGCCATACATACTTGGTGGTACTAACCAACCTTAACGCATACCACTGCTAATAGCCATAATTATTAGCCTGCAGATGAAATAAATACTGATGTAAAATTTTTTTTGTAGGAATACATCGCCATTTGCACAGGAAATATGCAACATATGGCTGTGCATTCCCTAGAAAAATACTGTATGACGGTGGTTCACCATCATCGAAAACGTTTCTGATGTAATGTCGGTTGCTCAGAACACTGCCCTCAGTCACGAACACACAACCCGTGTATTCCAGTCTGAGGTCACACACATGGAATCTGTTGTGGCGTAGCAAGACAGCCACGCCACGGAAGTAGCCGAAAGGCACGCGTTTAGCAGGCAAGAGATAGGTCTGTAACAGGATACGTAATGAATGCTATAAAGAAAAGTACGTAGCTTCTGGAATACTTAACTTTAATCCATCCTTGGTACATCGCTATTGACAATATAAGTGAGACTCCATAGATACATGCAATGTTACTAATGGCGCCTTGCTAGGTCGTAGCCATTGACTTAGCTGAAGGCTATTCTAACTATTGGCTCGGCTAATGAGCAATGCTTCGTCCGTGTAGTCGCTAGCAATGTCGTCCGTACAACTGGGGCGAGTGCTATCCCGTATCTCGAGACCTGCCTTGTGGTGGCGCTCGGTCTGCGATCACACAGTGGCGACACGCGGGTCCGACATGTGCTAATGGACCGCGGCCGATTTAAAGCTACCACCTAGCAAGTGTGGTGTCTGGCGGTGACACCACAGAATCATTGTCAGATGAGCTATTTACAAAAAAAAGCGAGGTGATAAAAAATTAGACTCTTCTTCGATCCACTCCTTTGTTCGATGTCTGCGTTGATTGCCGAAATGATAGTAACAAAAAACCGAAGAGCGGTTATTTGGTTTTTTCAGAGACAGCGGTTTTTTCACGCACGTGAAACTGGACACAGAAAAAAACCAGAATAACCGAAAACCGGTTATTTCAGCAATAACCAACATCCCTAGTGCAGCGTCACACTGGGATCACGGATTTACTCCAAACTTTGTACACCGTCAGCGGGCCGCTGCAACAACATAATGTGCAAGCAGTAAGGTGCACTAGTCTGGCAATTACGAGAAAATCGCAAGAGAAGCTTTTCGCGTATATTATGTGACGGATGTATCTGTGCGTACGTGATTGCTGTTAGAGTTCATGGTGGTCAGCTTTGCAGGTCTCGAGTGTCCACCCTGGCGAGCTTGTCTCCACCCGGCCTGAAGCTGACTGAGTCCATTCAGTGTGCGGTTGTAAAAAGGAGGAAAAACTGTCCAAGAGACCCATAAGAAATGCAGCTTACTTCCTTTGACGCACCATGCAAAAAAAAAAAGTAGTTAGCGTTCGTACTACGTAAGACGACCCTATACATGAAGCGACGGTTCGACTCCCGCTAAGAGTTAATTTTTAACCTACACTTTTTTCATCGCTGGTCATACTATTTAATTGATAAGCCATCTCAGAGGTAATATAATTAAAAAAAAGCACGTGTATTTGCACGAAATTTCAGTGAATTTCATGTTGATGTCACGTTGATGCCACATTTCTCGACTTTCGCAAGGCGTTCGACTCAGTTCCGCACTGTCGCTTGTTACAAAAAGTGCGCGCTTACGGTCTATCCTGCGACATATGCGGTTGGATAGAAAGTTTTCTAACAGACAGGGAGCAGTATGTCGTCCTGAAAGGGATGACTTCAACAGAAACAAGCGTAACGTCAGGTGTGCCCCATGGCAGCCTAATAGGTCCGCTACTTTTTACGATTTACATAAACGATAAACGATCTGGTTGATGGTATTGACAGCGGCATTAGACTGTTTGCCGATGATGCTGTAGTCCACAGGAAAGTAGCATCACACGAAAGTTGTGAACAAATCAATGAGGATTTGCAGAAAATAAATGCGTGGTGTAATGACTGGCAGAACAAATCAATGAGGATTTGCAGAAAATAAATGTGTGGTGTAATGGCTGGCAGTTATCTCTCAATACTAGTAAGTGTAACCTACTGCATATAATAAGGCGAAAATCCCCATTCATGTACGAGTACAAAATAAGTGCCCAGTCTTTGGAAGCAGTAACGTCGGTCAAGTATCTGGGTGCGACTATCCGAAATGATCTCAAATGAAACGATCAGATTACACAAGTAACGGGCAAGGCGAACTCTAGACTGCGCTTTATTGGTAGAATCCTGAAGCGATGCAGTCCCTCAACAAAGGAAATAGCTTACAATACGTTAGTTCGTCCAGTCTTAAAGTATTGTTCGTCTGTATGGGACCCTTACCAGTTGGGCCTCATTGAAGAGATTGAGAAGGTCCAAAGAAGAGCGGCAAGATTCGTGACTGGTACATTTAGCCATCGCGAGAGCGTGACAAATCTCATAGCAAGTTTGATGTGGGACACACCTGCAGATAGACGACGCGCTAAACAGAAGGGGCTGCTCACTAAATTCCGAAATCCGATCTTCACCGAGGATGTAGAGCATATGTTATTACCACCAACTTTCAAATCACGCAATGATCACGATTCAAAGATAAGGGAAATTAGAGCTCGTACTGAGGCGTTCAGACAGTCGTTTTTCCCTTGCACGATCCGCGAGTGGAACAGAGGGGAGGGGGGGGGGGATATGACTTTGGCGCGAATTGTGCCCTCCGCCACACACCGCGCTTGGTGTCTAGCGGAGTATATATGTTGATGTAGATATGTAGATGTTATTTGATTACTTACAATTTTTAATTAAAGTTTATTGTTAGAACATACTTAAAACTATCGACAAGTAAATCAAGAAACGCATACACTTTTTTTGAAAATGTATGCCTGTCGTGATTTGCGAAATCCCTTAAACATGTAATACGCCAAGATACCTGAAACCAAAGAACGAATAGTGCAGGTGGAAATTTTTTGAATACCACAGAATCTACACCCGCAAACAAAAATGAAGGTTTCAGCAGGAGTCAAACCAGTGCTTCATACATGACCGTCTTACGAAGCTCGCACGGTAACCACTTACCGCCATGAAATCTACCGTCCAGCCCTCACGCACAGATACATAAGCCACAGACGCGTAAAACTTCTCTTGCGATTTTCTCGGAATTGCCAGAGTGGTGGGCTTTACTACTCGCACATTGCGTTGTTTTAACCCTTTCGGGCCGCGAGGAACGTATATGTGGCCCGATTGTAGTGTCAGTAGCCACGAATGATTTGTGACTACACGGCAAATATGGGAGCCGTAGACAGAGCCGATCACTAGTGCCCTTTGTACCATTTTGCCGGAAAATCCCTCACATGGTGGAGGAAAATTTTCTTCTGGTTTTCTAATAGGCCTTGGCCTACTTAGTAAATTTTTATTTTGACAAAAGGGTGATTGTTCTAGCTAATTCCAAAAAAAAATGGTTCAAATGGCTCTGAGCACTGTGGGACTTAACTTCAGAGGTCATCAGTCCCCTAGAACATAGAACTACTTAAACCTAAATAACCTAAGAGCATCACACACAGCCGTGTCCGAGGCAGGATTCGAACCTGCGACCGTACCGATCGCGCGGTTCCAGACTGTAGCTGTAGCGCCTAGAACCGCTCGGCCACTCCGGCCGGCTGGCTAATTTCAGGTGGGCTCTATGTCATCATAGCAAAGAAAAGAGGAGAGACACAAAGAGTGATTTGGAGTTTCGAGAGAGTCTCGCCAAGGAGCTTGTGGGCGACGTCAGGAAGAGGCCACGCTCTGACCTCTACCATGCTATCGCAAGAATGGACACCGGAAAACCAGGTGACTGTGCCGTTTGCAGTGATCGCTCCAAGCCTGGAGGGCTACAACGGTCCCCCCATTTTTTAGCGAAACTTGTCCGTCCAACCCTTCTCTTCATGTGCCTGAGTGCTTCAACAGGTATCACAAAGTAGCAAAGTACCGAAAGGACTTGTAAGACATGGTTGCCTATCGAAAAATCGATATGTCAAAGTTGTAAAGTTCGTGTTAAGCAAATATTATGAAATTTTGTAGTTTATTGACATAAATCAAATTTTTCATCCCTCAAAATGGACTTTTCATTTTTCTTCCCACTGACGTTCCATAAGAGATAAAATTGTAATTTACATGTCGCTTTAAAGCTAAAACTTTAAAGAATAAGATACAACTAATTTTAATATGTCTAATTCAACGCATCACCCCTCAACTAAGAAAAAGTAAAAAATCAGATTTCTCATTTTTTTTCTATTTTAACAACACCGCGAAGTGAAAAAGAGCGCCGGCAGGGGTGGCCAAGCGGTTCTAGGCGCTACAGTCTGGAACCGACCGACCTCTACGGTCGCAGGTTCGAATCCTGCCTCGGACATGTTGTTGTTGTTGTGGTCTTCAGTTCTGAGACTGGTATGATACAGCTCTCCATGCTACTCTATCCTGTGCAAGCTTCTTCATCTCCCAGTACCTACTGCAACCTACATCCTTCTGAATCTGCTTAGTGTATTCATCTCTTGGTCTCCCTCTACGATTTTTACCCTCCACGCTGCCCTCCAATGCTAAATTTGTGATCCCTTGATGCCTCAAAACATGTCCTACCAACCGATCCCTTCTTCTAGTCAAGTTGTACCACAAACTTCTCTTCTCCCCAATCCTATTCAATACCTCCTCATTAGTTACGTGATCTACCCACCTTATCATCAGGATTCTTCTGTAGCACCACATTTCGAAAGCTTCCATTCTCTTCTTGTCCAAACTAGTTATCGTCCATGTTTCACTTCCATACATGGCTACACTCCATAAAAATACTTTCAGAAACGACTTCCTGACACTTAAATCTATACTCGATGTTAACAAATTTCTCTTCTTCAGAAACGATTTCCTTGCCATTGCCAGTCTACATTTTATATCCTCTCTACTTCGACCATCATCAGTTATTTTACTCCCTAAATAGCATAACTCCTTTACTACTTTAAGTGTCTCATTTCTTAATCTAATTCTCTCAGCATCACCCGATTTAATTTGACAACATTCCATTATCCTTGTTTTGCTTTTGTTGATGTTCATCTTATATCCTCCTTTCAAGACACAGTCCATTCCAATTCAACTGCTCTTCCAAGTCCTTTGCTGTCTCTGACAGAATTACAATATCGGCGAACCTCAAAGTTTTTACTTCTTCTCCATGAATTTTAATACCTACTCCGAATTTTTCTTTTGTATCCTTTACTGCTTGCTCAATATACAGATTGAATAGCACCGGGGAGAGCCTACAACCCTGTCTCACTCCTTTTCCCAACCACTGCTTCCCTTTCATGCCCCTCGACTCTTATAACTGTCATCTGGTTTCTGTACAAATTGTAAATAGCCTTTCGCTCCCTGTATATTACCCCTGCCACCTTCAGAATTTGAAAGAGAGTATTCCAGTTAACGTTGTCAAAAGCTTTCTCTAAGTCTACAAATGCTAGAAACGTAGGTTTGCCTTTTCTTAATCTTTCTTCTAAGATAAGTCGTAAGGTTAGTATTGCCTCACGTGTTCCAATATTTCTACGGAATCCAAACTGATCTTCCCCGAGGTCCGCTTCTACCAGTTTTTCCATTCGTCTGTAAAGAATTCGCGTTAGTATTTTGCAGCTGTGACTTATTAAACTGATAGTTCCGTAATTTTCACATCTGTCAACACCTGCTTTCTTTGGGATTGGAATTATTATATTCTTCTTGAAGTCTGAGGGCATTTCGCCTGTCTCATACACCTTGCTCACCAGATGGTAGAGTTTTGTCATGACTGGCTCTCCCAAGGCCGTCAGTAGTTCTAATGGAATTTTGTCTATTCCCGGGGCCTTGTTTCGACTCAGGTCTTTCAGTGCTCTGTCAAACTCTTCACGCAGTATCTTATCTCCCATTTCGTCTTCATCTACAGTCTCTTCCATTTCCATAATATTGTCCTCAAGTACATCGCCCTTGTATAAACCCTCTATATACTCCTTCCACCTTTCCGCCTTCCCTTCTTTATTTAGAACTGGGTTGCCATATGAGCTCTTGATATTCATACAAGTGGTTCTCTTCTCTCCAAAGGTCTCTTTAATTTTCCTGTAGGCAGTATCTATCTTACCCCTAGTGAGACAAGCCTCTACATCCTTACATTTGTCCTCTGGCCATCCCTGCTTAGCCATTTTGCACTTCCTGTCGATCTCATTTCTGAGACGTTTGTATTCCTTTTTGCCTACTTCATTTACTGCATTTTTATATTTTCTCCTTTCATCAATTAAATTCAATATTTCTTCTGTTACCCAAGGATTTCTAATAGCCCTCGTCTTTTTACCTACTTGATCCTCTGCTGCCTTCACTACTTCATCCCTCAGGGCTGCCCATTCTTCTACTACTGTATTTCTTTCCCCCATTCCTGTCAATTGTTCCCTTATGATCTCTCTCAAACTCTCTACAACCTCTGGTTCTTTCAGTTTATCCAGGTCCCATCTCCTTAAATTCCCACCTTTTTGCAGTTTCTTCAGTTTCAATCTGCAGTTCATAACCAATAGATTGTGGTCAGAATCCACATCTGCCCCTGGAAATGTCTTACAATTTAAAACCTGGTTCCTAAATCTCTGTCTTACCATTATATAATCTATCTGATACCTTTTAGTATCTCCAGGATTCTTCCAGGTATACAACCTTCTTTTATGATTCTTGAACCAAGTGTTAGCTATGATTAAGACATGCTCTGTGCAAAATTCTACAAGGCGGCTTCCTCTTTCATTTCTTCCCCCCAGTCCATATTCACCTACTATGTTTCCTTCTCTCCCTTTTCCTACTGACGAATTCCAGTCACCCATGATTATTAAATTTTCGTCTCCCTTCACTACCTGAATAATTTCTTTTATCTCGTCATACATTTCATCAATTTCTTCATGTACATGGATGTGTGTGATATCGTTAGGTTAGCAGAACGAGATATTTGCTCTGCAGAGGAGTGTGCGCTGATATGAAACTTCCTGGCAGATTAAAACTGTGTGCAACCAGGCTGTGGCTAAGCCATCTCTCCGCAGTATCCTTTCTTTCAGGAGTGCTGGTTCTGCAAGGTTCGCAGAAGAGCTTCTGTAAAGTTTGGAAGGTAGGAGACGAGGTACTGCCAGAAGTAAAGCTGTGAGGACCGGCCGTGAGTCGTGCTTCGGCAGCTCAGTTGGTAGAGCACTTGTCCGCGAAAGGCAAAGGTCCCGAGTTCGAGTCTCGGTCGGGCACACAGTTTTAATCTGCCAGGAAGTTTCATCCTTAGGTTAGTTAGGTTTAAGTAGTTCTAAGTTCTAGGGGACTGATGACCTCAGTAGTTAAGTC
Source organism: Schistocerca americana (assembly GCF_021461395.2). Taxonomy (NCBI): domain Eukaryota; kingdom Metazoa; phylum Arthropoda; class Insecta; order Orthoptera; family Acrididae; genus Schistocerca; species Schistocerca americana. Next base: position 119,355,322 of record NC_060129.1, read on the forward strand.
CCATAGTGCTCAGAGCCATTTGAACCATTTTTTTTTTGAAAAAGTGCGCGATATGGAATAATGAAAATAGTATGCCAGTAAAGAGCGTGTTTTAAGCTTCATTTACAAAAAAAAAATTACACCGATAAGTCAAAAACTGTAGATTTTATAAGAGATGAAAGAAACCTAAGGGATATGGGACCATCACAGTGCCGCGGAATTGCTCCGCTTTGGGGGAATGCGCTCTGTCCCGAAAGGGTTAATGACCTACTAAGAGAGTATAGAGTTTGAAGTAAATCCCTGAAGCCATATCAGACATGGGCTGTTACTGCGAATTTCCTTGTGCATTTCATTCGATTCCGTAATCGCTGAAACAATATCACAGACCCTTTTAACCCGAGAAGTTTCATTTCGTTTCCTTCTCGCCCTTCGATTGTTAGCAACGCCAAACACCGCCTACTCAGTTAGAGTTCCCGCACAGCAGCCGGTCTCTGCAGGATGCATAACACACAGTGGTTAGGGGCATCATGGTGTTACGACGTCGCATGTAGGGCTACAATTAAACTGATTGACTGAATTCACTCAACAGAGCAAAGTCCACTGGACCTGACGGGATACCAATTCGATTCCACACAGAGTACGCGAAAGAACTTGCCCCCTTCTAACAGCCGAGTACCGCAAGTCTCTAGAGGAACGGAAGCTTCCAAATGATTGGAAAAGAGCACAGGTAGTCCCAGTTTTCAAGAAGGGTCGTCGAGCAGGTGCGTAAAACTATAGACCTATATCTCTGACGTCGATCTGTTGTAGAATTTTAAAACATGTTTTTTGCTCGCGTATCATGTCATTTCTGGAAATCCAGAATCTACTCTGTAGGAATCAACATGAATTCAGGAAACAGCAATCGTGTGAGACTCAACTCGCTTTATTTGATCATGAGACCCAGAAAATATTAGATACAGACTCCCAGGTAGATCCCATCTTCCTTGACTTCCGGAAGGCGTTCGATACAGTTCCGCACTGTCGCCTGATAAACAAAGTAAGAGCCTACGGAATATCAGACCAGCTGTGTGGCTGGATTGAAGAGTTTTTAGCAAACAGAACACAGCATGTTGTTCTCAATGGAGAGACGTCTACAGACGTTAAAGTAACCTCTGGCGTGCCACAGGGGAGTGTTATGGGACCATTGCTTTTCACAATATATATAAATGACCTAGTAGATAGTGTCGGAAGTTCCGTGGGGCTTTTCGCGGATGATGCTGTAGTATACAGAGAAGTTGCAGCATTAGAAAATTGCAGCGAAATGCAGGAAGATATGCAGAGGATAGGCACTTGGTGCAGGGAGTGGCAACTGACCCATAACATAGACAAATGTAATGTATTGCGAACGCATAGAAAGAAGGAGGCTTTATTGTATGACTATATGATAGCGGAACAAACAGTGGTAGCAATTACTTCTGTAAAATATCTGGGAGTATGCGTACGGAACGATTTGAAGTGGAATGATCATATAAAATTAATTGTTGGTAAGGCGGGTGGCAGGTTGAGAATAATTGGGAAAGTCCTTAGAAAATGTAGTCCATCAACAAAGGAGGTGGTTTACAGAACACACGTTCGACCTATACTTGAGTATTGCTCATCAGTGTGGGATCCGTACCAGGTCGGGTTGACATAGAGAAGATCCAAAGAAGAGCGACGCGTTTCGTCACAGGGTTATCTGGTAAGCATGATAGCGTTACGGAGATGTTTAGCAAACTCGAGTGGCAGACTCTGCAAGAGAGGCGCTCTGCATCGCGGTGTAGCTTGCTGTCCAGGTTTCGAGAGGGTGCGTTTCTGGATGAGGTATCGAATATATTGCTTCCCCCTACTTATATCTCCCGAGGAGATCACGAATGTAAGATTAAAGAGATTCGAGCGCGCACGGAGGCTTTCCGGCAGTCATTCTTCCTGCGAACCATACGCGAGTGGAACAGGAGAGGGAGGTATTGACAGTGGCACGTAAAGTGCCCTCCGCCACACGCCATTGTGTGGCTTGCGGAGTATAAATGTAGATTTAGACACCCAAAATTAAATCAACAACGCGCTGTTTCTCTGTTCTGTGTCCAATTCATGACATAATCGTACAAACTGTCAGAGATGGTCGTACGATCGTGTTCTGCACGGAAGATGGCATTCCGATCAACGTACAACCACGCCAACGATGACGTCAGGCCACCTAGTCCCGCACCCACACTCGCTGTCTACAGCCACAGACAGTACAGTATGCCACAGAGAAGACGCCTACCAGACTTTCTGCTGTGGAGGGCCGTAGAAAGAATGGAAGCAGGACAGTCGCAAACTGATGTGGCCCGATGGCTTGATGTGAATTGTCCTGTTGTTTTGTAACGCCGGAAATGCATATCCTCCTATTTCAATCTATTGTACTATTATTTTTTTCCTTGTTTTGTTACCTCAAGATATGACATTTCTGTCTCTTTATACACTCCTGGAAATGGAAAAAAGAACACATTGACACCGGTGTGTCAGACCCACCATACTTGCTCCGGACACTGCGAGAGGGCTGTACAAGCAATGATCACACGCACGGCACAGCGGACACACCAGGAACCGCGGTGTTGGCCGTCGAATGGCGCTAGCTGCGCAGCATTTGTGCACCGCCGCCGTCAGTGTCAGCCAGTTTGCCGTGGCATACGGAGCTCCATCGCAGTCTTTAACACTGGTAGCATGCCGCGACAGCGTGGACGTGAACCGTATGTGCAGTTGACGGACTTTGAGCGAGGGCGTATAGTGGGCATGCGGGAGGCCGGGTGGACGTACCGCCGAATTGCTCAACACGTGGGGCGTGAGGTCTCCACAGTACATCGATGTTGTCGCCAGTGCTCGGCGGAAGGTGCACGTGCCCGTCGACCTGGGACCGGACCGCAGCGACGCACGGATGCACGCCAAGACCGTAGGATCCTACGCAGTGCCGTAGGGGACCGCACCGCCACTTCCCAGCAAATTAGGGACACTGTTGCTCCTGGGGTATCGGCGAGGACCATTCGCAACCGTCTCCATGAAGCTGGGCTACGGTCCCGCACACCGTTAGGCCGTCTTCCGCTCACGCCCCAACATCGTGCAGCCCGCCTCCAGTGGTGTCGCGACAGGCGTGAATGGAGGGACGAATGGAGACGTGTCGTCTTCAGCGATGAGAGTCGCTTCTGGCTTGGTGCCAATGATGGTCGTATGCGTGTTTGGCGCCGTGCAGGTGAGCGCCACAATCAGGACTGCATACGACCGAGGCACACAGGGCCAACACCCGGCATCATGGTGTGGGGAGCGATCTCCTACACTGGCCGTACACCACTGGTGATCGTCGAGGGGACACTGAATAGTGCACGGTACATCCAAACCGTCATCGAACCCATCGTTCTACCATTCCTAGACCGGCAAGGGAACTTGCTGTTCCAACAGGACAATGCACGTCCGCATGTATCCCGTGCCACCCAACGTGCTCTAGAAGGTGTAAGTCAACTACCCTGGCCAGCAAGATCTCCGGATCTGTCCCCCATTGAGCATGTTTGGGACTGGATGAAGCGTCGTCTCACGCGGTCTGCACGTCCAGCACGAACGCTGGTCCAACTGAGGCGCCAGGTGGAAATGGCATGGCAAGCCGTTCCACAGGACTACATCCAGCATCTCTACGATCGTCTCCATGGGAGAATAGCAGCCTGCATTGCTGCGAAAGGTGGATATACACTGTACTAGTGCCGACATTGTGCATGCTCTGTTGCCTGTGTCTATGTGCCTGTGGTTCTGTCAGTGTGATCATGTGATGTATCTGACCCCAGGAATGTGTCAATAAAGTTTCCCCTTCCTGGGACAATGAATTCACGGTGTTCTTATTTCAATTTCCAGGAGTGTATATTGTAATTGTTTTACTGTTTGTGTATATATATATTTATGCACTTATGTCGGTGTATAATTGGTTTGTTCGTAAATATTATTTGTATTTTTACGCTGGGTCTGGCCTAGGGAAAACTATACTATCGAACGAATAAATCGATAGGTCGTGTGGAGAACGAAAGTGTTTAGGATCTTTGGTAGTGTTAACTCTGCCGCGTGGAGCGCGGGCAGAGCTGTCGGAGTCTGGCTGGAGTAGCGAGTGGAGCAGGTGTGTTGTGTGACGCTCCCGCGAGTTGCCGCGCTTTCGGGGTTTGGCAGCATGTAATTGCGCTCGACTTGCGATGATAGTTTCTGACATGGTGTCGCGGACATGAAGCATCAGCTGGCGCACATCAAGAGCCCGTTTCGTCTGGTGACCGTGTTGAGAAGAAGGCGCGCCAACATCCAGCTTCTGCAACAGCGACGGCCGACAATGAGTGACCACCTCCTCGATCGACGGCTTCAAACCTTCAATCAACCAACAAGGAAGACTAAAAGGACGTAAAGTTTCAGAACTGTATGGCAGACCTCAGCTTTTCAAATTGTTCCATTTGCCTCGCAAAATTACTGCAACTTAGCATGAACCTTTGTTGCTCATTGTCCCAATTGCATTGCCAAGCAGGGTCCCTTCCTTTTCCGAAATGAACCCGAGTGTCGTTGAAATTCAAACGCCAGCATTAAAATAATATAATTAGATTTCACTGCTTTAATTTCAAAGTTCAGTTAAAGTAATCATAGCTGGCTACAATATTTAGATTACACGAGCATAAATTAAGAGTGCGAGTTTTGTTAGCATATTTTAGCTTACCTGTGACTGCAGCTCAGTTCGGTACGTACTAAATTTTACTGTTGTTAATTGTTCAGAATCATTTAATTCAAGTTCAAAGTTAAATCTCGTGTTTCTAAATTGCGTAGAGTCAAGTTGCTTTTGAAATGATTGTTGAGGTAGTCCAAGACTAACCGTATTTTACTGGATTTCGATGTGCTTCAGAAAGAAAGCTCACTATTAACTTCAACCACTAAATTAACTTTCGATTTTCCGGTTTTATTAATTCTTTTGCTAAATTAAGTCAGAGTGTAGCGAAATTTATTACTTCTGACAAACTTTCAGTTTTCACACTACACGTGTCAACTTTCAGTTGCCACGCTTCTAGTGCTAATTATATGTGTAATAACCTTTCTTTTTCAGTTACTATAGTAATTGTCCTTAGGACTGGCGACCGTGATTTCCCCCAAATCTCAAATATCTAATTACCGCTAGTTAATTGTTAACGTAACGGCCGCACATTTACTCTCTTTATTAACTTTACCCCTTTCCAAAATTAATTTCCACCAGTTTCATTTGCATTTTTCCTTTCATTTAGATGTAACCCTTTCCTCCCTCTTTACCGACAGATTAACTTCGGTGACGATTGCTTTCCCAAATTTCCATTAGCTACACGCGGTTTAATTTTTCACTGTCATTAAGGTCGATAAGTGAGGGGGAGGTTACAGTTTCTCGGATATGGCGACAGTTTGCGGGGACTGAAACTGTATCCCGAAGACCAGGGCCCAGCTGAGCACATGTGACATCAGAAAGAGAGAACCGTTTCTGGCTGCAAGGGCACGAGAGTACGGCGTTAGTACCGCACAGCGACTGGCATCTGACGTCGCAGTATCCACTGGATGTGTCGCATCGAGGGAAACGATGCCTAAGTGTGCAGAAGGCTTCGGCAGGATGGTCTATATTGCCGGAGACCTGCCGTGAGTACGAGGAGCGTTCGAAAAGTCCGGGCAAAGTCCGAGAGATGGCACCACCGGCGCGTATCGAGGTCATGTTTAGTTAGTAGCAACTTTGGAAAGAACGCACACCAAGTTGGTCTATTTCTTTGTGTTTGGCATTCGTGTGAATCAAGGAAGTCGAGTGATTGTCAGAAAATGGAATAAAAATAATTTCGTGTGGTGATTAAACATTACTTTACGAAAGGCAATACACCTCAGGAGACTAAAGAGAAGCTTGATAAACATTACGATGCCGGCCGAAGTGGCCGTGCGGTTAAAGGCGCTGCAGTCTGGAACCGCAAGACCGCTACGGTCGCAGGTTCCAATCCTGCCTCGGGCATGGATGTTTGTGATGTCCTTAGGTTAGTTAGGTTTAACTAGTTCTAAGTTCTAGGGGACTAATGACCTCAGCAGTTGAGTCCCATAGTGCTCAGAGCCAAACATTACGATGGCTCTGCACCTTCGATTAAAACAGTTTATAAGTGGTCTCAAAATTTTCGCACTGGCCATATGGGCACAAGTGATGCTGAACATTCTGGACGCCCTGTGGAGGTTTACGACTCGAAATCATTGATAAAATCCATTATATGGTGATGGATGACAGAAGAGTTAAGGTGCATGAGATTTCTAGGGCTGTGGGCATTTCGAATGAACGGGTACATAATTTTTTGCATAAACATTTGGACATGAGGAATCTATCCGCAAGATGGGTTCCGCGATTGCTCACCAAAAACTGAATCGAGTGAAGTGTTGCAAGGATAGTTTGCAACTGTTCAGGAAGAATCCGCAGGACTTTAAGCGTCGTTTCGTCACTGTGGATGAAGCAAGGATGTCATTCTCAATGGAGAGAAGTCTTCCGAAGTAAGAGTGATTACATGTGTGCCGCAGGGGACCGTTGCTATTCACAATATACATAAATGACCTTGTGGATGACATCGGAAGTTCACTGAGGCTTTTTGCAGATGATGCTGTGGTGTATCGAGAGGTTGTAACAACGGAAAATTGTACTGAAATGCAGGAGGATCTGCAGCGAATTGACGCATGGTGCAGGGAATGGCAATTGAATCTCAATGTAGACAAGTGTAATGTGCTGCGAATACACAGAAAGACAGATCCTTTATCATTTAGCTACAAAATAGCAGGTCAGCAACTGGAAGCAGTTAATACCATAAATTATCTGGGAGTACGCATTAGGAGTGATTTAAAATGGAATGATCATATAATGTTGATCGTCGGTAAAGCAGATGCCAGACTGAGATTCATTGGAAGAATCCTAAGGAAATGCAATCCGAAAACAAAGGAAGTAGGTTACAGTACGCTTGTTCGCCCACTGCTTGAATACTGCTCAACAGTGTGGGATCCGTACCATATAGAGTTGATAGAAGAGATAGAGAAGATCCAACGGAGAGCAGCGCGCTTCGTTACAGGATCATTTAGTAATCGCGAAAGCGTTACAGAGATGACAGATAAACTCCAGAGGAAGACTCTGCAAGAGAGACGCTCAGTAGCTCGGTACGGGCTTTTTTCAAAGTTTCGGGAACATACCTTCACCGAAGAGTCAAGCAGTATATTGCTCCCTCCTACGTATATCTCGCGAAGAGACCATGAGGATAAAATCAGAGCCCACACAGAGGCATACCGACAATCCTTCATTCCACGAAAAATACGAGAATGGAATAGAAGGGAGAACCGATAGAGGTACTCAAGGTACCCTCCGCCACACACCGTCGGGTGGCTTGCGGAGTATGGATGTAAATGTAGATGTAGATACATTGGTATACTGTAAACAATGGGTTACTAATGGAGAATCTGCACCAAGAAAGGTGAAGACCATTCCTTCGGCCGGAAAGGTTATGGCGACTGTCTTTTGGGATTCGCAAGGGATAATCCTCATCGACTATCTGGAAAATGGTAAAACTATTTCAGGTGCACATTATTCATCGTTATCGGACCGTTTAAAAACACGACAATGCACCAGCACCCAGCTCAGCACTTGTGGTCGCAAAATTATTGGAAATAGGTACCAACTCGTTGCACATTCCCCCTGTTCTGCACACTTGGCTCCCAATTTGAAGAAATGGCTGGCGGGACAAAGATTTTATTCAAACTAGGAGGTGACTGCAGCAACTAATAGCTATTTTACAGAATTGGACAATTCGTACTATTCGGAAGGGATCAACAAATTAGAACAGCGTTGAACAAAGTGTATACGTCTAAAAGGAGACTACGAGGTGCGGCTAGAAAAAAAAACCGGACTGATGCTGGAAAAAACATTTATTTACAATTATTTACAATTTCATGTTATCTCCTTCAATGTACTCTCCTCCTCGGTCTCTACACCGCTCCATACGAATTTTCCACTGTTCATAGCAATGCTGCAGATCATTTTCGGCAAGTCCATACATTACTACCGTCGCTTTTTCTTTTACTGCTTCAACAGTCTCAAATCTAGTTCCTTTCAAAGCTGACTTGACTTTAGGGAAAAGAAAAAAGTCACAGGGGGCCAAATCATGTGAGTAGGGTGGATGATCTAAGATGGGAATGTTGTGTTTTGCCAAAAACGTCTTCACTGACTACGCACTGTGAGCTGGGGCATTGTCTTGGTGAAGGATCCGTGACTTTTTTCTCCACAAATCGTTCCGTTTTCTCCGTACTCGCTTACGTAGGGTAGCCAGGACGCTAATGTAGTAATGCTGATTCACTGTTTGTCCCTCTGGTACCCAATCAATGTGCACAATCCCTTTGATGTCAAAAAAAAAAAAATCATCATTGCCTTGAATTTCGATTTTGACATTTGCGCTTTTTTTTGTCGTGGAGAACCAGGAGTTTTCCAATCCATCGATTGGCGTTTAGTTTCGGGATCGTAAGTAAAAAACCACGGTTAATCGCAAGCAATAACATTTTGTAAGAAGGTGGGATCACTTTCAATGTTTTCCAGGATTTCAGAACAAATCATTCTTCGGCGTTCCTTCTGTTCAATTGTGAGACACCTTGGAACCATTTTTGAACACACTTTGTTCATGTTGAAACTTTCATGAAGAATCTGCCTAACACTTTCCTTGTCAACTCCTGTTAACTCAGACACTGCTCTGATTGTTAAACGGCGATCTTGTCGAACAAGTTTACCGATTTTTTCAATGTTTGCATCAGTTTTTGCTGACAATGGTCTGCCAGTGCGAGTGTCATCACTGGTGTCTTCGCGGCCATCTTTAAATCGTTTAAACCACTCAAACACTTGTGTTCGCGATAAACAATCATCGCCGCACACTTGTTGTAACATTACAAACGTTTCACTTGCAGATTTTCATAGTTTGAAACAAAATTTGATGTTAACACGCTGTTCTTTCTGTACACTCAACATTTTCCGACGCACAGACAAAACGTCAACTACTTAAAACAGACGCCACGGGCAGACTGAGTGCAGGAGGCAGATGAAACTCGAGCAGTAGGCGGAGCGAGAGTCACGTGACAGGCCACGCGACTTTCAGCCTTATTGCATTCGTTTTATTGTTTCACCGGTACTAGTCCGGTTTTTTTTAGCCACACCTCGTATGTCGATAAATAAAAAAGATTTACCCCAATCACGTATGTAGTTTTTATTTTTGCACGGACTTTTCAAACGCCTCTCGTATGCCTCTGACGCGACGTCTAGAGTGGAGCTGTCAACACGTCTCCGGGACAGTCTAACAGTGGGCCAATGTTCTTTCCACAGATTAGTTGCGATTTGGTCTGGAGGGTGATTCTCGACGGATTCCCATCTGAAGGGCACGTGGAACACGATTTCGGGATCCAAAAGTTTTGGAAAGAGGCCGATATCGAGGTGGACTCCAAATGGTGTGGGCAGGGCCTATGTTCACTACTCGAACACCTCCTCATAATATTGTGCAGGTGAATCGGCAAGGTTTGACTGCTGTCAGGTACTGTGATGAGATCTTGGGACCTCACGTGGGTTGTTGCAAGGCGCTGCGCTTTCGTATTGATGGACGATAATGCTCGACCTCGTAAGGCTGGTTTTCTTGGAAACGGAAGATACTGCACTCTACATCTACATCTACATCTACATTTATACTCCGCAAGCCACCCAACGGTGTGTGGCGGAGGGCACTTTACGTGTCACTGTCATTACCTCCCTTTCCTGTTCCACTCGCGTATGGTTCGCGGGAAGAACGACTGTCTGAAAGCCTCCGTGCGCGCTCGAATCTCTCTAATTTTACATTCGTGATCTCCTCGGGAGGTATAAGTAGGGGGAAGCAATATATTCGATACCTCATCCAGAAACGCACCCTCTCGAAACCTGGCGAGCAAGCTACACCGCGATGCAGAGCGCCTCTCTTGCAGAGTCTGCCACTTGAGTTTATTAAACATCTCCGTAAAGCTATCACGGTTACCAAATAACCCTGTGACGAAACGCGCCGCTCTTCTTTGGATCTTCTCTATCTCCTCCGTCAGACCGATCTGGTACGGATCCCACACTGATGAGCAATACTCAAGTATAGGTCGAACGAGTATTTTGTAAGCCAGCTCCTTTGTTGATGGACTACATTTTTTAAGGACTCTCCCAATGAATCTCAACCTGGTACCCGTCTTACCGACAATTAATTTTATATGATCATTCCACTTCAAACCGTTCCACACGCATACTCCCAGATATTTTACAGAAGTAACTGCTACCAGTGTTTGTTCCGCTATCATATAAACATACAATAAAGGATCCTTCTTTCTATGTATTCGCAATACATTACATTTGTCTATGTTAAGGGACAGTTGCCACTCCCTGCACCAAGTGCCTATCCGCTGCAGATCTTCCTGCATTTCGCTACAATTTTCTAATGCTGCAACTTCTCTGTATACTACAGCATCATCCGCGAAAAGCCGCATGGAGCTTCAGACACTATCTACTAGGTCATTTACACATATTGTGAAAAGCAATGGTCCCATAACATTCCCCTGTGGCACGCCAGAGGTTACTTTAACGTCTGTAGACGTCTCTCCATTGATAACAACATGCTGTGTTCTGTTTGCTAAAAACTCTTCAATCCAGCCACACAGCTGGTCTGATATTCCGTAGGCTCTTACTTTGTTTATCAGGCGACAGTGCGGAACTGTATCGAACGCCTTCCGGAAGTCAAGAAAAATAGCATCTACCTGGGAGCCTGTATCTAATATTTTCTGGGTCTCATGAACAAATAAAGCGAGTTGGGTCTCACACGATCGCTGTTTCCGGAATCCATGTTGATTCCTACATAGTAGATTCTGGGTTTTCAAAAACGACATGATACTCGAGCAAAAAACATGTTCTAAAATTCTACAACAGATCGACGTCAGAGATATAGGTCTATAGTTTTGCGCATCTGCTCGACGACCCTTCTTGAAGACTGGGACTATCTGTGCTCTTTTCCAATCATTTGGAACCCTCCGTTCCTCTAGAGACTTGCGGTACACGGCTGTTAGAAGGGCGGCAAGTTCTTTCGCGTACTGTGTGTAGAATCGAATTGGTATCCCGTCAGGTCCAGTGGACTTTTCTCTATTGAGTGATTCCAGTTGCTTTTCTATTCCTTGGACACTTATTTCGATGTCAGCCATTTTTTCGTTTGTGCGAGGATTTAGAGAAGGAACTGCAGTGCGGTCTTCCTCTGTGAAACAGCTTTGGAAAAAGGTGTTTAGTATTTCAGCTTTACGCGTGTCATCCTCTGTTTCAATGCCATCATCATCCTGTAGTGTCTGGATATGCTGTTTCGAGCCACTTACTGATTTAACGTAAGACCAGAACTTCCTAGGATTTTTTTCTGTCAAGTCGGTACATAGAATTTTACTTTCGAATTCACTGGACGCTTCACGCATAGCCCTCCTTACGCTAACTTTGACATCGTTTAGCTTCTGTTTGTCTGAGAGGTTTTGGCTGCGTGTAAACTTGGAGTGGAGCTCTGTTTGCTTTCGCAGTAGTTTCCTAACTTTGTTGTTGTACCACGGTGGGTTTTTCCCGTCCCTCACAGTTTTACGTACCTGTCTAAAACGCATTTTACGATTGCCTTGAACTTTTTCCATAAACACTCAACATTGTCAGTGTCGGAACAGAAATTTTTGTTTTGATCTGTTAGGTAGTCTGAAATCTGCCTTCTATTACTCTTGCTAAACAGATAAACCTTCCTCCCTTTTTTTATATTCCTATTAACTTCCATATTCAGGGATGCTGCAACGGCCTTATGATCACTGATTCCCTGTTCTGTACATACAGAGTCGAAAAGTTCGGGTCTGTTTGTTATCAGTAGGTCCAAGATCCCCCCCATGAACCACGGACCTCGCCGTTGGTGGGGAGGCTTGCGTGCCTCAGCAATACAGATAGCCGTACCGTAGGTGCAACCACAATGGAGGGGTATCTGTTGAGAGGCCAGACAAACGTGTGGTTCCTGAAGAGGGGCAGCAGCCTTTTCAGTATTTGCAAGGGCAACAGTCTGGATGATTGACTGATCTGGCCTTGTGACAATAACCAAAACGGCCTTGCTGTGCTGGTACTGCGAACGGCTGAAAGCAAGGGGAAACTACAGCCGTAATTTTTCCCGAGGGCATGCAGCTTTACTGTATGATTACATGATGATGGCGTCCTCTTGGGTAAAATATTCCGGAGCTAAACTAGTCCCCCATTCGGATCTCCGGGCGGGGACTACTCAAGAGGATGTCGTTATCAGGAGAAAGAAAACTGGCGTTCTACGGATCGGAGCGTGGAATGTCAGATCCCTTAATCGGGCAACTATTATTGGAAGAGCAGTTGAATGGAATGGACAGTGTCTTGAAAGGAGGATATAAGATGAACATCAACAAAAGCAAAACAAGGATAATGGAATGTAGTCTAATTAAGTCGGGTGATGCTGAGGAAAATAGATTAGGAAATGAGACACTTAAAGTAGTAAAGGAGTTTTGCTATTTGGGGAGCAAAATAAATGATGATGGTCGAAGTAGAGAGGATATAAAATGTAGGCTGGCTATGGCAAGGAAAGCGTTTCTGAAGAAGAGAAATTTGTTAACATCCAGTATTGATTTAAGTGTCAGGAAGTCATTTCTGAAAGTATTCGTATGGAGTGTAGGCATGTATGGAAGTGAAACATGGACGAGAAATAGTTTGGACAAGAAGAGAATAGAAGCTTTCGAAATGTGGTGCTACAGAAGAATGCTGAAGATTAGATGGGTAGATCACATAACTAATGAGGAAGTATTGAATAGGATTGGGGAGAAGAGAAGTTTGTGGCACAACTTGACCAGAAGAAGGGATCGGTTGGTAGGACATGTTCTGAGGCATCAAGGGATCACCAATTTAGTATTGGAGGGCAGCGTGGAGGGTAAAAATCGTAGAGGGAGACCAAGAGATGAATACACTAAGCAGATTCAGAAGGATGTAGGTTGCAGTAGGTACTGGGAGATGAAAAAGCTTGCACAGGATAGAGTAGCATGGAGAGCTGCATCAAACCAGTCTCAGGACTGAAGACCACAACAACACAACAACAACAACAGGTCCAAGATGTTATCTCCACGAGTAGGTTCTCTGTTTAATTGCTCGAGGTAATTTTCGGATAGTGCACCCAGTATAATGTCATTCACGACGTGGCCTGCTCCCTCTCCCGATCTGAATCCCAGAGAGCACATCTGGGATGCTATAGGAACACGGATTGCATCACGTCATAATCCACCAACCACTCTCCAAGACTCTGCAGGAAGAACGGGCGTTATTGCCTCAACATGTGACTGAGGACATCACTCACAGCATCTCCCACCGTTGTCAGACGCGTATTGCTGGCAGAGATCGCCACACGCAGCGGTGGCCGAGCGGTTCTAGGCGCTCCAGTCCGGAGCCGCGCTGCTGCTACGGTCGCAGGTTCGAATCCTGCCTCGGGCATGGGTGTGTGTGATGTCCTTAGGTTAGTTAGGTTTAAGTAGTTCTAAGTTCTAGGGGCTGATGACCACAGCGGTTGAGTCCCATAGTGCTCAGAGCCATTTGAACCATTTGATCGCGACACCCCATACTGATCTCATTGAAGAGTTATCGGAATGTGAGTGAAAATCCATTAAGCTGAAAAAAAAAAACGAAGTACATCTTTATCTACCGTTATACATGTTACATTTGTTTACGTTCTGTATGCTGCATGGGGGCTTAATCAAATATTAATGCAAATACTTTTTTTTTTTTTTTTTTTTTTTTTGTCGCTGTTTGTCCGATTACGAAGTCTCGTAAACGGTTGGCCCTTGTAACACTCCGGTTTATTCTACTGACTTATCCCGCTCGATCGGGATCTGATAGCAGCCCAAATAGATAATAATTAATGTGACCGTGTACCTAATGGGCTGGCAATCGGATTGGACTGCTACGGAGATGTTACATTCCATTTTGTCCTTCTCAAATGCTGTAATAAAGAAATGTCTGGTGCCAAGAAGAACGACAACACAGCTTCATTAATCAACAACCTATATTCATCACAAAAACACAAAGTAAGGAGACAGCCACTGCTTTCGTCGTACAGAATTAATAAAGGCTAATCTCAGCACAGGCCCTTTAGTTTTTCATTATCTTCACACGCAATTTCAATCATTGTAATCCAACACTACAATCCAACACTGCAATCCAAACAATGCAATCCAAATGATGCCGGCGCGGTAGACGCGAAAATACAAATATCGGCACTGAAATATCACTGAATCACACTAGTAATTGTACTTTTTCACTTTCCCGTATATTTCTAACACAAAAGGGGTTAAACCGCGGCGATGGCCACCCCCTTTGTCGGTACGGCCTTGCATTACGGCCACCGGCCGCCCCACGGCCCGGCCCGCAGCCTGGGTCCCACTCTACTGCTATCTCAACACTCGCTCTCGCCACCCGACGCACACTATCGACTGTCTGTCCTGTCGACCTGTGCTGTCGCAAAACTTATAGTAAGGGCCTACGGACCCCTTACACCCTGACTAGTTTTAGTACGCAATCTGACTGCATAGAATAACAACAAAGAAAGGAATGAAATTTTCCGTTAACACAATTAATTAATTAAGTCCGCAGCAGCTATAAAACCAACACAACAACAAAGCACAAGTGTAACTGTTCTGTGTGTGGAAGTGTGATTCAACGTACACATCTGGCACGGTTCTTCTTCAATAAGACAAGAAATTTTAAATATCATTTATACTGAAGTAATTAAAAAAATAGAAATACTATAATTGCGTAAGGAAACCAGAATTACACTCTAATACAAGAACACAAGCCAGATGCTTTGTTGACTGAACCTGTAATGACGCATTATTTAAGACATTGAGATAATAAAAAGAAAAGGGAATTTTTTTTTACCTTCATATGTATTGACGAAAAGCACTCTGATCATTACAATATCTCGATTCGAACAACATATGCTGTCTAGCCCATCAAACAACTGCATAAAACATGCACACTCCCTACTACAACATATCAACACCGACTCACTACTACCACATCACGATAAGCACACTCCACCACGACTTCTCGACAAGAACTTTTCACTACGACATCTCAGCAAGCACTCACTACTACGAGTTCTCAACAAGCACTCTCAGTGGAGGAGGCTGACAAATACTCTTTGGCGCAATCTCTGGCGCTGTGGCTCAGTGTAGCCACCTTTCAATGCTCAACATTGTTTGTATTCTACTATCACCTGTTTACACTGTTCTGTGATAAAATAAACGCAACCTTGCAAAGTTTCTGCCTGTTGCTTTAATTTTGGACACTAGTGTTTTGCACTGATTGTTAGCAAAACCGCCGCCAATTGTGACCGAGCGGTTCTAGGCGCTTCAGTCCGAAAACGCGCTGCTGCTACGGTCGCAGGTTCGAATCCTGCCTCGGGCATGGATGTGTGTGATGCCCTGAGGTTAGTTAGGTTTCAGTAGTTCTAAGTCTAGGGGACTGATGACCTCACATGTCAAGTCCCATAGTGCTCAGAGCCATTTGAACCAGTTCCCGCACAGCAGCCGGGCTTTGCAGGATGCATACCACACAGCGGTTAGGGGCATCCACGCGGTATGATGATTCCGATATCGCTACAGTTATTACACTACTGGTCATTAAAATTGCTCCACCACGAAGATGACGTGCTACAGACACGAAATTTACCCCACAGGAAGAAGATGCTGTGATATGCAAGTGATTAGCTTTTCAGAGCATTCACACAAGGTTGGTGCCGCTGTCCACACCTACAACGTGCTGACATGAGGAAAGTTTCCAACCGATTTTTCATACACAAACAGCAGTTGACCGGCGTTGCCTGGTGAAACGTTGTTGTGATGCCTCGTGTAAGGAGGAGAAATGCGTACCATCACGTTTCCGACTTTGATAAAGGTCGGAATGTAGCCTATCGCGATTGCGGTTTATCGTATCGCGACATTGCTGCTAGCGTTGGTCGAGATCCAATGACTGTTAGCAGAATGTGGAAGGAGGGTAATACGGAACGCCGTGCTGGATCCCGACGGCCTCGTATTACTAGCAGTCGAGATGACAGGTATCTTATCCGCATGGCTGTAACGGATCGTGCAGCCAAGTCTCGATCCCTGAGTCAACAGATGGTGACGTTTGCAAGCCAACAACCATTTGCACGAACAGTTCGAAGACGTTTGCAGCAGCATGGACTATCAGCTCGGAGACCCTTGACGCTGCATCACAGACAGGAGCGCCTGCAATGGTGTATTCGACGACGAACCTGGGTGCACGAATGTCAAAACGTCATTTTTTCGGGCGAATCCTGTTTACAGCATCGTCATGGTCGCATCCGTGTTTGGCGATATCGCGGTGAACGCACATTGGAAGCGTGTATTCGTCATCGCCATACTGGCGTATCACCCGACGTGATGGTATGGGGTGCCATTGGTTATACGTCTCGGTCATTGTTCGAATTGACGGCTTTTTAACAGTGGACGTTACATTTCAGATGTGTTACGACCTGTGGCTCTACCCTTCATTCGATCCCTGCGAAACCCTACATTTCAGGAGGATAATGCACGACCGCATGTTGCAGGTCCTGTACGGTCCTTTCTGGATACAGCAAATGTTCGACCACTGCCCTGGTCAGCACATTCTCCAGATCTCTCAGCAACTGAAAACGTCTGGTCAATGGCGGCTGAGCAACTGGCTCGTCACAATACGCCAGTCACTACTCTTGATGAATTGTGGTATCGTGTTGAAACTGCAGAGGCAGCTGTACCTGTGCACGCCATCCGAGCTCTGTTTGACTCAATGGCCAGGCGTATCAAGGCCGTTATTACGGCCAGAGGTGGTTGTTCTGGGTACTGATTTCTCAGGATCTATGCACCCAAATTGCGTGAAAATGTAATCATATGTCAGTTCTAGTATAATATATTTGTCCAATGAATACCCGTTTATCATTTGCATTTCTTCTTAGTGTAGCAATTTTAATGGCCAGTAGTGTATATTGGTGCAAAAGTTCGTAGCGATTTTGTGTTGCATGTTGGTATTCCGGTTGCTATGGGTTTATTTTTTATCGATTGTCATTTTTATTTGTAGTTCACTTTTTGGTATCGAAGTTCACATATTAGCTTTACGTCATTTGAAGATAGTGAGTGGGCCGGTGGACGCTAGAAAATGAATTGCCAAGTGGAGAGATTGAACTTTTCAGACAAATTTTTCTGTTTGATTCAATAGAAGGGTGACTTCAGTGGAGGCAGCTAGAAACATTTCCGCCGTGTATAACCATAACGATATTGGACACAGAACGGCAAGAAAATGGTTTTCTCGTTCTAAGGAGGATCGTTTTGGCAATAGTGACTCTTCACGTTCAGGGAGGCCTCTGGGATTTGACGAAGATCCTCTAAACGCGTTAATCCACAATGACACACGTCAGTAAACCCGAGACCTGGCGAACGCGACGAACTGTGATTATTATACCATCGTGCGACATTTGTATGCAGTGGGGAAGGTTAGAAAATTGGGTGTGCAGGTACCGCATGCTCTAAGTCAAAATCACACAATTCCCTGGGTGGCCACATGTGCATGTGTGCTTGCTGGTCATCATTTGGCTCTCGAACAAGACCGACCATTCCGACCCTCCATCTTTACTAGTGACGAGAATTAGTATTTTTATGCTAGCATAAGGAAGAGAAAGAAATGTCTGAGCGCAGACAAAGCAGCAGTGCCGCGTACAAAGACCTGCACACATGCATAAAAGATAATGTTATGCATCTGGTGAAACAGCGACCTTATGTTTTGCCGACATTCATTGTTAACTACTGAAATGTCTTGCAATCGCAACCCAAGAACAGCAATCAGGAAGACTAGTTCCTGTATTCTCCTTAGCCGCTTTTATGTCGTCTCGTTGTCTCTGCAGAGCTGTACCGTGGGAAGCAAGGAGAGGATGTAGAATGAAATTTTCACTCTACAGCGGAGTGTGCGCTGATATGAAACTTGCTGGCGGATTAAAACTGTGTGCTGGACCGAGATTCGAACTCGGGACGTTTGCCTTTCGCGGTCAAGTGCTCTCGGAATTAAAGCTGTGGGGGACGTGAGTGGTGCTTGGGTAGCTCAGTTGGTAGAGCACTAGCCAGCGAAAGGCAAAGGTCCCGAGTTCGAGTCTCGGTCCAGGACACTGTTTTAATCCGCCAGGAAGTTTCAAGGAGACGATGTTGGTAGGTGGCCGGTATCCTTGTTCTACAGCACAAAGTCCACGCAGTTAATGACTGAATACTTTATTCATAAACAAAGAGAGCTACTTAAGTTTCCATGTGCTGTGGTACAAGCTATCTTCTGTATAGTCAACGTAGCCTCGATGCAGTTGAAGTCCGCTATGTTCACCATAACGTTACTATGTGCCGCCTGTCTCTGTGCTGGAGGCTAGGTCTGCAGCTCCATATCGGTGACAAGCTGTAACTCCACGGCGAATTACTGGCGTAACAGGCTCGAACTACCTGCCTAAACTGACTCGCTAAACTGGATAAAAGTAAGTCCAACTGACCCTCCGCACCGCGACGGAGACCCTAAATATTGGCGGCTGAGAGGGCGTTGGCGGCACGTTTCCAGCGAGTCTTGCCGTTGGCCGCTATCGATACTCCCGTAACCTCTGTGCCGCATGGTGTGCTGGCAGCTAGAGTACGCCAGCATAGGAGTGTGACACTCCACAATACGACCGCTCGCATTCTGCTAGACTGACAAAAAACACTAGACAGAAGTTGAGCTTGGAAGTCATTCCACACCCACCTCATTCACCTGATTTAGCACAGGGGTTGGGTTGGGACGTCATTCCACACTCACCTCATTCACCTAATTTTGTGCCATCAGATTTTCATCCTTCCCTCTCTCTATCGAACAACCTTGAAGGAATTTCCTTTTCGGATGAAAAATGCGCTCCGGACATGGCTCGAGGAGTTCCTCATTTCAAAACTACGCAATTTCTACAGTCGCGGAATCTAAAAGTTACACCACCATTAGCAGAGTGTTGTAAACAGTGAACCAGAATATATTACTGATGACTGAAATCTCTGTTATGTGTTACTGTTGCGTTTATTAAATTTTGGAAAATCGCTACGAATTTACGCACCGAACCAATATAATGGTCGTAGAAAATAGTTTTTTAAGCCGACAGTGTTATAATTATCTTAATGCTGACAGTGTCTTCAAAGGAGGGTATAAGATGAACATCAAAAAAAGCAAAACGAGGATAATGGAATGTAGTTGAATTAAGTCGGGTGATGCTGAGGGAATTAGATTACGAAGTGAGACACGTAAAGTAGTAAAGGAGTTTTGCTAATTGGGGAGCAAAATAACTGATGATGGTCGAAGTAGAGCGGATATAAAATGTAGACTGGCGATGGCAAGGAAAGTGTTTCTGAAGAAGAGAAATTTGTTAACATCGAGCACAGATTTAAGTGTCAGCAAGTCATTTCTGAAAGTATTTGTATGGAGTGTAGCGATGTATGGAAGTGAAATATGGACGATAAATAGTTTGGATAAGAAGAGAATAGAAGCTTCCGTAATGTGGTGCTACAGAAGAATGCTGAAGATTAGGTGGGTAGATACATAACTAATGAGGAGGTACTGAATAGTATTGGGGAGAAGAGGAGTTTGTGGCACAACTTGACTAGAAGAAGGGATCGGTTGGTAGGACATGTTCTGAGGCATCAAGGGATCACAAATTTAGCATTGGAGGGCAGCTTGGAGGGTAAAAATCGTAGACGGAGACCAAGAGATGAATACACTAAGCAGATTCAGAAGGATGTAGGTTGCAGTAGGTACTGGGAGATGAAGAAGCTTGCACAGGATAGAGTAGCATGGAGAGCTGCATCAAACCAGTCTCAGGACTGAAGACCACAACAACAACAACAAGATACAATCTCTGCAAGTATTTGTTAGTAGCCATGTATGGAAGTGAAACATGGACGATAAATAGTTTGGACAAGAAGAGAATAGAAGCTTTCGAAATGTGGTGCTACAGAAGAATGCTGAAGATTAGATGGATAGATCACATAACTAATGAGGAGTTATTGAATAGAATTGGGGAGAAGAGGAGTTTGTGGCACAACTTGACTAGAAGAAGGGATCGGTTGGTAGGACATCTTCTGAGGCATCAAGGGATCACAAATTTAGCATTGGACGGCAGCTTGGAGGGTAAAAATCGTAGAGGAAGACCAAGAGATGAATACAGTAAGCAGATTCAGAAGGATGTAGGTTGCAGTAGGTACTGGGAGATGAAGAAGCTTGCACAGGATAGAGTAGCATGGAAATCTTTATCAAACCAGTCTCAGGACTGAAGACCACAACAACAACGACCTTTCTTATTATCTACATCCACAGCTACATTTACATTCAGCAAGCAATAGTCTGTTGCAGAGGGGAGGGTAGCTTGTGTACTAATGTCACTCTTTTCCTGTTCCAGTCGCGTAATGGATCGCAGGAAGCCTCCGTATGCAGCTGATTCCTCCAATCACCCCTCCGTCTCCATACCCGCTATCTATCATGGGTAGCCGTACAAATAAATGCCTCATGGTCTGTAAACGGGATTTGCCAGATTTCTGCGTCCATGTCGACATCGCTAACTCTCTTGAATCATTGATTCGATCCAAACGGCTCGCGGAGTGGCTCGTAAAAATGTATATCCCAGTTGGTTGCGATACTTCGTGTCCCATGTATCGACTAATTCCATTCCATTGACCAGCTCCGTAAGTTCTTGGCTAGGAGTAGAGTCATGAGGTTGGCACACAATTAAAACCTCCGCCGAATATGCAGGCATCGTATCGTCCTCGCAACAAAGGTTTAACCTCATGGGCGTAAAAATATGCTCTTTCCCTTCTCTTATCAGAGCCTGACAGTGCGTATTTATTGATCAAACGTATTCCACTTATCGTAACGGCCGTACCTCGGGCCGAAGGTAAACACTCTACTTCATCTGCACGTATCCCTTCCTTCAATCGTATCGCAATGCCAACGCCTTTCCGATGACAGCAAATATCGTAACCGCAAAAGTCTGGCGTATAAGAGATATCTCAAATCACGGACAAGCATACATTTTCAGTATCACTTTAAGCGTTTGGTCGTTTACTAGTCGATAGTTATAAATATTATATTATTTGTGATAGTAAAAATTTGTAGACTGCGAAATAACATTGTAAATTTAATAAAAAAGTGGTTCAAATGGCTCTGAGCACTATGGGACTTAACTTCTGAGGTCATCAGTCTCCTAGAACTTAGAACTACTTAAATCTAACTAATATAAGGACATCACACACATCCATGCCCGAGGCAGGACTCGAACCTGCGACCGTAGCGGTCGCGCGGTTCGAGACTGTAGCACTTAGAACCGCTCGGCCACTCCGGCCGGCAAATTTAACAAAAATTCATCCGATTACACGTATTTTTCCCATTATATCAACTGTAATGTAAATAGTAACAAAAATGACTGTGTTAGAATTAAAAAAATAAAAAACTGACGAACGGGACTCGATCCAGCGATTACGGGGCTGGAGCGCCAACCACTCCGCTGCCGCCGCTTCAAGGTAAAAGTGGCCACGCACAAGCATATCCGAGGTGCGGCTAGAAAAAAACCGGACTGATGCTGGAAAAAACATTTATTTACAATTATTTACAATTTCATGTTATCTCCTTCAATGTACTCTCCTCCTCGGTCTCTACACCGCTCCATACGAATTTTCCACTGTTCATAGCAATGCTACCGATCATTTTCGGTAAGTCGCTTTTTCTTTTACTGCTTCAACAGTCTCAAATCTAGTTCCTTTCAAAGCTAACTTGACTTTAGGGAAAAGAAAAAAGTCACAGGGGGCCAAATCAGGTGAGTAGGGTGGATGATCTAAGATGGGAATGTTGTGTTTTGCCAAAAACGTCTTCACTGACAACGCACTGTGAGCTGGGGCATTGTCTTGGTGAAGGATCCATGACTTTTTTCTCCACAAATCGTTCCGTTTTCTCCGTACTCGCTCACGTAGGGTAGCCAGGACGCTAATGTAGTAATGCTGATTCACTGTTTGTCCCTCTGGTACCCAATCAATGTGCACAATCCCTTTGATGTCAAAAAAAAAAAACAATCATCATTGCCTTGAATTTCGATTTTGACATTCGTGCTTTTTTTTGTCGTGGAGAACCAGGAGTTTTCCAATGCATCGATTGGCGTTTAGTTTCCGGATCGTAAGTAAAAAACCACGATTCATCGCAAGTAATAACATTTTGTAAGAAGGTGGGATCACTTTCAATGTTTTCCAGGATGTCAGAACAAATCATTCTTCGGCGTTCCTTCTGTTCAATTGCGAGACACTTTGGAACCATTTCTGAACACACTTTGTTCATGTTGAAACTTTCATGAAGAATCTGCCTAACACTTTCCTTGTCAGCTCCTGTTAACTCAGACACTGCTCTGATTGTTAAACGGCGATCTTGTCGAACAAGTTTACCGATTTTTTCAATGTTTGCATCAGTTTTTGCTGACAATGGTCTGCCAGTGCGAGTGTCATCACTGGTGTCTTCGCGGCCATCTTTAAATCGTTTAAACCACTCAAACACTTGTGTTCGCGATAAACAATCATCGCCGTACACTTGTTATAACATTACAAACGTTTCACTTGCAGATTTTCCTAGTTTGAAAGAAAATTTGATGTTAACACGCTGTTCTTTCTGTACACTCAACATTTTCCGACGCACAGACAAAACGTCAACTGCTTAAAACAGACGCCACGGGCAGACTGAGTGCAGGAGGCAGATGAAACTCGAGCAGTAGGCGGAGCGAGAGTCACGTGACAGGCCACGCGACTTTCAGCCTTATTGCATTCGTTTTATTGTTTCACCAGTACTAGTCCGTTTTTTTTCTAGCCACACCTCGTATTTGACGTCCGAAATTATCTTGCGATATTCTCAATAACGCTTACACTACTGCTTACACATTTTGTTGTCGTCGTGGAGTACTACGAGTGTACGAAGTTTGCAGTAAATCCGGGTTTCAAGTGTCGTGGCCTTACCTTTGCTTTATCCACGTCTTGCAGATGTAAAGTGTATCATTCCCAACCCGTTCCCCTACTCGTCATGGATTATACAATCCGCAAAGCCGGGCAGTGTTGCGGGAAATCCAATACGGCAGGCGCTGCATCGGCATTACAAGCAATGACCACAAACTTAATTCCCACCCCCGAAAAGCGCGTGTCCGCAGAGACGCGGACACAGAAGGAGATATACGAGGTGTGGCTAGAAAAAAACCGGACTAGTACTGGTGAAACAATAAAACGAATGCAATAAGGCTGAAAGTCGCGTGGCCTGTCACGTGACTCTCGCTCCGCCTACTGCTCGAGTTTCATCTGCCTCCTGCACTCAGTCTGCCCGCGGCGTCTGTTTTAAGTAGTTGACGTTTTGTCTGTGCGTCGGAAAATGTTGAGTGTACAGAAAGAACAGCGTGTTAACATCAAATTTTGTTTCAAACTAGGAAAATCTGCAAGTGAAACGTTTGTAATGTTACAACAAGTGTACGGCGATGATTGTTTATCGCCAACACAAGTGTTTGAGTGGTTTAAACGATTTAAAGATGGCCGCGAAGACACCCGTGATGACACTCGCACTAGCAGACCATTGTCAGCAAAAACTGATGCAAACATTGAAAAAATCGGTAAACTTGTTCGACAAGATCGCCGCTTAACAATCAGAGCAGTGTCTGAGTTAACAGGAGTTGACAAGGAAAGTGTTAGGCAGATTCTTCATGAAAGTTTCAACATGAACAAAGTGTGTTCAAAAATGGTTCCAAAGTGTCTCACAATTGAACAGAAGGAACGCCGAAGAATGATTTGTTCTGACATCCTGGAAAACATTGAAAGTGATCCCACCTTCTTACAAAATGTTATTACTTGCGATGAATCGTGGTTTTTTACTTACGATCCCGAAACTAAACGCCAATCGATGCATTGGAAAACTCCTGGTTCTCCACGACAATAAAAAAGCACGAATGTCAAAATCGAAATTCAAGGCAATGATGATTTTTTTTTTTTGACATCAAAGGGATTGTGCACATTGATTGGGTACCAGAGGGACAAACAGTGAATCAGCATTACTACATTAGCGTCCTGGCTACCCTACGTGAGCGAGTACGGAGAAAACGGAACGATTTGTGGAGAAAAAAGTCATGGATCCTTCTCCAAGACAATGCCCCAGCTCACAGTGCGTTGTCAGTGAAGACGTTTTTGGCAAAACACAACATTCCCATCTTAGATCATCCACCCTACTCACCTGATTTGGCCCCCTGTGACTTTTTTCTTTTCCCTAAAGTCAAGTCAGCTTTGAAAGGAACTAGATTTGAGACTGTTGAAGCAGTAAAAGAAAAAGCGACGGAAGTAATGTATGGACTTACCGAAAACGATCTGCAGCATTGCTATGAACAGTGGAAAATTCGTATGGAGCGGTGTAGAGACCGAGGAGGAGAGTACATTGAAGGAGATAACATGAAATTGTAAATAAATGTTTTTTCCAGCATCAGTCCGGTTTTTTTCTAGCCGCACCTCGTATGACGCTGAGATTTTGGGGAAAAGTGTGATTTACGAAAAAAAAAAGTTGCTTCACGGAAGGATCTACCTGGTCTCGCATTACACCCGAGTGTCGGCTGTCTGGCGGTTTTATGCGTTAGAGGCACTCTGGGAAAGAAAGAAAGGCGTTCAGTCTCAACAGGTGCGGGTCGAAAGTACATCCAGGAACCATCACTATAACACCTGTAAATTCGTAGCTGTGTTGGGAAAGTACCAGAGCTCCAAGCGCTAAGCACATGCTCAATTAGTTATAGGCACTGACAGCTGGGTAAAGCCGGAGATAATTTCAGCCGAAATTTTTGCGAAGGACCAAACGGTGTTCGGAAAGGATAGGCTGAACACAATTGGCACTGGCGTGTTCGTAGCTGTTGTAGCGAAACTGAAGAACGTACTTCCTGTTTGTTAGTATGGGTAGAGGTCATTCATGGTAACCGGAGTAAAATAACAACTGGATCCTTTTACCGACCTTCCAACTCAGATGATATAATTGCTGAAAGGTTCAAAGATAACTTGAGTCTAATTTCAAACACGAAATAATGGTTCAAATGGCTCTGAGCACTATGCGACTTAACTTCTGAGGTCATCAGTCCCCTAGAACTTAGAACTACTTAAACCTAACTAACCTAAGGACATCACACACATCCACGCCCAAGGCAGGATTCGAACCTGCGACCGTAGCAGTCGCGCGGTTCCTGATTGAAGCGCCTAGAACCGCTCGGCCACCGTGGCCGTCTATTTCAAACACGTACCCGACTCATACAATTATAGTTGGTGGCGAAAATACATGTTTAAATCTGGAGGTATGCATAAAATATCATCCGAAATTGTGCTAAACGGATTCTCTGAAAATTATTTCGAGCAATTAGTTCACGAGTCCACTCGAATTGCAAGCGGTTGTGAAAACACACTTGACCTGTTAGCAACAAATAATCCAGCGCTAATAACGAGCATTAAAACGGATACAGGAATTAGTGAACACAGGATTGTCGTAGCGAGACTGAATATTACAACCATCAAATCCTCCAGAAACAACGAAAAATACACCTGTTCTAGAAAGTATGTAAGATACGCTTGATGCGTTTCTGAGAGATAATCTCCACTCCTTCTAAATTAACATCGTATGCGTGGACCAGATGTCGTCTGGATTCAAAAAAATAATATCGACAGCAATTGAGACATTTGTTGTTGTGGTCTTCAGTCCTGAGACTGATTTGATGCAGCTCTCCATGCTACTCTATCCTGTGTAAGCTTCTTCATCTCCCAGTACCTACTGCAGCCTACATCCTTCTGAATCTGCTCAGTGTATTCATCTCTTGGTCTCCCTCTACGATTTTTACCCACCACGCTGCCCTCCAATACTAAATTTGTGATCCCTTGATGCCTCAGAATATGCCCCACCAACCAATCCCTTCTTATAGTCAAGTTGCGCCACAAATTTCTCTTCTCCCCAATTCTATTCAGTACCTCCTCATTAGTTATGTGATCTACCCATCTAATCTTCTGTAGCACCACATTTCTAAAGCTTCTATTCTCTTCTTGTCCAAACTATTTATCGTCCACGTTTCACTTCCATACATGACTACACTCCATACAAAAACTTTCAGAAACGACTTCCTGACACTTAAATCTATACTCGATGTTAACAAATTTCTCTTCTTCAGAAACGCTTTCCTTGCCATTGCCACTCTGCATTTTATATCCTCTCTACTTCGACCATCATCAGTTATTTTGCTCCCCAAATAGCAAAACTCCTTTACTTCTTTAAGTGTCTCATTTCCTAATACCCTCAGCATCACCCGATTTAATTCGACTACATTCCCTTATCCTCGTTTTGCTTTTGTTGATGTTCATCTTATATCCTCCTTTCAAGTCACTGTCCATTCCATTCAGCTGCTCTTCCAAGTCATTTGCTGTCCCTGACAGAATTACAACGTAATCGACGAACCTCAAAGTTTTTATTTCTTCTCCATTGATTTTAATTCCTACTCCGAATTTTTCTTTTATTTCCTTTACTGCTTGCTCAATATACAGATTGAATAACATTGGGGATAGGCATTTATACTAAATAAAATAACAAACGACGGAGCTGATCCTCCATGGTACACAAAACGGGTCAAAACACTGTTGCAGAAACAATGCAAAAAGCATGTCAAACTCAAACAAACGCAAAACCACCAAGATTGGCGATCTTTTACAGAAGCTAGAAATTTAGCGGGGACTCCAATGTGAGATGCTTGTAATAGTTATCATAATCAAACTTTGTCTCGAAACCCGGCAGAAAGTCCAAATAGATTCTGACCGTATGTATAATATGCTAGTGGCATATCAATGCCTTTCCAGCGCAACGGAAATACTATCGATGATAGTGTTGCTAAAACACATTTGCCAAAGACAGCCTTCCGTAAATACTTCCCCAAAGAAGACGAAGTAAATATTCCAGAATTCCAATCGAGAACAGCAGTCTACATGAGCAACATAGAAGAAGGTATCCTCGGAGTAGTGAAGCAACATAAATCACGTAATAAAAGCAAGTCTTCCGGTCCAGATTGTATACTAATTAGGTTCCTTTCACAGCATGCTGATGCAGTAACTCCACACTTAACAGTCATATACAACCGCTCGCTCGACGAAAGATCCGTACCCAAGGACTGAAAAGTTGCACAGGTCACACCAATATTCAAGAAAGGTACTAGGAGTAATCCACTAAATTACAGGCCCATATCATTGACGTCGACATGCATAGTGTTCGAACACTATGAATTACCTCGAAGAGAACGGTGTATTTGCCCATGGTCAACAACTAGCTCTTTATTCACATGAAGTTTTGAGAGCTATTGACAAGGGATGTCTGATTGATTCTGTGTTTCTATATTTCCAGAAGGCTTTTGACACCGTACCTCACAAGTGGCTCGTAATCAAATTGCGTGCTTATGGAATATCGTCTCAGTTATGCGACTGGATTCGTAATTTCGTGTTAGAGAGGACAACTGACGGAAAGTCATCGAGCAAAACAGAATCGATTTCTGGAGTTCCCAAAGGTAGTGTTATAGGCCTTCTGCTGTTCCTTATCTATATAGACGATATAGGAGACAATCTGAACAATTGTCTTAGGTTGTTTGCAGATGACGCTGTCGTCTATCGAAAGTCATCAGAAGATGGAAACAAAATGCAAAACGACTTAGATAAGATATATGTATGGTGCGAAAATTGGCAATTGACCCTAAATAACGTAAAGTGTGAGGTCATCCACTTGAGTTATAAAAGGAATCCGTTAAACTTCGGTTACACGATAAATCAGTCTAATCTAAAGTCTGAACATTCAGCTAAATACTGCGGCTGGTCCCGGCGGAGGTCGAGTCCTCCGACGGGCATGGGTGTGTGTGTTTGTCCTTAGGATAATTTAGGTTAAGTAGTTAAGTCCCATCAGATTTCACACACATTTGAACTAAATACCTAGGTATCTCAGTTAACAACAACTTAAACAGGAAAGAACACATAGAAAATGTGTGGAAGGCAAACCAAAGACTGCGTTTTATTGGCTGAACACTTAGAAAATGTAACAGATCTTCCGTCCCGACCACGGGGTCCCGGGTTCAATTCCCGGCGGGGTCAGGGATTTTCACCTGCCTCGAGATGACTGGGTGTTTGTGTTGTCCTCATCATTTCATCATGAAAGTGGCGAGATTGGACTGAACAAAGATTGGGACTTTGTACGGGCGCTGATCACCGTGCAGTTGAGCGCCCCACAAACCAATCACCATCATCATCACAATCATCATCATCATCATTACGCTTGTTCGTCGTCTTTTGTAGTACTGCTGCGCCGTCTGGGATCCTTACCAGGTAGGATTAACGGAGAACATCGAGAAAGTTTAAAGAAGGGCAGAACGTTTTCTATTACCGGGAAATAGGGAAGACAGTTTCTCGGATTTGGGGTGGACGCCCTTAAAAAAAAAAAGGCGTTTCTCGTTGCGGTACCATCTTCTCACCAAATTCCAATCACCAGCTTTCTCCACCGAATGCGAAAATATTTTGTTGACGCCGACCTACGGAGAGAGAAATGATAAGGGGAAACAGAGACCGCAGGGAAAGATATAGGAGTTCGTTCATTTTTCCGTGCGCTGTTCGAGAGTGGAATAAGCGATAATTATTGTGAAGGTGGTTCGATGGACCTCCTGTCAGGTACTTAAATGTGGTTTGTAGAGTAGCCTTGAACATGCACATGTACACGTGCGAAAACTGTCAGACAAGTAGCGTGATAGTTCATCCATCCGAGCCGCTGACAAGAATAATTTACAGAGGAAAGGGGAAAAAATAGACCAGTCATTAGATGACGATCTGTTTGTCTTTAGGAAAGGTAGAGGCACCAGAGAGGCAGTTCTGACATTGTGGTTGATAGTGGAGGCAAGAGTGAATACATATAGAGACACGCTCGCAGCGTTCTTCGAGCTAGAAAAAGCGACTGACTATGTCAAATGGTGCAAGATGTTCAAAATTTTGATAAAAATGGGAGACGCTATAGTAAAGGACGAATGATATAGAGCCAAGGGGGAACAATAGCAAAGGAAGACGAAGAACGAAGACGGGGATGCGATCTTTATGTCCTGCTGTTCAATCTATAAGTCGAAGGAGAAATGACGAAAACAAAAGAGAGGTTCAAGAGCGGGATTAAAATTCAGGGTGAAAGGATATCAATGAAAAGATTCGATGATGACATACGAATCCTCAATGAAATTGAAGAAGAAAATTGCAGGATCGTTTGAATGGAATTAACAATGTAATGAGAACAGAATTTGTATTGAATGTAAATAAAAGAAAGACTAAAGAAGAGGAGTGCAGATGTGCGATAAGCGATAAACTTAACATCAAGACTGATGATCACGAATTAGACGAAGTTAAGGAATTCTGCTCTCTAGGTAACAAAATAAAGGCCATAAACTCAACCTGCTGGAAGCCCTGGAAGTTAATAAGCATCTAGCTCACAGTCCAGACCTAATCCTAAATGTCCAAACACAGCTCAGCACTTCCCCCCACCTAAACTTCATATAATCATCTCTGTTGTTCATTACTCCCCACACTGTCTGTTTCTACATATTCCCATTTTCCTATATTCATTAAGTTCTTTTGTTTTATTAAAATTGTCTATGTATTCCATACAGATTGCAGTTTCAATTGTTAAGGTGTTCTTTTAACTGGTACTTGTATTACTGTCCATGTTTAGCACCTCTTGTAGTTGTCTCATCAGATACTGCTTATATTTTACTTTGTTCATTTATTTACTGCAAACTGTTACATAACCACAGTTTTGAAGACAATGTTAAATTGCAGTACCACCGCACTCTCAAAGATTGAGTTTACTGTATGTTCCCTCAAACCCCTCCATTTTCTTGCATTTATTTATTTCTGTTTATCTTTTTGATATTGCTTAAGTTCCTCATGTATTCTGTAGTTACATTCGTAATTGCTTCTTCTTTTAATTGGTTTGATTATCACCCTCCATGTTTTATACCTCCTGATGTAGGCTTGTCAAGTACTAATTTTATTTTATTTTATTAGTTTGGTTTATTAATAGAAACTGTTACGTAGGCATGCTGTTCCTATTTTGTGTTAAAGTTTATCCTGTCTACTTCATTTCATTTATTTACTCTTCAACTTTTTATTTTTTCATTGTATTACCATGACACTGTCAAAGATGTTGTTACTGTATGTTTTTGTTCCAGTCTAGACGTGTTGCTTCTGTTCCAATGTTGTTTGCAGACACTGTAGCTTTTTTGGTGACAATACTCAGTAAATGTCTGAAGATGGCCTTGTAAGCCGAAAATCGGTTAACGCAATAAAAATTAATACTGTACAACAAAAGGAAACTGGTGCTTCTCATTTACTAACAAAGTAAGCCATGACGGGCGCAGAAAGCAGGACATCAAAAGCAGACTACCAGTGGCAAAAATGGCATTCCTGGCCAAGAGAAATGTACGAGGGCAGTTCAATAAGTAATGCAACACATTTTTTTTCTGAAACAGGGGTTGTTTTATTCAGCATTGAAATACACCAGGTTATTCCCCAATCTTTTAGCTACACAACACTATTTTTCAACGCGATCTCCATTCAATGCTACGGCCTTACGCCACCTTGAAATGAGGGCCTGTATGCCTGCACGGTACCATTCCACTGGTCGATGTCGGAGCCAACGTCGTACTGCATCAGTAACTTCTTCATCATCCGCGTAGTGCCTCCCACGGATTGCGTCCTTCATTGGGCCAAACATATGGAAATCCGACGGTGTGAGATCGGGGATGTAGGGTGCATGAGGAAGAACAGTCCACTGAAGTTTTGTGAGCTCCTCTCGGGTGCGAAGACTTGTGTGGGGTCTTGCGTTGTCACGAAGAAGGAGAAGTTCGTTCAGATTTTTGTGCCTACGAACACGCTGAAGTCGTTTCTTCAATTTCTGAAGAGTAGCACAATACACTTCAGAGTTGATCGTTTGACCATGGGGAAGGACATCGAACAGAATAACCCCTTCAGCGTCCCAGAAGACTGTAACCATGACTTTACCGGCTGAGGGTATGGCTTTAAACTTTTTCTTGGTAGGGGAGTGGGTGTGGCGCCACTCCATTGATTGCCGTTTAGTTTCAGGTTCGAAGTGAGGAACCCATGTTTCATCGTCTGTAACAATCTTTGACAAGAAATTGTCACCCTCGGCCACATGACGAGCAAGCAATTCTGCACAGATGGTTCTCCTTTGCTCTTTATGGTGTTCGGTTAGACAACGAGGGACCCAGCGGGAACAAACCTTTGAATATCCCAACTGGTGAACAATTGTGACAGCACTACCAACAGAGATGTCAAGTTGAGCACTGAGTTGTTTGATGGTGATCCGTCGATCATCTCGAACGAGTGTGTTCGCACGCTCCGCCATTGCAGGAGTCACAGCTGTGCACGGCCGGCCCGCACGCGGGAGATCAGACAGTCTTGCTTGACCTTGCGGCGATGTTGACACACGCTTTGTCCAACGACTCACCGTGCTTTTGTCCACTGCCAGATCACCGTAGACATTCTGCAAGCGCCTATGAATATCTGAGATGCCCTGGTTTTCCGCCAAAAGAAACTCGATCACTGCCCGTTGTTTGCAACGCACATCCGTTACAGACGCCATTTTAACAGCTCCGTACAGCGCTGCCACCTGTCGGAAGTCAATGAAACTATACGAGACGAAGCGGGAATGTTTGAAAATATTCCACAAGAAATTTCCGGTTTTTTCAACCAAAATTGGCCGAGAAAAAAAAGTGTTGCATTACTTATTGAACTGCCCTCGTACTAGCATCAAACATAGGCCTTGATTTGATGAAGAAATTTCTGCGAATGTACGTTTGGAGGTCAGCATTATACTGTAGTGAATCGTGGACTGTGGGAAAACCGGAACTGAAGAGAATAGAAAGATTTTAGACGTGGTGCTACAGACCAATGTTGAAAATTAAGTGGACTGATAAGGTAAGGAGCGAGGAGGTCCTCCGCAAAATCGGGGAAGAGAGGAATGTATGGGAAGTACTGACAAGAAAGAGAGACACGATGATGGGATATCTATTGACATCAGGGGATGACTTCGGTGGTACTGGAGGGAGCTGCAGAGAGTGAAAGCTGTTGAGGAAGACAGAGATTGGAATACATCCAGCAAATAACTGACGACTTAGGTTTCAAGTGGTACTCTGACAACCGAACCTTCCCATCGCACCCCCCTCAGATTTAGTTATAAGTTGACGCATTGGATAGGCCTTGAAAAACTGAACACAGATCAATCGAGCAAACAGGAAGAAGTTGTGTGAAACTATGAAAAAATGAACAAAATATACAAACTGAATAGTCCATGTGCAACATATGCAACATCACGGACAATGTGGGTTGAGCAGCGCCGTGGTGCTGTGGTTAGCGTGAGCAAATACAGAACGAGAGGTCCTTGGTTCGAGACCTCCCTTGAGTGAAAATTTTACTTTCTTTATTTTCGCAAAGTTATGATCTGTCCGTCGTTCATTGACGTCTCTGTTCACTGTAATAAGTTTAGTGTCTGTGTTTTGCGACCGCACCGTAAAACCGTGCGATTAGTAGACGAAAGGACGTGCCTCTCCAATGGGAACCGAAAACATTTGATCGCAAGGTCATAGGTCAACCGATTCCTCCAGAGGAAAACACATCTGATATATTCTATACGACACTGGTGACGGCATGTGTGTCACATGACAGGAATATGTTGTCGACCCACCTAACTTGCACACTTGGCGAATGGGTAAAAAGATTCTTCTACCTTGCCCGATTTAGGTTTTCTTGTGGATGTGATAATCACTCCCAAAAAAGTGATGAAAACATAAGAGTTTGACACATAAACTGCAACAAATGAATGCAACAGTTTCAGAGTCGCACAGTTTTCCCTATGCTCTGTCAAAACATACGTTTTTTACGTTTTCAAATGTTTCCGTGTGTAGACCGTCAAATCCTGCATATGTCCAAGCAAATCTAAACATGTCCTGGAATTTTGGAAAGCGAAGTTGATTATGTGTGAGTGCCTGAACTTTAATAATTGTCTGAAAATAAAAAATTAAACTTTTCACTCGAGAGAAGATTTGAACCGAAGACCTCTCGTTCCGCAGCTGCTCACGCTAACCACGGGACCACGGCGCTCGTCAGCCGACACTCTCCTAGATGTTACCTATCTAGCACATGGACTACTCCGTTTGTATATTTTACTAATTTTTTTCATAGTTCCACACAACTTCTTCCTGTTTTCTCGATTGATCTGTGTTCAGTTTTTCAAGGCTTATCCCTGTGCCAACTT
This sequence comes from Schistocerca americana, assembly GCF_021461395.2. Taxonomy (NCBI): domain Eukaryota; kingdom Metazoa; phylum Arthropoda; class Insecta; order Orthoptera; family Acrididae; genus Schistocerca; species Schistocerca americana. Next base: position 119,388,827 of record NC_060129.1, read on the forward strand.
ATAACTAAATCTGAGGGGGGTGCGATGGGGAGGTTCCCTTGTGAGAAATAAAGGTTGGCGCAGGGCAGGAAATCGTGGCGAGGTGAATGAAACCAATCTGATGACAAGACACATAAAGTAAACAATTAGTACCATCACACAAGCAAAAATGAACAACGTTGAAACGGGCGAATAACCAGCATTAACTCAGTCTCTCTGTCGTTTGACCAAGGAGAGAGCGGGATTCCAAACAGAATTTAAGCAGAAACCTTCATCTCTAATTGTAAGGCGGCTCGCTAATTTAATCTCGACTGCTTCCGTAATAACACCTATCCCAATAGCTTGAAGTGCACGCCACAATCTCTGTGTTGTTGTATTGCATATTCTTATCGGTATTAAATAGAAACCCATTCTAATAGTTCGGGTTATAACGACTAGGTCTTACATTTTGCGGTGTTGTCGACTTATGACACATGAAGTATGGTGTGGCCAGTGCTCACTTTTGGAAATGAGCAAAAATTGTTCCTATGGGATGTTAGGCTGCGTCATACTTCCTCTGAAATAATCGACGTTTCGACCCCTCTGCTGCGATCGTCTTCAGGATCTTCCAATGTCCAATACTTCTAGAACACTGCGAAAGACCAGTGTCGCGTTCTCTTATCAGGCAGCTAGCCAATGATGACGGCCAACGAATAGCAGTAGGAGGAATTTCAAACAATAACCCCTCTTCAGCGTAAGTGGAATAGTGCCTTTCTATCTGAGCCAGCCGGAGTGGCCGAGCGGTTCTAGGCGCTACAGTCTGGAACCGTGCGACCGCTACGGTCGCAGGCTCGAATCCTGCCTCGGGCATGGATGTGTGTGATGTCCTTAGGTTAGTTACGTTTAAGTAGTTCTACGTTCTACGGGACTGATGACCTCAGAAGTTAAGTCCCATAATGCTCAGACCCATTTGAACCATTTTTTATTCCTGTCTGATGACGACGGGTCACCGATAGAATCCACAAGATTTTAGCCCCTTCTTCTGCATCAGCGCGAGAATATTAGCCTGTGACGATGGCCCACCAACGGTAGCCACGAGAATTTTAACAAATCGAAACCCCAGGGGGAACGATAACAAAGAAAGATCGAGAACGGACACGGGGATGCGATCTCTCGGCCCTGCTGTTCAACTTATACACCGAAGGAGAAATGACGGAAATAAAAAGAAAATTCAAGAGCAGGATTCTCCAGCACAAACGCGGGAAAACTCCCCTTGATAAGATACTGGTCTCTGACACTTGATAAGATACTGGTCTCTCACAGTGTTGTAGCAGTACTGGAGACCGGAAGAGCCCGAAGAAGATCGGGTCGAAACGTCGATTATTGTAGAGAAAATATGACGCGGGCTAACAACCCGGATGATTTTAACTTTAGTAAAAATTGTTCCTACTCACCGATTTCGACACAACCGTTTCTCCATTGAACAGCAGGTAGAATACCATTCATACATAGCTTGATACGAGGCGTGTTTTTTTAAGTAAGTACCGTTTTGAAATTAAAAAAAGACGTGCAAAGATATCTCAATAATTTTATTTTTACATGAAAGCCTGTACCTTAATCTGCGCACTGGCGCCGTTACAGTCTGGTTCTTCCTTGTTTACGTTGTGTACTGAGTGTTTAGGATGCCTCCGATAATCGTGAGTCCCGCCGACTGTGAAGTACGGGCTGTTAGAAGATTTCTTAGTGCTAAAGGCCTAAAAGGGATCGATGTTCATCGTGAGATCTGTGCAGTTTACGGAGGAAACATTATGAGTGACGGTATGGTAAGAAAGTGGGTGAGAGCATTCAAAGATGGACGCACAAATGTGCGCGATGAACAACGGAGTGGGCGTCATAAAAATGGATAAAAAAAATGGTTCAAATGGCTCTGAGCACTATGGGACTTAGCACCTTAGGTCATCAGTCCCCTAGAACTTAGAACTACTTAAACCTAACTAACGTAAGGACATCACACACATCCATGCCCGAAGCAGGATTCGAACCTGCGACCGTAGCGGTCGCGCGATTCCAGACTGTAGCGCCTAGAACCGCTCGGCCACTCCGGCCGGCGAGTGGGCATCCTTCGGTCGTTAATGAAAGTTTGGTGCAGGAAGTGGACAATAAGGTGAGAGAAAACAGACGCTTTACGATTTCCTCCTTGCGCGATGACTTTCCTAATGTTTCTCGCAGTGTTTTGTACGGCATTGTGATCGAGCACTTGAATTACCGAAAATTGTGCGCACGTTGGGTGCCGAAAATGTTGACGGATGTGCACAAAACCAAACATTTAGACAGTGCATTGACTTTACTTGAGCGGTACCACAACGACGGTGATGATTTCTTAAGCCAAATTGTTACGGGCGATGAAACGTGGGTGGCCTACGTCACACCAGAATCAAAGCAACAGTGCGTGGAAGTTGAGGAAGGGCACCGTTTTGCTGCAAGACAATGCGAGTCCGCATGTGGCGAATCGGACCAAAGATCTCATCACATGTTTTAGATGAGAAACTCTAGATCATCCTCCGTACAGCCCCGATCTTGCGCCCAGTGACTACCATCTGTTCCTGCACTTGACTAGGTTAGAAGCATAACTCACATGCTCCAAAAACATAAATTTTCCACAAATGACTAAAAACGTGTTTTACATGCGTCGTGCGCATGTCCCATATATTGACATCAGTATGTGCAAGAACAATGGCTATAAATCATTATGTATATTCCAGATTATGTTTGCTTATTGAGAAATTACAATTATTTAAGGTTATATTATGGATCACGTGAGTTTTGTTAATGAGCTATGGAACATGTAAGTTTTGACAATCCCCATTTTGGATCTTGTGAGTTTTGGTACTGAGCTGTTTGGACGATGTTGGTTTCGCAAAAACTATCGTGTTGCGACTCGATATGCAGATCATGAAAGTTTTTGACATCGTTCATAGAAAGTGAACAACAATTAAATGCTCCTCCACGGTGTTGACATGTCGGATACTGGGGCAGCACTGAAGGTTTGTATCTACAATGATAGAACAAACTACACTGTGAGGTTCTGTTTATTTTTCAAAAATGGACTTAAAATATTGAATTTGCGATTCCTCACTGTTAAGTTGCAAAGAAACGTGGAGGAACAAATCAAGCCAATAACAAGAATCAGTTTAATGTGAAAACAATGAAGGAAAAACAGGATATTCTAACCTCATTCGTTTGGCTTCCTGACGTTTCTACATTTCTGGATGCTGTGAACGTTTCCTTGGCCTTCCTCTTTCTCCAACAGGTGAAACGTTTTCTTCCGTGACTTGTGTCTCAAATCAGTTCTATTCCAACCACTATATTGATTTATATTCCCCAAAATAACTGAACAGAACAGAAAACACACTCCACTTGTAAGTAGGCTGTTTAGGTTTTTATATTGGTAACGCCACGTAGTGCTCTGTATGAAAATCACTGACTGTGCTGTGTGCAGTCTGTGGCTGGTTTGCATTGTTATAACATTCGCTATTGTAGTGTTGGGCAGTTGGCTGTTGCCGGCCAGTGTGGCCGAGCGGTTATAGGCGCTTCAGTCTGGAACCGCGAGACCGCTACGGTCGCAGGTTCGAATCCTGCATCGGGCATGGATGTGTGTGATGTCCTTAGGTTAGTTAGGTTTAAGTAGCTCTAAGTTCTAGGGGACTGATGACCTCAGAAGTTAAGTCCCATAGTGCTCAGAGCCATTTGAACCAGTTGTTGGCTGTTAGCGGCGTGTAGCGTTGCGCAGTTGAAAGTGAGCCGCCAGCAGTGGTGGATGTGGGGAGAGAGATGGCTGAGTTTTGAGAGCGGACGATCTGGACGTGTGTCCATCAGAGACAGTAAATTTGTAAGACGGGATGTCATGGACTGATATATATATATATATATATATATTATGACTTTTGAACACTATTAAGGTAAATACATTGTTTGTTCTCTATCAAAATCTTTCATTTGCCAACTATGCCTATCAATAGTTAGTGCCTTCAGTAGTTTGAATCCTTTATTTAGCTGGCAGTAGTGGCGCTCGCTGTATTGCAGTAGTTCGACAAACGAAGATTTTTGTGAGGTAAGTGATTTGTGAAACGTATACGTTAATGTTAGTCAGGGCCATTCTTTTGTAGGGATTTTTGAAAGTCAGATTGCGTTGCGCTAAAAATATTGTGTGTCAGTCTAAGCACAGTCATGTATAATTGTTCAAAGGGGACGTTTCACACTGGCATCAAAGTTTACTACTACACAAGAGAATGGCGCCGAGTGAGCTAAGCGCTGATTGGTCAAGATGAGGTACGAGAGACAAAACTCACAAGTTCCCGCGGATCATGTGACTTTTGAAACTAACCGTCAAGTTTAACTCTGTTTTTCTCAAGGATCTTGTGCCAAATGGGAATAACTGTTTCGTGAATTATGTTCTATGTATAAAGCTATATGAAAAAACGTCGGCATCTCAATTTTCATTATTTTGGAGCATGTGAGTTATGACTCTAACCTACACACTTGGAGAAACACCTGGGCGGTCAGCGTCTTCGAAACGACGACGAAGTCAAAACAGTGGCGATGCAGTGGTTAACAGGCGGCAGACTTCTACGAGGAGGGTATTAAAAAACTGGTACAACGTTATGACAAGTGCCTCAATATTGACGGAAATTATGTAGAAAAGTAGATTAAGGTACAGGCTTTCGTGTAAAAATAAAGCCAGCCGGAGTGGCCGAGCGGTTAAAGGCGCTACAGTCTGGAACCGCACGACCGCTACGGTCGCAGGTTCGAATCCTGCCTCGGGCATGGATGTGTGTGATGGCCTTAGGTTAGTTAGGTTTAAGTAGTTCTAAGTTCTAGGGGACTTATGACCACAGCAGTTGAGTCCCATAGTGCTCAGAGCCATTTGAACCATTTGAATTTTTGTAAAAATAAAATTATTGAGATATCTTAGCACATCTTTTTTTAAATTTCAAAACGGTAACCCCCCCCCATGAACCATGGACCTCGCCGTTGGTGGGGAGGCTTGCTTGCCTCAACGATACAGATAGCCGTACCGTAGGTGCAACCACAACGGAGGGGTATCTGTTGAGAGGCCAGACAAACGTGTGGTTCCTGAAGAGGGGCAGCAGCCTTTTCAGTAGTTGCAGGGGCAACAGTATGGATGATTGACTGGTCTGGCCTTGTAACACTAACCAAAACGGCCTTGCTGTGCTGGTACTGCGAACGGCTGAAAGCAAGGGGAAACTACAGCCATAATTTTTCCCGAGGGCATGCAGCTTTGTGGGAATGAAAGCGTTTCTGAAGAAGAAAAATTTGTTAACATCGAGTATAAATTTAAGTGTCAGGGAGTCGTTTCTGAAAGTATTTGTATGGAGTGTAGCCATGTATGGAAGTGAAACATGGACGATAAATAGTCTGGACAAGAAGAGAATAGAAGCTTTCGAAATGTGGTGCTACAGCAGAATGCTGAAGATTAGATGGGTAGATCACATAACTAATCAGGAGGTATTGAACAGAATTGGGGAGGAGTTTGTGGCACAACTTGACTAGAAGAAGGGATCGGTTGGTAGGACATGTTCTGAGACATCGAGGGATCACCAATTTAGTATTGGAGGGCAGCGTGGAGGGTAAAAATCATAGAGGGAGAGAAGAGATGAATACACTAAGCAGATTCAGAAGGATGTAGGTTGCAGTAGGTACTGGGAGATGAAGAAGCTTGAACAGGATAGAGTGGCATGGAGAGCTGCATCAAACCAGTCTCAGGACTGAAGACCACAACAACAACAACGCAACTTACTTAAAAAACACGCCTCGTAATTATTTTTTTGATTCAGGTTCGTGGCCACTAAAGTGCGGGGCCCTTAGCATTTGCTATCTCTTGCTACTTGGCTAATCAGGCACCGATTGTGGTTATTCAGTACAGGAGAGACACCTTGTGGTGGTAGCGTGTGTGTGTGTGTGTGTGTGTGTGTGTGTGTGAGAGAGAGAGAGAGAGAGAGTGTGTGTGTGTATGTGGGCGGGGGGGGGGGGGAGAGGGGGATGGGGAGGGGCCGGAAACAACCACTGGCTGCCCTCTGTGCTGCGTTTGTCCTGATAAAGGCAGCCCTGAGGCCGAAACGCAACTGTCAGCGCTATACGCCTGCGCAGTCCTAACGCGCCGATCCGCTCCGCTTGTGCAGAGCTACGCGGGAATATTTAGCGTGGCAGCGGTTCCAGCCTCCCCCCCCCCTCCCCCACCCCACCCTCCAGCCACGTACTGGAGAGGCGAGGCCGACCGCACATCAGCTCGCCGGAATTGCAACAGACCGCAGACGAAGCACCCGACAAAGTACCCATCTGTCCGGTGCCGGCAGGACAGAGCATCGGGGGGACACAGATGTGCGCGGTGACAGGGGTGGAGTGGAGTGGGGAATAGATGGGGTGGAGCAAAAAGGAGGGTGAGGGAGGAGGTAGAGAGAGAGAGAGAGAGAGAGAGAGAGAGAGAGAGAGAGAGAGAGAGAGAGAGAGATGAGGGCAGGGGAGGGGGGAGGGAGGGAGGGAGGGAGGGAGAGAGGGAGAGAGGGAGACAGAGAGAGAGAGAGAGAGAGAGGTGTGAAGGTAAGGTCCGAGAACGCTATGATGCGACAATGTGACGCGCCATTATTGGCGGATCAGCTGTCTGTCAAAGGGCTACAGGGTCGCGGTTTTCTGCCGTCAGACAGCACCATGCAGTACCCGTTCTCCTGTGGTGGAAGCTGATTGGTTGGTTGGTTTAAAGATTAAAGGGACCAAACTGCAATGGTCGTCGGTCCCTTGTTTCAGAAACACACCGAGCACAGTGAAACCATCCATTAATCAGTCTAAGCACTAAAAGAAAACCACAGGGGGAAGAACAGCCCCAAGGTCAATAATAAAGCAACATGGAAAACGGAGCACAGCAACAAAAACAAAATAGAGAAGAAAGGAGAAGGAATTAAAACTGTACAGCAGAGGACTGTGACTGGCTGATCACGAAAATGATAGGATGAGCCAGCCACTCTGCAACACGTTAGAACCTAAAAGATTAGGGTGGAGTCGAATTACAACGCAAAACAAAGTAAAATATACAGCACAAAAGAGGGTGATACAATAAAATTAGAGCCGGCCGAAGTGGGCGTGCGGTTAAAGGCGCTGCAGTCTGGAACCGCAAGACCGCTACGGTCGCAGGTTCGAATCCTGCCTCGGGCATGGATGTTTGTGCTGTCCTTAGGTTAGTTAGGTTTAACTAGTTCTAAGTTCTAGGGGACTAATGACCTCAGCAGTTGAGTCCCATGGTGCTCAGAGCCATTTGAACCATTTGAATAAAATTAGAGGGACCTATAAAAGCCACTTGCTCGAATAAATGCAGCTGCCGTGACTGCAGCAAGTATCGTAGTAAGATACATAGCAATACTAAAGCGGCTGATAAATGTATATGTTGTTTATTTTTTTATTTACACGTCTAGTTGCGTAAGACCAAAGTGAGGAGCAAAAGTCCAATGTCATCGAACGTGTCAGTACATGAAATTACAAAATCAAAGAAAATAATAGATAAATAAAAGGTTTATGAACCCAAAAAATGTCCAGCTGTGAGATTGAGTAAGCTCAATCAACAATATAACCTAGGAATCAGCATAATTTTTCACGTAACTCGACAGAATAGAAGGAATGACCCACGAGGAAACTCTTCAGTTTCGATTTGAAAGCGCGTGAATTACTGCTAAGATTTTTGAATTATCGTGGCAGCTTATTGAAAATGGATGCACCAGTATACAGTACACCTTTCTGCACAAGAGTTACGAAAGTGCGATACAAATGCAGATTGGATTTCTGCCTAGTATTAACTGAGTGAGAGCTGCTGTTGTTGTGGTCTTCAGCCCTGAGACTGGTTTGATGCACCTCTCCATGCTACTCTATCCTGTGCAAGCTTCTTCATCTCCCAGTACCTACTGCAGCTTACATCCTTCTGAATCTGCTTAGTGTATTCATCTCTTGGTCTTCCTCTACGATTTTTACCCTCCACGCTGCCCTCCAATGCTAAATTTGTGATCCCTTGATGCCTGAGGACATGACCTACCAACGGTTCCCTCATTTTTGTCAAGTTGTGCCACAAACTCCTCTTCTCCCCAGTTCTATTCAACACCTCCTCATTAGTTATGAGATCTACCCATCTAATGTTCAGCATTCTTCTGTAGCACCACATTTCGAAAGCTTCTATTCTCTTCTTGTCCAAACTATTTATCGTCCATGTTTCACTTCCATACATGGCTACACTCCATACAAATACTTTCAGAAACGACTTCCTGACACTTAAATCTATACTCGATGTTAGCAAATTCCTCTTCTTCAGAAACGCTTTCCTTGCCATTGCCAGTCTACATTTTATATCCTCTCTACTTCGACCATCATCAGTTATTTAGCTCCCCAAATAGCAAAACTCCTTTACTACTTTAAGTGTCTCATTTCCTAATTCCCTCAGCATCAACCGATCTAATTTGACTACATTCCATTATCCTCGTTTTGCTTTTGTTGATGTTCATCTTATATCTCCTTTCAAGACACTTTCCATTCCGTTCAACTGCTCTTCCAAGTCCTTTGCTGTCTCTGACAGAATTACAATGTCATCGACGAACCTCAAAGTTTTGATTTCGTCTCCATGGATTTTAATACCTACTCCGAAATCTTCTTTCGTTTTCCTTACTGCTTGCTCAATATACAGATTGAATAACATCGGGGAGAGGCTACAGCCCTGTCTCACTCCCTTCCCAACCACTGGTTCCCTTTCATGTCCCACGACTGTTGTAACTGCCATCTGGCTTCTGTACAAATTGTAAATAGCCTTTCGCTCCCTGTATTTTACCCCTGCCACCTTTAGAATTTGGAAGAGAGTATTCCAGTCAACATTGTCAAAAGCTTTCTCTAAGTCTACAAATGCTAGAAACGTAGGTTTGCCTTTCCTTAATCTTTCTTCTAAGATAAGTCGTAGGGTCGGTATTGCCTCACGTGTTCCAACATTTCTACGGAATCCAAACTGATCTTCCCCGAGGTCGGCTTCTACCAGTTTTTCCATTCGTCTATAGAGAATTCGCGTTAGTATTTTGCAGCTGTGAATTATTAAACTGATAGTTCGGTAACTCTTGGGAATAAGCTGATATTGTTAACAAGAAACGACAGTAAAAATGTACATATTGACATGCTGATACCTCCCCTAAGAAAACTTATGAATGACTGTCCTCGTAAACTTCTACATTATTTGATAGAAACACAGCAGAGTATAACTGAACGCACTCAGACATTTCTCTCTTTACTTATTCTTATCTTCACTAAACTGACACGCAATATTTTTTAGCGCAACGCAATCTGACTTTCAATAATCCCTACAAAAGAATGGCCCTGACTAAAGGTACGTTGTCCAAGACGCGACGCACACTAGCGACTGCGACGGGTCGCTACGTGACGTCAGAAGTTGTCTGCTGGCGCATGCGCAGTTCGAGTTTGGGATGCGACGCGCGACTGTTGCGGCAGCTGTCGCAGCACTGCACCAGTGAGCAGTGTTGCGACGGAAGTCGGACGACACAAAGACGTACGGCTGCCAGAAAGATGTCGAGCCAGTCAAGGAAAACTGAAATGAGCCACTCACAGGATGTGATGCTCTGTGAGCTGGTCTCGCAACAGCCTTGCCTTTACGATTTGAAGAACCCTAAATATAGAGACACTATGTTCAGAGACAGAATTTGGGAAGAAATTGGTGCACAGTTGAAACTGGCAGGTGAGTGAAATATATAATATTTTCCCATTAATGCAAATTTTTCAGGCCTGTTATGAAAATCAGTGTAATCCATGCAGATGTAGAATTAGAATGATGAAAATGAACTTGAAGGTCAATTTTCGCATTACTCTTTTTTGTGACGATAAAAATAGAAAACGGCAAATACATTATAAAATGAACAATCTAAAGTACAACGAGAAAGTTACGTTTTACAATACCTTCACTTTGAAAGTAAACGGTAGATTGGTGTCTTGATGATACCTTCTAGTTGTGAAAAACCACCACCAGATTGTTGTACAGCTTTCTGTAATCAATAGATGTTCGTTTTTGAGGAAGGCGTTTCTCAACAGATTGCGCAAACAGTATGCTGCAATAAGTTATTTGTCACATTCACTTCAATTCATTGGTAGAAGATGGTGCTCAAAAAACTTGTGCCAAAAGTGCACTACTGTTTTACAAGGCCCTTCTGGTCTGACACAGTTCACAATTGAAATTCGTCTTTTGTAAATCCTGGAGTCATCTTTTGAGTGCAGCTTGGCAAGATTAAATGTTGATGTCATCCATAACGATGTATGCTGTCAGAATACAAGAATATGGAAGTTCATTTCGATGGGAATAAAGATTCAGTCGGCTATGAAAGATGCCTTAGCTTGTTCCAAAAGTTTCTGCATGGGAGAAACTGACAAGTATAATTTGGGGAAATTTTGTGAACAAGCATGGACATTATTTCTTCCACATTTCTGCCAGTGTATACTGTAGACGTTCAGAATCAAAATTCTAGAGATGATTAAGGTGTAACCCTATCTTGTTGTCAAGAACTTGAAACAATGCAATGAAGCTAGCGTGCGCTTATTGTTAATAAACTTATTTTTCATTGGAATTTTAGGTGAAATGTGCAAAAACAGATGGAGGAATATTCGGGACTCGTATCAGAGAAATAAACGAGAAAGAAAGCTTGGAACAGGTTCAGATGCCTCAGCAAAACCAAGAAAATGGGTTCTGCTTGATCACTTGGCTTTAAGAAACCTACGTTTCGTGGCATTTTAAATGAAATTGTCAAGAGCATATGGAGAAATATTAGTAACTCATACCGGAGGAATATGACATAAAATGGTTTCATTAGGTCCAAATGTGTCAGCGAAACAAAACAAATGCATTCTCTATCGTGTGATGACCACACGATTCTCGTCGCGCGTCGACAGAACTGGCGGCTAGTCGCGACGCTCACTGAGATATATGAGCCCAAATCTCGGAAACGGAGATCGATATCAATCTGATCTCAACTTAAAAAATAATTTCGATATGTTAGCTTCTTTTCATCGGCAACGATGTATGACCTAACGTGAACCATACGTAAAGTAGCCAGCGACCATATTTTTCACTGTACACAATTCAAATTTTATGCAGTAGGTTACTTGTAAATTAAGTATCGGGATAACTGTGGCGAATATCGGAAAAATAGACACCTCATTATCAAGCTGTGATGTGAAACTGTAAGATACGCAAACATCAATTTTTTGTGCCTTTTACTTTCCTCACAATTGATTGAGAAGTAATATACAGCGAAAAAAACACGCAAAACCGGAAGAGATACTTTTCAATTTTTTAAAGTAAAAGGAGAATCTGTATCGAAAAACTAACTCTGGGAGCCGCTGTAACTTTGTTGCATTAACATGCAGTATTTTTTACAGCAAGAAAATCGGAATTCTTATTTTTCTTATGTATTTGAATCCGCCGCCGCCGACCGGAGCTTGGGAAACGGCGACGACTCCAGTCGTGTTGCGGCCGTGTCGCCGTCTGCCAGGGTGGGGAAAGAGGAGGGGGCAGCGTCGCAGTCGCAGCCAACTGTCGCGTCTTGCACAACGTAACTTAACAATAACCTATACCTTTCATGAATCACTTACCTCACAAAAATCGTCGTTACTCGAACTACTGCAATACAGCGAGCGCCACTACTGCCAGCTAAATAAAAGATTCTAACTACCGAAGGGACTAACTAGTGACAGACATAATTAGCAAATGGAAGATTTTCATAGTCAAACAATGTATTTACCTTAATAGTGTTCAAAACTCATTATATATAATATATATGAGGATGAACCCGAATAGGCTTACAAAACAAATATTTTCGTACATCGCAAATCTAAAAAATAAAAATTTATGGTTTATCAACACAGAAAGAGATCTAAAAGAAATGGACATAGATCAGGAAACAATATTTAACAGAAACCTTTTTAGAAAAAAACTGAATTCATTCACGGGTTTCGGTGTGAAAATTAAGAAGGCTTGTGGAACTAAATGGTCTGAAGAGAGAAAAGCCGCCTTCAGCGCAAGAATGAAAGAAGTGTGGACTGAGAGAAAGAAGACTTCCCAGAAGCGCAAGAAATAACTGTTTTCACGGCCTTTAACGGCCAAATTTGTATTATATGTATATATATAGTGAACAGAGGTCGAAAAGACGTTCGCGAATTTACGCCAGTTATTGCCTGAACTGCCCGTTTCCAAGCCAAAAATATCGTTTTAGAATGGGTAGAGCTACCCGAAAGTATAATGTCATACGGCATAAAGGAATGAAAATAAGCAAAGTAGACTAATTTTCGTGTCGAATGATCACTCACTTCAGATACCGTTCGAATTGTAAAAATGGCAGCATTGAGTCTTTGAACAAGGTCCTGAACGTGGGCTTTACTATCTATCTCAGTACCTAGAAATTAGAAGTGTTCAGTTTCACTAATCATATGCCCGTTCTGTGAAGCACTGTACTTAATAGCGCCCACAAGGATTCCGCACATAAGCCGGCCGGTGTGGTCGAGCGGTTCTAGACGCTTCTGTCAAGAAACGCGCGACCGCTACGGTCACAGGTTCGAATCCTGCCTCGGGCACGGAAGTTTGTGATGTCCTTAGGTTAGTTAGGTTTAAGTAGTTCTAAGTTCTAGGGGACTGGTGGCCTCAGATATTAAGTCCCATAGTGCTCAGAGCCATTTGAACTATTCGACTCGGCCATCGGTCAATATGCTGCTTTGGCGTTGGTGTACGCGCTGTAGCCACGTTTTTATGGAACAAGTGAAACTTATTCGCAGCTGGGAATACGAAAAATCATAACGACAACGGAAATTTCTGACAAACCGGGACTCGAACGCGGATTTCCTGCTTTACGCGAGCCGTCGCCTTAACCGTTTCGGGTATCCGAGCACGGCCGACGGCCAAGTCCAATCTTTCACGTGTCGCCGTTCTTGCGTCACCATCTGTAGTCCCACACACATTATATAATTCGCGTACAGGGGATAACAGTTTAATTCTAAGTTGCTGCCTCAAATCGGCGGATAAATGCGATATTGCAGTGCTGTTTGGTTGATAGGTACGATGCAACGTTCCTTCGGACATGCATGCGTGGTTGTTCGCATTCGTAACAGCGAATAAATTTCATGTACACTACTGGCCATTAAAATTGCTACACCACGAAGATGACGTGCTACAGACGCGAAATAAAATCGAGACGAAGAGGATGCTGTGATACGCAAATGATTAGCTTTTCAGAGCATTCACACAAGGTTGGCGCCGGAGGCGACACATACAACGTGCTGACATGAGGAAAGTTTCCAACCGATTTCTCATACACAAACAGCAGTTGACCGGCGTTGCCTGGTGAAACGTTGCTGTGATGCCTCGTGTAAGGAGGAGAAATGCGTACCATCACGTTTCTGACTTTGATAAAGGTCGGGTTGTAGCCTGTCGCGGTTGCGGTTTATCGTATCGCGACATTGCTGCTCGCGTTGGTCGAGATCCAATGACTGTTAGCAGAGTATGGAATCGGTGGGTTCAGGAGGGTAAAACGGAACGCCGTGCTGGATCCCGACGGCCTCGTATCACTAGCAGTCGAGATGACAGGCATCTTATCCGAACGGCTGTAACGGATTTTGCAGCCACGTCTCGATCCCTGAGTCAACAGATGGGGACGTTTGCAAGACGACAACCATCTGCACGAACAGTTCGACGACGTTTGCAGCAGCACGGACTATCAGCTCGCAGACCGTGGCTGCGGTTACCCTTGACGCTGCATCACAGACAGGAGCGCCTGCGATGGTGTACTCGACGACGAACCTGGGTGCACGAATGGCAAAATGTCATTTTTTCGGATGAATCCAGGTTCTGTTTACAGCATCATGATGGTCGCATCCGTGTTTGGCGACATCGCGGTGAACGCACATTGGAAGCGTGTATTCGTCATCGCCATACTGGCGTATCACCCGGCATGATGGTATGGGGTGCCATTGGTTACACGTCTCGGTCACCTCTTGTTCGCATTGACGGCACTTTGAACAGTGGACGTTACATTTAAGATGTGTTACGACCTCTGGCTCTACCCTTCATTCGATCCCTGCGAAACCCTACATTTCAGCAGGATAATGCACGACCGCATGTTGCAGGTCCTGTACGGGCCTTTCTGGATACAGAAAATGTTCGACTGCTGCCCTGGCCAGCACATTCTCCAGATCTCTCACCAACTGAAAACGTCTGGTCAATGGTGGCCGAGCAACTGGCTCGTCACAATACGCCAGTCACTACTCTTGATGAACTGTGGTATCTTGTTGAAGCTGCACGGGCAGCTGTACCTGTACACGCCATCCAAGCTCTGTTTGACTCAATGCCCAGGCGTATCGAGGCCGTTATTACGGCCAGAGATGGTTGTTCTGGGTACTGATTTCTCAAGATCTATGCACCAAAATTGCGTGAAAATGTAATCACATGTCAGTTCTAGTATAATATATTTTTCCAATAAATATCCGTTTATCATCTGCATTTCTTCTTGGTGTAGCAATTTTAATGGCCAGTAGTGTATTTCGTAACGGCTGTTAAGGCATCAGGGAATAGCTTCCACGGGAGTAGAGGGAGCTGTAGAGGGCCAAAACTGTAGAGGAAGACAGAGATTGGAATCCATCCAGGAAGTAACTGAGGACGTAGTAGGCAGTATTTCCTACTCCGAGATGGAAAGTTTGGAACACGAGAGAAATTCGTGGCGGGGCGTATCAAACCAGTCACAAGCCTACTGAGAAAAAAAAAATAATAAAGAGAGAGAAGCGTGGAAGTTCCGCAGTGCCTGTTCCTTAGGACTTAACAAAACAGGCGCTGCAATGTCATATCGCAGTTTTATGGGCATTGTTGTACACTGAATCGGTCAGGAAGGAACAGCTGTTTCCTCACAAAGCGCTGGTCTGCTGGTGGGTGGGTAAACACTTTGTCCTGTCGTTACACGGAGAACGCAGATGCCCGCGCTACTGTAGGCGGAAGTACGCACTAAGGGACGTAAGCTGTTGGCGTTACGGATTGGGGCATCAGCTGGCGCTCCCAGGGGGATCATGCTAATTATCTGCAAAGCACTGTAGAGAAACCACAAAAGTCAACAGCTGCGCGTCATGCAGCACGTGGAACAAACAACGCATATGTAGCGACAGGAAAATTATGTGAAAAGTATAACGCGGAAAATACAGCGAAATCGGCGGTTTTTGGCGAAACAACGTGAAATCGGCGATTTTTACATCACGAAAATTTGTAATCTTGCTTATAAAAATTGCATCAGCCTGACGGAGGTTTACTAAGATTCGTAACTGATGGTTGTTGAATGTTAAAACTGCACTCTTCTCAAGACTTTGCTTCGTGTATAATCTTAAACTGAAAGGTTATTTGCCCCGTACTGAACTTCGAAGCTTGGCGAAAACACCACCCACATTAGAGTAAATAACACGGAATCTGAAACAAAAAATAGCAAATTTGGCAACAAAAAAAATGAATCTGACAAAAAAAATCACGGAATCATACCCAAACACCGAATTTGGCAAAAAATACACCAGATTTGGTAAATAAATATACTGAATTTGGCAAAAAAAAACTGAACTCGACAAAAAAGGTAACAACGGATTTGGCATAAAAACATCCAATTTGGATAACAAGTTACACAGGATTTGAGGAAAAAATAACACCGAATTTGCCAAAACATAACTCCCATTTCAGCAAGAAACAAACAATTTGGCAAAAATAATACTGAATTTGGCAAAAAAATACCAAGTTTGGCAAAATATAATACCAAGTTTGGTAAAAATAACACCAGATTTTTAAAATAACGCTAAAGTCACCGAATTTGGCAAAAAAGTCACCA
Organism: Schistocerca americana; assembly: GCF_021461395.2. Lineage (NCBI taxonomy): Eukaryota > Metazoa > Arthropoda > Insecta > Orthoptera > Acrididae > Schistocerca > Schistocerca americana. The sequence continues at coordinate 119,404,726 of NC_060129.1, forward strand.
ATTTTAGCTAAAGAAAATCTTTAAAAAATAACGCTAAAGTCACCGAATTTGGCAAAAATGTCATCAATTTTAGCTAAAAAAAAAATTGCAGATGATGCTGTCATTTACCGACTTGTAAATTCATCCGATGACCAAAACGAATTGCACAATGATTTAGATAAGACATCTGTATGGTGCGAAAAGTGGCAATTGAACCTGTATAAAGAAAAATGTGAAGTTACTCACATGAGCACTAAAAGAAATCCACTAAATTTCGATTACCCGATAAGTCACACAAACCTGAAGGTTATAAATTCAACTAAATACTTAGGGATTACTATTACCAGAAATCTAAATTGAAACTATCACATAGATTATACTGTGGGTAGAGCAAACCAAAGACTGCGATTCATTGGCAGAACGCTTAGAAGGTGCAACAGGTCTACTAAAGAGACTGCTTACACTACGCTTGTCCGCCCTATTCTGGAGTATTGCTGTGCAGTGTGGGATCCGCATCAGGTGGGACTGACGGATGACATCGAAAAAGTACAAAGAAGGGCAGCTCGTTTTGTATTACCGCGAAATAGGGGAGATAGTGTCACAGACATGATACGTGGAGCGGCAATCATTAAAACAAAGGCGCTTTTCGTTGCGACGGGATCTTCTCATGAAGTTTCAATCACCAGTTTTGTCCTCCGATTGCGAAAACATTCTGCTGGCACCATCGTACAGAAATGATAATGTCGATAAAATAAGAGAACTCAGGGCTGGCACAGAAAATTTTAAGTGCTCTTTTTTCTCGCGTGCCGTTCGAGCGTGGAACGGTAGAGAGAGAGCTTGAAGGTGGTTCAATGAACCCTCTGCCAGGCACTTTATTGTGAATAGCAGAGTAACCACGTAGATGTACGAGGCCTGTTCAGAAAGTAAGCTCCGATTGATTGCCAAATTGAAACCACAGTGAACATCAGAAATGTTTTACTTGTAACAATTAGCTACACCTTTCAGCTACTTCTCTACGTAGTCGCCGTTCTGACTTAGACTTTTGTCATAGCGTTTTACCAACTTTTCAATAGCCTCATCATAGAAGGCAGCCGCCAGTGCTTTCCGCCAATTGTCCACGCTGGCCTACACCTCGTTGTCTGTGTCAAAATGTTGTCTTCAAAGACAGCGGTTCATGTGACCAGAGATGAAACTCAGGGGGAGACAATTGCGGACTGTATTGTGGGTAATCTCACATTTCCATTTGAAAACGATGCAAGAGCATCGTCATTGCCCCTGCAGAATGCGGCTGAGAATTGTCTTGAAGAAGAAACAGCACGACAGTTATGTAATGTTAGCTGCATAGCTTCAGGCGAAATTTCTCACCAGGCCCTCGTACTTGGCGGCAGACACTATTTTCTAGACATCTTTACGCACTCACTGCGAGCTCAGAAATGAGAAGAGCGACGTGATGCTAACTGGGGTTATACTAGAGACACTACCCAACACATCTGTGCAAAGCTTTATCGGATTTTCATAGTCGTTTCCATTTCGCGACCGATCGGAGCTTACTTTCTGAACGCCCCTCGTATATGTAGATGCAGTGGCGACTATCGGGCGAGGATGACACGGCCGTCGGTTGGTTCAGCTGGGTCTTCCGAGGCGTGTTTGGAGAGAGTTAGTCATATTTTTCGGAGGCTCAGACACCAAACATATAAAACAAAGACGTTTTTTATTTTAAAACTCTCTCATGCAGGCCCATGGACTGTAGCGGACGGCTCTGTTCCCAAAGTATCGTACACTGCTTGCAGTCCATGCTCACCCCTTTATGACGATCACGTTTCCCGACGACAGTGGAATTTTTCAGCAAGACAACGCGTCATGTCACTAGGGCGAAGCGTGATGAAGCGGTTAGAGGAACACAGTGGCGATTTCGAATTGACATACTGCCCCCCCCACCCCAAATCCGCAAGATCTGAAGACGATCGAACACATCTAGGATGTGACTGAATGTAGCTGCAAAGCACATCGCCCCTGAGCCGTGGCTGGCTCGTGTTATGCTTTGCATTAAACCTTGGTTGGTATTCTGTGATTAGTGTCCCGCACTAATCGCGATTATGCTGTTGTCCTCTCTCTCCGCGAGTGGCAGCAGCAGCGGGGTTCGATATTCGCACCGTTGTACTACACTGCTGGCCACCGTAAATGCAACACCAAGAAAGACAAGAGGTAGCACAACAAAATTTGTTTTGTAGATAACATGTCGATCAAGTGTCAAATGGTTACGTTTACAGACGTCTGTGACATGTGGTTCCTGCCAGAATCAGTAGCCAGAGTAGCCGCCATTGTTGGAGATCACCGCTGCCACACGTCTCGGCATTGAGTCAAAGAGACGTTGGGTGTGTTCCTGGGGTACAGCAGCCCAAGCAGCTTCCACACGTTGCCAAAGATCATCTGGTGTGGCAGCTGGGGATGCAATCTGGGTCACTCGTTGAGCAACCATGGACCACATGTTTTCTATCGGCGAAAGATCCGGAGAGCGAGCCGGCCAGGGAAGCAATTCAATCTGGTTATTGACGAAGAACCTTTGGACAATGCGTGCCACGTGTGGTCGCGCATTATCCTGTTGAAATATGGCTGTGGCCGAGCCCTGAAGGTAAGGAAGGACAACTGGCTCCAGCACCTCGGATATGTAGCGCCGGCTATTTAAAGTACCGGCAATGCGTACTAGAGGCGTGCCAGAGTAATACCCAATACTGCCCCATACCATAATACCCGGTGCAAGACCAGTGTGGCGGTGCATAATGCAGCTGTCCAGCATCCTCTCTCCACGGTGTCTCCACACTCGAATCCGACCATCGTGGTGCTGCAGACAGAAGCGAGCCTCGTCAGTAAAGACAACGTCATTCCATTCTGCCGTCCACATCCGTCTGTCATCACACCATTGGCGACGGAGACGTCTGTGGTTCTGCGTCAATGATAGACGAAGCAATGGACGTCTTGCGGACAGACCACTCTGCTGTAAACGGCGTCGAATGGTACGCGCAGACACTGGATGATGCGTTACAGACGCAATGTGCTGTGCTATGGTTCGGGATGTCACTAAGCGATCCGTCACTGCCATGCGCACAATTTGCCTACCAGCACGTGCAGCGGTGCACCGAGGTGAATGCGATCGACCACGTCGGTCCGTCGTACCCTCCTGCATCCAACGGTCACATATCCGCATTACAGTTGTTTGGTTTCGTCCAACACGGCTAGCGATTTCTCTGTATGATAATCCACAATCTCGGTAAGCCACTATCCTTCCTCTGTCGAACTCGGATACTTGATCAAAAGATGTTCGCTGTTGTCTACGAGGCATAACTGATCGTCTTGTGAAACAACCACAAGGTAAACACACGTGCCGAACGTACACTCGTCGAAATCGCCAAGCCTTAAATGGCGCTATGAGGTGGCGCCACAGGCGCGCGTGATGTGCGTCTGCACTGAAATTCTAATCAGTTGCATATCTCATCGCTGCAAAGCCATGGTGTAAATTTCACTTGATTCGGATGCTTCCTTCAGGGTGTTGCATTTACGGTGGCCAGCAGTGTATCTTTGGCCTCGCGCTTACAGTTTCCGGCTGTGTCGTGTACGGCCAGTTGGTCGGTTGGCGTGGAGCAGCGAGGAAGTCTCTGTGGCGCGTGTCTAACCGGGGCCGCTGGCGGCGTCCCACTCGCGGTAGGAATGTGAGCGGCTGTTCCCACTGCTACGAGGTCCGTGGCTCACCGATCCCCGACACGAAAGCTGAGTCTTTACTTAATCTACCATCCCGCCCCAACGGTTCACATTGTGTCGTTTGGATTTCGTTGGGGGCTGTTGGGACATTCCCGCGAGCAACAACGTGTGTTTCCAAATTGGCGAAATTCTAGTTGGCCTCCTGTGGAGTTTAACTTAACTTTATTATTTTGGAATTGAAGTGCACCACCGGAATCTTCTGCCTTGTGGCCATTAACGTTCCAGTTACCTGCACTGGCCATTGACGAAAATTCAGGCAGTGTATTTTCCTCGAGTTGTGGCTGTCCAGCATGGCTCGTAGTTTGACAGCCAGTTGTGTGCTGGTCAGGTAGAGCAGAAGCCATCCTGTCGCTTGGTCCTTTGACTGTCTGTCGGTTGGGTTGCCGTCGGATGGTGAATTGTTGGCCTGATGCCTCTCTCACCTAAGCGAGCGTTAGTGTTTGAATTCCAGTCCGACGCTTGGAAACTTCTGAGCGCCGTTTGATGTGCTGCCTTTTCCTATTTGTCGTTGTAGCCGATTTTAAACTAAAGTTGTGTTGCCTTTATGGCGTGATACTATTTGGGCCTACAGCCTGATTTAAAGAAATTTTAGGGTAAGGACTTCTGCCATTTAAAATTCAAATTCCTGTTATGAGCCTTAAGTTATTGCCCTTCAGCTGATTTTAAGTTAAAGTTGTTTGGCCCTTAGGGCGTGAGATTGTTTGGGCCTTCGACCTAATTTAGAGAAATGTTTTAAGATAAGGCCTTCTGCCTTTTCAATTCAAATTCCTGTTTTTGAGTCTTAAGTTATTGGCCTTGAGCCGATTTTAAATTAAAGTTGTTTTGCCCTTATGGCGTGAGATTGTTTGGGCCTTCAGCTTAATTTAGAGAAATGTTTTAAGATGAGACCTTCTGCGTTTTAAAATTTAAATTCTTGCTTTTGAGTCTTAAGTGGTTGGCCTTCAGCCGGTTTTAAATTAAAGTTGTTCTGCCCTTGAGGCGTGAGATCGAATAGCGCATTTAGCCGGGAATTACGTTCTAAATTTAATGTTTGGCTTGTTCTGTTTTTAATGTTTTCTTTGCTCCTGTCATGTTTGTCAAATGAGTAAAGTAGTATGTTCGAGTACAACTGACAGTCACTCATTTTGGTCCTTTTCCACAAATTAAACTATCTGTCCTGTTCTGCGGGTATAGCAGGGGATCTCTGCCGCCTGCTCGGAATTTACGGGAATTAAGTGGGTTGTGTGTGCACAGATGTGCTGCCAACTCCCTCCTCTGACCTACCAAGGCGCCATTGCTTCCACGCCACGACATGTCGCTGCCATCATCTGTGCCAAATGTGGACATACCCGTTCAAAATGTATCTGAGCACTGTGGGGCTTAGCATCTGACGTCAACAGCCCCCTAGAACTTGTTGTTGTTGTCTTCAGTCCTGAGACTGGTTTGATGCAGCTCTCCATGCTACTCTATCCTGTGCAAGCTTCTTCATCTCCCAGTAGCTACTGCAACCTACATCCTTCGGAAACTGTTTATTGTAGTTATCTCTTGGTCTCCCTCGACGATTTTTACCCTCGACGCTGCCCTCCAATACTAAATTGCTGATCCCTCGATGCCTCAGAACACGTCCTACCAACCGATCCCTTCTTCTTGTCAAGCTCTGCCACAAACTTCTCTTCTCCTCAATTCTATTCAGTACCTCCTCATTAGTTGGTCTCCCTCGACGATTTTTACCCTCGACGATTTTTACCCTCGACGCTGCCCTCCAATACTAAATTGCTGATCCCTTGATGCCTCAGAACATGTCCTACCAACCGATCCCTTCTTCTTGTCAAGCTCTGCCACAAACTTCTCTTCTCCCCAATTCTATTCAGTACCTCCTCATTAGTTATGTGATCTACCCACCTAATCTTCAGCATTCTTCTGTAGCACCTCATTTTGAAAGCTTCTATTCTCTTCTTGTCGAAACTATTTATCGTCCATGTTTCACTTCCATACATGGCTACACTCCATGCAAATACTTCCAGAAACGACTTCCTGACACTTAAATCTATACTCGATGTTAACAAATTTCTCTTCCTCAGAAACGTTTTCCTTGCCATTGCCAGTATACATTTTATATCCTCTCTACTTCGACCAACATCAGTTATTTTGCGCCCCAAATAGCAAAACTCCTTTACTACTTTACGAGTCTCATTTCCTAATCTAATTCCCTCAGCATCACCCGACTTAATTCGACTACATTCCATTATCCTCGTTTTACTTTTGTTGATGTTCATCTTATATCCTTCTTTCAAGACACTGTCCATTCCGTTCAACTGCTCTTCGAAGTCCTTTGCTGTCTCTGACAGAATTACCGTGTCATCGGCGAACCTCAAAGATTTTATTTCTTCTCCATGGATTTTAATTCCTACTGCGAATTTTCTTTTGTTTCCTTTATTGCTTGCTCGATATACAGATTGAATAACATCGGCGATAGGCCACAACCCTGTCTCACGCCCTTCCCAACCACTGCTTCCCTTTCACGTCCCCCAACTCCTATAACTGCCATCTGGTTTCTGTACAAATTGTAAATAACCTTTCGCTCCCTGTGTTTTACCCTGCTACCTTTAGAATTTGAAAGAGAGTATTCCAATCAACATTGTCAAAAGCTTTCTCTAAGTCTACAAATGCTAGAAATGTAGGTTTGCCTTTCCTTAATCTTTCTTCTAAGATAAGTCGTAGGGTCAGTATTGCCTCACGTATTCCAACATTTCTGCGGAATCCGAACTGATCTTCCCCGAGGTCGGCATCTACCAGATTTTCCATTCGTCTGTAAAGAATTCGCGTTAGTATTTTGCAGCCGTGACTTATTAAACTGATAGTTCGGTAATTTTCACGTCTGTCAACACCTGCTTTCTTTGGGATTACAATTATTATATTCTTCTTGAAGTCTGAGGGTATTTCACCTGTCTAGAACTTAGAAGTACTTAAACCTAACTAACCTAAGGACATCACACACACCCATGCCCGAGGCAGGATTCGAACCTGCGACCGCAGCGGTCACGCGGTTCCAGACTGCAGCGCCCAGAACCGCTCGGCCACTTCGGCCGGCGGACATACCGGCTATTAGCTATGTGGTCGCGGCGTTCTGCCTGATCAGTGTACGTGCTGAGTGCGTGGTACGTACGGAAGACGTGGTTAAAATAGAAACTGACAGCCATTTCCGTCCGCCCTGCTTTATGTGCACAAGCCGAGCCACAGAATATGAGATCAAACTTGCGTGTCACACCTTGTTAGCATATCACGGTGCCTGTGCGAGATATTTAATTCTGCAGTGTTGACGCCGTACGGCGTGTTTCCGGTAATTTTCCGCAGCAGACGAGCCCCTTTCTCCCCCTGCCCTGCGCGTGTCGGCGGGTAAGTTTCCTTCAGGAGGCGTAGTTCGAGCTCTGTACGGGAAAACGGACGACCAGAAGCCACGCTACAGCAGCCGGCGATAGCGTCAGCTGACGTAACCGGGCTGTCGCGCCCAACACGCAACTGGACTCCGCACGCACTCAGCAAACAGAGTTTCGTCAGGTCACAGGGATTTTACACTGCTGGCCACCGTAAATGCAACACCAAGAAAGACAAGAGGCAGCACAACAAGATTTATTTTGTAGATAACATGTTGACCAAGTATCAAATGATTACGCTTACAGACGTCTGTGACATGTGGTTCCTGCCAGAATCAGTAGCCAGAGTAGCCGCCATTGTTGGAGATCACCGCTGCCACACGTCTCGGCATTGAGTCAAAGAGACGTTGGGTGCGTTCCTGGGGTACAGCAGCCCAAGCAGCTTCCACACGTTGCCAAAGATCATCTGGTGTGGCAGCTGGGGATGTAATCTGGGTCACTCGTTGAGCAACCGTGGACCACATGTTTTCTATCGGCGAAAGATCCGGAGAGCGAGCCGGCCAGGGAAGCAATCCAATCTGGTTATTGACGAAGAACCTTTGGACAATGCGTGCCACGTGTGGTCGCGCATTATCCTGTTGAAATATGGCTGTGGCCGAGCCCTGAAGGTAAGGAAGGACAACTGGCTCCAGCACCTCGGATATGTAGCGCCGGCTATTTAAAGTACCGGCAATGCGTACTAGAGGCGTGCCAGAGTAATATCCAATACCGCCCCATACCATAATACCCGGTGCAAGACCAGTGTGGCGGTGCATAATGCAGCTGTCCAGCATCCTCTCTCCACGGTGTCTCCACACTCGAATCCGACCATCGTGGTGCTGCAGACAGAAGCGTGCCTCGTCAGTAAAGACAACGTCACTCCATTCTGCCGTCCACATCCGTCTGTCATCACACCATTGGCGACGGAGACATCTGTGGTTCTGCGTCAATGGTAGACGAAGCAATGGACGTCTTGCGGACAGACCACTGTGCTGTAAACGGCGTCGAATGGTACGCGCAGACACTGGATGATGCGTTACAGACGCAATGTGCTGTGCTACGGTTCGGGATGTCACTGAGCGATCCGTCACTGCCATGCGCACAATCTGCCTATCAGCACGTGCAGTGGTGCACCGAGGTGAATGCGATCGACCACGTCGGTCCGTCGTACCCTCCTGCATCCCAACGGTCACATATCCGCATTACAGTTGTTTGGTTTCGTCCAACACGATAAGCGATTTCTCTGCATGATAATCCACAATCTCGGTAAGCCACTATCCTTCCTCTGTCGAACTCGGATACTTGATCAAACAATGTTCGCTGTTGTCTACGAGGCATAACTGATCGTCTTGTGAAACAACCACAAGGTAAACACACGTGCCGAACGTACACTCGTCGAAATCGCCAAGCCTTAAATGGCGCTATGAGGTGGCGCCACAGGCGCGCGTGATGTGCGTCTGCGCTGAAATTCTAATCAGTTGCATATCTCATCGCTGCAAACCCATGGTGTAAATTTCACTTGATTCGGATGCTTCCTTCAGGGTGTTGCATTTACGGTGGCCAGCAGTGTAGTTTCGGGGGAGAGTTATAGTACTTGAGACTAATTTCAATGCGATACCTACACCTGAGAAAATGGGGTCCTAACAGGCGGAGAGACAGACAACAAAGTGATCCTATAGTGGTTCCGTTTTGACCGACTGAGGCAGGGAACCATGAAAAGTGGCACATTTAACCTGTTCCCGTCCAATCGTCTGAGGAGGCGTTTTTAGTGGATTGAGGCTGTAACTTTCCCCGTTTGGCCACAGACTTCCTTGCCGGATTTTTATTCTTCTTTTTATTTATTTATTTAGTTTTTTTTTGTGGCTACCCTTCCTGTTTACTGATTCTGCGCTCTTTTTCCTCCAGTTCTTCAAGGAGGCACTTATTCACATTCGGAGATAAGTTTCCGGCTGCACACACAAATAACTTCTGGCTTCAGAACCATTTCATAGTGACGTAAGTGACGTATATTAGACTTTCGTGGAAGGCATTTGTAGTTCGAAGTTCGTGCGCGACATTTTATTGGAAATTTCTGGTTTACGTATTCGTTCCTTCTTTTGGGTTGTTTGGGGAAGGAGACCAGACAGCGAGGTCATCGGTCTCATCGGATTAGGGAAGGATGGGGAAGGAAGTCGGCCGTGCAATTTCAAAGGAACCATCCCGGCATTTGCCTGGATCGATTTAGGAAAATCACGGATAACCTAAATCAGGATGGCCGGACGCGGAATTGAACCGTCGTCCTCTCGAATCCGAGTCCAGTGTGCTAGCCACTGCCCCACCTCGCTCGGTTATTCGTTCCTTCAATGATTCCAGTTTGTTTTTAGTGTTCCGTATCTCTAAACTAAATTCCGTCCCAAAAGGCCTTGGAAGAGCCAACGGAACCGACCGGCCGCCGTGTCATCCTCAGCTGACAGGCGTCACTGGATGCGGAGGGGCATGTGGTCAGCACACCGCTCTCCCTGCCGTATGTCAGTTTACTAGACCGGAGCCGCCACTTCTCAGTCAAGTAGCTCCTCAGTTTGCCTCACGAGGGCTCAGTGCACCTCGCTTGCGAACAGCGGACCGCATGCTCACCCATTCAAGTGCTATGCCAGCCTGACAGCGCTTAACTTCGGTGATTTGACGGGAACAGGTGTTTCCGCTGCGGCAAGGCCGTTGACAGGGTTCCGTATTTCAGTCGGCCAAAATGGAACTATTGTACGATAGCTTTGTTGTCCAACCGCTGTCTATCTGCCTTTTCGACTGTCGAAAACCCTTTTTCTTACGAACCGGTAGACGTAGCAAGCTGAAATTTGTGTCACGTGCTGAGGTCTATTGTCCTTCGGCGGTGTACAACATGTAAGCTTCTAAGTCAGTGGAGTCGAAAGGTACGGCCGTTTATGTCACATATTTTCACTCTAGCAAACGCATTCGTCAAACCCATGCCTGTATACATGTCGGACCTGATGGTCTGGTGGTAAAACTCGAGGCTTGAAACCGAGAGGTCGCAGGAACGAATTTCAAACGGACTACAGGCTTTTCAGTCCTGGTTTTAACCTAAACTTCAGCTCTTAGTGATGTGAGGAGTCGCCACAAAGAACAAGTGGTTGGGATTCTGTGTTAGCCGACAAAGTGGCGTCCAATAGAAAGACTTCCACCAGGCTATTTACCGACACCAAACTGTTATTATTACTATTATCATCAAAACCTCATATATATATATATATATATATATATATATATATATATATATATATATATATTATGGTATGGGGTATGGGGTGCCATTGGTTACACGTATTGGTCACCTCTGCCTCGCATTGACGGCACTTTGAGCAGTGGACGTTACATTTCAGATGTGTTACGACCCGTGGCTCTACCCTTCATTCGATCCCTGCGAAACCCTACACTTCAGCAGGATAATGCACGACCGCGTGTTGCAAGTTTTGTACGGGCCTTTCTGGATACAGAAAATGTTCGACTGCTGCCCTGGCCAGCACATTCTCCAGATCTCTCACCAACTGAACACTTCTGGTCAATGGTGGCCGAGCAACTGGCTCGTCACAATACGCCAGTCGCTACTCTTGAAGTGTGGTATCGCTTTGAAGCTGCATGGGCAGCTGTACCTGTACACGCCATCCGAGCTCTGTTTGACTCACTGCCTAGACGTATCAAGGCCGTTATTACGGCCAGAAGTGGTTGTTCTGGGTACTGATTTCTCAGGATCTATGCACCAAAATTGCGTGAAAGTGTTATCACATGTCAGTTCTAGTATAATATATTTGTCTAATGAATACCCGTTTATCATCTGCATTTCTTCTTGGTGTAGCAATTTTAATGGCCAGTAGTGTATGACTACGTTCATCATGATTGAGAGATGAAATTGTCTAAAATGACTAAAACGTACCTGTGTCTGCGTTTCAGGCGGAATCGCCCTGACGGTATTTGCCTATGACACGTACAGTGGCTGTAATGTTTCAAAGCAAAGATATACTGATAATTAGCCTTGCGAGGTAGCCGCACGGTCTGAGGGGTGTTGTCACGGTTCGCGAGGCTCCCCCCGTCGGATTTCGTGTCTTTCCTCAAGCATGGGTGGGTGTGTTGTCCATAGTATAAGTTAGTTTAACCTAGTAGTGTGTACGCTTAGGGACTGATGACCTAAGCAGTTTGGTCCCATAAGATCTTACTGCCACAATACCGATAATTCCCCTTTCATTTTTTGGGATGAAGTCCCAATAGCCCACAAAAATTATCTGCTGAAGAGTTCCACAGAGCTCCACAGAACGATTTGGCATTTGCGTAACACCGACAGTCCCATACCAGTCTGTACCGGGCACTTTTCTGCAGACTTCCATTCTTTCCATCTTTAAATTTTTTTGCGCGGCGCTGCCGATGACGCAACATTGCGTAATACACTAACTAATCAGTATTTTCAAATCATAGGCGGCCGCTGCCGCGGCCGCATTCCAAAAAAAAAACTCCCAACCTAACCTCAAGTGGGCTACGCTACAGATCACTTTATTTATGAAAATACAAAGTACAATCACCAACAAACTTTACATATTCACCCACAAAGCTCTCCAAGCCAGATACATTTGGAATGAAAAATTTTTTCCGTACCTGCTAAACAGCATAAATTGATCTGTAGCGTAGCCCACTTGAGGTTAGGTTGGGAGTTTTTTTTTTGGAATGCGGCCGCGGCAGCGGCCGCCTATGATTTGAAAATACTGATTAGTTAGTGTATTACGCAATGTTGCGTCATCGGCAGCGCCGCGCTTATCGGGCAGAAGATATCGCCGACGGTCAAGGGAAAATGAAAATGGATGTTATATTCGAAATCAGCGCATCAGAATTCACTATATCGACAAAATATTGAAAAATAAAAAATTTTTAAAAAATTTAATACAATTTTTTTGATGTAAATAATTGACTGGGGCGAAAATAATTATCGTATTCGTAATCAGCGTATCAAATTTGACTATAATCGATCAAATTTTGAAAAAAAATGAAAAATTTTTTCCGTACCTGCTAAACTGCATAAGTGCCACTTGGGCATATCTTTCCATTAATTGCATAATTGCAGCAGGGACGACAGCACATGAAATCAAAACATCTCCAATTGCCAGTTAGCATGTACATATAACTCCAAAATTTAGAAAAAAAGTGAAAAATTGCAATAGTGAATGCGAAACTGCTCAAAAAATTAAAGCTTAAAATTAAAATCCTCTCGAAAGTCTTGGGATTGCCACGACCCGATATCTTGCGAGTATCTGTATCGATAACAGGTGCCGGCCGGAGTGGCCGAGCGGTTCTAGGCGCTTCAGTCTGGAACCGCGCGACCGCTACGGTCGCAGGTTCGAACCCTGCCTCGGGCATGGATGTGTATGATGTCCTTAGTTAGGTTTAAGTAGTTCTAAGTTCTAGGGTGCTGATGGCCTCAGAAATTAAGTCCTATAGTGCTCAGGGCCATTTGAACGATTTTTTTGATAACAGGTAAAAATCGTCAGGATTCTTAATTCCTGGGATGGATCAATTATCAATAAACATAATTAAATTTGTACAGAAACCTTGGAGTGCAAGCTCTATTCGGACTTTTCCGGTTTTTTTCTTATGAGTTCTTTGGTTTAAGACGTATCTTTCATCTTTAAAGTTACAAGCCATCTCGTATCCTTGCTGCAGCAGCCTCTTCCTCCTTCCTACCCTTTTCTCCTCAGTTTCTACAAGAAAAGTTTCTTCCTTGCTGTGTAGCTGTTTCCTCCTGCCTCTGAAGTCACACCGCGATGTAATTTAAGAGCGTCGGGAGCCGATGTTTCCGAGACGGCTAGTAGCGGCCCATATCCGGCGTTACTCGGTCACCGGGCTAATACTCGATAAGCGCGGCGATCGATCTATCGCCGTCGACGCCGGCGGGCGGGCGGGGGTCGATGTCTGCGGAACGGGCCGTACCCGGTTCCGGCTCTTAATTCCATTAAGGGCCATCTTGGCTGGAAAACGCAGCGGCGAAACGCGACGAGAAAGGCGAAAGATAATCTGCCGAGAGCTGGCGCGTCTCTCCACGCCCCTTGAACCTGTCCCCGCGGAAGGGACAGTCTGCGAGGCGCAAGCTCTTTGCTCAGTTACTTCTGCTACCTCAGCCTGCTGCTCTCTCTCTCTGGCCTCCTCCTGAACTCTTTGTTCCTCCGCCGCGCAGCGAAGCAACTGAATAAGCCACTCCTTTAGCTTGCGCCAGCGACACGGAAAAAAGAGGATCCCTCGCTGGCAAAAAAATAAATACGACAGCTATTCCAGTAACACCTCAACCATCCACTTTGTAATACCCGTTCAATGAAGCATTACGAGACGTTGTTATCATTTCTTACAATTTCGTTACCATCCCAACTTTTTTTTTTTTTTTTTTTTTTTTTTTTGGGAAAATCTAGCATTTCTGTTCAAGTTTCACCGTATGAACAACCAATATTTAGAAACCGATAAACAGTTTGCATTTCATTATTTTCTCGGGACTGTAGGTGAGAAGAAGTTTAGATGAGCTTTGAAATTACGTTTAAATTTGGTTGGAAATCGCTCTCGTAGGGCTGTATGCAAGAAGTGAAGCAAAAGCTTTTCCTTGCAATTTCGGAGCTGAAACTTCGGAATTTATAAATAAAATCTGAAGCGAGGGCTGTAGGTCGTGGGGACAGAAGGGAGGGGAAAGCTTTTCCTTTGCCTTGAGTTTTAGCTTCGGCATTACATAAATTGTATGAGTAAAGAGACGCTCATATTTCGTTCTGGGAAGCAAAGGCTTATAAAATGTAAAGGCTGGTCAGTAGAAGTCACATTTGCTGGGTGGAGGTACGTCTGAACTATCAGAATGTGGCCGGCCGCTGTGGCCGAGCGGTTCTAGGCGCTTCAGTCCGGAACCGCGGTGCTGCTACGGTCGCAGGTTCGAATCCTGCCTCGGGCATGGATGTGTGTGGTGTCCTTAGGTTAGTTAGGTTTAAGTAGTTCTAAGTTCTAGGGGACTGATGACCTCAGATGTTAAGCCCCATAGTGCTTAGAGCTATTTCAACCATCAGAATGTGAAAGCCTTGAAAAACGATACAGACCTCGTCGATGTTCACTTGCAGAGCATTTTAAGACTCTCTACATCGTTTCAACGAAAAAAAAAAAAATGTGAAATGGATGGGGAATCATTTTTTGCCAGACACGTAAGAATGAAGAGGTGGATCGCTATCGTAAGAACAGAGGGAAGGTTTTGATTCGGTATGCAGACGATCTAGGAACCGAGTCCGTCGTAACAGTAGAAATGGGGATTCGTCAAAGCACAGTGAGTTGAATTTCTAAGTGGATAATAGAAAAAGCTGACTTGGGGATCAAACTTTCGTCGTTACCACGTCATGTGATTGTGGCAAAAATGAGTAGCTAGAAAAATGGCGCGGTATTCTGAACCTATGAAATGAAATGAAATGATCGTATTGGTATTGTTCGCCAGGAGGCCCCAAGCGCGGAAGTTCGGCCGCCGTATTGCCTTTTTAGTTGACGCCATTTTTTTTCCTTTTCTTTCTTTATTTTATTTAACCGGACCCGATGTTGCTTAACTTCGGTGATCGGACGAGAACCGGTGTATTTTTTTCTATTTTTTGTTTTTTTCATTTCTTTTGTTATTGTTATTTTTTAATTTTTTGTTTCTTTTTTCGTTTTTTTTTCTTTTTTTATTCTTTTCTTTTTTTGTTTTCTTCGGCGACTTGCGAGTCAATGATGATGAAATGATAATGAAGAACACGCAACACCCAGTCATCACGAGGCAGAGAAAAATCCCTGAGCCCGCCGGGAATCGAACCCGGGACCCCGTGCGCCGAAAGCGAGAACGATCTGCGGACTCAGGACCTATGCAGTATGGCGACGAATGCATGAATAGAAATGGTTAAGGTAGTATAAATGTGCTGGCTGCGTGCAGTGCAAAGGAACATTACAGTAGCGCCGAGCTTAGCTGGTCCGGGCCAGCACATGACAATAGAATATGGAGAAATTCAAATGTCGTGGAAGCACTAATTGAATTCAAGAACAGTGTTCTTTTGGGTGAAGAAGGCCATTGTCTAGAGCCATAGTTGATCACTTCCTCTCGCCATCCAACAGGAGAGAGTCAGAAATCATTCAACAGGCATCTTTAAGAAAAAAAACAATTAAAAATTAAAAATTAAAAAAATAAAAATAAAATCGTGATAGACCAGAGTTTTGGTCATCTGAAGAGACGGTTTCCCACTTTGCACTTATCCCTTATCAAAAATGTTCCAATTTCGTTTTTTAGCTTGCTACTTTGTACTGCATAATGTTACGAAATATCTACAGGATTAAGAATGATATAATGCACAGGATTTCTACGACTATGGCGACAATGAAGGGAAGCCTGTAACAGGGAGGGAAATTCTTAGAAGAGAACTTGAAAAAAGACAGAATATTGCAGCTCTGATACAAAATGCAATATTTTGAATTATTCCAGCCATGAGAACGTACAAAACTGCTTATTGTGTACAACAAGCTACTGGTAACACGTTCTAAAGACGAGATACTGGCAGAAGTACAGCTGTGAGGACCGGGCGTGAGTCGTGCTTCGGTAGCTCAGATGGTAGAGCACTTGCCCGCGAAAGGCGAAGGTCCCGAGTTCGAGTCTCGGTCGGGCACACAGTTTTAATCTGCCAGGAAGTTTCAGTATATATATTAAAACTATTTTCTTTTAATTTAATCAACTGTGGGTTCTAGGTGAAACATTGTAAATTAACTAAACAAACACTGTTTTTAGCCTTGTTTCACAATTTATTATTAATATTGTTGCACAACCTAGGTTTAGGGTTATAAGCCCATTTTCAAGTACATTACTGATTCAGAAAGATGATAATACATAGATAAACATGATGACAAGGCAAAGATATTCTCAGCTTCTTAGGTATCGATCCATAGCTTAATGTACACTTACATCATTGACCATTTTTTAACAAATTGCATCCATTATTACACATTCACCAATTATATTACAATGACCGAACTAAAGTTATGCTACAGCCAAGATATTTTTAACTACGATCAACTGGGGTCCAAAGTTTTGCTTCTACCCTGCGGTTGTGATCTCATCTAAAAGAGACGAATAATTGAATTGGGTTTGCTCGTTTAATAATAGGTATGGGGATATACACATCTGTATTTTAATTTCTAAAATTTCTAATTGGTCAGGTTCGGGCCCCTTTTCCTCTGTGCGTACGACTTGTGCATGAATTGTGTATTTGTGATTATTGTTCAGGCAATGTTCTGCAAAGGCTGAATCACGCTTCCTCAGTCTCCAGCTTCTGTGGTGTTCTTTAAGCCTGATAGAGATTAACCTTCCCGTCTCTCCAGTGTAGCTAGACTAACACTCCCGGGGTGTGATTTTATAAACCCCACTTTTGTGATAGCTGGTTGTTTGTCTTTTGCATTGAACAGAGAACCACCTATTTTCTGAGGAACATAGAAAAACACAGAGAAACCCTTTGCCTTGAAGACGTTACTTATGTTATTTGATGTTTTCCATATAAAAGGTGTAAGACGTGTATATTTCTATTGTCAAACCACAATTTATGAAAGATGTTTATATTTTTTTAATAGGATTAAGTAGGAATAATTAATATTTGTCATGTTGGAAATGATTGCGGAAGCAGGGAATGTCTGCACGAAGGTATTGTTGGCACGAGAGACCGCACATTGACATAATTTTAGAAAGGGCGGGAGAGACCGCGTATGGATACAGTTTGATTAAAAAGCGGGAAAGACCGCGCACTGATACATTTTGTAGAGGTAGCAGGGATTGTCTGCACCAGAAAGCATTGTTGGCAGGAGAGACCGCACTTTAGCGTTCGTAGGAAGTCAGTAGTAAGCGAGAAGTGAAGCGAGTCGGTAGCAGGTCTGAAGCGAGAGGTTGAGAGGAGCCGTGTGCCTGCCAGCCACCAGCTGTGATCTACAAGAGATTATAAACGGATGTACAGAGACATCAGGTAACTATTATCATAAGAGGAACTAATATTGTTGAATTATTTTGTTTGCGAAACTCAAGACTACTGAAGGTATGTTCGCGCAATGCTAGTTGTAAGATTATTGTAAAAAGTAAGTCCCATTTGAACGTTTGTAAAATCATTTCATTCAGAATATAATTAATTTTTGCCAGCAATATTGCATTACTGATTACAATCCATCCCAAAAACCATCAACGTAAAACTTTGCAAAATTTTATTGATGTCAAGAAAAAGTTTAACTATGAATTACGTAAATAAAGTCAAATTAATTAAAGAATTATGTCAGCTTTGCTAATAAAGAATAACGCCATCTTTGGTAATAAATACAGCCACTTATTATGACAGCCCACCAGCAGCTAATAGAGTATAGTAAACCTGAGTTATTCATGTAGCAGTTCGATGTAGCAGTCAGATGGCGATCCAGTAACAGTAAAAAAGGTTAGGAACAGTTTTCGGTTATTGGAGGTAACGACTGAGGGCCACGACGACGACACATTCTACACTCCTGGAAATTGAAATAAGAACACCGTGAATTCATTGTCCCAGGAAGGGGAAACTTTATTGACACATTCCTGGGGTCAGATACATCACATGATCACACTGACAGAACCACAGGCACATAGACACAGGCAACAGAGCATGCACAATGTCGGCACTAGTACAGTGTATATTCACCTTTCGCAGCAATGCAGGCTGCTATTCTCCCATGGAGACGATCGTAGAGATGCTGGATGTAGTCCTGTGGAACGGCTTGCCATGCCATTTCCACCTGGCGCCTCAGTTGGACCAGCGTTCGTGCTGGACGTGCAGACCGCGTGAGACGACGCTTCATCCAGTCCCAAACATGCTCAATGGGGGACAGATCCGGAGATCTTGCTGGCCAGGGTAGTTGACTTACACCTTCTAGAGCACGTTGGGTGGCACGGGATACATGCGGACGTGCATTGTCCTGTTGGAACAGCAAGTTCCCTTGCCGGTCTAGGAATGGTAGAACGATGGGTTCGATGACGGTTTGGATGTACCGTGCACTATTCAGTGTCCCCTCGACGATCACCAGTGGTGTACGGCCAGTGTAGGAGATCGCTCCCCACACCATGATGCCGGGTGTTGGCCCTGTGTGCCTCGGTCGTATGCAGTCCTGATTGTGGCGCTCACCTGCACGGCGCCAAACACGCATACGACCATCATTGGCACCAAGGCAGAAGCGACTCTCATCGCTGAAGACGACACGTCTCCATTCGTCCCTCCATTCAGGCCTGTCGCGACACCACTGGAGGCGGGCTGCACGATGTTGGGGCGTGAGCGGAAGACGGCCTAACGGTGTGCGGGACCGTAGCCCAGCTTCATGGAGACGGTTGCGAATGGTCCTCGCCGATACCCCAGGAGCAACAGTGTCCCTAATTTGCTGGGAAGTGGCGGTGCGGTCCCCTACGGCACTGCGTAGGATCCTACGGTCTTGGCGTGCATCCGTGCGTCGCTGCGGTCCGGTCCCAGGTCGACGGGCACGTGCACCTTCCGCCGACCACTGGCGACAACATCGATGTACTGTGGAGACCTCACGCCCCACGTGTTGAGCAATTCGGCGGTACGTCCACCCGGCCTCCCGCATGCCCACTATACGCCCTCGCTCAAAGTCCGTCAACTGCACATACGGTTCACGTCCACGCTGTCGCGGCATGCTACCAGTGTTAAAGACTGCGATGGAGCTCCGTATGCCACGGCAAACTGGCTGACACTGACGGCGGCGGTGCACAAATGCTGCGCAGCTAGCGCCATTCGACGGCCAACACCGCGGTTCCTGGTGTGTCCGCTGTGCCGTGCGTGTGATCATTGCTTGTACAGCCCTCTCGCAGTGTCCGGAGCAAGTATGGTGGGTCTGACAAACCGGTGTCAATGTGTTCTTTTTTCCATTTCCAGGAGTGTATTATCACTAATACCAAAGTTATGTTGAGGAGGGTATTTGACTTGGGTAGTTGGCCCAGTTACGTTGACCATAATGCTGGGGTGGTGTAATGGTGAGCATATCTGCCTAGTAAGCATGCCGGCACGGTAGCTCCGCGTGTTCGGTCAGTCAGCCACATGCTCTCCGTAGTAAAAGAACTGAGTTAAGGAACCAACAATCAATTTGAACGGATGTCTTGTGACGTCCGCCCAGGCCAAACGCAACTAACCATATCGAACAAAATGAGTAAAAAAAAAAAAAAAAAAAAAAAAAGTAAGCAAGAAGACCCAGCCAGGTTCGCGTCCCAGCCGCAGCACAAGTTTTAATTCCCTTCTTCAGCTTCCAACGTTATCGTAGATAAATTAGAGACTTAAATGACTCAGGGAAAAATTAAGATCTATACGATTGTGGATTGAATGGCCTGGGAGTCGGGACAGGTTCCATCAGACTGGACAAAAGCAGTAATCACACCAATCTTTAAACATGGTAACAGAAAAGATTGTAACAACTACAGAGGTATCTCTTTAATCAGCGTTGTGGGTAAAATCTTCTCAGGTATTGTTGAAAGGAAAGTGCGAGTATTAGTTGAGGACCAATTGGATGAAAATCAGTGTGGGTTTAGGCCTCTTAGAGGTTGTCAGGACCAGATCTTTAGCTTACGGCAAATAATGGAGACGTGTTATGAGTGGAACAGGAAATTGTATCTATGCTTTATAGATCTAGAAAAGGCATATGACCGGGTTCCTAGGAGGAAGTTATTGTCTGTTCTACAAGATTATGGAATAGGAGGCAAACTTTTGCAAGCAATTAAAGGTCTTTACATGGATAGTCAGGCAGCAGTTAGAGTTGACGGTAAATTGAGTTCATGGTTCAGAGTAGTTTCAGGGGTAAGACAAGGCTGCAACCCGTCTCCACTGTTGTTCATACTACTTATGGATCATATGTTGAAAACAATAGACTGGCTGGGTGAGATTAAGATATGTGAACACAAAATAAGCAGTCTTGCATATGCGGATGACTTAGTTGTGATGGCAGATTCGATTTGAAGTTTGCAAAGTAATATTTCAGAACTAGATCAGAAATGTAAGGACTACGTTATGAAGATTTGCATCTCCAAAACGAAAGTAATGTCAGTGGGAAAGAAATATAAACGGATTGAGTGCCAAATAGGAGGAACAAAGTTAGAACAGGTGGACGGTTTCAAGTACTTACAAGGGAACCTCCCCATCGCACCCCCCTCAGATTTAGTTATAAGTTGTCACAGTGGATAGGCCTTGAAAAACTGAACACACATCAATTGAGAAAACAGGAAGAAGTTGTGTGGAACCGTGAAAAAATAAGCAAAATATACAAACTGAGTAGTTCATGGCAAGATATGTAACATCAAGAGCATTAAAAGGCTAGGAGCGCCGTGGTCTCGTGGTAACGTGAGCAGCTGCGGTACGAAAGGTCCTTGGTTCAAGTCTTCCATCGAGTGAAACGTTTAATTTTTTATCTTCAGTTTATGTGACAAACTCTTATGTTTTCATCACTTTTTTGGGAATGATTATCACATCCACAAGCAAAACTAAATCGGGCAAGATAGAAGAATCTTTTTACCCACTCGGCAAGTGTACAAGTTAGGTGGGTCGACAACATATTCCTGTCATGTGACGCACATGTCGGCACCAGTGTCGTATAGAATATATCAGACGTGTTTTCCTGTGGAGGAATCGGTTGACCTATGACCTTGCGATCAAATGTTTTCGGTTCCCATTGGAGAGGCACGTCCTTTCGTCTACTAATCGCATGGTTTTGCGATGCGGTCGCAAATCACACACACTAAACTTATTACAGTGAACAGAGACGTCAATGAACGAACGGACGGATAATAACTATGCAAAAATAAAGAAAGGAAAATTTTCACTCGCCGGAAGACTTGAACCAAGGACCTCTCGTTCTGCAGCTGCTCACGCTACCACGGGACCACGGCGCTCCTGAGCTTCCAGGCTCCATAATGTTGTCTATATGGCCCATGGACTACCCAGTTTGTATATTTTGCTTATTTTTTCACAGTTCCACACAACTTCTTCCTGTTTTCTCAATTGATCTGTGTTCAGTTTATCAAGGCCTATCCACTGTGCCAACTTATAATTAAATCTGAGGGGGGTGCGATGGGGAGGTTCCCTTGTTAGGATGCATATTCTCACAGGATGGCAACATACTGAAAGAACTGGAAGCGAGGTGTAGCAAAGCTAATGCAGTGAGCGCTCAGCTACGATCTACTCTCTTCTGCAAGAAGGAAGTCAGTACCAAGACTAAGTTATCTGTGCACCGTTCAATCTTTCGACCAACTTTGTTGTACGGGAGCGAAAGCTGGGTGGATTCAGGTTACCTTATCAACAAGGTTGAGGTAACGGATATGAAAGTAGCTAGGATGATTGCAGGTACTAGTAGATGGGAACAATGGCAGGAGGGTGTCCACAATGAGGAAATCAAAGAAAAACTGGGAATGAACTGTATAGATGTAGCAGTCAGGGCGAACAGGCTTAGATGGTGGGGTCATGTTACGCACATGGGAGAAGCAAGGTTACCCAAGAGACTCATGGGTTCAGCAGTAGAGGGTAGGAGGAGTCGGGGCAGACCGAGGAGAAGGTACCTGGATTCGGTTAAGAATGATTTTGAAGTAATAGGCTTAACATCAGAAGAGGCATCAATGTTAGCACTGAATAGGGGATCATGGAGGAACTGTATAAGGGGGGCTATGCTCCAGACTGAACGCTGAAAGGCATAATCAGTCTTAAATGATGATGATGATGACGATTGTGGAAAGAGACTGATATAGAGGAGGATCCCTAATGGTGCGGACAGGGATTTTGTTGACGACCTGAAGACTTCTCCATGACATTGTACGGGTGAGTCAGCAAGATGAAACTGCTGTCAGATATCGTGACACGATCTTGAGATCTCATTTGTTGTGAGGCGCTGTGGATCGAGACTCCGTATTGATGGACGACAATGCTCGATCACATAAATGGTTGATGTTTTCTTGGAAACGGAAGACACTGCACAGATGTCGTAGCCATCCCGATTTGAATCCCACAGGGCATTTCTGGGATGCACTAGGGAGAGCGCTTGCGTCACTTAGGCATCTAGCAATCACTCTCCAAGACTTGCGAGCAGCTCTGCAAGAAGAATGGGCGTTATTACCTCAACATGAGACTGATGACATCGCCGGCCCGAGTGGCCGAGCGGTTCTAGGCACTACAGTCTGGAACCGCGCGACCGCTACGGTCGCAGGTTCGAATCCTGCCTCGGGCATGGATGTGTGTGATGTCCTTAGGTTAGTTAGGTTTAAGTAGTTCTAAGTTCTAGGGGACTGATGACCACAGATGTTAAGTCCCATAGTGCTCAGAGCCATTTGAACCAAGCCTACTTTTCTTTTTTTTCTCATTATTTCAATGTCCTGAATAATGCGTCATTACAGGTTCAGTCAACAAAGCATCTGGCGTGTGTTCTTGTATTAGAGTGTAATTCTGGGTTTCTTGCGCAATTATAGTATTTCTATTTTTTTTATCACGTCAGTATAAATGATATTTAAAATTTCTTGTCTTATTGAAGAAGAACCGTGCCAGATGTGTATGTTGAGTCATACTTCCACACACAGAACAGTTACTCTTGTGCTTGTTGTTGCGTTGGTTTTATAGTTGCTGGGGACTTAATTAATTAACTGTGTTAATAGAAAATTTTCATTTCATTCTTTGTTGTTGTTCTATGCAGTCAGATTGCGTAATAATACTAGTCAGGGCCAACAGTTTACGAGACATAGCGTAATCGGACATACAGCTAAAAAAAAAAAAAAAAAAAAAAAAAAAAAAAAAAAAAAAAAAAAAAAAAATTTGCATTATATTTAATTAAGCCCCCATGCACCGTTTGAACCATTTTTTTGTAACTGTTGTTTACATTCTGTACTCTTTACATTGTTTCTACTCTAGTATCACCTGCTTACACTGTTTTGTGTTAAAGTAAAAGGAACTTTGCAAAATTTCGATTTGTTGCTTTAATTCTGGACACCAGTATACAGGGCTATTACAAATGATTGAAGCGATTTCATAAACTCACTGTAGCTCCATTCATTGACATATGGCCACGACACACTACAGATACGCAGAAAAACTCATAAAGTTTTGTTCGGCTGAAGCCGCACTTCAGGTTTCTGCCGCCAGAGGGCTCGAGAGCGCTGTGAGACAAAATGGCAACAGGAGCCGAGAAAGCGTATGTCGTGCTAGAAATGCACTCACATCAGTCAGTCATAACAGTGCAACGACACTTCAGGACGAAGTTCAACAAAGATCCAACAACTGCTAACTGCATTCGGCGATGGTATGCGCAGTTTAAAGCTTCTGGATGTCTCTGTAAGAGGAAATCAACGGGTCGGCCTGCAGTGAGCGAAGAAACGGTTGAACGCGTGCGAGCAAGTTTCACGCATAGTTATGTGAAAGATTCAGTGTTTAAACCTCCTCTACCAAGAAACGTGCCAGAACTGCGAGCTCGCATCAACAATGCTTTCGAACTCATTGATGGGGACATGCTGCGCCGAGTGTGGGAGGAACTTGATTATCGGCTTGATGTCTGCCGAATCACTAAAGGGGCACATATCGAACATTTGTGAATGCCTAAAAAAAGTTTTTGAGTTTTTGTATGTGTGTGCAAAGCATTGTGAAAATATCTCAAATAATAAAGTTGTTGTAGAGCTGTGAAATCGCTTCAATCATTTGTAATAACCCTGTATTTTGGAACCCGGCACTTCACCACTGGCATCTCCTCGGTTGCATTTCACCCGTCGCTTAGTCCGGTGCACCGGTTTTGTGACGTAGGTGACCGATACGTCAGGACCTGGTGGGAGTTTAATGAGTCTGACCCGAAGGGCCGAGTGCTGGCACTACACTAACACACTCCCACACTGCCTGCAGGCTACACGCGCCGGCCGTTCGGGGGCTTTAATTGCTCCAGCCGGTCGGGTTCCATATATAGCCGAAGCCCCGCTAATGACTTGTAAGGCACACCTCTGCAACCCAAACACTGCGCTCCGACCTCATAACTCACGCCCACCGACGACGACGCCACTCCTCCCCCTCCTCCCTCCGCCGACGCTTCCTCACAGCTCACAGTGGCTCTGCATCAGAGACATTCTAAAACAGTCACGGCATAGCGATATCCACACATAGAGACGGCGGTAGTCTCGACTGGACAGGTTATAGAACATCAGTGCATTGGCGGAGCTGTCATCGGCACTGAGGGTGTGAAAACGTTTCGGACGTGATTATGGTCACACGACGAGAATTATCAGACGTTGAACGTGGAATAGTACACTAATGGCCATTAAAACTGCTACACCACGAAGATGACGTGCTACAGACGCGAAATTTAACCGACAGGAAGAAGATGCTGTGATATGCAAATGATTAGCTTTTCAGAGCATTCACACAAGGTTGGCGCCGGTGGCGACACCTACAACGTGCTGACATGAGGAAAGTTTCCAACCGATTTCTCATACACAAACAGCAGTTGACCGGCGTTGCCTGGTGAAACGTTGTTGTGATGCCTCGTGTAAGGAGGAGAAATGCGTACCATCACGTTTCCGACTTTGATAAAGGTCGGATTGTAGCCTATCGCAATTGCGGTTTATCGTATCGCGACGTCGCTGCTCGCGTTGGTCGAGATGCAATGACTGTTAGCAGAATATGGAATCGGTGGGTTCAGGAGGGTAATACGGAACGGGATCGTATCACTAGCAGTCGAGATGACAGGCATCTTATCTGCACGGCTGTAACGGATCGTGCAGCCACGCCTCGATTTCTGAGTCAACAGATGGGGACGTCTGCAAGACAACAACCATCTGCACGAACAGTTCGACGACGTTTGCAGCAGCACGGACTGACAGCTCGGAGATCGTAGCTGTGGTTACCCTTGACGCTGCATCACAAGCAGGAGCGCCTGCGATGGTGTACTCGACGACGAACCTGGGTGCACGAATGGCAAAACGTCATTTTTTCGGACGAATCCAGGTTCTGTTTACAGCATCACGATGGTCGCATCCGTGTTTGGCGACATCGCGGTGAACGCACATTGGAAGCGCGTATTCGTCATCGCCATACTGGCGTATCACCCTGCGTGATGGTACGGGGTGCCATTGGTTACACGTCTCGGTCACCTCTTGTTCGCATTGACGGCACTTTGAACAGTGGACGTTACATTTCGGATGTGTTACGACCCGTGACTCTACCCTTCATTCGATCTCTGCGAAACGCTACATTTCAGCAGGATAATGCACGACCGCATGTTGCAGGTCCTGTACGGGCCTTTCTAGATACAGAAAATGTTCGCCTGCTGCTCTGGCCTACATATTCTGCAGATTTCTCACCAATTGAAAACGTCTAGTCAATGGTGGCCGAGCAACTGGCTCGTCACAATACGCCAGTCACTACTCTTGATGAACTGTGGTATCGTGTTGAAGCTGCACGGACAGCTGTACCTGTACACGCCATCCGAGCTCTGTTTGACTCAATGCCCAGGTGTGTCAAGGCCGTTGTTACGGCCAGAGGTGGTTGTTCTAGGTACTGATTTCTCAGGATCTATGCACCCAAAATGCGTGAAATTGTAATCACATGTCAGTTCTAGTATAATATATTTGGCAATGAATACCCGTTTATCATCTGCATTTATTCTTGGTATAGCAATTTTAATGGCGAGTAGTGTAGTTGGAGCTAGAAGCTCGGGACATTAGATTTCGGATATAGGTAGGGAATTCAATATTTCGAGATCCACAGTAACAATAATGTGCCGAGAGTACCAAATTTCAGGCTTTACCTCTCCCCACGGACTACTCAGGGCCGACAGCCTTCACTTAACGAGTGAGAGCAGCGGCTTTTGCGTAACGACGTCAGTGCTGACAGACAAGCAACATTGCAACCGCAGATACCAATGTGGGACGTATGGCGAACGTGTCCGTTACGACAGTGCAGCGAAATTTGGCGTTATTCAGATGGTTCAAATGGCTCTGAGCACTATGCGATTTAACTTCTGAGGTCATCAGTCGCCTAGAACTCAGAACTACTTAAACCTAACTAACCTATGGACATCACACACATCCATGCCCGAGGCAGGATTCGAACCTGCGACCGAAGCGGTCGCTCGGTTCCACACTGTAGCGCCTAGAACCGCACGGCCACTCCGGCCGGCTTGGCGTTATTGGCCTGTGGCAGTAGAAGACCGACGCGAGTGCCTTTGGTAACAGCACTACATTGCATCCAGCGCCATAACCACTGGAAAACCATTACCCTGTTCAAATGAGTCCCGATTTCAGTTGCTAGCACCCAAACCTCCAGCTGTTAGACACTCAGATCAGTACCAAATGCTTTGTGTTGACAGAGTATCAACCACAGCACCGGTCTAGTTTTGCGTTATGTGCTGTCGCCCCGTACAACTGGTGTAAATGCTAATTAAAAGTAACACCAGAACTGCGGAACACAGTAAAGGCGTGTCTGCGAGTAATACACTGAAGCGCCAAAGGAACTGGTATAGCCTTGCCTATTCAAATTCAGAGATATGTAAACAGGCAGAACACGGCGCTGCGGTCGGCAATGCCTATGTAAGACAAGAAGTGTCTGACGCAATTGTTAGATTGGTTACTGCTGCTACAGTGGCAGGTTATCAAGATTTAACTGAGTTTGTATATGGTGTTGTAGTGCGCGCACGAGCGATGGGACACAGCATCTCCGAGGTAGCGATAAACTGGGGATTTTTTTCCGTACGACCGTTTCACGGGTGTACCGTAAATATGAGGAATCCGATAAAACGTCGAATGACAAACTGCCTATTGGCTTCTGTTTCGGGTTCTTCGGCCGACGTTCATCTAATGATTTTCCTGACGTTTCGCCAGCACGAGTGGCTGGCATTGTCAAAGCTTCACCCTCCATTGCCGGTGGTGAACTGGAGGCGAGCTCGCGGCCGCAGACTGTATGTACCTGGCGCGCCAACGTCCGAGGGCTTCTCCGCGGTCATTTCCGGTGCGGTTCTCTTCTCGCTACCTGCAACGGTCGTTCGCTGCAGTACGGGCAGCCAGGATCCGTTTACTTTAAGGCTTTCCTCTTTCTTGTTCAAACTGTTCGCGTGTTTTTGGATTTCTACAGCTTCTCTGAACGAGCGCGTGTGATAGTGTTTCTCTACAGCCAGAACTTCCGTGTCGGCGAATTTTATTACGTGGTCGGTCTCATTCAGTGCGTGCTCTGCCACGGCCGATTTCTGCACCTGCCCCAACCTGCAATGTCGCTTATGCTCTTTGATCCTGGTGTTGATGGATCGTCCAGTCATTCCGACATAAACTTTTCCGCATGTGCATGGTATACGGTATATTCCCGACATTGCAAGTGGGTCTCTTTTCTCCTTCGCCGATCTAAGACACTCTTTGATCTTCCTTGTCGGTTTGAAAATCGTCTCTACGCCGTGTTTGCGCAACATACGGCCGATTCTGCCCGTCACTCTGGGAATGTAGGGCGGAAAGGCCGTACCCGACATTTCTTTTTCTGGTTCCTTACTTCGCCGAGTGTTTGGCTCTGTTACACTTCTAATATAATTTGTGGAGTACCCATTGCTCCTCAGGACAGTTTCCAGGTGTTGCGTTTCTCGTTTGAGGTGTTGCGGCTCACATATTCGTCCTGCTCTCGTTACGAGCGTACTAATCATGCCTCTTTTCTGGCTCGGGTGGTGGTTTGACAGTTTGTGCAGGTATCGGTCCGTGTGTGTCGGTTTCCGATACACGCTGTGTTCCAGGTTTTCGCCGTCCCTTGTGATCAGCACATCTAGAAATTATTGATTGGCGAGTCCATGTTGTCTTGTGCACAACGACCAGATAACAGGTATACTTGAAAAAAGAGACAGCATTGGTCGTCTATTTTTTACTATTGCCGTAAGCTTAGTGACAACAGTGCATCCCAATTTAAGTTATACAATATAGCACTGAAGATGGTCACTCAGTGACAGAAAATCGATTTTGCAATAGTAAAAAATAGACGGCCAATGCTGTCTCTTTTTTCAAGTACATCTAGAAATGGCAGTTTCTTGTCTTTTTCTACTTCCATGGTAAATGTTATGTTGGCATGGAGGCTGTTCAAGCGTCTTAGGAAGTCACCGAGCTGTTCTTCACCATGGCTCCACACCACGAAAGTATCATCGACGTACCTGTACCACACCTTAGGTTTGCAAGTCGCCGAGTCCAGTGCCTGTGCTTCGAATTGTTCCATGAAGAAGTTGGCCAGCACTGGACTGAGAGGACTACCCATGGCGACGCCTTCCAGCTGTTCGTAGAAATCGCCATTCCACGTGAAATAGCTCGTGGTGAGACATGCATGGAAGAGCTTTCTGATGTCCTGCGGGAACATGGAACCGATGTGCTCCACAGCGTCACTGAGTGGCACTTTCGTAAATAACGAAACAACATTAATACTGACCAGGATGTCGTTTGGTGCAAGTTTCAGTTTCTTCAGCTTCTCAATGAAATGTCCTGGGTCCTTGATGTATGTGTCGGTCTTCCTGACACACTTGAGCAGCCTCCATGCCAACATAACATTTACCATGGAAGTAGAAAAGGACAAGAAACTGCCATTTCTGGATGTGCTGGTCACAAGGGACGGCGAAAACCTGGAACACGGCGTGTATCGGAAACCGACACACACGGACCGATACCTGCACAAACTGTCAGACCACCACCCGAGCCAGAAAAGAGGCATGATTAGTACGCTCGTAACGAGAGCAGGACGAATATGTGAGCCGCAACACCTCAAACGAGAAATTAAAACCTGGAAACTGTCCTGAGGAGCAATGGGTACTCCACAAATTACATTAGAAGTGTAACAGAGCCAAACACTCGGCGAAGTAAGGAACCAGAAAAAGAAATGTCGGGTACGGCCTTTCCGCCCTACATTCCCAGAGTGACGGACAGAATCGGCCGTATATTGCGCAAACACGGCGTAGAGACGATTTTCAAACCGACAAGGAAGATCAAAGAGTGTCTTAGATCGGCGAAGGAGAAAAGAGACCCACTTGCAATGTCGGGAATATACCGTATACCATGCACATGCGGAAAAGTTTATGTCGGAATGACTGGACGATCCATCAACACCAGGATCAAAGAGCATAAGCGACATTGCAGGTTGGGGCAGGTGGAGAAATCGGCCGTGGCGGAGCACGCACTGAATGAGACCGACCACGTAATAAAATTCGCCGACACGGAAGTTCTGGCTGTAGAGAAACACTATCACACGCGCTCGTTCAGAGAAGCTCTAGAAATCCAAAAACACGCGAACAGTTTGAACAAGAAAGAGGAAAGCCTTAAGGTAAACGTATCCTGGCTGCCCGTACTGCAGCGAACGACCGTCGCAGGTAGCAAGAGGAGAACCGCACCGGAAATGACCGCGGAGAAGCCCTCGGACGTTGCCGCGCCAGGTACATACAGTCTGCGGCCGCGAGCTCGCCTCCAGTTCACCACCGGCAATGGAGGGTGAAGCTTTGACAATGCCAGCCACTCGTGCTGGCGAAACGTCTGGAAAATCATTAGATGAACGTCGGCCGAAGAACCCGAGACAGAAGCCAATAGGCAGTTTGTCAAGAAGTGGCCGCGAAAGCCTTAACAATTTTGTAACACGTCGAATCTCCGACATCGCTGCGGCCGGAATAAGATCCTGCAAGAACGGGACCAACGGCGACTGAAGAGAATCGTTAATCGTGGCAGAAGAGCAACCCTTCCGCAGATTCCTGTAGATTTCAGTGTCAGCGTGCAAACCGTTCAACGAAACATAATCGATACGGGCTTTCGGAGATGAAGGCCCAATCGTGTACGCTTGATGGTTGCACTAGACAAAGCTTTACGTCTCTCCTGGGCCCGTCAATACCAACATTGGACTGCAGATGACTGGAAACACGTTTCCTGGTCGGACGAGTCTAATTTCAAATTCTTTCGAGCGGATGGGCGCGCACGGGTATGGAGACAACTTCACGAATCCGTGAATCTTGCATGTGAGCAGGGCACTGTCCAAGCTGGTGGAGGCTCTGTAATGGTGTGGGGGGGCGTGTGCAGTTGGAGTGATATGGGACCCCTGATACGTCTTGACAAGACTCTGACAGGTGACACGCACGTAAGCATCCTGTCTGATGTGCATTGTGCATTTCGAC
Organism: Schistocerca americana; assembly: GCF_021461395.2. Lineage (NCBI taxonomy): Eukaryota > Metazoa > Arthropoda > Insecta > Orthoptera > Acrididae > Schistocerca > Schistocerca americana. The sequence goes on from NC_060129.1 coordinate 119,435,037, forward strand.
GGACTTTGGAAATTCCAGCAGGACAATGCGACACCCCACACAGCCAGAATTGCTACAGAGTGACTCCAGGAACACTCTTTTCAGTTTAAGCAGTTCCACTAGCCAGCAAACTCCCCAGACACGAACATTATTGAGCATATCTGGGATGGCTTGCAATGTGCTGTTCAGAAGAGATCTCCACCCCCTCGTACTCTTACGGGTTTAGGGACAGCCATGCAAGATCCGTGGTGTCAGTTCCCTCCAGCACTACTTCAGATTTCAGTCGAGTCCATGACACGTCATGTTGCGGCACTTCTATGTGCTCGCGTGAGTCCTACACGATATTAGGCAGATGTACAGGGAGTTTCAAAAATGACCGGTATATTTGAAACGGCAATAAAAACTAAACGAGCAGCGATAGAAATACACCGTTTGTTGCAATATGCTTGGGACAACAGTACATTTTCAGGCGGACAAACTTTCGAAATTACAGTAGTTACAATTTTCAGATGGCGCTGCGGTCTGGGAAACTCTATAGTACGATATTTTCCACATATCCACCATGCGTAGCAATAATATGGCGTAGTCTCTGAATGAAATTACCCGAAACCTTTGACAACGCGTCTGGCGGAATGGCTTCACATGCAGATGAGATGTACTGCTTCAGCTGTTCAATTGTTTCTGGATTCTGGCGGTACACCTGGTCTTTCAAGTGTCCCCACAGAAAGAAGTCACAGGGGTTCATGTCTGGCGAATAGGGAGGCCAATCCACGCCGCCTCCTGTATGTTTCGGATAGCCCAAAGCAATCGCACGATCATCGAAATATTCGTTCAGGAAATTAAAGACGTCGGCCGTGCGATGTGGCCGGGCACCATCTCACATAAACCACGAGGTGTTCGCAGTGTCGTCTAAGGCAGTTTGTACCGCCACAAATTCACGAAGAATGTCCAGATAGCGTGATGCAGTAATCGTTTCGGATCTGAAAAATGGGCCAATGATTCCTTTGGAAGAAATGGCGGCCCAGACCAGTACTTTTTGAGGATGCAGCGACGATGGGACTGCAACATGGGGCTTTTCGGTTCCCCATATGCGCCAGTTCTGTTTATTGACGAAGCCGTCCAGGTAAAAATAAGCTTCGTCAGTAAACCAAATGCTGCCCACATGCATATCGCCGTCATCAATCCTGTGCACTATATCGTTAGCGAATGTCTGTCGTGCAGCAATGGTAGTGGCGCTGAGGGGTTGCCGCGTTTGAATTTTGTACGGATAGAGGTGTAAACTCTGGCGCACGAGACGATACGTGGACATTGGCGTCATTTGGACCGCAGCTGCAACACGGCGAACGGAAACCCGAGGCCACTGTTGGATCACCTGCTGCACTAGCTGCGCGTTGCCCTCTGTGGTTGCCGTACGCGGTCGCCCTACCTTTCCAGCACGTTCATCCGTCACGTTCCCAGTCCGTTGAAATTTGTCAAACAGATCCTTTATTGTATCGCTTTTCGGTCCTTTGGTTACATTAAACCTCCGTTGAAAACTTCGTCTTGTTGCAACAACACTGTGTTCTAGGCGGTGGAATTCCAACACCAGAAAAATCCTCTGTTCTAAGGAATAAACCATGTTGTCCACAGCACACGTGCACGTTGACAACAGCACACGCTTACAGCAGAAAGACGACGTACAGAATGGCGCACCCACAGACTGCGTTGTCTTCTATATCTTTCACATCACTTGCAGCGCCATCTGTTGTTGAAAATTGTAACTACTGTAATTTCGAAAGTTTGTCCGCCTGAAAATGTACTGTTGTCCCAAGCATATTGCAACTAACGGTGTATTTCTATCGCTGCTCGTTTAGGTTTTATTGCCGTTTCAAATATACCGGTAATTTATGAAACACCCTGTACTATGACAGTCAGGCGTGAGGTGAGGAAACTAGGATTTCACGGTCGAGCGGCTGCTCATAAGCCACACATCACACCAGTAAATGCCAAACGACGCCTCGCTCGGTGTAAGGAGCGTGAACATTGGACAATTGAAAAGTGTAAAAACATTGTGTGGAGTGACGAATCACGGTACACAATGTGGCGACCCGATGGCGGGGTGTGAGTATGGCGAATGGACGGTGAACGTCATCTGCCAGTGTGTGTAGTGCCAACAGTAAAATTCGGAGGCGGTGGTGTCATGGTGTGTTCGCATTTTTCATAGAGGGCTCTTGCACCCCTTGTTGTTTTGCGTGGTACCATCACAGCGCAGGCCTACATTGATGTTTTAAGCACCTTCTTTCTTCACACTGTTGAAGAGCAATTCGAGGATGGCGATTGCATCTTTCAACACAATCGAGCACCTGTTTATAATGCACGGCCTATGGTGGAGTGGTTGCACGACAATAACGTCCCTGTAATGGACTGACCCGCACAGAGTCCTGACCTGAATCCTGTTGTTGTGGTCTTCAGTCCTGAGACTGGTTTGATGCAGCTCTCCATGCTATTCTACCCTGTGCAAGCTTCTTCATCTCCCAGTACCTACTGCAACGTACATCCTTCTGAATCTGCTTAGTGTATTTATCGCTTGGTCTCCCTCTACGATTTTTACCCTCCACGCTGCCCTCCAATACTAAATTGGTGATCCCTTGATGTCTCAGAACATGTCCTACCAACCGATCCCTTCTTCTGGTCAAGTTGTGCCACAAACTTCTCTTCTCCCCAATCCTATTCAATACTTCCTCATTAGTTACGTGATCTACCCACCTTATCTTCAGCATTCTTCTGTAGCACCACATTTCGAAAGCTTCTTTCTCTTCTTGTCCAAACTATTTATCGTCCATGTTTCACTTCCATACATGGCTACACTCCATACAAATACTTTCAGAAATGACTTCCTGACACTTAAATCTACACTCGATGTTAACAAGTTTCTCTTCTTGAGAAACGCTTTCCTTGCCGTTGCCAGTCTACATTTTATATCCTCTCTACTTCGACCATCATCAGTTATTTTGCTCCCCAAATAGCAAAACTCCTTTACTACTTTAAGCGTCTCATTTCCTAATCTAATTCCCTCAACATCACCCGACTTAATTTGACTACATTCCACTATCCTCGTTTTGCTTTTGTTGATGTTCATCTTATATCCTCCTTTCAAGACACTGTCCATTCCATTCAACTGCTCTTCCAAGTCCTTTGCTGTCTCTGACAGAATTACAATGTCATCGGCGAACCTCAAAGTTTTTATTTCTTCTCCATGAATTTTAATACCTACTCCGAATTTTTCTTTTGTTTCCTTTACTGCTTGCTCAATATACAGATTGAACAACATCGGGGAGAGGCTACAACCCTGTCTTACTCCCTTCCCAACCACTGCTTCGCTTTCATGTCCCTCGACTGAATCCTATAGAACACCTTTGGGATGTTTTGGAACACCGACTTTGTGCCAGGCCTCACCGACCGAAATCGACGCCTCTCCTCAGTCCAGCACTCCATGAAGAATGTGCTGCAACTCCCCAAGAAACCTTCCAGCACCTGATTGAACGTATGCCTGCAAGAGTGGAAGCTGTCATCGAGGCTGAGGGTGGGCCAAAACCGTATTGAATTCCAGCATTACCAATGGAGGGCGCCATGAACTTGTAAATCATTTTCCTCCAGGTGTCCGGATACTTTTGATCACATAGTGTATGTTGAACCTCATGTGCAAGATGTCGAGGTACCTTGAAGCCCATTTAAAGTGGATTTGCAGTTCAGTACGTGTCCACCTTACACTAACTGATGTGCTATTGTGTACCGTATTTGTATCACGTAACAAGCATCTCTGAGCAATAAGTATATGCAAATGGCGTTCTGGACAAGCTGCTGTGCGTTTTCAAATGTTTAAGCGATGTCAGAAGTTTATAATGTGCTGAGTTCTATCCACTTGAAATCTTCTGCGTGAGGTTCAAAGGAACGTGTTTTGCTGCAAAAGAATGTTTAAGACATGAAGATGACAGCTAAGACCGTTGAAAGTGGTTGTCTTGAACAAAAAATATTTTATGCCATCTTGGGTCTTGAATGATTCTTAACAATTGAAACACATCGCCTTTCAGTACTCTCACAAAGAGAAATTTTAATTTTACGAAGTGTATAACTGACACTGTGGAACATAAAGGCGCGAAATGAACTCATATTGTAAAAGTTTCGCGTATGAAGAATACCGATGATGATACAGAAAAAACAGCAAACACATGTCGTACGTTGGCATACCCGCCACCAGAACGCAGTCCTTAATGTTGATATAGACGAATCTAAAATTCTATTGTCTTGGCCGTTACGGTGGCACTGAGAAAGCCTTTTCGCTCCTCTTTAGCTTGTGCTGCGGTGACTCCGTCATGCTTTTCGCATCTCAAATGTCCTGCAGTGGTGAAAGCACTTTTACTGTCATTTCTGAGACGCCAAATTGTCGTGGATAATTCACTTTATTACGAGGCAGTGGAAGCAACTGAAATATTAAGTGGCTATAAAAGCCGAATTGCCACTAAACGCCAATTGTTACACGACGCGAATAATTTATCGTTAGAAATACACACTAAAGCGCGTTTTATAGTAACTTGCATGCGGACGACGACCTGTTTAGGGGCAGAGAACAACATTAAATCCATCCACCCACCCACCCACGCCCGCATCTCGTGGTCGTGCGGTAGCGTTCTCGCTTCCCACGCCCGGGTTCCCGGGTTCGATTCCCGGCGGGGTCAGGGATTTTCTCTGCCTCGTGATGGCTGGGTGTTGTGTGCTGTCTTAGGTTAGTTAGGTTTAAGTAGTTCTAAGTTCTAGGGGACTGATGCCCATAGATGTTAAGTCCCATAGTGCTCAGAGCCATTTTTGAACCACCCACCCACCCACCGACACACACACACACACACACACACACACACAGGTGACAGAAGTAATAGAATAGCGAAATGCACACAAGGACGGGGTGTTCAAAAAGTCTCTCCACAGCTCCGTATGATTGTTCGCCTGCCTGGGTCACTTCCCTTCAAGTGGACTCTCCCAACATTCCACTGTTCCGTTTATCTCAGCCAGCGTCAGTAGTATCGTTGGTGTGTGTCGTTACGTGTTGACGTGGACGTTTAAGTTCAGTTCCTTTGTTCGTGTTTTTCCTTTTTGCCACTGTTAAAATGCTAACCACTGAAGAACGTGTGTTTTTAGTCGAACAAGTGTTCAATGCTGGCTGTAAATACACAGTTTCAGTTCTTCAAACATTTAATTCAGTTTTCCCGGAGACAACATTCCCACATCGCGATACTGTGCGAGATCCGACTAACAAATTTCTAAGTACGGGTTCAGTGACAGATACACCGAGAAGTGGTCGTCCTAGCGCTTTGTCTGAGGATAAACTACTCGATATTTCCGATAAAATGTCCGCGAGGCCGGACAAGTCAGAAAGAAAACTCGCCCAGGAAATCGATGTTAGTGTCGGAACGGCGCACAAAGCTATAAGGAAAAAAAATAGAACTTTTCCCATACGGAGTGACAGTCGTGCAAGAACTGAACGCCGGCCGCTGTGGCCGAGCGGTTCTAGGCACTTCAGTCCGGAACCACGCCGCTGCTACGGTCCCAACTCCGAATCCTGCCTCGGGCATGGATGTGTGTCATGTCCTTAGGTTAGTTAGGTTTAAGTAGTTCTAAGTCTAGGTGACTGTTGACCCCAGATATTAAATCCCGTAGTGCTTACAGCCATTTGAATTTGAAGAGCTGAAAAATACTGATCATAGCAAGAGACTGCATTATTGTCAATGGTTCAAAAATGGAAGGGATATTCTTAATGTAACGTTTTTCACTGATGACGCGTGGTTTAATTTATCCGGGTACATGAACTCGCAAAATTCTCGTATGTGGAGTACTGCAAATCCATTGTGTATCCATGAGCAACCACTTCATTCTGTGAAAATAGGAGTTTGGATTGCAATTTCTAGACGTCGGATTGTGGATCCCATATTTTTCAACGAAACAATAAACACACATCGATACTGCAGTGATGGTTCAAATGGCTCTGAGAACTATGGGATTCTGAGTTCATCAGACCCCTAGAACTTAGAACTACTTAAACCTAAGTAACCTAAGGGCATCACACACATCCACGCCCGAGGCAGGATTCGAACCTGCGACCGCAGCGGTCGCGCGGTTCCAGACTGTAGCGCCTAGAACCGCTCGGCCACCACGGCCGGGTACTGCAGTGATATTCTGTAACCATTCATAGGAGAACTTGTGTTAAGTGAAATACTGAACGGCTATTTTCACCAAGCTGGTGCAACTGCGGATACAGCCCGCGTTTCAATGTCACTGCTTGCTGATCTTTTTGGTGATCAGATAATTTCACAGGGACTTTGGCCTCCACGTTCGCCTGACCTGACACCACCTGACTTTTTCTTCTGGAGTGCAGCGAAAGCAACTGTCTGTAAAAACCGTCCGAAATCCATCGATAAACTGGAAACTGCATTATCCACGTTCACTGCTTCTGTTACAGAAGAAATGTTACAGCCCTCGTTTGGAAACATGATTAGACGAAGTGAATTGTGTATTCAACAACAGGGGGGACACTTTCAACATTTAATGTGAAAATTTGTACGTAAAAATGAATATTCAATAAATTAATAACTTGTATTTCAGTTTCATTTCGGTATATTCACTGCGGCATACGGCAAGCGCGGCTAAGAATGATACAGCATTCCGGAGAGATTTTTTGAACACCGCATATACAGGGTGTTTCAAAAATGACCGGTATATTTGAAACGGCAATAAAAACTAAACGAGCAGCGATAGAAATACACCGTTTGTTGCAATATGCTTGGGACAACAGTACATTTTCAGGCGGACAAACTTTCGAAATTACAGTAGTTACAATTTTCAACAACAGATGGCGCTGCAAGTGATGTGAAAGATATAGAAGACAACGCAGTCTGTGGGTGCGCCATTCTGTACGTCGTCTCTCTGCTGTAAGCGTGTGCTGTTCACAACGTGCAAGTGTGCTGTAGACAACATGGTTTATTCCTTAGAACAGAGGATTTTTCTGGTGTTGGAATTCCACCGCCTAGAACACAGTGTTGTTGCAACAAGACGAAGTATTCAACGGAGGTTTAATGTAACCAAAGGACTGAAAAGCGATACAATAAAGGATCTGTTTGAAAAATTTCAACGGACTGGGATCGTGACGGATGAACGTGCTGGAAAGGTAGGGCGACCGCGTACGGCAACCACAGAGGGCAACGCGCAGCTAGTGCAGCAGGTGATCCGACAGCGGCCTCGGGTTTCCGTTCGCCGTGTTGCAGCTGCGGTCCAAATGACGCCAACGTCCACGTATCGTCTCGTGCGCCTGAGTTTACACCTCTATCCCTACAAAATTCAAACGCGGCAACCCCACAGCGCCGCTACCATTGCTGCACGAGAGACATTCGCTAACAATATAGTGCACAGGATTGATGACGGCGATATGCATGTGGGCAGCTTTTGGTTTACTGACGAAGCTTATTTTTACCTGGACAGCTTCGTCAATAAACAGAACTGGCGCATATGGGGAACCGAAACGCCCCATGTTGCAGTCCCATCGTCCCTGCATCCTCAAAAAGTACCGGTCTGGGCCGCCATTTCTTCCAAAGGAATCATTGGCCCATTTTGCAGATCCGAAACCATTACTGCACCACGCTATCCGGACATTCTTCGTGAATTTGTAGCGGTACAAACTGCCTTAGACGACACTGCGAACACCTCGTGGTTTATGCAAGATGGTGCCCGGCCACATCGCACGGCCGACGTCTTTAATTTCCTGAATGAATATTTCGATGATCGTGTGATTGCTTCGGGCTATCCGAAACATACAGGAGGCGGCGTGGATTGGCCTCCCTATTCGCCAGACATGAACCCCTGTGACTTCTTTCTGTGGGGACACTTGAAAGACCAGGTGTACCGCTAGAATCCAGAAACAATTGAACAGCTGAAGCAGTACATCTCATCTGCATGTGAAGCCATTCCGCCAGACACGTTGTCAAAGGTTTCGGGTAATTTCATTCAGAGACTACGCCATATTATTGCTACGCATGGTGGATATGTGGAAAATATCGTACTATAGAGTTTCCCAGACCGCAGCGCCATCTGTTGTTGAAAATTGTAACTACTGTAATTTCGAAAGTTTGTCTGCCTGAAAACGTACTGTTGTCGCAAGTATATTGGAACAAACGGTGTATTTCTATCGCTGCTCGTTTAGTTTTTATTGCCGTTTCAAATATACCGGTCATTTTTGAAACACCCTGTAAAAGGGCAGTGCACTTTTAGAGCTGTCATTTGTGACTCAGATTTGCGACGTGATTACGGCCGCACGACGGGAATTAACAGACTTTGAATGCCGAACAGTACTTGGAGCTTCGTAAATTGTTTGGGAATTTAAAATTCTGCCACCCACAAGAGTGTGCCAATAATACAAAATTTCGGCCTTCACTTAACAACCGGGAGCAGCGGCGTTTGGGTGGAGTTGACAGTGCTGACAGACATGCGACACCGCATAAATCAATGTGGAACGTATGACGAACATACCTGTTAAGACAGTGCGGCTAAATTTGTCGTTAATGGGCAGCAGACGTTCGCCACGGGTGCACGAGATCTTCCACTGCGCCTCTCTTGCGTGCCTATTCTGTATCTTTCCGCCACTGTGCCGATCGTTTCGGTACTCAAGAGCACCGAATGGTCTAGTAGTCGAATTAGAGCCCTTGCACTACTCAGTATGCATTTCGGTAGCGATACCGTTCGGGTCTATAGAACCGAAGCGCTGTTATCGGTTCGCGTCGCGCAAGCCAACCAAAAGCGAGCGGCCGCAGATCTGCGCATGCGCACTGCAGTGCGCGCAGCGCCACAAACACAAAGCGGCTAGCAGGTGACACAAGGTTCGTTTGAGCAGTTGCCAGCGGGCTCGTGCGCATGCGCAGAGCTGAATGCGCGTACGAGCAGTGCCTCCGTCCCGCTTCTGGCTACTTGAGGCGTGGCTGTTTGCCGTATGAGTAGTAGCAGCAAGTAGCCAGATGCTACCCGGAAAATTTTATCTGGCATGCCCAAGCTGCCAGATTCGCGCATGCGCAGAGCACGTTGAGTTATAGTTGGGGGGGGGGGGGGGGGGCGGGGGATCCTTCCCCACGTGACCCGGTCTCTTCGTTCACAGCTCCTACGTCAAATGAAATCAAAACAATTTCTGTGGCCGGGAGCCATCAAGTGAATTAATTTAGTCTCACAACCATGAAAGACCAAAATAAGTTAGTAGTTTCAATTTTCTGATTTTATATTATTTCCATGTTATTAGCAATCAACCATTAATGTCTTAATGAAACTATTTCTGTCTGTTTTGTAGAGAAATTCCCGCGTGACCGCTACGGTCGCAGGTTCAAATCCTGCCTCGGGCATGGATGTGTGTGATGTCCTTAGGTTAGTTAGGTTTAACTAGTTCTAAGTTCTAGGGGACTGATGACCTCAGACGTTGAGTCCCATACTGCTCAGAGCGATTTGAACCTTTTTTTTGTGGAGAAATTTGCTTCTATTTTTTTTTTCTGCTGAGGCAGTTAGTTTATTTGAAACGAAGTGTTTCATTCCGCACTATTGGCTACTTTCAACTTCAATTTCAAGTGCAAATTTTCATTTTCTGGGGCGAATGACATTATACCATATTAAAGAACCAAACATGAGAATACAGCAGTGGACCTCCGAGAAAATTGGTATCACGGAAACCACATGAAAAGCTGAATATCGGGTACTTCAGAGTCCATCTGGACATAGAAATGTGTAATTAGAGCGGGAATGAAGCATTTTAGTATGGTTTATGAAATTCCGATGCTGGCTGGAGTAGTCTCGGAAGTACTGTTCCTGTCATGACACCCTGAGATCTGTTAATACTTACGAACATACGTAAACATTTACTTGAAGCTGACTAAGTAGGCAAATTTGGTCAGTAGTTTTGAACTAAATATCTTGTTCCAAATATAATGAGAGCTGTAGCAGAATTTTATAAATCTGCCTTCTGTGAAGCAGTGTTTTTCGATCACAAGGCACTAGTCTAGTATTTCTTCTAGGCCTGAAGTTATTTCTTAATTTGTGTTTACGTCTTAAATTTATAGAATGCCATTCTATGGTAAATTGTAGACTGGCAGCATACCGTGTTTTATCGTTTTAACTCCCCACATGGCTTCATATCTGTTCCTAGAGTAGAATGTAAACTGTCAGTTGTATAGTTCCTTTGCCTCACATACAACCTTGTTAATTTTTTACACATTTTGAAATAGTCATGAAATTTATTGTCCTTTATTCCGGTGTAAGGTACACAAGAAAGTTTTTTTTTTGCAAGAAATGTGTATTCCATCCTACTAGCTTTTTGCAGTGCTGTCTAGATGTAAATCTGTTGGAAATGCTACATAACAACATTGCAGAGTACGAATTTAAAAAAAAAAAAAAAATCTGTCAAATTGACCCCATAGAAAAATGTTATGGTACTTCGAGCTGTGGAGTCTAATATTGAAATGATATTTTGCCAAGGACTGCTTCCTTATTTGCATCCTTTATCTGTGTGGGATATGACAAAACAACTGCTCCACGTACAACTGTGCATGTCCTCTCAACAACATGTCGCAGGGCTGCACATGGTCACGTGATGCCCCACCACGCACGAAATTCCACCAGAAATGCGAACGGAAAGCGTATGAGCGAGCAGAGCAAGCACCAAGGACGGGCTGCCTACGTCATCGTAGCTGCGCATGCGCAGTACGGCCTGTTGTCTGGCGCTGTCTGGTAACTGCTCAAATGACCCTATAGGCGCGCTATTCTTCCAAGTACCGAAAATTGCGTTTACGTTGCCATAACGCATGGCGCAGCATTCCATGGAGCTGACGCGTCCGCCTTCATCGCCCTTGCCTCCTCCTCAACAGTATCTGGCGCAGTACATCCATTTCCATGATTCTCAGCTGAAATGCACAGAAATTTTTACAGTTTCCCTGACCGCATGTTTCCGTGCATGCATAATAACGACGGCGTATTTGACTGTATTCTGCAGACTGTCGTGAATGCCGCATTATGTCGTGTTATTCTCATTCACACTGACATCGTGTTTTGGATTTTACGTTTCGGGAAATGAGTTATGGATAGTGTGTAGTACCACATTGTGCTAATACATGTATAAAAACACCCGAAAAATTGATTCTGAGAGTTTCAAAGAATAAGAAGATAGACAGAATGTGGTTGTAACTCGCTCCTAGAGATCCGAATGATTAAGTAGCCCCCTTCAGTATATGATACGTCAACGATTTCGGTCTTAAAAAGAAAACTGAAAAAACGCCGAGAGCTCCTGCAGTTCGTCGAAGTTTTTAAACATGCATCTCACGAATGAAAATGTTTCGTATACGGTGCTACAGTCTAAAAATATTACGGCGGAGACCTTTCATCTCTGTCTAATGTGGTTGAAGATTCGATCGCAGATAAATACTTGTGGCAAGCAAGATTATGAAGATGACTGTTGCTAGTTACATTCCCAGTTACTTAAGTTGTGCTCTTAGATTCCTGTCTAACAGCATACTCGGAAATCGCTACATACTCACAAAAATGGTGAATTATTTCTGACAAGAAAAAAAAAATAGAGCTCACTGCCGGTTGTTCCTCTGACAGCAATTTCATTTCCAGCAGTTTCATATTTCGTTTCTTAAACACACAGAAATCACGAAATCATTACTGACGAAGGGCGCTCTTACATGTAAGTAATAACGAATATCGCAGAAAAATCTTAACTTAAACGAATAACGATGTCTCAAAACGTGTTGTCTATTGTTGTTGTTGTTGTGGTCTTCAGTCCTGAGACTGGTTTGATGCAGCTCTCCATGCTACTCTATCCTGTGCAAGCTGCTTCATCTCCCAGTACCTACTGCAACCTACATTCTTCTGAATGTAATTAAGTGTATTCATCTCTTGATCTCCCTCTACGATTTTTACCCTCCACGCTGCCCTCCAATGCTAAATTTGTGATCCCTTGATGCCTCAAAACATGTCCTACCAACCGATCCCTTCTTCTATAGTCAAGTTGTGCCACAAACTTCTCTTCTCCCCAATCCTATTCAATACCTCCTCATTAGTTACGTGATCTACCCACCTTATCTTCAGCATTCTTCTGTAGCACCACATTTGGAAAGCTTCTATTCTCTTCTTGTCCAAACTGGTTATTGTCCATGTTTCACTTCCATACATGGCTACACCCCATACAAATACTTTCAGAAACGACTTCCTGACACTTACATCTATACTCGATGTTAACAAGTTTCTCTTCTTCAGAAACGATTTCTTTGCCACTGCCAGTCTACATTTTATATCCTCTCTACTTCGACCATCATCAGTTATTTTGCTCCCCAAATAGCAAAACTCCTTTACTACTTTAAGTGTCTCATTTCCTAATCTAATTCCGTCAGCATCACCCGACTTAATTCGACTACATTCCATTATCCTCGTTTTGTTTTTGTTCATGTTCATCTTATATCCTCCTTTCAAGACACTGTCCATTCCCTTCAACTGCTCGTCCAAGTCCTTTGCTGTCTCTGACAGAATTACAATGTCATCGGCAAACCTCAAAGTTTTTACTTCTTCTCTTCTTTTCTATAAGAAAAGGAAAAAAAATTATTTTTGCACCCATCCGTGCGCGAACCCGTGTCCTTTCATATCGCATTCCCGCGCGCTAACCCCCTTTTTTTTAAATCTCATTTTGTTCGTTCTCGTTCGTTTCATCTGCTCGGGGCAGACGTCGCAAGACACCCGTTTCAGGTCGTCGTTGATTCATTTACTCAGTTTTTTTTTTTTTTATTACAGAGGGCACCTAACCCTCTGACCGAAGATGCTCAGCTACCGTGCCGGTATCCGCTTAGCGACGCCAAACAACAGAAATGCAGTGCTCAATTCTCGTACTATTGCGAAGAAGAACGTCGGCTGGTTTCGTTGCCAAATTGTGTTGCGTAAGTCATAAATGCGTGATAGTTTGGAAGGTTTCCAATATCAGGCTTCACATAATTGCTTTCCATTGTTACTCGAAAAGTTGTAAACACGTTTCGATAATTACTAACTAAACCATTTGTGGGAAAAAGTACACAAAGTCCCTAGTAACGTCAGTTCGCACTCATGTAAAACGTAAGCAGAGCCGATGCCTTGATATTTAATGATCTTTAAACTCCTATTTGCATAGAAATAATTCGTATTTTGAGAGAATATTGACCGAGAACTTTTTTTTTATGTAATCATGTACAAGCTAACGTAACTACAGGGTGTTTCAAAAATGACCGGTATATTTGAAACGGCAATAAAAACTAAACGAGGAGCGATAGAAATACACCGTTTGTTGCAATATGCTTGGGACAACAGTACATTTTCAGGCGGACAAACTTTCGAAATTACAGTAGTTACAATTTTCAACAACAGATGGCGCTGCAAGTGATGTGAAAGATACAAGACAACGCAGTCTGTGGGTGCGCCATTCTGTACGTCGTCTTTCTGCTGTAAGCGTGTGCTGTTCACAACGTGCAAGTGTGCTGTAGACAACATGGTTTATTCCTTAGAACAGAGGATTTTTCTGGTGTTGGAATTCCACCGCCTAGAACACAGTGTTGTTGCAACAAGACGAAGTTTTCAACGGAGGTTTAATGTAACCAAAGGACCGAAAAGCGATACAATAAAGGATCTGTTTGAAAAATTTCAACGGACTGGGAACGTGATGGGTGAACGTGCTGGAAAGGTAGGACGACCGCGTACGGCAACCACAGAGGGCAACGCGCAGCTAGTGCAGCAGGTGATCCGACAGCGGCCTCGGGTTTCCGTTCGCCGTGTTGCAGCTGCGGTCCAAATGACGCCAACGTCCACGTATCGTCTCGTGCGCCAGAGTTTACACCTCTATCCGTACAAAATTCAAACGCGGCAACCCCTCAGCGCCGCTACCAATGCTGCACGAGAGACATTCGCTAAAGATATAGTGCACAGGATTGATGACGGCGATATGCATTTGGTTTACTGACGAAGCTTATTTTTACCTGGACGGCTTCGTCAATAAACAGAACTGGCGCATATGGGGAACCGAAAAGCCCCATGTTGCAGTCCCATCGTCCCTGCATCCTCAAAAAGTACTGGTCTGGGCCGCCATTTCTTCCAAAGGAATCATTGGCCCACTTTTCAGATCCGAAACGATTACTGCATCACGCTATCTGGACATTCTTCGTGAATTTGTGGCGGTACAAACTGCCTTAGACGACACTGCGAACACCTCGTGGTTTATGCAAGATGGTGCCCGGCCACATCGCACAGCCGACGTCTTTAATTTCCTGAATGAATATTTCGATGATCGTGTGATTGCTTTGGGCTATCCGAAACATACAGGAGGCGGCGTGGATTGGCCTCCCTATTCGCCAGACATGAACCCCTGTGACTTCTTTCTGTGGGGACACTTGAAAGACCAGGTGTACCGCCAGAATCCAGAAACAATTGAACAGCTGAAGCAGTACATCTCATCTGCATGTGAAGCCATTCCGCCAGACACGTTGTCAAAGGTTTCGGGTAATTTCATTGAGAGACTACGCCATATTATTGCTACGCATGGTGGATATGTGGAAAATATCGTACTATAGAGTTTCCCAGACCGCAGCGCCATCTGTTGTTGAAAATTGTAACTACTGTAATTTCGAAAGTTTGTCCGCCTGAAAATGTACTGTTGTCCCAAGCATATTGCAACAAACGGTGTATTTCTATCGCTGCTCGTTTAGTTTGTATTGCCGTTTCAAATACACCGGTCATTTTTGAAACACCCTGTATATTTCTAAAAAGGAAAATAGTCTATTATGAACTCACTTTCCGAACTGGATGCGTCCTCTGGTGATTCTTTAGTCACATGATGACAAAATCCAAAGCTAAAACCGCTAAATATGTTTAAAATAACAAATTATAGGTGTACATAAACCACAGCTGACCGATCGACAGGGCCACACCGAAATCCAAAACCTCTCGGTACAATTGTCGTAAAATCGGTGGGACGACCCTTCGGTAGCAGGTCTGAGAACCTTACTGAATGGGATATTTGGATATAGAACCGAAAATGACGTCACTACCGAGACTAACCTACTACACCGATCTGGGGACCTATTCTGCATCTTTCAGCCGCTCTGCCGATCCGATCGGTAGTCCAGCGCACCGATCGGCGTTGTTTTCAAAGGAAAGTCCCCACGTTATTCTGCAAGCATTTCGGAAGTGAAGCCGTTCCAGCGAACCGACATGCTGTTGTCAGTCCTCCTCGCGCCACCCAATCGAAAGCAATCTAAGGTTTATAATTTATACAAACAACAGCTACCAGCCACATGTATGGTTTAAAAAGGTTTATTATCTTCAGACCATGACCGGTTTCGGATTTTTCTTTACAAATCAATCTTCAGATGGCAGATTACAAGCATTCTTAGCTGGACCTAGTTTTGTTTATGTTATTCGTTTGCTGCACTGGGAGGAAGCTTTCACTTTTTTAAAATAACTTAAGCCTAATATTCCATCAAAAACATTTAGTATACAGGCCCCAAAAACTGCTTATATGTCATTGAAAAAATTGCATAATGAAAACATGTGCATTGCATTTTATGTCATATATTAGAATTTATCTCCTACTATTGTAACTCCCCGATGTTATTCAATCTCTATATTGAGCAAGCAGTAAAGGAAACAAAAGAAAAATTTGGAGTAGGTATTAAAATCCATGGAGAAGAAATAAAAACTTTGAGGTTCGCCGATGACATTGTAATTCTGTCAGAGACAGCAAAGGACTTGGAAGAGCAGTTGAACGGAATGGATGGTGTCTTGAAGGGAGGATATAAGATGAACATCAACAAAAGCAAAACGAGGATAATGGAATGTAGTCTAATTAAGTCGGGTGATGCTGAGGGTATTAGATTAGGAAATGAGACACTTAAAGTAGTAGATGAGTTTTGCTATTTGGGGAGCAAAATAACAGATGATGGACGAAGTAGAGAGGATATAAAATGTAGACTGGCAATGGCAAGAAAGCGTTTCTGAAGAAGAGAAATTTGTTAACATCGAGTATAGATTTAAGTGTCAGGAAGTTATTTCTGAAAGTATTTGTATGGAGTGTAGCCATGTATGGAAGTGAAACATGGACGGTAAATACTTTGGACAAGAAGAGAATAGAAGCTTTTGAAATATGGTGCTACAGAAGAATGCTGAAGATTAGATGGGTAGATCACATAACTATAGATGAAGTATTGAATAGAATTGGGGAGAAGAGAAGTTTGTGGCACAACTTGACCAGAAGAAGGGATCGGTTGGTAAGACATGTTCTGAGGCATCAAGGGATCACCAATTTAGTATTGGAGGGCAGCGTGGAGGGTAAAAATCGTAGAGGGAGACCAAGAGATGAATACACTAAGCAGATTCAGAAGGATGTAGGTTGCAGTAGCTACTGGGAGATGAAGAAGCTTGCACAGGATAGAGTAGCATGGAGAGCTGCATCAAACCAGTCTCAGGACTGAAGACCACAACAACACCAATTGTAACAACTAATTACTAACACACAGTAATTCTGTACTACACATAATGTTTGTAATCTTATTTGTTTGTAATTTTATTTATTCCGTTTTAGATTAATTTCATACAATAGCAAAGAGATATTTTACTGTACCCATATCGACTATACAGCATCGTTATGACTGTAAGCTCTTTGCAAATATTGTTCTCGCTTGTAAAGTGAAGCTGGGCCACGTTTTGTAAACGTTATTCGTGTGTGCTGCGTGTGTAATTAAGATGATGAGGTTGAAAGTGACGTCCGTTGACTGGAATAACACTCACATAGTGCATATTGAAGAGTGTATTAAGCTTGCGTTCGAAAACATAAACGCACGAATATTTTGTCAGGCAGAACTACACAGCTCGTAAGTACACTAACCTGCAAGTTTACTGATGTTTATAAAAACCATCTCATGAGCAATTAGACCTTGTAAAAGAAGTAAATCTTTCGTAAAAATACCATTACCGATATGACAACAAAAATATTTCTTTCCATTCCCAGTGCAGCTAACGAATAACATAAACAAAACTAGGTCCAACTAAGAATGCTTGTAATCTGCCATCTGAAGATGGATTTGTAAAGAAAAATCCGAAACCGGTCATGGTCTGAAGATAATAAACCTTTTTAAACCATACATGTGGCTGGTAGCTGTTCTTTATATAAATTATAAACCTTAAGTACAACAGCCACGTTTCTCAACATGTCGACTCTCGACAAAACAGCAAAAGCAATCTGCCTCAGATCTGCGCATGCGCACTGCAGCGCACACAGAGGCACGAACCCGAAATGGCTAGCAGCCGTCTCAGGCATGCCATTCTTCACAGTACAGAAAAGTGTGGCGAGTACGTAATACTGTTCAAATTTCGCTGACCACGTGTTCCACGTGTTTCCGTGCATGCATGATAACAATAGAATATTTCACTGTGTTGAGGAAACTGCCATAAATGTCCCATGATGTCATTTTATTCTCATTCACATCGTCGTTTTCTTTTGGAATATGAGTTAGGAATGGTGTGTAGTACCAAACTGCACAAAAACACCCGAAAAATTCGTCATTTTTTCTGCTTTCCGTCGTGCCTCAGTTGCTTCAACATTCATGGAGGTACGGTCTGTCTATGCAACTGACTAAAAACGGTTTGTCATACACATTTCACTTCTTTTTCTTGTGAAGATGCTTCACAGATAAAAGAAGCAAAACACAGAAGGCGATAAGCAAACTGCCTTCAGAATGAGATTTTCACTCTGCAGTGGAGTGTGCGCTGATATGAAACTTGCTGGCAGATTAAAACCGTGTGCCGGACCAAGACTTGAACTCGGGACCTTTGCCTTTTGCGGGTCAGTGCTCTACCAACTGAGCTACCCAAGCACGACTCACGACCCATCCTCACAGCTTTACTTCTGCCAGTACCTCGCCTCCTACCTTCCAAACTTTACAGAAGCTCTCCTGCGAACCTTGCACAACTACCACTCCTGGAAGAAAGGATATTGCGGAGACATGGCTTAGCCACAGCCTGGGGGGATGTTTCCAGAATGAGATTTTCACTCTGCAGCGGAGTGTGCGCTGATATGAAACTTCCTGGCAGATTAAAACTGTGTGCCGGATCGAGAGTCGAACTCGGGAGTCGTGCTTGGGTAGCTCAGTTAGTAGCGCACTTGCCCGCGAAAGGCAAAGGTCCCGAGTTCGAGTCTCGGTCCGGCACACAGTTTTAATCTGCCAGGAAGTTTCAAACTGCCTTCAGTTAGTTGCATAGACGGAACACATCTCCACGAACCTGAAACATTGTTTAAGAGCGTGTCAAAGAATAAGAAGGTGCACAGAATGTGGTTGTAACTCGCTCCTAGAGATCCAAATAATGAGGTAGCGTACTTCCCTATATGACACATCAACGATTTGCGTCTTAAAAACAATACTTATAAAACGCCTTTTCGAGAGCGTGTGGCGAGTGCAGCTATGGAAGTTTGTCTTAGTTTATAACATGCATCTGATGAATCAAAATGTTTCATCTACATCTACATCTACATCTACATTGATACTCCGCAAGCCACCCAACGGTGTGTGGCGGAGGGCACTTTACGTGCCATTGTCATTACCTCCCTTTCCTGTTCCAGTCGCCTATGGTTCGCGGGAAGAACGACTGTCTGAAAGCCTCCGTGCGCGCTCGAATCTCTCTAATTTTACATTCGTGATCTCCTCGGCAGGTATAAGTAGGGGGAAGCAATATATTCGATACCTCATCCAGAAACGCACCCTCTCGAAACCTGGCGAGCAAGCTACACCGCGATGCAGAGCGCCTCTCTTGCAGAGTCTGCCACTTGAGTTTATTAAACATCTCCGTAACGCTATCACGCTTACCAAATAACCCTGTGACGAAACGTGCCGCTCTTCTTTGGATCTTCTCTATCTCCTCCGTCAACCCGATCTCGTACGGATCCCACACTGATGAGCAATACTCGAGTATAGGTCGAACGAGTGTTTTGTAAACCACCTCCTTTGTTGATGGACTACATTTTCTAACGACCCTCCCAATGAATCTCAACCTGGTACCCGCCTTACCAACAATTAATTTTATATGATCATTCCACTTCAAATCGTTCCGCACGCATACTCCCAGTTATTTTACAGAAGTAACTGCTACCAGTGTTTGTTCCACTATCATATAATCATACAATAAAGGATCCTTCTTTCTGTGTATTCGCAATACATTACATTTGTCTATGTTAAGGCTCTGAGCACTATGGGACTCAACTGCTGAGGTCATTAGTCCCCTAGAACTTAGAACTAGTTAAACCTAACTAACCTAAGGACATCACAAACATCCATGCCCGAAGCAGGATTCGAACCTGCGACCGTAGCGGTCTTGCGGTTCCAGACTGCAGCGCCTTTAACCGCACGGCCACTTCGGCCGGCCGTCTATGTTAAGGGTCAGTTGCCACTCCCTGCACCAAGTGCCTATCCGCTGCAGAGCTTCCTGCATTTCGCTACAATTTTCTAATGCTGCAACTTCTCTGTATACTACAGCATCATCCGCGAAAAGCCGCATGGAACTTCCGACACTATATACTAAGTCATTTATATATATTGTGAAAAGCAATGGTCCCATAACACTCCCCTGTGGCACGCCAGAGGTTACTTTAACGTCTGTAGACGTCTCTCCATTGATAACAACATGCTGTGTTCTGTTTGCTAAAAACTCTTCAATCCAGCCACACAGCTGGTCTGATATTCCGTAGGCTCTTACTTTGTTTATCAGGCGACAGTGCGGAACTGTATCGAACGCCTTCCGGAAGTCAAGAAAAATAGCATCTACCTGGGAGCCTGTATCTAATATTTTCTGGGTCTCATGAACAAATAAAGCGAGTTGGGTCTCACACGATCGCTGTTTCCGGAATCCATGTTGATTCCTACGTAGTAGATTCTGGGTTTCCAAAAACGACATGATACTCGAGCAAAAAACATGTTCTAAAATTCTACAACAGATCGACGTCAGAGATATCGGTCTATAGTTTTGCGCATCTGCTCGACGACCCTTCTTGAAGACTGGGACTACCTGTGCTCTTTTCCAATCATTTGGAACCCTCCGTTCCTCTAGAGACTTGCGGTACACGGCTGTTAGAAGGGGGGCAAGTTCTTTCGCGTACTCTGTGTAGAATCGAATTGGTATCCCGTCAGGTCCAGTGGACTTTCCTCATATGTGGTGATATAGTCTAAAAGTATTATGGTGGGCATCTTTCATCTCTGTCTACTGTTGTTAAGGATTTGTTCGCATACAAATGCTTGGGACAAGCAATGAAGATTGCTGCTAGTTTCATTCACAGTAATTTGTGTTCTCAGATTCCTGCCTGAGCACACGCTCGGAAATCGCTACGTATTCCGAAAAAAATGGTGACTTATTTGTGTCAAAAAAATATAAACATCACTGTTTCACGCACATAAATTTCAAATCTTAAACATATGAACGCATGAAACTGTGGAAGAGCGCTGTCACATGAAAAAAAAACGAATATTTCAGAAAAATACGTAACTTTCACAAATAACGAAGTCGGAGAATGTGTTACAAACACGATGAGGAAAAAAAATGTTTTTTGTGCGTAGTGGTATGTGAAACCTCAGTTACTGAAACTCTCGTACACGATGTCCTTTGTTCCTACAAATGCTAATCAAGAGCGACGCAGGCTGACTTTGCTGCCGAATGAAGGGGGCGTAAGCTGTAAATGCATGACATTTTGTAAGGTTTCCACTATCAAGCTTCACAAAGTTCGTCTCTCTTGTTACTTCTAAGTTTCAAACGCGTTCGATGGTTAATAAGTAAATCATTTGCGGGAAAAAGTACTCTAAATCAGTAGTAATTTCAGCTAACGCTCATGTAACATATGTAAGCAGAGCCGACCTATTGAAATTTAATGATTTTTCAAACTCTTAATTACCTAAAATGACAAGTATTTTGTGAGAATATTGACCGAAAATATTTTTTTCATTTTATAATCATTCACAGTGAGCAAGATGTATGAAGCAGGCGAAATACCCTCAGACTTCAAGAAGAATATAATAATTCCAATCCCAAAGAAAGCAGGTGTTGACAGATGTGAGAATTACCGAACAATCAGTTTAATAAGTCACAGCTGCAAAATACTAACACGAATTATTTACAGACGAATGGAAAAACTAGTAGAAGCCGACCTCGGGGAAGATCAGTTTGGATTCCGTAGAAATACTGGAACACGTGAGGCAATACTGACCTTACGACTTACCATAGAAGAAAGATTAAGGAAAGGCAAGCGTACGTTTGTAGCATTTGTACACTTAGAGAAAGCTTTTGACAATGTTGAATGGAATACTCTCTTTAAAATTCTAAAGGTGGCAGGGGTAAAATACAGGGAGCGAAAGGCTATTTACAATTTGTACAGAAACCAGATGGCAGTTAGAAGAGTCGTGGGACATGAAAGGGAAGCAGTGGTTGGGAAGGGAGTAAGACAGGGTTGTAGCCTCTCCCCGATGTTATTCAATCTGTATATTGAGCAAGCAGTAAAGGAAACAAAAGAAAAATTTGGAGTAGGTATTAAAATCCATGGAGAAGAAATAAAAACTTTGAGGTTCGCCGATGACATTGTAATTCTGTCAGAGACAGCAAAAGACTTGGAAGAGCAGTTGAATGGAATGGACAGTGTCTTGAAAGGAGGATATAAGATGAACATCAACAAAAGCAAAACAAGGATAATGGAATGTAGTCGAATTAAGTCGGGCGATGTTGAGGGTATTAGATTAGGAAATGAGACACTTAAAGTAGTAAAGGAGTGTTGCTATTTGGGGAGCAAAATAACTGACGATGGTCGAAGTAGAGAGGATATAAAATGTAGACTGGCAATGGCAAGGAAAGCGTTTCTGAAGAAGAGAAATTTGTTAACATCGAGTATAGATTTAAGTATCAGGAAGTCATTTCTGAAAGTAATTGTATGGAGTGTAGCCATGTATGGAAGTGAAACATGGACGGTAAATAGTTTGGACAAGAAGAGAATAGAAGCTTTCGAAATGTGGTGCTACAGAAGAATGCTGAAGATTAGATGGGTAGATCACATAACTAATGAGGAGGTACTGAATCGTATTGGGGAGAAGAGGAGTTTGTGGCACAACTTGACCAGAAGAAGGGATCAGTTGGTAGGACATGTTCTGAGGCATCAAGGGATCACCAATTTAGTATTGGAGGACAGAGTGGAGGGTAAAAATCGTAGAGGGAGACCAAGAGATGAATACACTAAGCAGATTCAGAAGGATGTAGGTTGCAGTAGGTACTGGGAGATGAAGAAGCTTGCACAGGATAGAGTAGCATGGAGAGCTGCATCAAACCAGTCTCAGGACTGAAGACCACAACAACAACAACAGTAACAACAACACAAACCATATTTCTAACAAGGGAAAATAGTCTAATATGTACTCACTTTCCAAAAATGGTTCAAACGGCTCTAAGCACTACGGGACTGAACTTCTGAGGTCATCAGTCCCATAGAACTTAGAACTACTTAAACCTAACTAACCTAAGGACATCACACACATCCATGCCCGAGGCAGGATTGGAACCAGCGACCGTAGCAGCAGCGCAGTTCCGCTCTGAAGCGCCTAGAACGGCTTGGTCCAGCTGAATCGATCACTGACTGTGAATGATAGTGTTCAGCTACCTGGAACCATATTCAGCCACTCATGGACTTGATGTCCCTAAACAAGGATGGAATTTTTATGGGTGGCAACGTGACATGTCACTTGGCTATTGTTCTAGACTGCTTCGAAGAACATTCTGGACAATTCGAGCGAATGTTTAGACCACCCCGATCCGATTGAAATTTTATGAGACATAATCGAGAGCTCAGTTCGTGCACAAAATCCTGCGCCGGCAACACTTTCGCAAAAATCGGACAGCCATAAAAGTAGCATGTGTCAGCATTTCTGCAGGGGATTTCCAACTTCTTGTTGAGTTCGTGCCACGTTGAGTTCCTGCGTTACCGAGGGCAAAAGGAGGTCCGATACGGTATTTGGAGGAATCCCTGACTTTTCTCACCTCGCGGTATATACTGTGCAGTCCCCTCTACATTGCACGGCATTCGGTTCACTGTACCGATATTGTCGAATTCTTTTTAATATTACATTTGTGTACTGTACGAAGAAAAAAAGACCATCTATATGCTTGACCATCTACCCTCATCCCTCTTATCTTATTCTCACATCTAGGCGAGTTACATGGTAGTGTCATCATAATACTCGCATACTCTCGTTGGAGTAAAGCATCTCTAAACTTGCCCAGCCGGCCGGTGTGGCCGAGCGGTTCTAGGCGCTTCAGTCTCGAACCGCGCTGCTGCTATGGTCGCAGGTTCGAATCCTGCCTCGGGCATGGATGTGTGTGATGTCCTTAGGTTAGTTAGGTTTAAGTAGTTCTAAGTTCTAGGGGGCTGATGACCTCAGATGTTCAGTCCCATAGTGCTCTCAACCACTGCAGATAACATACCATTGGAATTCGTAAAGTCATTGTAGCGAATGGTAATGAAGCCGCTATTCAATCCAGTGCGCAGAATCGATGATCCTGGCGTATGATGATGATGATGATGTTTGGTTTGGGGGCGCTCAACTGCGCGGTTTTCAGCGCCCGTGCAAATTCCCAATTTATACACAGTCCAATGATTTTTTTTTTCGCAACCTAGTGTAGCCGCTGTCATCAATGATGATGATGATTAAATGATGAGGACAACAGAAACACCCAGTCCCCGGCCAGAGAAAATCCCCAACCCGGTCGGAAATCGAATCCGGGACCCCGTGATTCAGAGGCATCAACGCCAGCCACTAGACCACGAGCTGCGAACATCAGACATTCGGAAAAATACGATCTACACAATTCCGAAGGTAGCAAGAGATAACAAGTGCGAGAATTATCGCACAGTCAGTATAAACAGCTGATACATCGAAGCTGCTGACAAGAATACGATACACAATAATGGAGAAGAAACCAAAGGATGTGTCACATCACAATCAGTTTATTGTTAGCAAATGTAAACGCCCACCGAGACAGTTCTGAATTCATGCTTGATAATGGAAGCAAGACTGAAAGGAAATCAAGATACGCTCATCAGATTTGTCGAAGTGCAAAAAGCTTTCGACAATGTAAAATGGTGCTATATGTTCGAAATTTTGAGAAAAAAAGGGGTAAGCTGTAGGGAAGGACGGGTAATAGACAATATGTGCAGGAACCAAAAGGGAACAGTGTGGACGATCACGAAGGAAGTGCTCCGATTAAAAAGGGTGTAAGACACGGATGCAGTTTTTGCCCCTGCTGTTCAATCTATACTTCGGTGAAGCAATGACGGAGATAGGTTCAGGAGTTGGGTTAAAACTCACGCTGAAAGGATATCTATGATAAGATTCTGTGATGACATTGCTATCGGCAGTGAAAGTGGCGAAAAATTTCAGGATATGTTGCAAAATGGCTCAAATCGCTCTGAGCACTATGGGACTTAACGTCTCAGGTCATCAGTCCCCTAGAACTTAGAACTACTTAAACCTAACTAACCTAAGGACATCACACACATCCATGCCCGAGGCAGGATTCGAACCTGCGACCGTAGCGGTCGCGCCGTTCCAGACTGAAGCGCCTAGAACCGCTCGGCCACGAGAGGCCGGCGATATGTTGCAAGGAATGAACTGTCTAATGAGTAAAGGATACAGTTTGCGAGTAAGACAAATAATGGCAGCTAGTAAATATGAGAAAAGCTTTTTTTTCTTTTTTTTTTTTGGTCATCAGTCTATTGACTGGTTTGATACGGCCCGCCACGAATTCCTTTCCTGTGCTAACCTCTTCATCTCAGAGTAGCACTTGCAACCTACGTCCTCAATTATATGCTTGACGTATTCCAATCTCTGTCTTCCTCTACAGTTTTCGCCCTCTACAGCTCCCTCTAGTACCATGGAAGTCATTCCCTCATGTCTTAGCAGATGTCCTATCATCCTGTCCCTTCTCCTTATCAGTGTTTTCCACAAATTCCTTTCCTCTCCGATTCTGCATAGAGCCTCCTCATTCCTTACCTTATCAGTCCACCTAATTTTCAACATTCGTCTATAGCACCACATCTCAAATGCTTCGATTCTCTTCTGTTCCGGTTTTCCCACAGTCCATGTTTCACTACCATACAATGCTGTACTCCAGACGTACATCCTCAGAAATTTCTTCCTCAAATTAAGGCCGGTATTTGATATTAGTAGACTTCTCTTGGCCAGAAATGCCTTTTTTGCCATAGCGAATCTGCTTTTGATGTCCTCCTTGCTCCGTCCGTCATTGATTATTTTACTGCAGAATTCCTTAACTTCATTGACTTCGTGACCATCAATCCTGATGTTAAGTTTCTCGCTGTTCTCATTTCTACTACTTCTCATTACCTTCGTCTTTCTCCGATTTACTCTCAAACCATACTGTGTACTCATTGGACTGTTCATTCCGTTCAGCAGATCATTTAATTCTTCTTCACTTTCCTCAGGATAGCAATGTCATCAGCGAATCGTATCATTGATATCCTTTCACATTTTATTTTAACTCCACTCCTGAACCTTTCTTTTATTTCCATCATTGCTTCCTTGATGTACAGATTGAAGAGAAAAGCTACAAAATATCAAAATTAGTGGTCACAAATTAGATGGAATTAAGAATTTTTGGAAGCAGAATAACCTATGACGGTCGAAGCGAGGAGGACATAAACGGCAGAATAGCGCAGGCGGAGACGGAATTCCTGGCGTGCTACATCAAACTAGAAAAATAAAGGAAATAAAAATTATCTTCAAGATAAGGCTAAGCAGTTTAATAGTAACATTAGGGAAAGCCTTCAACTTGAGTTGTGAAATTTTACATTACACTGAGACTACCATTGGCGAATAAATTCTGTCGGAAAGGGAATTACAATAACTTCTTGTGTCTCTCAGAGATATGGTAGTCTGAAAAATCCGTGGCCCGACCAGGAATCGACCCTGCGACCTTTCCGTTACCAGGCACGCGCTCTATCGGTAGCCCACGACACCAGATAGTATTGCAATGTTTTCTGCCAGCGCTCGAAAGATGGCTCCAACCCAATAAACAAGTAAAATGGGAAGCTTTCAAAACCACCAACAGAGTACAATTAGAGGAAGAAACGTAATTACATGGTTTTCTGTGCCATCAGACAGCCAATGGAGGAAGAATAATGCTGCAGTTAATGCAGTATGACCGACGCTAATTTTTTCATCTCTCCCAAACAGGAACAATACTAGCATGGATTTACGCGGAGTAAAATTATACGCCACACTGGTATTACGCACGGACCAGCATTCGTACAACTGGATTAATTTTTTTTAAAATACTATATCGAGAACGGTGAATTGCGCTTGTATTTATGAGCGTCCCCGGTACATGTATATTTTCCGATAATTAAAACGACTGCCGCAGCGAGGGAATATCAAATAATACGTGGCGAACAAAAGGTCGACTCAATAGGGGATCTTTATGGCGGAGACAAAAGGCCAGTGAAGTCGTCCATCATACTTGCAGTCCAGGCATGATAACATCCGATACTTTTGCGTGTAAACACGTAAGACCGCTCCATATGTAGCTATCCACTCCACAGTCACTTGCAAAGTATAAACTGGTGACAAAATTCATGGGTTACCTCATGATATCGTGTCGAATCTCCTTTCACCGGCGTAGAGGAGAAACTCGACGTACCATGGACTCAAGTCGTTGGAAGTCCGCTGCAGGAATACTGGGCCACGGCGCCTCTATAGCCTCCCATAATTGAAAAAGTTTATCCAGTATTTATCCACTGCCTAAAATCGTTCAAATGGTTCTAAGCACTATGAGACTTAACATCTGAGGTCATCAGTCCCCTAGACTTAGAACTACTTAAACCTAACTAACCTAAGGACAGCACACACATCCACGTCCGAGGTAGGATTCGAACCTGCGACCGTAGCAGCAGCGCGGTTCCGTACTGAAGCGACTAGAACCGCTCGGCCACAGCGGCCGGCCAACTGCCAAAATATGAACGACCAACAACACAGAATAAAATGGCAAAAAATCCGAAAAGTTGTCTGGGTCTCCGTGCACTGTTGGAAAAAGAAACTATGTCTCAAAAAAACAAGAAGAGATAAAATACCGGCAGCGAATAAAGCAGAATCTCTAGGGCTTATCTCGACTTAACCTCGCCACATCATCTTTACGAAACCCAAAGATGGATATGCTGTTTTGAATTGCCCAGGGTTTGGTGTAGTCTATAAGGATCCTGCCGGAAGACTGGATTAAGTGTGATAATTGCTCCCAACGGTGACATGAACAACGCACAGATTATGGAGTACATCTTGGATTTTCTTCCGGTTTATGTTAGTGCGTACACTTTGACTGCATGTCGCGTACTCTTGCCAGAAAATGCGGCTAAGAATACGAACGAGCAGTGTGTTGTTGTCATTTACAAAATCATTCAGCTATCTTGACTTACTGTGACACTCCTGGAAATGGAAAAAAGAACACATTGACACCGGTGTGTCAGACCCACCATACTTGCTCCGGACACTGCGAGAGGGCTGTACAAGCAATGATCACACGCACGGCACAGCGCACACACCAGGAACCGCGGTGTTGGCCGTCGAATGGCGCTAGCTGCGCAGCATTTGTGCACCGCCGCCGTCAGTGTCAGCCAGTTTGCCGTGGCATACGGAGCTCCATCGCAGTCTTTAACACTGGTAGCATGCCGCGACAGCGTGGACGTGAACCGTATGTGCAGTTGACGGACTTTGAGCGAGGGCGTATAGTGGGCATGCGGGAGTCCGGGTGGACGTACCGCCGAATTGCTCAACACGTGGGGCGTGAGGTCTCCACAGTACATCGATGTTGTCGCCAGTGGTCGGCGGAAGGTGCACGTGCCCGTCGATCTGGGACCGGACCGCAGCGACGCACGGATGCACGCCAAGACCGTAGGATCCTACGCAGTGCCGTAGGGGACCGCACCGCCACTTCCCAGCAAATTAGGGACACTGTTGCTCCTGGGGTATCGGCGAGGACCATTCGCAACCGTCTCCATGAAGCTGGGCTACGGTCCCGCACACCGTTAGGCCGTCTTCCGCTCACGCCCCAACATCGTGCAGCCCGCCTCCAGTGGTGTCGCGACAGGCGTGAATGGAGGGACGAATGGAGACGTGTCGTCTTCAGCGATGAGAGTCGCTTCTGCCTTGGTGCCAATGATGGTCGTATGCGTGTTTGGCGCCGTGCAGGTGAGCGCCACAATCAGGACTGCATACGACCGAGGCACACAGGGCCAACACCCGGCATCATGGTGTGGGGAGCGATCTCCTACACTGGCCGTACACCACTGGTGATCGTCGAGGGGACACTGAATAGTGCACGGTACATCCAAACCGTCATCGAACCCATCGTTCTACCATTCCTAGACCGGCAAGGGAACTTGCTGTTCCAACAGGACAATGCACGTCCGCATGTATCCCGTGCCACCCAACGTGCTCTAGAAGGTGTAAGTCAACTACCCTGGCCAGCAAGATCTCCGGATCTGTCCCCCATTGAGCATGTTTGGGACTGGATGAAGCGTCGTCTCACGCGGTCTGCACGTCCAGCACGAACGCTGGTCCAACTGAGGCGGCCAGGTGGAAATGGCATGGCAAGCCGTTCCACAGGATTACATCCAGCATCTCTACGATCGTCTCCATGGGAGAATAGCAGCCTGCATTGCTGCGAAAGGTGGATATACACTGTACAAGTGCCGACATTGTTGCCTGTGTCTATGTGCCTGTGGTTCTGTCAGTGTGATCATGTGATGTATCTGACCCCAGGAATGTGTGAATAAAGTTTCCCCTTCCTGGGACAATGAATTCACGGTGTTCTTATTTCAATTTCTAGGAGTGTATTTCTATTTTGCCTCTACTGGGCCTTTTATAGTGAGATGTTTCCCACACCACCTTGTGTTGTCGCTTTATATGTATGAGTGATTGTCTGTGTGCGTATTCTCCTGTAGTGAATATATACACAGCTGGTGGGACACGGGCGATGGGTGAAACTGCTTTCACACTATACGCTTCCGTTGTCATGACGATTTGCTCCAGCTGCTGCAGATGCTGTATTGAAGCTGAAAGTGTTAGTCGAAGTTGCGGAGAAATATTCGTCGGGGCTCCGATGCATAGCAATCAGATTTGCCGTCAGTTCTTAGAAACAATGGAGGCCAAAAAAAAACAATAAAGAAATAAATAAAAAGAATCCGTGAAATCACTTCTTTTCCGAAGAAAGCATCAAATTATTTATTTAGAACTGAATGCCTCCGTCGGAATTGCTCTCAAGCTAGATTTCATTAACAGATCACTCTAGAGTATACGTCGCTTACGGAAATAATTTTGAAATAAGCGAAGTTTTATTGACCTTAGTGTCAATGAAATTCTTCTCGTACATGAATTGGCGATTCTCTATCATATACAGTATACCGATGTATATGATAGGTGGAAGGAGTATACAGAGGGTCTATAGGTGGTCGATGCTCTTGAGGATAACATATGGAGATGGAAGAGTCGAAACAAGGCCCCGGGAGTAGACAACATTCCATTAGACTACTGACAGCCTTGGGAGAGCCAGTCCTGAAAACACTCTACCATCTGGCGAGCAAGATGTATGAGAGAGGCGAAATTCCCTCAGACTTCAAGAAGAATATAGTAATTCCAATCCCAAAGAAAGCAGGTGTTGACAGATGTGAAGATTATCGAACAATCAATTTAATAAGCCACGGCTGCAAGATACTAACATGAATTCTTTACAGACGAATGGAAAAAACTGGTAGAAGCCAACCTCGGGGAAGATCCGTTCAGATTCCGTAGAAATGTTGGAACACGTGAGGCAATACTGATCCTACGACTTATCTTAGAAGAAAGATTAAGGAAAGGCAAACCTACGTTTCTAGGATTTGTAGACTTAGAGAAAGCTTTTGACAATGTTGACGGGAATACTCTCTTTCAAATTCTGAAGGTGGCATGGGTAAAATACAGGGAGCGAAAAGCTATTTACAATTTGTGCAGAAAGCAGATGGCAGTTATAAGAGTCGAGGGGCATGAAAGGGAAGCAGTGGTTGGGAAGGGAGTGAGACAGGGTTGTAGCTCCTCCCCGATGCTATTCAGTCTGTATATTGAGCAAGCAGTAAAGGAAACAACAGAAAAATCCATGGAGAAGAAATAAAAACTTTGAGGTTCACCGATGACATTGTAATTCTGTCAGAGACAGCAAAGGACTTGGAAGAGCAGTTGAACGGATTGGACAGTGTCTTGAAAGATGGATATAAGATGAACATCAACAAAAGCAAAACGAGGATAATGGAATTAAGTCTGGTGATGCTGAGGAAATCAGATTAGGAAAAGAGAAAGTAGTAAAGGAGTTTTGCTATTTGGGGAGAAAAATAGCTGATGATGGTCGAAGTAGAGAGGATATAAAATGTAGACTGGCAGTGGCAAGAAAAGCGTTTCTGAAGAAGAGAAATTTGTTAACATCGAGTATAGATTTAAGTGTCAGGAGGTCGTCTCTGAAAGTATTTGTATGGAGTGTAGCCATGTATGGAAGTGAAACATGGACGATAAATAGTTTGGACAAGAAGAGAATAGAAGCGTTCGAAATGTGGTGCTACAGAAGAATGCTGAAGATTAGATGGGTAGATCACATAACTAATGAGGAGGTACTGAATAGAATTGGAGAGAAGAGAAATTTGTGGCACAACTTGACTAGAAGAAGGGATCGGTTGGTAGGACATATTCTGAGGCGTCAAGGAGTCACCAATTTAGTATTGGAGGGCAGCGTGGAGGGTAAAAATGGTACAGGGAGACCAAGAGATGAATACACTAAGCAGATTCAGAAGGATGTAGGTTGCAGTAGGTACTGGGTGATGAAGAACCTTGTACAGGATAGAGTAGCATGGAGAGCTGCATCAAAGCAGTCTCTGGACTGAAGACCACAGCAACAACGATCAAAATGTGGCAATGGCGTAATACAGAACAGACTCCTCTCTCATGAAAGTAAATCTTAACAAAATCAAAAGATTACTGTCTAAGATTAATTATCTAAACGCACTTCACTACAAAGTAATAAAGAATATCTTTGTCTCTCTCTTTCGTACTGTCACACTAATGCATAGAAATCTTATTACATGATACACAATATATTTAAAGTTTGTGTTAAAAGTTAGGCACCTGTAATTGATACGTGTTATTTCTAGAAAAAACTAGCAATAATTTTTTATAATACAGGTTTGTGTGTCCTCTATCTAGACTTTCCCCTAATGCCAAATTTCACCGCACTGTCCTAACGGATACGTTCGTCTTACGTCCCACATTTGTATCTGGGGTTATTTCACGCAGTGTTGCTTGTCTGTCAGCACCGACAACTGTAAGCATACGCCGCTGCTCTCGGTCGTTAAGTGAAGGAGGTCGGCCACTTCGCCGTCCTTGGTGAGAGGTAATGCCTCAAATACGGTATTCTGGATACTGTGGATCTCGGAATATTGAATTCCTTAACGATTTCCGAAATTGAATGTCCCATGTTCTAGCTTCAGCTACTATTCCACGTTCAAAGTATACTAATTCACGTAGTGCAGGAGACGTCGGAAAGATTTCAGGATGTAACATCAGAATAGAAGTGGCAACAGCCTTGCCGCAGTGGCTACAACGGTTCCCGTGAGATCACCGAAGTTAAGCGCTGTCGGGCGTGGTCGGCACTTGGATGGGTGACCATCCGGGCCGCCATGCGCTGTTGCCATTTTACGGGGTGCACTCAGACTCGTGATGCCAACTCAGGAGCTACTCGACCGAATAGTAGCGGCTCCGGTCAAAGAAAATCATCATAACGACCGGGAGAGCGGTGTGCTGACCCCACAACCCTCCTATCCGCATCCTCCACTAAGGATGACACGGCGGTCGGATGGTCCCGGGAGGCCACTCGTGGCCTGACGATGGATAGCTTTTATTTATGATCAGAATAGAAATGACAACGCCACCAAAGCAGTGGCCTTTTATGCCTTGCATACGCGACACTGCCGTCATCTGTATATGCGCATAACCGTGAATTTTGTAACCTCACTGTATGTGAGGACTAGGATGCAGAAAGGCGTTTTAACGAATGCTGTAACGTCTGCTACGAACAGGGCTATCGTCGCTTCTCTCCGCCACTGTTGTTCTTGTTGTTGTGGTCTTCAGTCCTGAGACTGATTTGATGCAGCTCTCCACGCTACTCTATCTTGTGCAAGCTTCTTCATTTCCCAGTACCTACTGCAGCCTACATCCTTCTGAATCTGCTTAGTGTATTCATCTCTTGCTCTCCCTCTACGATTTTTTCCCTCCGCACTGCACTCCAATACTAAATTGGTGATCCCTCGATGTCTCAGAACATGTCCTACCAACCGATCCCTTCTTCTAGTCAAGTTGTGCCACAAGCTCCTCTTCTCCCCAATTCCATTCAATGCCTCCTCATTAGTTATGTGATCTACCCATCTAATCTTCAGCATTCTTCTGTAGCACCACATTTCGAACGCTTCTATTCTCTTCTTGTCTAAACTATTTATTGTCCACGTTTCACTTCCATACATGGCTACACTTTATACAAATACTTTCAGAAACGACTTCCTGTCATTCAAATCTATACTCGATGTTCACAAATTTTTCTTCTTCAGAAACGCTTTCCTTGTCATTGCCAGTCTACATTTTATATCCTCTCTACTTCGACCATCATCAGTTATTTTGCTCCCCAAATAGCAAAACTCGTTTACTACTTTAAGTGTCTCATTTCCTAATCTATTTCCCTCAGCATCACTCGACTTAATTCGACTACATTCCATTACCCTCGTTTTGCTTTTGTTGATGTTCATCTTATATCCTCCTTTCAAGACACTGTCCATTCCGTTCAACTGCTCTTCCAAGTCCTTTGCTGTCTCTGACAGAATTACAATGTCATCGGCGAACCTCAAAGTTTTTATTTCTTCTCCATGGATTTTAATACCTACTCCGAACTTTTCTTTTGTTTCCTTTATTGCTTGCTCAATATACAGATTGAATAACATCGGGGATAGGCTACAACCCTGTCTCACTCCCTTCCCAACCACTGCTTCCCTTTCATGCCCCTCGATTCTTATAACTGCCATCTGGTTTCTGTACAAATTGTAAATAGCCTTTCCCTCCCTGTATTTTACCCCTGCCACCTTCAGAATTTGAAAGAGAGTATTCCCATCAACATTGTCAAAAGCTTTCTCTAAGTCTACAAATGCTAGAAACGTAGGTTTGTCTTTCCTTAATCTTTCTTCTAAGATAAGTCGTAGGGTCAGTAATGCCTCACGTGTTCCAACATTTCTACGGAATCCAAACTGATCTTCCCCGAGGTCGGCATCTAATAGTTTTTCCATTCGTCTGTTAAGAATTCGCGTTAGTATTTTGCAGCTGTGGCTTATTAAACTGATAGTTCAGTAAATTTCACATCTGTCAGCACCTGCTTTCTTTGGAATTGGAATTATTATATTCTTCTTGAAGTCTGACGGTATTTCGCCTGTCTCATACATTTTGCTCACCAGATGGTAGAGTTTTGTCAGGACTGGCTCTCCCAAGGCTGTCAGTAGTTCTGACTCAGGTCTTTCAGTGCTCTGTCAAATTCTTCACGCAGTATCATATCTCCCATTTCATCTTCATCTACCTCGTCTTCCATTTCCATACTATTGTCCTCAAGTAAGTCGCCCTTGTATAGACCCTCTATAGCCCCGCCACTATTTGCGAAAAAAAAAATACGTTCAAATGTGTGTGAAATCTTATGGGACTTAACTTCTAAGGTCATCAGTCCCTAAGCTTACACACTACTTAACGTAAATTACCCTAAGCACAAATACATACAAACATGCCCGAGGGAGGAACCTCTGCCGGGATCAGCCGCATAGTCCGAGAATGCAGCGCCCTAGACCGCTCGGCTAATCCCGCGCGGCCACTGTTTGCCGTCTCCGTCATTAATCACTTAGATATTGAGAACTAATTTAACTCTACCTTCGCTCATTACAGACGATAGCGCGTGTGACAAGTATCGGGCAACTAATGGCGTGCCACCAGGCGGGCAGCTAATTTCTCGCTCCACTGGTCGCACAGGGTATTAAGAAATTCTAAAGAGCTTGGCGTGTAGCGCCGCAGAAAACCGGGAGCGCACACACACACACACACGCGCACACACACAGAGTGACGCCATTATTATTCGTAACTTTTGGGAGAAGAGGTTAAGTCGTGATAGATGAGTAGAACTGACGTCTTGAAAGTCTCTTCGGGTTTGCTGCCGGATCCTAAAATCATCTTGATCTGATGTTTCGGCGATCCAACTGGTCGCCATCTTCAGGAAAATGCTGCTTCTGTTGATGAGTCGTGCTGAGAACTGACGCCAGGTTGCAAATCGACGCCCTATACAGGGTGTTACAAAAAGGTACGGCCAAACTTTCAGGAAACATTCCTCACACACAAATAAAGAAAAGATGTTATGTGGACATGTGTCCGGAAACGCATTCTTTTCATGTTAGAGCTCATTTTATTACTTCTCTTCAAATCACATTAATCATGGTATGGAAACACACAGCAACAGAATGCACCAGCGTGACTTCAAACACTTTGTTACAGGAAATGTTCAAAATGTCCTCCGTTAGCGAGGATACACGCATCCACCCTCCGTCGCATGGAATCCCTGATGCGCTGATGCAGCCCTGGAGAATGGCGTATTGTATCACAGCCGTCCACAATACGAGCACGAAGAGTCTCTACATTTGGTACCGGGGTTGCGTAGACAAGAGCTTTCAAATGCCCCCATAAATGAAAGTCGCCGGCCGCTGGTGGCCGAGCGGTTCTAGGCGCTGGAGTATGGAACCGTGCGACCGCTACGGTCACCGGTTCGAGTCCTGCCTCGGGCATGGATGTGTGTGATGTCCTTAGGTTAGTTAGGTTTAAGTAGTTCTAAGGTATAGGGGACTGATGACCTCAGATGTTAAGTCCCATAGTGCTCAGAGCCATTTGAACCATTTGAAATGAAAGCCGAGGGGGTTGAGGTCAGGAGAGCGCGGAGTCCAAGGAATTGGTCCGCCTCTACCAATCCCTCGGTCACCGAATCTGTTGTTGAGAAGCGAACGAACACTTCGACTGAAATGTGCAGGAGCTCCATGGTGCACGAACCACATGTTGTGTCGTACTTGTAAAGGCACATGTTCTAGCAGCACAGGTAGAGTATCCCGTACGAAATCATGATAACGTGCTCCATTGAGCGTAGGTGGAAGAACATGCGGCCCAATCGAGACATCACCAACAATGCCTGCCCAAACGTTCACAGAAAATCTGTGTTGATGACGTGATTGCACAATTGCGTGCGGATTCTCGTCAGCCCACACATGTTGACTGTGAAAATTTACAATTTGATCACGTTGGAATGAAGCCTCATCCGTAAAGAGAACATTTGCACTGAAATGAGGATTGACACATTGTCGGATGAACCATTCGCAGAAGTGTACCCGTGGAGGCCAATCAGCTGCTGCTAGTGCCTGCACACGCTGTACACGGCACGGAAACAACTGGTTCTCCCGTAGCACTCTCCATACAGTGACGTGGTCAACGTTACCTTGTACAGCAGCAACTTCTCTGACGCTGACATTAGGGTTATCGTCAACTGCAGGAAGAATTGCCTCGTCCATTGCAGGTGTCCTCGTCGTTCTAGGTCTTCCCCAGTCGCGAGTCATAGGCTGGAATGTTCCGTGCTCCCTAAGACGCCGATCAATTGCTTCGAACGTCTTCCTGTCGGGACACCTTCGTTCTGGAAATCTGTGTCGATACAAACGTACCGCGCCACGGCTATTGCCCCGTGGTAATCCATACATCAAATGGGCATCTGCCAACTCCGCATTTGTAAACATTGCACTGACTGCAAAACCACGTTCGTGATGAACACTAACCTGTTGATGCTACGTACTGATGTGCTCGATGCTAGTACTGTAGAGGAATGAGTCGCATGCCAACACAAGCACCGAAGTCAACATTACCTTCCTTCAAATGGGCCAACTGGCGGTGAATCGAGGAAGTACAGTACATACTGACGAAACTAAAATGCGTTCTAACATGGAAATTAAGCGTTTCCGGACACATGTCCACATAACATATTTTCTTTATTTGTGTGCGAGGAATGTTTCCTGAAAGTTTGGCCGTACCTTTTTGTAACACCCTGTATAGGCCGCCGTTCAGTACACGGCGCATGTGCCGCCCATCACGGTTTCTGAAAATGGTTCAAATGGCTCTGAGCACTATGGGACTTAACTGCTGTGGTTATCAGTCCCCTAGAACTTAGAACTAGTTAAACCTAACTAACCTAAGGACATCACAAACATCCATGCCCGAGGCAGGATTCGAACCTGCGACCGTAGCGGTCTTGCGGTTCCAGACTGCAGCGCCTTTAACCGCACGGCCACTTCGGCCGGCCACGGTTTCTGACTTCCAAACCAGGGAGGTGGCGCCGCCCTTAGTGAAACACTGCTGGCAACGATATATCGCAATCAAGGCCGCACCGAAGAACGTTTAGTTTTGATGCGAGATAATACAGGATTCCACGTCTTGCTAAGAGGAAACCCATTGTCTCTGTTGATTAAATTATCAGCCGACCTAATTTCATTCGTCGGAAATATTGGCAACTACCACCGTTTCATCAAATTTCATACTGTGTCCCTCATTAACGCAGTGTTCTGCTACTGCCGATTTTTCCGGCTGTTGTAGCCTCGTATGACGGCGATCTTCCACACACCTGTCATGCACTGTGCGAATCGAACGGCCAATGTAAGCTTTCCCACACTGACACGGAATTTTGTACACACCGGGTTTCCTAAGCCCCAAATCATCTTTCACAGAGCCGAGCAGTGCCCTAATCTTAGAGCCGGACGATGTGGCCGTGCGGTTCTAGGCGCTTCAGTCTCGAACCGCGTGACCGCTACGGTCGCAGGTTCGAATCCTGCCTCGGGCATGGATGTGTGTGCTGTCCTTAGGTTAGTTAGGTTTAAATAGTTTTTTCTAGGCGACTGATGACCTCAGAAGACCCATAGTGCTCAGAGCCAGAGGCTAATCTTAGAAGGTGAACGGAACACACTCTTAATGTTGAAATTCCTTAAAATTCGTCCAATCTTAAACGATAAGCCTCCAGCATAAGGAAGAAAGGCCACAGATCCATGTTCCTCTTCGGAGACCTCCGGAGATGGTCCAAACTCCATAGCCCGACGAATCTGCTTCGCGGTGTATCCATTTTCCTTAAAACCAGCCATCAGATGCTCAAGTTCTTGGGATAAGCTGTCCGCGTCGGAAATGGCATGTGCTCTCCGTACCAAAGTCCTATGGACGCCACTGCGTTGGTGTGATGGGTGACAACTCTTAGGATGCAGATACCAATCTGTGAGTGTCGGCTTCCGGTGAACGCTGTGTCCCAAAGTTCCATCTGGTTTTTAATAAACAATAACGTTGTGAGACGTCCGAGCAGATGTAATTTCGATGTATCGCTCACGCGCTGCCTGCGTATATGCAAGGTCTCTGTCCAGAGAACAGTGTTGACTGCAGTAGGAACTGTCTAGCTGTAGCAGTAAGTTGTTGCTAGTCTGGAGTCTGCTCTGGTCTGGTCTGGTGTATCGTGTTGGCTGGGCCGATCGCGGTGCAGCGGTGCCGGAGCCTGAATATTATTGTATAAGGTAAAAAGCAGCCTCGCGCATATCTAGTAATGTTATCTCAAGTCCCATGTAAATGTTTTAAAAATGTCCTAATAATAATCCTTTTCGTACAAAGTAATTTTAACAACCATTCATTTCAATTTAAAGAGTTTATTAATTTCTCCAATCCATCATCATCCCGATTATTGCAAAAGAAAAATCAGTTGTTTCCCTTTCATAATTGACAAATCTATCGGCCAGCATTGCACAGGGCTGTGCTAGAAAAATTTATAGTAAGAGCATATATATATATATATATATATATATATATATATATATATATATATATATATATATATATATATATATGCGTTATCCGGCGACTTCATTGAGGTAACAATTTTTCTCTTTTTTATTCAGAATGATCTCTCAGGGCCATGACGCAGCACTGCTCTCGTCCAAAATTCACCAGGTTAAATTCACAGTCAATTATTGAAAAGTCATAAGTGAGCGACAATTTAATTGAGAGGTTAGTTACATTGTATTATCACCAGGTTACTGGATTTATTTTTTTGTTCGGACGTCACACTCAATGTGAACGACATAATTATATTTTTTACTGTTGAGAGGTTTAGCAATTTTTCTGTTTTGAGGTTACACTAAATAAGAAAAAATTTTGTGGGGAGGTAACACTTTTTTTTTGTTTATTAAAAATTACTTTGTATGAGAAAAATTATTATTAGGACATTTTTAAAACATTTACATGGGACTTGAGATGACATTACTAGATATGCGCGAGGCTGCTTTTTTACCTTATACAATAATACTCAGGCTCCGGCATCGCTGCACCGCGACCAGGCAGCCAACACGATAACAGCAGACCAGACCAGAGCAGACTCCAGACAAGCAACAACATACTCCTACTGACACACAGTTCCTACTGCAGTCAACACTGCTCTCTGGTCAGAGACCTTGCATATCGCAAGCAGCGCATGAGCGATACATCGAAATTACACCTGCTCGGACCTCTTACAACGTCTAAAAATGGAAGCATCCCATCATTTTCAACCTCTATAGTAAATTTGATACGGGAATGAAGACAGTTGAAGTGGTCCAAAAATCTGTTAAGAGCATCGCGTCCATGCGGCCATACGAAAAAGATGTCATCCACGTATCTCCAGAAGCACCTTGGTTGCAAAGCTGAAGTCCTCAGTGCCGTGTCCTCGACGTCCTCCATAAATAAATTGGCGACTATGGGTGACAATGGACTACCCATTGCTACTCCGTCATTCTGTTCAAAAATGAACTGGTCATCTTCTCACTTTTATACACCGGCCAAACCTTCAGCTCTCCTCTGGGTTGTCTATAGAAACACAAGAGGGACAGAGTGAGTGCGAAGGAGTGTTGACAGATGGGAACTGGAGTTTGGGTTTTAAAATACAGGATGAGCAACACTTTATACGGCCACTGGCCTTGCCAAATTGCTAACACCGGTTCCCGTAAGATCAAGTCCATTATAATTATCCGGGCTGTTATGCCGTGGTCGGTTGATGAATTCTGTGTCAATTCCCAACGTTTCGTCTCCGACTGCGTAGGACATGCTCAAGAGGGTCTGTAGCTCGACGGAAGGTCCAACACACCCACTGGCTCGCTACTGACTGCCGCTAAATTCCGTGTCCGCGCGCACCCGCGCCGAGGCGTGACGTCACGTGTTTTGAAAACGTCAGTGCAATTGGCCGCTGTCCGCTGACGTCGATTGGGCCTCCCCATCGCACCCTCCTCGCATTTAGTTATAAGTTGGCACAGTGGATAGACCTTGAAAAATACACTCCTGGAAATGGAAAAAAGAACACATTGACACCGGTGTGTCAGACCCACCATACTTGCTCCGGACACTGCGAGAGGGCTGTACAAGCAATGATCACACGCACGGCACAGCGGACACACCAGGAACCGCGGTGTTGGCCGTCGAATGGCGCTAGCTGCGCAGCATTTGTGCACCGCCGCCGTCAGTGTCAGCCAGTTTGCCGTGGCATACGGAGCTCCATCGCAGTCTTTAACACTGGTAGCATGCCGCGACAGCGTGGACGTGAACCGTATGTGCAGTTGACGGACTTTGAGCGAGGGCGTATAGTGGGCATGCGGGAGGCCGGGTGGACGTACCGCCGAATTGCTCAACACGTGGGGCGTGAGGTCTCCACAGTACATCGATGTTGTCGCCAGTGGTCGGCGGAAGGTGCACGTGCCCGTCGACCTGGGACCGGACCGCAGCGACGCACGGATGCACGCCAAGACCGTAGGATCCTACGCAGTGCCGTAGGGGACCGCACCGCCACTTCCCAGCAAATTAGGGACACTGTTGCTCCTGGGGTATCGGCGAGGACCATTCGCAACCGTCTCCATGAAGCTGGGCTACGGTCCCGCACACCGTTAGGCCGTCTTCCGCTCACGCCCCAACATCGTGCAGCCCGCCTCCAGTGGTGTCGCGACAGCCGTGAATGGAGGGACGAATGGAGACGTGTCGTCTTCAGCGATGAGAGTCGCTTCTGCCTTGGTGCCAATGATGGTCGTATGCGTGTTTGGCGCCGTGCAGGTGAGCGCCACAATCAGGACTGCATACGACCGAGGCACACAGGGCCAACACCCGGCATCATGGTGTGGGGAGCGATCTCCTACACTGGCCGTACACCACTGGTGATCGTCGAGGGGACACTGAATAGTGCACGGTACATCCAAACCGTCATCGAACCCATCGTTCTACCATTCCTAGACCGGCAAGGGAACTTGCTGTTCCAACAGGACAATGCACGTCCGCATGTATCCCGTGCCACCCAACGTGCTCTAGAAGGTGTAAGTCAACTACCCTGGGCAGCAAGATCTCCGGATCTGTCCCCCATTGAGCATGTTTGGGACTGGATGAAGCGTCGTCTCACGCGGTCTGCACGTCCAGCACGAACGCTGGTCCAACTGAGGCGCCAGGTGGAAATGGCATGGCAAGCCGTTCCACAGGACTACATCCAGCATCTCTACGATCGTCTCCATGGGAGAATAGCATCCTGCATTGCTGCGAAAGGTGGATATACACTGTACTAGTGCCGACATTGTGCATGCTCTGTTGCCTGTGTCTATGTGCCTGTGGTTCTGTCAGTGTGATCATGTTATGTATCTGACCCCAGGAATGTGTCAATAAAGTTTCCCCTTCCTGGGACAATGAATTCGCGGTGTTCTTATTTCAATTTCCAGGAGTGTAGATCAATCGAGAAATCAGGAAGAAGTTGTGTGGAACTATGAAAAAAATAAGCAAAATATACAAACCGAGTAGTCCATGTGCAAGATAGCCAACATGAAGGAGAGTCCGAGCTCAGGAGCGCCGTGGTCCCGTGGTTAGCGTGAGCAGCTGCGGAACGAGAGGTCCTTGGTTCAAGTCTTCCCTCGAGTGAAAAGTTTAATTTTTTTATTTTCAGACAATTATTGTCCGTCCGTCCGTCCGATGCGAGGTAACTGCGCCGTAGTATGGGGACGCTACACCTAAACAAACATTGAAACACACGACGTCAGTCGACTACAGATCACGGAAGAGAGAGTATTCCTGCCAACGAGGCTCCCTGGCTGGCAGTTGACTGTTCGCTACTTTGGACGAGTGTGCATTAAATACGTGAGATGTATTCCGTGAGCAATATGAATCCAGCAAATATAGCTCGCGACTTCAATAACAATCGCACGGTTTTGCAGTGCTGTCGCAAAACACAGACACTAAACTTATTATAGTGAACAGAGACGTCAATGAACGAACGGACAGATCATAACTTTGCGAAAATAAAAAACGTCAACTTTTCACTCGAGGGAAGACTTGAACCAAGGACCACTCGTTCCGCAGCTGCTCACGCTAACCACGGGACCACGGCGCTCCTGACCTCAGACTCTCCTTCATGTTGCCTATCTTGCACATGGACTACTCAGTTTGTATATTTTACTTATTTTTTCATAGTTCCACAAAACTTCTTCCTGTTTTCTCGATTGATCTGTGTCCAGTTTCTCAAGGCCTATCCACTGTGCTAACTTATAACTAAATCTGAGGGGGGTGCGATGGGGAGGTTCCCTTGTCAGTAAACCACAAACTCACGCACACGGACGGTTATTTGCACCGGGATTCGAACCACCACCCACAACAGAAGCTGGGTGTTCTCAAGACGTTAGCGGACAGAGCTAGAAATATTTGTGAACCCGAGTTACTCAACGCTGAGATGGAACATCTCCACAATGCACTAATGAAGAACGGATATTCGTCCGCCGAAATAAAACTTGCGTTGAGACAGTCACGCAGAAACCATAGTGACGTACAGCCTACTGCAGAATCTAAGGTTTTCCTGCCGTTGGTTTAAAATGTAACGGAAAGAATACGGAGGATCTTGACGAAGCGGAATATTACCGTAATTCACAAAAAAAGGCTCTGCGCACTATGGGACTTAACTTCTGAGGTCATCAGTCCCCTAGAACTACTTAAACCTAACTAACCTAAGGACATCACACACATCGATGCCCGAGGCAGGATTCGAACATGCGACCGTAGCGGTCGCGCAGTTCCAGACTGTAGCGCCTAGAACCGCTCGGCCACTCCGACCGGCCGTAATTTACAAACCCAGCAGGAAGATACAGGAATACCTTAAGGGGGGTAGGACGTCAAACGGGCCAACTTGGAGCAGGAGAGGCACCACAGGACATTTTATTTTCTACTGTCTATACTTTTACAAATAAATTCATGAAACCTTGTCAGCATGACCAGGAAGGATTCAGGATTCACACTCATAGCAGTGGAGGTGCAACAACATAACAAAATAAAATTTTTTTAGATATGGAATTTCATCATTTTCTCGCTTTCTGTTGGCTGCATTTGTTGCTATAGGTACATTTTTCTTCACAAGTAAGAGTGATTCTTTGATGTATTTTGCACAGCATACAACCATACTTACAGCTGTATGAAGCTCTAGAATTTTCCAAATCTATTAAAAACTGTGGTAAAAATTGAGATAATTATCTACAAAATTTGATTTTTTTCTAAACATAAAGTTTAAAACGTAACAGCTCATTCATTTTTTCATAAATTAAATAGATTCTAGAGTTTCAGACACCTGTAAGT
Source organism: Schistocerca americana (assembly GCF_021461395.2). Lineage (NCBI taxonomy): Eukaryota > Metazoa > Arthropoda > Insecta > Orthoptera > Acrididae > Schistocerca > Schistocerca americana. Next base: position 119,477,927 of record NC_060129.1, read on the forward strand.
ATGGTTTGTATGCTGTGCAAAATTCATCGAGCAGTCTCTCTTACTTATGAAGAAAAGTGTACCTATAGCAACAAATGCAGCCAATAGTAAGTGAAAAAATGATGAAATTTCACATGTAAAAAAAAAATTTGTTATGTTTTTGAACTTCCGCTGCTACGAGTGTGAATCCTGAATCCCTCCTAGTCATGCTGACAACGTTTTATGAATTTACTTGTAAAAGTATAGATAGTGGAAATTAAAATGTCCTGTGGTGCCTCTCCTGCTCCAAGTCGGCCCGTTTGACGTTCTACCCTCCTTAAGCCTGCCAAGGACGCTCGCTGGTGTGTATAGGATCCCAGGCAGCTGTGGAGATGTTCACATGAGTGCCACTAAAAGAACTGTTTCAAAACGTTTGGAAGAGCACAAGGGAAATTGCAGAAGAGGAGAAACGGAACGATCAGCTGTTGCGGAGCATGCTTTCCAGCCAGGGAACCACCATATTCGTTTCGAGGAGACGCAAGTACTAGCGGCCACAAGCGGGTATTACGAAAGGCTCTACAGGGAGGCAATCGAAATCGCTAAAGACCCTAATAATTTCAACCGAAAGGAGGAGGGCGTGAAATTAAACGGTATATGGGTGCCGGCGTTGAAGAAGATGTGTACCACTCGTCCACTACTGGGAGATGGCAACGGCGATCGACGGCGACGGACAGCGGCCAATTGCACTGACGTCTCCAAAACACGTGACGTCAGGAATTTAGCGGCAGTCAGTAGCGATCCAGTGGGTGTGTTGCACCTTCCATCGAGCTACAGACCCCCTTGAAGATGTCTCCAGCAGACTGGGACGAAACGTTGGGAATTGACGCAGAATTCATCAACCGACCACGGCATAACAGCCCGGATAGTTATAATGGACATGACGTTTCCGGCCGTGAAAGTCTAAATTTTAGTATCCCGGCAAACCACCGAAGTTAAGCGCTGTCGGGCTGGGCTAGCACTTGCATGGGTGACCATCCGGTCCGCCGTGCGCTGTTGGCAAGCGGGGTGCACCCAGCCCTTGTGAGGCAAAACTGAGGAGCTGCTTGACTGAGAAGTGGCGGCTCCGGTCTCGGAAACTGACATACGGCCGGGAGAGCGGTGTGCTGACCACATGACCCTCCATATCCGCATCCAGTGACGCCTGTGGTCTGAGGATGACACGGCGGCCGGTCGGTACCGTAGGGCCTTCATGGCCTGTTCTGGAGGATTTAACACTTTATACCATTCTATGATCCCTGTTTTTACGAATCCGTCGTCCTCAATTATTAGTATGATCTGTTTCCATCTCTCCCTCCCGCTACAGCTTTCTGCTCTCTACAGCTTCCTCCAGGTCAACAATTATGAACACGTAATCTTCTGTGATTCTCTAAGTTTTCCCAGCGTACTGAATGTTCGATGAGATTTCGGGATTGCAGCCGGATCACGTTGATTTCTTGCCCCGATATTTCGGCTGGCAGTTGTCCAGCTATCTTCAGGTGAGTGTCCGTCACTGCAGACTGCAAGTTCCCGGAGTCAACTTGATAGCAAAAAACTGGCTCGAAAACGCATGCGTTTTGGCCTCCGTCACAGGAGCGTCCTCTATCGAAATCCGCGCCCTCCGGAGCTACTGTTCTATCTGTGGCGCGCAGGCGCATGGGTAAAAGTGAAAACTACATGTCCGCCCTCTGTCGGAATGCGCGCTCGCGTTGCTAGAAACAGACGTGAGATGTCGCCAGACGTGTCATTATGAATAAAATGTCTTCTCTCTCAGGAAATTGGAGAGATTACCGGGTCCCAAGCCTTGTCCAGTTGAAAACCGCCATCACTATTTACAAGATATTGCGCTAGGCGTGTCTCCACAGATTCTTTGATTACTGAATCCCAAAAAGTTTTCGCTGGGGCCAAGATTTTCGTGACTCAATATCTTATAAATCGTGATGGCGGTTTTGAACTGGACAACCTTGGCCTCACCATTGACTGTCACCTCACCTGGATCCCTCATCTCCGCTCCATCCCATCCAAAGCCCACAACCGCCTCCGACTCCTCAAACTCCTCTCTGGCCGGACATGGGGGTTGCACCCCTCTACCATCCTCCACGCCTACAAATCCTTCATCCGTCCCATCCTCTGTTATGCCAGTCCTGCCTGGATATCTGCCCCCCCCAAATTCTATCAGTCCCTCCAGATCCTTGAGCGTCATGCACTCCGCCTCGCCGTCCGTTTACGCCTCCCGTCCCCCACGCGGATCCTCTATGATCTCATTCCTTTCCCCCATCTGCTCCTATTCCTCGAACATATCCGCATCCTCTACACCTCCCGCCGTCTTGAACCCCCTCACCCCCTGGTTGCTCCTCTCCTCTCCCATCCTCGCCCCCTGCCACGTCTTCCCCGTTGTGTCCCCCCCTACCCTCCATCTCTACAACCTCCATCTCCTTTCCCAAGGTGGCTTCCGTCAACTCCCCCTCCCAGATGATGCCCTCTCTCCCTCCATTTATCCTTCCTATCAACTCTGATCCTCACCCCCCTCCTTTCCTCCGTCCTTTCCCTGGGCTCCCTCTTCCTCCCCCCTTCCATCCTGTGTTTTCTCCCCGCCTATCCTCTCCCTATCTCCTTTCTCCCCCCCCTCCGAGTCCTTTTGTACTCCCCTCCTCTGCCTTCCCCACTCCCTGGCACGTCTGCTCAGCACCCCCCACCCCTCTTATGGATCCTCCTCTTCCATTGGCTCCTTTCCCCCCCTCCCCCTTCACTTTTCCTCTGCTTCCCCCCCCTTTTTTCCCGTCATCTGATCAGTTTCCCCCCACCTGCTCTCGGGTGTGGTATGTCATATTTGTGCCAACTTTTAGCGCAGTGTTTAAGTGACTGTTCAGTGTTGTGCGTTTTTCCACAGTGTTGCGAACAGAAATCATGCTGTCGCTGGGTTTGCTTTTTATATCTCTTGCGAACAGAACAGACTGTCGCTGTGTTTTTTAATTGTCTGTCTATTATTTTTCTGCTTCGTGTGTATTTTATTAGCATCATCCACCCTGTGTTTTATGTTTTACGCTCCAGAATTTTCTGCCCTTTTACCTTTAAGTCACCGATTTTATCGCCAACTGTTATTATTTTTTATTATCTTCATCTTTTTAAAACAAATTCTGTAGGCTGAAGAGCGGCGTAATAAGCTGCTGCCAGCCCGCCCCCTTTAGGGGGAATCGAACCTCAATAAAGGAAAAAAAAGAAAAAAATTGAACTGGACAAGGCTTGGGACCCGGTGGTCTCTCTAACATCATCTGATAGCCGACAGTTTATTCATAATGACACGTCTGGCGACATCTGACGTCTGTTTTCAGCTACGCGGGCGCGCATTCCGACGGAGGGCGGACGTGTAGTTTTCACCTTTACGCATGCGCCTGCGCTCCACACACAGAACAGTAGCTCCAGAGGGCGCGGGTTTCGATACAGGACGCTCCTCTCACAGACGCCAATGCGCATGCGCTTTTGCGCTAATTTCTTGCTGTCAAGTTGACTCCGGGAATTTGCAGTCTCCAGTGACGGACACTCACCTGAAGATAGCTGGACGATTGCCTGCCGAAATATCGGATCAAGAAGTCAACGTGATACGGCTGCAAACATCGAACAAGTAAGCTGCTTAAAGTGGAAGAAAAAGAGTGTAGCAGTATACTAGGAAACTTGGCTTGCCCAAACAGGGAGCAAGCAGCCAGCGGATGGTGAAATCCTACAGAGACTGCGGCGGAAAAGTGTGTCAAAGAGAGGAATATGGAGAAAGATTCATTGATGTGGTGCGTGGAAACGAATTTTTGTGCAGTGGAGACCATAAGGAATAGAAAGATGAGTCGGTAAAGGATGTAACATGGAAGGGAATAGATGTCCGTCTAAAGCATACAGGCAATGAATTACACTGAGGTGACGAAAGACATGGGACACCTCTCCATATCCTGTCGGACGTCATTTCGCCCGGCGTAATACAGCAAGTAGACATGGCATAGACTCCACAAATCGCTGGAAATTCCCTTGAGAAATACTGAGCAATGCTGGCTCTATAGCCGTCCATAATTGCGGAGATGTTGCCGGTGCAGGACCTACATCATCTACATCATACTCCGCAAGCCACCTAATGGTGTGTGGCGGAGGGCATTTTCGGTACCACTATCTGACCCCTCCAACCCTGTTCCACTCGGGAATAGTGCGGATTGTCGTTAAGCCTCTGAATTGCCTCTAATTTCTCGAATTTTCTCCTCATGGTCAGTACGCGAGATGGATGTGGGTGGGAGTAATATGATGTCTGACTCCACCTGAAAAGTGCAGTCCCGAAATTTCAATAGTAAATGTGTCCGTGATGCACAAGGCCACTCTTGTAACGTCTGCCAGTGAAGTTTGTTCAGCATCTCCGTAACGCTCTCTCGCCAGCTGAGCGATTCCGTGACGAAACGCGCCGCTCTTCTTTGGATCTTCTCTATCTCCTCTATCAGTCTTGTCTAATAGAGATCCCAGATAGATGAACAGTACTCAAGAATCTGGCGAACACTTTTTTCGTGGATGAGTTACATTTCCTTAAGATTCTTCCGATGAATCTGAGTCCAGTGTCTGCTTTTCCCATTACTGGTTTTATATGGGCATTCCACTAAAGGTGGCTCTGGATAGTTACGCCTAGATATTTTACGGCAGACTCTGTCTCAAGATGTTTGACATCAGTAGTGTAGCTCTAAAGTACTGGATTTCTTTTCCTATATATGCGCAATAAGTTACATTTATTTACGTTCAGGATCAACTGACAGAGTCTGCACGATTCATCGATTCTCTGCAGGTCGTTCTGCAAATTCTTACTATCTTCTGCCGTTGTTACTTTGGTATAAACAACTGCAACACTTGCGAATAGCCTTAAAGAGCATCCGACACTTTCTACTAGATCATTTATATCCTATCACACTTACCTCTGATATTCCGGATATCACCTTAACATCTATCGATTTAGTTGCATTATAAAGAAATACAATCAGCGGATCTCTTTCCTAGGAGATTTGATGAGGACAACAGAAAATAGAATTAGAACGAGAATAATTGAGAAGTTATACAGAATAGTAAGAGAGGCATTAGATGGATCGCAGAGATCGAGGAAGACATGATGAAATTACAGATTACGATGGAGGATTTGAAAGGCAAGACAGATGCGCTCACGATACTTCAGGAAAAACATATCACACTACCAATAAAAATTAACAGAGAAGGGGAAGAGCGGTTTCAGATTAGGACAGACGGGCACGATCTGAAAGAATAAAGTATTGGGCCAACAAAAAACAGAAGAACCTAATTCATAATATTGACTAATGTGATCCAATGTAGGCCATAAAATACAGGGTGTAAATTTTAAGTTGACAAACCAGAATAACTCGAAAAATGAGCTTCGTACAAAAAAAACGTGTAGAATCCATAGTTGATTATTTTCGAGGGGGACGTCTGCTGGTGTTAAAATTAGTCCTCTCCCCCAACCCCCTGCGGATGCGACGGGAGGCAACTTTAAAATTTCAAATCGTTTATATATTGTAAACAGCAATGGTGCTGTCACACTTCCCTGTGGTACTCCGGATATTACGTTTACATCTGTCGACTTAGCTCCGTTAAGAGCGTCGTGACTGCAAGAAAATCTTGAATCCAATCGCAGGTCGGCTCCGATACTCCGTAAGCTCGTATTTTTTTTTTTTTTTTTTTTTTTCATTTGACGGCAATGCGGGACGGTGTCAAATGCCTGACTGAAATCAAGGAACACGGCATCAGCCTGCGAGCCGTTGTCCACTGCGCTGTGGACCTCACGGGGGAACAGAGCGAGCTGAGTTCCTCTGGGAAGTGGCCGACCTACTTCACTTAACGACCGAGAGCAGCGGCGTTTGCGTACATTTGTCAGTGCTGACAGACAAGCAACACAGCGTGAAATAACGGCAGAAATCAATGTGGGACGCACGTTTCACAGGATCCCATGTTCATTCTCGAAGAACGTCATAATTCTTGAGCAAAAACATGTTCCATAATTGTACAAGAGATTGTTGTCAACGATATAGGTCTATAGGTTGTGTGGATCTGTGTTACGGAATTTGTTAAAAACGGAAATGACTTGCGCTTTTTACCAATCATCAGGTTCCTTTTGTGCACGAGCGCGACCTGAGCTCTCCACTGTGTCCCATAAATATTCGATGGGATACATGTCGGGCTACCTGGGTGGGGAAATCATACTCTCTAAATGTTCGGAACGCTCTGCAGAATAACCGCGAACATCTGTAGCCTGGACTGACAATGTAAAGTCCTTGAATAGCTGCAAATGGTCCCCTAGCAGTTGAACATAACCATATCCAGTCAATGATCGGTTCGGTTGGACCAGATAACCCAGTCTGTCAAATGTAAACGCACGCCCATACCGTTATGGAGCCACCACCAGCTTGCACAGTGCCGTGTTGACAACCTGGGTCCAGCCATCTAGGACGGAAGTACGGATTCATCTGACCAGTGGACGGTTTTCCAGTCGTCTGGGGTCCAGCTGATACGGTCGCGAGCCCAGGAGAGGCGCTGGAGGCTGTTAGAAAGGCACTCGCGTCGGTCGTCTGCTGCCACAGCCCGTTGGCGCCAGATTTTCGCCGTACTGTCCTAACGGATACGTTCGTCGTACGTCCCACACTGATTTCTGCGGTTATCTCAGGCAGTGTTGCTTGTCTGTTAGCACCTACAACTCTATGCAATCGCCGCTGCTCTCGGTTATCGGTGCTGAGACGCATTGTCTGAAATTTGTTATTCTCGGCGTGCTCTTGACCATGTGGCTTTCGGAATATTGAATTCCCATAACGGTTTCCGAAATGGAAAGTCGCATGTATGTAGCTACAAGTACCATTCCGCGCTCAAAGTCTGTTAGTTCCCGTCGTTCGGTCATAATCACGTCGGTAACATTTACTCATGGATGAGCTGAGCATGAATGTCAGCTCCGCAAATGCACTGCCCTATATATGCGATACTACCGCCGCCTGTATATCTGCATACCGCTATTCCATGAATTACGTCGCCTCAGTGTATATCATATGTGTACACTGAAGAGCCACAGAAACTAGCACACCTGCATAACATCGTGTAGGGCTCCCACCGCTTCCCGCGCCCGGGTTCCCGGGTTCGATTGCTGGCGGGGTCAGGGATTTTTCTCTGCCTCGTAATGACTAGGTGTTGTGTGCTGTCCTTAGGTTAGATAGGTTTAAGTAGTTCTAAGTTCTAGGGGACTGATGACCATAGATGTTAAGTCCCATAGTGCTCAGAGCCATTTGAACCATTTGAACCAAGGGCTCCCACGAGCAAGCGGAAGTGCTGCCAGACGGGATGGCATGGACTCGACTAATGTCTGAAGTTGCGCTGGAGGGAAATGGCACCATGAATCTAACATCTAACGGATTTATCAACAGCCCTGCAGGACTCATGATTCATGGTGTCATTTCGCTCCGGCGCAACTTCAGACATTAGTCAAGTCCATGCCATGCCGTGTTTCAGCACTTCGGCTTGCTTGTGGGAGCCCTACACGATGTTAGGCAGGTGTGCCAGTTTCTGTGGCTCTTCAGTGTGAACATATGATATACACTGAAGCGACGTAAACCGCGCGGGATTAGCCGAGCGGTCGGGGCACTGCAGTCATAGACTGTGCGGCTGGTCCCGGCGGAGGTTCGAGCATGGGTGTGTGTGAGTTTGTAACTTAGGTTAAGTAGTGTGTACGCTTAGCGACTGATGACCTTAGCAGTTAAGTCCCATAACATTTCACACCCATTTGAACTTTTTTTTGAGGCGACGTGATTCATGGGATACTGGTATACATATATAGAGATGGCGGTAGTATCGCACATACAAGGTATAAAAAGGCAGTGCATTGGCGGAGCTGACATTTCTACTCAGCTCATTCATGAGAAAACGTTTCCGACGTGATTATGACCGCACGACGGCAACTAACAGGCTTTGAGCGACGTTCCATTTCGGAAATCGTTATGGGATTCCAGTATTGCGAGATCGACAGGGTCAAGAGCGTGGTGAGAGCACCGAATTTCAGGCATTACCTCTCACCAAAGATAACGCAGTGGCCGACGGACTTCACTTAACGACCGAGAGCAGCGGCGATTGCATAGAGTTGTCGGTGCTAACAGACAAGCAACACTGCCTGAGATAACCGCAGAAATCAATGTGGGACGTACGACGAACGTATCCGTTAGGACAGAGCGGCGCAATTTGGCGTTAATGGGTTGTGGCAGCAGACGACCGACGCATTTGCTAACAGCACGAGGTCGCCTGCAGCACCTCTCCTGCGTTCGCGACCATATCGGTGGGACCCCAGACGACTGGAAAACCGTTCACTGGTCGGATGAATCCATACTTCCGTTCTAGATGGCTGGACCCAGGTTGTCAACACGGCACTGTGCAGCAAGCTGGTGGTGGCTCCATAATGGTGTGGGCGTGCGTTTATATTGGACAGACTGGGTTATCTGGTCTAACTGAATTGATCATTGACTGGATATGGTTATGTTCAACTGATACGAGACCATTTGCAGCCATTAAAGGACTTTACATCGTCAATCCAGGCTACAGCTGTTCGCGGTTATTCTGCAGAGCGTTCGGAACATTTAGACAGTATGATTTCCCCACCCAGGTAGCCCGACATGTATCCCATCGAATATTTATGGGACACAGTGGAGAGCTCAGGTCGCGCTCGTGCACAAAAGGAACCTGACGATTGGTAACAAGCGCAAGTCATTGCCGTTTTTAACAAATGCTGTAACACAGATCCACACAACCTATAGACCTATATCGTTGACGCCAATCTGTTGTACAATTATGGAACATGTTTTTGCTCAAGAATTATGACGTTCTTCGAAAATGAACATGGGTTCCGCGAACAGAGATCCTGTGAAACGTGCGTCCCACATTGATTTCTGCCGTTATTTCAGGCAGTGTTGCTTGTCTGTCAGCACCGACAAATGTACGCAAACGCCGCTGCTCTCGGTCGTTAAGTGAAGTAGGTCGGCCACTTCTCAGAGGAACTCAGCTCGCTCTCTTCTCCCGTGAGATCCGCAGAGCAGTGGACAATGGCTCTCAGGCTGATGCCGTGTTCCTTGAGTTCAGTAAGGCGTTCAGACCGTCCCGCATTGTCGTTTAATGAATAAACTACGAGCTTACGGAGTATCGCAGCCGACCTGCGATTGGATTCGAGACTTTCTTGCACATAGAACTCAACACGTCACTCTTAACGGAACTAAATCGACAGATGTAAAGGTAATATCCGGAGTACCACAGGGAAGTGTGATAGCACCGTTGCTGTTTACAATATATAAACGATTTGAAATTTTAAAGTTGCCTCTCGGGTGGGGTGGACTGGGAATGGTTGCATTAGGCTACTTGGAGAATTTGCAGCCATTCATGGGCTTCGGCCGGCCGAAGTAGCCGTGCAGTTAAAGGCGCTGCAGTCTGGAACCGCAAGAGCGCTACGGTCGCAGGTTCGAATCCTGCCTCGGGCATGGATGTTGGTGATGTCCTTAGGTTAGTTAGGTTTAACTAGTTCTAAGTTCTAGGGGACTGATGACCTCAGCAGTTCAGTCCCATAGTGCTCAGAGAGATTTGAACCACTTTTTTTTCATGGCCTTCATGTTCCAAGACAACGATGGAATTTTTATGGATGACAATGCGCTATGTCACCAAGCCACAGTTGTTCGTGACTGCTTTGAAGAACATATCCGACAGTTCGAGCTAATGGTTTGGTCACCCGTATCACCTAACATGAAACCCATCGAACATTTATGCGACATAATGGAGAGGTCAGCTCGTGCACAAAATCCTGCACACGCAATTCTTTCGCAATTATGGTCGGCTGTAAAGACAGCAATATTACACCACTGGCCATTAAAATTGCTACACCAAGAAAGATGACGTGCTACAGACGAGAAATTTAACCGACAGGAAGAAGATGCTGTGATATGCAAATTATTAGCTTTTCAGAGCATTCACTCAAGGTTGGCACCGGTGGCGACACCTACAACGTGCTGACATGAGGAAAGTTTCCAACCGATTTCTCATACACAAACAGCAGTTGACAGGCGTTGCCTGGTGAAACCTTGTTGTATTGCCTCATGTAAGGAGGGGAAATGCGTACCATCACGTTTCCGCCTATTGCGATTGCGGTTTATCGTATCGCGACATTGCTGCTCGCACTGGTCGAGATCCAGTGACTGTTAGCAGAATATGGAATCGGTGGGTTCAGGAGGGTAATACGGAACGCCGTGCCGGATCCCAACGGCCTCGTATCACTATCAGTCGAGATGACAGGCATCTTATCCGCATGGCTGTACCGGATCGTGCAGCCACGTCTCGATCCCTGAGTCAACAGATGTGGACGTTTGCAAGACAACAACCATCTGCACCAACAGTTCGACGACGTTTGCAGCAGCACGGACTATGAGCTCGGACACCGTGGCTGTGGTTACCCTTGACGCTGCATCACAAACAGGAGCGCCTGCGATGGTGTACTCGACGACGAACCTGGGTGCACGAATGGCAAAACGTCATTTTTTCGGATGAATCCAGGTTCTGTTTACAGCATCACGATAGTCGCATCCGTTTTTGGCGACATCGCGGTAAACGCACAATAGAAGCGTGTATTCGTCATCGCGATACTGGTGTATCACCCGGCGTGATGGTACGGGGTGCCATTGGTTACACGTCTCGGTCACCTCTTGTTCGCATTGACGCCACTCTGAACAGTGGACGTTACACTTCAGATGTGTTACGACCAGTGGCTGTACCATTCATTCGATCCCTGCGAAACCCTACATTTCATCAGGATAATGCACGACCGCACGTTGCAGGTCCTGTACGGCCCTTTCTGGATACAGACAATTTTCGACTGCTGCCCTGGACAGCACATTCTCCAGATCTCTCACCAGTTGAAGACGTCTGGTCTATGGTGGCCGAGCAACTGGCTCGTCACAATACGCCAGTCACTACTCTTGATGAACTGTGGTATCGTGTTGAAGCTAAATGGGCAGCTGTACCTGTACGCGCCATCCAAGCTCTGTTTGACTCAATGCCTAGGCGTATCAAGGCCGTCATTACGGCCAGAGGTGGTTGTTCTGGGTACTGATTTCTCAGGATCTATGGACCCCAATTGCGTGAAAATGTAATCACATGTCAGTTCTAGTATAATATATTTGTCCAATGAATACCCGTTTATCATCTGTATTTCTTTTTGCTGTAGCAATTTTAATGGCCAGTAGTGTACTTGCAGGGAACTTTCAACGACTTGTTGAGTCCATGCCATGTCGTGCTGCTCCACTACGCCGGGGGAGATCCGATATGATGTTAGGAGGTGTCGCATGACTTTTGTGACCTCAACGTGTAGTCGTCAGAGGTCGCATACTTTTGGAGGAACACTTCTTGTATAGCTGTCTTATCGTGTTGATACTCGAGTAGACCATCTGCTTAGTGTCATCTTGTTTCAGGATCTACATCTACATACATACTCCGCCATACCACCATACGGTGCGTGGCGGAGGGTACCTCATACCACAACTATGACTGCCTATATGCCTCTGTAGGAGCCCTAATCTCTCTTGTCTTATTTTTGTGGTCTTTCCGCGAAATGTAAGTTGGCGGCAGTAAAATTGTACTGCAGTCAGCCTCAAATGCTGGTTCTCTAAATTTCCGCAGTAGCGATTCACGAAAAGAACGCCTTCTTTCCTCTAGAGACTCGCACCCGAGTTCCTGAAGCATTTCCATAACACTCGCGTGATGATCAAACCTACCAGTAACAAATCTAGCAGCCCGCCTCTGAATTGCTTCTATGTCCTCCCTCAATCCGACTTATAGGGAACCCAAACGCTCGAGCAGTACTCAAGAATAGGTCGTATTAGTGTTTTATAAGCGGTCTCCTTTACAGATGAACCACATCTTCCCAAAATTCTACCAATGAACCGAAGACGACTATCCGCCTTCCCCACAACTGCCATTACATGCTTGTCCCACTTCATATCGCTCTGCAATGTTACGCCCAAATATTCAATCGACGTGACTGTGTCAAGCGCTACACTACTAATGGAGTATTCAAACATTACAGGATTCTTTTACCTATTCATCTGCATTAATTACCATTAATCTATAGTTACAGTTAGCTGCCATTCTTTACGCCAATCTTCCTACAGTCACTCAACGACGACACCTTCCCGTACACCACAGCATCATCAGCAAACAGCCGCACATTGCTATCCACCCTATCCAAAAGATCATTTATGTAGATAGAAAATAATAGCGGACCTACCACTCACATACTTGGGAACCAATCTCATATGCTCGTACCTTAGTTAGGAGTCTGCAGTGCGGCACCGAGTCAAACGCTTTCCGGAAGTCAAGGAATATGGCATCCGTCTGATACCCTTCATCCGTGGTTCGCAAGATATCATGTGAAAAAAGGGCGAGTTGCGTTTCGCAGGAGCGAAGCTTTTTAAAGCCGTGTTGATGCATGGACAGCAACTTCTCTGACTCAAGGAAATACATTATATTCGAACTGAGAATATGTTCGAGAATCCTACAACAAACCGATGTTAAGGATATTGGTCTGTAATTTTGAGGATCCGTCCTTCTACCCTTCTTATATACAGGCGTCACCTGCGCTTTTTTCCAGCCGCTCGGGACTTTACGTTGGGCAAGAGATTCGCGATAAATTCAAGCTGAGTAAGGAGCCAAAGCAGTAGAGTACTCTCTGTAAAACCGTATTGGAATCCCATCGGGACCTCGGGATTTATTTATTTTGAACCCATTCAGTTGCTTCACAACCCCAGGGATGTCTATCACTATGTCCTCCATACGGGAGTCTGTACGAGACTCAAAAGGCGGTATGTTTGTACGATCCTCCTGCGTGAAAGATTTCTCAAATGCTAAATTTAAAATTTCAGTTTTCGTTTTGCTGTCTTCGGTTGTCAGGCCAGACAGATCAGTGAGTGACTGGATGCAAGCCTTCGAGCCGCTTTCCGATTTTACGTAAGACCAGAATTTCCTTGGGTTTTCAGCAACATCTTTTGCTGAGGTATGAAGGTGGTAGTGGTTGAATGTTTCGCGCACCGCTTTTTTTACAGCAGCACGAATCTCTACTAACTTTTGCCTGTCCTCATTCTCCCGATCTTTCTTGTACCGCGAGTGAACTGCCTTTGCTTCCTGAGCATTCTCCGAGTTGCGCCGTTAAACCACGGTGGCCCAGACAACCGGTTTGCACAGAACTACAAAATAAATGTTGATGTGGAACATTAATATTGTCTATTTCCGTGTCCGGTGGGGCCATGTTCCTCGATGGTTCAAATGGCTCTGAGCACTATGGGACTGAACATCTCAGGTCATCAGTCCCCTAGAACTTAGAACTACCTAAACCGAACTAACCTAAGACCATCACACACATCCATGCCCGAGGCAGGATTCGAACCTGCGACCGTAGCAGTCGCGCGGTTCCGGACTGAAGCGCCTAGAACCGCTTGACCACCGCGGCCGGCTTCCTCGAGGTGCCGACAGAATATTTCATGAAAGATAGCTTGTCTCTTACGTTACCGTTAAATTCAACTTTCCTCTTTTACTCACGGTTTTATCCGGCGAGGGAAGTGAACGAGAGGTGAGCACGGCAATGAGCGCTCAACACATGCACACAGCACAACCGAACTAACCTAAGGACATCACACACATCCACGCCCGAGGCAGGATTCGAACCTGCGACCGTAGCAGTCGCGCGGTTCCGGACTGAAGCGCCTAGAACCGCTTGGCCACCGCGGCCGGCTTCCTCGAGGTGCCGACAGAATATTTCATGGAAGATAGCTTGCCTCTTACGTTACCGTCAAATTCAACTTTCCTCTTTTATTCACGGTTTTATCCGGCGAGGGAAGTGAACGAGAGGTGAGCACGGCAATGAGCGCTCAACACATGCCACGTACTGAACACTGAAACAGTACGTGAGTGTTTACATAGTAGCTACGAGTGATTCACGGAAAGCTGTCGGATGGAGTTTCGCACTCGTGAGAGAATCTTCAGGTAAGAGATGGTTTCCGTCCCGGTCGAGAGGCAACTTTACGTCCTCTCTCGGCGCCCCCCTTTCAGTATCCGAGAAGGCGGAATACACCTCCGCCCGCGTCAAAGTGGCGGAGAGCTTACGGCGGAGGATCCCGCAAAGTGGTGGCGGGCCTCTATCGATCGATCGAACGGGGCAACTGCGGTAAAGCGGGATCGACTGCCTTAAACGGAGCGGCGCAATTTATCGTCGGCGGCCGAGCGTATGCAGTCTTAGCCTTTGTGGCGCTCGTAAACCACGCTGCTACGGCGATGCCGGCAATATTTCGGAACTAACACTTCCACAGGATGCGGCAAAGCGTCGTATGTTTCGCGCTTGGCAGTTATTCCTCGGAGTACGGGGCCGAAATTGACGTGGAATTCACTCTGGAGGACTGTCTGTCGGTATGAGCCACACTCGTACGTCTAAATATCTTTTACTACTGTTAGACTTCCTCTAGGCGCGCAGTCCGGAACCGAGCGACTGCTACGGTCGCAGGTTCGAATCCTGCCTCGGGCATGGATGTGTGTGATGTCCTTAGGTTAGTTAGGTTTAAGTAGTTCTAACTTCTAGGGGACTGATGACCTCAGATGTTAAGTCCCATAGTGCTCAAGCCATTTGAACCATTTGTTAGACTTCCGAGTATGATAATTCTCCCCGTAATACTGTAAGACGTGTATATTTCTATTGTTTATTGATAAATCACAATTTATGAAAGATGTTTATATTTTATTAATAGGATTAAGTAGGAATAATTAATATTTGTCATGTTGGAAATAATTGTGGTAGCAGGGATTGTCTGCACCAAAGTATTGTTGATACAATTTTGAAAAGGGCGGGAAAAACCGCGTACGGATACATTTTAAGAAAAGAGCGGGAAAGACCGCATATTGATACATTTTCTAATGGTAGCAGGGATTGTCTGCACCAGAAAGCATTCTTGGCGGGAGAGATCGCACTTTAGCGTTCGTAGGAAGTCAGTAGTAAGCGAGAAGTGAAGCGAGTCGTTAGCAGGTCTGAAGCGAGAGGTTGAGAGGAGCGGTGTGCCTGCCAGCCACCAGCTGTGACTTACAAGAGATTATAAACGGATGTACAGAGACATCAGCTAACTATTATCATAGGAGGAACTAATATTATTGAATTAATTTTTTCTGAGAAACTCAAGGCTACTCAAGGTATGTTTGCGCAATGCTAGTTGTAAGATTATTGTAAAAAGTAAGTCCCATTTGAACGTTTGTAAAATCATTTCATTGAGAATATAATTAATTTTTGCCAGCAATATTGCATTACTGATTATAATCCACCCCAAAAACCATCAACGTAAAACTTTGCAAAATTTTATTATTGTCAAGAAAAAGTTTAACTATGAATTACGTAACTTCAGTCAAATTAATTGAATAATAACGTCGGCTTTGCTGTTAAAGAATAACGTCAGCTTTGGCAATAAATACAGTCACTTATTATGACAGCCCACCAGCAGCTAATAAAGAATAGTAAGACAGAGTAAGTACATTCATGTCGCAGTTCGATGTAGCAGTCAGATGGCGATCCAGTAACAGTAAAAAAATGTGAGGAACAGTTTTGGGTTATTGCAGGTAACGACTGAGGGCCACGACGACGACACATTCTGTGTTTCGTCGAAATAATCAGAAAATCACTTTTAATAAGCAGCAATTAAATTTGTATTGGAAGATTGAGAAAGAGAATAAATTTCAAAGGCAAGATTTCATTTGATATTATTAAGCAAGAGATAGAAATCCTAAGGAACGATTTCATAGGTTATGGTAAAAGGGAAGGTTATCATTAACAAAAGTATAGAGGAGACTGGAAGGTTTCAATACAAAATGGTTCAAATGGCTCTGAGCACTATGGGACTTAATATCTGAGGTCATCAGTCCCCTAGAACTTAGAACTACATAAACCTAACTAAGGACATCACACACATCCATGCCCGAGGTAGGATTCGAACCTGCGACCGTAGCGTTCGCGCGGTTGCAGACTGAAGCGCCTAGTACCGCTCGGCCACATCGGCCGGCCCACGTAATAAAGATTTGCTCACAAAAAACTAGCTTTGTTGAGTATAAAGGGCCGGCCGCAATGGCCGAGCGGTTCTAGCCGCTTCAGTCCGGAACCGTGCGACTGCTACGGTCGCAGGTTCGTATCCTGCCTCGAGCATGGATGTGTGTGATGTCCTTAGTTAGGTTAAAGTAGATCTAGGGGACTGATGACCTCAGATAAGTCCCATAGTGGTCAGGGCCATTTTAACTATATTGAGTATAAAGGAAATGCAGGTAAATTGCAGAAACGAACAGCTGAAATGGACTTACCATTTATTTACAGTGAAAACTACAGTGGAAAATAGGTTCAAATGGCTCTGAGCACTATGGGACTCAACTGCTGTGGTCATAAGTCCCCTAGAACTTAGAACTACTTAAACGTAACTAACCTAAGGGCAACACACACGTCCATGCCCGAGGCAGGATTCGAACCTGCGACCGTAGCGGTCGTGCGGTTCCAGACTGTAGCGCCTTTAACCGCTCGGCCACTCCGGCCGGCACAGTGGAAAATAGACCGATGACCGTTGCTGTCTGGTCCCTTAAACCCACGAACCACGAACAGTGGAAAATAGATTTATAGAAGATACTGAAAGTGATCCCCTGCAACATTAATACAATGCTGTGCGAGTCTAAGCATATTCAGATATACCCGGCGTAAAGTTCGGCTATCGATGAGAGCAACTTCACCGGCTGATGTTGTCTGTCAGTTCCTGTATTGCGTGTGGATTTGTTTCGCAGACCTCGCTCTTCAACTGTCTCCACCGGAGAAAATCACATGCTGTTACATCCGGCGAACGTGGTGGCCATAAATGCTTCGACGCGTGGCATGTCGCCCCATATTGCTGGAAGAAGCAGAAGTGTCTTTCATATTTAATGAGTTGAAACGAAATGTATCAAAAATTTTCATATATGCAACCGCGTTGAGGGCAGTGTCAAAAGATGTCGATCCAATGATGCGCATTCCTGTTACACCGCACCAGACTTCTTCGGGCTCTGAATAATCCTTCGGCGAATATGTCCAATAACTGCTGGTGCGCGATATGAAGGAATTCTTCGTCGTTTGCCTTCACTAATGAAATAAACTGAAATGCTGACAGGAGAATGCTAACAATTACGCGCGCGACCCCGCACTTCTTGACAAGTGCGGACTTGTATAGGCTGGTTCAGCTGCCCCTACCGATGGCGTTTTATGCAACCTGCAATTCCAAATCTGGCCTTTCAAAAACCTCTCCCAAGATTTTCATATTGTGTCGTTCGCTACGCGTAAACTATTAAGTGTTACAGAAGAAAGTTAGCAGGACCTTTTTGTAGGCCATTAAAGCAGTTTACGTTTTCGCTACAGGGCCGTAGTTTTCGAGTTATTCAAGAAGAACGAGGAAAAGTGGTTTTAAAACTCACCCCCACTCCCACACTCAGCCTCCACCGGTCAGGATTTCTAGTATGTTGTACTCGGCACTCCCTCCTATCACCGTATAAAAATCTGCGACTGCAAGGTTCCACATTCGACTTTTTCTGGCTTTCATTGACTGGCCTTATTACGCCACCGGCTTAGTGAAGCACTTAAAATTGAAATTTGCGAAAATTTTAAGTTTCGATCGAATTATCAACGTAATTAGTTTTAGCGCAACGTTTACGAATGGAGGGGATAACTCACAAGGGAACCTCCCCATCGCACCCCCCTCAGATTTAGTTATAAGTTGGCACAGTGGATAGGCCTTGAAAAACTGAACACAGACCAATCGAGAAAACAGGAAGAAGTTGTGTGGAACTATGAAAAAAATAAGCAAAATATACAAACTGAGTAGTCCATGCACACGATAGGCAACATCAAGGATAGTGTGAGCTCAGGAGTGCCGTGGGGCCGTGGTTAGCGTGAGCAGCTGCGGAATGAGAGGTCCTTGGTTCGTTCAAGTCTTGCCTCGAGTGAAAAGCTTAATTTTTTGTTTTCAGACAATTATCAAAGTTCAGGCACTCACCCATAATCAACTTCGCTCTCCAAAATTCCAGGACATGTTCAGATTTGCTTGGGCATATGCAGGATTTGACGGTCTACACACGGAAAAATTTGAAAACGTTAAAAACATATGTTTTGACAGAGCACAGGGAAAACTGTGCGACTGTGAAACTGTTCTGTTGTGTCTAGACAAGACAGCCTAGACACAATGAGAGGAAGCCGAAAGGCACGCGCTTAAACTCACGCAGGCTGGCGTGAGGTCTGAAACAGGATACGTAATGAATGCTATAAAGAAAAGTACGTAGCTGCTGGAATACTTAACTTTAATCCACATTTGTAGAACATCGCTCTTGATGATACATGCTTCAATATTAATTATCAAAGCTATGGCGCCTTGCTAGGTCGTAGCCAATGACTTAGCTGAAGGCTATGCTAACTATCGTCTCGGCAAATGAGAGCGTAATTTATCAGTGAACCATCGCTAGCAAAGTCGGCTGTACAACTGGGGCGAGTGCCAGTACGCCTCTCTAGACCTGCCGTGTGGCGGCGCTCGGTATGCTATCACTGACAGTGGCGACACGCGGGTGCGACGTATACTACCGGACCGCGGCCGATTTAAAGGCTACCACCTAGCAAGTGTGGTGTCTGGCGGTGACACCACATGTTGCATTCATTTGTTGCAGTTTATGTGACAAACTCTTATTATGTTTTCATCACTTTTTTGGGAGTGATTATCACATCCACAAGAAAACCTAAATCGGGCAAGGTAGAAGAATCTTTTTACCCATTCGCCAAGTGTACAAGTTAGGTGGGTCGACAACATATTCCTGTCATGTGAAGCACATGCCGTCACCAGTGTCGTATAGAATATATCAGATGTGTTTTCCTGTGGAGGAATCGGTTGACCTATGACCTTGCGATCAAATGTTTTCGGTTCCCATTGGAGAGGGACGTCCTTTCTTCTACTAATCGCACGGTTTTGCGGTGTGGTCGCAAAACACAGACACTAAACTTATTACAGTGAAGAGAGACGTCAATGAAAGAACGGACAGATCATAACCTTGCGAAAATAAAGAAATTAAAATTTTCAGTCGAGGGAAAACTTGAACCAATGACCTCTCGATCTGTAGCCACTCACGCTAACCACGGGACCACGGCTCTCCTGGGCTCAGATTCTCCTTGATGTTACTTATCTTGAGCATGGACTACTCAGTTTGTATATTTTACTCATTTTTTTCACGGTTCCACACAACTTCTTCCTGTTTTCTCGATTGATCTGTGTTCAGTTTTTCAAGCCCTATCCACTGTGCCAACTTATAACTAAATCTGAGGGGGGGGGGGGGGTGCGATGGGGAGGTTCGCTTGTCAGTACAGTGGTAGGAGGAAGTGACACGGCCAACGTACTAGAAATCGTGACTGGTGACAAATTAGTGTGGGGATAGAGGCGCGTTTGAAGCTCACATTTGTGCGTCTTTCTCGCGTAACTTGAAAACCGTGGCCTCTAGCGAAAATGTATCCCAGTTGACTAAATTAAGTTTCCTTGAGAAAGGCATTGTTCATTTTTTTCTGTAGGTCTACTTGTTTGTGCTTAGCGACCGAGAGGATTCAAAAATGTCGCGCGTTTCTCGAAAGCCAGCTATAGAATTGCGGGTTGCATAAAACGACGGTAGGGCAGCTGAATCACCAGGTGCATTCGGTAAGACGGATGTATAGCCCGAGGTCTACTTACAAGGGGCCAATGTGTCTGCACTTCATTGAAAATGCATCTTCCTGTGTTACTGCCCTGCCGCATGTCAGTACAACACTGACTTTAGGATACATCTACGTGAGTATTTCCGTGCAGTAAAGGATCATGTCACAATGATATGACATTCTTGGAAAAGGAAGTGTATATTACCGTTGTGTTAAGCTGAAAAAATATACCACGAGATCTGTCCAAAAAAATCCGAAACATTCCTAATTTGGCGCCAGTGGTGTGTTGAAGCGTAAGATTGTTGGTATCCCTGCACACTCGTGCGTTTAATTTGTAAATGCCAGAAGTTTCAAGTTGTTGTACGTCTGTTCGTTATCTTTCAGTGTCGTATTGAGTAGAACATGAACATCAACAAAAGCAAAACGAGGATTATGGAATGTAGTCAAATTAAATCGGGTGATGCTGAGGGAATTAGATTAGGAAATGAGACACTTAAAGTAGTAAAGGAGTTTTGCTATTTAGGGAGTAAAATAACTGATGATGGTCGAAGTAGAGAGGATATGAAATGTAGACTGGCAATGGCAAGGAAATCGTTTCTGAAGAAGAGAAATTTGTTAACATCGATGTAGATTTAAGTGTCAGGAAGTCGTTTCTGAAAGTATTTTATGGAGTGTAGCCATGTATGGAAGTGATACATGGACGATAACTAGGCTGAACAAGAACAGAATAGAAGCTTTCGAAATGTGGTGCTACAGAAGAATGCTGAAGATTAGATGGGTAGATCACATAACTAATGAGGAGGTATTGAATAGAATTGGGGAGAAGAGGAGTTTGTGGCACAACTTGACTAGAAGAAGTGATCGGTTGGTAGGACATGTTCTGAGGCATGAAGGGATCACCAATTTAGCATTGGAGGGTAGCGTGGAGGGTAAAAATCGTACAGGGAGACCAAGAGATGAATACACTAAGCAAGTTTAGAAGGATGTAAGTTGCAGTAGGTACTGGGAGATGGAGAAGCTTGCACAGGATAGAGTAGCATGGAGAGCTGCATCAAACCAGTCTCTGGACTGAAGACCACAACAACAACAACAACAACAACATACAATCCCTGCAAGTATGTTTTCCTACAACGATGTTTTTACTAATTTTTATTCTGTTTATTTCCGAAAGTTTGTTGGCGTACGCCAGTAGCTTTATCGGTCAGAGTACAGTTGCTTGTGCGACACACATTTCAACTGTGTTCTCCACAGATATACAGTCCATCAGGACTGCGCACTTCTCAATACTCCGGCAATTTCCTCGCGTATTCTTTAATTCTCCCTGTGTCCCTTGTCTTCTGATACACCGGATATATCTGAACTATCTCTCTCTCTCTCTCTCTCTCTCTCTCTCTCTATGCTGACTGCAGAACTTTTAATCTCCGGAGAAAATTCCCATCTCGCTCCTACTTTCTGGCTGCTGTGTCGCCACGCCTGTTCAAACCTTACGACGGCCGAGGGGATAAAACAGAACAAGTCTAGCGGAAATTAACTCCTTTGAGAATACTCGGAAAGAGTCTGGCAGTTTCATAGAACAGCACTTTGTAATTCTAAACTGTTATTTCCCTACAGCTCGCAAAATCTGTTGACTCGTACTTTGGAACAGGCACTCGGGGATTCTCGACAAATCTACCTCTAAAGGATGACCCAAGAGGAATAATCAATATTCAGGTTACGACTGATGATATTTTTAAAAATATAGGCAGTCAGATATATCGACATTTTAAAAAATACCATTTTCGGCTCTCGTTATACAGGGTGGCCCATTGATAGTGACCGGGCCAAATATCTCACGAAATAAGCGTCAAACGAAAAAACTACAAAGAACGGAACTCGTCTAGCTTGAAGGGGGAAACCAGATGGCGCTATGGTTGGCCCGCTAGGTGGCGCTGTCATATATCAAACGGATATCAACTGCGTTTTTTAAAACACGAACCCCCATTTTTTATTACATATTCGTGTAGTACGTAAAGAAATATGAATGTTGGACCACTGTTTTCGCTTTGTGATAGATGGCGCTGTAATAGTCACAAAGGTATATAAGTACGTGGTATCACGTAACATTCCGCCAGAGTGGACGGTATTTGCTTCGTAATACATTACCCGTGTTAAGACGGACCCTTTACCAATTGCGGAAAAGGTCGATATCGTGTTGATGTATGGCTATTGTGATCAAAATGCCCAACGGGCGTGTGCTATGTATGCTGCTCGGTATCCTGGACGACATCATCCAAGTGTCCGGACCGTTCGCCGGATAGTTACGTTATTTAAGGAAGCAGGAAGTGTTCAGCCACATGTGAAACGTCAACCACGACCTGCAACAAAAAAATGGTTCAAATGGCTCTGAGCACTATGGGACTGAACATCTATGGTCATCAGTCCCCTAGAACTTAGAACTACTTAAACCTAACTAACCTAAGGACATCACACAACACCCAGCCATCACGAGGGAGAGAAAATCCCTGACCCCGCCGGGAATCGAACCCGGGAACCCGGGCGTGGGAAGCGAGAACGCTACCGCACGACCACGAGCTGCGGGCTCTGCAACAAATATTATGATGCCCAAGTAGGTGTTTTAGTTGCTGTTGCAGCTAATCCGCACATCAGTAGCAGACAAATTGCGCGAGAATCGGGAATCACAAAAACGTCGGTGCTGAGAATGCTACATCAACATCGATTGCACCCGCACCATATTTCTATGCACCAGGAATTGCATGGCGACGACTTTGAACGTCGTGTACAGTTCTGCCACTGGGCACAAGAGAAATTACGGGACGATGACAGATTTTTTGCACGCGTTCTATTTAGCGACGAAGTATCATTCACCAACAGCGGTAACGTAAACCGACATAACACGCACTATTGGGCAACGGAAAATCCACGATGGCTGCGACAAGTGGAACATCAGCAACCTTGGCGGTTTAATGTATGGTGCGCGTTATGGAAGGGAGGGTAATTGGCCCTCATTTTATCGATGGCAATCTAAATGGTGCGATGTATGCTGATTTCCTACGTAATGTTCTATCGATGTTACTATAAGATGTTTCACTGCATGATAGAATGGCGAGGTACTTCCAACATGATGGATGTCCGGCAAATAGCTCGCGTGCGGTTGAAGCGGTATTGAATAGCACATTTCATAACTGGTGGATTGGTCGTCGAAGCACCATACCGTGGCCCGCACGTTCACCGGATCTGACGTCCCCGGATTTCTTTCTGTGGGGAAAGTTGAAGGATATTTGCTATCGACCGTTTCACGACGGATTACATTAACATTGCTAATTCAGAGAATATTTATGAGCGTCCCAGAGAGCTTAAGACGCTCGCAGTCGAATATCGCTCTTTCATGTATGTGGAAACATTGAGAGCTTCGAGAAACCTCTTTGGCGTTCCTGGGAGAGGATCTTTGTGGGAGAAAAAGCAGAAACTAGCAGTGCGTTCTTGACGTTGTAACCTAACTGATGCAACGGCAGACATACTAGACTGGCAGTGCAGTGGCTAGTGGTGTAAGGACCTAAATAGACGCTGTACGAGGGGGTATAAAAAAACGTGTGGTGTGCGTACTGTAAGACCTTCGGTACACACACACACCATCAGATTATTTGACTTGTCGCTCTAACGAAGTAGGCGAGTGTCAGCAATATGTCTCGTGGTCTTATCGTGGCGTGTTTATCTTCTGCCGTTAGGTCAGACGATAGAAATGACACTTGCACGCTTAGAGTAGCAGATTGACGGTGACCAACTTTAAACAGAACTCGATTAATTTTCACACACATTTATTAAAATAATAAAAATCGTAGATATTACATAACTTGATTCTGGATGCTGTTTATTATTGACAATCTGAAGTTCCTTTGGTATTGGTACGTTAATCTTATTCCCACATATCTCTGATACTTGACAAAGTGTCTATTTATTTATCTTCATGGCTATGTACAGGAATATGGTAATCATACTAGGCGCAGACTGAAACTTGACTATAGAGTGGTACAGACCAATGCAGACTGGTACAGACTGGTGCAGACAAATGCAGACTGGGCAATGGGAGGTCTGTACACTCGTTGTAATACCGCGCACGTTCAGGTATCACTGCGCGAGTGTGATCCGCGAGGAGAAAAGGTTCTACGTTAGCAGCAATCTCATTGGCTGCGTTACATATCAATACGCGGATCGGCGGAAGCAGAATTTGGTCCATCTCTACGGCAGCGCCATCTCGTAGTGCGGAGACGGACGAGCGCTGCGCCTGCGCTGTTGTGCTTAGCAGGGCGCGCTCTAGTGGGAAAGTTGTGTACGCGCTGACTACGCCGAACTATGTACACAACAAAACGGAATTGGTTTTTTTTAAAAGCTATATACTTTCAAATTGTTTACAAAACAACCTTATCCCCTCCAAACTATACCCCATTACAACTAATACGATTTTTTGTAGCCATATTGAGAAATGGCTGACAGCTCCTTACTCGTTTTTCTCTTGAGTGTTGTCAAAATAGGTGTCCTTTCATGCCCCTTTTCATGCATGGAAATAAGAAAAAGTCACACAGAGCCAGGTCAGGCGTGTAAGGTGCGTGAGGCATCCGGAAACGTGCCATTTTTAGCCAAAATCTGTCTAACAGAGACGGCTGTGTGTGTGCAGGTGCGTTGTCGTGCTGGAAGAACCAGTCTCCTGCTTGCCACAAATCGGGTATTTTTTTGACGAGCGCTGCTGCGCAATGTTCTTATATATCCTGAAAACGGTCTCTACGCGCAAGCTCGCAAATTTTTCAGTACTTTCGGGGATTCGGGCAGTTGATGCACTGCCAGAACGAGGATTATCATCAAACAACATGCCGCAATTTTTAAATCGTGCAAACCACACGCACACTTGAGTTTTCCCCATAGCGTCCTCTTCATAAGATGTTTTCAACATTAAAACAGTTTCAGCAGCATTTTTACAGAGTAGAAAACAAAATTTTGACAGCTGCACGTTGTTCACTTACACTTGCCATCATAAAAAACGGAACAAAACAGCGCTAGCGAAAACAATGACTACAGAAGAACAGAACAATCCGGGTCGAACAACAGGCGTCGCTGAACTGGCAATGAACTGCGCTATTCACTTCTAACGGCAGCAAGGGGTACTACACAAGCTCCAGTCACGGCAGTGTTATTCCGGTTCCTTTTGGCTACCCCCACGCGGTGAAAGACGGTCAGTTCTTGGGCCACATTGATACTTGCTTCGGACCGGTCGCGGGCCCCGGGTTAGACACCCCTGGCTTAAGAGCTATGACCACTTGTTCATCTTCGATAGTGTGAAACACATCCCTTCTACTGCAAAACTCTTTGGTTTTCGTATTTTCGGAGGAAGCAGTACGGAACTAAACAAGAAGAAAGACCAGTAAATACAGGGTGAACCATCGATTTTGACCGGGCCAAATATCTCACGAAGTAAGCATCAAACGGAAAAACTACAAAGAACGAAACTCGTCTAGCTTCGAGGGGGAAACCACATGGCGCTATGGTTGGCCCGCTACGTGGCGCTGCCATAGGTCAAACGGATATCAACTGCGTTCTTTAAAATACAAACCCCCATTTTTATTACATATTCATGTAGTATGTAAAGAAATACGAATGTTTTAGTTGGACCACTTTTTTCGCTTTGTGATAGATGGCGCTGTAATAGTCACAAACGTATAAGTGCGTGGTATCACGTAACATTCCGCCAGTGTAGGCGGTATTTGCTTCGTGACACATTACGCGTGTTAAAATGGACCGTTTACCAATTGCGGAAAACTTCGATATCGTGTTGATGTATGGCTATTGTGATAAAAATGCCCAACGGGCGTGTGCTATGTATGCTGCTCGGTATCCTGGACGACATCATCCAAGTGTCCGGACCGTTCGCCGGATAGTTACGTTATTTAAGGAAACAGGAAGTGTTCAGCCACATTTTAAACGTCAACCACGACCTGCAACAAATGATGATGCTTAAGTAGGTGTTTTAGCTGCTGTCGCGGCTAATCCGCACATCAGTAGCAGACAAATTGCGCGAGAATAGGGAATCTCAAAAACGTCGGTGTTGAGAATGCTACATCAACATCGATTGCACCCGTACCATATTTCTTTGCACCAGGAATTGCATGGCGACGACTTTGAACGTCGTGTACAGTTCTGCCACTGGGCACAAGAGAAATTACGGGACGATGACAGATTTTTTGCACGCGTTCTATTTAGCTACGAAGCGTCATTCACCAACGGCGGTTAAGTAAACCGGCATAATATGCACTATTGGGCAACGGAAAATCCACGATGGCTGCGACAACTGGAACATCAGCGACGTTGGCGAGTTAATGTATGGTGCGGCATTATGGGAGGAAGGATAACTGGCCCCCATTTTATCGATGGCAATCTAAATGGTGCAATATATGCTGATTACCTACGTAATGTGCTACCGATGTTACTACAAGATGTCTCACTGCATGACAGAATGGCGATGTACTTCCAACATGATGGATGCGCGGCACATAGCTCGCGTGCGGTTGAAGCGGTACTGAATAGCATATTTCATGACAGGTGGATTGGTCGTCGAAGCACCCTACCGTGGCCCGCACGTTCACCGCATCTGACGTCCCTGGATTTCTTTCTATGGGGAAAGTTGAAGGATATTTGCCATCGTGATCCACCGACAACGCCTGACAACATGCGTCACCGCATTGTCAATACATGTGCGAACATTACGGAATGCGAACTACTCGCTGTTGAGAGGAATGTCGTTACACGTATTGCCAAATGCATTGAGATTGACGGACAACATTTTGAGCATTTATTGAATTATTGTGGTATTTACAGGTAATCACGCTTAGCAGCATGCGTTCTCAGAAATGATAAGTTTACAAACGTACATGTATCACATTGGAACAACCGAAATAAATTGTTCAAAGGTACCTACGTTCTGTATTTTAATTTAAAAAACCTACCTGTTACCAACTGTTCGTCTTAAAATTGTCAGCCATATGTTCGTGACTATTACAGCGCCATCTATCACAAAGCGAAAAAAGTGATCCAACTAAAACATTCATATTTCTTTACGTACTACACGAATATGTAATAAAAAATGGGGGTTCCTATTTTTAAAAAACGCAGTTGATATCCGTTTGACCTATGGCAGCGCCATCTAGCGGGCCAACCATAGGGCCATCTGGTTTCCCCCTTCAAGCTAGACGAGTTTCGTTCTTTGTAGTTTTTTCGTTTGACACTTTATTTCGTGAGATGTTTGGCCCGGTCACGATCATTGGACCACCCTGTATAGGCTGCAAAATGAATACCTGAAAGCGCTATGGGCACTTGCTCAGTAAGAGAAATTTGTTTCACTCTAGCGAATATGAGCATGTGCTTATTGCTCTTCAGGTATGCAACTTAGAAGCCACGTTTACTGGACATGTTTTCTTGTTTTGGTCCCTACGACCACCTCTGAAAGTCGCCTATGCTGCGATCTTAGCACCAAAAGTGTATTGCAGGTCAGAGGTACGAGGAAGATTTTCACTTGTAACTTTCCACTCTGACGTGTCCAGACCAGGGTTCCTTAACTCAAATTGGTGCGTTTGTCCTTATTCACAATTCCTGGAAGACTGTAAGACCATCACGGAATCACCTGGCACATCAGAGCTGGGTTTACGATCAAAACTACGCTTCGGTAGTTTTGTTACACCACATAAATGATGTAGTAAATGGTAGGTTAACCTGTGGTATTGATAGTACAAAAAAGGAAATGAAACAAGAATGAATGTGTAAGAGAGAAACAGGGAGCCGACAGTTCCCTCTGATTTTTCTTGACTTGTTTACTTTGGATGTAATTATTGTTCACATGATTCACATGGCTCTGAGCAC
This sequence comes from Schistocerca americana, assembly GCF_021461395.2. Taxonomy (NCBI): domain Eukaryota; kingdom Metazoa; phylum Arthropoda; class Insecta; order Orthoptera; family Acrididae; genus Schistocerca; species Schistocerca americana. The sequence continues at coordinate 119,505,609 of NC_060129.1, forward strand.
TACGGGGCTTAACATCTGAGGTCATCGGTCCCCTAGAGCTTAGAACTACTTAAACCTAACTAACCTAAGAACATCACACACATCCATGTCCGAAGCAGGATTCGAACCTGCGACCACAGCGGTGGAGCGGTTCCAGACTGAAGCGCCTAGAACCGCTCGGCCACACCAGCCGGCCGTACTTATTGTCGCATAGCGTTCAGCGTTAGGCCACTGAGTATTTTATACCCCTACGAAATAATAACTACATTTTATAAGAAATAAAAATTAGTTAATCGTGTTGCATTCCACGCAAGTGCAGTTTACATGCACAAACGCAAAAGAATCCATATAATTATTGCTGTTATTCTGTACTCAACAGAACGTCTCTCAACATGATCAAAGACAAGAATTGCCTGTTACTATTCATAAGCGGGGAAGTTGTTAATAAATAAGAGAAACATGTTTTATATAAGCTCAATGAAGTATTGAATCGATGTTTGAAATGTTTCTGTTTCGTATTCTTGTTATTTTATCTTTTTCTGGAGAAAATTGCGTTTTCTAGCGATATATCATAAAAAAGTATTTTTATTTTAAATTTCGAACACAACACCCCTCCTTTTCATGTTACAAATCAACAGTTTACGAAAAAAACTTGAATTAAACATTGACAGATTCCAATTTCCAATAAGTAGTGCTTACTTTAAAGCAACAAAAATGTTCCGTAAAGTATGCGACCTTTCATATATCCTTTGTATGTTTCTACGCGATTCACCGCTGCCGGTTTCCAGGGGAACCTAAGAAGGGAAAAGTCCCCAGCGCCTCCCCCACCGCACCCTTCTCAGATTTAGTGGTAAGATGGCCGGGTGGATAACCGTTCAACAACTGAACATAGGTCGAGCACGAAAACAGGAAGAAAGTGTACTGAACTCTGAAAACAGAAGGAAAATAGAAACAGTGAAAGTTCCAAGCTTAAGTAGTGCAACATCGAGCCAATTGGATGAGCTACGGCGTAGTGATTGTGTGGTGACGGTTTCGGACTGCAAAGGGGGAGGTCTGTGATCATTAACTCCCTCCTGCCTCCTTTATCAAAATTATGAACTGTACGTCCGGTCATTGACGTGTCTGTTCCCTGGATGTATTGAAATTTGTGTCTGTATCTTGGTGTAATGTCCGTATGCACAGGGAAGGAAGTAACCCCCAGGCGTACATACATCCTATTTGTTCTACACAAGTACCGCAGGTTATAACTGCTGCGTTCCGTTTTGGAAGCTTTGACACTTGAATCCCTTTGTTGTAACACCGTTCATACCCGTTTCTTTGCTGTTTTGCAACACACCCAACAGGCAGTTAATGCGGTCACGATTTTATGTGACCGAAGCTACCAGGAAAACTACATTAGTCTCTGGCGACTTGCGGTAGTCTACAGTACTGTTCCCTTGGAAGAAGAGACTGTTCGCATATGCAGACAAGGCGATTAAAGAGGGGTGACGCCTGAAAGGTATGCAACACACCCAATAGGCAGTTAATACGGTCACGATTTTGACTGAAGCTACTAAGAAAACTACATTAGTCTATGCCGACTTGTGATAGTCTACAGTACTCTTCCCTTGGAAGAAGAGACTGTTCGCATATGCAGACAAAGCGATTGTAGAGGGGTAACGCCTGAAAGGTATGCAACACACCCAATGGGCAGGTAACGCGGTCACGATTTAAAGTGACCGAAGCTACTAATAAAACTACATTTGTCTAGGGCAACTTGTGATAATCTACAGTGGTCTTCCCTTGGAAGAAGAGACTGTTCGCATACGCAGGCAAAGCGATTGTAGAGGGGTAACGCCTGAAAGGTATGCAACACACCCAACGGGCAGGTAACGCGGTCACGGTTTTAAGCGACCGAAGCTACTAGGAAAACTACATTAGTCTACGGCGACTTGTGATAGTCTACGGTACTCTATGGTAGTTTTACAACTCTGACCACAGCAGACGGTATCTGCTGGTTGCATGTAGAAAAGATGAGAGAAAACCGTGACGGGTGGCGCGCGAAACAGGAGTTAAATTCGGGGTCCGTCCGAGGTGAGATAAACATTTCGGGCCGCCGTGAAATGCTGCGGGTGTGAGCCGCTGCCGCCGTGTTTTGCGGTCGGCTTCAGCTCTGCCGCGTCCTTGGGGCGTGCAACCCGACCCCACGCGCTTTGTGGCCACGTGTGCGGGTGGAAGAGGAGTAAAGCAGAAACACACGCCCACACATGTGTGGGTGGTACTCACGCTAGCGTGACGCCGCGACACGCCGCGACGAACTCATCCGGGCCCGCGTCCGCGCCGCTGGGCAGCTCGAAGCTCACGCTGAAGTACTCGGAGCTGTTCACCTGAGGACGCAAACACAGAGGAGGTGTGAAACGTCGCCGACGATGGGTTGAAAAAAGAAAAATTAGCACAGTAACACTGATTTCAGGATGAATCTCCCGTAAGCGAAGAGTGTGATGTTTCTTAAGTTTTCGCACAGGTTGCGAATTGTGCTCAGGGCCGGGAATCGAACCAGGAACCACAAAATAAAAAGTGGTGTTAGACAAAGGCTTCTTATCACCTTTATTGTTTGGAAGCCTTTCAGAAAAATGGGACTTTTAACTCGGAGATAAAATGTTACAAAAGTGAATGAGTTGAATTAAGGCAAACTGTCCGCCTCAGTAGCTGTGCGATCAGCTATTCAAGCGCCCGGGTTCGATTCCCGGCCGAGTCGGAGATTTTCTGGCTGTTGTGATATCGTCCTTAGGTTCGTATCGTCATAACTGATGTTGCACTCTGGAGATGACTGTATGCCCTGAAAGGCAATAAATTAAAAAAAAAATTCAGGTAAACTGCCTCGATTTTGGAGACGATTTTTGCTATACTTTCAGAAAATTTGACAGAAACGGTTACTGAAATAAATTTTCTGAAAAAAATAGCTAATAGAACTGGTCTCAAAATTTAAACTGAAAACAAAAAAACAAAATTTTTGAAACGCAAAAAAAAAAAACGAAAAGTGCAAGAAGAAATCGCGCTTTCAGTGTTTCGCACAAACTTAATTATAGGTTTGTTTTTGGAGGGCCCCTGCCTTGAGCAAAACACGGTTTTATCTTTTCTTCTATTTCCCAGAAGTGTTTCGCTAAAGTTTCACCATCATCAATGGGCTTCTATTTACTTTCTTCGTAGCACAAGTCGTGTGGTTTTCCTGTTTTTTTCAGATTTTTTATTGCACTTGTTTTCTTACGGAGTCTGTAATTATTTCCGGTTTCTCTGTTATCTTCACTGTGAAAACCTGTCACTGTAAATAGTATAAACGGTGACAGGATAAGTTGCATAGTGCAGGTTTTCACAGTGAAGATAACGGAAAAACCAGAAAAAATCACAGACTGCGATAGAAAACAAGTGCAAAAAAAACAAACATTTTTTTTAAATTGTGGTAAGTTCAAAAAAAGGGTTCAAATGGCTCCCCTAGAACTTAGAACTACTTAAACCTAACTAACCTAAGGACATCATACACATCCATGCCCGACGCAGGATTCGAACCTGCGACTGCAGCGGTCGCGCGGTTCCAGGCTGTAGCGCCTAGAACCGCTCGGCCACCTCGGCCGGCTGTGGTAAGTTCGTATGGGACCAAACTGTTGAGGTTATCGGTCCCTAGACTTACACACTACTTAATCTAGCTTAATCTAATATACGCTAGTGTACAACACACACACCCATGCCCGAGAGAGTACTCGAACCTCTGACGTGGGGAGCCGCGTGAACCGTGGCAAAGCGCCTCATACCGCGTGGCTACCCCGCGCGGCAAGAAACAGGAAATCCGCACAGCATGTGGTAACAAGAAATAAAATAAAAGCCCGCTGATGATGCTGAAACTTCAGCGAAACACTTCTGGGAAAGAAAAGATAAAACCGTGTTTTGCTCAAGATGGAGCCCCTCCTACAACATCCCAAGCAAACAGGGAAAGAAGATCTTCAAGCTCGGGATGATTAAAACTTAATTGTTTACTTTTAGAAAATTCCTCTATAGGTTATGATGAGTGAGTTTGCTAATAACAAAATGTGTGGCATAAATGGCCGTATCTTTTAATTCCATCGACACAAAAACTTAAATTTTTTGCCGCACCAAGCTGCATTACACATTACTACACTCCTGGAAATGGAAAAAAGAACACATTAACACCGGTGTGTCAGACCCACCATACTTGCTCCGGACACTGCGAGAGGGCTGTACAAGCAATGATCACACGCACGGCACAGCGGACACACCAGGAACCGCGGTGTTGGCCGTCGAATGGCGCTAGCTGCGCAGCATTTGTGCACCGCCGCCGTCAGTGTCAGCCAGTTTGCCGTGGCATACGGAGCTCCATCGCAGTCTTTAACACTGGTAGCATGCCGCGACAGCGTGGACGTGAACCGTATGTGCAGTTGACGGACTTTGAGCGAGGGCGTATAGTGGGCATGCGGGAGGCCGGGTGGACGTACCGCCGAATTGCTCAACACGTGGGGCGTGAGGTCTCCACAGTACATCGATGTTGTCGCCAGTGGTCGGCGGAAGGTGCACGTGCCCGTCGACCTGGGACCGGACCGCAGCGACGCACGGATGCACGCCAAGACCGTAGGATCCTACGCAGTGCCGTAGGGGACCGCACCGCCACTTCCCAGCAAATTAGGGACACTGTTGCTCCTGGGGTATCGGCGAGGACCATTCGCAACCGTCTCCATGAAGCTGGGCTACGGTCCCGCACACCGTTAGGCCGTCTTCCGCTCACGCCCCAACATCGTGCAGCCCGCCTCCAGTGGTGTCGCGACAGGCGTGAATGGAGGGACGAATGGAGACGTGTCGTCTTCAGCGATGAGAGTCGCTTCTGCCTTGGTGCCAATGATGGTCGTATGCGTGTTTGGCGCCGTGCAGGTGAGCGCCACAATCAGGACTGCATACGACCGAGGCACACAGGGCCAACACCCGGCATCATGATGTGGGGAGCGATCTCCTACACTGGCCGTACACCACTGGTGATCGTCGAGGGGACACTGAATAGTGCACGGTACATCCAAACCGTCATCGAACCCATCGTTCTACCATTCCTAGACCTGCAAGGGAACTTGCTGTTCCAACAGGACAATGCACGTCCGCATGTATCCCGTGCCACCCAACGTGCTCTAGAAGGTGTAAGTCAACTACCCTGGCCAGCAAGATCTCCGGATCTGTCCCCCATTGAGCATGTTTGGGACTGGATGAAGCGTCGTCTCACGCGGTCTGCACGTCCAGCACGAACGCTGGTCCAACTGAGGCGCCAGGTGGAAATGGCATGGCAAGCCGTTCCACAGGACTACATCCAGCATCTCTACGATCGTCTCCATGGGAGAATAGCAGCCTGCATTGCTGCGAAAGGTGGATATACACTGTACTAGTGCCGACATTGTGCATGCTCTGTTGCCTGTGTCTATGTGCCTGTGGTTCTGTCAGTGTGATCATGTGATGTATCTGACCCCAGGAATGTGTCAATAAAGTTTCCCCTTCCTGGGACAATGAATTCACGGTGTTCTTATTTCAATTTCCAGGAGTGTACAATGAAGAGCCGTCCACGGAGATTTGTTCTAACTCAGCACATGCTCAATATGTCCACCATTTCGTTTCCTAACTTCCTTGAAACGAACGCTGCAGTTAGTGACTACCCTGCGGCACATGTCTTCCGTAATTTCACTGCAAGCTTGAAGAATAAGTCTTCTCAGTTCCAGTAAATCACGTGGACGTTTCGGGAAAATTTTTTCCTTTAGGTACCCCCAAAGAAAAAAGTCACACGGATTGAGGTCTGGACTACTGGGGGGGGGGGGGGGGGGGGGGGGCAATTTTGTCCGTCATTGAACCGACCTGGAAACCTGAGTGAAATGATCCGCAAGTCGAAATCCTCGTGTAAAAACTCCATCACAGTGTTTGCAGTATGTGGCCTTGCTCCATCTTGTAAGAACCACTGCGTGTCGAAGGGCAAGGCAGTGGCAATAAGCTGTGGAATGAAGCTATTGCGAACCATGCGCAAATAACGCTCGCTGTTCAGAGTTTCTTCAAAGAAAAAGTGTCCAATAAGTCCGTGACTGGAAATTGCTGCCCACGCTGTAATCCTCGGAGCATAATGTTGTCGTTCATGAAGCACTTGTGGGTTTTCAGTGGCCCAAAAGCGTACATTTTGTTTGTTACCACACCGTCTAACTGAAAATGCGCCTCGTCTGAAAACCAAACGTTGTTGAGAGTTTCTTCCCTATCCTCCGCCCACTGAGCAAACAGTAGTCTCTGCTGCTTGTGTTCTTCAGTGAGCTTCTGAGCGCAGGTCATCTTGTATGGGTACATACGGATGTCACTTTTAAGAATGCATTGAACGGAGCGTCTGGATATTCCCAGTTGCACTGCTGCCTTTCTACACGATTTCCCGGGACTGCTCTGTACAGCAACTCGTACCGCTTCAGTATTCTCCTACTAACAAACATTCTTAGGCCGAGGTCGCTTCGCTTCCAATACTATTCCTTCCTGTACAAATTTATCGTACAACCTGTGGATGGTCATCTTGCAAGGGAGCCATCGTGTGTTAAACTGTTGTCGAAAACTCCTCTGACAAGGGGAGGCCGCCAATTGTGAAATTCAGATTCGATTCATGCTGCGCATAACAAAAGCTCATGGCCAGAGGTGTAATGTGGCAAAGCACCAAGATGCACTTCTCAGCCGTTGTCGAGAAAATATATAGTTAAAAGAAACCGTTGCGGTGAAATATTCTCTACGATTAACTGCTTTTTCACAGCGTCGTGGCGCAGCGGTAAGATCTCGGGTTAGTAATCCGAAGGTTGCCGGATCCAAACTCGCGCCACGCAATTTTTTTTTATTATTAGTTTTTTGTAATTCATATATATATATATATATATATATATATATATATATATATATATACTATTAATGAATTGCTTATGCATGTTGGTGAAGGCGGATCGCTCTCCAATTGTACCGCCTCCATTTTTCCGTTTGTTTAACAGGGTGTACCAAAGCTCTCCCGTCCGCACTGATTTTCGACGATGTTATAAGTTGCGCTAGGGACCGCATCTACCTTCTTTCGAACTTAGCAGGCAACTACGCTGTTATGCGGCGGCTCGTTTCGGCCCATTCAACATCTGTCCTTCAAGTGTAACGAGCGAGTAACGGAGTTTATATTTCGTACCTGCCACAGCAAATATATGTTCGTGGGGTCTCTATTCTGATTCGAGCGTTTGACTTACGCTATACGTATTCGTTTCGGAATATCGTTTCTACGTCTTCCGTTAACTATACATGGTTAACATTATGAAGACAATTAATAACATTAGTGAAATACAACTTTGTTTGCGGAAAACATAATGATGTTCGAAGTCGCCAGTTTTTCCACTGTTAGCAGAATATGGAATCGGTGGGTTCAGGAGGGTAATACGGAACGCCGTGCTGGATCCCGACGGCCTCGTATCACTAGCAGTCGAGATGACAGGCATCTTATCCGCACGGCTGTAACGGATCGTGCAGCCACGTCTCGATCCCTGAGTCAACAGGTGGGGACGTTTGCAAGAGAACAACCATCTGCACGAACAGTTCGACGACGTTTGCAGCAGCACGGACTATCAGCTCGGAGACCGTGGCTGCGGTTACCCTTGACGCTGCATCACAGACAGGAGCGCCTGCGATGGTGTACTCGACGACGAACCTGATTGCACGAATTTTTTCGGATGAATCCAGGTTCTCTGTTTACAGCACCACGATGGTCGATCCGTGTTTGGCGACATCGCGGTGAACGCACATTGGAAGCGCGTATTCGTCATCGCCATACTGGCGTATCACCTGGCGTGATGGTATGGGGTGCCATCGGTTACACGTCTCGGTCACCTCTTGTTCGCACTGACGGCTCTTTGAACACTGGACGTTACATTTCAGATGTGTTACGACGCATGGCTCTACCCTCCATTCGATCCCTGCGAAACCCTACATTTCAGCAGGATAATGCACGCCCGCATGTTGCAGGTCCTGTAGGGGCCTTTCTGGATACAGAAAATGTTCGATTTCTGCCCTCGCCAGCACATTCTCCAGATCTCTCGCCAACTGAAAACGTCTGGTCAATGGTGGCCGAGCAACTGGCTCGTCACAATACGCCAGTCACTACTCTTGATGAACTGTGGTATCGTACTGAAGCTGCACAGGCAGCTGTACCTGTACACGCCATCCGAGCTCTGTTTGACTCAATGCCTAGGCGTATCAAGGCCGTTATTACGGCCAGAGGTGGTTGTTCTGAGTACTGAGTTGTCAGGATCTATGCACCCAAATTGTGTGACAATGTAATCACATGTCAGTTCTAGTATAATATATTTGTCCAATGAATAACCGTTTATCATCTGCATTTCTTCTTGGTGTAGCAATTGTAATGGCCAGTAGTGTTAAAACCGCCGTCTGCCATGATGATACTGTGGCATTACGGCCTAAACGCGCTTTGAACGATATGGGTACAGTATTTATTCTAGAAGTACCCCCCAGATAAGAGAGTGAGACACGCCTTGTGCTGCTGCTAATCGTCGCACACTGGTCCCAGGGGTTTCTTCCACCGAGCGTATAGGACGCTCCTCCATGTCAGGCATGCGGGCTGTGGACGGCTTTCCACCGCCAGTCTTCCGCGGTGCAAGGGTGCTTGTGCCCTCAGGCGGTGGAAAAGTCTGCCGAACAGCTTATCAGAGGCCACTCTACGCTGTCGATATTTTTCAGCTAAACCGCAGCAGAATATCATATCCGCCATTTCACTTGTCGAGTAGTAGGCTTCCATTGTAAACAAGTGGTGAAAGAGAGAAGCTGAAGCTGTACTGCACCACTTGTAGGTACAAACAGCGCAGTAGTAGCAAACACATAAATGATTCCCCGTTTTGAAGAAGGTAGAACACCACGTATTTACGTGATTAACATTGCAAGATCACAGGTTAACCTAAGCGCGAGATAAGCCGTTGCAAATTCGAAATGCTGGTACATTACCGAGCGGTGTAACCGCGAGAATGTTGAATGCTAGCTTGCAAACGTGCACTGCGTTATACGGGTGCCAGATGCCAGTTTGTGGGATGGAGTTCCATGGCTGTTACTCTTGGTCGGTCGATATAGCGACGCGTAATGCTATTTGTGGATAACGCTGGAGTTGTCCCACGGTGTCCCATATGGGCTCGATTGGAGACAGATCTGGTGATCGAGCAGCCCAAGGCAACATATCGACACTCTCAAGGGGAGGCCGCCAATTGTGAAATTCAGATTCGATTCATACTGCGCATAATAAAAGCTCATGGCCAGAGGTGTAATGTGGCAAAGCACCAAGATGCACTTCTCAGCCGTTGTCGAGAAAATCGACAGTTAAAAGAAACCGTTGCGCTGAAATACTCTCTACGGTTAATAGTTTTCTACAGCGTCGTGGCGCAGCGGTAAGCGCTCGGGTTCGTAATCCGAAGGTCACCGGATCGAATCTCGCGCCTTGCAAATTTTTTTATTATTAGTTTTTTGTAATTCAAACATATATATAAACTATTAATGAATTGCTTATACATGTTGGTGAAGGCGGATCGCTCTCCAATTGTACCACCTCCATTTTTCCGTTTGTTTAACAGGGTGTACCAAAGCTCTCACGTCCGCACTGACTTTCGACGATGTTATAAGTTGCGTTAGGGACCGCATCCACCTTCTTTCGAAGTTAGCAGGCAACTACGCTGTTATGCGGCGGCTCGTTTCGGCCCATTCAACATCTGTCCTTCAAGTGTAACGAGCGAGTAACGGAGTTTATATTTCATACCTGCCACAGCGAATTTGTGTTCGTGGGGTCTCTATTCTAATTCGAACGTTTCACTTACGCTATACGTATTCGTTTCGGAATATCGTTTCTACGTCTTCCGTTAACTATACGTGGTTAACATTATGAAGACAATTAATAACATTTGTGAAATACAACTTTATTTGCGGAAAACATAATGATGTTCGAAGTCGCCAGTTTTTCCACGACAAACGACTTTCAACAACTTATATGCATAATTGTTGCAACTGATTTCCGGGAATTATATATATATATATACATATATATATATATATATATATATATATATATATATGAATTACAAAAAACAAATACTAAAAAAAAAAGTTGCATGGTGCGACATTCGATTCGGCGACCTTTGGATTACGAACCCCAACGCTTACCGCTGCGCCACGACGCTGTAGAAAACTATTAACCGTAGAGAGTATTTCATCGCAACGGTTTCTTTTAACTGTCGATTTTCTCGACAACGGCTGAGAAGTGCATCTTGGTGCTTTGCCACATTACGCCTCTGGGCATGAGCTTTTATTATGCGCAGTATGAATCGAATCTGAATTTCACAATTGGCGGCCTCCCCTTGTCTGTAGAGCACGTTCGGTTACAACAGCGCTACGTGGGCGACCGTTATCCTGTTGGAAAACACTCCCTGGAAAGCTGTTCATGAAAGGCAACACAATCGGTCGAATCACCAGATTGAAGAACAAATTTGCAGTCAGGGCGCATGGGATAACCACTAGAGTGCCCCTGCTGTCGTATGAAATCCAGGTGTAGGAAGTGACGCAGCGTGTGAAGGTTGCTGGGTGCGGACGGGTTACTCCTGTAACCAAAGTTACAGATATGAAGAGGAAGCGAAACCGGTCATGTGAATAAATATTTTATGCAATCAAGACGGATTATAAGTAACACCCAGTCAAGATACAGAATTCCGTGAATATCGAAAAAAAAACCAGTCATCATCACTTTGAATCTTGAGTTGCTCGTTCAAGCTGTTGTCGCTCTCAGTGGGGTTTAGCTCTTCCATTGCATGGGTTGGCCCTTAGTTTCTGGATCGTAAGCCAAAAACTAAGATTCGTCACATGTTATCACACTTTCCGATAAATTACGATCGTTTTCAGTGGTATTCAAAGTATCAGCACAAACATTTTCAAGAGTGTCTTTTTGTTCGATCGTGAGAATTTTCGGCACCAGTTACGCACACGTTTTTCTGATGTCAATTTTACTATGTTAAATTTGCCTTACATATTATTTGTCAGTTCCCATCGTTTCAGCAATCGATAGAATACTCCACCGACTGTCAGATAGAATCAGATTACCTGCTTTTTTGATAGTCTCATCCTATTTTGATGTTGAAGAGCGTCCTCGACGTGAGTCATCTTCAACGTCTTCTAGGCCATCTTGGGAACGCTTGAACCACTCAAAAATTCCCGTACGTGTTAAAGAGTCTTCGTCATAGATTTCTTTTAGTATCCCAACAGGTGTCAGTAGCAGTTTTCCCAAGTTTGATGTCGAAATTCAAGACAATTCATTGGTCTGTTATTATGCATATCGTTTTTCCGGCCACACTGATTCTTCTACACCATTCAACTGAGGAGGCTTCGCGTTCCACAGCAGTTGCTCCTTCATCTTTGGCGCATGCGTACTTTCTCTGCGACAGCATCGTTATTTTATAGCCGCACCTCGTATCATATGGCTTGAGGTATACGGCAAGGAGAACTTGGATAAAACAATCTTTATTGCACGAGAAAACAAAAAGCCGATGTACACAAAATAACAGCACAGCACAGCTACACACAAATCTTCCATCTTTTTTCACAGAATGTGGGTGCATATATAGGGTGTCCCATTTATCTTGACCACCCTAGAGGTCTGTTTGTGCAGACGCAAATTACAAAGCGTTTCAAGCAAATGTCCTTTAGCCGTCCGGGGGACATCAATCAGCATGACTGCCTTCGCTGCAGCTTTGTTTTTTTACAAGGATATGAACAGCGGTATGACTTTTTTAAATGTCACCCTGTATTTTTTATTCGGTAAGTCATTTCCTCTCCTAAAGACCTAATCAAAAATCTATCACAGTGTACCATTCACTGAAACACAGCATTATTAATTACGTAACACAACACTGACTTCGAACCTGGGATCACAAGCTCGTCCACTTGCTGGAGTTATCATCAAACAAACGAGAACCGAGTAAAAACATAACACAAAATTGACTTTGACTCTCCTGTACCATTGCCGCCGGCGGTTCTACGCGCTCAGTCCGGAACCGCGCGACTGCCACGGTCGCAGGTTCGAATCCTGCCTCGGGCACGGATGTGTGTGGTGTCCTTAGGTTAGTTAGGTTTAAGTGGTGGTGGTTGGTGGGATGTTTAAGGGGGACTAAACAGCGAAGGTCATCAGTCCCCCATTCCAAAAACAGGCGAGACATAAATTCACGAAGCAGCTAAAACCCCAAGGGGAAGGAGACTCCCCCCAGGCCCTAAAAGAACACAAATGCGGCAACGAACACTACAGACACGAAGAGTACAGATGAACACCAGACAAAAAGAAACAGAAGGAAAGAAGATGGCCGGAGACCGGTTGACTGACCACGAGAACAAAAAAAGGGAAAGAGTCAACCATCTGACGACACACCAAAACAGCAACAAATATTGAGAGACGCGAGGACGAAAGACACAGAAAGGGAAAGGTGCAGGACCTCCCTAAATGGAACCATAAAAAGGACTACCACGGATAAAATTTAAAACGTCATCAGCCATGGAGGCATCGTCACATAAAACCAAAGGCAAAGTGCCCGGGAGATTAAAAGACTGCTGGAGGGTGCGCAGTCGGGGACACTCTAACAAGATGTGGGCGAGAGTCAGCCGGGACCCACACCGACACAGGGGGGGGGGGGGGGGGGGAGCCTCCTGACGCAAAAGATGGCCGTGCGTCAGGTAGGTATGGCCTATGCGCAGCCGACACAGGATGACAGAGTCCCTGCGAGAAGCCCGCAGGGAGGAGCGCCACACATCGGTCGTCCCCTTGACAGCCCGCAGTTTATTCGGGGCTGTCATGCCACGCCACTCAACAGTCCACATCCCAAGCACCTTACGGCGCAACACCAGCTGCTGATCGCGAGCCGGGAGGCCGATTTCCAAAGCTGGGGCGTCGATCGCCCCTTTGGCCAGCCTGTCAACACGTTCGTTCCGCGGGATGCCAACGTGACCTGGCGTCCAAACAAAGACCACTGAACGACCAGAACTGGTAATGGTGGAAACAGACTCCTGAATAGAGGACACCAGAGGAGAAGAGGTATAGCAGCGGTCGATGGCCTGGAGGCTGCTCAGGGAGTCACTGCAGATGACGACGGACGTACCTGAGCAGAAACGCGTATGCTCAAGAGCGCGCAATATGGCCACCAGCTCTGCAGTAAAAATACTGCAGCCAGCCGGCAAGGAGCGCTGCTCAACATGGGCAGCGTGAGCAAAAGCGTAGGCAGTGCGACCATCAACCAGGGAACCATCAGTGTAGACAGTCTCACAGCCCGGAAATGAGGCGAGGAGCGCAAGAAAGGCGACGAAGGGCCACAGGCAGAACCGAGCCCTTGGGTCCCTGTGCCAAGTCCAGACGGACGGACGGCCGGGGCAAACACCAGGGAGGCGTAGGTGCACGGACCCGGAAGGGAGGCAGAAGAGGGAATGACCCCAGTTCCGACAGCAGGGACTGGACGCGGACAGCTATGGAAAGCCCAGACCCAGGTCGCCGTTCGGGCAGATGGAGGACCATGGCAGGGAAAAGCAGGCGACGATTGGGATGGCCCGGCGAGCAATGCACGTGGACAGCATAGTCGGCGAGCAGTCGATGGCGGCGAATCCGCACCGGGGGAACCCCGGCCTCCACCAGTAGACTAACCACGGGGCTCGTACGAAAAGCGCCAGTTGCAAGCCGAACCCCACAGTGGTGTATGGGGTCTAACAACTTCAACACTGAGGGCGATGCAGACCCATAGGCCAGGCTCCCATAATCAAGCCTGGACTGCACAAGGGCTCTGTATAATCGCAGCAGCGTGCAGCGATCCGCACCCCAAGACGTGTGGCTCAGGCAGCGGAGGGCGTTGAGGTGTCGCCAGCACGTTTGCTTCAGCTGAGCAATATGAGGAACCCATGTGAGCCGGGCATCAAAGACGAGTCCTAAGAAGCGGCATGTGTCCGCCACTTCAAGCAGGTGGCCGTCGAGGTAAAGTTCAGGATGAGGGTGGACTGTCTGACGCCTGTAGAAGTGCATAACTCGAGTCTTGGCTGCAGAGAACTGAAAACCATGAGTCAGAGCCCATGATGCTGCCTTGCGAACGGCGACTTGCAGCCTGCGTTCGGCGACTCCTGTAGTCGTGGAGCTAAAGGAGATGCAGAAGTCGTCGGCATACAAAGAAGGAGACACCGACGACCCCACGGCTGCAGCCAGACCATTAATGGCCACTAGAAATAAGGAGACGCTCAACACCGAGCCCTGCGGGACCCCATTTTCCTGTATATAAGATGAACTAGAGGCGGCACCCACTTGCACCCGGAAAGAGCGGCGCAATAAAAAGGTTTGAAGAAAAGCCGGGAGCCGACCACGAAGACCCCACTCATGCAACGTAGCAAGGATCTGATGCCTCCATGTTGTGTCATACGCCTTCCGCAGATCAAAAAAGGCAGCAACAAGATGCTGACAGGCAAAGCCCGTACGGATAGCAGATTCCAGCCGCACCAAATTGTCCGCTGCAGACCGGCCCCGACGGAAGCCACCCTGGGATGGAGCGAGGAGACCGCGCGACTCAAGGACCCAACACAAACGCCGCCCCACCATACGTTCGAGCAATTTCCACAAAACGTTGGTGAGGGTAATGGGACGATAGCTGCCCACCGACAGTGGGTCCGCACCGGGTTTCAAGATGGGGACAATAAGACCCTCTCGCCATTGCGACGGGAACACGCCCTCGCTCCAAATGCGGTTAAAGATGGTGAGGATGTGTCTCTGGCAGTCCCTGGAGATGTGCTTCAGCATCTGTGCGTGGATGCAGTCTGGTCCTGGTGCTGTATCAGGGCAATCGGCGAGGGCAGCGAGGAATTCCCTCTCGCTGAAAGGAGTATTGTATTTTTCAGAACGACGCGTGTGGAATGATAACGGCGTCTGCTCGGCTCGCTCCTTTAGAGAGCGAAAGGCGGGGGGATAAGCTGCAGTCGCAGAGCTCTTAGCAAAGTGCGCAGCAAGGTGTTCAGCAATGGCGGCAGCGTCCGTGCAGACAGCGCCGTCCAAGGAGATCCCAGGGACACCCATAGGGGTCTGGTATCCGTAAATCCGCCGGATCCGGGACCACACGAGCGAGGGGGAGACACGGGAGCCCAAGGAGGAGACATACCTCTCCCAGCACTCCTGCTTACGCCGTGCAATAAGACGATGGGCCAAGGCACGGAGCCTCTTAAAGGCGATGAGGGTCTCGAGAGACGGGTTCCGCCTATGACGCTAGGGAGCCCGCCGACGGTCGCGAATAGCCTCAGCAATCTCCGGCGACCACCAGGGTACAGCCTTCCTCCGAGGGAGTCCAGAAGAGCGGGGGATGGCAGCCTCGGCCGCTGAAATGATGGGCGTGGTTAAGACACGGACCACCTCGTCAATGTCACCCTGTGGGGGAGACTCAATGGTTGCAGCGGAAGTAAAAGCCGGCCAGTCAGCCCTGTGGAGAGCCCAGCAAGGCAGGCGCCCAGAAGAATGACACTGGGGCAGTGACAAATAGATGAGAAAATGGTCACTACCACACAGGTCAGGATGCACTCTCCAGTGGAGGGATGGGACAAGTCCGGGGCTGCAAAGAGAGATATCGATGGCCGAGAACGAGCCATGGGCCACACTGAAATGCGTGGGAGCACCGGTGTTCAAGAGGCTAAGGTCGAGCTGAGCCAACAAATGCTCCACGGCACGACCGCGGTCATCGGAGACAGTCCCACCCCATAGAGGGTTGTGGGCATTGAAATCGTCCAGCAACAAGAAAGGTGGCGGCAGTTGGGTTATCAGAGCAGCCAGGACATCCTGCGTGACAGCACCATCCGGTGGAAGGTAAAGACTGCAGACGGTAACAGCCTGTGGCGTTCACACCCGAACAGCGACAGCCTCTAAAGCTGTTTGTAGAGGTACAAACTCGCTGTGAAGAGAGTTAAGGACATATATCCAGACGCCACCAGACACCCTTTCATAAGCTGCCCGGTTCTTATAATAACCCTGATAGCCACGGAGGGCGGGGGTTCGCATTGCTGGAAACCAAGTTTCCTGCAGAGCAATGCAAAGGAAAAGTTGAAGGCTGATAAGTTGGCGGAGCTCAGCTAGATGGTGGAAGAAACCGCTGCAGTTCCACTGGAGGATTGTATTGGCCATGGATGGGAAGGGCGTGAAGGGACTGGGGAGGCAGATCACACCTACGGGGCCCCTGCTGCTACTGACAAGGGAACCTCCCCATCGCACCCCCCTCAGATTTTGTTATAAGTTGGCACAGTGGATAGGCCTTGAAAAACTGAACACAGATCAATGGAGAAAACAGGAAGAAGTTGAGTGGAACTATGAAAAAATAAGCAAAATATACAAACTGAGTAGTCCATGCCAAGATAAGCAACATCAAGGATATTCTGAGCTGAGGAGCGTCGTAGTCCCGTGGTTGGCGTGAGCAGCTGCGGAGCGAGAGGTCCTTGGTTCAAGTCCTCCCTCGTGTGAAAATTTTAATTTCTTTATTTTCGCAAAGTTATGATCTGTCCATTCGTTCATTGACGTCTCTGTTCACTGTAATAAGTTTAGTGTCTGCGTTTTGCGACCGCACCGCAAGACCGTGCGATTAGTAGACGAAAGGACGTGCCTCTCCAATGGGAACCGAAAACATTTGATCGCAAGGTCATAGGTCAACCGATTCCTCCACAGGAAAACACGTCTGATATATTCTATACGACACTGGTGAAGGCATGTGCGTCACATGACAGGAATATGTTGTCGACCCACCTAACTTGTACACTTGGCGAATGGGTAAAAAGATTCTTCTACCTTGCCCGATTTAGGTTTTCTTGTGGATGTGATAATTACTCCCAAAAAAGAGATGAAAACATAAGAGTTTGTCAAATAAACTGCAACAAATGAATCCAACAGTTTCACAGTCGCACACTTTTGCCTGTGCTCTGTCAAAACATATGTTTCTAACGTTTTCAAATTTTTCCATGTGTAAACCGTCAAATCCTGCACATGTCCAAGCAAATATGAACATGTCCTGGAATTTTGGAGAGCGAAGTTGATTATGTGTGAGTGTCTGAACTTTGATAATTGACTGAAAATAAAAATTAAACTTTTCGCTCGAAGAAAGACGTGAACCAAGGACCTCTCGTTCCGCAGCTGCTCACGCTAATCACGGGACCACGGCGCTCCTTAGCTCACACTGTCCTCGATGTTGCCTATCTTGCGCATGGACTACTCAGTTTGTATATTTTGCTTATTTTTTTTTCACAGTTCCACACAACTTCTTCCTGTTTTCTCGATTGATCTGTGTTCAGTTTTTCAAGGGCTATCCACTGTGCAACTTATAACTAAATCTGAGGGGGGTGCGATGGGGAGGTTCCCTTGTGAGTCACCACCTGTACAGCAGCCATCCATTGCGTCCGAGGGACTGGCGAGATCCAAGTCCCTCAGCGGACGCCAGAATCTCCACCTCATCCTCAGACGCAGAGCTTGTAGGAAGCGGTGGGATGGGTCATCAGTCCCCTAGAACTTAGAACTACTTAAACCTAACTAACCTAAGGACATCACACAAATCCATGCCCGAGGTAGGATTCGAGCCTGCGACCGTAGCAGTCGCGTGGTTCCAGACTGTAGCGCCTAGACGCGCTCAACCACCGCGGCCGGCTTTCTGGAAATCATTCCCATGCAATTCTTGATGTAGGTGTACATGGTACGGAATGGAACTGGTGACGTGGAAGAATACACTGTACACTGGTCTTAGGAATGCCACTCTCGTGTTAAAGCTGTCGTGTGCTCACATGTGGATTCATAGCAACCGTAGCGAGAGCGAGTGTTACGACCATTGCGTTGTCTTGGGTTGAAACTTCCCGTTTCCTGAAACGTCGGACCAGGCAGAGAAAACATCCGTCGGGAAGGTGGGTTCTTGTCAGGATATCGCTCTTTGTACAGTTCCGCTGCCTGCGTAGCATTTTGCCTACCTTCAACAACAATAACAACAGTAAAAGCCGTTACTGAGTGCCTACGCCAAACGACAGTATTTAAAAGGACAACTGCACTAAATACACTCCTGGAAATTGAAATAAGAACACCGTGAATTCATTGTCCCAGGAAGGGGAAACTTTATTGACACATTCCTGGGGTCAGATACATCACATGATCACACTGACAGAACCACAGGCACATAGACACAGGCAACAGAGCATGCACAATGTCGGCACTAGTACAGTGTATATCCACCTTTCGCAGCATTGCAGGCTGCTATTCTCCCATGGAGACGATCGTAGAGATGCTGGATGTAGTCCTGTGGAACGGCTTGCCATGCCATTTCCACCTGGCGCCTCAGTTGGACCAGCGTTCGTGCTGGACGTGCAGACCGCGTGAGACGACGCTTCATCCAGTCCCAAACATGCTCAATGGGGGACAGATCCGGAGATCTTGCTGGCCAGGGTAGTTGACTTACACCTTCTAGAGCACGTTGGGTGGCACGGGATACATGCGGACGTGCATTGTCCTGTTGGAACAGCAAGTTCCCTTGCCGGTCTAGGAATGGTAGAACGATGGGTTCGATGACGGTTTGGATGTACCGTGCACTATTCAGTGTCCCCTCGACGATCACCAGTGGTGTACGGCCAGTGTAGGAGATCGCTCCCCACACCATGATGCCGGGTGTTGGCCCTGTGTGCCTCGGTCGTATGCAGTCCTGATTGTGGCGCTCACCTGCACGGCGCCAAACACGCATACGACCATCATTGGCACCAAGGCAGAAGCGACTCTCATCGCTGAAGACGACACGTCTCCATTCGTCCCTCCATTCACGCCTGTCGCGACACCACTGGAGGCGGGCTGCACGATGTTGGGGCGTGAGCGGAAGACGGCCTAACGGTGTGCGGGACCGTAGCCCAGCTTCATGGAGACGGTTGCGAATGGTCCTCGCCGATACCCCAGGAGCAACAGTGTCCCTAATTTGCTGGGAAGTGGCGGTGCGGTCCCCTACGGCACTGCGTAGGATCCTACGGTCTTGGCGTGCATCCGTGCGTCACTGCGGTCCGGTCCCAGGTCGACGGGCACGTGCACCTTCCGCCGACCACTGGCGACAACATCGATGTACTGTGGAGACCTCACGCCCCACGTGTTGAGCAATTCGGCGGTACGTCCACCCGGCCTCCCGCATGCCCACTATACGCCCTCGCTCAAAGTCCGTCAACTGCACATACGGTTCACGTCCACGCTGTCGCGGCATGCTACCAGTGTTAAAGACTGCGATGGAGCTCCGTATGCCACGGCAAACTCGCTGACACTGACGGCGGCGGTGCACAAATGCTGCGCAGCTAGCGCCATTCGACGGCCAACACCGCAGTTCCTGGTGTGTCCGCTGTGCCGTGCGTGTGATCATTGCTTGTACAGCCCTCTCGCAGTGTCCGGAGCAAGTATGGTGGGTCTGACACACCGGTGCTAATGTGTTCTTTTTCCCATTTCCAGGAGTGTATATCCGTACATAAGAAAACAGTATTGCAATTACTGTTCTGCTAACTTACATTCCTCATAAGTGAGTAGCATTTCTACCTTCTTTTCGTTGGTGTACATTCTACTCACACAACTCTTCAACTGACGATGGTTGACGGAGTGACGTGTGTGCATTCTACTTACGTTTACGTTTGTCCTGTGTCAATCTCAGCACGTGGATATGTTCCGTTACCCCGAGTATCTGCACTAAGCGCTGGGGGCGTCAACGTCAGTGTTCTGTTGTGTAATTAATGACGTTGTGTTTCAGTGAATGGTGCACTGTGATACATTTTGAATAGGTCTTAGGAGAGGAAATCAACTTTTTTTTTTTTTTTGGTCATCAGTCTATTGACTGGTTTGATGCGGCCCGCCACGAATTCCTTTCCTGTGCTAACCTCTTCATCTCAGAGGTAGCACTTGCAACCTACGTCCTCAATTATTTGCTTGACGTATTCCAATCTCTGTCTTCCTCTACAGTTTTTGCTCTCTACAGCTCCCTCTAGTACCATGGAAGTCATTCCCTCATGTCTTAGCAGATGTCCTATCATCCTGTCCCTTCTCCTTATCAGTGTTTTCCACATATTCCTTTCCTCTCCGATTCTGCGTAGAACCTTCTCATTCCTTACCTTATCAGTCCACCTAATTTTCAACATTCGTGTATAGCACCACATCTCAAATGCTTCGATTCTCTTCTGTTCCGGTTTTCCCACAGTCCATGTTTCACTACCATACAATGCCTTACTCCAGACGTACATCCTCAGAAATTTCTTCCTCAAATTAAGGCCGGTATTTGATATTAGTAGACTTCTCTTGGCCAGAAATGCCTTTTTTGCCATAGCGAGTCTGCTTTTGATGTCCCCCTTGCTCCGTCCGTCATTGGTTATTTTACTGCCTAGGTAGCAGAATTCCTTAACTTCATTGACTTCGTGACCATCAATCCTGATGTTAAGTTTCTCGCTGTTCTCATTTCTACTACTTCTCATTACCTTCGTCTTTCTCCGATTTACTCTCAAACCATACTGTGTACTCATTAGACTGTTCATTCCGTTCAGCAGATCATTTAATTCTTGTTCACTTTCACTCAGGATAGCAATGTCATCAGCGAATCGTATCATTGATATCCTTTCACCTTGTATTTTTATTCCACTCCTGAACCTTTCTTTTATTTCCATCATTGCTTCCTCGATATACAGATTGAAGAGTAGGGGCGAAAGACTACAGCCTTGTCTTACACCCTTCTTAATACGAGCACTTCGTTCTTGATCGTCCACTCTTATTATTCCCTCTTGGTTGTTGTACATATTGTATATGACCCGTCTCTCCCTATAGCTTACCCCTACTTTTTTCAGAATCTCGAACACCTTGCACCATTTTATATTGTCGAACGCTTTTTCCAGGTCGACAAATCCTATGAAAGTGTCTTGATTTTTCTTTAGCCTTGCTTCCCTTATTAGCCGTAACGTCAGAATTGCCTCTCTCGTCCCTTTACTTTTCCTAAAGCCAAACTGATCGTCACCTAGCGCATTCTCAATTTTCTTTTCCGTTCTACCGAATAAATAATACAGGGTGCCGCTGTTCATGTCTTTGTAAAAACAAAGCTACAACGAAGGCAATCATGCTGATTGATGACCCCCTGACGGCTAAACAACATTTTCTTGAAACATTTTGTAATTTGCATCTGGAGAAGCAGTTATTTAGGGTGGTCAAGATAAATGGTAAATCTTGTGTATAGCCTGAGCAAAAGGCGGGCGCAATTCCGAAAATAAATTCGGCAAGTGTGTAGCTTACAAAACAATGCGGAAACTCTCTCACTCTCAGAAGAACTGCAGAACGGCTACGCAAAATATGGCGCCTATTAGTACGCTGTAGCACCCTAGGGGGCACTGAATAACGCGTCACACCCCCTCCACGTCGTCTCTGCTGATATGTAGCACCCAGGACTCCGCAACCGGCTATACGTCCCTTTGAATATCGCGTTTCTCTCTCTCTCTCTCTCTCTCTCTTTCTGTGTGTGTGTGCGTGTGTGTGTATGTGTGTGTTAGTTGAATCACTGTCACCTCTACACTGTTTTCTCAACATTAAGCCGAAAAATTCGAACGTTATGACCCAGATGTCTGGTCGATCGCTCTTCAGAAGAAACGTCGTATTGTAGTCGCCAATTCACGTCAGCTGCTTTCATCTTAACAGTAGAATGGCCAATGCAAAGCGACATGTCATATCTAATCGCCAAGTCTTCTGCCACCACGACTTCGTAAAATATCTAATGTCATATCTAATCGCCCAGATGTGAAAATTACCGAACTATCAGTTTAATAAGTCACAGCTGCAAAATACTAACACGAATTCTTTACAGACGAATGGAAAAACTAGTAGAAGCCAACCTCGGGGAAGATCAGTTTGGATTCCGTAGAAACACTGGAACACGTGAGGCAATATTGACCTTACGACTTATCTTAGAGGAAAGATTAAGGAAAGGCAAACCTACGTTTCTAGCATTTGTAGACTTAGAGAAAGCGTTTGACAATGTTGACTGGAATACTCTCTTTCACATTCTAAAGGTGGCAGGGGTAAAATACAGGGAGCGAAAGGCTATTTACAATTTGTACAGAAATCAGATGGCAGTTATAAGAGTCGACGGACATGAAAGGGAAGCAGTGGTTGGGAAGGGAGTAAGACAGGGTTGTAGCCTCTCCCCGATGTTGTTCAATCTGTATATTGAGCAAGCAGTAAAGGAAACAAAAGAAAAATTCGGAGTAGGTATTAAAATCCATGGAGAAGAAATAAAAACTTTGAGGTTCGCCGATGACATTGTAATTCTGTCAGAGACAGCAAAGGACTTGGAAGAGCAGTTGAATGGAATGGACAGTGTCTTGAAAGGAGGATATAAGATGAACATCAACAAAAGCAAAACAAGGATAATGGAATGTAGTGTAATTAAGTCGGGTGCTGAGGGAATTAGATTAGGAAATGAGGCACTTAAAGTAGTAAAGGAGTTTTGCTATTTGGGGAGCAAAATAACTGATGATGGTCGAAGTAGAGAGGATATAAAATGTAGACTGGCAATGGCAAGGAAAGCGTTTCTGAAGAAGAGAAATTTGTTAACATCGAATATAGATTGAAGTGTCAGGAAGTCATTTCTGAAAGTATTCGTATGGAGTGTAGCCATGTATGGAAGTGAAACATGGACCATAAATAGTTTGGACAAGAAGAGAATAGAAGCTTTCGAAATGTGGTGCTACAGAAGAATGCTGAAGATTAGATGGATAGATCACATAACTAATGAGGAAGTATTGAATAGGATTGGGGAGAAGAGAAGTTTGTGGCACAACTTGGCCAGAAGAAGGGATCGGCTGGTAGGACATGTTCTGAGGCATCAAGGGATCACCAATTTGGTATTGGAGGGCAGCGTGGAGGGTAAAAATCGTAGAGGGAGACCAAGAGATGAATACACTAAGCAGATTCAGAAGGATGTAGGTTGCAGTAGGTACTGGGAGATGAAAAAGCTTGCACAGGATAGAGTAGCATGGAGAGCTGCATCAAACCAGTCTCAGGACTGAAGACCACAACAACAACAACAATCTAATCGCCAAGTCCTCTGCCACCACGACTTCGTAAAATATCTAGAAGCAAATTATCACTCTGCATCGGAGTGTGCGGTGATATGAAACTCCCTTGCAGATTAAAATAGTGTGCCGGACCGAGACTCGAACTCGGGACCTTTCCCTTTTCGGGAAAGTGCTCTAACAATCTTTTTTGTTCCTTAGTTGATCTCTTTGTTCGTTATCGGTCATTGTATTTGTTCGGGGCGGACGTTACACGACGCTTGTACAAGTTCATCGTTGATCCATTAATTCAGTTTTTTTATTACAGAGGGCAGGTAACCCTCTGACCGAAGACGCTGAGCTACCGTGCCGGCTCCAGCTGAGCTACCCAAGCTAGTTACCAGAAAACCGTGTCCTGCAAGAAACACGTAGAAAAGCTGAGATCCCACAATAGCATCATCCCGCATGGGGAGCAAGAGCTAGAACATTGAAACGCGTACGTATTCATTACCAGCGATGGCGAGGCATGACAAAATCTCTGACCAGAGAGTTATTTATTGTTGCTAGTCTGCGCTTGACCGCGCGAGAGTTCAGTAGTGTGTGTGGAGTCGGCAGAGTTGCGAGTTGTCAGTTGCGAGTGGCCCTCTGTCGGCAGTAGTAGTCTGGTGGAGTTGCGAGCGGCACTCTCAAGGGGAGGCCGCCAATTGTGAAATTCAGATTCGATTCAAACTGCGCATAATAAAAGCTCATGGCCAGAGGTGTAATGTGGCAAAGCACCAAGATGCACTTCTCAGCCGTTGTCGAGAAAATCGACAGTTAAAAGAAACCGCTGCGGTGAAATACTCTCTACGATTAATAATTCTCTACAGCGTGGTGGCGCAACGGTAAGCGCTCGCGTTCGTAATCCGAAGGTCGCCGGATCGAATCTCGCGCTATGCAACCTTTTTTTTTAGTATTTGTTTTTTATAATTCAAATATATATATATATATATATATATATATATATATATATAATTCCCGTCAATCTGTTGCAACAATTATGCATATAATAAGTTGTTGAAAGTCGTTTGTCGTGGAAAAACTGGCGACTTCGAACATCATTATGTTTTCCGCAAACAAAGTTGTATTCCACAAATGTTATTAATTGTCTTCATAATGTTAACCACGTATAGTTAACGGAAGACGTAGAAACGATATTCCGAAACTAATACTTATAGCGTAAGTCAAACGTTCGAATTAGAACAGAGACCCCACGAACACAAATTTGGTGTGGCAGGTATGAAATATAAACTCCGTTACTCGCTCGTTACACTTGAATGACAGATGTTGAATGGGCCGAAACGAGCCGCCGCATAACAGCGTAGTTGCCTGCTAACTTCGAAAGAAGGTAGATGCGGTCCCTAGCGCAACTTATAACATCGTCGAAAATCAGTGCGGACGGGAGTGCTTTGGTACACCCTGTTAAAAAAAAAACGGAAAAATGGATCCGCCTTCACCATCATGCATAAGCCATTCATTAATCCTTTGCAACTGGTCGGCTGCTCTTAGTCTGATTACGTGGAACCGTTGCTGTAGCGCAGCTATGTTTAAAGTACTGCCATTCATTAATACTTTATATATATATATATATATATATATATATATATATATATATATATATATATATATATTTGAATTACAAAAAACTAATAATAAAAAAATGCATGGCGCGAGATTCGATCCAGCGACCTTCGGATTACGAACCCGAGCTCTTACCGCTGCGCTACGACACTGTAGAAAATCATTAATCGTCGAGAGTATTTCACCGCAACGGTTTCTTTTAACTGTCGATTTTCTCTACAACGGCTGAGAAGTGCATCTTGGTGCTTTGCCACATTACACCTCTGGCCATGAGCTTTTATTATGCGCAGTATGAATCGAATCTGAATTTCACAATTGGCGGCCTCTCCTTGTCAGTCGGCAGTAGTTGTAGCGAGTGGACGGTTGTACTGAGCGGGCGTCGGCATGCGTCGGCGGCGAGATCTCATTCCATCTCTGGTCACGATTCAGGACGAGGTATTTTGTTTTAGAAGGTAATGAAGCAGCATTGCGCTCAGCTAATGACATATGATAATTGTAATTAATTTGTTCAAGAATTGCCCCAATAATAATTTTTTTTATAAAGTAACTGTTTTAAACAAAAAGATTCATTTCAAGTCAAGTAATACTTCCTATGCATTCCCTCCTAGAATTAAAATTAAACATGGGCCAGCGTTGCACTGAGCTGTGCCGAAAAATAAGAGCAGATATTGATGTAAGAATTTTGGTTTTTGTGTTCAGGTTTAATTATTGCGCAGGGCCGAAGGTCAGCGCCGCTGCCCTTATAAAATTTGTCAGGTTTAATTATTTGTGTTCAGATGTTACACATAGTTTATGCTTCATTATTTAATTAATTTTATTGAGGGTTTAACGAGCAATCTTCATTAGTTAATGTTTGTGGGGAGTTCACATTTGGGCCATTATTATTCTTAATTTTGCAACCAGGTTACGCTTGGTTCATTTTTATTATGCAGTTTTGTGGGAATATAACATTTCAATTAACACTGACTTTTACATTCTTGGTGGGAGGTTACACTTTCACTAATATTGACATTTAAAATTTTTACGGGGAGGTTACAAAATTACGATGATCTTCCTAGGCGCTCGTCTACTCAGCTACCGAATTCTGTGCTCCAGTGTGGCTTAATAGTCGACACGTGAGAAAAATCTGCGCTCAGCTAAATGCAGCCGTGAGGCCAATAACAATCTGCATGAGCTGTATTTCTCCTCACTGGTTATCACCTCTAAGCCACATCGTGTCCGTAGATCTTCGAAGACGAGACGTACTTTTCAAGGAATACGAAAAATTAATTAAAATTCCTCAGCCGCCCGGCACTTAGAACGAGGCGGCAGAAATCGAGGCAGTCATCTATCATACTAGATGGAAACAAATTCACTGAATGCAAATAACTTGGCGTCATTTGTACAGTGTTGAAAGATAATACAAAGGCATAGATATTTGTAGGAAAATTAACATTGTCCATTGCAACAGTTGTGCATAATGTCTCAAAAATGTGATCCACAGGAAGTGCAAAATGGCTAAGCAGGGATGGCTAGAGGACAAATGTAAGGATGTAGAGGCTTGTCTCACTAGGGGTAAGATAGATACTGCCTACAGGAAAATTAAAGACACCTTTGGAGAGAAGAGAACCACTTGTATGAATATCAAGAGCTCAGATGGCAACCCAGTTCTAAGCAAAGAAGGGAAGGCAGAAAGGTGGAAGGAGTATATAGAGGGTTTATACAAGGGCGATGTACTTGAGGACAATATTATGGAAATGGAAGAGGATGTAGATGAAGACGAAATGGGAGATAAGATACTGCGTGAAGAGTTTGACAGAGCACTGAAAGACCTGAGTCGAAACAAGGCCCCGGGAGTAGACAACATTCCATTAGAACTACTGATGGCCTTGGGAGAGTCAGTCATGACAAAACTCTACCATCTGGTGAGCAAGATGTATGAGACAGGCGAAATACCCTCAGACTTCAAGGAGAATATAATAATTCCAATCCCAAAGAAAGCAGGTGTTGACAGATGTGAAAATTGCCGAACTATTAGTATAATAAGTCACAGCTACAAAATACTAACGCGAATTCTTTACAGACGAATGGAAAAACTGGTAGAAGCGGACCTCAGGGAAGATCAGTTTGGATTCCGTAGAAATGTGGGAACACGTGAGGCAATACTAACCTTACGACTTATCTTAGAACAAAGATTAAGAAAAGGCAAACCTACGTTTCTAGCATTTGTAGACTTAGAGAAAGCTTTTGACAACGTTAACTGGAATACTCTCTTTCAAATTCTGAAGGTGGCAGGGGTAAAATACAGGGAGCGAAAGGCTATTTACAATTTGTACAGAAACCAGATGGCAGTTATAAGAGACGAGGGGCATGAAAGGGAAGCAGTGGTTGGGAAAGGACTGAGACAGGGTTGTAGCCTCTCCCCGATGTTATTCAATCTGTATATTGAGCAAGCAGTAAAGGAAACAAAAGAAAAATTCGGAGTAGGTATTAAAATCCATGGAGAAGAAATAAAAACTTTGATGTTCGCCGATGACATTGTAATTCTGTCAGAGACAGCAAAGGACTTGGAAGAGCAGTTGAACGGAATGGACAGTGTCTTGAAAGGAGGATATAAGATGAACATCAACAAAAGCAAAACGAGGATAATGGAATGTAGTCAAATTAAATCGGGTGATGCTGAGGGGATTAGATTAGGAAATGAGACACTTAAAGTAGTAAAGGAGTTTTGCTATTTAGGGAGTAAAATAACTGATGATGGTCGAAGTAGAGAGGATATAAAATGTAGACTGGCAATGGAAAGGAAAGCAATTCTGAAGAAGAGAAATTTGTTAACATCGAGTATAGATTTAAGTGTCAGGAAGTCGTTTCTGAAAGTATTTGTATGGAGTGTAGCCATGTATGAAAGTGAAACATGGACGATAACCAGTTTGGACATGAAGAGAATAGAAGCTTTCGAAATGTGGTGCTACAGAAGAATGCTGAAGATAAGGTGGGTAGATCACGTAACTAATGAGGAAGTATTGAATTGGATTGGGGAGAAGAGAAGTTTGTGGCACAACTTGACTAGAAGAAGGGATCGGTTGGTAGGACATGTTTTGAGGCATCAAGGGATCACAAATTTAGCATTGGAGGGCAGCGTGGAGGGTAAAAATCGTAGAGAGAGACCAAGAGATGAATACACTAATCAGATTCAGAAGGATGTAGCTTGCAGTAGGTACTGGGAGATGAAGAAGCTTGCACAGGATAGAGTAGCATGGAGAGCTGCATCAAACCAGTCTCAGGACTGAAGACCACAACAACAACAACAACAATGTATTTGCAATAGTATGAAATGCAGTCTCCCGACAAATGCAGTCAAACTGTAAAGCATTTGATGTCAGTAGTACAGAATACAGCAAGACATCAAAGTTTCAGGTGCAGAGGTTGGAACTCCGTACTAAGGCCGTCGGCTCTGTGCGGTGTTAAGTGTGTGCATACGTGCCTTTGAGCGTATTGAGTACATAAATCACGATTCTAGCCATGCCACACGGAAAACAGTTATCATGTAGTGAAAAAGCAAAAATCAGTGCGTGCAACGAAACGGGACTCTGTTATCGTCAAATTATCAAGGTGCTGAACGGTGCAAGTACAGCGATAGTTTCGTTAGGTTATCCTCAAGATATGGACAGGACGGAAAAATTAGAGAAGTAAAAAATTGTATGAGGCATCGAAATGGTTGGCTCTGAGCACTATGGGACTTAAAATCTGAGGTCATCAATCCCCTAGAACTTAGAACTACTTAAACCTAACCGAAGGACATCACACACATCCATGCCCGAGGCAGGATTCGAACCCGCGACCGTAGCAGCAGCGCGGTTCCGGACTGAAGCGCCTAGAACCGCACGGCCACAGCGGCCGGCGCACCGATTCGTCTACAGAAACCAGAGATGCCTCATTCAACTGAGAAGCCTTCACGGTTCACAGGATCAATTTTGGCGCATGCGTACTTTCTCTGTGACAGCATCACTCTCGTTATTTTATAGTCACAGCTCGTGTCACATGGCTTGAGTTATACGGCAAGGAGAACTTGGATAAAGCAAGCTTTATAGCACGAGTAAACAAATACATTGATGAACACAATATACACTCCTGGAAATGGAAAAAAGAACACATTGACACCTGTGTGTCAGACCCACCATACTTGCTCCGGACACTGCGAGAGGGCTGTACAAGCAATGATCACACGCACGGCACAGCGGACACACCAGGAACCGCGGTGTTGGCCGTCGAATGGCGCTAGCTGCGCAGCATTTGTGCACCGCCGCCGTCAGTGTCAGCCAGTTTGCCGTGGCATACGGAGCTCCATCGCAGTCTTTAACTCTGGTAGCATGCCGCGACAGCGTGCACGTGAACCGTATGTGCAGTTGACGGACTTTGAGCGAGGGCGTATAGTGGGCATGCGGGAGGCCGGGTGGACGTACCGCCGAATTGCTCAACACGTGGGGCGTGAGGTCTCCACAGTACATCGATGTTGTCGCCAGTGGTCGGCGGAAGGTGCACGTGCCCGTCGACCTGGGACCGGACCGCAGCGACGCACGGATGCACGCCAAGACCGTAGGATCCTACGCAGTGCCGTAGGGGACCGCACCGCCACTTCCCAGCAAATTAGGGACACTGTTGCTCCTGGGGTATCGGCGAGGACCATTCGCAACCGTCTCCATGAAGCTGGGCTACGGTCCCGCACACCGTTAGGCCGTCTGCCGCTCACGCCCCAACATCGTGCAGCCCGCCTCCAGTGGTGTCGCGACAGGCGTGAATGGAGGGACGAATGGAGACGTGTCGTCTTCAGCGATGAGAGTCGCTTCTGCCTTGGTGCCAATGATGGTCGTATGCGTGTTTGGCGCCGTGCGGGTGAGCGCCACAATCAGGACTGCATACGACCGAGGCACACAGGGCCAACACCCGGCATCATGGTGTGGGGAGCGATCTCCTACACTGGCCGTACACCACTGGTGATCGTCGAGGGGACACTGAATAGTGCACGGTACATCCAAACCGTCATCGAACCCATCGTTCTACCATTCCTAGCCCGGCAGGGGAACTTGCTGTTCCAATAGGACAATGCACGTCCGCATGTATCCCGTGCCACCCAACGTGCTCTAGAAGGTGTAAGTCAACTACCCTGGCCAGCAAGATCTCCGGATCTGTCCCCCATTGAGCATGTTTGGGACTGGATGAAGCGTCGTCTCACGCGGTCTGCACGTCCAGCACGAACGCTGGTCCAACTGAGGCGCCAGGTGGAAATGGCATGGCAAGCCGTTCCACAGGACTACATCCAGCATCTCTACGATCGTCTCCATGGGAGAATAGCAGCCTGCATTGCTGCGAAAGGTGGATATACACTGTACTAGTGCCGGCATTGTGCATGCTCTGTTGCCTGTGTCTATGTGCCTGTGGTTCTGTCAGTGTGATCATGTGATGTATCCGACCCCAGGAATGTGTCAATAAAGTTTCCCCTTCGTGGGACAATGAATTCACGGTGTTCCTATTTCAATTTCCAGGAGTGTAACAGCACAGTAACACGACATACGTAAAAATACGTGCACCAATCTTCCATCCTCTTACGGGATGTATGGGTGCCTGGACGTAGCCCAGATACGAACCCAGTGGGAAACAGTTGGGGAACACTTACAAGGCGTGTTTATCGCAATAGAACGCAATCTGAGGCCGTATGTGAGCTAAAAAGTGTGATAAGAGGAGACTGAGTGACAATTTCACTGCAACAACTACTAACCCTAGCGAAAGCAATATCGAGGAGAATTTTTGAGCCGGCCGCTGTGGCCGAGCGGTTCTAGGCGCTTCAGCCCGGAACCACGCGGCTGCTACGGTCGCAGGTTCGAGTCCTTGCTCGGGCATGGATGTGTGTGATGTCCTTAAGCTAATTTAAGTAGTTGTAAGTCTAAGGGACTGGTGACCACAGATGTTAAGTCCCATAGTGCTCAGAGCCATTTGTGCCATTTGAAGAATTTTTGAGGTGATTGGGAAGAACAGCGGGTGGACGAAGTGCTAACAATGCAATAACAAGAAAATGGTTCGAAAGGCTCTGAGCACTATGCGACTTAACAACTGAGGCCATCAGTCCCCTAGAACTTAGAACTACTTAAACCTACCTAAGGACATCACAAACATCCACGCCCGAGGCAGGATTCGACCCTCGACTGTTGCGGTCGCGCGGTTCCAGACTGTAGCGCCTAGAACCGCTCGGCCACTCCGGCCGGCTATTTTCATAGTAAATTCGATACATGTGTGCTTCAGACTGCGCTATTACTTCCGGATACCCTGTCTCTATACTGATTTCCTCTACTGTATTAGCTACAGATGCTCTTCCTGTTGGTGACATATGAAAATTTGTGTCAGACTGGGATTCGAACCCGGAGTAAGCTAATGGGGAGCGGGAAATCCCTGTTCACTCCCGGTCCGGCACAAATTTTCGCATTTCAGCAACAGGTAGAACATATGTACCTAACATACCTGACACCGAGTTTTTTGCGTCCTGTGAACTTATTCCGATCTAGACACTTGGTGCAGGGAGTGGCAACTGACCCTTAACATAGACAAAAGTAATGTATTGCGAATACATAGAAAGAAGGATCCTTTATTGTATGATTATATGATAGCGGAACAAACACTGGTAGCAGTTACTTCTGTAAAATATCTGGGAGTATGCGTGCGGAACGATTTGAAGTGGAATGATCATATAAAATTAATTGTTGGTAAGGCGGGTACCAGGTTGAGATTCATTGGGAGAGTGCTTAGAAAATGTAGTCCATCAACAAAGGAGGTGGCTTACAAAACACTCGTTCGACCTATACTTGAGTATTGCTCATCAGTGTGGGATCCGTACCAGATCGGTTTGACGGAGGAGATAGAGAAGATCCAAAGAAGAGCGGCGCGTTTCGTCACAGGGTTATTTGGTAACCGTGATAGCGTTACGGAGATGTTTAATAAACTCGAGTGGAAGACTCTGCAAGAGAGGCGCTCTGCATCGCGGTGTAGCTTGCTCGCCAGGTTTCGAGAGGGTGCGTTTCTGGATGAGGTATCGAATATATTGCTTCCCCCTACTTATACCTCCCGAGGAGATCACGAATGTAAAATTAGAGAGATTAGAGCGCGCACGGAGGCTTTCAGACAGTCGTTCTTCCCGCGAACCATACGCGACTGCAACAGGAAAGGGAGGTAATGACAGTGGCACGTAAAGTGCCCTCCGCCACACACCGTTGGGTGGCTTGCGGAGTATAAATGTAGATGTAGATGTAGGATTTAGAATGGCTGTCAGTCATCATTAATGTAAATACCTGTCATATTGGCAGAATCGCTGCGAGCAGTGGATGTCACCATGAGCAGGAAATGGTCAGAAAATTGGAAACGTAGAATAATATTGTCCATGAGCAATAACAGACCCCCATAAGACCCGGTACAAGACTAGTCGGAAAGAATTACGGTGACGTGCTTGGAAAACAATTAATACGATTCTTACAGGCCATGGTGTCTTTGCAGAAAGTCTCCACCGCTGAGGAAAGGCTGCATCTTCACAATGTGACAACGATGGAGGGCATCAGACCGTAAACTTAGTGTGACAACATGTAGCGTGCGAGCCTACTCTGGAAATCTGGAATATTTCTTTGAAGTGAGAGGGTCAGCCATTGAATGAATTAAAATTTTAGTTATTAATTTGTAGATTTAGCTGTTTAGTTCAATTCCCTTTGTGAAATCATACAGTTCATGTATGTTAGTTGGAGTTCAGTTTGTATCCACATGTTGTAAGAGGTCCGAGCAGGTGTAATTTCGATGTATCGCTCATGCGCTGCCTGCGATATGCAAGGTCTCTGACCAGAGAGCAGTGTTGACTGCAGTAGGAACTGTGTGTCAGTAGGAGTATGTTGTTGCTAGTCTGGAGTCCGCTCTGGTCTGGTCTGGTGTATCGTGTTGGCTGGCCCGGTCGCGGTGCAGCCTCGCGCATATGTAGTATTGTTATATCAAGTCCCATGTAAATGTTTTAAAAATCTCGTAATAATAATTTTCCTCATAAAAAGTAACTTTTAACAACCATCCATTTCAATTTAAAGAATTTACTAATTTCTCCCATCCATGACCATCCCAATTATTGCAATAGAAAAATCAGTTGCTTCCTTTCATAAATCACAGATAGGTCGGCCAGCATTGCACAGAGCTGTGCCGGAAAAATTTATTGTAAGAGCAGATATATCCGGCGACTTCATTGAGGTGAGAATTTTTCCTTTTTTATTTAGAATGATCTTTCAGGGCCATGACGGAGCACTGCTGTCGTCCAAAATTCACCAGGTTAAATTCACAGTGAATTATCGAAAAGTCGTAAGTGAGCGACAGTTTAATTGAGAGGTTAGTTACATTGTTTTACTACCAGGTTACTGAATTTATTTTTTATTGGGACGTTATACTGAATGTGAACGACATAATTATAATTCTTTACTGTTGAGAGGTTTAGGAATTTTTTGTTTTGTTTTGACGTTACGCTAAATGTGAATGAATTTTGAGCACAGATTAACAATTTTGTGTGGAGGTTAATGTGAAAAGAATTTTGTAGGAAGGTTACAAATCAGAAAGAATTTTTGTGGGGAGATTAAATGTAAATGAATTCTGTGGGGACGTTACACTAAACTAGAATCATACTCATATTATTAATTACAGGGTGATTCAAGAAGAATACCACAACTTTAGGAATTTAAAACTCTGCAACGACAAAAGGCAGAGCTAAGCACTATCTGTCGGCGAATTAAGGGAGCTATAAAGTTTCATTTAGTTGTACATTTGTTCGCCATTTGAGCCAATAAAGTTTTTGGTCCCTTTTTCTTCGAAGGTGCTACTGTAACTGGACTACAGTATCTGGAGATGTTAGAGAATTGGCTGTTCCCTCAGCTCGAACAAGAAGCACAACAATTCATATTTCAGCAGGATGGAGCGCCACCACATTGGCACTTATCTGTCCGTAACTACCTGAACGTCAACTACCCGAGGCGATGGATCGGCCGCCAGGCAGCCCGTGACAGAGCACTTCATCACTGGCCTCCAAGAAGCCCTGATCTTACCCCCTGCGATTTTTTCTTATGGGGATATGTTAAGGATATGGTGTTTCGGCCACCTCTCCCAGCCAGCATTGATGATTTGAAACGAGAAATAACAGCAGCTATCCATACTGTTACGCCTGATATGCTACAGAGAGTGTGGAACGAGTTGGAGTATCGGGTTGATATTGCTCGTGTGTCTGGAGGGGGCCATATTGAACATCTCTGAACTTGTTTTTGAGTGAAAAGAAACCTTTTTAAATACTCTTTGTAATGATGTATAACAGGTTATATTATGTTTCTTTCATTAAATACACATTTTTAAAGTTGTGGTATCCTTTTTGAATCACCCTGTATATTATTTTGTGGGGAGGTTACAATGTTGTTGTGGTCTTCAGTCCTGAGACTGGTTTGATGCAGCTCTCCATGCTACTCTATCCTGTGCAAGCTTCTTCATCTCCCAGTACCTACTGCAGCCTACATCCTTCTGAATATGCTTAGTGTATTCATCTCTTGGTCTCCCTCTACGATTTTTACCCTCCACACTTGCCTACAATACTAAATTTGTGATCCCTTCATGTCTCAGAATGTGTCCTATCAACCGATCCCTTCTTCTAGTCACATTATGCCACTAATTCCTCTTCTCACCAACTCCATTCAGCACCTCATCATTAGTTATGCTATCTGCCCATCTAATCTTCAGCATTCTTCTATAGCACCACATTTTATAAGCTATTCTGGTCTAAACTGTTTATCGTCCATGTTTCACTTCCATACATGGCTACACTCCATACAAATACTTTCAGAAACGACTTCCTCACACTTAAATCTATACTCGATGTTAACAAGTTTCTCTTCTTCAGAAACGCTTTCCTTGCCATTCCCAGTCTACATTTTATATCGTCTCTACTTCGACCATCATCAGTTATTTTGCTCCCCGAATAGCAAAACTCCTTTACTACTTTAAGTGTCTCATTTCCTAATCTAATTCCCTCAGCATCACCCGAATTA
This sequence comes from Schistocerca americana, assembly GCF_021461395.2. Classification (NCBI taxonomy): domain Eukaryota; kingdom Metazoa; phylum Arthropoda; class Insecta; order Orthoptera; family Acrididae; genus Schistocerca; species Schistocerca americana. The sequence continues at coordinate 119,540,399 of NC_060129.1, forward strand.
AATCGACTACATTCTATTACCCTCGTTTTGCTTTCGTTGATGTTCATCTTATAATCTTCTTTCAAGACACTGTCCATTCCGTTAAACTGCTCTTCCAAGTGCTTTGCTGTCTCTGACAGAATTGCAATGTCGTAGGCAAACCTCAAAGTTCTTATTTCTTCGCCCTTGAATTTAATTCCTACTCCAAATTTTTCTTTGGTCTCCGTTACTGTTTGCTCAAAATACAGATTGAATAACATCAGGGACAGGCTAAAGCCCTGTCTCACTCCCTTCTGCACCACTGCTTTCCTTTCGTGCCCCTGGACTCTTACAACTGCCGTCTAGTTTCTGTGCAAGTTGTAGATACGAGGGTCACTCCGAAAGAATAGCACACTATTTTTGTAAAAATACAGTTTTCATTCTGCATGTGTGAAAGTTTTACAGTGTGTAGATACATCCTTCCCGCTTGTTTTCAGACTTAGTTCAACCTGTTCCTGTGAGTGGCGCCGTCAGAGCATGTCTTCAAGATGGCTGCTACACTTGACATTCGTCAGAAGCAACGTGCTGTCATAGAACTCCTGTGCTGTGGAAACGAGACAGTGGGAGACATCCACAAGAGGTTGAAAAAGGTGTACGGAGATGCTGCTGTCGATCGCAGTACAGTTAGTCGGTGGGCGAGCAGGTTACGTGATGAAAGCGGGCACGACAATATTGAGGATTGTCCTCGCAGCGGCAGGCCTCGTACTGCACACACTCCAGACAATGTGCAGAGAGTTGACGAACTGGTGACTGCTGACAGACGCAAAACAGTGAACGAATTGTCACGCTACGTCGGGATAGGGGAAGGAAGTGTTTGCAGAATACTGAAAGTGTTGGCGTTAAAAAAGGTTTGTCCCAGGTGGGTTCCCAGGATGTAGACAGTGGCTCACAAAGAAACAAGAAAAACGGTATGCAGCGAACTTTTGGAACAGTACGAGAAAGATGGAGATGAATTTCTTGGAAGAATTGTGACAGGTGATGAAACGTGGCTCCATCATTTTTCACCAGAGACGAAGAGGCAATCATGGAGTGGCATTATGCAAATTCACCCAAGAAAAAAAATTCAAAACCACACCTTCTGTTGGCAAAGTTATGGCTAAAGTGTCTTTCGATTCCAAAGGACTTTTGCTTGTGGATATCGTGCCAAGTGGAACCACCATAAATTCTGATGCACATCTGACGACACTGAAGAAACTTCAAGCTCACCTGAGACGTATTCGACCACATCGGCAAAAGCAGGATGTTTTGCTGTTGCACGACAATGCACGGCCACGTGTCAGTCAAAAAACCGTGGAAGCGATCACAAAACTCGGATGGACAACACTGAAACACCGGCCTTATAGTCCTGACCTGGCTCCGTGTGACTATCATCTCTTTGGGAAACTGAAAGACTCTCTTCGTGGAACAAGGTTTGAAGATGATGACTCGCTTGTGCACGCTGCCAAACAGTGGCTCCAACAGGTTGGTCCAGAATTTTACAGTGCGGGTATACAGGCGCTGGTTCCAAGATGGCGTAAGGCAGTTGAGAGGGATGGAAATTATGTGGGGAAATGAAAATATTTTTCCTAAAGGATGCATCTACACACTGTAAAACTTTCCAACATCTACATCTACATTTATACTCCGCAAGCCACCTAACGGTGTGTGACGGAGGGCACTTTACGTGCCACTGTCATTACCTCCCTTTCCTGTTCCAGTCGCATATGGTTCGCGGGAAGAACGACTGTCTGAAAGCCTCCGTGCGCGCTCTAATCTCTCTAATTTTACATTCGTGATCTCCTCGGGAGGTATAAGTAGGGGGAAGCAATATACTCGATACCTCATCCAGAAACGCACCCTCTCGAAACCTGGACAGCAAGCTACACCGCGATGCAGAGCGCCTCTCTTGCAGAGTCTGCCACTTGAGTTTATTAAACATCTCCGTAACGCTATCACGCTTACCAAATAACCCTGTGACGAAACGCGCCGCTCTTCTTTGGATCTTCTCTATCTCCTCTGTCAATCCGACCTGGTACGGATCCCACGCTGATGAGCAATACTCGAGTATAGGTCGAACGAGTGTTTTGTAAGCCACCTCCCTTGTTGGTGGACTACATTTTCTAAGGACTCTCCCGATGAATCTCAACCTGGCACCCGCTTTACCAACAATTAATTTTATATGACCATTCCACTTCAAATCGTTCCGTACGCATACTCCCAGATATTTTACAGAAGTAACTGCTACCAGTGTTTGTTCCGCTATCATATAATCATACAATAAGGGATCCTTCTTTCTATGTATTCGCAATACATTACATTTGTCTATGTTAAGGGACAGTTGCCACTCCCTACACCAAGTGCCTATCCACTGTAGATCTTGCTGCATTTCGCTGCAATTTTCTAATGCTGCAACTTCTCTGTATACTACAGCATCATCCGCGAAAAGTCGCATGGAACTTCCGACACATAGAATAAAAGATGGATTTTAAAAAAAGGTAGTCTGCATTTCTTTAGGAGTGACCCTCGTAGCATGTCACTCCCTGTATTATACTCGTGTTAATTTCAGAATTTCACAGAATTGTATTGACGTATGTTAAATAAATTAATACATATTCTCCCTCTCTTCACGGATTAATAAAAAAAAACTGCGTTTCGACAGCGATGAACTGATCATCTTCATATAATCAGATAAAACCGTCATACCTACCGCGCGCAATTAGGCCGAAAGCCGCTGCTATCGCAAGTGCAAACAGCCCTGTTGTTTACGACCCAAACAGTGCGGTGTTTTGATACGCTGCGGTGTGTATCGCCTGTTCCGTAGCTGGGGGCCCTCTGTTTAGGTTGCATTATGCATGTTGCATGTCATGACGTCATAATAGCGCCCCCTCTCCCCCCCCCCCCCCCTTCTGTCCGAGCCACGACACGGACGCATCCATATTTAACGCGATTTCTTCAGCAGTCTCACAGGCGTACATCGATACTTTTACTGTCTGGCCTGCGCGGGGACACGGAACTGAACCTTGAGGAACGCCAAATACACGATGTGAGCGGAAGAGGAATCCTGTCGTAAAAAAAGGAAAAGAAAAGAAAGGGCCGGCACAATAGCCTATAAATTGCTGACGTCAGGCGAGGGAGCGCTGAACGTCGCGAGGAGAAAGTGGTTTCGGGCGGCAATGGCCCGTCTACGTCGAGGTCATCAATGTCAGCTCAGAGTGTGCGTGGCAGCGGGAGACAGAAACGGCTGAGAGGTCCTTGGTTCAAGTCTTCCCTCGAGTGAAAAGTTTACTTTCTTTATTTTCGCAAAGTTATGATCTGTCCGTTCGTTCATTGACGTCTCTGTTCACTGTAATAAGTTTAGTGTCTGTGTTTTGCGACCGCGCCGCAAAACCGTGCGATTAGTAGACGAAAGGACGTGCCTCTCCAATGGGAACCGAAAACATTTGATCGCAACGTCATAGGTCAACCGATTCCTCCACAGGAAAACACGTCTGATGTATTCTATACAACACTGGTGACGGCATGTGCGTCACATGACAGGAATATGTTGCCGACCCATCTAACTTGTACACTTGGCCAATGGGTAAAAAGATTCTTCTACCTTGCCCGATTTAGGTATTCTTATGGATGTGATAATCACTCCCAAAAAAGTGATGTCACATCAACTGCAACAAATGAATGCAACTGTTTAAAAAAATGGTTTAAATGGCTCTGAGCACAATGGGACTCAACTTCTGAGGTGATGAGTCCCCTAGAACTTAGGACTACTTAAACCTAACTAACCTAAGGACATCACACACATCCACGCCCGAGGCAGGATTCGAACCTGCGACCGTAGCGGTCTCGCGGTTCCAGACGTAGCGCCTAGAACCGCACGGCCACTCCGGCCGGCAATGCAACTGTTTCATAGTCGCATTGTTTTCCCTGTGCTCTGTCATAACATTTGTTTTTAACGTTTTCAATTATTTCCGTGTGCAGACCGTCAAATCCTGCATATGTCCAAGCAAATCTGAACTTGTCCTGGAATTTTGGAGAGAGAAGTTGATTATGTGTTAGTGCCTGAACTTTGATAATTGTCTGAAAATACAAGTTTGAAACTTTTCACTCGAGGAAAGACTTGAAGAAGGACCTCTCATTCTCCAGCTGCTGACGCTAACCGCGGGACCACGGTGCTCCTGAGCTCACATTATCCTGGATGTTGCTTATCTAGCACATGGACTACTCAGTTTGTATATTTTACTAATTTTTTTCATAGTTACACACAAATTCTTCCTGTTTTCTTGATTGATCTGTGTTCAGTTTTTCAAGGCCTATCCACTGTGCCAACTTATAACTAAATCTGAGGGAGGGTGCGATGGGAAGGTTCCCTTGTGAGACAAATTGTTCAAAACACTAGGTGGAATTGCGCAACGAAATTTGTTTTTCGCCATACAGGTACTAATAAAATCAATGGAGAAAATTATTTTCTAATATTTGAAGAAATACTTCCGCGTCAAGATCGCCTTTTCAGATTTATTTTGAATAGATGACCGATTTCAACAGTAGTTTGCTGTCGTCTTTGAATCTGCAATACGACATACAGGGTGTTTTAGAATTCATAGTTACACACTTCTAGCGTTTGTAGAGGGGACTTAGTAGCTGAAGTTTTACGTAAGATACCATTTCAGAAAACGTCATGCAGGGTCGCTACAGAGCGTCGAAGTTATAGGCGCCGGCGCCTGTAAATGTATGTACGAGGTGTAAGACGTGTATATTTCTATTTTTCTATTGTAAAACCACAATTTATGAGAGATGTTTATATTTTATTAATAGGATTAAGTAGGAATAATTAATATTTGTCATTTTGGAAATTATTGTGGTAGCAGGGAACGTCTGCACCAAAGTACAGGGTGATTCAAAAAGAATACCACAACTTTAGGAATTTAAAACTCTGCAACGACAAAAGGCAGAGCTAAGCACTATCTGTCGGCGAATTAAGGGAGCTATAAACTTTCATTTAGTTGTACATTTGTTCGCTTGAGGCGCTGTTGACTAGGCGTCAGCGTCAGTTGATGCTAAGATGGCGACCGCTCAACAGAAAGCTTTGTGTGTCCAGAATGAGATTTTCACTCTGCAGCGGAGTGTGCGCTGATATGAAACTTCCTGGCAGATTAAAACTGTGTGCCCGACCGAGAGTCGAACTCGGGACCTTTGCCTTTCGCGGGCAAGTGCTCTACCAACTGAGCTACCGAAGCACGACTCACGCCCGGTACCCACAGCTGTACTTCTGCCAGTACCTCGTCTCCTACCTTCCAAACTTTACAGAAGCTCTCCTGCCAACCTTGCAGAACTAGCACTCCTGAAAGAAAAGATATTGCGGAGACATGGCTTAGCCACAGCCTAGGGGTAGGAGTGACTTGGCTGACTTTCCAGTCTTTAGGTGGGGATCTTTCTACGAGCCATGAGCGGCTGTATATGACAGCTAAGTATGGGGCTATTGCATGGGCAGACTCTTAAATGAACCTTACTAGTGTACGATCTGGCCTGGAAGATTTGTTTTTATTCAGTGATTTAAGCTGAGTCGCTACACTGGGAACATCTGCGTCTCTGTTACTAATGTTAACAGCTGAGCCTCATTCGAATACTGGAATATTAGTCACACGAGTCGGGTGACTAACGCATAATACAGTCAGATTCACAAAGAGAGTCTTCACCTAGATGAAAGAAATTAGCGCAGAGATAATAAAAACCACACTAGAGCCGAAATTATGGAAAGAATGTAGGAGGGAAAGAGACTGGGAAGATATCACAACAACAGGTCGCTGAGTTACGCCTGCATGGTATATTTCCAAATATCAAGGAGAAGATTAAAAATGTGTGCCCGACCAGGATTCGAACCTGGGGCCTTCCCCTACAGCGGGCAAGCGCTCTACTCTCTGAGCTATCCGAGCACGACTTACGACCCCTCCTCACACCTCGTCTCCTACCTTCCAAGCTTCACGGAAGCTCTCCTGTGAAACATGCAACACTGGCACTCCTGGAAGAACAGATATCGCGGATACATGATTTAGGCACAGCCTGGGGTTTATTTCGAGAATGACCTATCACTCTGCAGTTTGGATGGCAGGAGATGAGTTTGGCACAAATACAGCTGTAAGCCCTTGTAGTGGGTCACTGAGTAGGTGGGTAGGTAGAGCATTTGTCTCTCAAAGGCAAAGGTCCCAAATTCCCCAAAGGAACACACTTTAATCAGCCACGAAGTTTCATATCAGCACACACTACGCTGCAGAGTTCATTCTGGAAACAAAGGGGAGACTGCTTATGAGCCATGTATATCCATCTAAAGGAACGATTCATTGTCTAAGGAGTCATGGGCCATACTCTGAAGTATTTATACAGAGTACAAAAAACTCTGACAAACGTATGTGCATGTGCCAACATTGGTGCAATCCTACCAGAGTGCGAAGCATATCAAGATCTGCGAACTCAAGTAAGAATAAATGATGTACACTCCTGGAAATTGAAATAAGAACACCGTGAATTCATTGTCCCAGGAAGGGGAAACTTTATTGACACATTCCTGAGGTCAGATACATCACATGATCACACTGACAGAACCACAGGCACATAGACACAGGCAACAGAGCATGCACAATGTCGGCACTAGTACAGTGTATATCCACCTTTCGCAGCAATGCAGGCTGCTGTTCTCCCATGGAGACGATCGTAGAGCTGCTGGATGTAGTCCTGTGGAACGGCTTGCCATGCCATTTCCACCTGGCGCCTCAGTTGGACCAGCGTTCGTGCTGGACGTGCAGACCACGTGAGACGACGCTTCATCCAGTCCCAAACATGCTCAATGGGGGACAGATCCGGAGATCTTGCTGGCCAGGGTAGTTGACTTACACCTTCTAGAGCACGTTGGGTGGCACGGGATACATGCGGACGTGCATTGTACTGTTGGAACAGCAAGTTCCCTTGCCGGTCTAGGAATGGTAGAACGATGGGTTCGATGACGGTTTGGATGTACCGTGCACTATTCAGTGTCCCCTCGACGATCACCAGTGGTGTACGGCCAGTGTAGGAGATCGCTCCCCACACCATGATGCCGGGTGTTGGCCCTGTGTGCCTCGGTCGTATGCAGTCCTGATTGTGGCGCTCACCTGCACGGCGCCAAACACGCATACGACCATCATTGGCACCAAGGCAGAAGCGACTCTCATCGCTGAAGACGACACGTCTCCATTCGTCCTTCCATTCACGCCTGTCGCGACACCACTGGAGGTGGGCTGCACGATGTTGGGGCGTGAGCGGAAGACGGCCTAACGGTGTGCGGGACCGTAGCCCAGCTTCATGGAGACGGTTGCGAATGGTCCTCGCCGATACCCCAGGAGCAACAGTGTCCCTAATTTGCTGGGAAGTGGCGGTGCGGTCCCCTACGGCACTGCGTAGGATCCTACGGTCTTGGCGTGCATCCGTGCGTCGCTGCGGTCCGGTCCCAGGTCGACGGGCACGTGCACCTTCCGCCGACCACTGGCGACAACATCGATGTACTGTGGAGACCTCACGCCCCACGTGTTGAGCAATTCGGCGGTACGTCCACCCGGCCTCCCGCATGCCCACTATACGCCCTCGCTCAAAGTCCGTCAACTGCACATACGGTTCACGTCCACGCTGTCGCGGCATGCTACCAGTGTTAAAGACTGCGATGGAGCTCCGTATGCCACGGCAAACTGGCTGACACTGACGGCGGCGGTGCACAAATGCTGCGCAGCTAGCGCCATTCGACGGCCAACACCGCGGTTCCTGGTGTGTCCGCTGTGCCGTGCGTGTGATCATTCCTTGTACAGCCCTCTCGCAGTGTCCGGAGCAAGTATGGTGGGTCTGACACACCGGTGTCAATGTGTTCTTTTTTCCATTTCCAGGAGTGTACTATATGATATTGTTAGAAACGAAGACCACAGGTAAACTCCGTAACATATAAAGGCACGGCAAGAGAAAACGCGGCAGTTCATCACAGTTTGAGGCACATACTGTGCAACAAGTGGCAGAGCTGGCGGAATCAGCAGGATGAATGTGAACCTGTGCATGACCTATGCAGTTCTTCCTGCAAGGGCAGACTGCTGGATGTTTTCTATGGTCGATCCATTATAAAGTCCAACTGGTTGACACCACTCGTTCTGCAGATGACAGTGGTAGTGCATCGGTTGGCCCCACTACAGGGCTGAAGGGTGGTGTGTTGGGATTGCTTGGGCATGGTATGGGATTACTGCAACTCCAGTTCTAGACAATTAACATGCTTTCCCCCAGCAGCTGGGGACTCTGCCATGTAGACATAAGTAATGCTAGCGTAGGTTACAGACATAGAATTCCACAAGAGGGTCTTCCTAAGGCATACAACTTGCCTGGCTCTGAGGTGTTACGATGGTTAATATTAGCGACTGCCAGTAAACCAATTTTTGCAATGGTAGTTTAGGCGACAACCAATTTAGCTTTCTTTGCTCCCTAACCGTATCCCATGTCTTCAAGAGAGCAGCAGGTTAGTCTGGCGATGTTGGTGGTACAGGATCACCAGATGCTCTTCCCACCACCAGCCCTCCCCAGCTCATCCTCCTCCCCACCGGGGCGGAATTTCTGTATCCCATCTGTCTAGCTACTGCACCATTGCAACAGTGTGAGAACGTTTTTCAAAATGTTCACTATCATATAAGTACAGAAGGACGTGGGTACCAGCCTGTACTGTCTAAGTCATACGTAATACTCGTAATTTACCAGGTGGATTCGATCAGGGGCCAATGTGCCTCCCTGAAATCTAGCCCCGGTGATGTATGTGGACATACAGTAGCTGAGAGTCTACAAGTGCGAGAGTTACTGCACAGTCATCTTAACAGTTCATGCATCCAAGCTGCTGACAAGAATAATGTACAGGAGAATGCAAAAAAAAAAAAAACAATTGAGGATGTATTAGATGACGATCAGTTTGGCCTTAGGAAAGGTAAAGGCTCCAGGGAGGCAGGTCTGACAATGTGGTTGATAATAGAAGCAAGGCCAAAGAAAAATCTAGATGCATTCATAGGATCTGTTGACCTGGAAAAAGCATCCAACAGTGTCAAACGATGAAAGGTATTCGAAATCGTGAGAGAAGCAGCGGTAACCTATAGGGAAAAGTGGGTTATATACAATAGGTATCAGAGCCAAGACGGAATAATAAGAGTGGAAGAGCAAGAAAGAAGTGCTCAGATTAAAAAGGGCGCCCCTACTGTTCAATTTGTACATCGAAGAAGCAATGATGGAAATAAAAGAAATGCTCACGAGTGGAATTAAAATCACGGTGAAAGGATATCAGTGATATGATTCGCTGATGATGTTGCTATCCTGATTGAAGAATTATAAGATCTGCTGAATGTTATGAACAGTCTAATTAGTACAGAATACTGACTGATAGTAAACTGAAGAAAGGCGAAAGTAATGAGAAGTAGCAGAAATGAGAACAGCAGGAAACTTAACATCGCAACTGGGGAGGACGAAGTAGATGAAGTCAAGGAATTCTGCTACCAAGGCAACGAAATTATCCATGATGTATGGATCTCAGACGACATAAAAGGCAGACTAGCACTGGCAAAAAGGGCATTGTTGGTCAAGAGAAGTCTACTAGCATCAAAGATATGCCTTAATCTGAAGAAGAATTTTCTGGCAGTATACGTTTGAAGCATAGAATTGTACGGCAGTAAGGCATGGACTCCTGGAAAACTGGAAAAGAGTCGAAGCATTTGAGATGTGGTGCTACAGAAGAATGTTGAAAATTAATTGGAAGGAACACATAGAAAATGTTGTGGGGAAGGCTAACCAAAGACTGCGTTTTATTGGCAGGACACTTGGAAAATGTAACAGACCTACTAAGGAGACTGCCTATACTACGCTTGTCCGTCCTCTTTTAGAATACTGCTGCGCAGTGTGAGATCCTTACCAGATAGGACTGACGGAGTACATCCAAAAGTTCAAAGACAGGCAGCACGTTTTTTATTATCGCAAAATATGGGAGAGAGTGTCACAGAAATGAAACAGGATTTGGGATGGACATCATTAAAAGAAAGGCTTTTTTCGTTGTGACGGAATCTTCTCACGCAATTCCAATCACCAACTTTCTCGTCCGAAGGCGAAAATATTTTGTTGACACCGACTTGCATAGGGAGAAACGATCACGAAGATAAAATAAGGGAAATCAGAGCTTGTACGGAAAGATATAGGTGTTCGTTCTTTCCGTGCACTATACGAGATTGGAATAATAGGGAATTGTGAAGGCGGTTCGATGAACCCACTGCCAGGCACTTAAATGTGATTTGCAGAGTAGCCATGTAGATGTAGATGTAAAATTAGGTGCACTGATAAGGAATGAGGAGGAGAATCAGCGAGGAAAGGAGTGTGTGGAAAACACTCATAATAAGAAGGGACTAGATGATAGAACAACTGTTAAGATGCCCAGGAAATAACTTGCAAAGCACTAGAGGGAGTTGTACAGGATACAAACTGAAGAGGAAAACAGAGATTGGAATACATGTAGCAAATAGTTAAGCACATAGTTTGCAAGTGCTACTGTGAGATGCACAGGTTCGCAAAGGAGAGGGATTCGTAGTGGTCCACAAGAAACCAGTCAGAAGACTGACGACTCACACAAAAAGTTTAAAAAAATTCAGACAGATCGATCAAGCGTCTTTTTCTTATATTTTTTTAATATTTAATTTTACCCATTATTGAATATGTTTAGACTACATTACAAATCTTGAGGTGAATGTCTGGTTACAGTTGTATATAAGGTGCTGCAGCTGTTAGAAATAAGACCTCTGAAGTGTGGGAGGTCGGGATTTTAAGCAATAATAAATACGTAAACAGATGTTGGGTATTGTTGAAAGCTCACCTGCGACCGGACGAGGCGGTGTCTGCGGCTGCTGCCGACGAACGAGGTGACGGTGGTGACGCCAGCGCCGGACGCCTTGTCAGGGGCCTGCCCTGGGGGCGGCGGCTCGCCCCCACCCCCTCCGTCCGCCCCCGGCACGTCGAGGCAGGCGGCGGCGGGCGACGCGGCCGGCGCAGACATGGCCGCCGGGGGAACCCCAGGGCCCAGGCTGGGGAATCCCGGGCCCACTGACACGCACATGCCTGCAACAGGTGGTCAGGCGTGCCAACTACGAACAGGCTGTGTTTATGGGAACTCTTAAAATGACAACAAAGTTTATATATCTACGCGAGAAAAATGGCTATGTTTCAGATGGTCGGCAGAGCTTAGTAGTATTACCTATATTCAGGGTGTTACAAAAAGGTACGGCCAAACTTTCAGGAAACATTCCTCACACACAAAGAAAGAAAATATGTTATGTGGACATGTGTCCGGAAACGCTTACTTTCCATGTTAGAGCTCATTTTATTACTTCTCTTCAAATCACATTAATCATGGAATGGAAACACACAGCAACAGAACGTACCGGCGTGACTTCAAACACTTTGTTACAGGAAATGTTCAAAATGTCCTCCGTTAGCGAGGATACATGCATCCACCTCCGTCGCATGGAATCCCTATGCGCTGATGCAGCCCTGGAGAATGGCGTATTGTATCACAGCCGTCCGCAATACGAGCACGAAGAGTCTCTACATTTGGTACCGGGGTTGCGTAGACAAGAGCTTTCAAATGCCGCCATAAATGAAAGTCAAGAGAGTTGAGGTCAGGAGAGCGTGGAGACCACGGAATTGGTCCACCTCTACCAATCCGTTGGCCACCGAATCTGTTGTTGAGAAGCGTACGAACACTTCGACTGAAATGTGCGGGAGCTCCATCGTGCACGAACCACATGTTGTGTCGTACTTGTAAAGGCACATGTTCTAGCAGCACAGGTAGAGTATCCCGAAAGAAATCGTGATAACGTGCTCCATTGAGCGTAGGTGGAAGAACGTGGGGCCCAATCGAGACATACCAACAGTGCATGCCCAAACGTTCACAGATAATCTGTGTTGATGACGTGATTGCACAATTGCGTGCGGATTCTCGTCAGCCCACACATGTCGATTGTGAAAATTTACAATTTGATCACGTAAAGAGAACATTTGCACCGAAATGAGGATTGACACATTGTCGGATGAACCATTCGCAGAAGTGTACCCGTGGAGGCCAATCAGCTACTGATAGTGCCTGCACACGCTGTACACGGTACGGAAACAACTGGTTCTCCCATAGCACTCTCCATACAGTGACGTGGTCAACGTTACCTTGTACAGCAGCAACTTCTCTGACGCTGACATTAGGGTTATCATCAACTGCACGAAGAATTGTCTCGTCCATTGCAGGTGTCCTCGTCGTTCTAGGTCTTCCCCAGTCATGAGTCATAGGCTCGAATGTTTCGTGCTCCCTAAGACGCCGATCAATTGCTTCGATCGTCTTCTTGTCGGGACACCTTCGTTCTGGAAATCTGTCTCGATACAAACGTACCGCGCCACGGCTATTGCCCCGTGCTAATCCCTACATCAAATGGGCATCGCCAACTCCGCATTTGTAAACATTGCACTGACTGCAAAACCACGTTCGTGATGAACACTAACCTGTTGACGCTACGTACTGATGTAGAGCAATGAGTCGCATGTCAACACAAGCACCGAAGTCAACATTACCTTCCTTCAATTGGGCCAACTGGCGGTGAATCGAGGAAGTACAGTACATACGGACGAAACTAAAATGAGCTCTAACAAGGAAATTAAGCGTTTCCGGACACATGTCCACATAACATCTTTTCTTTGTTTGTGTGTGAGGAATGTTTCCTGAAAGATTGGCCATACCTTTTTGTAACACCCTGTTTAACATGTAAGCATAAATGTGGTGTAAAGTATACAACACAGTAGCAACAATGGCAACAGTGACAACATTGTTACATAAATTCTACAACAATGGCCTTTGATATACGTTTCAATAAACTGTCCCTCCTTGTAACAATGTGTAAGTACTGCAGTTTCACACACTAATTGTTGAGCAAATGTGTGACTCCAATTGGTTAGTAATAAAAAAAGTGTGCATACCGTAATGAAGCCACTGACTTTTGAAATAGAGTGCAGATTTGCGCAACATAAAGACATGGAGTCTTACATAAAGTCTAAGGCGCTTTGTCCTTTAGAATAATTTAGGTTAAGTAGTGTGTAAGCTTAGGGTCTGATGACCTCAGCAACACAGGATTTCACACACATTTGAACGTTTTCTTACATAAAGCATTATCCAAACGAATGTTAGATAAATAAGGGGACCACACTGATATCAGACCTTTAAAATTTTTATATATTTCTGTCACGTGAAGTTCAGAACTCAAATACACCTCTCCCGAAGCAGTTCGATGCAACTCTCAAAAATTCTCAAGAAAATAGACTTTGAAGTTTTCCAAACTTGCTTAATGTGCTAAAGTAAGAATCAGCAGTGTGGTGGTTCTGGAGCAGAGTGCTACAGCTTACGGCGGAAGGCTTTGGGTTTGAAAGATTATTTCTGTGAAGGGTAAAGCACATAAAGTGCAGAAGAATCGTGATCGCTCTATCCAGTCTCTTTCCCGTCATTATTTTTTCTCTTTTCTGTTTGCAGTTCGGATACTTACGCCATTTTAATATACACGGTGACTCACTAACGTTTGCCACCTAGAATAACTCTGAAAGTATGACAGGAGCTCAAAAGTTTGGGGGGGAAAAGTTGTGTGGAACAATGGGGGCCATAATATGACATTGGTTTTTTAGTGCTAGGTGGGGTCTCTTCAGAGATATGAAGGTAAACTTCGCTTTTTTTTAATAGGCTGCTACAGTTTGGTACTTATTTTCTGATAGCGACCTCCGAGACGAATGCAATGATGTCTAACAGTAAGGTTTTTGAAAGTCAAAAAGGCGGCATGAGCGTCCATTTGCTGAAGCTGTTCCAAGTGATGACCATTGGTATCAATGCAGTGCTGCAATCTTCTTATCATGGACTGAGTGGTATTTCTTATCACATCGTCACTTATCGAAGCACATGCTCTGACAATTCTCTCTGGCATATGTTCAGGTGTAGTTGGAACGTCTTTATAAACAATGTCTTTTACGAAGCCCCACAAGAAAAATTTTAGAGGCGTCAAGTCTGGCGAACGAGCTGGCCACGTCGCATCTCCTCCTAGTCCAATCAAACGATTTGGGAATTGTTTCTGCGACTCATTTCTAGCCATCAGCGAAAAATGTGCCGGACATCCATCGTGTTAACACCACTTTCTGTTCTTTGTTCCTAAAGGTATTTCTTCCAATAACAGATGTAATGTTTCTTGCAAGAATGTACTGTACTTCCTACCATATCTCTGAAGCGAGCCCACCTAGCAACCAAAAACCAACGTCATATTATGGCCCCCGTTGTCCCACGCGACTTTTATCGGACAAACTTTTCAGCTCCAATCATACTTTCGAAGTTATTCCTAGTGGCAATAGTTAGTGACTCACCCTGTATAATTCATCAAATACATGCTACTTAACACATCTAATTGTCATTTTTATGAAAACTTCACATATTCTTATTTCTTATTATATACCGCAAACAAAAATCCCGTATTCATTGCAAAGAAACATTCTTAGTTACGTTTTTTTTTTTTTTTTTTTTTTTTTTTTTTTTTTTTTTTTTTTTTTTGGTCATCAGTCTACTGACTGGTTTGATGCGACCCGCCACGAATTCCTTTCCTGTGCTAACCTCTTCATCTCAGAGTAGCACTTGCAACCTGCGTCCTCAATTGTTTGCTTGACGTATTCCAATCTCTGTCTTCCTCTACAGTTTTTGCCCTCTACACCTCCCTCTAGAACCATGGAAGTCATTCCCTCATGTCTTAGCAGATGTCCTATCATCCTGTCCCTTCTCCTTATCAGTGTTTTCCACATATTCCTTTCCTGTCCGATTCTGCGTAGAACCTCCTCATTCCTTACCTTATCAGTCCACCTAATTTTCAGCATTCGTCTATAGCACCACATCTCAAATGCTTCGATTCTCTTCTGTTCCGGTTTTCCCACAGTCCATGTTTCACTACCATACAATGCTGTACTCCAGACGTACATCCTCAGAAATTTCTTCCTCAGATTAAGGCTGGTATTTGATATTAGTAGACTTCTCTTGGCCAGAAATGCCTTTTTTGCCATAGCGAGTCTGCTTTTGATGTCCTCCTTGCTCCGTCCATCATTGGTTATTTCACTGCCTACGTAGCAGAATTCCTTAACTTCATTGACTTCGTGACCATCAATCCTGATGTTAAGTTTCTCGCTGTTCTCATTTCTACTACTCCTCATTACCTTCGTCTCTCTCCGATTTACTCTCAAACCATACTGTGTACTCATTAGACTGTTCATTCCGTTCAGCAGATCATTTAATTCTTCTTCACTTTCACTCAGGATAGCAATGTCATCAGCGAATCGTATCATTGATATCCTTTCGCCTTGTATTTTAATTCCACACCTGAACCTTTCTTTTATTTCCATCATTGCTTCCTCGATGTACAGATTGAAGAGTAGGGGCGAAAGGCTACAGCCTTGTCTTACACTCTTCTTAATACGAGCACTTCGTTCTTGATCGTCCACTCTTATTATACCCTCTTGGTTGTTTTACATATTGTATATGACCCGTATCTCCCTATAGCTTACCCCTACTTTTTTCAGAATCTCGAACAGCTTGCACCATTTTATATTGTCGAATGCTTTTTCCAGGTCGACAAATCTTATGAAAGTGTCTTGATTTTTCTGTAGCCCTGCTTCCATTATTAGACGCAACGTCAGAATTGCCTCTCTCGTCCCTTTACTTTTCCTAAAGCCAAACTGATCGTCACCTAGCGCATTCTCAATTTTTTTTTCCATTCTTCTGTATATTATTCTTGTAAGCAGCTTCGATGCGTGAGCTGTTAAGCTGATTGTGCGATAATTCTCGCACATGTCAGCTCTTGCCGTCTTCGGAATTGTGTGGATCATGCTTTTCCGAAAGTCAGATGGTATGTCGCCAGACTCATATATTCTACACACCAACGTGAATAGCCGTTTTGTTGCCAAGATTGCGAATTTTAGAATTTTTTTTTTTTTCTCTTTTTGTATTTTACGTTTCACGAAATGCTTGCGAACTTTCCTCTTTGTTTAAGAATTTGTTTTCGTCAGGATTCGAACCTAGGCACTCTCCCCCCCCCCCCCCTCCGCCGGCCACGGTGGTCTCGTGGTTCTAGGCGCGCAGTCCGGAACCGTGCGACTGCTGCGGTCGCTGGTTCGAATCCTGCCTCGGGCATGGATGTGTGTGATGTCCTTAGGTTGAATAGGTTTAAGTAGTTCTAAGTTCTAGGGGACTGATGACCACAGCAGTTGAGTCCCATAGTGCTCAGAGCCATTTGAACCATTTTTGAACCCCCACCCCCATTCAGCAAGTGAGCATTCTACTACACTCCTGGAAATTGAAATAAGAACACCGTGAATTCATTGTCCCAGGAAGGGGAAACTTTATTGACACATTCCTGGGGTCAGATACATCACATGATCACACTGACAGAACCACAGGCACATAGACACAGGCAACAGAGCATGCACAATGTCGGCACTAGTACAGTGTATATCCACCTTTCGCAGCAATGCAGGCTGCTATTCTCCCATGGAGACGATCGTAGAGATGCTGGATGTAGTCCTGTGGAACGGCTTACCATGCCATTTCCACCTGGCGCCTCAGTTGGACCAGCGTTCGTGCTGGACGTGCAGACCGCGTGAGACGACGCTTCATCCAGTCCCAAACATGCTCAATGGGGGACAGATCCGGAGATCTTGCTGGCCAGGGTAGTTGACTTACACCTTCTAGAGCACGTTGGGTGGCACGGGATACATGCGGACGTGCATTGTCCTGTTGGAACAGCAAGTTCCCTTGCCGGTCTAGGAATGGTAGAACGATGGGTTCGATGACGGTTTGGATGTACCGTGCACTATTCAGTGTCCCCTCGACGATCACCAGTGGTGTACGGCCAGTGTAGGAGATCGCTCCCCACACCATGATGCCGGGTGTTGGCCCTGTGTGCCTCGGTCGTATGCAGTCCTGATTGTGGCGCTCACCTGCACGGCGCCAAACACGCATACGACCATCATTGGCACCAAGGCAGAAGCGACTCTCATCGCTGAAGACGACACGTCACCATTCGTCCCTCCATTCACGCCTGTCGCGACACCACTGGAGGCGGGCTGCACGATGTTGGGGCGTGAGCGGAAGACGGCCTAACGGTGTGCGGGACCGTAGCCCAGCTTCATGGAGACGGTTGCGAATGGTCCTCGCCGATACTCCAGGAGCAACAGTGTCCCTAATTTGCTGGGAAGTGGCGGTGTGGTCCCCTACGGCACTGCGTAGGATCCTACGGTCTTGGCGTGCATCCGTGCGTCGCTGCGGTCCGGTCCCAGGTCGACGGGCACGTGCACCTTCCGCCGACCACTGGCGACAACATCGATGTACTGTGGAGACCTCACGCCCCACGTGTTGAGCAACTCGGCGGTACGTCCACCCGGCCTCCCGCATGCCCACTATACGCCCTCGCTCAAAGTCCGCCAACTGCACATACGGTTCACGTCCACGCTGTCGCGGCATGCTACCAGTGCTAAAGACTGCGATGGAGCTCCGTATGCCACGGCAAACTGGCTGACACTGACGGCGGCGGTGCACAAATGCTGCGCAGCTAGCGCCATTCGACGGCCAACACCGCGGTTCCTGGTGTGTCCGCTGTGCCGTGCGTGTGATCATTGCTTGTACAGCCCTCTCGCAGTGTCCGGAGCAAGTATGGTGGGTCTGACACACCGGTGTGAATGTGTTCTTTTCTCCATTTCCAGGAGTGTACATTAGCCACCCTGCGTGTAAACTAAAGGGAAAAAGGTACAAAACCTTAGTTTCCCATGTTAAAAAGGGGCGGAAAAATTCAAAGGAGGTTTTATCAAGTATGTCTGTGAGGTGCATCGTACTGCTTTGGGAGTGGTGTATTTCGGTTTTGAACGTCACCTGACATAAATACACCGAAAAGCCAAAGGAACTGGTACATCTGCCTATTATCATGTACGGCCCTCGCGAGCATGCAGTAGTGCCGCGATAGTGTTGTCGGGCCCAGGCGAGGTGGCTAAAAAAAATGGTTCAAATGGCTCTGAGCACTATGGGACTTAACATCTGCGGTCATCAGTCCCCTAGAACTTAGAACTACTTAAACCTAACTAACCAAAGGACATCACACAACACCCAGCCATCACGAGGCAGAGAAAATCCCTGACCCCGCCGGGAATCGAACCCGGGAACCCGGGCGTGGGAAGCGAGAACGCTACCGCACGACCACGAGATGCGGACCCAGGCGAGGTGCAAAGCTCTGTGTCGTGCAGTCATCAAGTGTACACGAGTGGGCCTTCGGCTCCGAACGCCCATAGCGATGATGTTTCGTTGAATGCTTCGAACGCTAACACTTGTTGATGGCCCAGCACTGAAATCTGCAGTAATCCGAAACGTTGAACGATTCTCTTGTCATTGGTCCAGTTCCTGCAAGATCTTTTTTCGGCCGCGGCGATGCCGGAAATTTGATGTTTTACAGGATTCACGGTACACTCGTGAAATGGTCGTACGGGAAAATCCTCATTCCATCGCTAGCTCGGAGATGCTGTGTCCCATCGATCGTGCGCCGACTATACCACCACGTTCAAACTCACTTAAATCTTGATAAGCTGCCATTGTAGCAGCAGTAACCGATCTTACAACTGCGCCAGACACTTGTTGTCTTATATAGGCGTTGCCGACCGCAGCGCCGTATTCTGCCTGTTTACGTGTCTCTGTATTTGCAGAAATCGTACCATGCAATAAGTTGGTTAACTGAATGGACAGCATGGTCAGTATTCTTCCAAAACAAAGGGAGCAGATGGTGAAGGCTGAATTATGGGCTACCGCAAGAATCTGTGTTATTTCCAACACTTTTTAATCCTTATACCACCGATACGCCCAAGACTATGGCAAAAATTATACAATTTGCCGACGGCCTCGCACAAGCTGAATAAGCAAGAAAGCTGGAAGAGTGTGTAGTATCTTTGACCACAGATTTATTCATGTTGTTGTTGTGGTCTTCAGTCCTGAGACTGGTTTGATGCAGCTCTCCATGCTACTCTATCCTGTGCAAGCTTCTTCATCTCCCAGTACCTATTGGAACCTACATCCTTTTGAATCTGCTTAGTGTACTGATCTCTTGGTCTCCCTCTACGATTTTTACCCTCCACGCTGCCCTCCAATGCTAATTTGGTGATCCCTTGATGCCTCAGAACATGTCTTTCCAACCGATCCCTTCTTCTAGTCAAGTTGTGCCACAAACTCCTCTTCTCCCCAATCCTATTCAATACCTCCTCATTAGTTATGTAATCTACCCATCTAATCTTCAGCATTCTTCTGTAGCACCACATTTCGAAAGCTCCCATTATTTTCTTGTCCAAACTATTTATCGTCCACGTTTCACTTCCATACATGGCCATACTACATACAAATACTTTCAGAAACGACTTCCTGACACTTAAATCTATACTCGATGTTAACAAATTTCTCTTCTTCAGAAACGCTTTCCTTGCCATTGCCAGTCTACATTTTATATCCTCTCTACTTCGACCATCTTCAGTTATTTTGCTCCCCAAATAGCAAAACTCCTTTACTACTTGAAGTGTCTCATTTCCTAATCTAATTCCCTCAGCATAATGGGCAACTATCCCAAGAAGTGGAGATTGAGCCAAATCCATCTAAAACGGAGGTAAATCCTTACCGTCTTAAGAACAGTGTGGCAATAAATGGTCTTCAGAAATGCTCCGCTGGAACGTAACCCATACCCAAAATACTTTAGGGGCGTTTTAGACCGGGATGTTACCTTTAAGAACCATTTAGGAAAGGTAGAAAAAAAAAAAAGAAGAGCAAGACAGGATTGATATTGTCAGAAAGCTGCCTGGTTTACAATGGAGTCGACTTCAGACACCCCTCGTGCTGCTCTCAACTGGTATTAATTTTTTCCACGGCAGAATATTGTGCTCCACCATGGAAAAATACTGCACATGTAAGCATACCTGACGTCAAATTGCATCAATCAATGAGAATAATCAGTAGCACTACTAAATCTACACCACTTCCATGGTTTCTCGTATTCCGTAGTATTGCAGCTCCATCAAATAAGACGAGATCCAGCAGCAATAAGAGAGTTCCAAAAGTGTTTCACTCGCTTCTGTATAATCAAGTATAACATACAGCTGCCATCAGACTCAAATCTAGAAAACCACCCTGGCCAACGCAAGATGTACCTCTTGTATGTGATGTCCTTCTAGAATGGAAAGAAGCTTGGCGGAAATTTCCTCCCACTAATTCTCATAACTACATCTGCATCTACATAGATACCCCGCAAGCCACCCTACGGTGCGTGGCGGAGGGTACACTGTACCAATACTAGACATTTCCTTTCCTGTTCCACTCGCACTAATTTCTCGTATCTTATCTTCGTGGTCCTTACCCGTGATGTGTGTTGGCGCCAATAGAATCGTTCGGCAGTCACCTTCAAACGCCGGTTCTCTAAATTCTCTCAACAGTGATTCTCCAAAAGAACATCGCCTTCCCTCCAGGGGTTCCCATTTGAATTCCCGAAGCATCTCCGTAACACTTACGTGTTGTTCGAACGTATCAGTAACTGATCTAGCAGCCCGCCTCTGAATTGCTTCGATGACTTCCTTCAGTCCGACCTGATACGGATCCCAAACACTCGAGCAGTACTCAAGAGTAGGTCGCACCAGCGTCCTATATGCTGTCTGCTTTACATGTGAACCACTCTTTCCTAAAATTCTCCCAATAAACCGAAGCCAACAACCACTTGCCTTCCCCATTACAGTTATGACATGGTCGTTCCATCACATATCGCTTTGCAGCGTCACGCACAGATACTTAAACGACCTGACTGTACCAAGCAGGACACTAGTAATACTGTATTTGCCGGCCGCTGTCGCCGAGCGGTTCTAGGCGCTTCAGTCCGGAACCGCGCTGCTGCAACGGTCGCAGGTTCGAATCCTGCCTCGGGCATGGATGTGTGTGATCTCCTTAGGTTAGTTAGGTTTAAGTAGTTCTAAGTCTAGGAGGTAGCGTCTTTGATTCATAATGAAAACGTCTTCAGTCCCGGGTTCGATCCCCACCACTGCCTAAAGTTTGATAAATACTCAGCATTGGCGGCCGAAGACTTCCGGCATAAGAAGTCAGACTCATTCTGACAACGGCCTTGTCAAAGAGGGCTGAGGAGCGGATAGAGGTTCAGGGCACTCTCTTGTCCTAGGGGTGGGAAATTGACCCTAAAGGCGGAAGAATCAGCAATGATCAACGACATGAGGATGCAGAAGGCAATGGAAACCACTGCATTAAAGACACGTAACGTGTATCCACAGGACATGTGGCCTGTAATTGAAGAAGTTTCATGAAGATCTCTCCAGTGGCAAAAGATTCCGGAATAGTCCCCCATTCGGATCTCCGGGAGGGGACTGCCAAGGGGGAGGTTACCATGAGAAAAAGATTGAATAATCAACGAAAGGATAACGTTCTACGAGTCGGGGTGTGGAATGTCAGAAGCTTGAACGTGGTAGGGAAACTAGAAAATCTGAAAAGGGAAATGCAAAGGCTCAATCTAGATATAGTAGGGGTCAGTGAAGTGAAGTGGAAGGAAGACAAGGATTTCTGGTCAGATGAGTATCGGGTAACACCAACAGCAGCAGAAAATGGTATAACAGGTGTAGGATTCGTTATGAATAGCAAGTGTGTGTTATTGTGAACAGTTCAGTGACCGGGTTGTTCTAATCAGAATCGATAGCAGACCAACACCGACAACGATAGTTCAGGTATACATGCCGACGTCGCAAGCTGAACAGATAGAGAAAGTGTATGAGGATATTGAAAGGGTAATGCAGTATGTAAAGGGGGACGAAAATCTAATAGTAATGGGCGACTGGAATGCAGTTGTAGGGGAAGGAGCAGAAGAAAAGGTTACAGGAGAATATGGGCTTGGGACAAGAAATGAAAGAGGAGAAAGACTAATTGAGTTCTGTAACAAGTTTCAGCTAGTAATAGCGAATACCCTGTTCAAGAATCACAAGAAAAGGAGGTATACTTGGAAAAGGCCGGGAGATACGGGAAGATTTCAATTAGATTACATCATGGTCAGACAGAGTTTCCGAAATCAGGTACTGGACTGTAAGGCGTACCGAGGAGCAGATATAGACTCAGATCACAATATACACTCCTGGAAATTGAAATAAGAACACCGTGAATTCATTGTCCCAGGAAGGGGAAACTTTATGGACACATTCCTGGGGTCAGATACATCACATGATCACACTGACAGAACCACAGGCACATAGACACAGGCAACAGAGCATGCACAATGTCGGCACTAGTACAGTGTATATCCACCTTTCGCAGCAATGCAGGCTGCTATTCTCCCATGGAGACGATCGTAGAGATGCTGGATGTAGTCCTGTGGAACGGCTTGCCATGCCATTTCCACCTGGCGCCTCAGTTGGACCAGCGTTCGTGCTGGACTTGCAGACCACGTGAGACGACGCTTCATCCAGTCCCAAACATGCTCAGTGGGGGACAGATCCGGAGATCTTGCTGGCCAGGGTAGTTGACTTACACCTTCTAGAGCACGTTGGGTGGCACGGGATACATGCGGACGTGCATTGTCCTGTTGGAACAGCAAGTTCCCTTGCCGGTCTAGGAATGGTAGAACGATGGGTTCGATGACGGTTTGGATGTACCGTGCACTATTCAGTGTCCCCTCCACGATCACCGGTGGTGTACGGCCAGTGTAGGAGATCGCTCCCCACACCATGATGCCGGGTGATGGCCCTGTGTGCCTCGGTTGTATGCAGTCCTGATTGTGGCGCTCACCTGCACGGCCCCAAACACGCATACGACCATCATTGGCACCAAGGCAGAAGCGACTCTCATCGCTGAAGACGACACGTCTCCATTCGTCCCTCCATTCACGCCTGTCGCGACACCACTGTAGGCGGGCTGCACGATGTTGGGGCGTGAGCGGAAGACGGCCTAACGGTGTGCGGGACCGTAGCCCAGCTTCATGGAGACGGTTGCGAATGGTCCTCGCCGATACCCCAGGAGCAACAGTGTCCCTAATTTGCTGGGAAGTGGCGGTGCGGTCTCCTACGGCACTGCGTAGGATCCTACGGTCTTGGCGTGCATCTGTGCGTCGCTGCGGTCCGGTCCCAGGTCGACGGGCACGTGCACCTTCCGCCGACCACTGGCGACAACATCGATGTACTGTGGAGACCTCACGCCCCACGTGTTGAGCAATTCGGCGGTACGTCCACCCGGCCTCCCGCATGCCCACTATACGCCCTCGCTCAAAGTCCGTCAACTGCACATACGGTTCACGTCCACGCTGTCGCGGCATGCTACCAGTGTTAAAGACTGCGATGGAGCTCCGTATGCCACGGCAAACTGGCTGACACTGACGGCGGCGGTGCACAAATGCTGCGCAGCTAGCGCCATTCGACGGCCAACACCGCGGTTCCTGGTGTGTCCGCTGTGCCGTGCGTGTGATCATTGCTTGTACAGCCCTCTCGCAGTGTCCGGAGCAAGTATGGTGGGTCTGACACACCGGTGTCAATGTGTTCTTTTTTCCATTTCCTGGAGTGTAGTAGTGATGAAGAGTAGGCTGAAGTTCAAGACGTTAGTCA
Organism: Schistocerca americana; assembly: GCF_021461395.2. Classification (NCBI taxonomy): domain Eukaryota; kingdom Metazoa; phylum Arthropoda; class Insecta; order Orthoptera; family Acrididae; genus Schistocerca; species Schistocerca americana. The sequence continues at coordinate 119,564,123 of NC_060129.1, forward strand.
GGAAGAATCAATACGCAAAGAAGTGGGATACGGAAGTACTAAGGAATGACGAGATACGTTTGAAGTTCTCTAACGCTGTAGATACAGCAATAAGGAATAGTGCGGTAGGCAGTACAGTTGAAGAGGAATGGACATCTCTAAAAAGGGGCATCACAGAAGTTGGGAAGGAAAACATAGGTACAAAGAAGGTAGCTGCGAAGAAACCATGGGTAACAGAAGAAATACTTCAGTTGATTGATGAAAGGAGGAAGTACAAACATGTTCCGGGAAAATCAGGAATACAGAAATACAAGTCACTGAGGAATGAAATAAATAGGAAGTGCAGGGAAGCTAAGACGAAATGGCTGCAGGAAAAATGTGAAGACATCGAAAAAGATATGATTTTCGGAAGGACAGACTCAGCATACAGGAAAGTCAAAACAACCTTTGGTGACATTAAAAGCAACGGTGGTAACATTAAGAGTGCAACGGGAATTCCACTGTTAAATGCAGAGGAGAGAGCAGATAGGTGGAAAGAATACATTGAAAGCCTCTATGAGGGTGAAGATCTGTCTGATGTCATAGAAGAAGAAACAGGAGTCGATTTAGAAAAGATAGGGGATCCAGTATTAGAATCGGAATTTAAAAGAGCTTTGGAGGAGTTACGGTCAAATAAGGCAGAAGGGATAGATAACATTCCATCAGAATTTCTAAAATCATTGGGGGAAGTGGCAACAAAACGACTATTCACGTTGGTGTGTAGAATATATGAGTCTGGCGACATACTATCTGACTTTCGGAAAAGCATCATCCACACAATTCCGAAGACGGCAAGAGCTGACAAGTGCGAGAATTGTCACACAATCAGCTTAACAGCTCATGCATCGAAGCTGCTTACAAGAATAATACGCAGAAGAATGGAAAAGAAAATTGAGAATGCCCTAGGTGACGATCAGTTTGGTTGTAGGAAAAGTAAAGGGACGAGAGAGGCAATTCTGACGTTACGGCAAATAATGGAAGCAAGGCTAAAGAAAAATCAAGACACTTTCATAGGATTTGTCGACCTGGAAAAAGCGTTCGACAATATAAAATGGTGTAAGCTGTTCGAGATTCTGAAAAAAGTAGGGGTAAGCTATAGGGAGAGACGAGTCATATACAATATGTACAACAACCAAGAGGGAATAATAAGAGTGGACGATCAAGAACGAAGTGCTCGTATTAAGAAGGGTGTAAGACAAGGCTGTAGCCTTTCGCCCCTACTCTTCAATCTGTACATCGAGGAAGCAATGATGGAAATAAAAGAAAGGTTCAGGAGTGGAATTAAAATACAAGGCGAAAGGATATCAATGATACGATTCGCTGATGACATTGCTATCCTGAGTGAAAGTGAAGAAGAATTAAATGATCTGCTGAACGGAATGAACAGACTAATGAATACACAATATGGTTTGAGAGTAAATCGGAGAAAGACGAAGGTAATGAGAAGTAGTAGAAATGAGAACAACGAGAAACTTAACATCAGGATTGATGGTCACGAAGTCAATGAAGTTAAGGAATTCTGCTACCTAGGCAGTAAAATAACCAATGACGGACGGAGCAAGGAGAACATCAAAAGCAGACTCGCTATGGCAAAAAAGGCATTTCTGGCCAAGAGAAGTCTATTAATATCAAATACCGGCCTTAATTTGAGGAAGAAATTTCTGAGGATGTACGTCTGCAGTACAGCATTGTATGGTAGTGAAACATGGACTGTGGGAAAACCGGAACAGAAGAGAATCGAAGCATTTGAGATGTGGTGCTATAGACGAATGTTGAAAATTAGGTGGATTGATAAGGTAAGGAATGAGAAGGTTCTACGCAGAATCGGAGAGGAAAGGAATATGTGGAAAACACTGATAAGGAGAAGGGACTGGATGATAGGACATCTGCTAAGACATGAGGGAATGACTTCCATGGTACTAGACGGAGCTGTAGAGGGCAAAAACTGTAGAGGAAGACAGAGATTGGAATACGTTAAGCAAATAATAGAGGACGTAGGTTGCAAGTGGTACTCTGAGATGAAGAGGTTAGCACAGGAAAGGAATTCGTGGCGGGCCGCATCAAACCAGTCAGTAGACTGATGACAAAAAAAAAAAAAAGTCTAGGGGACTGATGACCTCAGATCAATACTGTATGCTAACATTACAGATTTGATCTTCCTACTCATCAGCATTAACTTACATTTTTCTACATTTAGGGCTAGCTGCCATTCATCATAACCAACCAGAAATTTTGTGATCACTCAACTTCGACACCTTACCGTACACCACGGTATCATCAGGGAACAACCGCAAATTGACCCTAAGAAACGTGTGAATGGATTCGGTCTTTCCAAAAAATTGTGGACAGGCCTCAATTGATTCCGTACAGTTCGTGGAAGATGTGGTGCCTGACAATATTAATGAGGGTTTAACGATGCCCCGGCGAATGACTGTGTGATCCTGTGCAAGCGACACAGAACAGAGTGTATACTACGAAAATTTCCTGGTAGACTCAGAGAGCTACATTTGGTGACAAAAAGAAGTGTACAATGGTTAAGAGATCCAGATATTCAGTCAGAATTTTTTCTCTGGTTTGATTGTTTGCTTCTTCACATTACGTATATTTTTGTGTATTTTTAACCTTTTACATACGAGGTGCGGCTAGTAAAAAACCGGACTGATGCTGGAAAAACATTTATTTACAATTATTTACAATTTCATGTTATCTCCTTCAATGTACTCTCCTCCTCGGTCTCTACACCGCTCCATACGAATTTTCCACTGTTCATAGCAATGCTGCAGATCATTTTCGGTAAGTCCATACATTACTTCCGTCGCTTTTTCTTTTACTGCTTCAACAGTCTCAAATCTAGTTCCTTTCAAAGCTGACTTGACTTTAGGGAAAAGAAAAAAGTCACAGGGGGCCAAATCAGGTGAGTAGGGTGGATGATCTAAGATGGGAATGTTGTGTTTTGCCAAAAACGTCTTCACTGACAACGCACTGTGAGCTGGGGCATTGTCTTGGTGAAGGATCCGTGACTTTTTTCTCCACAAATCGTTCCGTTTTCTCCGTACTCGCTCACGTAGGGTAGCCAGGACGCTAATGTAGTAATGCTGATTCACTGTTTGTCCCTCTGGTACCCAATCAATGTGCACAATCCCTTTGATGTAAAAAAAAAACCATCATCATTGCCTTGAATTTCGATTTTGACATTCGTGCTTTTTTTTGTCGTGGAGAACCAGGAGTTTTCCAATGCATCGATTGGCGTTTAGTTTCGGGATCGTAAGTAAAAAACCACGATTCATCGCAAGTAATAACATTTTGTAAGAAGGTGGGATCATTTTCAATGTTTTCCAGGATGTCAGAACAAATTATTCTTCGGCGTTCCTTCTGTTCAATTGTGAGACACTTTGGAACCATTTCTGAACACACTTTGTTCATGTTGAAACTTTCATGAAGAATCTGCCTAACACTTTCTTGTCAACTCCTGTTAACTCAGACACTGGTCTGATTGTTAAACGGCGATCTTGTCAAACAAGTTTACCGATTTTTTCAATGTTTGCATCAGTTTTTGCTGACAATGGTGTGCCAGTGGAGTGTCATCACTGGTGTCTTCGCGGCCATCTTTAAATCGTTTAAACCACTCAAACACTTGTGTTCGCGATAAACAATCATCGCCACACACTTGTTGTAACATTACAAACGTTTCACTTGCAGATTTTCCTAGTTTGAAACAAAATTTGATGTTAACACGCTGTTCTTTCTGTACATTCAACATTTTCCGACGCACAGACAAAACGTCAACTACTTAAAACAGACGCCACGGGCAGACTGAGTGCAGGAGGCAGATGAAACTCGAGCAGTAGGCGGAGCGAGAGTCACGTGACAGGCCACGCGACTTTCAGCCTTATTGCATTCGTGTTATTGTTTCACCAGTACTAGTCCGGTTTTTTTCTAGCCACAGCTCGTATGAAGTACTTATACAGGGTGCGGCACGTAAAACCACCCTGTTGTACGCGACGATAAGGCTCCACTGCGTGCCCGCGCCGCATGTCAATAATAATGGAAAACCAGAAATTCCGTCCTCACAGTTGGCCACGAACTAATCATTTCCTCTCATGTAGCGACACTGCGCGGATGTTCGTCGAAACCAGCTGAGAAAAAGGCCTGGTCGTGCGAAGCCAGGTTAGTGTGAATGTGTGTTAATGCCAAATTTGTTACCCGAGGGTGTTGCCATTGTTGAAGCGTTCATTCGTTCTGGATCTTCTGTGAAAAGAAAGAATTTGTTTCAGGAGACATTTTCAGGACGTTCTGTGGCAGCAAGAAACACCATAATGGAACTGATTGAAAAATGGCGGCATTTAGGATCGGTTCAAAATGTTCCCAGTAACAGACCTCCACCTGTCTGCACACCTGAATGAAAGAGGCAGGTGCAGCAGATAATCGCAAGAAGTACGCCAACCAGGAGATTGAGTCAACTGCCTGATGGGAGAGAGAGAAGTTGCAGCCGTGTTTTAAAGGGACTGAAGAGGAAACCGCACCGGGTAAGTGTTGTGCAAGAACTGAAGGCGCCAGACCTGCAGAAGAGAGTGCATTTGTCTTCATGGCTGCTGGGAAATGTTGCCAGTGGTGTATAGGACCCAGTAAGGCTCATCGTGAGTGATGAGGCGTGGACCCACCTGTCTGGGCACATAGATTCCAAAAACAACTGGTATTGGTCCACAGAAAATCCACACGCGTGTGCTATTTACGCTACATGCATTATGGGGCCCATATTTTTGAAACTCGGGATGACCCGCCAGGTTAGCCGAGAGCACTAATGCTTTGCTTCCTTGACTCAGGTAGGCGCGCCTGCCCCGGATCAAATCCGCCCAGCGGGTTAACGACGAGGGCCAGCCCGACGGCCAGCCTAGATGTGGTTTTTAGGGGTTTTTCCACATCCCGATAGGTGAATACTGGGCTGATCCCCACGTTCCGTGTCAGTTACACAACTCGCAGACATTTGAAAACGTTTCCACGGCTTACACTGTCCGCCCCCAACAGCTGAGTGATCACCGTGACAAACTGCTGTCCTACAGGTCTGGGTTCGATTCCCGGCTGAGTCGGAGATTTTCTACGCTCAGAGAGTGGGTGTTGTCTTCATCATCATTTCATCCCCATCCGGCGCGCAGGTCGCCCAATGTGGCGTCGAGCGTAGTAAGACCTGCACCAAGGCGGCCGGACCTGCCGCGTAAGGGACCTCCCGGCCAATGACGCCAAACACTCATTTCCATTTCCTTGGCTTACACTACACGCAAACAGATGGGGTACACTAATTCCGTCCTATGGGGTTCGCAGTGGCGATAGGAAGGACATTCGGCCACCCTCTGCAACTATGCCAAATCAATAGTATCCGGGCGCCCCGTGTGACGTGGGACAATGGCCCCAAGAAAGAGAAATATTTTGAGACTCGGATAGGAGCATGGAATGTCAGATACATTAATAAGGCAGGTAGGTTAGAAAATTTAAAAAGCGAAATGGATAGGTTAAAGTTAGATATAGATAGTAGTGAAGTTCGGTGGCAGGAAGAACAAGGCATCTGTTCAGGCGAATACAGGTTTACAAATACAAAATCAAATAGGGGTAATGCAGGAGTAGGTTTAGTAATCGATAAAAAAAAAGTAGGAGCGCGGGTAAGCTACTACGAACAGCATAGTGAACACATTATTGAAGTAAAGATAGACACGAAGCCCTCGCCTACTACAGTAGTACAAGTATATATGCCAACTAGCTTGGCAGATGATGAAGAGATTGAAGAAATGCATGATGAGGTAAAAGCAGTTACTCAGATAGTGAATGGAGACGAAAATTTAATAGTCATGGGGGACTGGAATTCGATAGTAGGAAAAGGAAGAGTAAGAAACGTAGTAGGTGAACATGGGGGTAAGCAATGAAAGAGGAAACCGCCTGGTAGAATTTTGCACAGAGCATAACTTAATCATTATCTTGGTTCAAGAATCATGAAAAAAAGTCGAATACGTGGAAGAGGCCTGCAGACACTGGAATATTTCAGATACACTACTGGCCATTCAAATTGCTACACCACGAAGATGACGTGCTACAGACGCGAAATTTAACCGACAGGAAGAAGATGCTGTGATATGCTAATTATTAGCTTTTCAGAGCATTCACACAAGGTTGGCGCCGGTGGCGACACCTACAACGTGCTGACATGAGGAAAGTTTCCAACCGATTTCTCATACACAAACAGCAGTTGAGCGGCGTTGCCTAGTCAAACGTTGTTGTGATGCCTCGTGTAAGGAGGAGAAAAGCGTACCATAACGTTTCCGACTTTGATAAAGGTCGCATTGTAGCCTATCGCGATTGCGGTTTATCGTATCGCGACATTGCTGCTCGCGTTGGTAGAGATCCAATGACTGTTAGCAGAATATGGAATCGGTGGGTTCAGGAGAGTAATACGGAACGCCGCGCTGGATCCCAACGGCCTCGTATCACTAGCAGTCGAGATGACAGGCATCTTATCCGCATGGCTGTAACGGATCGTGCAGCCACGTCTCGGTCCCTGAGTCGACAGATGGGGACGTTTGCAAGACAACAACCATCTGCACGAACAGTTCCACGACGTTTGCAGCAGCACGGACTATCAGCTCGGAGACCGTGGCTGTGGTTACCCTTGACGTTGCATCACAGACAGGAGCGCCCGCGATGGTGTACTCAACGACGAACCAGGGTGCACGAATGGCAAAACGTCATTTTTTCGGTTGAATCCAGGTTCTCTTTACAGCATCATTACGGTCGCATCTGTGTTTGGTGACATCGTGGTGAACGCACATTGGAAGCGTGTATTCGTCATCGCCAAACTGGCGTATCACCCAGCGTGATGGTATGGAGTGCCACTGGTTACACGTCTCGGTCACCTCTTGTTCGCATTGACGGCACTTTGAACAGTGGACGTTACATTTCAGATGTGTTACGACCTGTGGATCTACTCTTCATGTGATCCCTGCGAAACACTGCATTTCAGCAGGATAATACACGACCGCATGTTGCAGATCCTGTACGGGCCTTTCTGGATACATAAAATGTTCGAATGATGCCCTGGCCAGTACATTCTCCAGATCTCTCACCAACTGAAAACGTCTGGTCAATGGTGGCCGAGCAACTGGCTCGTCACAATACGCCAGTCGCTACTCTTGATGAACTGTGGTATCGTGTAGAAGGAGCACGGCAGCTATACCTGTACACGCCATCCGAACTCTGACTCAATGCCCAGGCGTATCGAGGCCGTTATTACGGCCAGAGATGGTTGTTCTGGGTACTGATTTCTCAGGATCTAGGCACCCAAACCGCGTGAAAATGTAATCACATATCAGTTCTAGTGTAATATATTTGCCCAATGAATACCCGTTTATCATGTGTATTTCTTCTCGGTGTAGCAATTTTAAGGGCCATTAGTGTTTATATAATAGTAATTTATATAAATTTATATAAATAGTAATAAAGTGATTATATAATAGTAAGACAGAGATTTAGGAATCAGGTTTTAAATTGTAAGACATTTTCAGGGGCAGATGTGGATTCTGAACACAATCTACTGGTTATGAATTGTAGATTAAAAGGGAAGAAACTGCAAAAAGGTGGGAATTTAAGGAGATTGGACCTGGATAAACTGAGTAAACCAGACATTGTACAGAGTTTCAGAGAGAGCATTAGGGAACGACTGACAAGAGCAGGAGAAAAATGCAGTAGAGGAAGACTGTGTAACTTTGAGAGATGAAATAGTGAAGGCAGCAGATGATCAAGTAGGTAAAAAGACCAGGGTTGGTGGAAATCCTTGGGTAACAGAAGATGTATTGAATTTAAGTGATGAAAGGAGAAAATAGAAAAACGGAGTAGATGAAGCAGGCGAAACGGAATACAAACGTCTCAAAAATGAGATCGACAGGAAGTGCAAAGTGGCTAAGCAGGAATAGCTATAAGACAAATGCAAGGATGTAGAGGCATATATCACTATAGGTATGATAGCTACTTCTTACAGGAAAATTAAAGAGACCTTTGGATGAAAGAGAACCACTTGTATCAGTGTCAAGAGCTCAGTTCTAAGCAAAGAAGTGAAGGTGGAAAGGTGGAAGGAGTATATAGAGGGTCTATACAAGGGCGATGGAGTTCAGCGAAATACTATGGAAATGGAAGAGGAGGTAGATGAAGATGAAATGAGAGATACGATACTGCGTGAAGAGTTTGACAGAGCACTGAAAGTGCTAAGTCAAAACTAGGCCCTGGGAGTAGACAACATTTCATTAGAACTACTGAATACCCTCAGACTTCAAGAAGGCTGTAATAATTCCAATCGCAAGGAAAGCAAGTGTTGACTATCAGTTGAATAAGTAAAGGCTGCAAAATACTAACACGAATTATTTGTATTTGAATGGAAAAACTGGTAGAAATCGACCTCGGGGAAGATCAGTTCCGATTCCGTAGAACCTACGACTTACCTTAGAAGATGGTTTAAGGAAAGGCAAACCTACGTTTCTAACATTTGTAGACTTAGAGGAAGCTTTTGACAATGTTGACTGGAATACTCTCTTTCAAATTCTAAAGGTGGCAGGGGTAAAATACAGGGAGCGAATGGCTATTTACAATTTGTACAGATGGCAGTTATAAGAGTCGTGGGACATGAAAGGGAAGCAGTGGCTCGGAAGGGAGTGAGACAGTGTTCTAGCCTATCCCCGATGTTATTCAATCTGTATATTGAGCAAGCAGTAAAGGAAACAAAAGAAAAATTCGGAGTAGGTATTAAAATCCAAGCAGAAGAAATAAAAACTTTGAGGTTTGCCGATGACATTGTAATTCTGTCAGAGACAGCAAAGGACTTGGAAGAGCAGTTGAACGGAATTGACAGTGTCTTGAAAGCAGGGTATAAGATGAACATCAACAAAAGCAAAACGAGGATAATGCAATGTAGTCGAATTAAATCGGGCGATGCTGAGGGAATTAGACTAGGAAATGAGATACTTAAAGTAGTAAAGAAGTTTTGCTATTTGGGAAGCAAAATAACTGATGATGGTCGAAGTAGAGAAGATATAAAATGTAGACTGGCAGTGGCAAGGAAAGCGTTTCTGAAAAAGAGAAATTTGTTAACATCGAGTACAGATTTAAGCGTCAGGAAGTCGTTTCTGAAAGTATATCTATGGAGTGTAGCCATGTATGGAAGTGAAACATGGACGATAAATAGTATGGACAAGAAGAGAATAGAAGCTTTCGAAATGTGGTGCTACAGAAGAATGCTGAGGATTAGATGGGTAGATCACACAACTAATAAGGAGGTATTGAATAGAATTGGGGGGGAAGAGGAGTTTGTGGCACAACTTGACTAGAAGAAGGGATCGGTTGGTAGGACATGTTCTGAGGCATCAAGGGATCACCAGTTTAGTATTGGAGGGCGGCGTGGAGGGTAAAAATCGTAGAGGGAGACCAAGAGATGAATACACTAAGCAGATTCAGAAGGATCTAGGCTGTAGTAGGTACTGGGAGATGAAGAAGCTTGCACAGGATAGAGTAGCATGGAGAGCTGCATCAAACCAGTCTCATGACTGAAGACCACAACAAAAACAACATTCTTTGAGACTAGATTGAACAGTGACGTATATCTGGGAATACGGGAGGAGTTTTATTCAAATTTGACAGAAGAGAAGCGTCGGATGTGTTGCTTTCAGCAGGACGGTGCAACACGCCACACATCAGCTGCGTCATTGCCCTGTGTGGATGAGGTGTTTATATCAGAGAGGGCAACCAGCAAAGGCTTTCCTATGTCATTAGACTTGTCCACTTCTGGCTGTTACTTCTGGGGACTGTTAAAGGAACGAGTATACGGAACATACCCATACACAACTTGAAACAGCACAACTCTGTGGATGATCATAAAATTTCTACCTGTTTTGCGGAGTTTCATTTATTAGTTGTGCTGAATGTTATTCTTGTAAATATGTTGTCAAGTTATAAATGCTATTTGTTACCATATGTTTTTGAGTGGGGTCTGCCTTTAGCAAAACACTATTTTGTTTGCTGTCCCAGACATGTTTGACTGCAGTTGCAGCAACATCAGTGGTTTTTTGTTGTTGTTATGTTTGTTAAACATAAGAAACGTTCTTTACTATTTAAATACATACAAATATTAGTTTCTAAATCGTAATTACAGGTTTTTGAGGAGCACATAAAATTGTTAATTCATACCTTCTTACTACATGGTGTGGTTTTCCTGCTATATTACGTTTTTATAATGTCTGTTTTTCTTTGCAGTTTGTCACCTGCAACTATATAGCACATAATGTAGTCAAAACATTTACACAAAAATTACGATTTCTAAACGGTTGTGGCTATGGCTACGATTAATAATTTATGTGAAAGGATGTCTGTCTGTGTGTGTGTGTGTGTGTGTGTGTGTGTGTGTGTGTGTGTCTATTTACATTATGTTTCACTCAAAACACTGAACTTGGCAATGAAGAACATAACAAAAAAAGAAATCGTAAGTGAAACATAATCTACATAGATACACACACACACACACACACACACACACACACACACACACACACACACACACACACAACCTTTTACAGGAACTATTAATCTCACCCTGAATAAGACCCTGTATAAGACTATGAAATGACCATGGAAGCCATATTAAAAAAAAAAAAAAAAATACGATGAGGTTGAAGTGGGCCAATAGCGAGTAAAAGTTTTATGTAAAGTTACAGCCTCAGCATTAAGGGGCTCCGGAAAGGTTCAAAATCATGAAAAGTTCAATTTTTACTTTTTTGCGTTTTCTGAATCTGCAGACTATTACCTTTTAATAGATATATAATTTATTCAATTCCGAAGACTACAACTATTTTTAATTTTTTTTGAAATGTGTTCTACATGGGCGTGACCCACTGTGGCGCTGTTAAACTGCTGTCAAATGGTGTTATTATTAACGTCCGTGTTCATCAGGTACATTTTAGTGATGTGAGATAAAATATGTGTTGTGGCTAACCTGTGATGGTTCAATATATATCGCTGGTGTGATTGTCGATTGTTTCATGTTTATTTACTCTGTCGTTATCTCGAAAGTATTCGTAATTAATTCTGTTTCTTGAGTCTCTGTTTTGTATAATAATGAGTAAAAGTAAAGTTATTAGAAATCCACTGAAGGCTTTTAAGAAAAGGAGAAATGTTGGAAAGCCAAAGGTATGTGTTATTACTGTAAACAATAAAGACGATAACCAAGTGAGTGAACCTAACCTCTCAAGTACACCTGCCCATAGCAGTCAAAGTGGGAAAGAAAATACTTCACGGAAGAAGCTTGGTTCAATGAGTGAAAACTATGAATGTTTTATGGGCGAATCGGATGTGAATGAAATATTTGATATGTCGGTTCTCAAAGGAATGTTTTGAAACTGTGTAAGATGTATTCATTGTAGTGAAGTTTGTCTGGAACTCTCCATAATAAAGCACGTAAGACTTGCTAGTGAAATACAACTGAAATGTGATAAGTGTTCATACATGACCACCTTTTGGAACAGTGTTGCAGTAACTGCAACTGAAGAAAATGGTAGCAAAATCTACGAACACAACAACGAGCGATGCTTGCTTTAGACGAGGAACGCCTTCGGGCTGCAGACAGGGCTGTAAAGAGTCTAGAAATACAAGCAAGAGTAAACAGGAGGAGGAACAAGAGGAAGCTGGAGGAGGAGTTTGCAGAGGATGAAGACAATCCATCCTATGGACCTGGAATGCACTAAAAAGTTAATCCAATCTTTGTCGCTCAATTCCCAAAACTTTTATTTTCTCATACTAATTACACGTTTTCTAAGGATCTTCCAAACATATTTGTTTCAAACTTTCAGTAAATGTTACACAGTACCCTCTGCATAATTTAACACAGCCTTTTTCCAAAAAACTGTATATTTTTGAATATATAAATAAAAAATTGCAAAAAAATGTTGTGAATTTTCATTACAATTGAAAAAAAATCGTCCTTAATAACTGAACTAAAATTTTGTAAAATCCCTGTGTTAAGTTGTAGCCCATATTCCAATAAATAATCTGTAAAACGTTCAACTTCCTCCCTCAAATACTTTGTGAGGAAAGATGTAATTTATAAGCGTTATTTTAACATTGCAAGTATAGGGCGTTCCGGAGCCACTTAATAATACTGAGCTGTGATGTGGCTCGCATTGATGCTGTTTGTAGGTTTCCGCCCTCTGTTGAAGGTCAGACGGTATCGTTTAGTTGGCACGGTTGTGGTTGTTTGTCTTCTACTCATGTTGACTGGTGCCACTCGGTTTCCCAAGCGTTGCCTGTCCGCTAGTGGCAGCAGCGGCGGTTATCGATATGTAGTAACTGTTACCCATCTTTGGGGGGACGTCGTTGTTTTTCCGGGTCGTGTGAGTGTTGACTCAGCAGGAGTGGGAAAGTTCTGGCCAAGTATGGGATATCGAAAAACTCTTCAGACCCACCAGGAAGATAAAGGAACATTTAAGAACTGCAAAAGACGCCCGACACCCCCTAGCAACACCTGGGGTATACAAAATTCCATGCAGCTGTGGACAAGTATATACGAGGTGTGGCTAGAAAAAAACCGGACTAGTACTGGTGAAACAATAAAACGAATGCAATAAGGCTGAAAGTCGCGTGGCCTGTCACGTGACTCTCGCTCCGCCTACTGCTCGAGTTTCATCTGCCTCCTGCACTCAGTCTGCCCGTGGCGTCTGTTTTAAGTAGTTGACGTTTTGTCTGTGCGTCGGAAAATGTTGAGTGTACAGAAAGAACAGCGTGTTAACATCAAATTTTGTTTCAAACTAGGAAAATCTGCAAGTGAAACGTTTGTAATGTTACAACAAGTGTACGGCGATGATTGTTTATCGCGAACACAAGTGTTTGAGTGGTTTAAACGATTTAAAGATGGCCGCGAAGACACCAGTGATGACACTCGCACTGGCAGACCATTGTCAGCAAAAACTGATGCAAACATTGAAAAAATCGGTAAACTTGTTCGACAAGATCGCCGTTTAACAATCAGAGCAGTGTCTGAGTTAACAGGAGTTGTCAAGGAAAGTGTTAGGCAGATTCTTCATGAAAGTTTCAACATGAACAAAGTGTGTTCAGAAATGGTTCCAAAGTGTCTCACAATTGAACAGAAGGAACGCCGAAGAATGATTTGTTCTGACATCCTGGAAAACATTGAAAGTGATCCCACCTTCTTACAAAATGTTATTACTTGCGATGAATCGTGGTTTTTTACTTACGATCCCGAAACTGAACGCCAATCGATGAATTGGAAAACTCCTGGTTCTCCACGACAAAAAAAAGCACGAATGTCAAAATCGAAATTCAAGGCAATGATGATGGTTTTTTTTTTGACATCAAAGGGATTGTGCACATTGATTGGGTATCAGAGGGACAAACAGTGAATCAGCATTACTACATTAGCGTCCTGGCTACCCTACGTGAGCGAGTACGGAGAAAACGGAATGATTTGTGGAGAAAAAAGTCATGGATCCTTCACCAAGACAATGCCCCAGCTAACAGTGCGTTGTCAGTGAAGACGTTTTTGGCAAAACACAACATTCCCATCTTAGATCATCCACCCTACTCACCTGATTTGGCCCCCTGTGACTTTTTTCTTTTCCCTAAAGTCAAGTCAGCTTTGAAAGGAACTAGATTTGAGACTGTTGAAGCAGTAAAAGAAAAAGCGACGGAAGTAATGTATGGACTTGCCGAAAATGATCTGCAGCATTGCTATGAACAGTGGAAAATTCGTATGGAACGGTGTAGAGACCGAAGAGGAGAGTACATTGAAGGAGATAACATGAAATTGTAAATAATTGTAAATAAATGTTTTTTCCAGCATCAGTCCGATTTTTTTTCTAGCCGCACCTCGTATTGGAACAACGAAAAGAAGTGTAAAGATCCGCTTAGCTGAACGTAAAAAAACTGTCGCTTAGGACACATCGAAAAATCGCCCGTAGCTGAGCGTTTTTTTCGTGATGGGAATCACGAAATTAAATTTGATGAGACATGCGTTCTAGCACGAACAGAGATTCACAAACACCACAACAATTTTAATAGAAGAGAGGAAGTTTTAAAGTTGGACAAAATATGAATGTCGACGTTGTGCCGGCTAAATGACAATCGATTACTCTTAATCGACAATAATGACGCCTTCCAAAGATAGGCATCAAGTGACGAATGGTGGTGCCCTCTACGCGCTCTATAAATGCGAGAGTATCTGCAGCCTCAGTGGCAGTAGCCGGACGACCTCAGAAGATGTCTCCCGCAGATGGAGACGAAACGTCAGGTGAGAATTTTATACATCGACCACGACCTCTCAGCCCGGATGTTTCAACTGAAACAGTCTGGAACCGCGCCGCCGCTGCGGTCGCAGGTTCGAATCCTGCCTCGGGCATGGATATGTGTGACGTCCTTAGGTTAGTTAGGTTTAAGTAGTTCTAAGTTCTAGGGGGCTGATGACCTCAGAAGTTAAGTCCCATAGTGATCGCAGCCCATTGGACAATTTTTTTTTCAACTGAACATTATCTGTTGTATCGGTATTTAATGTTGATTTGCTAAATTGTAACTCACTGAAATAACTATTATTTGCACAGTTGTTTATTCCTTCATTAATACAAAGTCAAAAGTGAAGTTCATGGGCGAGATCTCAGAATCTTTCGAAATCAAGACAGGAGTGAGACAGGGAGATGGCCTGTCAGCCATTTTATTTAACGCTGTTTTAGAGAAAATTATCAGGACGTGGGACAAAGGAGTCAATGGGGTAAAGATGGGGAGAGAGAAAAATAGAACCGTCAACATAAAATGTCGGCCTTTGCCGACGATATAGCCATCATTACAAATGACAGAATAGAAGCCAGAGAAGCCCTAGAGATATTGCATGAAATCGCAGCCAGAACAGGACTGCAAATATCATATGAAAAAACCCAGTACGTGGACACAAAATCTGCAGACAGAAGCCCAATGATAACAAAGTACGGAAAGATAACACAAGTAGAAAGTTTCAAATACCTGGGAGAGATTATACAGAAAACAGGACTGAATTCAACAGCCAATGAAGAAAGGGTTACAAAACTACAAAAAGCATACAGACTTACCTGGAACCATTACAATAAGAGAAATATTTCTGTCAATGCCAAATTAAGACATTACAAAACAGTAGTCTTACCTGAGGCCCTGTATGCCTCAGAAACAACAGTAATCAGAGGAAGAACTAAAATCAAGGAAATGGAAAAGCAAGAGAGGAAGATTCTGAGAAAGATCTATGGGCCAGGGGATCTGGATAACGAGACCAACAAAGGAATTGTACAAACAGGCAGAGACAATTACAGACAATATCAGAAAAAGAAGGGCAAAATTCTATGGGCACATTCATAGGATGAATGAAAATAGGCTGACCAAGAAGATTTTTAACATAGTGGTGACGAATAAGGTGAAAACTAACTGGGTAAAGGAAACCATGGAAGACCTCAAAAATCTAAACATCTCCACAGAAGAAATATCAAACAGAGGAAAATACAGAGAAAAAAATCAACAAACAGAAATTCGAACAAACACCAAAAGAGAAGAAACCAGGAAAGAAGTGGACAGAAGAGAGGAAGAAGAAACACAGTGAATTTATGAAAGGTTTTTGGGAAGAGAAAAGAAAGAGACAGAAGAAAGTGCCATGAATTTGAAATGTACCAATTTATGTACCATATTGTCATTGTGAATATTGATTGTGTTTTAACGCTCTCCTTAATGGGGAATTAACGATAGTAATAATAATAGAATAAATTGTGTGTAGCCGAATCCTGCCTTGCCCTGACTACCAGCTTTCAAACACGGCTGTATTTTAACTGCGGCGTATTCCCCAGGCTGAATGCCGGCGGCGAGAAGTTGCCCTTGGCAGGGGCGGGGAGTCACGAAATGGAACGACGTTTATTCCGGCAGCGGCGCTCCGCCGCTTCGGTGGCAGAAACCGCTGCCGGAATGATGAGTTTGGCCCCTTTAAACAGAGCCAATCTCGGCCCTGGAACGGCCCGATAGAGGCCAGTTATGGCTTTTTATGGCGAATGCAAAGGGCGCGCCGCACGGCCGCGTAACTTTTTTTATGGACTCGCGTCTTTGCTGGAGCACGCCAAGCAGGGATTATTTCCAGCCTCGATTACTCCTGGCCGCACTGGAGCGCTGGAACGGCGGCCATTAAGAGGTCGTTAACACTGAGGTCGAGACAGGAGCGAGCGTGGGAGGGAGGGAGAGAGATCGATACAAAAAGCAGGCGATCGGGAACTCGCCCATTCCATCTCGCTACGAGTTGTCGACCTGATAAACAGGATGCTGCCGGCCGCGGTGGTCTAGCGGTTCTAGGCGCTCAGTCCGGAGCCGCGCGACTGCTACGGTCGCAGGTTCGAATCCTGCCTCGGGCATGGATGTGTGTGATGTCCTTAGGTTGGTTAGGTTTAAGTAGTTCTAAGTTCTAGGGGACTGATGACCATGGATATTAAGTCCCATAGTGCTCAGAGCCATTTGAACCATAAACAGGATGCTGTAGGCGAGTACTATCCGGAAGTTGTTGACGAGAGCTTGTTCAAAGAATGGTTCAAATGGCTTTGAGCGCTATGGGACTTAACGTCTCATGTCATCAGTCCCCTAGAACTTCTTAAACCTAACTAACCTAAGGACATGACACATATCCATGCCCAAGGCAGGATTCGAACCTATGACCGTGCGGTTCCAGACTGAAGCACGAGAGCTTGTCGTTGTTGTTGATGTTGACTTCAGTACCAAGACCAGTATGATGGAGCACCACAGGATAGTCTGCATCTACATCACAGTTTCGATTCCAGGACGTTTCCTCGGCTGAGAATGTTAATTATACAGGGTGATTCAAAAAGAATACCACAACTTTAGCAATTTAAAACTCTGCAACGACAAAAGGCAGAGCTAAGCACTATCTGTCGGCGAATTAAGGGAGCTATAAAGTTTCATTTAGTTGTACATTTGTTCGCTTGAGGCGCTGTTGACTAGGCGTCAGCGTCAGTTGATGCTAAGATGGCGACCGCTCAACAGAAAGCTTTTTGTGTTATTCAGTACGGCAGAAGTGAATCGACGACAGTTGTTCAGCGTGCATTTCGAACGAAGTATGGCGTTAAACCTCCTGATAGGTGGTGTATTAAACGTTGGTATAAACAGTTTACAGAGAATGGGTGTTTGTGCAAAGGGAAAAGTTCTGGACGGCCGAGAACGAGTGATGAAAATGTAGCACGCATCCAGCAAGCATTTGTTCGCAGCCCAGGAAAATCGACTCGCAGAGCTAGCAGAGAGCTGCAAATCCCACAATCAACTGTATGGAGAGTCCTACGAAAAAGGTTAGTTATGAAACCTGAACGTCAACTACCCGAGGCGATGGATCGGCCGCCAGGCAGCCCGTGACAGAGCACTTCATCACTGGCCTCCAAGAATCCCTGATCTTACCCCCTGCGATTTTTTCTTATGGGGGTATGTTAAGGATATGGTGTTTCGGCCACCTCTCCCAGCCACCATTGATGATTTGAAACGAGAAATAACAGCAGCTATCCTAACTGTTACGCCTGATATGCTACAGAGTGTGGAACGAGTTGGAGTATCGGGTTGATATTGCTCGAGTGTCTGGAGGGGGCCATATTGAACATCTCTGAACTTGGTTTTGAGTGAAAAAAAACCTTTTTTAATACTCTTTGTAATGATGTATAACAGAAGGTTATATTATGTTTCTTTCATTAAATACACATTTTTAAAGTTGTGGTATTCTTTTTGAATCACCCTGTACATTTGTAAGTAGGCTGTTTAGGTTTTTACGTTGGTAACGCCACGTAAGGCCATGTATGAAAATCACTGCTGTGTGCAGTCTGTGGCTGGTTGGTTTCATTGTTGGAATATTCGCTATTGTAGTGTTGGACAGTTGGATGTGAACAGCGCGTAGCGTTGCGCAGTTGGAGGTGAGCCGCCAGCAGTGGTGGATGTGGGGAGAGAGATGGCGAAGTTTTGAGAGCGGACGATCTGGACGTGTGTCCATCAGAGACAGTAAATTTGTAAGACTGGATGTCATGAACTGATATATAATGACTTTTGAACACTATTAACGTAAATACATTGTTTGTTCTCAATCAAAATCTTTCATTTGCTAACTATGCCTATCAGTAGTTAGTGACTTAAGTAGTTTGAATCTTTTATTTAGCTGGCAGTATTGGCGCTCGCTGTATTGCAGTAGTTCGAGTAACGAAGAGTTTTGTCAGGTAAGCGATTTGTGAAAGGTATAGGTTGATGTTAGCCAGGGCAATTGTTTTGAAGGGATTATTGAAAGTCAGATTGCGTTGCGCTAAAAATATTGTGTGCCAGTTTAGTGATGATCAGAATACGTAAAGAGAAAACTGTTTGACTACGTTGAGTTTTTGTTCAGCTGTCTTTGTATCAAATAACGACGAAGTTTACCAGCACAGTTATTCATAATTTTTCTAAGGGACGTTTCACATTCAGTCATTAGATAGTACACGCCTTAAATATTAATGTATCGCCAGTTGGTATTTTTACCGATCTGTTTGTTGAGGCTTCGTCGCCAAATGTGGGGTCCTGCCCACTTGTCTCATATAGGGGGCCTAAGGATGCTGTGTTCTCGGAATGCCGTACAAAAATTCAAGCAAATAACATTAATAGTTTTACTTCAATAAAGCAGGTTGACAGAACTTTAATGTACAATGGTGTCGCAAGCGATGGGCGACATGCAACATAAATTCGAGTCTTTGCTATACACGATCTTCAAACAAGCGATGGATACGGTTCACTACAATCTGGTATCATAGCACTCTCCGTTAGGCCGTGCTAATACTATGAGCATTTTCTTTCTTTCTTTTGCTTGTGCCTTTTCCTGCAAGGACGCAGGGTCAGCATGGTTAATCGGATTTGGCAAGGTTAATTGAAGGGCTGGCCAGATGCCCTTCCTGCAGCCACCCCGTACCCCCCGGGACGGAATTAGTGTACCCCAACTGTCTGTGCGCAGTGTAATCCATGGAAAAGTGCGAATGTGTTCAGATGTCTGTGAGCCGTGTAACTGAGGTGGGACGTAAGGACCAGCCCAGTATTCACCTAGTGGGATGTGGAAAACCGCCTAAAAACCACATCCGGGCTGGCCGGCACACCGGCCTACGTCGTTAAACCGCTAGGCGGATTCGATGCAGGGCAGGAGCGCCTACCCAAGTCCAGGAAGCAGCGCATTAGCGCTCTCGGATAACCTGGCGGGTCGCTAATACTCTGCGAATCCTGCCCACTAATGTCCCGACACTGAGCAGATACTGATTACTAATGTCCGGCCGAGGTTGGCAGGAGCGGCGCTTATATTCACTTCTTGCAGAGACCGCTCCTGTTGTGGCGCGGTCCTAATCAGCGCACCACTGACTGACATCGCCTCAACGCCTTCTCTGGTCTCGTGTTCTTGCTCTTTGCTCTGGCGTTTGTGGTTATGCCAGAACACTGTTCACGGCGTTTGACAGTGAAGATCATGAACCTCTATTTAAAAAAAACTCACGTTTTATGTAATTGATGACTTTTCTGACAGCTGGGTTGATCAAGTGTTATAGAATTGATGGCTTTTGGCAGAGCCAGTGTGAATCATACTTAACAAACAATAATTCAGACTATGTCGGAAAGGTAGAAAATTTCAGCTACTGTGGAAAAATAAAATCACAACGAGAGATCTGCAAGGTTCAGTTTTGGGACCACTACTATTTCTTACATATGTGAATGACTTTCCACTTAACATTCAACATGTAAAATTGATACTTCTTGTAGACGATACTTGTGTTATAATAAATCGTATTACAGAGGGAAGAACGGAAGTCTTGCGAAATGATATTTTCCAAATAATTATTACATGGTTCTCTGAAAACGGAAACTCCCTAAATATTGAAAAAAAGAAAAACACGCACACACACACACACACACACACACACACTATTCAGTTCTGCACAACAATTACAGGCACACAAACAACTGCTGTAGCATATGAGCAGGAGTCAGAAAATAGAGTACAAGGCTCCAAATTTTTTCCTGTCCACACATTGATGAAAACTTGAACTGGAAGACGCATATAACTAAGGTTCTCGAACAATTATGTTCAGCTACTTTTGCTCTTCGTATAAATGCTAATTTTGGAAACAAACGTACGAGGCTCCTGACATATTTTGCATATTTCCATTCAGTACTGTCATACAGAATAATTTTCTGGGATCACTCATCACTTAGAAAGAAAGCACTGATCGCACCAAAGGGAGCAGTAAGAATAATATTAGGAGATCACACACAGACTCCATGCAAGCACGTTTTCAAGGACCTAGGTATTGCAACTGCGCCATCACAATACGTATTTTCACTAATGAAATTCGTCATAAATAATCCATCACAAGCGAAGAGTTCAGTGTGCTGCAATAAAAATCTTTGATCATTTGTCCTACAGCTAAAAATGTCTGACAGGTTGCGAAGCAAGTATTAAATCCAATTTAAAATCAGTTTTCGTGGACAACCCTCGTTCACGAATTTCTACTTAAAAACTTGTAGCCACAAAAAAGAAATAAATAAATATTTAAAAATAAAAAAAAATTAAGAAAATTATGTGTCAGGCTAAAATAAATAGTGTGTTCATTAATATTAACTCCAGTCATATAGCCTACATACCCTATAAACTGACTCGTCCCACATTAGTTCGATGAAAGAATCGTTCAAATGATCTATAGGACATGTAACTAACTAACTAACTAACTACATCCACGTCTGTACTCCGCAAGCCACCTAATGGTGTGCGGCAGGGGGTACTTCTGTTACCACTATCCGATCCTCCTTCCCTGTTGCATTGACGAATAGCGCGTGGGGAGATCGGCTGTCGCTAAAACTCCTCATTAGCACGGATTCCTGTGACTTCCTCGTCGTGGTCACTTCGTGAGACGGATGTGGGAGGAAGCAACGGGACGTACGATCGGTCTTGGAACGTACGAGGGCAGTTCAATAAGTAATGCAACACATTTTTTTTCTCGGTCAATTTTGGTTGAAAAAACCGGAAATTTCTTGTGGAATATTTTCAAACATTCCCGCTTCGTCTCGTATAGTTTCATTGACTTCCGACAGGTGGCAGCGCTGTACGGAGCTGTTAAAATGGCGTCTGTAACGGATGTGCGTTGCAAACAACGGGCAGTGATCGAGTTTCTTTTTGCGGAAAACCAGGGCGTCTCAGATATTCATAGGCGCTTGCAGAATGTCTACGGTGATCTGGCAGTGGACAAAAGCACGGTGAGTCGTTGGGCAAAGCGTGTGTCATCACCGCCGCAAGGTCAAGCGAGACTGTCTGATCTCCCGCGTGCGGGCCGGCCGTGCACAGCTGTGACTCCTGCAATGGCGGAGCGTGCGAACACACTCGTTCGAGATGATCGACGGATCACCATCAAACGACTCAGTGCTCAACTTGACATCTCTGTTGGTAGTGCTGTCACAATTGTTCACCAGGTGGGATATTCAAAGGTTTGTTCCCGCTGGGTCCCTCGTTGTCTAACCGAACACCATAAAGAGCAAAGGAAAACCATCTGTGCGGAATTGCTTGCTCGTCAAGTGGCTGAGGGTGACAATTTCTTGTCAAAGATTGTTACAGGCGATGAAACATGGGTTCATCACTTCGAACCTGAAACAAAACGGCAATCAATGGAGTGGCGCCACACCCACTCCCCTACCAAGAAAAGTTTAAAGCCATACCCTCAGCCGGTAAAGTCATGGTTACAGTCTTCTGGGACGCTGAAGGGGTTATTCTGTTCGATGTCCTTCCCCGTGGTCAAACGATCAACTCTGAAGTGTATTGTGCTACTCTTCAGAAATTGAAGAAACGACTTCAGCGTGTTCGTAGGCACAAAAATCTGAACGAACTTCTCCTTCTTCGTGACAACGCAAGACCTCACACAAGTCTTCGCACCCGAGAGGAGCTCACAAAACTTCAGTGGACTGTTCTTCCTCATGCACCCTACAGCCCCAATCTCGCACCGTCGGATTTCCACATGTTTGGCCCAATGAAGGACGCAATCCGTGGGAGGCACTACGCGGATGATGAAGAAGTTATTGATGCAGTACGACGTTGGCTCCGACGTCGACCAGTGGAATGGTACCGTGCAGGCATACAGGCCCTCATTTCAAGGTGGCGTAAGGCCGTAGCATTGAATGGAGATTACGTTGAAAAATAGTGTTGTGTAGCTAAAAGATTGGGGAATAACCTGGTGTATTTCAATGCTGAATAAAACAACCCCTGTTTCAGAAAAAAAATGTGTTGCATTACTTATTGAACTGCCCTCGTTATTATACAGGAAGCGGAATATAATTTTCAAAGAGCAATATATACAAGGAGATAAATGGCAAACTTTATCTGCAAATAAGACAGAAATAATGGCTTACAAAAGAAAGAAGGCAATTATATCGGAAATAATAATGAATGAGAAAATTTTGGATAAGTATCTTACTACAGTCTAGAATGTAATATTAGTTTTAACTATGAAAATGGTTCAAATGGCTCTGACCACTATTGGACTTAACATCTTAGGTCATCAGTCCCCTAGATCTACTTAAACCTAACTAACCTAAGGACATCACACACACCCATGCCCGAGGCAGGATTCGAACCTGCGACCGTAACAGTCGCGCGATTCCGGACTGAAGCGCCTAGAACCGATCGGCCACCACGGCCGGATTTTAACTATGACAAAGGCATTGAGAAGAAAGTTAACATACTGTGTGACAATTGTTGAACTGTATGAAATAAAATCATCATAACTTCTGAACGGTTTGCGTTAGGGCGTACAAACTGCACGGTTGGCCGCGGTGCATGATGGGAACTAGTATGCGCGTGTTTGATTTGGTTTAGCGACGAAGCCGACTTTCACTTGGATGGGTTCGTCAATAAGCAAAACTGGCGCATTTTGGGGACTGAGAATCCGCATTTCGCGATCGAGAAGTGTCTTCAATGGGTGACTGTGTGGTGTGCAATGTACAGCCAAGGAACAAGCGGTGCGGTATTCCTCGGTGGCACGGTGAGTACCGAAACGTACGTGAAGGTTTTGGAAGATGATTTTGTCCCCATTATCCAAAGTGACCTTCATTTCGACAAGATATGTAAATACACTAAAGACAAAAAAAACTTGTACACCTGCCTAATATCGTGTAGGGCCCCCGCGAGCACGCAGAAGTGCCGCAACACGGCAGGACATGGACTCGAGTAATGTCTGAAGTACTGCTGGAGGGAACTGACACCATGAATACTGCAGGGCTGTCCATAAATCCGTAAGAGTACGAGGGAGTGGAGATCTCTTCTGAACAGCACGTTGCAAGGCATCCCAGATATGCTCAATAAAGTTCGTGTCTGGGGAGTTTGGGTGCCAGCGGAAGTGTTTAAACTCATAAGAGTGTTCCTGGAACCACTCTGTAGCAATTCTGGACGTGTGTTGTGTCGCATTGTCCTGCTGGAATTGTCCAAGTCCGTCGAAATGCACAATGGACAAGAATGGATGCAGGCTATCAGACAGGATGCTTACGTACGTGTCACCTGTCAGAATCGTATCTAGACGTATCAGGGGTCGCATATCACTCCAACTGCACACCCCCACACCATTACATAGCCTCCACCAACTTGAACAGTCCTCTGCTAACATGCAGGGTCCAGGCATTCATGATGTTGTCTCCACAACCGTACACGCCCATCTGCTCGATACACTTTGATATGAAACTCGTCAGACCAGGCAACATGTTACCAGTCAACACCAGTCCCGTGTCGGTGTTGACGGTCCCAGGCGAGGCGTATAGCTTCGTGTCGAACAGTCATCGAGTGACACGAGTGGTTCAAAAATGGCTCTGAGCACTATGGGACTCAACTGCTGTGGTCATTAGTCCCCTAGAACTTAGAACTACTTAAACCTAACTAACATAAGGAGATCACACACATCCATGCCCGAGGCAGGATTCGAACCTGCGACCGTAGGCACACGAGTGGGCCTTCGGCTCCGAAAACCCATATCCATGATGTTTCTCCGAATGGTTCGCTCTCTTGATGCTAGCTGATGGCCCAGCATTCCAATCTGCAGCAGTTTCTGGAAAGTTTGCACTTCTGTCGCGTTGAACGATTTTGCTGGTCTCGTTCTTGTAGTAGCTTTCTCCCTTCGCAGCGATGTCGGAGATTTGACGTTTTACCGGATTACTGACATTCATGGTACACTCGTGAATTGGTCCTGCGGGAAAATCCCCACTTCATCGCTACCTCGGAGATACTGTCTCCCATTCCCGTGCGTCAACTGTAACACCACGTTCAAACACTCTTAAATCTTGATAACGTGCCACCGTAGCAGCAGTATCCGACCTAACAACTGCACCAGACACTCGATGTCCAATTAAAGGCGTTGGCGACGCAGCGCCGTGTACTACCTGTTTCCACACCTCTATATTTGAGGTTATAAGCATTTGTTCATTAGAAGAGTTATGTTCAAAGAAGCTAAGATGAAAAATTGCTCATAGCTGTTAACGTATGTATTTTAGAGCATATGTTTACTGGACATTTTTTCTTTTTTTGGTCCATACTGACACATTTCTAGCATTTGTAGACTTAGAGAAAGCTTTTGACAATGTTGACTAGAATACTCTCTTTCAAATTCTGAAGGTGGCAGGGGTAAAATACAGGGAGCGAAAGGCTATTTACAATTTGTACAGAAACCAGATGGCAGTTATAAGAGTCGAGGGACATGAAAGGGAAGCAGTGGTTGGGAAGGGAGTAAGACAGGGTTGTAGCCTCTCCCCGACGTTGTTCAATCTGTATATTGAGCAAGCAGTAAAGGAAACAAAAGAAAAATTCGGAGTAGGTATTAAAATTCATGAAGAAGAAATAAAAACTTTGAGGTTCGCCGATGACATTGTACTTCTGTCAGAGACAGCAAAGGACATGGAAGAGCAGTTGAATGGAATGGACAGTGTCTTGAAAGGAGGATATAAGATGAACATCAACAAAAGCAAAGCAAGGATAATGGAATGTAGTCTAATTAAGTCGGGTGATGCTGAGGGAATTAAATTACGAAATGAGACACTTAAAGTAGTAAAGGAGTTTTGCTTTTTGGGGAGCAAAATAACTGATGATGGTCGAAGTAGAGAGGATATAAAATGTAGACTGGCAATGGCAAGGAAAGCGTTTCTGAAGAAGGCAAATTTGTTAACATCGAGTATAGATTTAAGTGTCAGGAAGTCATTTCAGAAAGTATTTGTATGGAGTGTAGCCATGTATGGAAGTGAAACATGGACGATAAATAGTTTGGACAAGAAGAGACTAGAAGCTTTCGAAATGTGGTGCTACAGAAGAATACTGAGGATTAGATGGGTAGATCACATAACTAATGAGGAAGTATTGGATAGGATTGGGGAGAAGCGAAGTTTGTGGCGCAACTTGACCAAAAGAAGGGATCGGTTGGTAGGACATGTTCTGAGGCATCAAGGGGTCACCAATTTAGTATTGGAGGGCAGCCTGGAGGGTAAAAATCGTAGAGGGAGACCAAGAGATGAATACACTAAGCAGATTCAGAAGGATGTAGGTTGCAGTAGGTACTGGGAGATGAAGTAGCTTGCACAGGATAGAGTAGCATGGAGAGCTGCATCAAACCAGTCTCAGGACTGAAGACCACAACAAAAAACAACAACTGACACTTCCCAAAATATGGAATGCAAAGAGCTTGCAGTAGAAGAGATTTGTTTCACAATATTGAAGAGGCGAAATCGCTTGTAGCTCGTAAGGTATGCATTTACCACCCTATGTTAAATGAGACTTTTTTGCTTCTAGTAGCGAGTACTTTTAACTGTATGCGTTTACGCCATTAATTATGATACACCCTGCATAGTGAAGAAATACATTCTGTATGAAGGGTGTAAATTTTAAGTTGAAAAACCAGAATAACTCGAAAAATAAACTTCACTCGAAAAATTGTGTAGAATACAAAGTTGATTAGCCGGCCGGAGTGGCAGTGCGGTTAAAGGCGCTGCAGTCTGGAACCGCAAGACCGCTACGGTCGCAGGTTCGAATCCTGCCTCAGGCATGGATGTTTGTGATGTCCTTAGGTTAGTTAGGTTTAACTAGTTCTAAGTTCTAGGGGACTAATGACCTCAGCAGTTGAGTCCCATAGTGCTCAGAGCCATTTGAACCATTTTGAACAAAGTTGATTATTTTAGAGGGGGACATCTGCTGGTTCTAAAACTAGCCCGCCACCCCAGCCCCCTGGGGGTGGGGCGGGAGGTAACTTTAAAATTTCGAATGGGAACCCCCATTTTCTTGTTGCAGATTCAGATTCTGCATAAAGAACTACTTACATTTTGTCTTAAACATTTGTTTTGAATCTTGGTAGTTGGCGCTGTAATTCAAGAAAATCCATGTTCTCATTTTTGCGTGTAAAATAGTTACGGATAAATAAAAAATTCTTATTTACTTAATTACAACTAAGGTTGACGGACATCATTTTGAGCATTTATTGCGTTAATGTGGTATTTACAGGTAATCACGCTGTAACAGCATGCGTGCTCAGAAATGATCAGTTTACAAACGTACGCCGAAATAAATTGTTCAAACGTACCTACGTTCGCCGGCCGCGGTGGTCTCGCGGTTCTAGGCGCGCAGTCCGGAACCGTGCGACTGCTACGGTCGCAGGTTGGAATCCTGCCTCGGGCATGGATGTGTGTGATGTCCTTAGGTTAGTTAGGTTTAAGTAGTTCTAAGTTCTAGGGGACTGATGACCACAGCAGTTGAGTCCCATAGTGCTCAGAGCCATTTTCTTCGTACCTACGTTCTGTATTTTAATTTAAAAAATCTACCTGTTACCAGCTGTTCGTATAAAATTGTGAGCCATATGTTTGTGACTATTACAGTGCCATCTATCACAAAGCGAAAAAAGTGGTCCAACTAAAACATTCATATTTCTTTACGTACAACACTAATATGTAATAAAAATGGGGGTTCCTATTTTTAAAAAAACGCACTTGATATCCGTTTGGCGTATGGCAGCGCCATCTAGCGGGCCAACCATAGCGCCATCTGGTTTCCCCCTTGAAGCTAGACAAGTTTCGTTCTTTTTAGTTTTTTCGTTCAACGCTTATTTCGTGAGATATTTGGCCCGGTCACGATCAATGGACCACCCTGTACACACACACACACACACACACACACATATATATATATATATATATATATAATAGGGAAACGTTGTTATAAAAAATCTCAAGTAGTATATATATATATATATATATATATATATATTTCTTGAGATTTTTTATAACAACGTTTCCCTATTATTAAATTTTTAACAAATTATTTGTTAAATATTTTTACTAAAAACATATGTGTATTCCAGTGCAACGTTGAGTCAAAATGTCATAGAGAAAGAGATTAGGACGTATATCCAATCCCTACACGTATTAGAAACCTGTGCTTTCTCTCTTCTTTCCTTTCGATTTAAGCAGAGTGACCCACAGCAAAAGCGTGGCTAGGTACAGGTAGTATAATACAAAAATTTATAACAGATATACGAGATAATTTTCTTCAATCTTTAACCTTTAGTGAGTTTTAGAAAAATAAATAAAAAGTTTGTTATTTATGCACTGATATTAATAAAACCTTGCTGAAAGAGAATTTATTCATATTTTCGTTGTTTGTTTTAGTGAAAAAGTAAGACTGCGAAAAGAAAAACGTAGACGTCTCGCAGGTTCACCTCAGGTGTGTATCGTGATGATATAGCTGGAGCATTCTGGGGTTAAGGAAGTATTCTAACCAAGCGCGCAGGTCCACAAAGGCTGCCGATGCCTGCCCTGGACAATAAACAAGTTGCCTGCTTTTATTTTGGTCGCCCAGGTGTATTAACCTTTTATTTAGCCGCTGTGTGGCTGCAGCCGGAAATTATAAACTGAAGTTGGCAAAACAGCCCTGTGCAGAACTCTCCTGCGCGACTGGCGGTAAGGTCGCCAGTATCCCAACCTAGCACTCAATTAGTTTGACACAAAGTTGGTAAACAAGCTTTGCCTGCTACGCTCGGAGCACCGAAGAGCTCCACAGGGCAAAAAAGTTTCCACTCTGTTAATAGTTAGCTAAAAGTTGTCGCTAGGGGCGTCTCTAGCGAATTATTTCGCTGGAAGAACGGATTCTCACGGGAATCTTGAGAACAGTGGAGGTAAAGTAATATGGAAACTTACGATATTTTCGAAGTGACAATATTTTTTCAAGCTTGTGTTGGAACATTCTACAGACCAGGCAGCACTACAATGCGGCAATTAATTCACACAAATTATAAAAATGGATGTTTTTCAAAAACAGACATAATGTCTTATGGGATAACAGCAACTAGTGATTTTATAATGTTACTTAAAATCCGTCTTGATTGCAAATTTTTTTATTATTCATATGACCGGTTTCGATTCATTCAGAACCATCTTCAGATCTGATATTTCAGTTACAGGAGTAACATGTGACGTAGCATGTGAAAGTTGCTGGATTTGGACGGGTTAACATGTGACGTAGCATGTGAAAGTTGCTGGATTTGGACGGGTTACTCCTGTAACTGAAATATCAGATCTGAAGATGGTTCTGAATGAATCGAAACCGGTCATATGAATAATAAAATAATAAATAATAAAAAATAATGAATAAATAAAATAAATAAAATAAAAAAATAAATAAATAAAATCATAAAAAATAATAAAAAAATTTGCAATCAAGACGGATTTTAAGTAACATTAAAAAATGGATGTACTATGTACGTCTGAGAGGTGTTCAAAAGGTAATGGAACACTTGCTTTCCCTCGGCCAGTTTCATTTGAAATAATCTGCAATTTTTTGTGGGGTATTGTGGAATATTTCCGCTTCAGTCCAGTCGCGAATGGTTTCGATTCATTCAGAACCATCTTCAGATCTGATATTTCAGTTACAGGAGTAACATGTGACGTAGCATGTGAAAGTTGCTGGATTTGGACGGGTTAACATGTGACGTAGCATGTGAAAGTTGCTGGATTTGGACGGGTTACTCCTGTAACTGAAATATCAGATCTGAAGATGGTTCTGAATGAATCGAAACCGGTCATATGAATAATAAAATAATAAATAATAAAAATAATAAATAAATAAAATAAATAAAATAAAAAAATAAATAAATAAAATCATAAAAAATAATAAAAAAATTTGCAATCAAGACGGATTTTAAGTAACATTAAAAAATGGATGTACTATGTACGTCTGAGAGGTGTTCAAAAGGTAATGGAACACTTGCTTTCCCTCGGCCAGTTTCATTTGAAATAATCTGCAATTTTTTGTGGGGTATTGTGGAATATTTCCGCTTCAGTCCAGTCGCGAATGGTTTCGATTCATTCAGAACCATCTTCAGATCTGATATTTCAGTTACAGGAGTAACATGTGACGTAGCATGTGAAAGTTGCTGGATTTGGACGGGTTAACATGTGACGTAGCATGTGAAAGTTGCTGGATTTGGACGGGTTACTCCTGTAACTGAAATATCTTTATATGTGGTGGCGCTAGACGTAGCCTTAAAAACCACATCGGTAACGGAGATGCATTCCACACAGAGAGCTGTCACTGAGCATCTTTCGGATGGAAAACCAGATTATCGCAGAACATCCGCAGCAACTTGCGGAATATCTCCGGAGTCCTGCCTGTCAACAAAAGCGCGTTGAGTCGTCGGGCGAGACGCCTGCCGTCATCGCAACAAGGTCGCTCAAACCTCTCCGACCTCCCGCGTAAAGGGCCAGCCAATCACAGCTCTGGCTCCTGCAGCGTTGGAAAGTGCAGACACTCTCATTCGAGGCGGTCGACAACCAAACACCTCGCTATTCAGCTGGACCTCTCTTTTGGTGGTGCTCACGAAATTTCAGTGGACTGTACTTACTCATCCAACCTACAGCCGGGATCTCGCACCTTCCGACTTCCATCCGTTTGGCCCAATAAAGGGGGCACGCCGCGAGAAGCTGTGCGTGTATGATGAAGAGGTTACTGATGTAGGAAGACGTCGACCAGTAGAGAGATACCATGCAGGCATACAGGTCGTCCCTGTAAGGTGGCGTAACTGCTGTGGCACTGAAGGGAGATACACTACTGGCCATTAAAATTGCTACACCAAGTAGAAATGAAGATGATAAACGGGTATTCATTAGGCAAATACATTATACTATAACTGACATGTCATTACATTTTCACGCAATTTGGGTGCATAGATCCTGAGAAATCAATCCCCAGAACAACCGCCTCTAGCCGTAATAACGACCTTGATACGCCTGGGCATTGAGTCAAACAGAGCTTGGATGGTGTGTACAGGTACAGCTGCCCGTGCAGCTTCAACACGATACCACAGTTCATCGAGAGTAGTGACTGGCGTATTGTGACGAGCCAGTTGCTCGGCCACCATTGAGCAGACGTTTTCAATTGGTGAGAGATCTGGAGAATGTTCTGGCCAGGGCAGCAGTCGAACATTTTCTGTATCCAGAAAGGCCCGTACAGCACCTGCAACATCCGGTCGTGCATTATCCTGCTGAAATGTAGGGTTTCACAGGGATCAAATGAAGGGTAGAGCTACGGGTCGTAACACATCTGAAATGTAACGTCCGCTGTTCAAAGTGCCGTCAACGCGAACAAGAGGTGACCGAGACGTGTAACCAATGGCACCCCGTACCATCAGAGCGGGAGATACGCCAGTATGGCGATGACGAATGCAGGCTTCCAATGTGCGTTCACAGCGATGTCGCCAAACACGGAAGCCACCATCGTGATGCTGTAAACAGAACCTGCTATCATCCGAAAAAATAACGTTTTGCCATTCGTGCGCCCAGGTTCGTCGTCGAGTACACCATCGCAGGCGCTCCTGTCTGTGATGAAGCGTCAAGGGTAACCACAGCCACGGTCTCCGAGCTGATAGTCCGTGCTGCTGCAAACGTCGTCGTCGTCGAACTGTTCGTCCCCATCTGTTGACCCAGGGATCGAGACGTGGCTGCACGATCCGTTACAACCATGCGGACAAGTTATCTCGACTGCTAGCGATACGAGGCCGTTGGGATCCAGCACGGCGTTCCGTATTACCCTCCTGAAGCCACCGATTCCATATTCTGCTAACAGTCATTGGATCTCGACCAACGAGAGCAGTAATGTGGCGGTACGATAAACCGCAATCGCGATAGTCTACAATCCGATCTTTATCAAAGTCGGAAACGTGATGGTACTCATTTCTCCTCCTTACACGGGGCATCACAACAACGTTTCACCAGGCGACGCCGGTAAACTGCTGTTTGTGTATGAGAAATCGGTTGGAAACTTTCCTCATGTCGGCACGCTGTAGGTGTCGCCACCGGCGCCAACCTCTTGTGAATGCGCTGAAAAGCTAATCATTTGCATATCCTGTCGGTTAAATTTCGCGTCTGTAGCACGTCATCTTCGTGGTGAAGCAATTTTAATGGCGGGTAGTGTATATATATTGCAATACAGAGTTAAAGATTAATATTTCTATTATTTACCCCATTCCCTTCAATGGCACAAAATGCATATACTAGATTTCTAAATGAATTTATTCCTGTTCAAAAATTCATCTATGGTATAGGAGGGTTGTCAAGGAGATATGATTTATGTTTATTTTTGAAGCTATTGCTTCTGTCTGTCAGACATTTTACTTCATCTGGGCCGGCCGTTGTGGCCGAACTGTTCTAGGCGCTTCAGTCCGGAACTGCGCTGCTGTGGTCGCAGGTTCGAATCCTGCTTAGGGCATGGATGTGTGTGATGTCCTTAGGTTGGTTAGGTTTAAGTAGTTCTAAGTCTAAGGGACTGATGACCGCAGATGTTAAGTTCCATAGTGTGAGAGCCATTTGAACCATTTGAATATTTCATCCGGTAATTTGTCGAAAATTTTATAGCAGCATATTTTACCCCTTTTTGTGCCAAAGACAGGTAAAGGATAGTGTTAGTCTTTCCTCTTTCTGGTATTATAATCATGAATGTCACTGTTGTTTTTAAACTGGTCCATGTTGTTGACAACAAATTTCATTAGTGAGTAAATGTACTGTGAGGCTGTTCTAAGAATTTCCAATCTTTTAAAAAGATGCCGACAAGATGTGCGACTATGAACCCCACACACTATTCTCACCACTTTCTTTTGAGCAGGGTATACTTTTTGCCTAAATTTTGAGTTACCTCAATAATTATTCCGCATTCCCCTCCTCCAAATCAATCAACCGTCCATTATGTCAGTGATGGTATTAGCAGTTAACTGTAACTTACGTAAATGAAAACGTACACACTGATATGATTTTATTCCTATTATCTCCTACAAACGTCTCAAAAATGAGATCGAACAGGCAGTGCAAAATGGCTAAGCAGGGATGGCTAGAGGACAGTTGTAAGGATGTAGAGGTGACTATCACTAGGGGTAAGATACATGCTGCCTACAGGAAAATCAAAGAGACCTTTGGAGAGAAGAGAACCACTTTTATGAACATCAAGAGCTCAGATGGCAGCCCAGTTGTAAGCAAAGAAGTGAAGGCAGAAAGGTGGAAGGAGTATAATGAGGGTCTATACAAGGGCGATGTTCTTGACGACAATATTATGGAAATGGAAGAGGATGTAGATGAAGACGAAATGGGAGATAAGATACTGCGTGAAGAGTTTGACAGAGCACTGAAAGACCTGAGTCGAAACAAGGCCCCGGGAGTAGACAACATTCCATTAGAACTACTGATGGCCTTGGGAGAGCCAGTCATGACAAAACTCTACCATCTGGTGAGCAAGATGTATGAGACAGGCGAAATACCCTCAGACTTCAAGGAGAATATAATAATTCCAATCCCAAAGGAAGCAGGCGTTGACAGATGTGAAAATTACCGAACTATCAGTTTAATAAGCCACGGCTGCAAAATACTAATTCTTTACAGACGAATGGAAAAACTGGTAGAAACCGCCTCAGGGAAGATCAGTTTGGATTCCGTAGAAATGTTGGAACACGTGAGGCAATACTGACCCTACGACTTACCTTAGAAGAAAGATTAAGGGAAGCCAAACCTACGTTTGTAGCATTATTGTAGATTTAGAGAAAGCTTTTGACAATGTTGACTGGAATACTCTCTCTCAAATTCTGAAGGTGGCACGGGTAAAATACAGGGTTATTTAAATGGTTCAAATGGCTCTGAGCACTATGGGACTTAACATCTGAGGTCATCAGTCCCCTAGAACGTAGAACTACTTAAACCTGACTAACGTAAGGACGTCACACACATCCACGCCCGAGGCAGGATTCGAACCTGCGACCGAAGCGGTCTATGTTATTCAATCTGTATATCGAACAAGCAGTATAGGAAACAAAAGAAAAATTCGGAGTAGGAATTAAAATCCACGGAGAAGAAATAAAAACTTTGAAGTTCGCCGATGACATTGTAATTCTGTCAGAGACAGCAAAGGACCCGGAAGAGCAGCTGAACGAAATGGACAGTGTCTTGAAAGGAGGATATAAGATGAACATCAACAAAAGCAAATCGAGGATAGTGGAATGTAGTCTAATTAAATCAGGTGATGCAGGGGGGTATTACACTCTTGGAAATGGAAAAAAGAACACATTGACACCGGTGTGTCAGACCCACCATACTTGCTCCGGACACTGCGAGAGGGCTGTACAAGCAATGATCACACGCACGGCACAGCGGACACACCAGGAACCGCGGTGTTGGCCGTCGAATGGCGCTAGCTGCGCAGCATTTGTGCACCGCCGCCGTCAATGTCAGCCAGTTTGCCGTGGCATACGGAGCTCCATCGCAGTCTTTAACACTGGTAGCATGCCGCGACAGCGTGGACGTGAACCGTATGTGCAGTTGACGGACTTTGAGCGAGGGCGTATAGTGGGCATGCGGGAGGCCGGGTGGACGTACCGCCGAATTGCTCAACACGTGGGGCGTGAGGTCTCCACAGTACATCGATGTTGTCGCCAGTGGTCGGCGGAAGGTGCACGTGCCCGTCGACCTGGGACCGGACCGCAGCGACGCACGGATGCACGCCAAGACCGTAGGATCCTACGCAGTGCCGTAGGGGACCGCACCGCCACTTCCCAGCAAATTAGGGACACTGTTGCTCCTGGGGTATCGGCGAGGACCATTCGCAACCGTCTCCATGAAGCTGGGCTACGGTCCCGCACACCGTGAGGCCGTCTTCCGCTCACGCCCCAACATCGTGCAGCCCGCCTCCAGTAGTGTCGCGACAGGCGTGAATGGAGGGACGAATGGAGACGTGTCGTCTTCAGCGATGAGAGTCGCTTCTGCCTTGGTGCCAATGATGGTCGTATGCGTGTTTGGCGCCGTGCAGGTGAGCGCCACAATCAGGACTGCATACGACCGAGGCACACAGGGCCAACACCCGGCATCATGGTGTGGGGAGCGATCTCCTACACTGGCCGTACACCACTGGTGATCGTCGAGGGGACACTGAATAGTGCACGGTACATCCAAACCGTCATCGAACCCATCGTTCTACCATTCCTAGACCGGCAAGGGAACTTGCTGTTCCAACAGGACAATGCACGTCCGCATGTATCCCGTGCCACCCAACGTGCTCTAGAAGGTGTAAGTCAACTACCCTGGCCAGCAAGATCTCCGGATCTGTCCCCCATTGAGCATGTTTGGGACTGGATGAAGCGTCGTCTCACGCGGTCTGCACGTCCAGCACGAACGCTGGTCCAACTGAGGCGCCAGGTGGAAATGGCATGGCAAGCCGTTCCACAGGACTACATCCAGCATCTCTACGATCGTCTCCATGGGAGAATAGCAGCCTGCATTGCTGCGAAAGGTGGATATACACTGTACTAGTGCCGACATTGTGCATGCTCTGTCGCCTGTGTCTACGTGCCTGTGGTTCTGTCAGTGTGATCATGTGATGTATCTGACCCCAGGAATGTGTCAATAAAGTTTCCCCTTCCTGGGACAATGAATTCACGGTGTTCTTATTTCAATTTCCAGGAGTGTAGATTAGGAAATGAGACACTTACTGTAAAGTAGTAAATGAGTTTTGCTATTTGGGGAGCAAAATGACTGATGATGGCCTGTGGTGTACATAGTTCCGCGTAGTCAGAGCGTACACAACTTTCCCACCAGAGCGCGCCCCGCTAAGCACAACAGCGCAGGCGCAGCGCTCGTCCATCTGCGCACTACGAGATGGCGCTGCCATAGACACGGACCAAATTCTGCTTCCGCAGGTCCGCGTATTAATATGTAACGCAGCCAATGAGATTGCTGCTAACGTAGAAGCTTTTCTCCTCGCAGATCACACTCACGCAGTGATACCTGAACACTTGAGGTATTATAAGTTACAGACCACCGATTACTCAGTCTGTACCAGTCTGCATTAGTCTGTACCAGTCTATAGTCAAGTTTCAGTCTGCACCTAATAAGATTACCATATTCCTGTACATAGCCATGAAGATAAATGAACAGACACTTTGTCAAGTATCAGAGATATGTGAGAATAAGATTATCGTACCAAGACCAAAGGAACTTCAGATTGTCAATTGTAAACAGCATCAGGAATCAAGTTACATAATGTCTATGCTTTTTATTATTTTAATAAATGTGTGTGAAAATTAATCAAGTTCTGTTTAAAGTTGGTCACCGTCAATCTGCTACTCTAAGCGTTCAAGTGGCATTTCTATCGTCTGACCTAACGGCAGAAGATAAACATGCCACGATAAGACCACGAGACATATTGCTGACACTCGCCTACTTCGTTAGAGCGACAAGTCAAATAATCTGATGGTGTGTGTACCGAAGGTCTTACAGTACGCACACCACATGGCCGAAGTAGAGAGGATATAAAATGTAGACTGGCGCTGGCAAGGAAAGCGTTTCTGAACAGAAACTTGTTAACATCGAGTATAGATTAAATGGTCAGGAAGTCGTTTCTGGAAGTATTTGTATGGAGTGTAGCCATGTACGGAAGTGAAACGTGGATGATGAATAGTTTGGACAAGAAGAGAATAGAAGCTTTTGAAATGTGGTGCTACAGAAGAATGCTGAAGGTTAGATGGGTAGATGATATAATTAATGAGGAGGTATTGAATAGAATTGGGGAGAAGAGGAGTTTGTGGCACAACTTGACTAGAAGAAGGGATTGGTTGGTAGGACATGTTTTGAGGCATCAAGGGATCATAAATTTAGCATTAGAGGGCACTGTGGAGGGCAAAAATCGTAGAGGGAGACCAAGAGATGAATACACTAAGCAGATTCAGAAGGATATAGGTTGCAGTAGGTACTGGGTGATGAAGAAGCTTGCGCAGGATAGAGTAGCATGGAGAGCTGCATCAAACCAGTCTCAGGACTGAAGACCACAACAACAACAACATAATCATGAATGTTCAAATGTTTGTGAAATCTTATGGGACTTAACTGCTAAGGTCAGTCCCTAAGCTTGCACACTACTTAACCTAAATTACCTTAAGTACAAACACACACACCAATGCCCGAGGGAGGACTCGAACCTCCGCCGGGACCAGCCGCACAGTCCATGACTGCAGCGCCTCAGGCCGCTCGGCTAATCCCTCGCGGCATAATCATGAACATCACTGTTGGTTTTAAATTGGTCCATGTTGTTGACAACAAATTTCATTAGTGAGTGAATGTACTGCGAGGCTGTTGTAAGAATTCCCAGTGTTTTGAAAGGATGCCTAGAAGATGTGCGACTATGAACCGCACACACTATTCTAACCACTTTCTTTTGAGCAGGATAAACTTTTTGCCTACATATTGAGTTATCTCAAAATATTATTCCGTATTCCCCTCCTCCAAATCAACCAGCCGTCCATTATGTCTGTGATGGAATTTCAGTTAACTGTAACTTATGTAAACAAAAAGGTACACAGTGATATGATTTTATTCCTATAATGTCCGCCCCAGTAGCTGAGTGGTCAGCGTGACGGATTGCCGTCCTCTGGGCCCGGGTTCGATTCCCGGCTGGGTCGGAGATTTTCTCCGCTCAGGGACTGGGTGTTGTGTTGTGTTCATCATCATTTCATCCCCATCCGGCGTGCAGGTCGCCCAATGTGGCGCCGAATGTAATAAGACCTGCGATATGGCGGCCGGACCTGCCCCGCGAGGGGCCTCCCGGCCACTGACGCCAAACGCTCATCATCATCATTCCTATAATCTCCTTAAGCTGGCTTCTCCGACTTCAGTTCCCTACGTCAAATTGTTGGCAGCATCCACTATGTGATGTCACCTTTTTGCACGCTCTTTCGAGCGGTCTAAGGCGCTGCAGTCATGGACTGTGCGGCTGGTCCCGGCGGAGGTTCGAGTCCTCTGTCGGGCGGTGTTTGTCCTTAGGATAATTGAGGTTAAATGGTGTGTAAGCTTAGGGACTGATGACCTTAGCAGTTAAGTCCAATAAGATTTCACACACATTTGAACTTTTTTTTTTTTTGCACGCTCTTACGGATATAGGGGTTCTTAAATTTTCTGCAGCGTTGCATATCTGCGCATGCCAGCTTGTCGCCATCACTGGTCTTCATTTCATATGCAATCCGCCCGCGGTAGCTGAGTGTTCAGTGCGACGGAATGTCATGCCTAACGGTCCGGGTTCGATTCCCGGCTGGGTCGGAGATTTTCTCCGCTCAGGGACTGGGTGTTGTGTTGTCCTTATCATCATCATTTCATCCCCATCGACGCGCAAGTCGCCGAAGTGGCATCAAATCGAAAGACTTGCACCCGGCGAACGGTCTACCCGACGGGAAGCCCTAGCAACACGGCATTTCCATTTTATCCGCATACTTAAACTAGGCCTAAGAGTGTTGATCGCGGCTTGGCAGCCCACGTGCAGAGGCCTAGGTTGCAGCAGTGACCCTACAGAAGGCGAAAGCAGCGGCGGACCCACCCTCTGCTGTTTGGCTCAATCCCGTAATGGAGCGCCCGTGTCGGATCTGCCCCGCTGATGACGTCACACCGACAACTGTGCCGTCTCCCTTCGCCCGCCCCCTCCCACGCCGGCCGTAACCAGCTGTGCACAGCGTCCGCTCCACCGGCTTTTCAAGAGAACGCTTTTCTGTCGCTCTTCCCATTCCTCAGACCCCACGATCGTGGCAAGTGAATAGAAGTATTCTGTAGCGAAATCGTCCAGGATGAGTACCCTGCTCTACCAATTTCTTGGCAAATCCATTAACACTAACGTCATTGCCGTCGACGTACACTGCCTGACAAAAAAAAAAAAAGAAAGTGAAGTACCCACAGAGGGAGGGTGGAACGAAAGGGAACTTGACTGCTTCGTAGGGTATGTGATGTTATTTCACAGAATGAAATTACAATTAAATCACTACGCTTAGCTGCATACAGGGATTCATATACGTCAACGGGGACAGGTGAAAATCTGTGCTCCGACCAGGACTCCAACCGGGGATCTCCTGCTTACATCGTAGACGCTCTATCCATTTGAGCGACCGAGGGCACAGAGGATAGTGCGACTGCAGGGACATATCTCTGGCACGTCTCCTGTAAGACCCCGAGCTATATTCATAGTACCCCTGCCCGTTATGCTCATTACTCGCGGCTTTTTGCCGATTCCTGTAAGAGTTCGGGCACTGTTTGTGCATCTGCATAGATGAAGAAGATGGTCAAAACGCCGGTGAGCCTTATATATATATATATATATATATATATATATATATATATATATATATGGTGCTCCATCGATAGTGACGGACAAATAGATCACCAAATAAGCATCAAACGAAAAAACCACAAAGAACGAAACTCCTCTAGCTTGAAGGGGGAAACCCGCTATGGTTGGCCCGCCAGATGGCGCTGCCATAGGTCAATCGCATATCAACTGCGTTTTTTAAAATAGGAAACCCCATTTTTTATTATATATTCGTGAAGTAGGTAAAGGAATATGAATGTTTTAGCTGCACCACTTTTTTCGCTTTGTGATAGATGACGTCACACATGCATAAGTACGTGGTATGACGTAACATTCCGTCAGTGCGGACGGTATTTGCTTTGCGATACGTTACTCGTGTTAAAATGGACCGTTTACCAATTGCGGAAAAGGTCGATATCGTGTTGATGTATGACTGTTGTGATCAAAATGCCCAATGGGCGTGTGCTATGTATGCTGCTCGCTATCCTGGACGACATCATCCAAGTGTCCGGACCGTTCGCCGGATAGTTACGTTATTTAAGGAAACAGGAAGTGTTCAGCCACATGTGAAACGTCAACCACGGCCTGCAACAAATGATGATGGCAAAGTAGGTATTTTAGCTGCTGTCGCGGCTAATCCGCACATCAGTACCAGACAATTTGCGCGAGAATCGGGAATCTCAAAAACGTCGGTGTTGAGAATGCTACATCAACATCGATTGCACCCGTACCATATTTCAATGCACCAGGAATTGCATGGCAACGACTTTGAACGTCGTGTACAGTTCTGCCACTCGGCACTAGAGAAATTACGGGACAATGACAGATTTTTTGCACGAGTTCTATTTAGCGACGAAGCGTCATTAACCAACAGCGGCAACGTAATATACGCTATTGGGCAACGGAAAATCCATGATGACTGCGACAAGTGGAAAATCAGCGACCTTGGCGGGTTAATGTATGGTGCGGCATTACGGGAGGAAGGATAATTGGCCCCCATTATATCGATGGTAATCTAAATGGTGCAATGTATGCTGATTTCCTACGTAATGTTCTACCGATGTTACTAGAAGATGTTTCACTGCATGACAGAATGGCGATGTACTTCCAACGTGATGGATGTCCGGCACATAGCTCGCGTGCGGTTGAAGCGGTATTGAATAGCATATTTCATGAGAGGTAGATTGGTCGTCGAAGCACCATACCGTGGCCCACACGTTCACCGGATCTGACGTCCCCGGATTTCTTTCTGTGGGGAAAGTTGAAGGATATTTGCTATCGTGATCCACCGACAACACCTGACAACATGCGTCAGAGCATTGTCAGTGCATGTGCGAACATTACGGAAGGCGAACTACTCGCTGTTGAGAGGAATGTCGTTACACGTATTGCGAAATGCATTGAGGTTGACGGACATCGTTTTGAGCATTTATTGCATTAAAGTGGTATTTACAGGTAATCACGCTGTAACGGCATGCGTTCTCAGAAATGATAAGTTCACAAAGGTACATGTATCACATTGGAACAACCGAAATAAAATGTTCAAATGTACCTACGTTCTGTATTTTAATTTAAAAAAAACCTATGTGTTAGTAACTGTCCGTCTAAAATTGTGAGCCATATGTCTGTGACTATTACAGTGCCATCTATCACAAAGCGAAAAAAGTGGTCCA
Organism: Schistocerca americana; assembly: GCF_021461395.2. Taxonomy (NCBI): domain Eukaryota; kingdom Metazoa; phylum Arthropoda; class Insecta; order Orthoptera; family Acrididae; genus Schistocerca; species Schistocerca americana. The sequence continues at coordinate 119,604,545 of NC_060129.1, forward strand.
ACTAAAACATTCATTTTTCTTTACGTTCTACACGAACATGTAATGAAAAATAGGGGTTCCTATTTAAAAAAACGCAGTTGATATCTGTTCGACCTATGGCAGCGCCATCTAGCGGGCCAACCATAGCGCCATCTTGTTTCCCTCTTGAAGTTAGAGAAGCATCTTCATATATTTATATTATTTCACAGATTACAAAATCGAGTCAGAGTTACGAACAGCTTGGCAGCACTGGCCCCCTTATCCGTGTGACGTTCCTCTCCCTCTGGCCTGGCTGTGTGCACAGTTTGGAAGGCTGTCACAGAGCAGTTGCATCGGCTCCTGTGGAAAACTGGCCCACAATTGTTAACTGGTCCTCACTATCTGGATACTGCACTGGGATGGAGTGGCGTCACCCTCGACCGTCGCCTCTCCTGGACTCCCCATCTCTGGACAATCCGAGCCAAGGCACGTTCCCGACTCCGTCTCCTCAAGCTCCTTTCCAGCCGTACGTGGGGTCTGGACCCCTCCACCATCCTCCGCACCTATAAGTCCCTCATCCGCCCTATCCTTTGCTATGCCCATCCGGCTTGGATCTCTGCCCCCCCTACCTTTTATAAATCCCTCCAAATCCTTGAACGCCATGCTCTCCACCTCTCCTATCGCATCCGTCTCCCCTCCCCTACGCGGATCCTGTACGATCTCATCCCCTTCCCCCACCTCCTCCTTTTCCTTGAAAGGATACGGATCCTGTACACCTCCCGTAAACTCGATCCTCCTCACCCACTTATCTCCCCGATCCTCTCTCACCTCCGCCTGCTGCCGCACCTGTATTCCCACGTCCCACCCGGTCTCCATCTCTCCACCCTCCTTACCCTCTCCCAAGGTGGCTTCCGCCAGCTCCCCCTCCCTGATGATGTCCTCCTCCCCTCCATCTACTCCTCCTATCAACTTTGACCCTGCCCCACCCCCCACTTCCGGTGTCCTTTCCTTTAGGCACCCTCCCTCCCTTCTCTTCCCTTCCCTTCTCTTTCCTTTTCCCCCATCCCCTCCCTCCACCCCTCTTCCACCGGGCTTCCCCTCCCCCTTCCTCCCTCCCCCCCTATCTCCCCTGCCCGTGGCATCTCTGCTCTCCCCTCTCGGTCTCCCACTCCCCTTCCTCCTCCTCCTCTCTTGGCAGGTCCCCGGACTCGCACACGCATAGTGAACATTCGCGCGCCGGAGATCATCGCCGTCAGTGTCTCGTGTGTGTGCTTCGTTTTGTGTTTCGCGTTCTTTCGCAGTTCCAACTCCACTGTTCACATGTGCCGTCGCCGTCCTCCGTGTTTTGTGCGCCGTGTCAACAAGTGTTAGTGTTTTTATCGTCCAGCGTGAACGGCTTCATGTTTATTGTTTTTTTGTATCTCCATTTTTTGCCCGCCGTTTTTTTTGTATTATCTGTATCACCTCTATGTCATGTTATTGTTCCACTTAAGGCTGAAGAGCAGCGTAATATGCTGCTGACAGCCCGCCTGTATAGGTGATTAAAATTACAATAAAGAAAAAACAAAACTGGGATGGAGCTGATGTGTGAAGTGGTCGCACACATGTTGTATAGCGGACATCGGTTTATCTTGCTGGCTGCTAGAGTACCTGAGCGTCCTGGAGGCAGTTCATGGAGACATGTGTTGTTCCTGGTCGAGCATTGTTCTGTTGAAAAATGGCAGCACGATATAGGCTTGAGGGGTAATGGTGAGGGTGCAGGATGTAGATGATGTCCCATGACAGCTCCCACGATCACAGGCAGCCATGAACTGATTTCATACCATCTGATTTGTTGTACCATAACGCCAGGAGTAAAACCACTGAGAACCTTCAGATTGTTGGAAGAATCCGACTTCTGCCCTGTTCACCACCAAACACGCCCCCAGTGGTCATATGAGGAAGGGCAGAACCGCGATTCAACATTGAACACATTGCGACATCGTTCATCAGCAGTCCATGTTTCCCAGCCACAGCACCGTTCCAAACGCAGCCACTGGTCTTGTGGTGTTAACGGCAGGCTATGCATGGGATGGTACTGCTCTGGGGCAACTGCTGCTAACCTCTGATCTGTGATGCGGGATGACAAAGAGAGTTGCAAGATGTGAAGCAGTTATGATACAGCGATCCTACCTTGTAGTGGTTAGGCGTGGTAGACTGGAAGCATAATGGAGAGCATGTGTACCATCACCTTTGCATGCGCTCCCAACATTTCAACACCCAACAAACCTGGTTAATGTGTGCTTTTCGACCATCTGGCCAGGTCGACTGGAAGCTTAATGGAGAGCATGTCTACCATCACCTTCACTTGCACTGCCAACATCCCAGAGCCTAACAAATCTGGGTAATGCATGCGTTGACCATCTGGTCAAATGGAGAACCTTGGTGAGGCCCCTTTCAGTCCATTACATGCTGATAACAGGCTCACGTATGATATGCAGCACATCCTTGTAGTTTGCAGTAATCACTCAACATCTGACACTACATACACTAACAGGCCCGGTAACATGGTAACAACTCTAAACACAAACAGCATGGGTGCACACTGCTGGACATTCTACCTGGCACAGATAATTGCAACTCAGCTCATTTACATGTCTGCTGATAGTGTGTACGTCTATCAAGTTACATGACATCCGACCATTTCTTATGGGTGCTTCACTATTTTCATCAGACAGTGTATTTCTTCATTTATTTCTTTGCTTGTATGGAGGCATATACAGGGTGAGTCACCAAACATTACCGCTGGATATATTTCGTAAACCACATCAAATACTGACGAACCAATTCCACAGACCGAGCGTGAGGAGAGGGGCTAGTGTAACTGGTTAATACAAGCCATAAAAAAATACACGGAAGTATGTTTTTTAACACAAACCTACGTTTTTTTTAAATGGAACCCCGTTAGTTTTGTTAGCACATCTGAACATATAAACAAATACGTAATCAATGCCGTTTGTTGCATTGTAAAATGTTAATTACATCCGGAGATATTGTAACGTAAAGTTGACGCTTGAATACCACTCCGCCGCTGTTCGATCGTGTGTATCGGAGAGCACTGCAACTTACATCGCGTTTCTACAGAATGATCTGCCAACGTTGCTCGTAAATGTCCCACTGGGAACACGTCGACATATGTGGTATCAGCATGATGGTGCACCTGCACATTCCGCAATTAACACTAGGCTGACCCTTGACAGGATGTTCGACCGGCGTTTCATAGGACGTGGAGGACGCATAAATTGGCCAGCCCGTTCTCCTGATCGTACACCTCTGGACTTCTTTCTGTGGAGTACGTTAAAGGAGAATGTGTACCGTGATGTGCCTACAACCCCAGAGGATATGAAACAACGTATTGTGGCAGCCTGCGGCGACATTACACCAGATGTACTGCGGCGTGTACGACATTCATTACGCCAGAGATTGCAATTGTGTGCAGCAAATGATGGCCACCACATTGAACATCTATTGGCCTGACATGTCGGGACACACTCTATTCCACTCCGTAATTGAAAACGGAAACCACGTGTGTACGTGTACCTCACCCCTCATGGTAATGTACATGTGCGTCAGTGAAAAAGACCAACAAAAAGGTCTTAGCATGTGGACGTAATGTGCTGTTCCAGTCTCTTCTGTACCTAAGGTCCATCACCGTTCCCTTTGGATCCCTACGTAATTCGGTGCTCTCCGATACACACGATCGAACAGCTGAAGAGTGGTACTCAAGCGTCATTTTTAGGTTACAATATCTCCGGATGTAATTAACATTTTACAATGCAACAAACGGCACTGATTACGTATTTATTTATATGTTCAGATGTGCTAACAAAACTAACGGGATTCCATTTAAAAAAACGTAGGTTTGTGTTAGAAAACGTACTTCCGTGCATTTTTGTATGGTTTGTATTAACCAATTACACTAGCCCCTCTCCTCACGTTCGGTGTGTGGAATCGATTCGTCAGTATTTGATGTGGTTTACGAAATATATCCAGCGGTAACGTTAGGTGACTCACCCTGTATGTACACTCCGGATAATGCACCAGGATAGTATCTTAGTACATGTACTAGAGGTGCCAAAATAAAATGGCACACAAAATTAGATAAAGTAGAGTGTTGTATGGCAGTTAATTTGGTGCATCTGGAAGGGAATGAAGCTGCAACTGGTTATGCTGAGTTGGTGGAAGTGTACGGCAGATTTGCACCATAGTACGAGACAGTGATCAGCAGACACAGACGCTTCCAGTGTGGTCAGACAAATGTGAATGACGACTAACCAAATCGCAGACAGTCTGTCCGCCAAGAACTGGGAATAACAAGAGGAGTAGAGGCCCAGATGCTCAAAGAGCGGTGTCTCTCAATCGAGGTGACACTGGTGAAAGCGAAAGCCAGACACAAATCAGTTCCAACCACTGCACGAGCTTTTGAAAACAGCAAAGGTCGCCATCTCATATCTACATCTACGTTAACTGGGTTCAGCAACTGCTTACAATCGTTTAGGAAGTCCACTGAACTGAGGCAGCAACAGAAGTGTGGCACTTATCGAAATCTTCATACAGGGCTACGGGAGGCTGTCAAGATGAAGTTGTTTGAGGGCTGTTTTATCTCCATCAGCACAATGTCCCAGCTCATACTGCACAGCACATAGTCACACACACTGCTTCTCTGAGCCGTCAGAGTCTGGTGAATGGTGACGGGGACCTGTTCTGCAGGGGCTGTATGTGCAGATGGGGATATCTGGGGGCATTTGAGATGGATAGAGGAGGGGACAGGAAGGGAGCAGGAGGAGATGCATATGGAGAGAGGCGCTAGGAGTGATTGGAGAAGGGAGAACGAGGGGTAAATACAGAGAGAGGGGGCAGGAGGGGGATATAAAGAGGAGGAGGAGGAGATCAATAGGGAAAGCGGGAGGTAATTAGGATGAACTGGAAAGAAGGAGGTGTAGGTAGACAGGGCAGAACGTGATGAGTAGAAAGATGGGGCAGGAGGAGATAGAAGAACAGAGTGGAGGACAAGTAGGAGACATCTTTCAAGATTTTAAACATGGCTGCAACAGCACCTGTTGAAATTCTTCACGATAAAGGATGACAGCCAAAACAGTTGCAGGATAAAAATTTATTAAAATTCGTGACCAAGGTTTCGGTATGTATAAATATACCTTCATCAGAAGTAAAAAATCTAAAATTACATCATGCAATGGAGATTAATAAAACAATTATTGACGACGCCTTTGGCACAATTGTTTTATTAATCTCCATTGCATGATGTAATTTTAGATTTTTTACTTCTGATGAAGGTATATTTATACATACCGAAACCTTGGCCAAGAATTTTAATAAATTTTTATCCTGCAACTGTTTTGGCTGTCACCCTTTATCGTGAAGTAGTAGACATCTTTGTGCATCCATATTTAGGTTGGATGATGCTGGGACACAGCTGGTATAATTGTAATTAAAAATGAAACTCCTCCAGCTGTACTTACGAATTTATATATATTTAGGTATTAGTTTCGACGTTGAGTCAACGCCATCCTCAGACCCGTAAACTTTGATGAAATCAATTCTGTGTGGCTGAGTACTAGAAGTCCGTGGTGAGACCAATACGTGCTCCACATGGATGGTGCACAGTATATATATATATATATATATATATATATATATATATATATATATATATATATATATATAACTGAGCCACACATAATTGATTTCATCAAAGTGTAAGGGCCTGAAGATGGCGATGACCCAACGTCGAAACTAGTAGCCAAATATATATAAAATCTTAAGTACAGCTGGAGGAGTTTCATTTTTAATAAAAGATGGTCAGAGGGGATGGAGGAGGTGATGGACAGAGTTGGGGAATGAAGGAGAGGGACCAAAAATGCATGAGAGAAGCAGATGTGTGCAACATGCGCAAACATATGCAGGTGGAGCTCAGGGGAGGAGTCTAATATATAAAAAAAGTAAATGTGATTTGTCCGCGCATCCCATTGTAGTCTGCATGGAGGTTATATGGTATGGTAGCCCTCCATTTGTCATCCATAAAGAAGGTTTTCGTTTGGAACTGTAGGGGTTAGGTTCGAATATGTGGGTGTGAAAGAGGGCATCACAGCAATGAACACTGTGTCACAAATGCTGGTCAACAGGGGGCACAACAATTGTGTATATGCTAACTGTTGCCAGAAGCTGGATTGCGCATTTTGTCAGTTGAAACTATCATCATAATTAAGTAAATCACTCTTCAAACATACACTAATGGCCATTAAAATTGCAACACCAAGAAGAAATGCAGATGATAAACGGGTATTCATTGAACAAATATATTATACTAGAACCGACATGTGATTATATTTTCACGCAATTTGGGTGCATACATCCTGAGAAATCAGTACCCAGAACAACCACCTCTGGCCGTAATAACGGCCTTAATACGCTTGGACATTGAGTCAAACAAAGCTTGGATGGCGTGGACAGGTACAGCTGCCCATGTACGAGGGCAGTTCAATAAGTAATGCAACACATTTTTTTTTCTGAAACAGCGGTTGTTTTATTCAGCATTGAAATACACCAGGTTATTCCCCAATCTTTTAGCTACACAACACTATTTTTCAACGTAATCTCCATTCAAAGCTACGGCCTTACGCCACCTTGAAATGAGGGCCTGTATGCCTGCACGGTACCATTCCACTGGTCGATGTTGGAGCCAACGTCGTACTGCATCAATAACTTCTTCATCATCCGCGTAGTGCCTCCCACGGATTGCGTCCTTCATTGGGCCAAACATATGGAAATACGACGGTGCGAGATCGGGGCTGTAGGGTGCATGAGGAAGAACAGTCCACTGAAGTTTTGTGAGCTCCTCTCGGGTGCGAAGACTTGTGTGAGGTCTTGCGTTGTCATGAAGAAGGAGAAGTTCGTTCAGATTTTTGTGCGTACGAACACGCTGAAGTCGTTTCTTCAATTTCTGAAGAGTAGCACAATACACTTCAGAGTTGATCGTTTGACCATGGGGAAGGACATCGAACAGAATAACCCCTTCAGTGTCCCAGAAGACTGTAACCATGACTTTACCGGCTGAGGGTATGGCTTTAAACTTTTTCTCGGTAGGGGAGTGGGTGTGGCGCCACTCCATTGATTGCCGTTTTGTTTCAGTACGAAGTGACGAACCCATGTTTCATCGCCTGTAACAATCTTTGACAAGAAATTGTCACCCTCAGCCACATGACGAGCAAGCAATTCCGCACAGATGGTTCTCCTTTGCTCTTTATGGTGTTCGGTTAGAAAACGAGGGACCCAGTGGGAACAAACCTTTGAATATCCCAACTGGTGAACAATTGTGACAGCACTACCAACAGAGATGTCAAGTTGAGCGCTGAGTTGTTTGATGGTGATCCGTTGATCATTTCGAACGAGTGTGTTCGCATGCTCCGCCATTGCAGGAGTCACAGCTGTGCACGGCCGGCCCGCACGCGGGAGATCAGACAGTCTTGCTTGACCTTGCGGCGATGATGACACACTCTTTGCCCAACGACTCACCGTGCTTTTGTCCACTGCCAGATCACTGTAGACATTCTGCAAGCGCCTATGAATATCTGAGATGCCCTGGTTTTCCGCCAAAAGAAACTCGATCACTGCCCGTTGTTTGCAACGCACATCCGTTACAGACGCAATTTTAACAGCTCCGTACAGCGCTGCCACCTGTCGGAAGTCAATGAAACTATACGAGACGAAGCGGGAATGTTTGAAAATATTCCACAAGAAATTTCCGGTTTTTTCAACCAAAATTGGCCGAGAAAAAAATGTGTTGCATTACTTATTGAACTGCCCTCGTAGTTTCAACACGATACCACAGTTCATCAAGAGCAGTGACTGATGTTTTGTGACGAGCCAGTTGCTCGGCCACCATAGACCAGACGTTTTCAGTCGGTGAAAGATCTGGAGAATGTGCTGGCGAGGGCAGCAGTCGAACATTTTCTGTATCCAGAAAGGCCCGTACAGTACCTGCAACATGCGGTCGTGCATTATCCTGCTGAAATGTAGGGTTTCCCAGGGATCGGATGAAGGGTAGAGCCACGGGTCGTAACACATCTGAAATGTAACGTCCACTGTTCAAAGTTCCGTCAATGTGAACAAGAGGTGACCGAGACGTGTAACCGATGGGACCCCATACCATCACGCCGAGTGATACGCCAGTATGGCGATGACGAATGGACGCTTCCAATGTGCGTTCACCGCGATGTCGCCAAACACGGATGGGACCATCACGATGCTGTAAACAGAACCTGGATTCATGCGAATAATAACGTTTTCCCATTCGCGCACCCAGGTTCGTCGTCGAGTACACCATCGCAAGCGCTCCTGTCTGTGATGCAGAATCAAGGGTAACCGCAGCCACGGTCTCCGAGATGATGGTCGGTGCTTCTGCAAACGTCGTCGAACTGTTCGTGCAGATGGTTGTTGTGTTGCAAACGTCCCCATCTGTTGACTCAGGGATCGAGACGTGGCTGCACGATCCGTTACAGCCATGCGGATAAGATGCCTGTCATCACGACTGCTAGTGATACGAGGCCTTTGGGATCCGGCACGGCGTTCCGTATTTCCCTCCTGAAGCCACCGATTCCATATTCTGCTAACAATTGGATCTCGACTACCGCGAGCAGCAATGTTGCGATGCGATAAACCGCAATTGCGATAGGCTACAATCCGACCTTTATCAAAGTCGCAAACGTGATGGTACGCATTTCTCCTCCGTACACGAGGCATCACAACAACGTTTCACCAGGCAACGCCGGTCAACTGCTGTTTGTGTATGAGAAATCGATTGGAAACTTTCCTTATGTCAGCACGTTGTAGGTGTCGACACCAGCGCCAACCTTGTGTGAATGCTCTGGAAAGCTAATCATTTGCATATCACAGCATCTTCTTCCTGTCGGTTTAATTTCGCGCCATCTTCGTGGCGTAGGAATTATAATGGTCAGTAGTGTATCTGAATGGCTTCCCTGCAAAGCGGATCCGAAAAGTATGATACGAACGTTGAAATCTTGGCATTCTTTTAGGCTATAGAATTTTCTGCCTTTGTAGCTACGGTGGTCGGCCACACCAGACATATCAGGTTGAAGCATGCAAGAATAGCGCTGTTCAAAACAACATTCATGAACTGTACTTAAAGCATGAACAATATGTACCGAAGAGTCATCCATTATGAACACCTGTTTAATAGCGTATTAGTCAACTTCTCAAACACAATACAGCTACAGTTGTGTGGGGTATGGATTCGGCCACTCCTTGGTTGGTTTACAGTGGTACGTGGCACCAAACGTCTACGCACTGACTGTAACCTAATTAATAACCCACAATTCAAATTAGACTATCAAATAAATTTTAATTTCTAGCTATTCAAGAAAGTACGAATGCAACTGAAACAAACACCAATGATAGCAATCTTAATAAGTACTTGCCTGTTTCATTTCCATATGGTGAAAGATATGTGTAATGTTTTCCTGTAAGCTGGGTCCGCTGGATGGCTGTGAGATATGAGGACCACAGAGGCACAACCGCAAGAAGATCGTAAAACTGTTGCTCGCTGAAAGGTGGACTAACAGCCACGAACACACTGGAAGGATGGGCGCTGTCAGAGACGGCTGGCCACGTTCCACTACGAGGCACACACAGGAGTGGAGATTGCATTCGGCAGGCTGTGAGCATCCATTGTGAAGAGCGGAATATACAGGGTGCGTCAAAAAAATGTAAACACGCTTCGAACTGTCATAGAAAATTTATTTCCCGTTCTACAAGGTTAAATATCTGTGAGAAAGTAATGTTATGTTTCTTCAATAGGTGGCAGCAGTGTCAAGCAAGTAACTGCAACATGGCGGACGTGCGTTTGAGCTTTGAAGAGCGGAAGCACGTAATTAAGTGGTACTGGAAGTTTGAGAATGTAGCTACGGTTCGAAGACAGTGGAGAAGTGAGTATGGTACAGAACCACCTTCAAGGTTAACAATTACACGTCTACGAGACGAATTCGAAATTCGTGGAACAGCGTGTGATGTGCATAAAGGTCGATGAGGGCGACCTCGTACGGCTACAAGTGACGATTCCACAACTGCGGTCTCGGAACTGTTTCAGCGTTCGCCTCAAAAATCTTCAAGGCAAGCGGCACGTGAGAGTAATGTAAGTGCTAAAGTGCGCGTCATATATCTTGGTGGCCGAGTTTAGGTTAGTTCTGCGCATCTGACGTCACAAAACACAGTCAGCCAATGAACAGAGAACGACGTTGCCAGAGCTCGACTGCAGTGCAGAGCACGGACGAGTGTCTTCAGTTTTAGAAACGTTCAGTCATAAATAAAGTAATAGAACAAAAACAATGTCTTGATAGCAGACGTTCTTTTATAGAAAGTTTGGAAAAACCCTTCTTTGTACCAGTTGCTTCATATTCTATTAATTAATTAAACCAAACAAGCAATAAGACTCCTAATTCAGGCGATAGCAAGGAAAGGTGTTTCTTTCAATCTCACGAACTGCTTTTTCGTAATAAAGAACAGCGGTAATTGTTTATTTCCTATTGTACTTCGACGAAGCGTAAGTAATTCAGTCATACCAACAGTGTTTATAAGTAGTTGCGTGTGATGTTAGAGTCCTTATGGAGTTACACTGTTTGAGGAGCTGAGCTAGCGGAACGGGCTGCCAAGTGAAAGGTTATGAGTTCAAACCTTATGCAGTGCTTAATATTTTCTTTATTTAAAAACAATATTGGAGTGCCTTACTTCTCGAATTTTATTCGTTTGAATGAAATTTCTAGTGCTTTGCCTCTTCATTAACCCTTTCGCTGCTGCAGACACGTGCTCCCCGCATTCCGCGCTGTGCGCGATTTTGTCATCACTGCACTTCTCGCCTGTGCAGACACACGGTTGGTGTTCCCACTGCTTTGACACACTTATCATTCGATTTCACAAAAACTATTTGGCTAAAAAATTTGATTTTTACATGTCTTCTTGCCTGATACCTCCCCCGCCCCCATAAATGACTTAATTTTGTTTTGATGTGCAGCATTAAATGTAGTAAACCATTGCACGAAATTTTGAAGAGTTTGCGGAGGTAAAAGTCCATAGCGTATACTTTCCGTATGGTCGATTTTAATTGCCACAATGTTGAGAATGAAATGTGGACAAGATACCTAAATTTCATATAATATTTACTGTATAAGAATATCTCATTTAATTTAAGTACCACATAGGTGTCGTATGTAATATTGAGAAATATTCCGTCTTTCGCGACTGTAATAAAAGTTTTATATACACACGGCGCGTTTGGCTTTATTTTAAAGCACTTCAGTCAATGACAGGTATGGCACATACACAATGGTACTCATGTTCTCTTTCTTGTTTTTGTTCCACAGTCGCAGTTTTACCAAAAGTACTGAAATATATTCCTCTTCTGCAACTGTAATAAGCGACTTACTTAGACCAGACGCGTTTCTCTCTTTTGAAGCATCATGTATTTTGTGTCCTCCATTGCCAAGTCACCTTTCGTAGTTTTGTGCTGCGGTAGCACAATACTCAACTTTGTGTTGGCTCATCAGTGTTTTAGCAAATAAATGCTGTTTGTGTGTGCCACACACAAAAATTATATTTGACATAGCTCTAAGCACTTCACTGACAGACGGTATATTCAAGTCCTAATGTTTTTGTAAGTCCACAGTTTAGTTTAATGTATTTTCTCTACTTCCTTTTGATTGATTGAAGTGCTTTAAAATAAAGCCAAACGTCCCCAGTGTAAGTAAAACTTTTGTTACAGTCGCGAAAAGTGGAATATTTCTCAATATTACACACGACACTTATATGGTACTTAAATTAAATGAAATATATAGTTATCTTGTCCACATTTCATTCTCAACATTGTGGCAACTAAAATCGACCATACGGAAAGTATACTCTATGGACTTTTACCTCCGCAAACTCTTCAAAATTTCGTGCAAAGGTTTACTATATTTAATGCTGCATAATAACTGCGTTGAACATCGAAACAAAATTAACTCATTTATGGGGGAAGGTATCAGTCAAGAAGATAGGTAAAAATCTAATTTTTGAGCGAAATAGTTTTTGTGGAATCGAAGGATAAAGTGTGTCAAAGCAGTGGGAACACGATGTGTCTGCACAGGCGAGCAGTGCAGTGACAAAATCGCCCGCAGCGCGGAATGCGGGGAGCACGTCTTTGTAGCAGCGAAAGGGTTAATGCGGCCGTGGTGGCTTTACTTCACGAACTGCGCGCTCCCCCCTACACGTAAGCTTGCGAACTATACTGTACTATGGCGCTGCTTCTATTGGCGCGTGCGTCGTGTGCAACTGGCAACGCAGCAATCTCCCGTGTCTGGGCGGGCATGCGCGAGCCGCCAAGATAAAAGAATTGAACTATAGTAGTGTGGTACGCATTCAGAAGGAAGGCAAGTTCCGTGTGTACATTCCGAGGCTGGTGCAACAGCTAAGTGACGATGATCCAGATCGAAGGTTAGAAATTTGTGAGTGGGTTCAGGAGATGGTGAGACGTGAACTGAGATTTATGGGTAGCATAATTTGGTCGGATGAAGCCCAATTCAAACTCAGTGGAACTGTCAATAGGCACATTTGTGTGTACTGGGCTGAAGATAATCCTCACATTACAGTTGAAAAGGCTGTGAATTCGCCTGGTGTAAATGTGTGGTGTGGTTTGTCTGCAAGGGGCCTCATTGGGCCTTTCCACTTTGAAGGTACAGTTACTGGAGAATCGTACCTCACAATGCTTGCTAACTCCATATTCCCTGCCATTCGTGCATTATACGGTAATGATGAGTTTTATTTCCAACAAGATGGCACCCCGCCGCACTTTCATAGGGACGTACGAGCATACCTGGATCACAATGTGCCAGGCCAGTGGATAGGACGCAGGGGACCAATCGAGTTTCATGCACGCTCTCCAGACCTCACGCCGCTGGATTTCTTCTTATGGGGCACAGTAAAAGATGAGGTGTACAAACGTAAACCACGTAACCTGGGCACACTTTGGAATGAGATTCAGGCGGTGTGCGCAGAAATCTCTTTGGACACTTTGGTACGATGTACGGAATCAGTGGCGACTCGTACTTAGAAATGTATTGATGCTGAAGGCCACCAGTTTCAACATTAATCACATTTGCAAAGTACATTTATTTTTCCAACTGGACTTTAAGCTTTCCATTTCCAGAAATTTAACACTGTAGAAGGGGAAATAAATTTTCTATCACGCTTCAAAGTGTGTATACAATTTTTTGACGCACCCTGTAGAATGCTTTCTTAAAAAAGACAGATCTGCAAGGGGATGGGAAAACACAAGGTACTCAGATCGAGAAGAATCTGTTGGACTCAAAGGAGGCCAGCAGTAACTGATTTTGGAAGGGAGCCCCTGGATTAGTTCACCAAAATTATTTTCATAGCAGGTGTAACGTCCTTTCAGATCTTCGGTCTTGGCTAACACTCAGCGGTAGAGCAATCACATTGTTATTTCTTACGTATCGGTATCGACGTTACAAACAGAACATTGATGATCTGAACTCCCGACTTGTGCGAGATATTTACTCCACCAAATGTCGTAATTAAATCGTTTACAATCGATGGTTTATCAGTCGCTATTTAAATATTTATGATAAGTTCAAATTAGTTCCAGCGACACCAAATTCCCTATAGACTGGTTGTAATCTCAAATCTATAATCAGTTCAAATGGTTCAAATGGCTCTGAGCACTATGGGACTGAACGTCTAAGGTCATCAGTCGCCTAGACTTAGAACTACTTAAACCTAACTAACCTAAGAGCATCACACACAACCATTCCCGAGGCAAGATTCGAACCAGCGACCGTAGCGGTCGCGCGGTTCCGGACTGTAGCGCCTAGAACCGCTCGCCGACTCTGGCCGGCTATAATCAGTCGCAACAGTATTATTAATTCCTAACGTCAAGGAGTTTCTATATAAGCGCCGAGCGCTTCTGTCAAATAATACAGCAGCACGTTATCTCTATAAATAATAATGTAAAACTTGAATGATAAATGCGTGGATTGACACGATATGCTGGTTTATTACACAATATTAGTCACTTCCTAACAGAGCCGTGAGGAAGAAGCTTTCCCAGGTGTTGGAGGGGAATTATAAATTATATGCTTCGTAACTATCGCCAAGTTCCATAGTCCATTAGTTATTACGAATGGAATTGTCTATCTGTGTTCACTTCCTAAATAGTGTTAACTTCAGGTTATCTAATCAAAATTCACTTCTGTCTAATATATGCAAGTCCTCTATCTGAATTCTAAATAACGTAATATTTGAAGTCAAACTATCGTCTCACTCCGTCATAGAAGATCGCAATAATCAATTCTGAAAAAACAATCTAATTGAGCCTCTATATACGAGCATTCAGAAGTATGACCTACTTCCGCTAACTCTCGTAACGTAGTGAATTATCCTTAGCCATTACTCACGAATCTCAAAGAGTACTCACATGGAGTATTCTTTGGGAACGTTGGTTCTAATTGCTAGTTCTGCAAGGTTCGCAGGAGAGCTTCTGTAAAGTTTGGAAGGTAGGAGACGAGGTACTGGCGGAAGTAAAGCTGTGAGGACGGGGCGTGAGTCGTGCTTCGGTAGCTCAAATGGTAGAGCACTTGCCGGCGAAAGGCAAAGGTCACGAGTTCGAGTCTCGGTCCGGCACACAGTTTTAATCTGACAGGAAGTTTCATATCCGCACACTCTGCTGCAGATTGAAAATCTCATTCTGGAAACGTTGGTTCTACTTTGCGAATTTTAATTATAATCATTTTGCGATTTACTATGATTTGAATTTTGAGTTTGATTTTACTTTCCTTCTTTCGTATGTTAATAAATTACTAAGTATTAGATACGTGATTCAATTACTGTTTAATATCCAAATAATAGTGTTAACTGAAAATTTGTTTGTTTGTTCATTTTTCATGGAATTTGGAACTTGTTTTGGGGAAATCTTTGGGAATTTTGGAGCTAATTTTGGATTTTCATTTCTCGTTCGAGGAAGTAGCATTACTCACAAGTACCTTCGTGCAGCCACTATCATTGCCCAAATCATGAAAAAACTCTCATAGTGGAAGACAACTTGTGCTTCCGCCCCACTCGAAGAGAGAAATGTGTAATCATAGCAGATTCTTTTTACAGAAGGGCGATTGTTCCTGTTGTTATAAATTTTTCATTGGTCAGAACTTGAAAGGTGGGCAGCGACTGGCTATGGGGAATCCAGCACCGGCAGAACCAGCAAGATTTTGGATTTAGAGGACAGAAGATAGATCTTCCGTCTTGGATCGTCAAAGGGACAGACGTCTCCACCGTAGAATTGAGAGACGGAGGACTTCATCCTAGACCTCATCATAGGTGCCAGGGCTGAACTTACACTGAGGTGGTAAAACTCACGGGATACCTCCTTTACTTCAACTCGGTGCAGCAGTTCGACGTCACATGGATGCAACAAGTGTTTGGAAGACCCCTGCAGAAATATTGAACCATGCTCCCTCTACAGCCGTACTTAACTGCAAATGTGTTATTGGTGCAGGATTTTGTGCACGAACCGACCTCCCGATTATGTCCCACATTCCAGTGTTCGATGGGATGAATGCCTGCAAATGGTCTCCAAGAAGCCGAACATAACCCAACACACAGTCCATTCCATGCAAACACAGCTGTTATGGAGCCACCATCAGGTTGCACAGTGCCTTGACCACAACTTGGGTCGGTGGTTTCGTGGGGTCTGCGGCACAATGGAAACCTATCATACCTCTTACCAACTGAAATTGGGTCTCATCTGAACAGGCCGCGGTTTTCCACTCGCCTAGGGTCCAGCTGATACGGTCACGAGTCCAGAAGAGGCGCTGCAGGAGATGTCGTGGTTTTAGCAAAGGCACTCGCGCCAGTCGTCTGCTGCCATGGCCCATTAACTGCAATTTCGCTGCACTGTCCTCACAGATACGTTCTTCGTACGTCCCACATTGATTTCTGTTGTGCTTTCACAAATTGTTGCTTGTCTGTCAGCACCGACAACAGTACGATAACGCCGCTGCTCTCGGTCGTTAAGTGAAGTCCGTTGCCGATTGTGTTTTCCATAGTGAAATGCCTGAAATGTGGTATTCTTGGCACACTGTTCACTCTGTATATCTCGAAATGTTGAACTCCCTAAAGGTTGTCCACTTCCCGAGCAAGGGTCCTGGGTTCGATTCCCGGCGGGGTCAGGGATTTTGATCTGCCTCGAGATGACTGGGGGTTTGTGTTGTCCTCATCATTTCATCATCATTCATGAATGCGGCGAGTCTGGACTGAGCAAAGGTTGGGAATTTGTACGGGCGCTAATAACCACGTGGTTGAGTGCCCCACAAACCAAACATCATCACATCATCCCTAAAGATTGCCGAAATGGAATGTCCCACGCATCTAACTCCGATTATCATTCCCTGTACAAGGTCTGTTAATTCCCGGTCATAATTAGTTCGGAAACCCTTTGATATGAATCACCTGAGAACAAATGACAGCTCCGCCAATGGTTGTGTTGTGCCGGAGCCAAGGTAGCCCCTGAGGGCTGGCAACCCATATTACACCACAGAGGACGAGGTTGCCTATGCCCAAGGCGTACCAAAAGCACCATGGTCAACACCGGCTATTTACATACAAGAAAGGAAACATATTCCGAGCACTACTTCCTGCATCGAGAGCTCTAGCCACGGCCAGCAGGAAGCATCACTACGCCAAAACCTGATTGGCTGGGGACAGCTATTTAGGGGCTAGAACCAGCCCCGAAATTCAGTTCACTCAGGATGCCGACCTCGTGGCCTTCGACTGCTGAAGATTACGTCCTCATCTCTGAATTGGATTTTTACTCGTGTGTGTGTGTGTGTGTGTGTGTGTGTGTTACCACGAACCTTTGTGGTAAATTAGAAGTGAACTTTTGTTTGTCTCAATTAGGAGACTTTTACTGGCATCGTTCTTTTGTTGCTCAGTCAGCAACCTTGTAAACTTACGTACATAAATAAAAGTTGTTTTTGCGAAAAATTGCGAGTTGTCACTCACAGCACCTCCCGTACGTGATACTGCCGCCGTCTGTATACGTGCATATTGCTATTCAATGACTTTCTCACATCAGTGTAAAACCCCCAGCTGTCACTGTTTTTAGAGCGGAGGTAAGCATTAGCTGCATTTGCGTACGTCATCATGAGGGGACCGTACAGTCTTTTGTTTCGAGTCAGAGTTTTGATTTCCTGAATTAATTCACGCCTTCAGCTAGTTGAACTCACTGTGCGCTCAGAAAACGGAGCTGGCGCTTATACGTATTTTTCTGGGTCTTTAACGTATTCGCTAATTTAACAGTCTCTCGGGGTTACAAGCACAGAGTTAACTGTGTCATTTCATTCCCAGTTCCGCCCACCCGTGTTAAAGTGTTATGAAGTATGTTTAATGGTTCATTTGAACCTTTGTACACTTTCTAATTAGCTGTTTTGCATATTCAGTGATTTGATTTGAGTTAATTCGTCTTTGTAATAAACAGTTCACAAACTACTCTATAGATGGGGCGGCCATAGCTAAAATAATACATGATCGACGTAATTGCAACATTCATACCATAATACTGCTCAAATCAACATTTTAGTTAGTTCAATAAATAACTCCTAGTTCTTGACCGACCGCATGCTTGCACTATAGAAGCTTCCACATTTTCCAAGAATATTTTACACTACTGGCCATTAAAATTGCTACACCAAGAAGAAATGCAGATGATAAACGGGTATTCATTCGACAAATATATTATACTAGAACTGACATGTGATTACATTTTCAAGCAATTTGGGTGCATAGATCCTGAGAAATCGGTACCCAGAACAACAACCTCTGGCCGTAATAACGGCCTTGATACGCCTGGGCATTGAGTCAGATACAGCTCGGATGGTGTGTACAGGATGAGCTGCCCATGCAGCTTCAACACGATACCACAGTTCATCAAGAGTAGTGACTGGCGTATTGTGACGAGCCAGTTGCTCGGCCACTATTGACCAGACGTTTTCAATTGGTGATAAATTTGGAGGCCAGGGCAGCAGTCGAACATTCTCTGTATCCAGAAAGCCTCGTACAGGACCTGCAACATGCGGTCGTGCATTATCCTGCTGAAATGTACTGTTTCGCTAGTAATAAGAGGCCGTTGGGATCCAGCACGGCGTTCCGTATTACCTTCCCGAACCCACCGATTCCATATTCTGCTAACAGTCGCGAGCAGCAATGTCGCGATACGATAAACCGCAATCCCGATAGGCTACAATCCGACCTTCATCCTAGTCGGAAACGTGATGGTACGCATGTCTCCTCCTTACACGAGGCATCACAACAACGTTTCACCAGGCTACGCCGGTCGACTGCTCTTTGTGTATGAGAAATCAGTTGGAAACTTTCCTCATGTCAGCACTTTGTATGTCTCGCCACCGGCGCCAACCTTGTGTGAATGCTCTGAAAAGCTAATCATTACCGTATCACAGCATCTTCTTTCTGTCGGTTAAATTTCGCGTCTCTGGCACGTCATCTTGGTGGTGTGGCAATTTTAATGGGGAGTAGTGTATTTTGGAGACGCACCATCAGTTTGAAATGACCACTGAGGCATCAGTCAGTTCCGTTTATGAAACTTCCTGGCACATCAAAACTGTGTGCCGGACAGAGACTCGAACTCGGGACCTTTGCCTCTCGCGGGCAAGTGCTCTACCATCTGAGCTACCCAAGCACGACTCACGCCCCGTCCTCACAGCTTTATTTCTGCCAGTACCTCGTCTGCTACCTTTAGAACAGCTTTGGGATGTTTTGGAACGCCGACTTCGTGCCAGGCCGCACCGACCGACATCGATTCCTCTCCTCAGTGCAGCACTCCGTGAAGAATGGGCTGCCGTTCCCCCAACAAACCTTCCAGCACCTGACTGAACGGATGCCTGTGAGAGTGGAAGCTGTCATCAAGACTAAGGGTGGACCAACACCATACTGAATTCCAGCATTAGCGATGGAGGGCGCCACGTAAGTCATTGTCAGCCAGGTGTCCGGATACTTTTTATCACGAAGTGTAGGCGACTGGGTTCAGATACTGTTAGTATCATAGCTGTATGCTAAACGCTGAATCATAGTCTCGCATCACGGCAGACAATTCCTGTAAATTACTGGCTTTTGTTTTGCGAGCACAAACCTGGCACACGACTGCGTCCCAGCTGTGTATTCCATCACACTGAGACCAGGCAAACTTAGTGGCCAACACATCAACGTGAGTTCACCGTCGTGCTATTCAAAGCTCTGAAGCGCCCCCAGTCTCAAAAGGGTGCACTGACTGGCGTGTCCTGACACAGCTGTGCCCGCACCACCACCTTAAACTGCCGTCACACCTGCCCCCACTTATCTTCCTTTACGAAGACGTCGAGCTTCTAATGTCCACGTTTTGCTACATCTTCTCGCCTACCCACCGTTCCATCATACTTCGACTTTGCATAAACGTTCACAACGCTGGCTCTTAAACAGCCAATGAGCTGGACCGTTTCCAACATGCTCACGCCCTGGCACCGGACAGTAACAATCTGCCCTTAGGCAAAGTGCTTTATGTCGGTGCGATTCCCCATCTACAACTGGGGTGTATTATCACTAATGCAAAATCCGGGATGGAACGTAACAATATTACGAAAACGAAAGTTGCTACTAACCACATAGCGGAGATGCTGAGTCGCAGAGAGGCACAACAAATATATTGTCGCAATAATCAACTTGACGTTGAAGCTGTTTTGTCTGCGTTTGCTTTAACAATAACATATGTTTTTGAGTGGGACCCGCCTTTAGCAAAACAAAATTTTGTTTTTTCTCCCAGACACGTTTCACTGCAGTTGCAGCATCATCAGTGGTTTTTTTATTATTATTGCTGTTAAACTTAAGGAATGTTCTTTACTGTTTAAATACATATTAATATTCGTTTCTAAATCATAATTACAGGTTTCTGAAGAGAACATAAAATTGTGTATTCATACCTTCTTACCACATGGTGTGGCTTTCCTGCTGTATTACCTTTTTATAGTGTCTGTTTTTCTTTACAGTTTGTCACCTGCAACTATATACAAATTAATGTTGGCAAAACATTTATGCAAAAATTACGATTTCTAAACTGTTATGGCTATGTCTGAGATTAATAATTTATGTGAAAGGTTGTGTGTGTGTGTGTGTGTACCTATTTACATTATCTTTCACTTATAGTTTCTTTTTTTTTTTTTGTCATCTTCTTCATTTTCAAGTTCTATGTATTGACTCGTCACTGTTTACGAGCTGTAATAACAAGATGGCGGACATTGGAACAGTTGAAGGTGTGAAAACAAGATGGCAGACAGTGGAACAGTTGAAGATGTCGCAGTTCTTTTGAATTTCTCAGGTTTTGTGTGTGTGTGTGTGTGTGTGTGTGTGTGTGAAAAGAAAGAGTGAGAGAGAGGGGGAGAGAGAGTAAGGTTGAGGATTTATTATTATTATTATTATATTTATTTTTAGTTTTATGTGTATGTATGTATGTATGTATGTATCTGGCTGTGTGTGGGGGGATGGGGGGAGTTCTATAGCTTGGTATTATCTAATAATTCTTTGAGGGCATAGAACAGAGATCCATTGCAGAGAGCTGCGTATTCAAGGAATTATTAGATATTACCAACCTATAGAACTCCGCCCGCCCCCCCCCCCCCCCCCTCCCACAAACTCATACATACATACATACAGCGTGTTACAAAAAGGTACGGCAAAACTTTCAGGAAAAATTCCTCACACACAAATAAAGAAAAGATGTTATGTGGACAAGTGTCCGGAAACGCTTAATTTCCATGTTAGAGCTCATTTTAGTTTCGTCCACCTACGCCCAATGGAGCACGTTATCATGATTTCATACGGGATACTCTACCTGTGCTGCTAGAACATGTGCCTTTACAGGTACGACACAACATGTGGTTCATGCACGATGGAGCTCCTGCACATTTCAGTCGAAATGACGTTTTGCCATTCGTGCACCCAGGTTCCTCGTCGAGTACACCATCGCAGGCGCTCCTGTCTGCGATGCAGCGTCGAGGGTAACCGCAGCCACGGTGTCCTAGCTGATGGTCTGTACTGCTGCAAACGTCGTCGAACTGTTCGTGCAGATGGTTGTCATCTTGCAAACGTCCTCATCTGTTGACTCAGGGATCGAGACGTGGCTGCACAATCCGTTACAGCCGTGCGGATAAGATGCCTGTCATCTCGACTGCTAGTGATACGAGGCCGTTGGGATCCACCACGGCGATCCGTATTACCCTCCTGAACCCACAGTCATTGGATCAGCAGCAATGTCGCGATACGATAAACCGCAATCGCGATGGGCTACAATCCGACCTTTATCATAGTCGGAAACTTGATGGTGCGCATTTCTCCTCCTTACACGAGGCATCACAACAACGTTTCACCAGGCAACGCCGGTCAAATGCTGTTTGTGTATTAGAAATCGGCTGGAAACCTTCTTCATGTCAGCACGTTGTAGGTGTCGCCACCGGCGCCAACCTTGTGTGAATGCTCTGAAAAGGTAATCATTTCCGTATCACAGCATCTTCTTCCTGTCGGTTGAATTTCGCGTCTGTAGCACGTCATCTTCGTGGTGTAGCAATTTTAATGGCCAGTAGTGCATTTCTGTATTTGAATACGCATGTCTACACCAGTTTCTTCGGCGCTTCAGTGTATGTTATAAACGTGCTGAAAAGAAATCTGTTACCGGTTCCGAAAGTGGTTCAAATGGCTCTAAGCGCTTTGGCACTTAACATGTGAGGTCATCAGTCCCCTAGACTTGTTGGTGTTGTTGTGGTGTTCAGTCCTGAGACTGGTTTCATGCAGCTCTCCATGCTACTCTATCCTGTGCAAGCTTCTTCATCTCCCAGTACCTACTGCAGCCGACATCCTTCTGAATCTGCTTAGTGTATTGATCGTTTGGTCTCCCTCTACGATGTTTACCCTCCACGCTGCCCTCCAATAGTAAATTGGTGATCCCTTGATGCCTCAGAACATGTCCTACCAACCGATCCCTTCTTCTGGTCAAGTTGAGCCACAAACTCCTGTTCTCTCCAATTCTATTCAATACCTCCTCATTACTTATCTGATCTACCCATCTAATCTTCAGCATTCTTCTGCAGCACCACATTTCGAAAGCTTCTATTCTCTTCTAGTCCAAACTCTTTATCGTCCATGTTTCACTTGCATACTTGGCTACACTCCATACAAGTACTTTCAGAAACGACTTCCTGGCACTTAAATCTATACTCGATGTTAACAAATTTCTCTTATTCAGAAACGCTTTCCTTGCCATTGCCAGTCTACATTTTATATCCTCTCTACTTTGACCATCATGAGTTATTTTGCTCCCCAAATAGCAAAACTCCTTTACTACTTTAAGTGTCTCATTTCGTAATCTAATTCCCTCACCATCACCCGACTTAATTCGACTACATTCCATTATCGTTGTTTTACTTTTGTTGATGTTCCGCTAGACTTAGAACTACTGAAACCTAACTAACCTAAGGCAGGATTGGAACCTGCGACCGTAGCGGCAGCGCGGTTCCGGACTGAAGCGGCTGGAACCGCTCGGTCACAGCGCCGGCCATGGGTTCCGAATTGTATACAGTGGGTCTTTTCAAAGTTTAGTAACAGTGACGTGACCATGCAGTCGGCGAAGTGTGTGAAATATAGCGTCGCACCAGAGCGCAACGAGCGAGTGCGCACAGTGTTTACTGACCTGGCTGGACGCCGCGCGCGGCCGGCGTGAGCCCCGCGCTGCTGCTGAGTGCGTGGGCGGCGGGCCGCTCCTGCTCCACCCCGGCCTGCTCGATGTGGCTCAGCGACAGCGAACGGCCCTGCGGACACACAACGTCACACCTTACTCTCTCTGTCAGTCTTACTAATGTCTCTCATTACTACTGTTATCATCATTATTACTGCTTTATCACTATTGGTGCCGGCAATAACTACACTAGTTCATAGCATTAGAAGGCACATTCTGTACGTAACACGCCTTTACAGAATGAGATTTTCACTCTGCAGCGGAGTGTGCGCTGATATGAAACTTCCTGGCAGATTAAAACTGTGTCGCTTCCCACGCCCGGGTTCCCGGGTTCGATTCCCGACGGGGTCAGGGATTTTCTCTGCCTCGTGATGCCTGGGTGTTGTGTGCTGTCCTTAGGTTAGTAAGGTTTAATTAGTTCTAAGTTCTAGGCGACTGATGACCTCAGCAGTTGAGTCGCATAGTGCTCAGAGCCATTTGAACCAAAACTGTGTGCCGGACCGAGACCCGAACTCGGGACATTTGCCTTTCGCGGGCAAGTGCTCTACCAATTGAGCTACCGAAGCACGACTCACGCCCCGTTCTCACAGCTTTACTTCCGGCTGTACCTCGTCTCCTACCTTCCAAACTTCACAGAGGCAAAGGTCCCGAGTTCGAGTCTCGGTCCGGCACATAGTTTTAATCTGACAGGAAGTTTCATATCAGTGCACACTCCACTGCAAATGGAAAATCTGATTCTGGGAACTCATGAAGTGTGTGTAAACGCTGTCGGCAAGGAAGATTATGGCTACTGTGCTTTGGTGCTCTGCAGTAGTAGTCGTGGATGTCCTGGAACGTGGCACAATAGTTAACACGGAGAGGTATTGTCGAACACTGACAAAGTTAATGTGGGTGATACAAAGCAAGCATTGGGGAAAACTTAGCGCAAAAGTTTTGTTTTTTCACGACAACACACGCCCGCACGCGGCCAACCGCACCCCAAAAGCTGCTGCGGGATTTTGGATGGGAGGCGTTCGATCATCCGCCACCACACAGGCCAGATTTGGCGACGAGCGACTGCCACCTCTTCCAGCAGTGACAAAGAAATGATTCAAATGGCTCTGAGCACTATGCGACTTAACATCTGAGGTCATCAGTCGCCTAGAACTTAGAACTAATTAAACCTAACTAACCTAAGGAGATCACACACATCCATGCCCGAGGCAGGATTCGAACCTGCGACCGTAGCGGTCGCTCGGCTCCAGACTGTAGCGCCTAGAACCGCTCGGCCACTTCGGCCGGCCAGCAATGACAACATGGCTCGCTAGACAACGCTCCGATACTGAAACCGCGCCAGCCGGAGTGGCCGAGCGGTTCTAGGCGCTATACAGTCTGGAACCGCGCGACCGCTACGTCGCAGGTTCGAATCCTGCCTCGGGTATTGATGTGTGTGATGTCCTCAGGTTAGTTAGGTTTTAGTTGTTCTAAGTTCTAGGGGACTGATGACCTCAGAAGTTAAGTCCCATAGTGCTCAGAGCCATTTGAACCATTTGATACTGAAACCGAACTGCGTGAAGGTATAAACCACTGGTTCCAGTCGCAGGCGGCAGCTTTCTACTGAGACGGTATTGAAAAGCTTGTGCCACGGTATAGTAAGTGTCCCATTTGAATAGCGATTATGGATAAATATAGCTTAAGAATGTACCTTTAAAATGTTTATAATAAAATTTGGTTCTGCCATAGTGATTAGACTGAACGGCAAAAGAAAGTGGTCCACCTGCCTTATACGGTGTAGGGAACCCGCGAGGACGCAGAAGTGCCTCAACAAGACTCAGCTAATGTCTGAAGTAGTGCTGGAGAGGACTGACACCACGAATCCTGCAGGGCTGTACATAAATCCGCAACAGTACGAGGGGGTGGAGACCTCTTCTGAACAGCACGTTGCAAGGCATCCGAGGTATGCTCAATAATGTTCATGGCAGGGGACTTTGCTGGGCGACGGAACTGTTTAAACTGAGAAGAGTGAAATGATAATTAAATAGACACCCTAGTTGCAAGCAGGCGTTGATACACTTCATTGGGGACATGTTGAAAATGTGTGCCGCGACCGGGACTCGAACCCGGGACCTCCTGCTTACATGGCAGACGCTCTATCCATCTGAGCCACCGCGGGCCAGAGGATAGTGCGTCTGCAGGGACTTATCCCTTGCACGCTCCCCGTGAGACCCACATTCCCAACATGTCCACAACACTACATTCGTAGCGCGCCTAATAGATGTTTGCCCATCATACTCATTACTCGTGGCAGATTAATCTACCAAGTCCCGTACGAGTTCGGGCATAGCGTGTGCGTTCGCGCAAGAAGGTCAAAGGCCGGGAACCCATAATTTTAACTATATATGACAGTAGTATCTGTTCCCGAAAGAACAGTTACCGTGGATGACCATGCAGCTTTGCTAGAAAATGAAATGATAATTAAATAGACACCCTAGCTGCAAGCAAGCGTTGATACACTTCATCCACGGGAACAGATACTACCGTCATATATACGAGGGCACTTCAATAAGCAATGCAACACATTTTTTTTCTCGGCCAATTTTGGCTGAAAAAACCGGAAATTTCTTGTGGAATATTTTCAAACATTCCCGCTTCGTCTCGTATAGTTTCATTGACTTCCGACAGGTGGCAGCGCTGTACGGAGCTGTTAAAATGGCGTCTGTAACGGATGTGGGTTGCAAACAACGGGCAGTGATCGAGTTTCTTTTGGCGGAAAACCAGGGCATCTCAGATATTCATAGGCGCTTGCAGATTGTCTACGGTGATCTGGCAGTGGACAAAAGCACGGTGAGTCGTTGGGCAAAGCGTGTGTCATCATCGCCGCAAGGTCAAGCAAGACTGTCTGATCTCCCGCGTGCGGGCCGGTCGTGCACAGCTGTGACTCCTGCAATGGCGGAGCGTGCGAACACACTCGTTCGAGATGATCGACGGATCACCATCAAACAACTCAGTGCTCAACTTGACATCTCTGTTGGTAGTGCTGCCACAATTGTTCACCAGTTGGGATATTCAAAGGTTTGTTCCCGCTGGGTCCCTCGTTGTCTAACCGAACACCATAAAGAGCAAAGGAGAACCATCTGTGCGGAATTGCTTGCTCGTCATGTGGCTGAGGGTGACAATTTCTTGTCAAAGATTGTTACAAGCGATGAAACATGGGCTCATCACTTCGAACCTGAAACAAAACGGCAATCAATGGAGTGGCGCCACACCCACTCCCCTACCAAGAAAAACTTTAAAGCCATACCCTCAGCCGGTAAAGTCATGGTTACAGTCTTCTGGGACGCTGAAGGGGTTATTCTGTTCGATGTCCTTCCCCATGGTCAAACGATCAACTCAGAAATTGAAGACTCGACTTCAGCGTGTTCGTAGGCACAAAAATCTGAACGAACTTCTCCTTCTTCATGACAACGCAAGACCTCACACAAGTCTTTGCACCCGAGAGGAGCTCACAAAACTTCAGTGGACTGTTCTTCCTCATGCACCCTACAGCACCGATCTCGCACCGTCGGATTTCCATATGTTTGGCCCAATGAAGGACGCAATCCGTGGGAGGCACTACGCGGATGATGAAGAAGTTACTGATGCAGTACGACGTTGGCTCCGACATCGACCAGTGGAATGGTACCGTGCAGACATACAGGCCCTCATTTCAAGGTGGCGTAAGGCCGTAGCATTGAATGGAGATTACGTTGAAAAATAGTGTCGTGTAGCTAAAAGATTGGGGAATAACCTGGTGTATTTCAATGCTGAATAAAACAACCCCTGTTTCACAAAAAAAATGTGTTGCATTACTTATTGAACTGCCCTCGTAGTTACTGAGAAGAGTGTTCCTGCAGCCACTCTGTAACAATTCTGGACGTGTGGGGGTGTCGCATTGTCCTGCTGCAATTGTCCAAGTCCGTCGGAATGCACAATGGACGTGATGCTTACGTATGTGGCAGAGTCGTATCTAGACGTATCAGGGGTCTCATATTACTCCAATTGCACACGCCCCACGCCATTACCGGCTTGAACAGTGCGCTGCTGAAATGCAGGATCCATGGATTCATGAGGTTGTCTCCATACCCGTACACGTCCATCCGCTCGATACAATTTGAAGCGAGACTCGTACGACCAGGCAACACCAAAAGTCCAATGTCGGTGTTGACGGGCCCAGACGAGGCGCAAGACTTTTTCACATGCAGTCATCAAGGGTACACGAGTGGGCCTTCGGCTCCGAAAGCCAACATCGATGATGTTTCGTCGAATCACTCGCAAGCAGACACTTGTTGATGGCCCAGCATTGAAATCTGCAGCAATTTGCGGAAGGGTTGCTCTTCTGTCACGTTGAACGACTCTCTTTAGTCGTTGTTGGTCCCGTTCTTGCACAATCTTTTTCCGGCCGCAGCGATGTCGGAGATTTGATATTTACCGGACTCCTGATATTCATGGTACACTCCTGAAACGGTCGTACGGGAAAATTCCCACTTCGTCGCTGCCTCGCAGACGATGTGTCCCATCGCTCGTGCGCCGACTGTAACATCACGTTCACACTCACTTAATTCTTAATAACCTGTCATTGAACCAGCAGTAACCGATCTCACAACTACGCCAGGCACTTGTTCTCATATGCCGATCGCAGTACCGTATTCTGCCTGTTTACATATCTCTGTATTTGAATACGCATGCCTATATCAACTTCTCTGGCGCTTCAGTGTATTTCAAAACGTCTGTTCCTTTGTGCACAGCCCTCGTATTTACTCACATCGCTATACACACTGAAATCATACTAATATCTTTTGACATATAAAAATTGTTATTTCTCAGGTAACTATGATGTCAAGAAGTAGAGTACGTGTCAAATTGTGATTTCTGATGTAAGAGAGGACGTTATGGCCCTTATCAGATAGGATAAATACGCAAAAATAAATATATAATTACTGGTAGATTGTGGAATGAGAAAAACACAATCGTAACATTAAATTACATTAACTATTACAGAATCCGTCAGGCTGCACTTTATTGATGGTGGAAATATGGTCTTCACACACACGCACACTTTATATATATATATATATATATATATATATATATATATCTGTGTGTGTGTGTATGTGTGTGTGTGTGTGTGTATACAGTGTAATGAGTACTAGTGCAGATATTTTGAACAACATTACTTCAGTATTTACTTCATTTCCAGACTAATAATTATAGCTACTAGAAGTGGGTAGTGTCTCCAAGTACGTGTGGCAAGACCAAGCCATTAATGTTTATCTTCTCCTGGGCAGCAGGTCACGTGTTCAAGCGTGGACACGTGGATGCAAAGTGATTAGTGTACAGTAACCACCGTGGTGCACTTAATGGGATAATATGTGTCTGTGAGAAAACAGGCACAGAGAAAGAAACAACTAACACATTGAGGTCGGTACATACTAAGATACTAGTGGTGACAATACCTGCGCTTATTTCAAAAATTATTTTACAAACCTTGGGGACAAAGTCCTTACACGAAAAAGGAAAAAAAAGGTTCATGCAAATGTTGTTGTTGTTGTGGTCTTCAGTCCTGAGACTGGTTTCATGCAGCTCTCCATGCTACTCTATCCTGTGCAAGCTTCTTCATCTCCCAGTACCTATTGCAACCTACATCCTTCTGAATCTGCTTAGTGTATTCTTCTCTTGGTCTCCCTCTACGATTTTTACCCTCCACGCTGCCCTCCAATACTAAATTGGTGATCCCTTGATGCCTCAGAACATGTCCTACCAACCGATCCCTTCTTCTGGTCAAGTTGTGCCACAAGCTTCTCTTCTCCCCAATCCTATTCAATACTTCCTCATTAGTTATGTGATCTACCCATCTAATCTTCAGCATTCTTCTGTAGCACCACATTTCGAAAGCTTTTATTCTCTTCTTGTCCAAACTATTTATCGTCCATGTTTCACTTCCATACATGGCTACATTCCATACAAATACTTTCAGAAATGACTTCCTGACACTTAAATCAATACTGGATGTTAACAAATTTCTCTTCTTCAGAAACGCTTTCCTTGCCATTGCCAGTCTACATTTTATATCCTCTCTACTTCGACCATCATCAGTTATTTTGCTCCCCAAATAGCAAAACTCCTTTACTATTTTAAGTGTCTCATTTCCTAATCTAATTCCCTCAGCATCACCCGACTTAATTAGACTACATTCCATTATCCTTGTTTTGCTTTTGTTGATGTTCATCTTATATCCTCCTTTCAAGACACTATCCATTCCATTCAACTGCTCTTCCAAGTCCTTTACTGTCTCTGACAGAATTACAATGTCATCGGCGAACCTCAAAGTTTTTATTTCTTCTCCATGAATTTTAATACCTACTCCGAATTTTTCTTTTGTTTCCTTTACTGCTTGCTCAATATACAGATTGAACAACATCGGGGAGAGGCTACAACCCTGTCTTACTCCCTTCCCAACCACTACTTCCCTTTCATGTCCCTCGACTCTTATAACTGCCATCTGGTTTCTGTACAAATTGTAAATAGCCTTTCGCTCCCTGTATTTTACCCCTGCCACCTTTAGAATTTGAAAGAGAGTATTCCAGTCAACATTGTCAAAAGCTTTCTCTAAGTCTACAAATTCTAGAAGCGTAGGTTTGCCTTTCCTTAATCTTTCTTCTAAGATAAGTCGTAAGGTCAGTATTGCCTCACGTGTTCCAGTGTTTCTACGGAATCCAAACTGATCCTCCCCGAGGTCGGCTTCTACTAGTTTTTCCATTCGTCTGTAAAGAATTCGTGTTAGTATTTTGCAGCTGTGACTTATTAAGCTGATAGTTCGGTAATTTTCACATCTGTCAACACCTGCTTTCTTTGGGATTGGAATTATTACATTCTTCTTGAAGTCTGAGGGTATTTCGCCTGTTTCATACATCTTGCTCACCTGATGGTAGAGTTTTGTCAAGACTGGCTCTCCCACGGCCGTCAGTAGTTCCAATGGAATATTGTCTACTCCGGGGGCCTTGTTTCGACTCAGGTCTTTCAGTGCTCTGTCAAACTCTTCACGCAGTATCGTATCTCCCATTTCATCTTCATCTACATCCTCTTCCATTTCCATAATATTGTCCTCAAGTACATCGCCCTTGTATAGACCCTCTATATACTCCTTCCACCTTTCTGCTTTCCCTTCTTTGCTTAGAACTGGGTTTCCATCTGAGCTCTTGATATTCATACAAGTCGTTCTCTTATCTCCAAAGGCCTCTTTAATTTTCCTGTAGGCGGTATCTATCTTACCCCTAGTGAGATAGGCCTCTACATCCTTACATTTGTCCTCTAGCCATCCCTGCTTAGCCATTTTGCACTTCCTGTCGATCTCATTTTTGAGACGTTTGTATTCCTTTTTGCCTGTTTCACTTACTGCATTTTTATATTTTCTCCTTTCATCAATTAAATTCAATATTTCTTCTGTTACCCAAGGATTTCTACTAGCCCTCGTCTTTTTACCTACTTGATCCTCTGCTGCCTTCACTACTTCTTCCCTCAAAGCTACCCATTCTTCTTCTACTGTATGTATTTCCCCCATTCCTGTCAATTGCTCCCTTATGCTCTCCCTGAATCTCTGTACAACCTCTGGTTCTTTTAGTTTATCCAGGTCCCATCTCCTTAAATTCCCACCTTTTTGCAGTTTCTTCAGTTTTAATCTACAGGTCATAACCAATAGATTGTGGTCAGAGTCCACATCTGCCCCTGGAAATGTCTTACAATTTAAAACCTGGTTCCTAAATCTCTGTCTTACCATTATATTATCTATCTGATACCTTTTAGTATCTCCAGGGTTCTCCCATGTATACATATGCAAATATA
The DNA here is from genome assembly GCF_021461395.2 of Schistocerca americana. Lineage (NCBI taxonomy): Eukaryota > Metazoa > Arthropoda > Insecta > Orthoptera > Acrididae > Schistocerca > Schistocerca americana. The sequence goes on from NC_060129.1 coordinate 119,635,248, forward strand.
TGTCCGAAAATCATTCATTTTCCGAGTTATGAATGAGAGTTTACAATTTAGGTGAGTGGAGGTCATGAGTACATAAAATCATAATAAATGCTCCCTACGTGTTCATATTGCTTCCTCGCCTCTACATCTAAAATGAACTATATGAAATAATAATCATAATAATTTCTGAACGGTTTGCAGTCGGTCGTTCAGACTGCACAGTTGGCCGAGGGACATGATGGGAATTATTATGCGCTATATTGTTTGGTTTAGCGACGAAGCCCACTTTCATTTGGATGGGTTCGTCAATAAGCAAAATCGGAGCATCTGGGTGACTGACAATCCTCATTTCGCGATCGAGAAGTCTCTTCACCCTCAACAGGTGACTCTGAGGTGTGCAGTGTCCGGTCACGCAATAATTGGTGCGATATTCTTCGATGGCACGGTGATTACTGAACGATATGTGAAGGCTTTGAAGGGTAATTTCATTCCTATTATCCAAAGTGACCCTGATTTCGATAAGATGTGGTTCACGCAAGACGGATCTCGACCCAACCGAAGCAGCAGAGTGTCTGAAATCCTGAAGGAGCACTTGCGGACCGCATTCTGGCTCTGGGGTACCCAGAGGCCGCTGGCATGGGCCTCGCTTGGCCGCCGTATTTTCCTGATCTGAACACATGAGATTCCTTTTTGTGAGGCTATATTACAGATAAGGTGTACAGCAGTAACCCCAAAACCATTGCTGAGCTAAAAACAGCCATTCAGGAGGTCAACGACAGCGTCGATGTTCCGACACTTCAGTGGGTCATGCAGGATTTCGCTATTCGTCTGCGCCACATCATCTCAAATGATGGCAGGCATATCGAACATGTCACAACGTTAAATCCGAATATACGAGGGGCGTTCAGAAAGTAAGCTCCGATTGGTCGCGAAATGGAAACGACTATGAAAATCCGATAAAGCTTTGCACAGATGTGTTGGGTAGTGTCTCTAGTACAACCCCAGTTAGAATCACGTCGCTCTTCTCATTTCTGAGCTCGCAGTGAGTGCGTAAAGATGTCTAGAAAATAGTGTCTGCCGCCAAGTACGAGGGCCTGGTGAGAAATTTCGCCTGAAGCTATGCAGCTAACATTACATAACTGTCGTGCTGTTTCTTCTTCAAGACAATTCTCAGCTGCATTCTGCAGGGGCAATGAAGATGCTCCTGCGTCGTTTTCAAATGGAAATGTTAGATTACCCACAATACAGTCCGCAATTGTCTCCCCCTGAGTTTCATCTCTGGTCACATGAACCGCTGTCTTTGAAGACAACATTTTGACACAGACAATGAGGTGTAGGCCAGCGTGGAGAATTGGCGGAAAGCACTGGCGGCTGCCTTCTATGATGAGGTTATTGAAAAGTTGGTACAACGCTATGACAAAAGTCTAAGTCAGAACGGCGACTACGTAGAGATGTAGCTGAAAGGTGTAGCTAATTGTTACAAGTAAAACATTTCTGATGTTCACTGTGGTTTCAATTTGGCAATCAATCGGAGCTTACTTTCTGAACAGGCCTCGTATGTAGTGACTTTTTGAATAAACTATGTGCACCCCGTAGTTTGTAACTAATTTACGTTTTTTTCATGTTGTGGTCTTCAGTCCAGACACTGGTCTGATGTAGTAATTGTCTCCCTGTATGTCAAAACTTGGAACCTACTTCTGTCCAGTGACATGCCGAATGTTTCTCTATCTTTTATAGTTTGTCTGTAATAAACAACTCAAATGTCTTCTTTCGTTTTGAATCACCCTGTATTTTGCACATGGACTTATTTATGAAAATCACTGATAATTGCTCAAATTTAAATCAAATATCAAACAGATGTTGGTAACTTTAATGTAGTATCTCCACCTCTGCGTAATGATCATATTCCATATGAATACAATTTAGCATTCCTGTTTTCAATAGCCCAAGTAACACACTGATTGTTGTCCTTAACCTTAAAAGACTCCATTACAACATTTCAAGTTTGAAATACTATCTTCGTGTTACGAAAATCCAAACTCGACGTTAACACTAGTGTATGTGTGAGGTGAACGTGTTTTTAAAGAAGAAAATTACCACATACAGAAAACAAAAGCAGAAAAGACAATCCTGTTGAATGAGCAAGTAAATCTACCAATTAATTTATTGTTTACATTAATAGATAAAATAATAGAGTGACACTATTACCATAATAATAATAATAATAATAATACCTCCCAACCCGTCTTCCACTCACTTGTCCATGAACCTCTCCAAAAAACATTTAAACCAAAGCTCAAATAAAATGAAAAACAAAAATCCATGCATGTATACTCTCTCTCTCTCTCTCTCTCTCTCTCTCTCTCTCTCTCTCTCTCTCTCCGCCCCCCCCCCCTCTCTCTCTCTCTCTCTCTCTCTCTCTCTCTCTCTCTTCTCTCTCTCTCTCTCTCTCTCTCTCGCTCACATAAATACATACAGACACATACATGTGGTCATATAAACATAACATAGCATATACTTCGTTACGTTGGCAACATGTACATGTACGTAAACAAACCAAACAGGGCGAGATTCACCTTGAAGTAAAAGTAGTTTCGTCTATATTAGTGTTATGTCTACATTAGTGAAACGCGTCTTGGAAAATAAAACACAGCGCAGCAAGAGAAGGCGTTTTTTATTCCCAAAACAAATATTTCTCTGCTTGCTGCGGAGGATGACCACGCAAGCAAACTTGTTCTAAAATTTGATTTCAGACGCAATTTACGTATTTAATGCTCCAGTTTTGTCCCAGCTCAATAGTTTTGGCATAACATACAATGCACTGTGTTTATTCCGGCGCCTAAGCTTTTCGCTGCGATACGAATGATCGAAAGGCAATAACTTCTTAAAATGCTATAGATGTTTGACCCTATGTGAATTGATGGGGGCGATCTGAATTGTTATATAGGTCTTAAAAACCAGGTTCGTCAAGATGGCTCGTAAATCTTCTTATCGATTACCGGTCTCGATGTAGGTTGCAAAAATGGTACAAATGGCTCTGAGCACTATGGGACTTAACATCTGAGGTCATCAGTCCCCAAGACTATTAACTACTTAAACCTAACCAACCTAAGGACATCACACACATCCATGCCCCAGGCAGGATTCGAACCTACGACCGTAGCAGCCGCGTGGTTCCGGACTGAAGCACCTAGAACCGCTCCGCCACAGCGGCCGGCTACGTCTTACCGACCAAAAAAAAAAAAAACTAATTCCAAAAATGTAACAAAATGTATAAGACACGAGAGAATATAAAACCAGAAGTCATCAATAAACTATTGTCTCAAGCTGCGTGTGCTGGCGTAGAAGCTTTGAGGAAGTGAAGTCTAAACCTCAGTCACCCCTTACAGTAGCTATGACTGTACAACGTAATACGAGAATTATTCGATCGGTATAAACTGTAATGGTATAGAATACAACAGTCTGTGAACAAAACTGATACGTTCAAGTAGTGAGAAAGGATCATGAACAAAATATGATAGTAAGAAAAAAGGACCGAGGCAGGATGTGGACCAAGTGTTTGTCAAATCGTAGAAACGCCGCACAGATATGGGAGTTGAGGCAAGAACGAGCACATACAAAACGCAGACAGATATATGGATGGTATGTTAAAGTAGTGAATATCAAGGGAAGAATCAGAGAGACCATTAATAAGGCGGGGTGCAAACAATCTCGGGTCAGCTTGTCCAAAGCAACATAAATATTAATGATGAGAATGTATAATGCAATAACGAAACGGTTGAAAGCCAGAAGAGATCGTTAAACTACGAACTGAAGTAACGTACTGACGGCATGCACACCCGAACCACAAAACCCACTGAGAAGCTAAACAAAGACCGAAGAAACGAACTGTCACTTGGCAATAGAACTTATTGTCCTCTGAACGCTTCGCTACATAAATAAAGAAATAGAAGTGAAACATGATGCTAAAAAGCTAACTGTCCCAATATCGTGAAAGTTATGCGGTACCGTAACGCCGTACGTTCGTATCGTCGTAACCGACATTCCACTTTTATGATGGCTGTATGGACGCTTCCTGAAAGTCAATAAATTTTTTAAAAAGGAGTGTCAAGAAATTCAGCTCTTGAAGGACTAGCTATTTTGCACATAAAAAGTTACATTGGTGTGATAAATGACTCTGAATGAACAAAACCTGAAAATAAAAAAAAAAATACCTGGGGAAAAGACAATCAAGTATTTGTGAAATCATTCGTCTAAAAGTACGAAATAAAACAAATTACAGAAACATTTCACGCACCTTTCAATGGTGATCGAAATCATGTACAGCAAGTGAGGTGCCAATTGAGAACATATTTTTCAATGTTTAACTCCGAATCTTAGAATTTCGAAGAGTACAAGATGATATTTCTCTGGAGGCTTATGTAGACGGTGCTGTCTGCAGTTCTTTGGCACGTTATTTCCTGTATGTGTTTTCGAGCATTGTTCAAAGAGGCGTGAAATGTTTCTGCAACTTGTTTTATTTCATAGCTTTATAAACATTATTTTACAAAATATTTGACCTTTTGTAATCAAAAACTTTTGTACTGTACAAGACTTGATCACTGTGTAAGCAAGTCATGCATTAGCCACAATTAAATTAATCATATATATATATATATATATATATATATATATATATATATATATATATATATATATATATATATATATATATAGGATGGTTGAGCTGGTGCTACCGGGTCTTATGCGACCCAAAAACACCGTAAAGAACCTTGAGTGAGATTTCCATATTCCGTTGCTCGATACAAGCTAACTATTAGTCCTGCACATTAAAATGCACGGGCCTTTTTGTAGAAAATTTAATGTAGTATATTTTGTACCTGGACACGTTTTCGATGGACACCACGGTTTTCGAGTTATTGAAGAAAAACGAGTCTGAAGGTCACTTTCTCAAGTTTTTCTCGCAAGGCTCTGAGCACTATGGGACTTAACTTCTAAGGTCATCAGTCCCCTAGAACTTGGAACTACTTAAAGCTAACTAACCTAAAGACATCACACACATCCTTGCCCGAGGCAGGATACGAACCTGCGACCGTAGCGGTCGCGCGGTTCCAGACTGTAGCGCCTAGAACCGCCCGCTCGGCCACACCGGCCGGCTTTCTCGCAAGGCCCATAATGATTTGAAAACTAAGGCCTATAGCAAAAATGTATCGCAGCGCAAAATTTAACTACATTAAATTTCCTACAAAAACGTCCCGTTCATTTTTTCTGTAGGACTAATAGTTTGCGCATAGTCAGGGAGAAAATACGAAAATCTTACTTGTGGTAATTGAAGGCGTTGCAGGTTGCATAAAACCCATATCTAGGGACTGCTGAATCACCTCGTATGAAGGCAGTCGGAAACATTGATTGTAATAACTGTGCGTCATCAATATGTAAGAATACAGAGTGATATTACGTGACTCTACGAGCATAAATATTAGTGACAGTACACTAAAGTGTATCTGTTCATCTAGATACATTTGACCACGCCTGAGCGTACATAGCAGTGTTGTAGTATCCGATACACGGCCTATTTCGTTTCGCTACAACGTCCGCACTGATACGCTACGACAAATGATTCATGGTAACGCTACGTTACCGTCTCGTTTACACTGTCAGACACAGTATTCACGTCTGCTGAATATGTTGACGGCTAGAAAGTTTCATGCATTATGAATGTTTTTGAAATGGTTACTCGTGGGACAACCATTCGGAGGCAAGAGAATATTTTCTGGGTAACAGCTGCAGTTGGAAATTTCTTCCTTTTTTTTCACGGCTCTAATGGAGACGGACGGTGGCAGGAAAAATTTTCGCTTTATGGAGGTCTCATATTACGTAGGTCTTCAAATATACATCAGAGAAGTAAATAATGCGCGCACATACACACACAGAGACACACACACAACACACACACACACACACGCACACACGCATACAGACACACGGTACGAGAGCGAGAGATCGTTCGGTCTACGAATGATTTACGCCCGTCGTGAATCACGCCGCTGGGATGGGAACTGCACGGGAAGAACGGAACTTGCCCCTTTTTTTCGCTCTCCGGGATTTTATGGCTGTTCCCTGGCAGTAACGCTATTAAGGGCTCCACATTACGACTCTCGCCGCAAATGAGACGTCGACGATGGATCTTTATCGACTGGCCTCACTCCTATATAAAAAAAAAGGGCAGAGAAATTTTCGACGCTCTCTAGAAGCCGTACGTCACACTCGTCTGCAACGAGCATAAATAGCGATGTTAGAATTAAATCCGCTTTTAATTCAGCTTTATTCGCAAAATAACCACAAATATCGCACACTCTTTCAGGAAATTTATTTCGCATACTGATAAATTAAATCTCCTGCCTCGACTATGTTTTGGTTCGTTATAGACGCACAGTTTTTTTTTTTTATCATCGTTGTGACTCGTTTATTGCGGCCCGCCACGAACTCTTCTCCTGTGCCAACCTCTTCATCTCAGAGTAGCACCTGCAGATGTATTGTGAATACATAGAAGGAAGGATCCTTTATTATATGATAGCGGAACAAACACTGGTAGCAGTTACTTCTGTAAAATATCTGGGAGTATGCGTACGGAACGATTTGAAGTGGAATCATCATATAAAATTAATTGTTGGTAAGGCGGGAAGGTAGTGAGACAGGGTTGTAGCCTATCCGCGAAGTTATTCAATCTGTATATTGAGCAAGCAATAAAGGAAACAAAAGAAAAGCTCGGAGTAGGTATTAAAATCCATGGAGATGAAATAAAAACTTTGACGTTCGCCGATGACATTGTAATTCTGTCAGAGACAGCAAAGGACTTGGAAGAGCAGTTGAACGGAATGGACAGTGTCTTGAAAGGAGGGAATAAGATGAACATCAACAAAAGTAAAACGAGGATAATGGAATGTAGTCAAATTAAGTCGGGTGATGCTGAGGGAATTAGATTAAGAAATGAAACACTTAAAGTAGTAAAGGAGTTTTGCTATTTGGGGAGCAAAATAACTGATGAACGTCGAAGCAGAGAGGTTATAAAATGTAGAATGGCAGTGGCAAGGAAAGCATTTCTAAAGAAGAGAAATTTGTTAACATCTAGTATACATTTAAATGTCAGGAAGTCGTTTCTGAAGGTATTTGTATGGAGTGTAGCCATGTATGGAAGTGAAACGTGGACGATAAATAGCTTAGACAAGAAGAGAATAGAAGCTTTCGAAATGTGGTGCTACAGAAGAATGCTGAAGATTAGATGGGTAGATCACATAACTAATGAGGAGGTATTGAATAGAATTGGGGAGAAGAGGAGTTCGTGGCACAACTTGACTGGAAGAAGGAATCGGTTGGTAGGACATGTTCTGAGACATCAAGGGATCACCAATTTACTATTGGAGGGCAGCGTGGAGGGTAAAAATCGTAGAGAGTGACCAAGAGATGAATACACTAAACAGATTCAGAAGGATGTAGGTTGCAGTAGGTACTGGGTGATGAAAAAGCTTGCACAGGATAGAGTAGCATGGAGAGCTGCATCAAACTAGTCTCAGGACTGAAGACCACAACAACAAAAAGGCGGGTGCCAGATTGAGATTGATTGGGAGAGTCCTTAGAAAATGTAGTCCATCAACAAAGGAGGTGCCTTACAAATCACTCGTTCGACCTATACTTGAGTATTGCTCATCAGTGTGGAATCCGTACGAGGTCGGAGATAGAGAAGGTCAAAAGAAGAGCGGCGCGTTTCGTCACAGGATTATTCGGTAAGCGTGATAGCGTTACGGAGATGTTTAGCAAACTCAAGTGGTAGACTCTGCAAGAGAGGCGCTCTGCATCGCGGTGTAGCTTGCTGTCCAGGTTTCGAGAGGGTGCGTTTCTGGATGAGGTATCGAATATATTGCTTCCCACTACTTATACCTCCCGAGGAGATCACGAATGTAAAATCAGAGCGATTAGAGCGTGCATGGAGGCTTTCCGGCAGTCGTTCTTCCCGCGAACCATATGCGACTGGTAGGTAATGACAGTGGCACGTAAAGTGCCCTCCGACACACACCATTTGGGTGACTTCCGGAGTATAAATGTAGATGTAGGTGCAGATGAACCTACGTCCTCAATTATTTTCTGAATGTCTCCCAATCTCCGTCTTCCTTTACAGTTTTGCCCTCTGCCGCTCCTTCTAGTACCGTGGAAGTCATTCCCTCGTGTCTTAACAGGTTTTCTATCATCGTGTCCCTTCTTATCAGTATTTTCAACATATTCCTGTCCTCTCCGATTGTGCGCAGAACCTCCTCATTCCTTACCTTATCTGTCTACCTAATTTTCTACCTTCGTTTGTAGCACCACATCTCCAATGCTTCTATTCTCTTCTGTTCCGGTTTTCCCACAGTCCACGTTTCACTACCATACAATGCTGTGCTCCAAACGTACATTCTCAGAAATTTCTTCCTCCAATTGAGGCCTATGTCTGATACTGGTAGACTTCTCTTGGCCAGGAATGCGCTTTTTGCCACCTCCTTGCTCCATCCGTCATTGTTTAATTTACTGCCTAGGTAGCAGAGTTCCTTAACTTCAACTACTTCCTGACCATCAATCCTGATGTTAAGTTTCTTGCTGTTCTAATTTCTGCTACTTCTCATTACTTCCGTCTTTCTTCGCTTTACAGTCAATCCATATTCTGTACTCATTAGGTTGTTCATTCCGTTCAGCAGATCATGCAATTCTTCTTCACTTTCACTCAGGATAACAACGTCATCAGCGAATCGTATCATTGATACCCTTTCACCTTGAATTTTTATTCCACTCCTGAACCTTTCTCTTATTTCCATCATTGCTTCTTTGCTGCACAGATTGAACAGTAGGGGGAAAGACTACATCCCTGTCTTAAAACATTTTTTAATTGGACCACTTCGTTCTTGTTCGCCGAGTCTTATTATTTCCTCTTAAATCTTGTACACATCGTACGACGGTGAGTCAAATGAAAACCTTAAATATTTTTTAAATATTATTTACTGTACAGAAGTAGTACAAAGCTGTATCACTTTTCAACATAATCTTCCCCACGCTCAATGCAAGTCGTCCAGCGCTTACAAAGTGCATAAATTCCTCTAGAAAAAAATTCTTTTGGTAGTCCGCGCAACCACTCATGCATCGCGTGGCGTACCTCTTCATCAGAACGTAACTTCTTTCGTCCCATTGCGTCTCTGAGTGGTCCAAACATATGGAAATCATTTAGGGTAAGGTCTGGTGAGTATGGTGGATGAGGAAGACACTAAAATGCGGTCTGTGATTGTTGCAACTGTTGTACGGGTAGTGTGGGGCCTTGCATTGTCATGTTGCATTGTCATATCGCTGACATTGCTGCTCTCTTTGGTATAGATCCAATGACTGTTAGCAGAATATGGAATCCGTGGGTTCAGGAGGGTAATACGGAACGCCGTGCTGGATCCCAACGGCCTCGTATCACTAGCAGTCGAGGTGACAGGCATCTTATCCGCACGGCTGTAACGAATCGTGCAGCCACGTCTCGATCCCTGAGTCAACAGATGAGGACGTTTGCAAGATGACAACCATCTGCACGAACAGTTCGACGACGTTTGCAGCAGTACAGACCATCAGCTAGGACACCGTGGCTGCGGTTACCCTCGACGCTGCATCGCAGACAGGAGCGCCTGCGATGGTGTACTCGACGACGAACCTGGGTGCACGAAAGGCAAAACGTCATTTTTTCGGATGAATCCAGGTTCTGTTTACAGCGTCACGATGGTCGCATCCGTGTTTGGCAACATCGCGGTGAACGCACACTGGAAGCGTGTATTCGTCATCGACATTCTGGCGTATGACCCGGCGTGATGGTATGGGGTCCCATCGGTTACACGTCTCGGTCACCTCTTGTTCGCATTGACGGCACTCTGAACAGTGGACGTTACATTTCAGATGTGTTACGGCCCTTGGCTCTTCCCTTCATTCGATCCCTGCGAAACCCTACATTTCAGCGGGATAATGCACGAGTGCATGTTGCAGGTCCTGTGTGGGCATTTCTGGATACAGAAAATGTTTGACTGCTGCCCTGGCCAGCACATTCTCCAGATCTCTCACCAACTAAAAACGTCTGGTCAACGGTGGCCGAGCATCTGGCTCGTCACAATACGCCAGTCACTACTCCTGATGAACTGTGGTATCGTGTTGAAGCTGAATGGGCAGCTGTACGTGTACACGCCATCCGAGCTCTGTTTGACTCAATGCCCAGGTGTATCGTTATTACGGGCAGAGGTGATTGTTCTGGGTATTGATTTCTCAGGATCTATCCACCCAAATTGTGTGAAAATGTAATCACATTTCAGTTCTGGTATAATATATTTCTCGCATGATAACCCGTTTCTCATCTGCATTTCTTCTTGGTGTAGCACTTTTAGTGGCCAGTAGTGTATTTGCACACGTGTGTCATTAAGTTCTAGTGAGTGCCGGTTCTCGTGATCCAGTTCATTTCCTACTCTTAGTGTTTGTTTATCAAGTTCTGTTTTACCGGTCGGCCACTGTGGCCGAGCGGTTCTAGGCGTTTCCGTCTGGAACCGCGCGACCGCTACGGTCCCAGGTTCGAATCCTGCCTGGGGCATGGATGTGTTCTAAGCTATAGGGGACTGATGACCTCAGATGTTAAGTCCCTTAGTGCTCAGAGCCATATCGCTCGATGAGTTTTGTCACCTCAGTGTATGAGGGAATGTTCTACCACTGTACCCCATTTTTTTAACTCTCTAAGCTCAGTCACTGCTGAAAGCCGGACAGCTAATAACACTTTTGAAGTCACGAGTGATTCCTTCCAGCAATTTCATGCGATTTCCTACAACAACCCTCCACAGCGCTCGGAGATGCCTGTCCGTATGTACACGAGCCTTGCCTAGTCTCGGTTTAGCTACGGTTATTCGTTCGCGTTTCCACCTTCCCATCACATTATCATCAGTGTCCGCCTGCCGTAGCTGAGTGGCCAGCGTGATACAGTGTCAATTCTAAGGGCCCGGGTTCGATTCCCGGCTGGGTCGGAGATTTTCTCCGCTCAGGGACTGGGTGTTGCGTCGTCGTAATCATCATCATTTCATCCCCGTCGACACGCAGGTCGCCGAAGTGGCGTCAAATCGAAAGACTTGCACCAGGCGAACGGTCTACCCGACGGGAGGCCCTTGTCACACGACATTTTTATTTATCATCAGTCAACTTGAGCAGATTTGTTGTTGTGGTCTTCAGTCCTGGGACTGGTTTGATGCAGCTCTCCATGCTATTCTATCCTGTGCAAGCTTCTTCATCTCCCAGTACCTACTGCAACCTACATCCTTCGGAATCTGCGTAGTGTACTCATCTCTTGGTCGCCCTCTACGATTTTTACCCTCCACGCTGCCCTCCAGTACTAAATCGATCTCTCGATGTCTCAGATCATGTCCTACAAACCGATCCCTTCTTCTAGTCAAGTTGTGCCACAAACTCCTCTTCTGCCCAATCCTATTCAATACCTCCTTATTAGTTGTGAGATCCACCCACCTAATCTTAAGAATTCTTCTGCAGCACCACTTTTCTAAAGTTTCTATTCTCTTCTTGTCCAAACTATTTATCGTCCACGTTTCACTTCTATACATGGCTACACTCCATACAAATACTTTCAGAAAAGATTTTCTGACATTTAAATCTATACTCGATGTTAACAAATTTCTCTTCTTCAGAAACGATTTCCTTGCCATTGCCAGTCTACATTTTATACCCTCTCTACTTCGGCAATCATCAGTTATTTTGCTCCCCAAATAGCAAAACTCCTTTACTCATTTCCTAATCTAATTCCCTCAGCATCATCCGACTTAATTCAACTACATTCCATTATCCTTGTTTTGCTTTTGTTGATGTTCATCTTATACCCTACTTTCAAGACACTGTACATTCCGTTCAACTTTCAGCAGCTTTAGGACGGTTGAAATGTCCCTGATGGATCTGTTACGCAAGTAACACCCAATGACTAATCCACGTTACAGCCACGGATCTAAGATGTTTCCGAACCTGAGCAAAAATTTTATAGTGGCGCCCCCAACCTCCCTCCCATCCCAGCGTTTAAAGTAGGACGCCAAAAATTTTTAAAAATCGAGTTTTCAAAAATATGTTCATTTTTTAGCGCACACCTGTCTGAAAAGTTTGATATGAAACATTCATTCCTTGGAGAACACCATATGTTCAAAAGTATCGGGACACCCCAAATAAACATACGTTTTTCATATTAGGTGCACTGTGCTGCCTCCTACTGCCAGGCACTCAATATCAGCGACCTCAGTAGTCATTAGACATCGTGAGAGAGCTGTATGCGGCGCTCCGCGGAACTCACGGACTTCGAACGTGGTCAGGCGATTGGGTGTCACTTGCGTCATACGTGTGTACGCGAAATTTCCACTCGTAAACATCCCTATGTTCACTGTAGGCAGGCATCTATACAAACCATCACACAGGAATTCCAAAATGCATCATGATCCGTTGCGAATACTATGACAGTCAGGCCGGAGGTGAGAAAACTTGGATTTCATGGTCGAGCGGCTGCTCATAAGCCACACATCACGCCGGTAAATGCCAAACGACGCATCGCTTGGTGTAAGGAGCGTAAACATTGGACGATTGAACAGTGGAAAAACATTGTGTGGAGTGACGAATCACGGCACACAATGTGGCGATCCGATGGCAGGATGTGGGTCTGGCGAATGTCAGGTGAACGTCATCTGTCAGTGTGTGTAGTGGTAACAGTAAAACTCGGAGGCGGTGTTGTTATGGTGTGGTCGTGTTTTTCGTGGAGGGGGCTTGCACCCCTCGTTGTTTTGCGTGGCACTGTCACAGCACATGCCTACATTGATGCTTTAAGCACCTTCTAGCTTCCCACTGTTGAAGAGCAATTCAGGGATGGCGACTGCATCTTTCAACACGATCGAGCACCTGTTCATAATGCACGGCCTGTGGCGGTGTGGTTACACGACAATAACATCCCTTTGGGATGTTTTGGAACGCCGACTTCGTGCCAGGCCTCACCGACCGACATCGGTACCTCTCCTCAGTGCAGCACTCCGTGAAGAATGGTCTGCCATTCCCCAAGAAACCTTCCAGCACCTGACCGAACGTACGCCTGCGAGAGTGGAAGCTGTCATCAAGGCTAAGGCTGGGCCAACACCATAGTGCATTCCAGCATTACCGATGGAGGGCACCACGAACCTCTAAGTCATTTTCAGCCAGGTGTCCGGATACTTATGATGACATAGTGTATGTTCCGTCTACCCAACTAACTGAAGACAGTTTGTTTATTTCTATACGCGTTTCATTAGTCTTTTTGTGAAGCGACTTCAGTAACCTGTAACACTTGTTTCTTTTCATACATATTATAAATGTATTTTGCGGTAGTTACAATATGTTGATATGTTACATTTTGCCGTGTTTTTCTCTTGTTTTTTATGTTATAATCAACTTTTGTAGCACAAATGTCGTGATCTGAAATTATCGTTCGGTGATACTCACGATTTCCAGCGCTATTAGCCAATGTGTGTGCTCCTGGAGATGTATTTGTTAGTTTCCGTTCTCCATTTGGCCGATATCCAGTGATGCATGTGATATGTTCAAACAAATGTGGGTGAAAGAACGATGGGAATCAGCCAACCGGAGAATCGAAAGTAACGAATACATCACCAGGACAACAGGCATGACATAACAGCGCTGGAGGTCGTAAGCAACCCCGAACGATAATTTCACATCAGGAAATTTGTGCCACAAAAGCTGATTCAAACATAAAAAACTAGAGAATAAACGACAAAATGTAACATAGCAACATATTGTAACTTCAACATGGTTCAAATGGCGCTGAGCACTATGGGACTTAACATCTGAGGTCATCAGTCCCCTAGAACTTAGAACTAGTTAAACCTAACTAACCTAAGGACATCACACACATCCATGCCCGAGGCAGGATTCGAACCTGCGACCGTAGCAGTCGCGCTGTTCTGGACAGCGCGCCAAGAACCGCGAGACCATCGCGGCCGGCATATTGTAACTACCACATAATATGTTTATCATATATACACTACTGGCCATTAAAATTGCTACACCAACAATAAATGCAGGTGATAAACGGGTATTCATTGGAGAGATATATTATACTAAAACTGTCATGTGATTACATTTTCACGGAATTTGGGAGCATAGATCCTGAGAAATCAGTACCCAGAACAACCACCTCTGGCCGTAATAACGGCCTTGATACGCCTGGGCATTGACTCAAACAGAGCTCGGATGGCGTGTACAGGTACAACTGCCCATGCAGCTTCAACACGATAGCACAGTTCATCAGGAGTAGTGACTGGCGTATTGTGACGAGCCAGTTGCTCGGCCACCATTGACCAGACGTTTTCAATTGGTGAGAGATCTGGAGAATGTGCTGGCCAGGGCAGCAGTCGAACATTTTATGTATCCAGAAAGGCCCGTACAGGACCTGCAGCATGCGGTCGTGCATTATCCTGCTGAAATGTAGGGTTTCGCAGGGATGGAACGAAGGGTAGAGCCAAGGGTCGTAACACATCTGAAATGCAACGTCCACTTTTCAAAGTGCCGTCAATGCGAACAAGAGGTGACCGAGACGCACGGAGCGTGACAATACGCCCTAGTCCGCGTGTCTACCCTGCGTGGTACGGAACATACCTCCACGAATTTTAAAGCAACTAAGGAAAGACGGAAACCAGAAAAAATAAGGACAACGCATATGTTCGAGGGAGGGGGTTGTTTTGGAGGAAGAGACCAAACTGCAAGGTCATCGGTCTCATCGGTTTTTAGGGGTGGATGGGGAAGGAATTCGGCCGTGCCCTCTGAAAGGAACCATCCCGGCATTTCCCTGGAGTGATTTAGGGAAATCACGGAAAACCTAAATCAGGATGGCCGGACGCGGGATTGAACCGTCGTCCTCCCGAATGCGAGTCCACTGCGCCACCTCGCTCGGTATATGTTCTAGGGAATTTGTGACATGTTATTTGGTCGTGAGTGTGTCAAAATGGAGTGCCACGCCTCTTCACACAGAATTCTTCTATCGCACGCCACTTCATTTCGCTCTGAGGAATTCAAAGGTGTATATTTTGTAATGGAAGCCATCAAACCTGTATTAAGGGGCTCCGGAAATGCTCAAAATCATGAAAAGTTCAATTTTTACTTTTTTGCGTTTTCTGAATCTGCAGACTATTACCTTTTAATAGATATATAATTTATTCAATTCCGAAGACTACAACTATTTTCAAATTTTTTTTGAAATGTGTTCTACATGGGCGTGACCCACTGTGGCGCTCTTAAACTGCTGTCAAATGGTGTTATTATTAACGTCCGTGTTCATCAGGTACATTTTAGTGATGTGACATAAAGTATGTGTTGTGGCTAACCTGTGATGGTTCAATATATATCGCTGGTGTGATTGTCGATTCTTTCATGTTTATTTACTCCGTCGTTATCTCGAAAATATTCGTAATTAATTCTGTTTCTTGAGTCTCTGTTTTGTTGAAGTATAATAATGAGTAAAAGTAAAGTTATTAGAAATCCTCTGAAGGCTTTTAAGAAAAGGAGAAATGTTGGAAAGCCAAAGGTATGTGTTATTACTGTAAACAATAAAGACGATAACCAAGTGAGTGAACCTAACCTCTCAAGTACACCTGCCCATAGCAGTCAAAGTGGGAAAGAAAATACTTCACAGAAGAAGCTTGGTTCAATGAGTGAAAACTATGAATGTTTTATGGGCGAATCGGATGTGAATGAAATATTTGATACGTCGGTTCACAAAGGAATTTTTTCAAACTGTGTAAGATGTATTCATTGTAGTGAAGTTGGTCTGGAACTCTCCATAATAAAGCACGTAGGACTTGCTAGTGAAATACAACTGAAATGTGATAAGTGTTCATACATGACCACCTTTTGGAACAGTGTTGCAGTAACTGCAACTGAAGAAAATGGTAGCAAAATCTACGAACACAACAACGAGCGATGCTTGCTTTAGACAAGGAACGCCTTCGGGCTGCAGACAGGGCTGTAAAGAGTCTAGAAATACAAGCAAGAGTAAACAGGAGGAGGAACAAGAGGAAGCTGGAGGAGGAGTTTGCAGAGGATGAAGATAATCCATCCTATGGACCTGGAATGCACTAAAAAGTTAATCCAATCTTTGTCGCTCGATTCCCAAAACTTTTATTTTCTCATACTAATTACATGTTTTCTAAGGATCTTCCAAACATATTTGTTTCAAACTTTCAGTAAATGTTACACAGTACCTTCTGCATAATTTAACACAGCCTTTTTCCAAAAAAACTGTATATTTTTGAATATATAAATAAAAAATTGCAAAAAAATGTTGTGAATTTTCATTACAATTGAAAAAAAATCGTGTTTAATAAGTGAACTAAAATTTTGTAAAATCCCTGTGTTAAGTTGTAGCCCATATTCCAATAAATAGTCTGTAAAAAGTTCAACTTCCTACCTCAAATACTTTGTGAGGAAAGATGTAATTTATAAGCGTTATTTTAACATTGCAAGTATAGGGCGTCCCGGAGCCCCTTAAGGAGACTATAATGTCTTGTGGTGTCTCTCCTGCTCGGAGTCGGCCGGTTTGACGTCCTATTCCCCTCAGAAGTAATGCTAGGTGGGATTATTTATGTTCAGGAGAATAATTTGCACTCTTTATTGCCTGTTAGCTAGTAACGTGTAAGAGGTCCATGATTAAGGAATTTGTTGCTACGCGCTCGAGCAGATGTAATTTCGATGGATTGCTCACGCGCTGCCTGTGATATGTAAGCTGTAAGAGAATCTCAGACCAGAGAGCAGTGTTGACTGCAGTAGGAACTGTGTAGCACTAGGAGTAGGTAGTAGCTAGCAGTCTGGTGTGTGTGGGAGTTGGCTGGGCCGGTCGTGGGGAGCGATGCCGGAGCCTGAGCGATATAATATAAGGTAAAAGCAGCCCCGCGCATATATCAAGTCGCATGTAAATGTTTAAAAAATCTCTTTATAATAATGTTTTTTATAAAAGTTAACTTTTGACAATCATTCACCTCAATTTAAAGAATTTGCTAATTTCTCCAATGCATGGTCATCCCGATTATTGTAAAGAAAAATCTGTTGTTTCTTTTTATACGTGACAAATCTATAGGCCAGCTTTGCACAGGGCTGTGCCACAAAAATTTCTTATATGAGCAGATATATACAGGGTGTTACAAAAAGGTACGGCCAAACTTTCAAGAAACATTCCTCACACATAAATAAAGAAAAGATGTTATGTGGACATGTGTCCGGAAACGCTTACTTTCCATGTTAGCGCTCATTTTAGTTTCTTCCACTTACGATCAATGGAGCACGTTATCATGATTTCATACGGGATACTCTACCTGTGCTGCTACAACATGTGCCTTTCCAAGTACGACACAACATGTGTGGTTCGTGCACGATGGAGCTCCTGCACATTTCAGTCGAAGTGTTCGTACGCTTCTCAACAACAGATTCGGTGACCGATGGATTGGTAGAGGCGGACCAATTCCGTGGCCTCCACGCTCTCCTGACCTCAACCCTCTTGACTTTCATTTATGGGGGCATTTGACAGCCCTTGTCTACGCAACCCCGGTACCAAATGTAGAGACTCTTCGTGCTCGTATTGTGGACGGCTGTGATACAATACGCCATTCTCCAGGGCTGCATCAGCGCATCAGGGATTCCATGCGACGGAGGGTGGATGCACGTATCCTCGCTAACGGAGGACATTTTGAACATTTCCTGTAACAAAGTGTTTGAAGTCACGCTGGTACGTTTTGTTGCTGTGTGTTTCCATTCCATGATTAATGTGATCTGAAGAGAAGTAATAAAATGAGCTCTAACATGGAAAGTAAGCGTTTCCGGACACATGTCCACATAACATATTTTCTTTCTTTGTGTGTGAGCAACGTTTCCTGAAAGTTTGGCCGTACCTTTTTGTAACACCCTGTATATGCGTTATCCGGTGACCTTAGTGAGGTAAGAAATTCAATTTATTCAGAATGATCTTTCAGGGCCATGACGCAGCCCTAGTGACGTCCAAATTTACCAGTTTAAATTCACAGTCAGTTATTGAAAAGTTATAAGTGAGCCACAATTTCATTGAGAGATTAGTCACATTGTATTATTGGCAGGATACGGAAATATTTTTATTGGGAGGTTACGCTAAATGTCAATGTTGTAATTATATTGTTTATCTGTTGGGAAGTTACAGTAAATGCGAATGTTATACATATTTTTTCTGTTGGGTGGTTACAAACTTTCTCCTCTGTGTCACATAAAAATAAGTATAGGAAACATAAAGCCAGTAAAGATAAGAGACAAGCAAGACAGTAGACATATCTCCAATCCTTAGGTTCCAGCATTTTTGTATCTCTAAACTTGCTTTCCTTTCTGCGAAAGAATCTCTTACGTCATCAAAGTTCGTCAAACGTTTTTCTACACGAACAATAAAAAGGTCTTTGCCTAGTACTGAAAATGCCGTTAATGCGAATAGTAAGGAAGACTGGTGTTGTTTCTCGAATTGATTACGTCTATTTTGTCACTGTCTGCTAGATAAAACGAAATAGGACTTTCTAATATTGCAGCCAGTTCTAACACACGGCAAGTGGCGTGGCTGTTTTGGCACAAATGGTCATTTTTATCTACGTCATTTACATAAGTAACGCCACAGGATTCGGGAGGACGACGGTTCAATCCCGCGTCCGGCCATCCTGATTCAGGTTTTCCGTGATTTCCCTAAATCACTCCAGGTAAATGCCGGGATGGTTCCTCTGAAAGGGCACGGCCGACTTCGTTCCCTGTCCTTCCCTAATCCGACGGGACCGATGAACTCACTGTTTGGTCCCCTCTCGAAATCAACCCAACCCCAACACGACAGAACATAATTCACAAAGTACCAATATCAAATGATTAGGCCTGTTACAAACAAAAAGTTTAATGTCAGGAAACCGTCTAACATTTCATTCATATACTCCAATTTCTCAAACACGATATCGAAAATTGATAGTACAAAATTTTTATGTAAATTTCGAATCGTCGTATTCTTCGTGTGACGGCCCCGTTTTTTCTCCTTCCTCGTTCTAACAAACAATGTTGTCATCACTAATTGTCTTAACTATTCCTGCCATTGTCAAAACTTATTCTCCAGCTATCCTTACTAAGCTTGCCAGAGTCATCGCTTCAGTTATCCCGCGTTTATTCTCCGATTAGGCGTTATTACGCGTCCGTACAACGGGTTTTCCGCGCTATTGCGAGAACAGAAGTGTCTGCTAACTGGGGACTGTACAACTGGCCCTTAGTAGTGTAGCGATCTTGAAAAAAAAGTGTGTCAAAATTTTCTTTTTCTTGTATACAAGGAGAAGATAATACGTAACCTTTCTTAACTGTTATTCCTGTTAGTCGTTTATTTCCTGTCTGGTAGCCGGAATCTATGGATCTCGCTAATAATTATAACAACGCTGACCATTTGCACACCCTCTAAAACACTTACGCAAACAGCGACTGGCATTCACTCGTTCGGATTTAT
Source organism: Schistocerca americana (assembly GCF_021461395.2). Taxonomy (NCBI): domain Eukaryota; kingdom Metazoa; phylum Arthropoda; class Insecta; order Orthoptera; family Acrididae; genus Schistocerca; species Schistocerca americana. Next base: position 119,654,821 of record NC_060129.1, read on the forward strand.
TCGGCTCAGCTCGTGCAGCCCTTTTGTCCGCAGGAAAGTTATTTATTTCTAGATGCGACGGGGATTCCCTTGGCAGAGACTTCACGTACACTATACACGCATCCAAAACGCAACTTACGATTCGTTCAGAAATCAACTTAGATCGTCAAATAACTTCCGGGAATTCAGCCACGTAACACTTTCAGCGACCGCCGATATTTCTGCGCCAACGGACAGGCGGCGTACATGCAAATTTAATACCTCCGTTCTCGGACAGAAGCAGGAAAGATAACACACACACCCACTGAACACTAGTGCCACCAAAGATGACGAAAGTCAGAGCTATCGATAGTGAAACTCCAAATTCGCAGGTGAGGTAGCATTGACTCTGTGCCTCCATTTTTTGACAAGGGAGAGAGCCGGATTCCAAACAGAGTTTAAACAGAAACCTCCATCCCTGTTAACGAGGTAGCTCGCTAATTTAATCTCAACTGCCTCCCTAATAACACTGTCCCAATAGCTGGGCGTGCATGCCAATATCTCGGTGTTATTATATAACATGGGGTGACCAGTATCCAAGCAATGTTCGGCAATAGCAGATCTATTTGGCTGCTGTAATCGTGTGTGCCGTTTATGCTCAGTACATCTGTCCTCCACGGTCCTCATAGTTTGACCAATATATACCATGCCGCAGCTACAAGGAATGCGATATACACCCACCTTACGCAGTCCAAGATCATCCTTAACGGAACTCAAAAGTGCTCTAATTTTAGATGGAGGTCGGAAAACACATTTCACGTAGTATTTCCGTAAAATACGACCGATCTTGTTGGACGTGTTTCCTACGTAAGACAAAAAGGCAGTGTACTTAGGTTTCGACTCAGAATTATCATCAATCACCCGATGTACAGTTGGTCGATAGCGCAACGCACGTTCAGTCTGTCTATCACTATAGCCATTTTGACGAAACGTGACTTCAATATGGGGCAGCTCAGCTGGCAAAGTCTCAGCGTCAGAAACGACATGAGCCCTGTGTACCAAGGTACGAGGTACCCCTTCACGCTGAGCCGGATGGTGAGAACTATTAGCCTGTAAGTACGAGTCGGTGTGAGTACGTTTCCTGTAGACTGCATGTCCCAATGATCCATCATCCTTCCTCCTAACCAACACGTCGAGAAAGGGAAGGCAACCATCCTTTTCCACCTCCATCGTAAAACGAATGTTCGGGTGGAACGACTTCAGATGTTCTAGAAAGACATTCAAATTCTCCCTACCATGAGGCCAAACAACGAAGGTATCGTCAACGTATCTAAAGAAACAGGCGGGTTTCAAAGGCGCCGACTCCAATCCACGTTCCCCGAACTCTTCCATAAACAAATTTGCAATCACAGGAGACAACAGACCACCCGTCGCAACTCCATCTGTCTGCTCGTAAAACTGGTCATTGACTAAAAAGTAAGTGAATGTCAACACATGACGAAAGAGATTAGTTAATTCAGCACCATACCTAGTCTCAATTAGTCGCAACGAATCAGACAGAGGAACACGGGTGAAGAGAGAGACCATATCGAAATTAACTACAATATCAGAGTCATTCAACCGCAGTCCGGCCGGCCGGTATGGCCGTGCGGTTCTAAGCGCTTCAGTTTGGAACCGCGTGACCGCTACGGTCGCAGGTTCGAATCCTGCCTCGGGCATGGATGTGTGTGATGTCCTTAGGTTAGTTAGGTGTAAGTAGTTCTAAGTTCTAGGGGACTGATGACCTCAGAAGTTAAGTCCCTAGTGCTCAGAGCCATTGAAAACCGCAGTCCCTCCAAACGACGTAAAAAATCAGCTCATTTCCTGATATGATGTTCACACCGACCTACTTGTGGACTCAACAGAGAAGTAAGATGCTTGGCTACACGATATGTCGGAGCGCCGATGTTACTCACTACAGGACGGAAAGGAACCCCTTCCTTCAAGAGGCTGTTGGTCTTTCTCTCAACACTGTTTGTGAGGTCAGCATCGATTCTGCGATACACTGAATCAGATAGTAAACGTTGCATCTTTTGTACATAATCTTTATTTAAAACGACGGTGGCATTGCCCTTGTCCGCAGGTAAAATAACAAAATCAGGATGAACTTTGAGAGAGCGTAAAAGCAACCCTCTCTGCTGCTGTAATATTAATCTTGGGGGGGCGGAGGGGGGGGGGGGGGAGCCCTCGTCAAAACGCGGCATGCCTCCCTCCTAACCACCTCTGCAGCTTCAGGGGGTAGTTTGCAAACTGCCTGTTCAATTGAACTAACAAAATAAACTACCGCCAAACTCTTCGGAGTGGGTGCAGAATTTGAACCCTTCCCAAGCACGGATAAGGTTGCGTCGTCAAAAGATTTCTCTGTGAGATTTATCACAGAACGTCGAGATATAACATGTAAGCAATCTGTTTAGGTTTTTATGTTGGTAACGCCACGTAGCGCTCTGTATGAAAATCACTGGCTGTGCTGTGTGCAGTCTGTGGATGGTTTGTTGGAATATTTGCTATTGTAGTGTTGGGCAGTTGGCTGTGAACAGCGCGTAACGTTGTGCAGTTGGAGGTGAGCCGCCAGCAGCGGTGGATGTGGGGAGAGAGATCGCGGAGTTTTGAGAGCGGACGATCTGGACGTGTGTCCGCCAGAAAGAGTAAATTTGTAATACTGGATATCATGAACTGATATATATATATATATGTATATATATATATATATATATATATATATAATGACTTTTGAACACTATTAAGGTAAATATATTGTTTGTTCTCTATTAAAATCTTTCATTTGCTAACTATGCCTATCAGTAGTTAGAATCTTTTATTCAGATGGCAGTATTGGCGCACGCTGTATTGCAGTAGTTTGAGTAACCAAGATTTTTGTGAGGTAAGTGATTTGTGAAAGGTATAGGTTAATGTTAGTCAGGGCCATTCTTTTGTAGGGATTATTGAAAGATTGCGTTGCGCTAAAAATACTGTGTGTCAGTTTAAGCACAGCCATTTATACATTTTTCCAAGGGGACATTTCAAGTGCATCATTTTAATAGCGAAAGTGAATTCCTTCCACAAATCTAATTAGGCGACTGTATTATCACTAATTAATATACTAAATTACTTAAATAATAACTGCTTAATGCTAACAGCATAGAAAGCTTGTACAGAAATGTCAGTTCACTTGACATCCGGGCCGTTACATCAGTGTAATCGCCAAGCGGCCTTTCCGCTGCGGATTCCTCCTAGGCGGGTGTTGACAGGCTGAAAGCACCCTCCGCCACCTACTGCTGACCTCCGGCCTCTCCGCCTGATAAGCGCTATCTGTCTATCGCGGCGGCAGCAGCTCGGGGAATCACCGAGCTCCGAGGTCGATATGGCGTGTCCTGCGACCCGCGACCGCCCAGGTCGATATTGGCGGCGGCGCCCTCGCCTTGTTTGCTCTCCGGCCGCCCGCCCCCTTTCCCCCCCATCCACTCACCCCCCTTTAACGCCCTCAGCCACCCCACACACGGCAGGCACCGCCCGTACCGAGCGATCACCTGTCATCTCGCACGCGCCCTCTCCTCCCCAATCCCACCCCCCACCACCCACCATTACCTCCCCCATCCTCACTCCACGCTGACGTCACCTCTCAACAGTTACCTGTGCTAGACGGCCCCCATCTCTCCACCGCAGCGTCCTTTAGCCGAAAAATCTGGGAACATTTGTTAGGGGGTGCGGCTGGTCCCGGCGGAGGTTCGAGTCCTCCCTTGGACATGGGTGTGTGTGTTTGTCCTTACGAGGGAACCTCCCCATCGCACCCCCCTCAGATTTATTTATAAGTTGGCACAGTGGATAGGCCTTGAAAACAGAACACAGATCAATCGAGAAAACAGGAAGAAGTTGTATAGAACTATGGAAAAAATAAGCAAAATATACAAACTTAATAGTCCATGCGCAAGATAGGCAACATCAAGGATAGCGTGAGCTCAGGAGCGCCGTGGTCCCGTGGTTAGCGTGAGCAGCTGCGGAACGAGAGGTCCTTGGTTCAAGTCTTCCCTCGAGTGAAAGGTTTACTATATTTATTTTCCCAAAATTATAATGTGTCCGTTCGTTCATTGACGTCTCTGTTCACTGTAGTAAGTTTAGTGTTTGTGTTTTGCGACCGCACCGCGAAACCGTGCGACTAGTAGACGAAAGGACGTTCCTCTCCAATGGAAACCGAAAACATTTCATCGCCAGGATATAGGTCATCCGATTCCTCCACAGGAAAACACGTCTGATATATTCTATACGACACTGGTGACGGCATGTGCGTCACCTAACTTGTACACTTGGCGAATGGGTAAAAAGATTCTTCTACCTCGCCCGATTTAGGTTTTCTTGTGCATGTGATAATCACTCCCAAAACAGTGATGAAAACGTAAAAGTTTGTCACATAAACTGAAAATAAAAAAATTAAACTTTTCTCTCGAGGGAAGACTTGAATCGAGGACCTCTCATTCCGTAGCTGCTCACGCTAACCACGGGACCACGGCGCTCCTGAGCTCGCACTATCCTGGATGTTGCCTATCTTGCACATAGACTACTCAGTTTGTATATTTTGCTTATTTTTTTCATAGTTCCACACAACTTCTTCCTGTTTTCTCGATTGATCTGTGTCCAGTTTTTCAAGGCCTATCCACTGTGCCAACTTATAACTAAATCTGAAGGGAGTGCGATGGGGAGGTTCCCTTGTTAGAATAATTTAGGTTAAGTAGTGTGTAAGCTTAGGGACTGATGACCTTAACAGTTAAGTCCCATAAGATTTCACACACATACAATGAAGGCTTACACGACCGGATGGTACTGTTGTTGATAATTCTTCCGGGTTATATGGCCGTGGTCCACGGAATACTTCTATTCCTAACGTTTCATCCAATACTACGTTGGACATCCTCAGAGGTATGGCTGGTCATGCTGAGTCCTGCCGACTGACGAGTCGGGCTCCGGAGAGCGGCCTAAATACCGAGGAAAGTGGGCGTGGTCTGGCTTGCACATAGCAGCAGAGAGAAAACTAGTCAAAGATAAAATGTAACTATCGGTAATAGTCCGTCATAGATATAAATCACTTATCGATTCTCTAACGCCACTGTCCATATCTCGCTTAATTTCAAGGCCTCTTCTTTTCTATTAAAATTATCTTCATGTTTATAAATTTCAATAGCCTCCCTATACAGTCGTGGATAATAGTTCGTGTAGCACTTAAAACCGTAGTTTCAGAAAACTTAACTACATGGTCACCGGACTGAAGTGCATGTTCCGCAACGGCCGATTTATCTGTTTTTCCCAGTCGGCAAAGACTTTTGTGCTCCTTTACCCTCGTATTCACACTTCTTTTCGTAGTATCAATATAGACCTCGCCACAAGTAGACGGAATTTTATACACACCGCTAGATGATAATGGTGGCCTTCTATCTTTAACAGAACGAAGTACTTATCCTATTTTTCTGGTAGGTTTGAATACCGGTTTCACTTTATGTTGCAGCTAAATTTTGCCAATTCGATCTGTAACCTTACTAATGAAAGGCAAAGACACCGTGTTCTTCCATTGTTGTGTTCCATCCTTGTCCTTTGGCCTGCTGTAATTAGGTCTTAAAACTCTGTTAATTTCTTTGTTTGAGTACCCATTCTTTTCGAAGGCCTGTTTCAGATGATTCAGTTCCGTATCCAGATGTTCCGGCGTACAAATCCGTTTTGCCCTGTCCACTAAACTTTTGATTACACCTCTTTTTTGTTGTGGGTGATGATTGGAGTTCTTATGTAAGTATCTTGTAATGTTGTTACTTTATTTTTCTATGAAATCGGTGCTAATGGACAATAAAAGCAGGTTAAAGCTGTGAGCCGTCTGGGGAAGTTAACCTTGCATTACTGAGCAACTGTTTCGCCAGGCATCCAGTCTAGCTTACCGAATTACCAACCAGACTAACATTAATTATAATCTTTTAATAGTCATCCGACAACCGGTGATATATATATATATATATATAAAAAGAGAATTTAAATAAAAAGAAATAAATCAGTTTATATTTGGAAATTTATTTTACCATTGATGATTGAAATTTCAGCATATTAAACGTGAGTCATAACTAAGCTGGTGCCTTATTTAGGACTGTGAAAATGTGAGTTTGTAATCTTACGGAACACATCAAATAGGGAGCCAAGATTGGGAGACTACATACAACACTGCATTCATAAAACAACACATGAAGAACGTTGAAACATATGCAAGAGGAAATTAACCACAACCAACCGATACAATTTTCACCCAAACAAGTTACGTTCGTAGCGCAATCCTGTCCGTCATGAAATTACCACACAGTGGTACACTAAATTCATACCAACTCTCTGTGAAATCTTCCCGAAAAGAATAGCTGAGGGCTACTTTGATGATTACACCACATGCTTCACGTGGTCAACTTGGTTTACACAAAGAGTGTAACTCCACAATAATTTTGATAATTAAAATAAATTAGATCGAAAAGCAATTTACAAAAGAAAAACCTCGAACTGGTCAGTATCGTCGTATTATTAACCTGATAGGTCAAACAATTGTATAAGCGCGTGGTACTGGTCTCACAAAGTACACCCAACGTGGCTCGAACATAAACAAAAGTTGATATATCGAAAAATATTGCCTAGACGAGACGTTATAATTTCACGCACATTCGCATTTAAGATTGATAATCTTAGTTAGAATTACGGATCTTCAACACGTGGTTCCACTTTACTCACAAAGTAGTGACAAAGCAACTACTGGAAGGTATTCTGAACTTCACACTCGAATTACACTGCGTCGCAATTTAAGATAACATTAGTTATTTTTGGGCTAAACCTGAAATAAAGGTGATTAAATTTTCAGTTAGGCTGAACTTAAGAAATCCATTGTCCTACGGACTTGGCAGAGACGCTCTTAGCCGGAGATCTTACCACTTCAGACGCTCGCCGTGGACAGACTGACTGGTCCCTTCCTGAGGAAGCAAGGAGGTGCTTAAAACTTCAATGTAGGCCTGTGCTGTGATGGTGCCACGCTAAACCACAATGTGTATACAGAGAAGTTGCAGCATTAGAAAATTGTAGCGAACTGCAGGAAGATCTGCAGCGGATAGGCACTTGGTGCAGGGAGTGGCAACTGTCCCTTAACATAGACAAATGTGATGTATTGCGAATACATAGAAAGAAGGATCCTTTATTGTATGATTATATGATAGCGGAACAAACACTGGTAGCAGTTACTTCTGTAAAATATCTGGGAGTATGCGTGCGGAACGATTTGAAGTGGAATGATCATATAAAATTAATTGTTGGTAAGGCGGGTACCAGGTTGAGATTCATTGGGAGAGTGCTTAGAAAATGTAGTCCATCGACAAAGGAGGTGGCTTACAAAACACTCGTTCGACCTATACTTGAGTATTGCTCATCAGTGTGGGATCCGTACCAGATCGGTTTGACGGAGGAGATAGAGAAGATCCAAAGAAGAGCGGCGCGTTTCGTCACAGGGTTATTTGGTAAGCGTGATAGCGTTACGGAGATGTTTAATAAACTCAAGTGGCAGACTCTGCAAGAGAGGCGCTCTGCATCGCGGTGTAGCTTGCTGGCCAGGTTTCGAGAGGGTGCGTTTCTGGATGAGGTATCGAATATATTGCTTCCCACTACTTATACCTCCCGAGGAGATCACGAATGTAAAATTAGAGCGATTAGAGCGCGCACGGAGGCTTTCAGACAGTCGTTCTTCCCGCGAACCATACGCGACTGGAACAGGAAAGGGAGGTAATGACAGTGGCACGTAAAGTGCCCTCCGCCACACACCGTTGGGTGACTTGCGGAGTATAAATGTAGATGTAGATGTAGATGTGTGCAAGCCCCGAGAAACACGACTACACCATAACACCACCGACTCCGAATTTTACTGTTGGCACTACACACGTTGGCAGATGACGCCCACCGACGAATCTATAGCAGATATGAAGCGAATGCCGTGAAGTGTTTCCTTCAGTTTAGAAATCGAGTTGAACTCACGAGGGCTTAAGTCAGGGGAGTGCAGTAGGTGGTATAACAGTTAGCAGCCCCATCAGTCAAACAAATCAGTAACAGCTTGCACTGTACGTGCTTGAGCATTGTCCCGCAAAATGATGGTCAGGTCCTGCAGAAAGTGCCATCACTTCTGTCTCTAACAAGGGGAGGCCGCCAATTGTGAAATTCAGATTCGATTCATACTGCGCATAATAAAAGCTCATGGCCAGAGGTGTAATGTGGCAAAGCACCAAGATGCACTTCTCAGCCGTTGTCGAGAAAACCGACAGTTAAAAGAAACCGTTCCGGTGAAATACTTTCGACGATTAGTAATTTTCTACAGCGTCGTGGCGCAGCGGTAAGCGCTCGGGTTCGTAATCCGAAGGTCGCCGGATCGAATCTCGCGCTATGCAATTTTTTTTATTATTAGTTTTTTGTAATTCAAATATATATATATATATATATATATATATATATATATATATATATATATATATATATAAAGTATTAATGAATTGCTTATGCGTGTTGGTGAAGGCGGATCGCTCTGCAATTGTACCGCCTCCATTTTTCCGTTTGTTATACAGGGTGTACCAAAGCTCTCACGTCCGCACTGATTTTCGACAATGTTATAAGCTGCGCTAGGGACCGTATCTACCTTCTTTCGAAGTTAGCAGGCAACTACGCTGTTATGCGGCGGCTCGTTTCGGCCCATTCAACATCTGTCATTCAAGTGTAACGAGCGAGTAACGGAGTTTATAATTCATACCTGCCACAGCAAATTTGTGTTCGTGGGGTCTCTATTCTAATTCGAACGTTTGACTTACGCTATACGTATTCATTTCGGAATATCGTTTCTACGTCTTCCGTTAACTATACGTGGTAAACATTATGAAGACAATTAATAACATTTGTGGAATACAACTTTGTTTGCGGAAAACATAATGATGTTCGAAGTCGCCAGTTTTTCCACGACAAACGACTTTTAACAACTTATTATATGCATAATTGTTGCAACTGATTGCCGGGAATTATATATATATATATATATATACATATATATATATATATATATATATATATTTGAATTATAAAAAAAATACTAAAAAAAAAAGGTTGCATAGCGCGAGATTCGATCTGGCGACCTTCGGATTATGAACCAGAGCGCTTACCGCTGCGCCACGACGCTGTAGAGAATTATTAATCGTAGAGAATATTTCACCGCAACGGTTTCTTTTAGCTGTCGATTTTCTCGACAACGGCTGAGAAGTGCATCTTGGTGCTTTGCCACATTACACCTCTGGCCATGAGCTTTTATTATGCGCAGTATGAATCGAATCTGAATTTCACAATTGGCGGCCTCCCCTTATAAGCTGGTCGTAGGTTTTGTTCCACAAATGAACAGCGTAGAGACAGAAGGGATGGCACTTTCTGCAGGACCTGACCATCATTTTGCAGGACAATGCTCAAGGCACGTACAGTGCAAGCTGTTACTGGTTTGTCTGACTGATGGGGCTGTTAAGTGCTATACCACCTACTGCACTCCGATGACTTAATCCCCTCGTGAGTTCAACTCGATTTGTAAATTGAAAGAAGTACCGCAGCATTCGCTTCAGAACTGCTACAAATTCGTCGGGCAACAGACCGCGCCGCTCCAACTGTCAACACAACTGGCACTGCTAAGAGTATCGTACGACCTACACATCGCTGGCAACGGGTTACAGACAATGCTGGCGACTACTTTGAAGGTTAGTAAAACTTTGAAACACGTATCTATCTACATCTACTACATCTACATGCATACTCCGCAAGCCACCTGATGGTGTGTGGCGAAGGGTACCTTGAGTACCTCTATCGGTTCTCCCTTCTATTCAAGTCTCGTATTGTTCGTGGAAAGAAGGACTGTCGGTATGCCTCTGTGTGACGGTATCTTCTACGTAGGAGGGAGCAATATACTGCTTGACTCTTCGGTGAAGGTATGTTCTCGAAACTTCAACAAAAGCCCGTACCGAGCTACTGAGCGTCTCTCTTGCAGAGTCTTCCACTGGAGTTTATCTATCGTCTCCGTAACGCTTTTGCGATTACTAAATGATCCTGTAACGAAGCGCGCTGCTCTCCGTTGGATCTTCTCTATATCTTCTATCAACCCTATCTGGTACGGATCCCACACTGCTGAGCAGTATTCAAGCAGTGGGCGAACAAGCGTACTGTAACCTACTTCCTTTGTTTTCGGATTGCATTTCCTTAGGATTCTTCCAATGAATCTCAGTCTGGCATCTGATTTACCGACGATCACCTTTATATGATCATTCCATTTTAAATCACTCCTAATGCCTACTACCAGATAATTCATGGAATTAACTGCTTCCAGTTGCTGACCTGCTATTTTGTAGCTAAATGATAAGGGATCTATCTTTCTATGTATTCGCAGCACATTACACTTGTCTACATTGAGATTCAATTGCCATTCCCTGCACCATGTGGCAATTCGTTGCAGATCCTCCTGCATTTCAGTACAATTTTCCATTGTTACAACCTCTAGATATACCACAGCATCATCCGCAAAAAGCCTCAGTGAACTTCCGATGTTGTTCACAAGGTCATTTATATATATTGTAAATGGCAACGGTCCTACGACACTCCCCTGCGGCACACGTGAAATCACTCTTACTTCGGAGGACTTCTCTCCATTGAGAATGTCATGCTGCGTTCTGTTATCTACGAACTCTTCAATCCAGTCACACAATTGGTCTGATAGTCCATATGCTCTTACGTTGTTCTTTAAACGACTATGGGCAACTGTATCGAACGCCTTGCGGAAGTCAAGAAACACGGCATCGACCTGGGAACCCGTGTCTATGGCCCTCTGAGTCTCGTGGACGAATAGCGCGAGCTGGGTTTCACACGACCGTCTTTTTCGAAACCCATGCTGATTCCCACAGAGTAGATTTCTAGTCTCCAGAAAAGTCATTATACTCGAACGTAATACGTGTTCCAAAATTCAACAACTGATCGACGTTAGAGATATAGGTCTATAGTTCTGCACACTTGTTCGACGTCCCTTCTTGAAAACGGGGACGACCTGTGCCCTTTTCCAGTCCTTTGGAACGCTACGCTCTTCTAGAGACCTACGGTACACCGCTGCAAGAAGGGGGGCAAGTTCCTTCGCGTACTCCATTTTGTACGAGCTGTAAATAAATAGTTGCCACTATTAAGGTTCCAACACTCGTATTTGGAGTTACGTACTACGAACACAGAAATGGAAATACAATCGTTTTCACTGGCTAGCTTTCAAGGCAGCCTTTTGCATGTCGTGGACGAGAATTGTATCGCGCCACTGCATCCACTAGATTCCAAACCTGTTTTCTGTGTGCCCTCCCCCAATTATGCCATCGAAATAATTTACAAAGGACGTTGCTAGCCCTACTGGTGAAGTAAGACCCTACAGAAATGTGATGAACCTGATCGTGGGAAGAATAGTAGTTGGTATTACTCGATTAATGCCTAGTAGGAGCAGGGTCCGCCATGGGCCCTGACAACTTGTTCCAAGCGTGATGGCATCGACGCGTATAAGGCGCGAATGGCGCCCTGTAGTACAGCCCTCCATGCTGCATTCGCCTGGTTCCAAAGTTGATCTGTGGTGGTCGCCATTGGGTCACAGCACTGCATCCACACCATGTCCCACACATTTTATATTGGCGACATGTCTGGTGATCTGTCAGGACAGGGCAAAATGATGACATCCTGTGGCACCAAGACGGCAAGTTTTCGTGCAGTAACATGTGGTCGTGCATTGTCATGCTGGAAAATGGTGCCTTGGAGTGTTGTGCAGAAAGCGTGAGGCTACGAGTCGCAGGATGTCATTCACAGTGCCCTGCACACGTGTCAACTGTGATTCGTGGTTTTACCCAACAGCACGCCACACCACAAGGCCTCGAGCTGGCGCCGAATGTCCTGTGCGAATGCGGTCACTGCGATGCCTCTCCCCCTGTCTGCGGCGAACCAAAATGCGGCCATCATTTTCTGACAAACAGAACCTGGATTCGTCCGAAAACACTGTGTGATGCCATTCCTGTCCCCAGTGACGTTATCCCATACACCAATGCCGTATAGCATGTTTATGCACATTCGTCAAAGACAGGCAGAAAAGTAGGCGACGCGTACGTAATCTGTGCCAGGATAAACGAGGACACACTGTCACCCCTGATATTGTACGATGTCTTCCACTGTTCCACTCTCGTGCCAGAGCCGAAAACGTCGCAGATCTGTCCTGGAATGCCATTCGGGTGAGGTGTTAATCTTCCCCAGGGGGGAGGGGGGGAGGGGGGGATCTGGGTGGTACGACCTGACCCATCTCGTGGTGTTATTGTTGACTTTATGTTCGTAACTATAAAAATACCTTTTGCTTCTATTATACGAGGTGCATTCAAGTTCTAAGGCCTCCGATTTTTTTTCTCCGGACTGGAAAGAGATAGAAACATGCGCATTGTTTTAAAATGAGGCCGCGTTCATTGCCAATACGTCCCAGAGATGGCAGCACCGTACGGCAGATGGAATTTTACCGCGAGTGGCGAGAATGAGAACTGTTTTAAATACTTAAAATGGCGATGTTTTCCTTACTTGAACAGCGTGCAATCATTCGATTTCTGAATTTGCGTGGTGTGAAACCAACTGAAATTCATCGACAGTTGAAGGAGATGTGGTGACGGAGTTACGGATGTGTTGAGAGTGCGTTCGTGGGTGCGACAGTTTAATGAAGGCAGAACATCGTGTGACAACAAACCGAAACAACTTCGGGCTCGCACAAGCCGGTCTGACGACACGATCGAGAAAGTGGAGAGAATTGATTTGGGGGATCGCCGAATGACTGTTGAACAGATCGCCTCCAGAGCTGGCATTTCTGTGGGTTCTGTGCACACAATCCCGCATGACGAGTTGAAAATGCGAAAAGTGTCATCCAGGTGGGTGCCACGAATGCTGACGGACGACCACACGGCTGCCCGTGTGGCACGTTGCCGAGCAATGTTGACGCGCAATGACAGCATGAATGGGACTTTCTTTTCGTCGGTTGTGACAATGTATGAGATGTGGATGCCATTTTTCAATCCAGAAACAAAGCGCCAGTCAGCTCAAGGGAAGCACACAGATTCACTGCCACCAAAACAATTTCGGGTAACCGCCAGTGCTGAAAAAATGATGGTGTCCATGTTCTGGGACAGCTAGGGCGTAATCCTTACCCATTGCGTTCCAAAGGGCACTACGGTAACAGGTGCATACTACGAAAATGTTTTGAAGAACAAATTCCTTCCTGCACTGCAACAAAAACGTCCGGGAAGGGCTGCGCGTGTGCTGTTTCACCGAGACAACGCACCCGCACATCGAGCTGGCGTTACGCAACAGTTTCTTCGTGATAACTACTTTGAAGTGATTCCTCGTGCTCCCTACTCACCTGACCTGGCTCCTAGTGACTTTTGGCTTTTTCCAACAATGAAAGACACTCTCCGTGGCCGCACATTCATCAGCCGTGCTGCTATTGCCTCAGCTATTTTCCAGTGGTCAATAAAGAAGCCTTCGCCGCTGCCATGGAATCATGGCGTCAGCGTTGTGAAAAATGTGTACGTCTGCAGGGCGATTACGTCAAGAAGTAACGCCAGTTTCATCGATTTCGGGTGAGTAGTTAATTAGAAAAAAAATCGGAGGCCTTAGAACTTGATTGCACCTCGTATTTAAAAAAGATTTCCGGTCATGATAAATATTTGTTGACCCTCTATATGTCTGTCCAACTGTTGAAGACCCCTTTTCGTCCAAAATGAGTAGAAGTTGAAATTTATGTGATGAGTTGTAGAGTCGCTTAGTGGGTACAAATTTTAACATTCTATGCCTATGCAGCCAAAAGATACAGTTTTTGACACTCATAAACGGACTCATCAAAACCTATAGGATAATCCCAATTGACCAAAAACCGCGAAATTTGGCAGAAAGCGGGGTTTCACAGCACGAGCAAAGGAAATAAATCCCTACATTATTAATATGTAATTACGTCAGATAAAAAATATTTTTTATCATTAAAAATTTACACTGTGTCAGTAATCTGGCAAAAATTTCAGGAACTCCCGTGGGTATTTTGGCTCATATGACTCGGAGCACTATGGGACTTAACTGCTGAGGTCCTCAGTCTCCTAGAACTTAGAACTACTTAAACCCAACCAACCTAAGGACATCACACACACATCCATGCCCGAGGCAGGATTCGAACCTGCGAACGCAGCGGTCGCGCAGTTCCAGACTGTAGCGCCTAGAACCACTCGGCCAGCGAGGGTATTTTGATCTGATTTTCCGCAATAGGTAGAACGCTTGAGGAGCGAGGTCAGTGTAGATAATTAACAAATGTTTCGTGCTAGGTGGCTGAGATGCGATGAAGTGAAGTCACCTGCTTTTGTGAAAACGATGCCATTGTCGTGTAGTGGTGATCGGTGTAAAGGCCACACAGCAGCTGCGGCACACAGGCCCTAGCATTGCAGGTCCTTTGCAAACTGGTCACCCTTCATACAGCCGTTCCCCTAGTCTATGCCCCTGATATGTACAACTTCTATAATAGTTCATAACGAAGTACACTACTGGCCATTAAAATTGCTAGACCAAGAACAAATATAGATGAGAAACTGGTATTCACTGGACAAATATATTATACTAGAACTGACATGTGATTACATTTTCACGCAATTTGGGTGCATAGATTCTGAGAAATCAGTACCCAGAACAACCACCTCTGGCCGTAATAACGGCCTTGATACGCCTGGGCATTGAGTCAAACAGAGCTTGCATGGCGTGTACAGGTACAGCTGCCCATGCAGCTTCAACAAGATACCACAGTTCATCTAGAGTAGTGACTGGCGTATTGTGACGAGCCAGTTGCTCGGCTACCATTGACCAGACGTTTTCAGTTGGTGAGAGATCTGGAGAATGTGCTGGCCAGGGCAGCAGTCGAACATTTTCTGCATCCAGAAAGTCCCGCACAGCACCTGCAACATCCGGTCGTGCATTATCCTGCCGGGATCGAATGAAGGGTAGAGCCACGGGTCGTAACACATCTGAAATGTAACGTCCACTGTTCAAAGTGCCGTCACTGCGAACAAGAGGTGACCGAGACATGTAAGCAGTGGCACCCCGTACCATCACGCCGAGTGATACGCCACTATGGCGATGACGAATACACGCTTCCAATGTGCGTTCACCGCGATGTCGCCAAAGACGGATGCGACCATCGTGATGCTGTAAACAGAACCTGGATTCATCCGAAAAAATGACGTTTTGCCATTCGTGCACCCAGGTTCGACGTCGACTACACCATCGCAGGCGCTCCTGTCTGTGATGCAGCGTCAAGGGTAACCGCAGCCACGGTCTCCGAGCTGATAGTCCGTGCTGCCGCAGACGTCGTCGAACTGTTCGTGCAGATGGTTGTCGTCTTGCAAACGTCCCCATCTGTTGACTCAGGGATCGAGACGTGGCTGCACGATCCGTTACAGCCGTGCGGATAAGATGCCTGTCATCTCGGCTGCTAGTGATACGAGGCCGTTGGGATCCAGCACGCCGTTCCGTATTACCCTCCTGAACCCACCGATTCCATATTCTGCCAACAGTCGTTGGATCTCGACCAACGCGAGCAGCAATGTCGCGATACGATAAACCGCAATCGCGGTAGGTTACAATCCGACCTTTATCAAAGTCGGAAACGTGACGGTACGCATTTCTCCTCCTTACACGAGGCATCACAACAACGTTTCACCAGGCAACGCAGGTCAACTGCTGTTTGTGTATGAGAAATCGGTGGGAAACTTTCCTCGTGTCAGCACGTTGTTGGTGTCGCCACCGGCGCCAGCCTTGTGTGAATGCTCTGAAAAGCTAATCATTTGCATATCGCAGCATCTTCTTCGTGTCGGTTAAATTTCGCGCCTGTAGCACGTCATCTTCGTGGTGTAGCAATTTTAATGGACAGCAGTGTATTTCTGGTTAAAGCAACAGGAAATCCGTGTAATCGGCAGGGGTTGTAACGCAGGCCAGAGACGCTTTGTCTAGGAACGGGTCGCAGGTGGCGTTACACGGAACGCCGCAGCGTTGGCCCACCGCCAGGGGTTCGCGGGCGTCCCTTTGTTTCGACGAGTCGAATCCGCGCTCCGTTCAATTGTGTTCCGTTACGCTTCTCCCTGCAAATACTCCGGCCAAGCGGCTGCTTGTAGGAGCTGGCGACGCGGAAACTGAAAGTGAATGTGGAAACACACACATACACACACGCACGTACACTGAGCACTGCCTGACTTCAAAGTAGCGCTGTGGAGGGGCGGGACACGGGATACGAGATAGCAGATAAAAGCAGAGAGTTCGAAACTGTGGATGCTGCTGCGCTGATGGGGGTAAACGGTGCGGCGAATAGAAAGTGTGCGCATGCGCCGAACAATCGAGGCTTTCAGGGCTCACAGCTGGATACTGTCTCTGTATAAGTGTAAACGTGGTGTGACTACGGCCTCCAGTCGGGTAGACCGTTCGCCGGGTGCAAGTCTTTCGATTTGACGCCACTTCGGCGAGTTGCGCTACGATGGGGATGAGATGATGATGGTTAGGACAACACAGAACCCATACCCGGAGCGTAGAAAAATCTCCGACCCAGCCAGGAATCGAACCCAGGCGCTTAGGATTGACATTCACTCAGCTACCGGGGGCAGCCACTTTGTCTGTATAGGTGCGAGAGATAGAAATAGAGATAGAGAGAGAGAGAGAGAGAGAGAGAGCGGGGGGGGGGGGGCTAGGGGGCAGAGAGCCTCAGACTTTAACTACTGCTCCCCAGTATTGAGTGTTTATTCATTACCCGATTTTTTCCAAAAATCAAAAATTTGGTTTTTTGTCATCAATTTCACTTTAGAATAATTGAAATAACACTATGCAGCAACCAGTCACATTAATGTGATGTAATATATATACAGAGTATCCCATTTATCTTGACCACCCTAGCCCGCCGAGGTGGCCGAGCGGTCTTAGGCGCTAAGGTCTGGAACAGCGCGACCGCTACGGTCACAGGTTCGAATCCTGCCTCGGGCATGGATGTGTGTGATTTCCTTAGGTTAGTTAGGTTTAAGTAGTTCTCAGTTGTAGGGGACTGATGACCTCAGATGTTAAGTCCCATAGTGCTCAGAGCCATTTGAACCACTTTGACCACCCTAAATAACTGTTTGCCCAGATGCAACTTACAAAATTTTTCAAGCAAATGTTCTTTAGCCGTCAGGGGGACATCAATCAGCATGATTGACTTCGTTGTAGCTTTGTTTTTTACGCAGATATGAACACCGGTATGGCACCCTGTACTTTTTTATTAGCTAATTCATTTCCTCTGCTAAAGAGCTTATCTAAAATATATCACAGTGTACCACTGACTGAAACGCAGCGTTATGAATTACATAACACAACATCAACTTCGACCCCGGGATAACAAATTCGTCCACTTGCTGGAGTTGTCGCAGACGTGGTGGATTTTTCGTTCCCCACTAGTGCATATTATGCCGGTTTACGTTACCGCTGTCGGTGAATGACGCTTCGTCGCTAAATAGAACGCGTCCAAACAATCTGTCATCGTCCCGTAATTTCTCTTGTGCCCAGTGGCAGAACTGTACATGACGTTCAAAGTCGTCGCCATGCAATTCCTGGTCCATAGAAATACGGTACGGGTGCAATCGATGTTGATTAGCATTCTCAACGCCGACGTTTTTGAGATTCCCGATTCTCGCGCAATTTGTCTGGTACTGATGTGCGGATTAGCTGCAACAGCAACTAAAACACCTACCTGGGCATCATCATTTGTTGCAGGTCGTGGTTGACGTTTCACAAGTGGCTGAACACTTCCTGTTTCCTTAAATAACGTAACTACCCGGCGAACGGTCCGGACACTTGGATGATGTCGTCCAGGATACCGAGCAGCATACATAGCACATGTCCGTTGGCCATTTTGATCACAATAGCCATACATCAACACGATATCGACCTCTTCCGCAATTGGTAAACTGTCCGTTCGTATCACGAAGCAAATACCATCCGCACTGGCGGAATGTTACGTGATACCACGTACTTACACGTTTGCGACTATTACAGCGCCATCTATCACAAAGCGAAAAAAGTGGTCCAACTAAAACATTCATATCTCTTTACGTACTACATAAACATGTAATAAAAAATAGGGGTTCCCATTTAAAATAACGCAGTTAATATCCGGTTCACCTATGGCAGCGCCATCTAGCGGGCCAACCATATCGCCACCTCGTTTCCCCCTTCAAGCTAGACGAGTTTCGTTCTTTTTAGTTTCTTCGTTTGATAATTATTTAGTGAGATATTTGGCCCGGTCACTATCAATGGACCACCCTGTATATGTGTGTGTGTGTGTGTGTGTGCGTGCGCGCGCGTGTGTGTGTACCATAATTAATGGCGTAAACGCATACACTTGGAAGTGCACGATACTGGAAGTCAAAAAGTCTCAGTAAACATGGGGTCGAAAATGCATACTACCAATCTTTCATCTTCGATACTGTGAAGCAAATCTCTTCTACTGCAAAGCTCTTTGCTACCCATATTTTTGGCAGGACCAAAACAGGAAAAAAATGTCCAGTAAACATGTGCTCCACAATGCATACCTCAAAAGTTATGTCCAGTAGTTCATTAGAAGAGTTGGGTTTGCAAGTAGTGAAGATGAAACAGTGCTCGTAGCTCTTAACGTATACATATTAGAGCACATGTTTACTGGACACTTTTTTCTTGTTTCGGTCCATAATACTACTTCAGAAAATACACTAATGGCCATTAAAATTGCTACACCAACAAGAAATGCAGATGATAAACGGGTATTCATTGGACAAATATATTATACTAGAAGTGACATGTGATTACACTTTCACGCAATTTAGGTGCATAGATCCTGAGAAATCAGTACCCAGAACAACCACCTCTGGCCGTAATAACGGCCTCGATACGCCTGGGCATTGAATCAAACAGAGCTCGGATGGCGTGTACAGGTACAGCTGCCCGTGCAGCTTCAACACGATACCACAGTTCATCAAGAGTAGTGACTGGCGTATTGTGACGAGCCAGTTACTCAGCCAGCATTGACCAGACGTTTTCAATTGGTGAGAGATCTGGAGAATGTGCTGGCCAGGGCAGCAGTCGAACATTTTCTGTATCCAGACAGGCCCGTACAGGACCTGCAACATGCGATGCGGTCGTGCATTATCCTGCTGAAATGTAGAGTCTCGAAGGGATCGAATGAAGGGTAGAGCCACGGGTCGTAACACATCTGAAATGTAACGTCCACTGTTCAAAGTGCCGTCAATGGGAACAAGAGCTGACCGAGACATGTAAGCAGTGGCACCCCGTACCACCACGCCGGGTGATACGCCAGTATGGCTATGACGAATACACGCTTCCAATGTGTGTTCACCGCGATGTCGCCAAACACGGATACGACCCTCATGATGCTGTAAACAGAACCTGGATTCGTCCGAAGAAATGACGTTTTGCCATTCGTGCACCCAGGTTCGTCGTCGAGTACACCATCGCAGGCGCCCCTGTCTGTGATGCAGCGTCTAGGGTAACCGCAGCCACGGTCTCCGAGCTGATAGTCCGTGCTGCTGCAAAAGTCGTCGAACTGTTCGTGCAGATGGTTGTTGTCTTGCAAACGTCCCCATATGTTGACTCAGGGATCGAGACGTGGCTGCACGATCCGTTACAGCCGTGCGGATAAGATGCCTGTCATCTCGAGTGCTAGTGATACGAGGCCGTTGGGATCCAGCACGGCGTTCCGTATTACCCTCCTGAACCCACCTATTCTATATTCTGCTAACAGTCATTGGATCTCTACCGACGCGAGCAGCAATGTCGCGATACAATAAACCGCAATGGCGATAGGCTACAATCCGACCTTTATCAAAGTCGGAAACGTGATGGTACGCATTTCTCGTCCTTACACAAGGCATGACAACAACGTTTCACCAGGCATCGCCGGTCAACTGCTGTTTGTGTATGAGAAATCGGTTGGAAACTTCCCTCATGTCAGCACTTTGTAGGTGTCGCCACCGGCGCCAACCTTGTGTGAATGGTCTGAAAAGCTAATGATTTGCATATCACAGCGTCGGTTAAATTTCGCGTCTGTAGCACGTCATCTTGGTGGTGTAGCAATTGTAATGGCCAGTAGTGAATGAAAAGCAAAGAGCTCCCAGTTAAAGAGATTTTGTTAGTACACGCGACACGTATCCGGGAAGTTGTGCCGTGTCGACAGCTGACGGAGCGAGGCTTACGCGAGAGAGAATTATTCCCGCCCAGAAGCGGAGGGTTTTGCTCCGCCGCGGAAGGCGGTTAGCCGGCCGCCTTGTTAGCGGTGACTGGGGGTTGGCCGCGCGCCAGGGGCTGTTCCACCCCCGCAGAATTATTTAAGGCGCGGCGCGGGGGAGCGGGCCAGGCGCATCTCTGCCGCCCCCCCCAGCTTTCTCTCTCTTCGGCCGCGGTGCTCAATTCGGCGACTCAACTGCTCGGCCCCTCGGCGTTCCGGCTCTTAAATTAAATGCTGGAGGACGGGGAGCCAGGCGGCGGCTGCGCGTGAGGAGTTGGGGAGGAACTGTTCCCCACTGCGGTAGGAAGCTAGGAGGGGGCCGGATATCGTGTGCTTATGTGCTGTAGAGAACTTTGAATATCTCACTAAAGCTAATGAGGTACTAGGTAAAAGTAAGGTATAAAACCCAAAAAGCAGTGTGAAAAATATGGAACACAGGAATATCTCCTCCCGCCAGAGGTTCGAGTCCTCCCTCGGGTATGGGTGTGTGTGTGTGTGTGTGTGTTGTTCAGATGGTTCAAATGGCTCTGAGCACTGTGGAACTTAACGTCTGAGGTCATCACTCCCCTAGAACTTAGAACTACTTAAACCTAACTAACCTAAGGACATCACACACACATCCATGCCCGGGGCAGGATTCGAACCTGCGACCGTAGCAGCCGCGTGGTTCCGGACGGAGGTGCCTACAACCGCTCGGCCACCTCGGCCGGGTATGTGTGTTGTTCTTAGCATAAGTTAGTGTAAGTAGCGTGTAAGTGTAGGGACCGATGACCTCAGCAGTTTCGTCCCTTACGATTTCACACACATCTCAACATTTGAATAAGCAGGAAAATGTCCGCCCCCGGTAGCTTAGTGGTCAGCATGACAGAATGTCAATCGTAAGGGCCCGGGTTCCATTCTCGGCTGTGTCGGAGGTTTTCTCCGCTCAGGGACTGGGTGTTGTGTTGTCCTAATCGTCATCATTCCATCCCCATCGACGCGCAAGTCGCCGAAGTGGCGTCAAATCGAAAGACCTGCACCAGACGAACGGTCTACCCGACGGGAGGCCCTAGTCACACCACATTTACAGTTTCACTAGGAAAATTAAACAAAATCAAAATGCTTATAATGGCAGTTTACAATCACGAACAGATGAAGATTGTGAAATACACACGGTGATTCAGATAAAAGTAGCCCGTATGAGTATAAAGGAAATGCAGTGAAACTACAGAAACGAACAGCTGAAATGGACTTACCATTTATTTACAAAGAAAAATACAGTGGAAAATACGTTTACAGGAAGTGTTGTTAGTGACCCCTCCCCCGAAACATCAGTACGCAGTTTTTGCACCTTTAACCATATTAAGATAACACAATGTAAAGTTTGGATATCGATGGTGGCAACTTCACGACTGACATTGTCGCTCAGTTCCTGTATTGGATGTCGATTTGCTTCATAGACCTTGCTCTTCAAGTGTCCCCGCAGCAAAATACCACACGTTACATTCGGCGAACTTGGTGGTCATAAATGTTTGCTGACAATTCGTTCCTCAGTGAAGACAACGTGGGCTCATTCCGGAGTTAGCTTAGATGTGTGGCATGTAGATTAGATTAGATTAATACTAGTTCCATGGATCATGAATACGATATTTCGGAATGATGTGGAACGAGTCGAATTTTCCAATACTTGACATAATTAGGTTAATTTAACAACGTACTTAAGTTAATATAACAACTTTATTTTTTTGTGTTTTTTTTGTTTTCTTTATTTTTTATTTTTTTATATTTTTGTTTTTTTTTTCTTTTTTTCTTAATTTACATCTAAAAATTCCTCTATGGAGTAGAAGGAGTTGTCATTCAGAAATTCTTTTAATTTCTTCTTAAATACTTGTTGGTTATCTGTCAGACTTTTGATACTATTTGGTAAGTGACCAAAGACTTTAGTGCCAGTATAATTCACCCCTTTCTGTGCCAAAGTTAGATTTAATCTTGAATAGTCAAAATCATCCTTTCTCCTAGTATTGTAGTTATGCACACTGCTATTACTTTTGAATTGGGTTTGGTTGTTAATAACAAATTTCATAAGAGAGTATATATACTGAGAAGCTACTGTGAATATCCCTAGATCCTTAAATAAATGTCTGCAGGATGATCTTGGGTGGACTCCAGCTATTATTCTGATTACACGCTTTTGTGCAATAAATACTTTATTCCTCAGTGATGAATTACCCCAAAATATGATGCCATATAAAAGCAATGAGTGAAAATAGGCGTAGGAAGCTAATTTACTAAGATGTTTATCACCAAAATTTGCAATGACCCTTATTGCATAAGTAGCTGAACTCAAACGTTTCAGCAGATCATCAATGTGTTTCTTCCAATTTAATCTCTCATCAATGGACATACCTAAAAATTTGGAATATTCTACCTTAGCTATATGCTTCTGATTAAGGTCTATATTTATTAATGGCGTCATACCATTCACTGTACGGAACTGTATGTACTGTGTCTTATCAAAATTCAGTGAGAGTCCGTTTACAAGGAACCACTTAGTAATTTTCTGAAAGACAGTATTGACAATTTCATCAGTTAATTCTTGTTTCTCAGGTGTGATTACTATACTTGTATCATCAGCGAAGAGAACTAACTTTGCCTCTTCATGAATATAGAATGGCAAGTCATTAATATATAATAAGAACAACAAAGGACCCAAGACTGACCCTTGTGGAACCCCATTCTTGATAGTTCCCCAGTTTGAGGAATGTGCTGATCTTTGCATGTTACGAGAACTACTTATTTCAACTTTCTGCACTCTTCCAGTTAGGTACGAATTAAACCATTTGTGCACTGTCTCAGTCTTGCTGGAACAAACAGTACTGTCTTTCACATTCAGTGAGTTGAGCCTCAAAAATTTCTGTATATGCAACTGTGTCGAGAGTACCGTCAAAACATATGAGTCCAAAGATGTGCATTTCCGTTACACTGCAACAAACGCACATTTTTTTCATCGCTGAGTGATGTTAGAGTTCTCCGTTGCCCAGTACCTCGTGTTCTGTGAATTCACGTGACCAGAAAGACGAAACCGTGCTTCATCACTCGTGATGTAATGCAAAGGGCCTAACAAACCATGGCTAGCGTTATTCAAAACGCACCTGCAGTAATCTGCACGTTTCTGACAGTCGTCCTCCCGTAACTGCTGCACAACCATCACACGATATGGCTTCAGATCAAGACTTTTCAGTATCCGCTGCCAAATTTTCCTACTTTCACGCGGCTGTTGCGCCAGATAGCGTGCTGATTTCCTTGGGCTCCGAATAATTCTTCGGTGAATGTCTCCAATAACTTACGGTGTGCGAACTGAAGCAATTCTTTTGTCATTTTGCATTTTGCAAGGATCCGTAGAAGCGCCTGTTTTTATAGAGACTCTCTATTGCTCTCACTGCGCGTTTCCTTAATTAAACGTTTTTTCACAAATGCTTCATCTACATCTACATTTATACTCCGCAAGCCACCCAACGGTGTGTGGCGGAGGGCACTTTACGTGCCACTGTCATTACCTCCCTTTCCTGTTCCAGTCGCGTATGGTTCGCGGGAAGAACGACTGTCTGAAAGCCACCGTGCGCGCTCGAATCTCTCTAATTTTACATTCGTGATCTCCACGGGATGTATAAGTAGGGGGAAGCAAAATATTCGATACCTCATCCAGAAACGCACCCTCTCGAAACCTGGCGAGCAAGCTACACCGCGATGCAGAGCGCCTCTCTTGCAGAGTCTGCCACTCGAGTTTGCTAAACATCTCCGTAACGCTATCACGGTTACCAAATAACCCTGTGACAAAACGTGCCGCTCTTCTTTGGACCTTCTCTACCTCCTCCGTCAACCCGATCTGGTACGGATCCCACACTCATGAGCAATACTCAAGTATAGGTCGAACGAGTGTTTTGTAAGCCACCTCCTTTGTTGATGGACTACATTTTCTAAGCACTCTCCCAATGAATCTCAACCTGGTACCCGCCTTACCAACAATTAATTTTATATGATCATTCCACTTCAAATCGTTCCGCACGCATACTCCCAGATATTTTACAGAAGTAACTGCTACCAGTGTTTGTTCCGGTTTCATATAATCATACAATAAAGTATCCTTTTTCTGTGTATTCGCAACACATTACATTTGTCTATGTTAAGGGACAGTTGCCACTCCCTGCACCAAGTGCCTATCCGCTGCAGATATTCCTGCATTTCGCTACAATTTTCTAATGCTGCAACTTCTCTGTATACTACAGCATCATCCCCGAAAAGCCGCATGGAACTTCCGACACTATCTACTAGGTCATTTATATATATTGTGAAAAGCAATGGTCCCATAACACTCCCCTGTGGCACGCAAGAGGTTACTTTAACGTCTGTCAACTATTTCAATTCTTTCTTCTATCGAGAAAATCATCTTGCGGACCACAAACACAAACGTCTACGTTCACTGATGAAATAAACTGAAATGCCGACAGGAGAATGCTAACAGTCGATTATTGCGTAAAACTGTCCATTGCTGTAGCCTGTTTATTCTGCTTCAGAAGGGGAGGGGCGCTACTTCTTAACTGCATCACCCATAACAAACACAAAAGGATTAAAACAAAGATTTTAATAAACAGATACCATAATGAATCCTGGGAACGATTCATTGCTAATGTTGAACATGACATCCACAGAAGACAGCACATTCCGTTTAAACTTATGAAGTACAAGAATTAAATGGAGAAAGATACTGCGGACATTCACATAATAACAGAGACACAATGCATACATCGTAACGGAAATGTATGGTATGATGAACATTGTGAAGAAAGTTATTCTACAAAAATTGACAATGATTCTGTAGATCAAACAGACGTAAAACAATTAAAAGCAGCCTTAAGTGTAACGAAAAGTATGAAAGGTATTGGCGTAGGTGGCATTAATGCTGAAGTAAAATGGTTGAAATGGCTCTGAGCACTATGGGACTTAACATCTGAGGTCATCAGTCCCCTAGACGTAGAAATACTTAAACCTAACTGACTTAAGGACAACACACACATCCATGCCCCAGGGAGGATGCGAACCTGCGACCGCAGCGGTCGCGCGGTTCCAGACTGAAGCGCCTAGAACCGCTCGGCCACACCAGCTGAATTAAACAAATGTGGAAGAACCATTTTACAATTTCGCTTCCTCCATATTTTTAAATATGTGCTGGAGAAAGTGTTCTGTATCTGAAGAGTGGAAAAAGCTAACGTTGATTCCATATTTTTTAAAAAGCAATAGGATAGACTTCGAATATAGAGGAATAAGTTTACTACATGCAGAATATAAAATTTATGGGAAAATTCTTAATCAAAGGCTCCAAATGATCGCTGATGCAATGATCCCAGAAGAACAATCACGCTTTAGAAAGGGCCGATCGTGTAATGTCATTTTAATCTGACGTCGGGAATTTAGCATTTATCGATTTCGAGAAAGCCTTTGATAAGGTAAAACATACCTTTCGTGAAAATATTGAAAAATGGGTTGTATCATTATAATATGACGTCGGGAATTTGGCATTTATCGATTTCGAGAAAGCCTTTGATACGGTAAAACACCCCTTTCGTGAAAATATTGAAAAATGGGTTATCCCAAACATCTTCTTTATAGTAATAAGTTCAGGTTCGAAAATGTTACATGAAATTTTAATAAACCAAGGTGTTCGGCACTGGTGCAGTCTATCACGCACTTGATTTAATTTATATATTGACAACTTAGTTATGAAGTGGATAGATAAAATGCACTTAGGAGTTACAATAGAATCTAGCATACCATAAATACTATGTTATACACTGATGACCACATTATTATACAAGAAACGGAAGATAATTTTCAAAGTGCAGTATACAGATTGAGCTTGACTATATCTGCAAATAAGACAGAAATAATGGCTTAGAAAGGAAATAACGCAGATAGATCGTAAATACTAATGAATGAGAAACTTTTGGAACACGTATTCCACTTCACTTATATGGGATGTGATACTACTTTTACCGATGACAAAGACATTGAGAAGAAATTTAACATACAGTGCGACAATGATTGAACTGTACGAAATAAAATCGTCATAACTTCTGAACGTTTTGCGGTAGGACGTTCAAACTGCACTGAGGGTCGCAGGGCATGATGGGAATTAGTATGCGCACGGTTTGGTTTGGTTTAGCGGCGAATCCCACTTTAATTTGCACGGGTTCATCAGTCACCAAACTGGCGCATTTGGGGGACTGAGAACCCGCACTTCGCGATCGAGAAGTCTCTTCAGCGTCAACAGGTGACTGTGTGGTGTGCAGTGTGCAGTCACGGAATAATCGGTGCGATATTCCTCGATGGCACGGTGACTACCGAAAGGTACGTGAAGGTTTTGGAAGATGATTGTGTCCCCCTTTTGCGAAGTGACCCTGATTTCTACAAGATCTGTAAATACGAGGGCAGTTCAATAAGTAATGCAACACATTTTTTTTCTCGGCCAATTTTGGTTGAAAAAACCGGAAATTTCTTGTGGAATATTTTCAAACATTCCCGCTTCGTCTCGTATAGTTTCATTGACTTCCGACAGGTGGCAGCGCTGTACGGAGCTGTTAAAATGGCGTCTGTAACGGATGTGGGTTGCAAACAACGGGCAGTGATCGAGTTTCTTTTGGCGGAAAACCAGGGCATCTCAGATATTCATAGGCGCTTGCAGAATGTCTACGGTGATCTGGCAGTGGACAAAAGCACGGTGAGTCGTTGGGCAAAGCGTGTGTCATCATCGCCGCAAGGTCAAGCGAGACTGTCTGATCTCCCACGTGCGGGCCGGCCGTGCACAGCTGTGACTCCTGCAATGGCGGAGCGTGCGAACACACTCGTTCGAGATGATCGGCGGATCACCATCAAACAACTCAGTGCTCAACTTGACATCTCTGTTGGTAGTGCTGTCACAATTGTTCACCAGTTGGGATATTCAAAGGTTTGTTCCCGCTGGGTCCCTCGTTGTCTAACCGAACACCATAAAGAGCAAAGGAGAACCTTCTGTGCAGAATTGCTTGCTCGTCATGTGGCTGAGGGTGACAATTTCTTGTCAAAGATTGTTACAGGCGATGATACATGGGTTCATCACTTCGAACCTGAAACAAAGCGGCAATCAATGGAGTGGCGCCACACCCACTCCCCCACCAAGAAAAAGTTTAAAGCCATACCCTCAGCCGGTAAAGTCATGGTTACAGTCTTCTGGGACGCTGAAGAGGTTATTCTGTTCGATGTCCTTCCCCATGGTCAAACGATCAACTCTGAAGTGTATTGTGCTACTCTTCAGAAATTGAAGAAACGACTTCAGCGTGTTCGTAGGCACAAAAATCTGAACGAACTTCTCCTTCTTCGTGACAACGCAAGACCTCACACAAGTCTTCGCACCCGAGAGGAGCTCACAAAACTTCAGTGGACTGTTCTTCCTCATGCACCCTACAGCCCCGATCTCGCACCGTCGGATTTCCATATGTTTGGCCCAATGAAGGACGCAATCCGTGGGAGGCACTACGCGGATGATGAAGAAGTTATTGATGCAGTACGACGTTGGCTCCGACATCGACCAGTGGAATGGTACCGTGCAGGCATACAGGCCCTCATTTCAAGGTGGCGCAAGGCTGTAGCATTGAATGGAGATTACGTTGAAAAATAGTGTTGTGTAGCTAAAAGATTGGGGAATAACCTGGTGTATTTCAATGCTGAATAAAACAACCCCTGTTTCAGAAAAAAAATGTGTTGCATTACTTATTGAACTGCCCTCGTACATTAAAAAGCCAAAAAAAAAAAAAAAACTGTTACACCTACCTAATACCGTGTAGGGCCCCCGCGAGCAGGCAGAAGTGCCGCAACACGACGTGGCATGGACTCTACAAATGCCTGAAGTAGTGCTGGAGGCAACTGGCACCACGAATCCAGCAGGGCTGTGTATAAATAAGTAAGAATACGAGGGGGTAGATATCTCTTCCGAACAGCACGTTGCAAGGCACCCCAGAGATGCACAATAATGTTCGTGTCTGGGGAGTTTGGTGGCCGGCGAGTGTTTAAACTCAGAAGAGTGTTCCTGGAGCCACTCTGTAGCAATTATGGACGTGTGGGGTGTCGCATTGTCCTGCTGGAATTGTCCAAGTCCGTCGGAATGCACAATGGACAAGAATGGATGCAGGTGATCAGACAGGATGCTTACGTACGTGTCACCTGTCAGAGTCGTATGTAGACATATAAGGGGCCCCATATAACTCAAACACCACACCACCGAGACCATTATAGAGTCTCCACTAGCTTGAAGAGTACCTTGCTACATGCAGGGTCCATGGATTCATGAGGTTGTCTATCCACTCGATACAATTTGAATCGAGACTCGTCCGACCAGCCAACAAGTTTCCAGTCATGAACAGTTCAATGACAGTGTTGACGGACCCA
Organism: Schistocerca americana; assembly: GCF_021461395.2. Taxonomy (NCBI): domain Eukaryota; kingdom Metazoa; phylum Arthropoda; class Insecta; order Orthoptera; family Acrididae; genus Schistocerca; species Schistocerca americana. The sequence continues at coordinate 119,683,655 of NC_060129.1, forward strand.
GGCGAGGCGTAAAGCTTTGTGTCATCAAGTGTACACGAGTGAGACTTGGCCTCCAAAAGTCCATATCGATGACGTTTCGTTGAATGATTCGCACGCTGACACTTGTTGATGGCCCAGCATAGAAACCAGCAGCAATGTGCGGAAGGGGTGCACTTCTGTCACATCGAACGATTCTCGTCAGTCGTCGTTGCTCCCATTCTTGCAGGATCTTCTTCCGGCCGCAGCGATGTCGGAGATTTGATGTTTTAGCGGATTCCTGATATTCACGGTACACTCATGAAATGGTCGTACTGGAAAACCCCCACTTCATCGCTTCCTCGGAGATTCTGTCTCGCATCGCTTGTGCGGCGACAATAACACCACGTTCAAACTCACTTAAATCTTGATAACTTGCCATTGTAGCAGCAGTAACCAATCTAACCACAGCACACTAGTCACTTGTTGTACACTCCTGGAAATGGAAAAAAGAACACATTGACACCGGTGTGTCAGACCCACCATACTTGCTCCGGACACTGCGAGAGGGCTGTACAAGCAATGATCACACGCACGGCACAGCGGACACACCAGGAACCGCGGTGTTGGCCGTCGAATGGCGCTAGCTGCGCAGCATTTGTGCACCGCCGCCGTCAGTGTCAGCCAGTTTGCCGTGGCATACGGAGCTCCATCGCAGTCTTTAACACTGGTAGCATGCCGCGACAGCGTGGACGTGAACCGTATGTGCAGTTGACGGACTTTGAGCGAGGGCGTATAGTGGGCATGCGGGAGGCCGGGTGGACGTACCGCCGAATTGCTCAACACGTGGGGCGTGAGGTCTCCACAGTACATCGATGTTGTCGCCAGTGGTCGGCGGAAGGTGCACGTGCCCGTCGACCTGGGACCGGACCGCAGCGACGCACGGATGCACGCCAAGACCGTAGGATCCTACGCAGTGCCGTAGGGGACCGCACCGCCACTTCCCAGCAAATTAGGGACACTGTTGCTCCTGGGGTATCGGCGAGGACCATTCGCAACCGTCTCCATGAAGCTGGGCTACGGTCCCGCACACCGTTAGGCCGTCTTCCGCTCACGCCCCAACATCATGCAGCCCGCCTCCAGTGGTGTCGCGACAGGCGTGAATGGAGGGACGAATGGAGACGTGTCGTCTTCAGCGATGAGAGTCGCTTCTGCCTTGGTGCCAATGATGGTCGTATGCGTGTTTGGCGCCGTGCAGGTGAGCGCCACAATCAGGACTGCACACGACCGAGGCACACAGGGCCAACACCCGGCATCATGGTGTGGGGAGCGATCTCCTACACTGGCCGTACACCACTGGTGATCGTCGAGGGGACACTGAATAGTGCACGGTACATCCAAACCGTCATCGAACCCATCGTTCTACCATTCCTAGACCGGCAAGGGAACTTGCTGTTCCAACAGGACAATGCACGTCCGCATGTATCCCGTGCCACCCAACGTGCTCTAGAAGGTGTAAGTCAACTACCCTGGCCAGCAAGATCTCCGGATCTGTCCCCCATTGAGCATGTTTGGGACTGGATGAAGCGTCGTCTCACGCGGTCTGCACGTCCAGCACGAACGCTGGTCCAACTGAGGCGCCAGGTGGAAATGGCATGGCAAGCCGTTCCACAGGACTACATCCAGCATCTCTACGATCGTCTCCATGGGAGAATAGCAGCCTGCATTGCTGCGAAAGGTGGATATACACTGTACTAGTGCCGACATTGTGCATGCTCTGATGCCTGTGTCTATGTGCCTGTGGTTCTGTCAGTGTGATCATGTGATGTATCTGACCCCAGGAATGTGTCAATAAAGTTTCCCCTTCCTGGGACAATGAATTCACGGTGTTCTTATTTCAATTTCCAGGAGTGTATTATATAGGCGACGCCGCCCGCAGCGCCGTATTCTGCCTGTTTACATACCTCTCTATTTGTATACGCATGCCTATAGCAGTTTCTTTGACGCTGCAGTGTAAACATCGCCCTATTTTGCTACGCTACCAGACGCGTTTCGCCTCTTTCAGTTTTAAGCACCATCAATGCGATACGTCTTCGCATTTTTGGTTGGCATTTGCGTTTCCTCTCATCCGGTCACATGCTGGAGGTCACACTGCTGTTCTATTCCCAGTGACGGTTAGCAGAATACGGAATCGGTGGTTTCAGGAGGGTAATACGGAACGTCGTGCTGGATCCCAACGGCCTCGTATCACTAGCAGTCGAGATGTCAGGCATCTTATCCGCATGGCTGCAACGGATCGTGCAGCCACGACTCGATCCCTGGGTCAACAGATGGGGACGTTTGCAAGACCACAACCATCTGCACGAACAGTTCGACGACGTTTGCAGCAGCACGGGATATCAGCTCGGAGACCGTGGCTGCGGTTACCCTTGACGCTGCATCACAGACAGGAGCGCCTGCGATGGTGTACTCGACGACGAACCTGGGTGCACGAATGGCAAAACGTCATTTTTTCGGATGAATTCAGGTTCTGTTTACAGCATCACGATGGTCGCATCCGTCTTTGGCGACATCGCGGTGAACGCACATTGGAAGCGTGTATTCGTCATCGCCATACTGGCGTATCACCCGGCGTGACGGTATGGGGTGCCATTGGTTACACGTCTTGTTCGCAGTCACAGCACTTTGAACAGTGGACGTTACATTTCAGATGTGTTATGACCCGTGGCTCTACCCTTCATTCGATCCCTGCGAAACCCTACATTTCAGCAGGATAATGCACGACCGCATGTTGCAGGTCCTGTACGGGCCTTTCTGGATACTGAAAATGTTTGACTGCTGCCCTGGCCAGCACAATCTCCAGATCTCTCACCAATTGAAAACGTCTGCTCAATGGTGGCCGAGCAACTGGCTCGTTACAATACGCCAGTATTGCGGTATCGTGTTGAAGCTGCATGGGCAGCTGTACCTGTACACGCCATCCGAGCTCTGTTTGACTCAATGCCTAGGCGTATCAAGGCCGTTATTACGGCCAGAGGTGGTTGTTCTGGGTACTGATTTCTCAGAATCTATGCACCCACATTGCGTGAAAATGTAATCACATGTCAGTTCTAGTATAATATATTTGTCCAATGAATACCTGTTTCTCAACTGCATTTCTTCTTGGTGTAGGAATTTTAATGGCCAGTAGTGTAACTACTGGGAGTACACTATTGGAGACCCATTTTGTACCTGATGAAAGTTTGTAATCAGGCATAGGCTTCTGCGACACACAGTACAGCTCTACAATGGCGTGAGCCGTGGTAAAATTTGCTGTTTTGAAGTGCGCGCCGCAGCGCGTAGTGTGAAGCAGTCGCCCTCCGTTTCTGGCGGTGGCGCCGCTGTGGCAGTCGCAGCCTTGGTGTCTCCCTGGAAAGGGGAAAGGCTGCCTGTTCACGTGCATTTAAGGGGCGCTATGAGCTCGCCAGTCGGTCAGTTGGTCAGCCGGGTAAGTGTAGGGCAGTCAGTGTCTGTCTGTCGTCCGGAGTGCTAGTATGTGTTAGGCCGCCAGTCTGCTAGAGTTGCTCGGGCAACGGTCATTGGCGGTTGGATCGGTCGGTTGGTCGGTCGCGCACTGAGACACCAGATGACTTGTCCGCCTTGAGCGTCGGCGCACGTGAGGTCGCCACGTGACTCCAGTGGGCCGCGCCGTATAGCGAGGGGTAGTGGCTTCGCGGCCGACACGAGAGCAACAGGAGCCAACCCACGACGTCGGTCTGGCCGGCGCGAGCTGCAACGCCATGAGACGGGAGATCGGCGCGCCTTCCTGCGTCCGTTGAAGCGGCTGGCAGCTGACGGTTCGGCAGAGAGTTCTGGGTGTGCTGCGCCAGGTCTTCGCCAAACATCGCAGTTTATTAGAAGTTAAGTGGTTGGTGATATGGTGTGTGATTACTCTTGTTAAATTCTACTTGTTTTCTTGGTCAGTCTCTCGTCCCCAGCTTGCTAGTCTGTCCCTCGTCCGCATTTGTTAGGCAGTTAGTCTGTCGTTCGGAGCTGCCTCTGTCATGTTTGTCGGATTCAGTGTGATAACGAATTTATTGCTTGGAGTGTAACACCGTAATGCCTGAAATATATTTTTATCTTGCCTGTCATCTTGAGAGGCGGTATATGTGTACTGTAGAGCATCTTTGGCCAACCTTGTATAATTTTATGTGAGATTGCATTTCATGGGCTTTTATTTAAATGGTCATTTTAGCATATAAAGTAGCCACTCATCCATCGTAAGACTTTTGTTAGAAGTTAAAATAAAGTTGCACCTTCAGTGGCAAGTTAATCTTTTAATTTTTGGTGTTTTGCACCATTTACATCCCTCCTACGGGGTGCACAGTTTGTGTGCTTGTGTGAACTGTTAAAACTTTTACTTTAAGGTAATCTGGTGTGTTGCAGATTTGCACCAGTGTCGTCTATCAGAGGTTGTTGTGAGAGGTCGTGACTACGGCCGTGTCAAAAGGGAGCAGCAAGGTTCTCAGCCCGAAAGGTCATACACTCAACAATTTGTTTCTTTCTGCCTCTGAATAAATTGTAACTTGATATTTAGAGGGTGCTTTCTGCTTATAATTCTAAACCTGTTTCTTAAAAAAAAAAGGTTTTTAGGAATAAAATTGCCATTTGTTAAAAGCAATTTCATTTTGATTTCATCAGCTACTCCCTTGCAACTACTTCCACGCTCACATAGTGTGAGTAAATGTGTTAATGTTCTTGATGAATCGCTAGTAAATAAAATAAATTCTTAAGAATGAAGTTTTGAAAGTAAAACCACGGTTCATGGCGTAAGCATCACACTTGAGTTAAAATGTTTAGGTTTTTTAGTACACTTGTACATAACTTGTAACAAGAATAGAAATGGCCCTAGAACGCATCCTTGGGGAACACCGGAATTTTTCATCGTCCCTGTGGACAAGTACTCTGAGCAGAGTCAAACATGGCACGTCTTTAGAGAGGGCAGGTAAGGCAGCAGATGTATGGCCCGTCGGGAGGCGTGTTCGTCCAGCGAGCGGGTCCCTATTGGAGAGTATTGGGGCGGTGTGTGTGTCGTGTATCGCTTGGCAGTGGGGCAGAGTGGCGGCTGAATATTTCATCGCGACAGCGACAAATGGCCGCAAGGCTTTCTGCCCCCCTCCCACGCTGCCCAGAGGGGATATTGCGTCCAGCACAACACGATTACACGAGGCCGCTCCATCCGTTTGCCGGCTTCTTTCCTTCTCTGCCAGTGTCCTCTACTGGACATACCCTGAAATGTGTAAGTATACAAGGGCTTATTTGGCGTGCTGTGCACTCTAGCATTTCTAACAAGGGAACCTCCCCATCGCACCCCCCTCAGATTTAGTTAGTCCACGAGACTCAGAAGGCCATAGACACTGGTTCACAGATAGATGCCGTGTTTCTTGACTTCCGCAAGGCGTTCGATACAGTTCCCCACAGTCGTTTAATGAACAAAGTACCAGCATATGGACTATCAGACCAATTGTGTGATTGCATTGAAGAGTTTCTAGATAACAGAACGCAGCATGTCATTCTCAATGGAGAGAAGTCCTCCGAAGTAAGAGTGATTTCAGGTGTGCCGCAGGGGAGTGTCGTAGGACTGTTGCTATTCACAATATACATGCAATATACAAGCAGATGCCAGACTGAGATTCATTGGAAGAATCCTAAGGAAATGCAATCCGAAAACAAAGGAAGTACACTTGTTGGCCCACTGCTCGAATACTGCTCACCGGTGTGGGATACGTACCACATAGGGTTGATAGAAGAGATAGAGAAGATCCAATTGTACTGAAATGCAGGAAGATCTGCAGCGAATTGCCGCATGGTGCAGGGAATGGCAACTGAATCTCAATGTAGACAAGTGTAATGTGCTGCGAATACATAGAAAGATAGATCCCTTATCATTTAGCTACAATATAGCAGGTCAGCAACTGGAAGCAGTTAATTCCATAAAATATCTGGGAGTACGCATCAGGAGTGATTTAAAATGGAATGATCATATAAAGTTGATCGTCGGTAAAGCAGATGCCAGACTGAGATTCATTGGAAGAATCCTAAGGAAATGCAATCCGAAAACAAAGGAAGTACACTTGTTGGCCCACTGCTCGAATACTGCTCACCGGTGTGGGATACGTACCACATAGGGTTGATAGAAGAGATAGAGAAGATCCAATTCAGAGCAGCGCGCTTCGTTACAGGATCATTTACTAATCGCGAAAGCGTTACGGAGATGATAGATAAACTCCAGTGGAAGACTCTGCAGGAGACATGCTCAGTAGCTCTGTACGGGCTTTTGTTGAAGTTTCGAGAACATACCTTCACCGAGGAGTCAAACAGTATATTGCTTCCTCCTACGTATATCTCGCGAAGAGACCATGAGGATAAAATCAGAGAGATTAGAGCCCACACAGAGGCATACCGACAATCTTTCTTTCCACGAAGAATACGAGACTGGAATAGAAGGGAGAACCGATAGAGGTATTCAAAAGTGCCCTCCACCACACACCTTCAGGTGGCTTGCGGAGTATGGGTGTAGATGTAGATGTAGACCCACATCTCATCGCCAGTTACTATTATCTTGCGGAACATCTCTTTCTCATTTGCGCTATCCAGTAGCTCTTCAAACATTGCGAGGCGAACGTCTTTCTGGTCTCGACTCATGAGCCGTGGGACGTACTGGGCGGCAACACGGTGCATTCCAAGATGCTGTGTCAGGACTTCATGACACGACCCAACTGAAATGTCACATACTTCCGGAATCTCTCGGACAGTCAAGTCTTCGATTGGCACGCTCAATTACGTTGACGTTCCTGACACAAACGTCGAAGGGCGTCCTGAACGAGGATGATCTTTTAACTTCCGTCCGGCCTTTTTTATTCCGGGTGAACTATTCGTAACACCCAGCACGACTTAAGCACGTATCACCGTAGGCTTTCTACATCATTCGGTGTGTCTCTGTAAAGGTTTTCTTATACTAAAATGTAGACTTTCACGGCCGGAAATATCATGTCCATTATAATTATCCGGGCTGTTATGCCGTGGTCGGTTGATGAATTCTGTGTCGATTCCCAACGTTTCGTCTCCGACTGCGGGAGACATCTTCAAGGGGGTCCGTAGCTCAATGGAAGGTCCAACACACACACTGGCTCGCTACTGAGTCAGTAGCGAGCCAGTGGGTGTGTTGGACCTCCCATTGAGCTACGGACCCCTTGTAGATGTCTCCCGCAGTCGAAGACGAAACGTTGGGAATCGACACAGAATTCATCAACCGACCACGGCATAACAGCCCGGATAATTACGAGGGCCGTTCAGAAAGTAACCTCCGGTTGATTTAAAAAAATACACCAAGTTAAATAAAAATATTTTAATGTATACATCTTACAACTACATCTTTGCACTATTTTTCTACATAGTCTCCATAGCGATTGAGGCACTTATCGTATCTCTTCACAAGCTTTGAAATTCCTTCTGCATAAAAATCACCCGCTTGTGCCTGGAGCCAGCCTGTGACCGCATCTTTGAGCTCTTCGTCGTCATCAAACCGCTGTGACCCGAGCCATTTCTTCAAATGCATGAAGAGGTGATAATCACTTGGGGCCAGGTCTGGGCTGTAAGGTGGATGGTTGATAACGTCCCACTTGAAGGACTCAAGAAGGGTCGTTGTTCTGCGAGCAGAGTGAGGACGGGCGTTATCGTGCAAAAAAACGATACCGGAAGTCAGCATACCACGGCGTTTGTTCTGTATAGCCCGTCGTAACTTTTTTATTGTTTCACAGTACACGTCTTGATTAATGGTCGTACCACGTTCCATGAATTCAACCAACAACACCCCCTTGGCATCCCAAAACACCGTTGCCATCAGTTTTCTGGCAGAAAAATCTTGCGAGGCTTTTCTTGGTTTGGTAGGCGAATTTGAATGTGCCCACATCTTTGATTGTTCTTTTGTCTCAGGGTTCACGTACTTAATCCAGGTTTCGTCACCGGTCACGATTCTGTTTAACAATGGTTCTCCTTCGTCCTCATAACGTGACAGAAAGTCTAATGCAGAGGCCATTCTTTGAGTTTTGTGGTGGTCGGTAAGAATTTTGGGCACCCATCGTGCACAGAACTTACGGTAACCCAATCTTGCTGTCACTATCTCGTACAAGAGAGTCTTAGAAATCTGTGGAAAACCAGTAGACAACTCCAACATTGAGAAACGTCGATTTTCACGAACTTTTGCATCAACTGTCTGAACGAGTTCGTCAGTCACCAATGATGGTCTACCACTCCTCTCTTCATCATGAACGTTTTCTCGTCCACTTCTAAATAAACGTACCCATTCACGGACAACTCCTTCACTCATAACTCTCGGTCCGTACACGGCACAAATCTCACGATGAATAGCTGCTGCAGAATATCCTTTGGCTGTAAAAAACCTTATGACAGCACGCACTTCACATTTGGCGGGGTTTTCTATTGCAACACACATTTCAAACTGCCACAAAAACTAAACTAGCGCAGGTACGGCGTTCACTCGACCACGGCTTGATGCCGACTGACCTGTTGAGTGCGTGAACGCACAGATGGCGTCGCTACTCCCCCCACAACCCGCACTGTGACCAGTCGGAGGTTGCTTTCTGAACCGCCCTCGTGTAATGGACAAAGGTTTTCTTGAGTGTGGAGTACACGGTGTCCGAAAAGACTTTCCCTGATTACATAAATTGATAACTCAGGCTAGAAGTAAGATACAAATATGAAACTTGTGTCGAATTGTTTACAACTATCGAAGTTCTTTTTTCTGTTTTAGGTTCGCAGTACATAAGTAGTGGATGAGGTGCAGCGCCCAATAAGCCATGTTAACCAATCAGGAGAAGGCACAGTGTGTCCTGTGGTACCATGAGACACGATCACCAACCACAGTGCAGAGACACTCCCAGGCAACATCTGGAAGGAATCCACCTGATGTCAAGAGCATTAAAGCCTGGTACGAGAGGTTCAAGAACACTGGATCGGTTGCTGACCTTCCGAGGTCTGTTCGACCGAGAACCTCAGCAGACAGGGTGGAAGCTGTAAAGCAGTCTTTTCTGCGAAGTCCGAAGAAATCGGTGCGCAGGGCCTCACGTGAATTACAGATACCAAAAATCTCTCTCCGTGACATTTTACACAAACGTTTATTGTTTCGTGCATACACAGTGCAAATCGTTCAGGCCTTGTTGCCCAATGACAGTACACGTCGATACGACTTTGCGGTCGAAATGCTATCACGTACTGAGGACGATTATGGTTATCTCAGACGAATTGCCTTTTCCGACGAAGCGACCTTTTCTGTCAGTAGAGTAGTGAATCGCCATAATGTGTGCATTTGGGGTTCACAATCCCCTGGCGAGATCATGGAGTGCACCAGAGGCAGTCCAAAGTAGTGCACGATCGAATTATCGGCCCATTCTTCTTCGCTGAGGCTACCGTCACATCTGCAGTGTATCTGGACATGTTGCAACTGTATGATGTTCCTCAACTGCTTCAGTGTCAGCCCGATGTCTTGTTTCAGCAAGACGGTGCACCGTCTCATTGGGGTTTGGACGTCCGTGCCTATCTCCATATGACGTTTCCTGGGCGATGGATTGGTCGTGATGGGCGAACAGTTTGGCCTCCACGCTCTCCTGACATAACCCCATTAGTTATGTCAAGGACGAGGTCTACCGAACACGTGTACCAGATCTTGAAACCCTGCGGCAACGGATAACCATAGTCGTTGAATCGATCGCTCCAGTGATGTTGGCTAATGCGTGGACGGAAATTGAATATCGGCTAGGTGTGCTACGTGCTACGAAGGGTGCTCATGTGGAAGTTTACTGATGTGTGAAAAAGACTTTGATAGTTTGTAATCGATTAGACAGGAGTTTCATACAGGGTGGCGCAGAGAAACGGGAAATTTCGAAATAACGTCATTTCCATGAATAAATTCATAAAACTAGTAATTTATTAACGAAAGTGAATGTATTCAGTATGCCATTATCCAGTATGTCTTTACAATCAAAATGTCCAAAAGTGTCTCTTTACTTTTTAACGATGACATCGGAAAGATGTGCTCCCATTCGGCGTTGACACACTAACAGCCTGTTATGAGAACTCTGGAATGCGCGGTGTAGCAAATCTTGGGGAATGGCAGTGATTTCGTTTTCAATGTTCTCCTCCAGTTCATGGATTGTTGCGGGACGTGTACGGTACACCTTGCCTTTAAGATATCCGCACAGGAAGAAGTCGCACACACTAAGATCAGGAGATCTCGCAGGCCGTGCAGAGTCACCGTTACGTGAAATAATGCGTCTTCCAAACAACTGACGAACTGCTGCCATCGATTGTCGAGCAGTGTGTGACGTGGCTCCGTCCTGCTGAAACCACATGTTTTCGACGTTAAGATTAAGCTCGTACAGTCTCGGTGTAAGGAATGTTTGAAGCATTTCAACATATCGAGCGGATGTTACTGTCACTGCACTACCATTCTCACGTTCAAAAAAAAATAAGGGCCGATAACACCGTGACATGATACAGCACACCATACTGTGACCTTGGCGCTATGTAGTGGTCGCTGGTGAAACTCACAAGGATTGTCCTGTGCCCAATAACGAAAATTCTGTTCGTTCACGAATCCGTTCAGGTGGAAATGGGCTTCGTCTGATATCCATAAGTTACCAAGGAAATTCGCGTCCTCGTTGATTTTAGCCAATGTCTGGCTACTAAACTCCATACGTGACGCTGGGTCTCGTTCGTGTAAGTTTTGCACACTCTGGAACTTATAGGGATGGAAGTCTAATTCGTGCAGTATTCTTTGTAAGCTTCGTCGCTTAATCCCTAGCGAAGATGCGTGCTGTCGAACGGAGCGGCGAGGACTTGTCTCGATTGCAGCTCTAGCAGTTGCAATGTTCTCTGGGGTACGTACCGCTGGAATGCCACCTGGAGGTTTCTTTTTCAAGACAGATCCTGTTTCTTGAAAATTACGCACCCACGTCGTAACCGCATGCGCAGATGGGACACGTCCATGACGTCCAAGCTGGTTGTTTTTGTTGTTGTGGTCTTCAGTCCTGAGACTGGTTTGATGCAGCTCTCCATGCTACTCTATCCTGTGCAAGCTTCTTCATCTCCCAGTACCTACTGCAACCTACATCCTTCTGAATCTGCTTAGTGTATTCATCTCTTGGTCTCCCTCTACGATTTTTACCCTCCACGCTGCCCTCCAATGCTAAATTTGTGATCCCTCGATGCCTCAAAACATGTCCTACCAACCGATCCCTTCTTCTAGTCAAGTTGTGCCACAAACTTCTCTTCTCACCAATCCTATTCAATACCTCCTCATTAGTTACATGATCTACCCACCTTATCTTCAGCATTCTTCTGTAGCACCACATTTCGAAAGCTTCTATTCTCTTCTTGTCCAAACTAGTTATCGTCCATGTTTCACTTCCATACATGGCTACACTCCATACAAATACTTTCAGAAACGACTTCCTGACACTTAAATCTATACTCGATGTTAACAAATTTCTCTTCTTCAGAAACGCTTTTCTTGCCATTGCCAGTCTACATTTTATATCCTCTCTACTTCGACCATCATCGGTTATTTTACTCCCTAAATAGCAAAACTCCTTTACTACTTTAAGTGTCTCATTTCCTAATCTAATTCCCTCAGCATCACCCGACTTAATTTGACTACATTCCATTATCCTCGTTTTGCTTTTGTTGATGTTCATCTTATATCCTCCTTTCAAGACACTGTCCATTCCGTTCAACTGCTCTTCCAAGTCCTTTGCTGTCTCTGACAGAATTACAATGTCATCGGCGAACCTCAAAGTTTTTATTTCTTCTCCATGAATTTTAATACCTACTCCGAATTTTTCTTTTGTTTCCTTTACTGCTTGCACAATATACAGATTGAATAACATCGGGGAAAGGCTACAACCCTGTCTCACTCCCTTCCCAACCACTGCTTCCCTTTCATGCCCCTCGACTCTTATAACTGCCATCTGGTTTCTGTTTAAATTGTAAATAGCCTTTCGCTCCCTGTATTTTACCCCTGCCACCTTCAGAATTTGAAAGAGAGTATTCCAGTTAACATTGTCAAAAGCTTTCTCTAAGTCTACAAATGCTAGAAACGTAGGTTTGCCTTTTCTTAATCTTTCTTCTAAGATAAGTCATAAGATCAGTATTGCCTCACGTGTTCCAACATTTCTACGGAATCCAAACTGATCTTCCCCGAGGTCGGCTTCTACCAGTTTTTCCATTCGTCTGTAAAGAATTCGCGTTAGTATTTTGCAGCTGTGACTTATTATACTAATAGTTCGGCAATTTTCACATCTGTCAACACCTGCTTTCTTTGGGATTGGAATTATTATATTCTTCTTGAAGTCTGAGGGTATTTCGCCTGTCTCATATATCGTGCTCAGCAGATGGTAGAGTTTTGTCATGACTGGCTCTCCCGAGGCCATCAGTAGTTCTAATGGAATGTTTTCTACTCCGGGGGCCTTGTTTCGACTCAGGTCTTTCAGTGCTCTGTCAAACTCTTCACGCAGTATCTTATCTCCCATTTCGTCTTCATCTACATCCTCTTCCATTTCCATAATATTGTCCTCAAGTACTTCGCCCTTGTATAAACCCTCTATATACTCCTTCCACCTTTCTGCCTTCCCTTCTTTGCTTAGAACTGGGTTGCCATCTGAGCTCTTGATATTCATACAAGTGGTTCTCTTCTCTCCAAAGGTCTCTTTAATTTTCCTGTAGGCAGTATCTATCTTACCCCTAGTGAGACAAACCTCTACATCCTTACATTTGTCCTCTAGCCATCCCTGCTTAGCCATTTTGCACTTCCTGTGGATATCATTTTTGAGACGTTTGTATTCCTTTTTGCCTGCTTCATTTACTGCATTTTTATATTTTCTCCTTTCATCAATTAAATTCAATATTTCTTCTGTTACCCAAGGATTTCTATTAGCCCTCGTCTTTTTACCTACTTGATCGTCTGCTGCCTTCACTACTTCATCCCTCAGAGCTACCCATTCTTCTTCTACTGTATTTCTTTCCCCCATTCCTGTCAATTGTTCCCTTATGCTCTCCCTGAAACTGTCTACAATCTCTGGTTCTTTCAGTTTATCCAGGTCCCATCTCCTTAAATTCCCACCTTTTTGCAGTTTCTTCAGTTTCAATCTGCAGTTCATAACCAATAGATTGTGGTCAGAATCCACATCTGCCCCAGGAAATGTCTTACAATTTAAAACCCGGTTCCTAAATCTCTGTCTTACCATTATATAATCTATCTGATACCTTTTAGTATCTCCAGGATTCTTCCAGGTGTACAATTTTCTTTTATGATTCTTGAACCAAGTGTTAGCTATGATTAAGTTATGCTCTGTGCAAAATTCTACAAGGCGGCTTCCTCTTTCATTTCTTACCCCCAATCCATATTCACCTACTATGTTTCCTTCTCTCCCTTTTCCTACTGACGAATTCCAGTCACCCATGACTGTTAAATTCTCGTCTCCCTTCACTACCTGAATAATTTCTTTTATCTCATCATACATTTCCAAGCTGGTAATGCTGTCGAAATGTTCTCTGCGCGGCAGTCGCACTATCACCATTTTTTGTAAAACGCTCTCACAGCTACTGCATGTTCCGCACCAGTCCAATTCTCCACGATTACTAAATGGCAATGCGTTCACATCAATTGTGCAAAGTTTCGAACATCTGTCGGCGCTACAGTACTGCCAACTGTAACGTTCAAAATTTCCCTTTCCCCTGCGCCACCCTGTATTTGTATCTTACTTCTAGCCTGAGTTATCAATTCATGTAATGAGGGAAAGACTTTTCGGACACCCTGTATAATTTAATGCAGAAGTGTTGCTCCTCTAACTCTGCCATCTCGAAATCAGCAAACTGTGCGACATAACGTTCTATTCAATGCAGCCCTGAACAATGACTAACAGAGATACGACAATCAAACTTCTGGCAGTTACACACTAAACACAGGCGTCTGCAGGGATGCCAACCTCATTTCCCTCCAACGCACTATTGGCGCGAAATTACGAATGTTCCGGAATTTTCTGAACAGATCTCCTACGTCACACCAAACTCTGCTACCGTCACCTCTTCGTCCACTCTCTGAACACACGTCCAGATGCCCGCTGCCGAACATACTCCTCAAACGTTTCACCGAAATTCGTGCCGCGGAAAGCGAACGTAAAACTGTGCCTCGCAGTAGGGGCGTCCAACCTGAAATGTCAACTAATCCGCCGGGATGGACTCCTAAATATTTCAAAGCTCGATTCAATTACGGCTATATACCCACCGCAATTTCAGAGAAATGAAGGGGCATTTACCCCGCGTCACGGCGGAGGACTCAAATAGGCCTCACTTACTGGACGTCGATAAATCCGAGGATGAAGCAATTTCCGAAACGCTTCTGGGACACAAATGAATTAGACATTTAGTCGATGGTTTAGAGACTAAAATTTGTCTCTCGATTGCTTCCGTCTTGAGCAAACACAAGTCTTCCGTCATCTCTAGCCAGACATGTTTGGTGAAGTCACAGCATCATCAGTGGCATTGTTACTTTTTTCTATTAAATAACAGGAAAATCGCTCTTTCATCTGCTCAGTACACAACGCTTGCTTAAAGAAAATAAACAACTCCAACCACTGTTGGGTATGATAGTAAAATTAGGTTGTCAGTAGATGGCGGCACATTATATTCTTTATACCAATGTGTATGACCAAAATCACGTGACAGACTATGCTTGCCTAAAGAATCTATACAATTGCACCAGATGCCGTGCATAAATAGATTTTCAACAGATGGCGCCTTGATCATTGACTTTATAAAAATGTCTTCAAAATGGACACCACGTCACCAACAACTACGACTGAAATGGGCGTGTGACCATCGGTACTGTACGTTGGTGCAGTGACAGAGCGCTACATAGCCTGATAAATCCTGATACCTCCTCCATCATGCTGATGGAAGCGTTCGATCGGCCGTCTTCCAAGGGAACAACTCCCCGACACCTGTACTGTGAGACGGAGACAAGCTGTGTGTCCAATGAAGCTAATGCAAGGAACCACGATGGCCAAGGACTGTTGTATACTGCTTGCATACCATGTACACCTCTTCATGACGATCATGTTTTTCCAGTGGCAGTAGCATTTTTCAACATGCACCATGTAAAAAGGCCAAGAATGTGACAGAGTGGTGCATGGAACACAGTGGCGAGTTCCAATTGATGTGCTGGGCCCTAAAATGTCCAGGTCTGGACCCAATTGAACACATTTGGGATGTGATGTAATTGAACGTGGCGTCAGAGCTTATTGGCCCCATCCCCGGAATTTACGGGGATAAGGCGAAAGAACTGGAAGCGAGGTGTAGCAAAGCTAATGCAGTGAGCGCTCAGCTACGATCTACTCTCTTCTGCAAGAAAGAAGTCAGTACCGAGACTAAGTTACCTGTGCGCCGTTCAATCTTTCGACCAACTTTGTTGTATGGGAGCGAAAGCTGGGTGGATTCAGGTTACCTTATCAACAAGGTTGAGGTTACGGATATGAGAGTAGCTAGGATGATTGCAGGTACTAGTAGATTGGAACAATGGCAGGAGGGTGTCCACAATGAGGTTCAAATGGTTCAAATGGCTCTGAGCACTATGGGACTTAACATATGAGGTCATAAGTCCCCTAGAACTTAGAACTACGTAAACCTAACTAACATAAGGACATCACACACATCCATGCCCGAGGCAGGATTCGAACCTGCGACCGTAGCAGTCCCGCCACAATGAGGAAATCAAAGAAAAACTGGGAATGAACTCTATAGATGTAGCAGTCAGGGCGAACAGGCTTAGATGGTGGGGTCATGTTACATGCATGGGAGAAACAAGATTACCCAAGAGACTCATGCATTCAGCAATAGAGGGTAGGAGGAGTCGGGGCTGACCAAGGAGAAGGTACCTGGATTCGGTTAAGAATGATTTTGAAGTAATTGGTTTAACATCAGAAGAGGCACCAATGTTAGCACTAAATAGGGGCTCATGGAGGAATTTTATAAGGGGAGCAATGCTCCAGACTGTCTTAAATGATGATGATGATAAAAGCGATTTGAGTGTGCGGATGTGATGCCATCTCCCTCCAAGGACCTACCTAGATCTCATTGCTCCCATGCCACGATGGGTCGCTGCTGTTATTCAGGCCAGAGGTGGACACACTGGCTATTAGGTAGGTGATCATAATGTCCTGGTTGATCAGATGATATGTATTTTTGTTGCACAAAAGGTTTATTTTTGTCAAACACGACGTCTAGTGCATGCCCATATGGGGCAGGGGAATGAAATAATAACAAAGGAAAAAAAATTGATGGTTGGGTTTGTATATTGGATGACTATTGAGGAAGTACTGAACCAGAGAGAAAAGAAATATATGGCGCAATTCGACTAAAAGAACATATCGGTTGATGGGACTCGTCGTGAAGCAACACAGAAACACTATGGAACTGGTTTTGTGTGTGTGTGTGTGTGTGTGTGTGTGTGTGTGTGTGTGTGAGGGGTAAAAATAGGGAGATAAAATTTGACTAGAGTGAGGAGGCAGAAGTGGGTGTAGGCTGCAGTAGTTATGTAGAGATGAAAAGGTTATGTAAAGCGAAGAGTTTCAGCAAACAACTCTTTGGACTGATAAAGACAACAACAACAACCACAACAACAATACAACAATTTGAGACCTGGATTGCAATTTGGATTTGTTCAAGCGTAATCAATACTTTCAAAGCACAAAGTAAATGAACACTTCAAATATGACTGAGTATGACGTTGTACTGTGACGTTAGACCCAAATATTTTTATATTCGTAATGTAAGGAATGGGATGATCTCAAGGAATATATATTACGGTATGCAGAGGTTTATGTAAAAATGCAATGTATCTCTAACGAAGTTGCATTCATGAATTTTAACAATTTTTCCCATGGCAAATACCATACGTCTATAACTTTAAAACGTAATTGACAGTGACAAATAATAATGAATCAAATTTCAAAATGTCTTTTGTCAGAGCTGTGAAGAACACGCTCCCATGTGATGCTTGCTATTTGTCACCACTCTGCAGGGCAATACTGTGAAATTTTAAATAAATACAGGGTTATTACAAATGATTAAAGCGATTTCACAGCTCTACAATAACTTTATTATTTGAGATATTTTCACAATGCTTTGCACACACATACAAAAACTCAAAAAGTTTTTTTAGGCATTCACAAATGTTCGATATGTGCCCCTTTAGTGATTCGGCAGACATCAAGCCGATAATCAGGTTCCTCCCACACTCGGCGCAGCATGTCCCCATCAATGAGTTCGAAAGCATCGTTGATACGAGCTCGCAGTTCTGGCACGTTTCTTGGTAGAGGAGGTTTAAACACTGAATCTTTCACATAACCCCACAGAAAGAAATCGCATGGGGCTAAGTCGGGAGAGCGTGGAGGCCATGACACGAATTGCTGATCGTGATCTCCACCACGACCGATCCATCGGTTTTCCAATCTCCTGTTTAAGAAATGCCGAACTTCATGATGGAAGTGCGGTGGAGCACCATCCTGTTGAAAGATGAAGTCGGCGCTGTCGGTCTCCAGTAGTGGCATGAGCCAATTTTCCAGCATGTCCAGATACACGTTTTTTTCGCAGAAGAAAAAGGGGCCATAAACTTTAAACCGTGAGATTGCACAAAACACGTTAACTTTTGGTGAACTGCGAATTTGCTGCACAAATGCGTGAGGATTCTCTACCGCCCAGATTCGCACATTGTGTCTGTTCACTTCGCTATTAAGAAAAAATGTTGCTTCATCACTGAAAACAAGTTTCGCACTGAACGCATCCTCTTCCACGAGCTGTTGCAACCGCGCCGAAAATTCAAAGCGTTTGACTTTGTCATTGGGTGTCAGGGCTTGTAACAATTGTAAACGGTAAGGCTTCTGCTTTAGCGTTTTCCGTAAGATTTTCCAAACCGTCGGCTGTGGTACGTTTAGCTCCCTGCTTCCTTTATTCGTCGACTTCCGCGGGCTACGCGTGAAACTTGCCCGCACGCGTTCAACCGTTTCTTCGCTCACTGCAGGCCGACCCGTTGATTTCCCCTTACCGAGGCATCCAGAAGCTTTAAACTGCACATACCATCCCCGAATGGAGTTAGCAGTTGGTGGATCTTTGTTGAACTTCGTCCTGAAGTGTCGTTGCACTGTTATGACCGACTGATGTGAGTGCATTTCAAGCACGACATACGCTTTCTCGGCTCCTGTCGCCATTTTGTCTCACTGCGCTCTCGAGCGCTCTGGCGGCAGAAACCTGAAGTGCGGCTTCAGCCGAACAAAACTTTATGAGTTTTTCTACGTATCTGTAGTGTGTCGTGACCATATGTCAATGAATGGAGCTACAGTGAATTTATGAAATCGCTTCAATCATTTGTAATAGCCCTGTATATTCGACTGTGGATCTGAACTTCGAACGTCCTTAAGCGACATTTTCATTTTCAAAGCGTATATAAAACATATACCCATCTAAACTTTGTAATAATCTTAGTCCCATCATAGAGAGATCAGGTGCATTTAGTGAACTGGCGACCCTGTCAGGATGAGGTGTGACAGATTGCGAGATATCGAGGTATAACGAGTGCCCTTTTTCCCCAGGCTGGACTACCGCAGAACGGTGCATTATTGGCCACTGACTGGAAAAAGCACGTTGCGACGTGACTGGAATTCCAGGAGCTGGCCGCACAGCCAGAGGGCGAGCAGAATATCTCACACCTCCGTTTAAACTGCCTTCGAATTCTTCTGATCCTTTTTAGCTCCCGCCAGGGGCAGAATGAACTCTGTCTTTCCGAGATTAATGCTAAAGTGAAGTGTCCCTTTCTGAGATTCTTACGATACGACTTTCATTCTCTTTTTTTTATTGAGGCAGTCCACTCCATCTCGCATTGTGATTACAGCCGGACCAGCCATCAATTCCACAGCTATATAACGTAATTTCCAAATACCAGCCACGTTCTATATTTTGTGGCGATTGCTGAATGGTTTACAATAGTACAGTGGTATACTGGGGGTCCAAAATAACTTTCTGTCCAGAACTGAAGTAAAAGGTATATGAAGGAAATTCTTAGTAGCTGGATGGACTTTAACCAGTTTGACTGCCTTTCTTGAGACTTTCTTCGTTACAAAGATGTCAATAGCTCTACGTCTTTTTGAAATAGTACCTGAATAAAACCGCAATAGATAGCAGAGATAAAAAAATCTAAGTGTCCACAAGAATCATAGTACACAAATACACTCCTGGAAATTGAAATAAGAACACCGTGTTTTCATTGTCCCAGGAAGGGGAAACTTTATTGACACATTCCTGGGGTCAGATACATCACATGATCACACTGACAGAACCACAGGCACATAGACACAGGCAACAGAGCATGCACAATGTCGGCACTAGTACAGTGTATATCCACCTTTCGCAGCAATGCAGGCTGCTATTCTCCCATGGAGACGATCGTAGAGATGCTGGATGTAGTCCTGTGGAACGGCTTGCCATGCCATTTCCACCTGGCGGCTCAATTGGACCAGGGTTCGTGCTGGACGTGCAGACCGCGTGAGACGACGCTTCATCCAGTCCCAAACATGCTCAATGGGGGACAGGTCCGGAGATCTTGCTGGCCAGGGTAGTTGACTTACACCTTCTAGAGCACGTTGGGTGGCACGGGATACATGCGGACGTGCATTGTCCTGTTGGAACAGCAAGTTCCCTTGCCGGTCTAGGAATGGTAGAACGATGGGTTCGATGACGGTTTGGATGTACCGTGCACTGTTCAGTGTCCCCTCGACGATCACCAGTGGTGTACGGCCAGTGTAGGAGATCGCTCCCCACACCATGTTGGCCCTGTGTGCCTCGGTCGTATGCAGTCCTGATTGTGGCGCTCACCTGCACGGCGCCAAACACGCATACGACCATCATTGGCACCAAGGCAGAAGCGACTCTCATCGCTGAAGACGACACGTCTCCATTCGTCCCTCCATTCACGCCTGTCGCGACACCACTGGAGGCGGGCTGCACGATGTTGGGCCGTGAGCGGAAGACGGCCTAACGGTGTGCGGGACCGTAGCCCAGCTTCATGGAGACGGTTGCGAATGGTCCTCGCCGATACCCCAGGAGCAACAGTGTCCCTAATTTGCTGGGAAGTGGCGGTGCGGTCCCCTACGGCACTGCGTAGGATCCTACGGTCTTGGCGTGCATCCGTGCGTCGCTGCGGTCCGGTCCCAGGTCGACGGGCACGTGCACCTTCCGCCGACCACTGGCGACAACATCGATGTACTGTGGAGACCTCACGCCCCACGTGTTGAGCAATTCGGCGGTACGTCCACCCGGCCTCCCGCATGCCCACTATACGCCCTCGCTCAAAGTCCGTCAACTGCACATACGGTTCACGTCCACGCTGTCGCGGCATGCTACCAGTGTTAAAGACTGCGATGGAGCTCCGTATGCCACGGCAAACTGGCTGACACTGACGGCGGCGGTGCACAAATGCTGCGCAGCTAGCGCCATTCGACGGCCAACACCGCGGTTCCTGGTGTGTCCGCTGTGCCGTGCGTGTGATCATTGCTTGTACAGCCCTCTCGCAGTGTCCGGAGCAAGTATGGTGGGTCTGACACACCGGTGTCAATGTGTTCTTTTTTCCATTTCCAGGAGTGTAGTACCTCAATAAAACCGCAATAGATAGCAGAGATAAAAAAATCTAAGTGTCCACAAGAATCATAGTACACAAATAGATACAATGCCACTAAGAAAGAAGTTAGGATAAGAAGAGATGTTCGACAAGAACTATTTAATTTGTTTTATACAAAGCGCAATACAAGCAATGAAAAACATCAGCAAAGCGATCAGAATTAATGGTAAAGAACGAATTCTAACAGATTCTAAAATGACAGTAACTACAATGAGGTGACATAAGTTATGGTACAGGGACATGCATATTTACAAGGACGAATCAAAACTGTTGAGTATCATTACACTATTGCACTTTGTATTTTGCCACTGTTTTCCGACGTAATTCACTGCAAAAATGGTTTCGACGTACGTGTAAACGTTATGCACTTAATAGATTTGCACGTTATACACTTACACTCGTATTAAGTGCATAATGTTTACATGTATGTCGAAACAATTTGTACAGTGAATTACGTCGGAAAACAGTGGCAAAATACAAAGTGCAATAGCGTAACGTTGCTCAACAGCTCTGCCATTACACCGCTGACGCAAATGAAGCTACAAGGCGATAAAATCGTAAGTGACCAACTGTCACATAAAAGCCTTTGACGGTATATTCGGAACACACAATTGACGCAAAATTATCTGCGTCCTATACACGCTGTGATGTCACACATAACCAACTAAGAGAAAGCTTTTGACAATGTTGACTGGAATATGCTCTTTGAAATTCTGAAGGTGGCAGGGGTAAAATACAGAGAGCGAAAGGACATTTACAATTTCTACAGAAACGGCAGTTATAAGAGGCGAGGGACACAAAAGGGGAGCAGTGGTTGGGAAGGGAGTGAGACAGGGTTGTAGCCTACCCCCGATATTACTCAATCTGTATATTGAGCAAGAAGTAAAGGAAACAAAAGAAAAATTTGGAGTAGGAATTAAAATCCACGGAGAAGAAATAAAAACTTGGAGGTTCGCCGATGACATTGTCATTCTGTCAGAGACAGCAAACGACCTGGAAGAGCAGCTGAACGGAATGGACAGTGTCTTGAAAGGATGGTATAAGATGAACATCAACAAAAGGAAAACGAGAATAATGGAATGCAGTCGAGTTAAGTCGGGTGATGCAGAGGGAATTAGATTATTAAATGAGACACTTAAAGTAATAAAGGAGTTTTGCTATTTGGGGAGCAAAATAACTGATGATTGCCGAAGTAGAGAGGATATAAAATGTATATTGGCAATGGCAAGGAAAGCGTTTCTGAAGAAGAGAAATTTGTTAACATCGAGTATAGATTTAAGTGTCAGGAAGTCGTTTCTGAAAGTATTTGAATGGAGTGTGGTCATGTATGGAAGTGAAGCGTGGACGATAAACAGTTTGGACAAGAAGAGACTGAAAGCTATCGAAATGCCGTGCTAAGGAAGAATCCTGAAGATTAGATGGGTAGATCAGATAACTAATGAGGAGGTATTGAATAAGGGAGAAGAGGAGTTTGTGGCACAACTTGACTAGAAGAAGGGATCGGTTAGTAGGACATGTTCTGAGGCATCAAGGGATCACAAATTCAGCACTGGAGGGCAGCGTGGAGGGTAAAAATCGTAGAGGGAGACCAAGAGATGAATACACTAAACAGATTTAGAAGGATGTAGGTTGCAGTAGGTACTGGGAGATGAAGAAGCTTGCACAGGATAGAGCAACATGGAGAGCTGCATCAAACCAGTCTCAGGACTGAAGACCACCACAACAACTACCACAAACATAAAACAAATAAAAGTGACTGGTAGCAGAAATTAGAAATAAATGATTATCCCACACAGTCACGTTCCCAAACGTAACCAGTATGGGCGAAAGTAATACTAAAGGAACGTGCTATTTACCTGGGCTCCGGTATCTACTGCTTTCTGGGTCTCTTTGACGAACAGAGCGTGCTGGGTTACGCAGGATCGTTACATTCAGAATCCACGTTGGTTTGCATAGAGGAGATTTTCAGTCGCCATACATGTCATAATATATGAACATAAAGCTTGTTCCAAGTTCTACGACAGCCCGACGTCAGAGATGTAGGCCTAAAATTTGTGCGTGTGTTGGACAACATTTCTTGAAACCGGCAATGACCTATGCTACTGTCCAATCACAGCGACCGCTTAGCGGCCGGCCGTTGTGGCCGAGCGGTTCTAGGCGCTTCAGTCCGGAACCGCGCTGCTGTTACGGTCGCAGATTCGAATCCTGCCTCGGGCATGGATGTGTGTGATGTCCTTGGGTTAGTTAGGTTCAAGTAGTTCTAGCGGACTGATGACGTCAGATGTTAAGTCCCATAGTGCTCAAATGTTCAAATGTGTGTGAAATCTTATGGGACTTAACTGCTAAGGTCATCAGTCCCTAAGCTTACACGCTACTTAACCTAAATTATCCTAAGGACAAACACACACAAACCCATGCCCGAGGGAGGACTCGAACCTCCGCCGGAACGAGCCGCACAGTCCATGACTGCAGCGCCTTTGACCGCTCGGCTAATCCCGCGCGGCCAAGTCCCATAGTGCTCAGAGCCTTTTTTGACCGCTTCGCTCCTCTGGAGGCCTACATTAGGCTGCTGCTGAAAGAGGTGGAAGCTGTTTCGCGTTCTCTGTGTAGAATCCTACTGGCATCCCTTCAGGTCCAGTGGCGTACTTTCAGTTGAGTGATTTCAGCTCTCTTCCTGCCCTGCGGCTACTTGTTTCGATATCTGCCATTCTGTCGTTCGTGCGACGATTTAAACGAGGAAATGCATCGCGGTCAACATCTGTGAAACAATTTTGGAAAGAGACGTTTAGTATTACGACCTTTCCAAAAATGGTTCAAATGGCTCTGAACACTATGGGACTTAACTGCTGAGGTCATCAGTCCCCGAAGAACTACTTAAACCTAACTAACCTATGGACATAACACACATCCGTGCCCGAGGCAGGATTCGATCCTGCGACCGTAGCGGTCACGCGGTTCCAGACTGTAGTGCCTAGAACCATTCGGCGACTCCGGCCGGCTCGACCTTTTCGGTTTCATCCTCTGTTTCACTGCTGTTATGGTGACAGAGTGTCTGGACAGGTGACTTTGATCCGTTTACTGATTTAACGTAAGACTAGAACTTCTTACGACATTCTATCAAGTTGGTGGATAGGGCTTTACTTTCGTATTCGCTTAATGCTTCACGCATAGCTCTTCTTGCGCTAATGTTGGCTTTGTTTAATTTTTGTTTGAAGTAACTGGTTTAACATCAGAAGAGGCACCAATGTTAGCACTGAATAGGGGCTCATGGAGGAATTTTATAAGGGGAGCAATGCTCCAGACTGAACGCTGAAAGGCATAATCAGTCTTAAATGATGATGATGATAAAGGCGATTTGAGTGTGCAGATGTGATGCCATCTCCCTCCAAGGACCTACCTAGATCTCATTGCTGCCATGCCACAATGGGTCGCTGCTGTTATGCATGCCAGAGGTGGACGCTCTGGCTATTAGCTACGTGTTCATAATGTTCTGGTTGATCAGATGATATGTATTTTTGTTGCACAAAAGGTTTATTTTTGTCAAACATGACGTGTAGTCCATGCCCATATGGGGCAGGGGAATGAAATAACAACAAAGGAAAAAAAAATTAATGGCTGGGTTTGTGTATTGGATGACTATTGAGGAAGAACTGAACCAGAGAGAAAAGAAATATGTGCCGCATTTTCGACTAAAAGAACATATCGGTTGATGGGACTCGTCGTGAAGCAACACAGAAACACTATGAAACTGGTTGTGTGTGTGTGTGTGTGTGTGTGTGCGTGTGCGTGTGAGTGTGTGTGTGTGTGTGTGTGTGTGTGTGTGTGTGTGTGTGTGTGGCTACGTTTAAATTTGCAATGAAGCTCTCTTTGCTTTCGCAGCTGCTCCCTAACACGGCTGTCAAAATACGTTTGGTGTTTCCCATCCCTCACAGTTGTGCTCCGTACTTTCTTGTTCAAACCGTGTCGTACAGTACTCTAGAACTCTGTCGAATGATTGCTGGACATTGTCAGAGCTGGATATAAAACTTTCGTGCTGACCGCTCAGCTAATCTGAACTACACTACGTGGTCAAAAGTATCCGGACACCGGGCTGATAATGACTTACAACTTCGTGGCGCTGTCCATCGATAATGCGGCAATTCAGTGTGGTGTTGGCCCACCCTTAGCCTTGATGACAGCTTCCACTCTCGCAGGGATACGTTCAATCAGGTTTCTGTGCAGGCCAGTCCATTAGAGGGACGTTATAGTCGTGTAGCCACAGGCCATGCATTTTGAACAGGTGCTCGATCGTGTTGAAAGATGCAGTCGCCATCCTCGCATTTCTCTTCAACAGTGGGAAGCGAGAAGGTGCTTAAAACATCAGTGTAGGGCTGTGCTGTGATGGTGCCACGTAAAACAACAAGGGTTGTAAGCCCTCTCCGTGAAAAACACGACCACACCATAACACCAGCGCCTCAAAATTTTACTATTGGCGCTACACACGCTGGCAGATGACGTTCACCGGGCATTCGCCATACATACACCCTGCCATCGGATCGCCACATTGTGTACCGCGATTCGTCACTCACTGTTCAATCGTCCAATGCTTACGCTCCTTATGCTAAGCGAGGCGTCGTTTGACATTTACCGGCGTGATGTGGGGCTTATGAGCAGCCGCTCGACCATGAAATCTCAGTTTTCTCACGTTCCACCTAACTTGCAACGGATCCTGATGCAGTTTGTAATCCCCGTGTGATGTTCTGGATAGATGTCTGTCTATTACACATTACGGCCCTCTTCAACTCTCAGTTAACAGAAGAGGTCGGCCTGTGCGCTTTTGTGCTGTACGTGTCTCTCCACGTTTCCACTTCACTATCACATTGGAAACAGTGGACCTAGGGATGTTTAGGAGTGTCGAATTCTAGCGTACAGACGTATGACACAAGGGAAAACCCAATCACCTGACCACGTTCGAACTCCATGTTCCTTTGTAGCTTTTGCTAAACAGAAAGATCTTCCTGCCATCCTCCGTATTCCTATTTATGCCCTTATTCAAGTGATGCTGTGACGGTCTTGTGATGACTCATGTTCTGTTCTAAGTCAAACCACACGAAAAGTTCGGATCTGTTTGTCAGCTGCAGGTCCAAGATTTTATCTTCACGAGTCGGTTCTCTGATTAACTGCTCAAGGTAATTTTCGTATAAGGCTGTGTTGTCATCTTAAGGGGCTCCGGAACGCCCTATACTTGCAATGTTAAAATAACGCTTATAAGTTACATCTTTCCTCACAAAGTATTTGAGGTAAGAAGTTGAACTTTTTACAGATTATTTATTGGAATATGGGCTACAACTTAACACAGGGATTTTACAAAATTTTAGTTCAGTTATTAAAGATGATTGTTTTTCAATTGTAATGAAAATTCACAACATTCTTTTTGCAATTTTTTATTTATATATTCAAAAATATACAGTTTTTTGGAAAAAGGCTGTGTTAAATTATGCAGAAGGTACTGTGTAACATTTACTGAAAGTTTGAAACAAATATGTTTGGAAGATCCTTAGAAAACATGTAATTAGTATGAGAAAATAAAAGTTTTGGGAATCGAGCGACAAAGATTGGATTAACTTTTTAGTGCATTCCAGGTCCATAGGATGGATTATCTTCATCCTCTGCAAACTCCTCCTCCAGCTTCCTCTTGCTCCTCCTCCTGTTTACTCTTGCTTGTTTTTCTAGACTCTTTACAGCCCTGTCTGCAGCCCGAAGGCGTTCCTTGTCTAAAGCAAGCATCGCTCGTACCATGTTAGAACCTATCTTCATTCCCATATTTCTAAAAACCTTGCACCTTACATTCTTGCCATCATTCAAAGTCGCAACAGCATCATACACACCAAAGTGAAGTGTTTCTATTCCAACAAATACAGTCTTGGGGATTCTCGACCATATAACACTATTTACACTTTCATTGGTGTTTTGAGTTTTTCCGTGAATACACTTTTTCAACAGTTCAGGTGCTGCTAAGTCTCTGAAAATAGATTTTATCACCTCCATTAGTGCATGAGGCAGACTATGCTTATGAGTGTACACTTCACCAGTTAGCAATCCTTTGTTATATTTACACCAACTGTCTTCTTCTTTGGGGATTTTCATCGGTTGAAGAAGTATGAAAAAAAAGAGCCCAAACAGCCTTCTTCATTTCGTCGACACTTTGTGTATTTTGCCTAATAGCCATTCCATAATAGTTCTGTATTTTGTGAATTACACTATCAGTTAACCTTCCCTTCCCATCCAACCCTTTACCATCACTGAGTTTTTGTTTTTTGTACGAAGCTTTCAGTCGCCGAAGTCTTGTTCCCATTCGCTTCTGTACGTGTCCAATACACTCAAATTTCTGCACTACAACATCATCACCATAGGGCTTCAGTCCTTGAACATGTTTGAAACTTTTAGAATCACCGTCACCAAGGTAATTAACATATCGCACTTTATCACACGCCTCAGAACGTTGGAATATACTGGCAACACCAGCCACTTCCATTCCTCCACTACTGCCACTATAGTTAGCTTTGCAATTATTTTCATGTGTACCTTTATATTTTTGTGGACATCTACAATACTTTGATATTACTGCTACATCTAAAACTTTCCCTGTATACATACTGGTGGCAGATACTACACCATGAAGAGATGTGTGTCCCCGTTTATGCCAGGTACCATCGAACGCTGCAGTCAAATCTCTGTTACCATTATTTTCCATTACTGCCTCTTCCACAGCGTTCTTCATAGATTCTATACAGACATCTTCTACTTTAGACCCTATTAATTTATTATAGGTCGTAAACTTGGTTGGGGGATTTGGAAGATTCATGATGCCACAGAAAATTGCACCTGCAGTAGCACCCTTACCAACTGAACGCAAGGAATAAACAAATCTAATGTTGTGTTCGTAGATTTTGCTACCATTTTCTTCAGTTGCAGTTACTGCAACACTGTTCCAAAAGGTGATCATGTATGAACACTTATCACATTTCAGTTGTATTTCACTAGCAAGTCCTACGTGGAGAGTTTCAGACCAACTTCACTACAATGAATACATCTTACACAGTTTGAAAAAATTCCTTTGAGAACCGACATATCAAATATTTCATTCACGTCCGATTCGCCCATAAAACATTCATAGTTTTCACTCATTGAACCAAGCTTCTTCTGTGAAGTATTTTCTTTCCCACTTTGACTGCTATGGGCAGGTGTACTTGAGAGGTAAGGTTCACTCACTTGGTTATCGTCTTTATTGTTTACAGTAATAACACATACCTTTGGCTTTCCAACATTTCTCCTTTTCTTAAAAGCCTTCAGAGGATTTCTAATAACTTTACTTTTACTCATTATTATACTTCAACAAAACAGAGACTCAAGAAACAGAATTAATTACGAATATTTTCGAGATAACGACAGAGTAAATAAACATGATACAATCGACAATCACACCAGCTGTATATATTGAACCATCACAGGTTAGCCACAACACATACTTTATCTCACATCACTAAAATGTACCTGATGAACACGGACGTTAATAATAACACCATTTGACAGCAGTTTAACAGCGCCACAGTGGGACACGCCCATGTAGAACACATTTCAAAAAAAATTTAAAAATAGTTGTAGTCTTCGGAATTGAATAAATTATATATCTATTAAAAGGTAATAGTCTGCAGATTCAGAAAACGCAAAAAAGTAAAAATTGAACTTTTCATGATTTTGAGCCTTTCCGCAGCCCCTTAATTTCATCCTTATCACTGGCGCGCAAGCCGCCCAATGTGGCGTCAAATGACATAAGACTCCAAAACAATGAACTGGTAGCCAATATCGCAGGAATTATTTTTATTCCATGATTACCGGTTACGGCGAAACTAATTAGGACAGATACAGGTGTCCCAAGATCCGATGACGGCGGCTTTAGTTTCGCCGTAACCGGTAACCATGGAATAAAAATAATTCCTGCGATCTTGGCTACCAGTTTATTGTTTTACAAGCATCTAGATCGCTCGCACATGAGCACAACGCGCTCCCTACAAAATGCTTGGTGGCCGAATTTTCCGATATGGAGCGTCCCGGCCAATGATGCCGTAGGTTCATTTCATTTTTTTTTCGCTATAAGGCACTTAGAACAAAAAATGGTTCAAATGGCTCTCAGCACTATGAGACTTAACATCTAAGGTCATCAGTCCCCTAGAACTTAGAACTACTTAAACCTAACTGACCTAAGGACATCACACACATCCATGCCTGAGGCAAGACTCGAACCTGCGACCGTAGCAGCAGCGCGGTTGTGGACTGAAGCGCCTAGAACTGCTCGGTCACAACGGCCGGCACTTACAACACTCGGACATGATTCTCTGTTCCTGCACAGTCTCCCAGTCGGTAGCTGGAAAGTTAAAATTTTCACATAAAGCTGTAACATGACCAGGAAATTTACTTCAAATACTCTCCAAGACTCCCCACTACTGTTCCGTCACATGGGACATGTTTCATTCATAGGATTTCGATTCTTAAAACAATCAGAGGTAGGAGAAGTTACTGATTGTGGTCACAGGATTATATTTTTCTGCGTTTTATGAACAGCAATATTTTTGCATCTCTGAACATTTAAAGCAAGTTGCCATTCTTTGCATCACTCTGAAATCTATTTTGAACCAGTACTCCACAGCACAAAACTGCTATTTCGACAGTCTGTCATCATCAATTGGTCTGGAGCTACGGTAGTCGCTTAACAACACGAAGCTGTCATGTACAGCAACATGTTATCGAATATTATAAAACGGACAACACACACTGATGTGACAAAAGTCATAGGATATTTCCTCATATCGTATCAGATTCCCTTTTGTCCAATACAGTGCAGCAACTTGTAGTATGGGAGTCCCCTGCAGAAATACTGAACCATGCTCTTTCTATAGCCGTCCATAACTGCGAAAATGTTGCCGGCGCAGGATATTCTGCACAAACTGACCTCTCGGTTACGTCCCATAAGTGTTCGATGGGATTCACCTTGGGTGATCTGAGCGGCCGAATCATTGGTTCGAACTGTCCAGTTCTTCAAACCAATAGCGAACGAATGCGACCCAGTGACAGAGAGCGCTGTCACCCAAAATATTTCGTCGTTGTTTGGGAAGATGAAGCCCATGCGTGACTGCAAATGCTCTCCATTTCGAGTCAGTGTTCTGTCCATTCCAGGTAAACACAGCCCACACCGTTATGGAGCAACCACCAGCTTGCACAGTGAGGTGGATGGCTTCATGGGGTCAGCGCCACACTGGAACCCTACCATCCGCTCTTAACAACTGGAATTGGCACTCGCCTGTCCAGGCCACGGTTTTGCAGTCCTCTAGGGTCCATCCGATACGGTCACGTGTGCAGGAGAGGCACTGCAGGTGATGTGCTGTTGGCAAAGACACTCGCGTCGATCTTGTGCTGCAACAGCCTTTATACGAGGTGCGGCTAGAAAAAAACCGGACTGATGCTGGAAAAAACATTTATTTACAATGATTTACAATTTCATGTTATCTCCTTCAATGTACTCTCCTCCTCGGTCTCTACACCGCTCCATACCAATTTTCCACTGTTCGTAGCAATGCTGCAGATCATTTTCGGTAAGTCCATACATTACTTCCGTCGCTTTTTCTTTTACTGCTTCAACAGTCTCAAATATAGTTCCTTTCAAAGCTGACTTGACTTTAGGGAAAAGAAAAAAGTCACAGGGGGCCAAATCAGGTGAGTAGGGTGGATGATCTAACATGGGAATGTTGTGTTTTGCCAAACACGTCTCCACTGACAACGCACTGTGAGCTGGGGCATTGTCTTGGTGAAGGATCCATGACTTTTTTCTCCACAAATCGTTCCGTTTTCTCCGTACTCGCTCACGTAGGGTAGCCAGGACGCTAATGTAGTAATGCTGATTCACTGTTTGTCCCTCTGGTACCCAATCAATGTGCACAATCCCTTTGATGTAAAAAAAAACAATCATCATTGCCTTGAATTTCGATTTTGACATTCGTGCTTCTTTTTGTCGTGGAGAACCAGGAGTTTTCCAATGCATCGATTGGCGTTTAGTTTCGGGATCGTAAGTAAAAAACCACGATTCATCGCAAGTAATAACATTTTGCAAGAAGGTGGGATCACTTTCAATGTTTTCCAGGATGTCAGAACAAATCATTCTTCGGCGTTCCTTCTGTTCAATTGTGAGACACTTTGGAACCATTTTTGAACACACTTTGTTCATGTTGAAACTTTCATGAAGAATCTGCCTAACACTTTCCTTGTCAACTCCTGTTAACTCAGACACTGCTCTGATTGTTAAACGGCGATCTTGTCGAACAAGTTTACCGATTTATTCAATGTTTGCATCAGTTTTTGCTGACAATGGTCTGCCAGTGCGAGTGTCATCACTGGTGTCTTCGCGGCCATCTTTAAATCGTTTAAACAACTCAAACACTTGTGTTCGCGATAAACAATCATCGCCGTACACTTGTTGTAACATTACAAACGTTTCACTTGCAGATTTTCCTAGTTTGAAACAAAATTTGATGTTAACACGCTGTTCTTTCTGTACACTCAAAATTTTCCGACGTACAGACAAAACGTCAACTACTTAAAACAGACGCCACGGGCAGACTGAGTGCAGGAGGCAGATGAAACTCGAGCAGCAGGCGGAGCTAGAGTCACGTGACAGGCCACGCGACTTTCAGCCTTATTGCATTCGTTTTATTGTTTCACCAGTACTAGTCCGTTTTTTTTCTAGCCACACCTCGTATGCCCAATTTCGCCGCACTGTCGAAACGCATACGGTCTTCGTACACCCCACGTTGACTTCTGCGGTTATTTCACGCAGCGTTGCCTGTCTGTTAGCACTGACAACTCTACGCAAACGCGGCTGCTCTCGGTCGTTAAGTGAAGACCGACGGCCACTGCGTGGTCCGTGGTGAGAGCTGATGCCTGAAATTCTCGGCACACACTCTGGACGCTGTGGAACTGAGAATATTGAATTCCCCATCGATTTCCGAAATGGGATGTCCCACGCATCTAGCTCGAGCTACCATTCCGAGTTCATAATCTGTTTTAATTCCCGTAGTGTCGCCATAATCACGTCGGAACCCTTTGAATATGAATCACCTGATTACAAATGACAGCTCCGCCAATGCACCGTTCTTTTGTACCTGTAGTGGGACGAAATTGAAGCGTCATCCATCCACCAGTGTCAGCCCACTTTACAGGTGAATATAAGTTTAATTTAGTTTTGTTTATGTATTTTTTGTAATATTTGTAATGGTTGTGAAGTGTCTAAAGTTTTTGTATTTTTTTATGTTTCATGTACGGAGAGGGCGGCGCAACGAACGGAGACAGCATCTTCGTTGCCGGGACCGGAGAGGAAATTGCTGGCCACTATACGTCGCGGGTCGACAGCCAAAGAGCGACAGAAGATTCTGAAACCGATTTGTTGCGTCGTGCTTCTAAAAATTGAAAATGAATAATTTGTAATGTTTTGTACAACAATGACGTCGTAGAGAGTTTAATCTTATTGATACTGTTAGTTTTGTCTTGTCAAGGCTCAGGTTCACGTCTGTATGTAGGAAGATAATAAACTAGTGGATGCTACTAAAGTTGAAATACGTGTTCCGAGGATTTATTTATGAAGAATTATGTGAATGAATTAATAATATATTTGACAAGATTATTGGATTTTGACAGCGTTCATCGCGACTTTGAATCTCAAAAAGTTTATTCAATGTGGTTCTATTATCGAATAAATCAGATAACGTGTATCAATATAATTTCTGAGGAGAAACAAACGACATCTAAAATTGAAAAAGTTTACGCAAACCAATTGGCCTGAGTGACGTAATTCTGTGCATACGACTCAAATGATGCTTTACAGTTTCGTTCAAGAACCATTCTGAGACAATTTAAAAAGAATATAAATAATTTTGAAGTGGGTTGTAACTGACGTAGGTGACGAAGTCTACACATGGTCATATGTCGAAAGAAAATCAATTATAAACAAATCTATACGTCGTTACACTACATACCCTGTGTACGCGATACTGCCGTTATTTGTCTATGTGCATTCCGCTATGACTTTTGTCACCTCAGTGTTTGCATCTACATCTACATATATACTCCGCTAGCCACCAAGCGGTATGTGGCGGAGGGCACCATTCGCGCCAAAGTCTTATTTCCCCCCCCCCCCTCTGTTCCACTCGCGGATCGCGAAAGGGAAAAACGACTCTCTGAACGCCTCAGTACGAGCTCCAATTTCCCTTATCTTTAAATGGTGATCATTGCGAGATTTGAACTTTGGTGGTAATAATATATGCTACAATGCGTTTCTCAAAGGTCTTTGTATAATACAACTCAAAGTGATCTATAAAGTGTTCCCATATCACGGAAAGCATACGCCTTGCCCCTTACACGAAGCTCTCAAAGTACCCTCTGCCATATTCCGCCCTCCGCGCACGCTGCAGACAGCCGATGTAGATGTAGATGCCGAGTTACGCCGCCACGCGACGCTGGACCAGTCGCTCTGCGGGAATAATTCACCTAACGAGCCCTGAGGTGTGAATTTGCAGCCCATTAACCGCGGCCGCGCGGACGCGACCGAGTTGGCGGCTCGAATAACGCATTCATCGGGAGAGCGGAGGAGAGGGGGATGAAGCGGAATTATGCATCTATCGACTGGCAGTTTGCCGTCGGAACACACCGACTTGGCGTTCCGCCTCTGCGTCGTGTTCTGACGAGGCGCAGCTCCTGTCCACAGATCAGCGCCGATTCAGAAAGCATTGCTCGTGCGAAACTCAGCTTGTCCTTTTCTCATATCATATCCTTTGAACCGTGGGCGAAACAAATGAAAAAGGCAGATTCCGTATTCCTATACTTTCGAAAAGAGTGTGACATGCCGCAGGAAAGAGTGTCAGCGAAGGACCGCGCATACGGATTACGATCTACCCTATGTGGTCAAAACTATCCGGACACCTGGCTGAAAACGACTTACAAGTTCGTGGCGTCCTACATCGGTAATGATGGAATTCAGTATGGTGTTGGCCCAGCCTTAGCCTTGGTGACAGCTTTCACTCTAGCAGGCATATGTTCAGTCGGATGATGGAAGGTTTCTTGGGGAATGGCAGCCCATTCTTCACGGAGTGCTGCACTGAGCAGAGGTATCGATGTCGGTGTTCTGTAGGATTCAGGTCAGGACTCTGTGCAGGCCAGTCCATTACAGGGATGTTATTGTCATGTAACCACTCCGCCACTGGACGTGCATTATGAACAGGTCCTCCATTGTGTTCAAAGATGCAATCGCCGTCCCCAACTTGCTCTTCAACAGTGGGGAGCACGAAGGTGCTTGAAACAACGTAGGCCTGTGCTGAGATAGTGACACGCAAAACAACAAGAGGTGCAAGCCCCCCTCCCTTAAAATCATCACACCATAACACCACCGCCTCCGAATTTTACTGTTGGCACTACATACGCTGGCAGATGACGTTAACCGGGCATTCGCCATACCCACACCCCGCCATCGGATCGCCACATTGTGTACCGTGATTCGTCACTCCACACAACGTTTTTCCACTGTTCAATCGTCCAGTGTTTACGCTCCTTACACCAAACGAGGCGTCGTTTGGCATTTACCGGCGTGACGTGTGGCTTATGAGCAGCCACGACAGTGGAATCCACTTTTACTCACCTCCCACCTAACTCTCATAGTACTTGCAGTGGATCCTGACGCAGTTTGGAATTCCTGTGTGATGGTCTGGATAGATGTCTGCCTATTACACATTACGACCCTCTTCAACTGTCGGCAGTCTCCGTCAGTCAACAGGCGAGGTCGGCCTGTACGCTTTTGTGCTGTACGAAAATGGTTCAAATGGCTCTGAGCACTATGGGACTCAACATCTTAGGTCATCAGTCCCCTAGAACTTAGAACTTCTTAAACCTAACTAACCTAAGAACATCACACACATCCATGCCCGAGGCAGGATTCGAACCTGCGACCGTAGCAGTCGCGCGGTTCCGGACTGAGCGCCTAGAACCGCTAGACCACGGAAGAGTGGACGTATGGATGTTTATGGGTGTGGAAATATCGCGTTCAGACGTATGACACAAGTGACGCCCAATCACCTGACCACGTTCGAAATCCGTGAGTTCCGCGGAGCGCCCCATTCTGCTCTCTCACGATGTCTAATCGCTACTGAGATCGCTGATATGGAGTACCTGGCAGCAGGTGGCAGCACAATGCACCTAATACGAAAAACGTGTGTTTTTTGGGGTGTCCGGATACTTTTGATCACATAGTGTGCACCTACATCTACAAGCCAAAGTACAGTTCGTGGAGGAGGATTCCTTGTATCACTAATACTGTTTGTATGTCCACCTTTTTAGAAATAGTTGGGGATTCAGCTGTTCGATACACGATGTCAAATTAAACACCTTTCAGTCGTCTTGTTTCCAATCTTATTTTATTTGGCTTCTAGTCTCAGCGTTTTGCCACGCTGTCTTCAGGCCCCTGACCGACGCTTAGGAAGATTACACCGCGGTTCTGATCAAAACAGGGGCCAGCAATACTCGTATTAGTAGATTTTTGGTATAGCGTCACTTCAATCATCAAAATCTACTAATACCAGTATCGCTGGCCCCTGTTTCGATCGCAACCACGGTAGAATGTTCCTACACGTCGGTCAGAGCCCTGAAGATGCCGCAGTGAAACGCTGAAACTGCTTTCAAAATAAAATAAATTTGGAAACTACACGGCTAAAAGGTGTTTAATTTGACACTAATTATCTTTTCCTTTCCTGTTCCACTCGCAAACAGAGCGAGGGTAAAAAGATTGTCTACATGCCTCTGTATGAGCCCTAATTTCTTGTATCCTGTCTTCGTGATGCCTACGCATAATGTTCTTAAGCCCCAGTATAATAGTTCTGCAGTAAGATTCAAATACTGTTTCTCTGAATTTTCTCAGTAGCATTCCTCGGAAAGAACGTCGCCTTCCCTCCAGGGATCCCCATTTGAGTTCCTGAAGTATCTCCGTAACATATTGTAGGGTGTCAGGCAAATCCAACACCTTCCATGAAAACCCTGACATGATAAGCAAATCCAGTAGTATGTCACATAGCTCCGAATAAATCGTGACATTAAATAAACCAAAGTAATACGAGTAACGAGTGAGCAAATGGAATAGCACAGACTAACACAAGAATGCCTAAATGCATGTCATACCTTCCCACCGTGGGACAGAGGCAGTTCCGAGGGGAGAAACGAGACCAGAAGCCGAGAGCAGAACCGTGTTAAGCTAGAAGGCCCTACGATAAGGGACGGACACCCACGTCGCCAGCTAACCACCAGGACCAACCCCCAGCCCATGTTAAAAGCTAGAGCCCTCCAGAATAACAGTATAAATCTTACGATAACACTAAAAGGGCCACCCCAGCCGCAAGTTTTAGCGTGAGACTTTTTCGCGTCTCTGTTACGTTGCAAACGTTAAAAACATTGCCCCAACACGAAAAGTAACACCTAGGACCACCCCCCAGCCCACGTTAAAAGCTAGAGCCCTCCAAAAGAACAGTATAGATCTTACGATAACACTAAAAGGGCCACACCAGGTGCAAGTTTTAGCGTGAGACTTTTTCACGTCTCTGTTACGTTGCAAACGTTAAAAACATTGCCCCACCACGAAAAGTATAACGTTTCTCATTGGATAGACAGAATTTTTGTAGGCGGAGCTTAAGGTTAACTTTGAGACTCTGATTGGTCAGATGAAAACACAGCCAGATAGTTTTTTTAAACCAACTTCGGTAAATTGTAGTAAGGAGAAGTTAGGAGGGAGTTGCTTCCGAGACGGCGAGGTGAGCGGAGCTGCACCGGCCGCCGCCCCCTGACGCTGCCTGAACACCGACAAGGTAATGAACGCACGCGATGCCGCATTAAGGCTTCACTCAGAACTGCAGAAGTCTCATCTGTTACATCCCCCTTTTTACGTAATACTAGTGTCGATCGTCAGTTGAAGCTCATGGTATTCGCATTTGCTACGTAAGTTAAAATCTGAAACGCGATGATTTTTCTGTTAAATAATTATTCAGAAACCACATCAGCCACTGTAATTTACGACAAGTTAGATAAGTAAATAAAGATAATTGAGGGTCGCTGTAGACCATTTTGGTAGTTTTCTCTTTTGTGAAACTTAATTTAAACGAAGATTATAGATGTGATATGGCATAGGTCATCCTTCGATCCACTGTAGAACTTGGAAACCCATTCAGGGAATATTCGTTCACACTTTTGTTGAACGCAGCTGGTTTTTACCATCCTGTATTAAAACATTTCCTTTTATCAATAGTGCAATTTATAAACAATGTTTTGTGAGTAGAATAAAATGTCCAATGGTAAACGTAACTGCTTTTTCGACGTTATTTTACCAACTAACTAAAAATAGGAAAGCCTTGAACCCCTTCCACTAAATTTACTTAGTATTAAGATTCATTTACAAGGAGTGCAGTGGAGCTGATGCTGAAATCATTAAGTATTTGATTACGTCATCGCTAGTCTCACTGAACTCTTCTGAACTCTACATGTCACGTGTGGTCTGGCGTCTCATTACCAGCAACAGGTCCCAGGTTCAAACTAGTCAATTCCCTAAAAAAAACACGCTCAGAGCGTCGTTGCGCGAAAATGGTAGGGAGACACGACATAGAACAACAGACACCATGCAGAATGTTAGAATACATTTCAACCTACCGGTAACACATTCGGAAGGACGACGGTTCAATCCCGCGTCCGGCCATTCTGATTTAGGTTTTCCGTGATTTCCCTAATTCGCTCCAGCCAATGCCGGGATGGCTCCTTTGAAAGGGCACGGTCGACTTCCTTCCCCGCCCTTCCCTAATCCTATGAGACCGATGACCTCGCTGTTTGGTCTCTTCCCCCAAACAACCCAACCCAACCTACCGGTAACAAAAAACCAGCAGTCCGCCTCTGAATTACTTCAGTGCCTTCCTTCGAACCGACCTATTACGGATCCCAAACACTCGAGCAGTACTCAAGAACAGGTCGCACCAGGGTCCTATAAGCGGTCTCCTTTACAGGTGAACCACTCTTTCGTAAAATTCTGCCAATGAACCGAAGTCAACCATTTTCCTTCCCTACCACAGTTTTCATATACTCATTCCAGTTCATATCGCTTTCCACAATTACGCCCAGATATTTAAACGGCTTGACTGTGTCAAGCTGGACACTAACAATACTATACCCGGACATTATAGGTTTGTTCTTTCTTCTCATCCGCATTAACTTACATTCCTCCACATTTAGAGATAGCTGCCATTCATCACACCAAAGAGAAATTTTGTCTAACAAGGGGAGGCCGCCAATTGTGAAATTCAGATTCGATTCATACTGCGCATAATAAAAGCTCATGGCCAGAGGTGTAATGTGGCAAAGCACCAAGATGCACTTCTCAGCCGTTGTCGAGAAAATCGACAGTTAAAAGAAACCGTTGCGGTGAAATACTCTCTACGATTGATAATCTTCTACAGCGTCGTGGCGCAGCGGTAAGCGCTCGGGTTCGTAATCCGAAGGTCGCCGGATCGAATCTCGCCCCATGCAATTTTTTTTAATTATTAGTTTTTTGTAATTCAAACATTAATGTATTGCTTATGCATATTGGTGAAGGCGGATCGCTCTCCAATTGCACCGCCTCCATTTTTCCGTTTGTTTAACAGGGTGTACCAAAGCTCTCCCGTCCGCACTGATTTTCGACAATGTTATAAGTTGCGCTAGGGACCGCATCTACCTTCTTTCGAAGTTAGCAGGCAACTACGCTGTTATGCGGCGGCTCGTTTCGGCCCATTCAACATCTGTCCTTCAAGTGTAACGAGCGAGTAACGGAGTTTATATTTCATACCTGCCACAGCGAATTTGTGTTCGTGGGGTCTCAATTCTAATTCGAACGTTTGACTTACGCTATACGTATTCGTTTGGGAATATCGTTTCTACGTCTTCCGTTAACTATACGTGGTTAACATTATGAAGACAATTAATAACATTTGTGAAATACAACTTTGTTTGCGGAAAACATAATGATGTCCGAAGTAGACAGTTTTTCCACGACAAACGACTTTCAACAACTTATATGCAAACTGATTCCCGGGAATTATATATATATGCGAGAGCTTTGGTACACCCTGTTAAACAAACGGAATAATGGTTCAAATGGCTCTGAGCACTATGGGACTCAACTGCTGGGGTCATAAGTCCCCTAGAACTTAGAACTACTTAAACCTAACTAACCTAAGGACATCACACACATCCATGCCCGAGGCAGGATTCGAACCTGCGACCGTAGCGGTCGTGCGGTTCCAGACTGTAGCGCCTTTAACCGCTCGGCCACTCCGGCCGGCAAACGGAATAATGGAGGCGGTACAATTGGAGAGCGATCCGCCTTCACCAAGATGCATAAGCAATTCATTAATAGTTTATATATATATATATATATATATATATATATATATATATATATATATATATATACGAAAC
Source organism: Schistocerca americana (assembly GCF_021461395.2). Classification (NCBI taxonomy): domain Eukaryota; kingdom Metazoa; phylum Arthropoda; class Insecta; order Orthoptera; family Acrididae; genus Schistocerca; species Schistocerca americana. The sequence continues at coordinate 119,722,950 of NC_060129.1, forward strand.
AAAAACTAATAATAAAAAAAAATGGCATGGCGCGAGATTCGATCCGGTGACCTTCGGCTTACGAACCCGAGCGCTTACTGCTGCGCCACGACGCTGTAGAAAGTTATTAATCGTAGAGAGTATTTCACCGCAACGGTTACTTTTAACTGTCGATTTTCTCGACAACGGCTGAGAAGTGCATCTCCGTGCTTTGCCACATTACACCTCTGGCCATGAGCTTTTATTATGCGCAGTATGAATCGAATCTGAATTTCACAATTGGCGGCCTCCCCTTGTAAGTCGTCTTGTACCTTCCTACAGTCACTCAACTTCGACACCTTACCGCACACCACACCGTCATCAGAAAACAACGCAGATTGATAATGATGATGATGATGTTTGGTTTCTGAGGCGCTCAACTGCGTGGTAATCGGCGCCCATACAAAGTCCCAATCTTTGCACAGTCCAATTTATCCACTCTATGGGGCTTAACATCTGAGGTCATCAGTCCCCTACACTTAGAACTACTTAAACCTAGCTAACACACATCCATGCCTGAGGTAGGATTCGAATCTGCGACCATAGCAGCAGCACGGTTCTGGACTGAAGCGCCTAGAACCGCTCGGCCACAGCGGCCGGCGGATCATATTTCTCCAGCTACCTGGTGAAGCTGCCAAAGTTTGCAAGTAAAATGTCAGTATTTCTTCCACTTGCATCTTTTCTTTGATGATATACCATTTGCAATGAAGAATAATGTGATACTGTGAAGTGAAAATTGACAGTTGGGGATGAGAGTTGTAAGGTGAAGTAGTGGGATAAGAGATGTGTGTAGTAAACACGGTGATTCAGCTACCCCTGCCGATTGGTTTTATGCTACCCGCAACACCTTAAAACCACATGCGTGAGTTTCATATTCTTTTGCTCGCTACATGCAAACAATTAGTCCTACAGAAAAACTGAATAGCATTTTTGTAGGAAATTTAATGTAGTTAACAAGTTTTTTTTGCGTGGCCATCATCTGTAAAGTACAGACATATTCGTTTTGTAAATAAAAACCGCCTCATCTTGCTACAATGTAATTTTTCCTTTAAGGCGTCTTCAGTGGAATATTCTTGGTTGGAATCTGTGTTTCCTCTCATCTGGCCACATGCTGGAGGTCACAACATAACTTTCTGGTTCAAATGGTTCAGATGGCTCAAGCACTATGGGACTTAATATCTGAGGTCATCAGCCCCTACTTAGAACTACTTAAACCTAACTAATCTAAGGAAATCACACACATCCATGCCTTGGACAGGATTCGAACCTGCGATTGTAGCAGCAGCGCCTAGATCAGCTCGGCCACAGCAGCCGGCTTGTTAACTTCCTGGAAGAGACATAAAGCGAACACACAGCAGTTACGACTTTAACTCACAGTTTTTGATGAAATATCTACAACTAGTCACAGAAGACTTTTGATAGTTCTCCTCAGCAATTAGTGTAAAAAATATGAAAATTGTTAAGAAAAAAGTTCACAACACGAAAACGCGCTTATGTTTCGCAAGTGAAGTTATAGTGACCTCCATCATGGAATCAAATGATAGGAAACGTAGATGTGAACCAAAAACGCAAATGTCTATTCCACTGGAGATGATTATTCCACTGAAAGAGGAAAGTAGAAGGCGAAACCTGTCTGGATGAAATAAAACACACTGCCGCAGGTAAAGGCGGTTTCTGTATATAAATTGAATATTTTTGTGCTTGCTGTGGGTGATGGCCAAGCATACAAACTTGTTAACAACATTAAATTTAAATAAAAATATGGCATTTCAGTCTTTGATCGCTATTTTTAATTTTCAATGACCGGTTTCAGGCTAGCATCCGATCTTCAGGTCATATATTGCAGTTACAGATTAACTTGTCAGTACACGACAGCGAACCGATAGTTTTTTCTTACAAGTTACTCCGTAACTGCAATATATGATCTGAAGACAGGCCGCTAGCCTGAAACCGGTCATTGAAAATAAAAAATAGCGATCAAAGACTGAAATGCTATATTTTTATTTAAAGAACGATCGCGGCAATCTCATTAAGACAATCATGTCTAGTTTTGATAAACCTTAAATTTCCTACAAAAAGGACCTATTCATTAAAACTTTGAACATTGCTGCTAAGGTTCAGTGACCGTGTCAGAATTATATTGTAACAAACAAGCCCTCGGTCACAAATATTAAGTCAAAATTGACCTGGTTTCGACGCTACTATGAGCGTCGTCTTCAGCATTAGACCAACTATATTAAAACATTGTTGCAACCCTTGTCCACAGTACGAGCAGCCCTTAGCAGCTCGCCATCTCGCAAGTGTTCATGACGTCGTCTTTCCGGCTTAGATCTTTTTTAACATATGATTTGTAAGTACTGCATCTTTTCGAGTCAGTACAAACTTTAATTTTATTAATGTACTATACGAGGTGTGGCTAGAAAAAAACCGGACTAGTGCTGGTGAAACAATAAAACGAATGCAATAAGGCTGAAAGTCGCGTGGCCTGTCACGTGACTCTCGCTCCGCCTACTGCTCGAGTTTCATCTGCCTCCTGCACTCAGTCTGCCCGTGGCGTCTGTTTTAAGTAGTTGACGTTTTGTCTGTGCGTCGGAAAATGTTGAGTGTACAGAAAGAACAGCGTGTTAACATCAAATTTTGTTTCAAACTAGGAAAATCTGCAAGTGAAACGTTTGTAATGTTACAACAAGTGTACGGCGATGATTGTTTATCGCGAACACAAGTGTTTGAGTTGTTTAAACGATTTAAAGATGGCCGCGAAGACACCAGTGATGACACTCGCACTGGCAGACCATTGTCAGCAAAAACTGATGCAAACATTGAATAAATCGGTAAACTTGTTCGACAAGATCGCCGTTTAACAATCAGAGCAGTGTCTGAGTTAACAGGAGTTGACAAGGAAAGTGTTAGGCAGATTCTTCATGAAAGTTTCAACATGAACAAAGTGTGTTCAAAAATGGTTCCAAAGTGTCTCACAATTGAACAGAAGGAACGCCGAAGAATGATTTGTTCTGACATCCTGGAAAACATTGAAAGTGATCCCACCTTCTTACAAAATGTTATTACTTGCGATGAATCGTGGTTTTTTACTTACGATCCCGAAACTAAACGCCAATCGATGCATTGGAAAACTCCTGGTTCTCCACGACAAAAAAGCACGAATGTCAAAATCGAAATTCAAGGCAATGATGATTGTTTTTTTTGACATCAAAGGGATTGTGCACATTGATTGGGTACCAGAGGGACAAACAGTGAATCAGCATTACTACATTAGCGTCCTGGCTACCCTACGTGAGCGAGTACGGAGAAAACGGAACGATTTGTGGAGAAAAAAGTCACGGATCCTTCACCAAGACAATGCCCCAGCTCACAGTGCGTTGTCAGTGAAGACGTTTTTGGCAAAACACAACATTCCCATCTTAGATCATCCACCCTACTCACCTGATTTGGCCCCCTGTGACTTTTTTCTTTTCCCTAAAGGCAAGTCAGCTTTGAAAGGAACTAGATTTGAGACTGTTGAAGCAGTAAAAGAAAAAGCGACGGAAGTAACGTATGGACTTACCGAAAATGATCTGCAGCATTGCTATGAACAGTGGAAAATTCGTATGGAGCGGTGTAGAGACCGAGGAGGAGAGTACATTGAAGGAGATAACATGAAATTGTAAATAATTGTAAATAAATGTTTTTTTCCAGCATCAGTCCGGTTTTTTTCTAGCCGCACCTCGTATACCTAATGTTTTAGTACAGTTAGTCTATTTCTGAAGACGACGCTCATAGTAGAGTCGAAACCAGGCCAATTTTGACTTAATATTTGTGACCGAGGGCTTATTTGTTACAATATGACCTATTCATTTTTTCTATAAGAGTAATAGTTCGCACGTAGCGAGTGAGAGAATATGACCACCACGTGCTTGCTTTATAAAGGTGTTGCGGGTTGCATAAAACCTATCGGTAGGGGTAGCTGAATCGCCCTGTGTCTCTTTGTGTGTGTGTGTGTGTGTGTGTGTGTGAGAGAGAGAGAGAGAGAGAGAGAGAGAGAGAGGGAGAGAGAGAGAGACAGACACAGAGAGAGGAGAGAGAGAGAGAGAGAGAGAGAGAGTTATTGGTGAATAGATGAAAGACGAAGACTGTGGAAGCACGGAATCACAGTGGTTTGGGAAGCGTCTGCGTCTCAATTTTTCGTGACATTTCTTTTTATCGTCGCCACTCCCAGTGACGACATTTGCAGCTCTCTCTCTCTCTCTCTCTTTCTCTCTCTCCCCCACGCCCCTCCCCATGATGACGTACACACAAAAGTCTGAACGATCCGCGAGTTATTGTGTCTGCGCTGTGGAGCCGCCGCACACACAGAAGCTACAATAATAACCGTATAATAGGGTATTGTGGCTAGAGTGGGACCATTAGCGGACCACCATCAAAGCTGGCCGAGAAATAGCGTCATTACTATGTGTGTGTGTGTGTGTGTGTGTGTGTGTTTGCGTGTGTTTAGGTGTCGTGCCGGGCGCCTGGGTGGGGGTAACTTCCGGCCATTAAGTCTCCACCGTTCAAAGGCGTTGATGGAGTAGCGGTCGGCGGTGGGGGAAGCGACGCGGAAAATGTTGGAGGGGGGTGAAGAGAAATCGAGATTGCGTTTTGTTTCCGAACTGGCACGAGGGCACCGTGAAAAGGGAAGGCAGCTGGCACAGAGGTGGCGTCGCTTTCGCTGTGGCTCATTGATGTTGTAGAGGTGTTAGTAAGAGCGTTGGCAGGTGATGTATTAAAGTTGCCGACATGAACAACACACGGGCCGAAGGGGGGAAAAATTGTGTGTGACATCTCGATCAGTTTGGCTTTAGTTAAGGCACCAAAGAGACACTTCCGATACTACGTTTTGTAATGGTACCATGAGCTACGAATAATCGAGTCACCTCCATTACGCCGGCCGGTGTGGCCGAGCGGTTCTAGGCGCTTCAGTCTGGAACCACGCGACCGCTACGGTCGCAGGTTCGAATCCTGCCTCGGGCATGGATGTGTGTGATGTCCTTAGGTTGGTTAGGTTTAAGTAGTTCTAAGTTCTAGGGGACTGGTGACCTCCGCTGTTAAGTCCAATAGTGCTCAGAGCCATTTGAACCTCCATTACACACCATGAACGGGAAAAAAAAATTGGACAATTTTAAATAGTGCAACATTTTGGGAATTCTCGGAAAAATATGGGTGAGTTATAGGGACAGAGAAGCGATCAATAAGTAATGCAAAACACTTTTTTCTGAAACCAGGTTGGTTTTATTTTGGATTCCAATACACCGTATTATTCCCCAATTTTTGGCTATAAAACACTGTTTTTCAACACAATTTCCGTTCATGCGACGGCCTTACATCACGTTACTGGGAGAGTCTGAATGTCCACATGGTACTACTGCCTTACCTCAGAGGCAACGTCTTGCTGCATCAATCACCTCCCATCGTCAACTTCTAACAGGAAGTTTCATATTTCATATTTGCCAGCACTCCTTGTGAGTCCGTTATTACACTCCTGGAAATGGAAAAAAGAACACATTGACACCGGTGTGTCAGACACACCATACTTGCTCCGGACACTGCGAGAGGGCTGTACAAGCAATGATCACACGCACGGCACAGGAACCGCGGTGTTGGCCGTCGAATGGCGCTAGCTGCGCAGCATTTGTGCACCGCCGCCGTCAGTGTCAGCCAGTTTGCCGTGGCATACGGAGCTCCATCGCAGTCTTTAACACTGGTAGCATGCCGCGACAGCGTGGACGTGAACCGTATGTGCAGTTGACGGACTTTGAGCGAGGGCGTATAGTGGGCATGCGGGAGGCCGGGTGGACGTACCGCCGAATTGCTCAACACGTGGGGCGTGAGGTCTCCACAGTACATCGATGTTGTCGCCAGTGGTCGGCGGAAGGTGCACGTGCCCGTCGACCTGGGACCGGACCGCAGCGACGCACGGATGCACGCCAAGACCGTAGGATCCTACGCAGTGCCGTAGGGGACCGCACCGCCACTTCCCAGCAAATTAGGGACACTGTTGCTCCTGGGGTATCGGCGAGGACCATTCGCAACCGTCTCCACGAAGCTGGGCTACGGTCCCGCACACCGTTAGGCCGTCTTCCGCTCACGCCCCAACATCGTGCAGCCCGCCTCCAGTGGTGTCACGACAGGCGTGAATGGAGGGACGAATGGAGACGTGTCGTCTTCAGCGATGAGAGTCGCTTCTGCCTTGGTGCCAATGATGGTCGTATGCGTGTTTGGCGCCGTGCAGGTGAGCGCCACAATCAGGACTGCATACGACCGAGGCACACAGGGCCAACACCCGGCATCATGGTGTGGGGAGCGATCTCCTACACTGGCCGTACACCACTGGTGATCGTCGAGGGGACACTGAATAGTGCACGGTACATCCAAACCGTCATCGAACCCATCGTTCTACCATTCCTAGACCGGCAAGGGAACTTGCTGTTCCAACAGGACAATGCACGTCCGCATGTATCCCGTGCCACCCAACGTGCTCTAGAAGGTGTAAGTCAACAACCCTGGCCAGCAAGATCTCCGGATCTGTCCCCCATTGAGCATGTTTGGGACTGGATGAAGCGTCGTCTCACGCGGTCTGCACGTCCAGCACGAACGCTGGTCCAACTGAGGCGTCAGGTGGAAATGGCATGGCAAGCCGTTCCACAGGACTACATCCAGCATCTCTACGATCGTCTCCATGGGAGAATAGCAGCCTGCATTGCTGCGAAAGGTGGATATACACTGTACTAGTGCCGACATTGTGCATGCTCTGTTGCCTGTGTCTATGTGCCTGTGGTTCTGTCAGTGTGATCATGTGATGTATCTGACCCCAGGAATGTGTCAATAAAGTTTCCCCTTCCTGGGGCAATGAATTCACGGTGTTCTTTTTTCAATTTCCAGGAGTGTATTATTAAAACAATTAATTACGCCAGGTGGGTAAAAATTTTAAAAGAATAGTGATAAGTAAAATACATACCATATGAGTTAAGCCATTACTTGTAACATTTTATGACATCATCTAACTATGTAGTTCTTGTATTCTTAGCACTGAGAATGGCTAGCTTTTAGCCGAAATTCAGATACGCACAGTAAAATTTAAAAAGGACGACTGATCGCTGCAATCTATAATTTACAAAACATGTTCAATATATTTTTACCATGGTTCGAATCTTCCAACGAGAAAGTCTTGGATGGATACGTATGTTCCTTGTAGCGTATTTCTGGTAAATTCAGGCTGCCACTGATAACCAAACCACTTAATTTCAGTAAAATTAGCATCCCTACGCGTATGAAAAATTAAATGTTCATGTTTCAGAGATTAATGATGTGCGGTACAGCGCGAGTTGTAATTAGATTTGTTGGCCGCCATTTGCAAGAGGGCAGATTCTTTTTCAAGTGATTCCAATAATATATGGCGTTGAACCAATAGGAGATTGGTTGCAATTAATTTCTCGAATAAACAGAGTAAAGTCAAATTAGTTTCATTTATTTTGCAAAGAGTAGTATCGATATCAAAACAAATTCTCGTGGTTGGCGCTTCACAGCTATGTTTTGTTCAAGTGATGAGATTTTTCACAGATAAGGAAGTTCTCAGCTTTGAATTAATAATAAGCGTACCACGCAAAAAGTGTTTCTTCTCGCAAACGTATGAAAGTATAAATCATTATTAATGTTGAAGACATTCCACTAATCCCTTGAGATATTTTTACGAGTAAACAATCAAGGTACTTCACACCGATCTGTTCCTAATTTATTTTACGTCCATACAGACACTCCAAAGGCGATTTATGTACCGGGAACTTCAATATAGGAAGCCTTAACAATATAAGATTTCTTGCTCGTGGAATGAAACTGTAGTGAATATGTTGTACATAGCCTGATGTGTTATGGGTTAAAAACAGTCTTGGTTGCAATTTTGTTTTTTATTTTTCAACGACGCGTTTCGCCTTATATAGGCATCTTCAGGTTATCTTATGGCATTATGCTTACTACCTGAGCCCCCTTCTTACTCTGTTACTCGCTCCTGTGAACGGGAACGCGTTATGCAGATCTTGGTGCCTCTCGCGTCCATCTACGAAAGATAACCTGAAGTTGCCTAAATGAGGCGAAACGCGTCGTTGAAAAATAAAAAACTACAATTGCAACCAAGACAGTTTTTAACCAATACTGTTAAGCACTGGTTTGCTGTATGACACATATGGAATGGAAGAATTTCTGATGTGTTATTAACAGCACAAGTGTGCTCACACCTATTGTTCAGTGACTCTTACCCACACGCCATACACACACGTATAGAAGACACCACACTGACGCTTCAACGAATCTACACACCCATATTATAAACAAAAAAAAAACACTGTATCATGGAGAAGGAGAAGTTAATTTCCATTTTTGTAGCTCTTTATGGCCTTCCGTTAGCCGGCGAGGAAACCAGCGGGCGCACACCTCCGAGTACACCAACTTGTCAACGCCACGTTGAGCAGCGAGGTGTCTGATTGTGATCTGTCGAACGCCCCCAATGAGAGTGTCCGCGCGTTCCAATATTGCAGGATTCACAGCCAGCCAGCACGCGAGAAATGGACAGGTTTGCGCGACCTTGTTGCGATGATGACATACATTTCGCCCAACGACTCACCGTGCTTTTGTTCACTGGCAGGTCTCTGTAGACATTCTGCAAGCGCCTATGAATATCTGCGATGCTCTGGTTTTCCGCCGACAGAAACGCAATGACAGCACACTGCTTGCTACGCACGTCTGAACCGAAAAACTTCCAAGACATACCGCAAAAAATTTCGCATTGTTTCAATCGAAATTCGCCGAGGAGATAAAAATGCTTCATTATTTACTGAACGCCCCTCGTACAGTGTGTTGAAGAACCAAGAGGAAAAAAATAGAAATAAAAGCCTAAGAACGGATTAAGAAGAGTGTAGCACACCGGTACAGGCTTCCGCCCTTGCTGTACAGCGCCTACAATGAAGAAACAATGATGGAAACAAAAGTTAAGTCAGGACGATGTTTAAAACTCACGTTTGAAAGGATATCGATGGTAAGATTTGCTGATGGTATTGAAAGTGACGACGAATTACAGGACCTACTGAAATGAACAGAATATGGATTGGGAGTAAATCAAAGAAAGAGGCAAGTAATGAAAGATACTGAAGTACTGAAATTAGAGGTAAACATATCAAGTTAGGGAGCAGACGAACTTAAGGGATACTGTTACCTTGGAAAAAAGTAACACGTGATGGGCTAAGCAAACAGGGCATCAAAAGCAGACCAGCATACGCAAAAAGGCATTCCTGCCCAAAAATAATGTACAAGTGTGAGTCAAATAAAAACCTTAAATATTTTTTAAAATATTATTTATTATGCAGAAGTGGTACAAAGCTGTATCACTTTTTAACATAATCTCCCCCACGCTCAACGCAAGTCCTCCAGCGCTTACACAGTGCATAAATTCCTTCAGAAAAAAATTCTTTTGGTAGTCCGCGCAACCACTCATGCACCGCGTGGCGTACCTCTTCATCAGAACGGAACTTCTTTCCTCCCGTTGCGTCTTTGAGTGGTCCAAACATAGGGAAATCACTTGGGGCAAGGTCTGGTGAGTATGGTGGATGAGGAAGACACTCAAAATGCAGGTCTGTGATTGTTGCAACTGTTGTACGGGCAGTATGGGGGCCTCGCATTGTCATGTTGCAAAAGGACACCTGCTGACAGCAATCCACGTCGCTTCGATTTGATTGCAGGCCGCAGATGATTTTTTAGGAGATCTGTGTACGATGCACTGGTGACGGTGGTCACTCTAGGCATGTAATGCTCCAAAATGACGCCTTTTTCGTCCCAAATGAGAGTCAGCATAACCTTCCCTGCTGATGGTTCTGTTCGAAACTTCTCTGGTTTTGGTGATGAGGAATGGCGCCATTCCTTGCTCGCTCTCTTCGTTTCCAGCTGGTGGAAGTGAACCCAGGTTTGGTCCCCAGTAACGAATCTTGCAAGGAAGCCATCACCCTCTCGTTCAAAGCGCCGAAGAAGTTCTTCACAAGCATCAACACGTCGTTCTCTCATTTCAGGAGTCAGCTGCCGTCGCACCCATTTTGCAGACACTTTGTGAAACTGGAGCACATCATGCACAGTGTGGTGTGCTGACCCACGACTAATCTGTAAACATGCTGCAGTGTCATTCAGTGTCACTCGGCGGTTTTCCTTCATTGTGGCTTCAACTTCTGCAATGTTCTGTGGAGTCACAACTCGTTGTGCCTGACCTGGACGAGGAGCATCTTCCACTCAAGTCGCACCATTAGCAAACTTTCAACCCCAGTCGTAGACTTGCTGCTATGACAAACAAGCATCACCGTACTGAACCTTCATTCGTCGATGAATTTCAATAGGTTCCACACCTTCACTACGCAAAGAACGCTGTTCTTCCCTGGTGCAACTGGCAAGTGGGGCGGCCATCTTTATACTGATACTGCGACGGTATGTGCGCATCTGCACTATGCTGCCACCTACAGACCATTCTGCACGCCGTTTGTAGCACGCTTAGCAACTTACAAGATAACGGCGCGAAATTTCGATTTGTTATTACAAATTTAAGGTTTTCATTTGACTCAGCCTCGTCACATTTATCAGCTCATTGACCTTAATTCCAGGAAAAAATTTCTGGGAATATACGTTTGTAATACAGTGTTGTATGGTTGTGAATCATGCACTGTGGGAAAACAGGAAAAGTAGACAACTGAAACATTCGGCGTTTGGTGTTATAGAACGATGTTGAAATTAGGTGGACTGATAAGGTACGAAAGGAGGAGGTTCTCCGAAGCACTGAAAACGAGAGATAACGAAAACGCAGACAAGGGACTGCATGACAGGATATGTGTTTCGGCGTCAAGGAATGACGTCTTTCATACTAGAGGGACCCGTAGAGGGTAAAAATTGTAGAGGAAAACAGGGATTGGAATACGTTCGAGACACCCTGTCTAGACAGTTTACTGGTCTGATAAGAGAATATCATAGATGTCTAGTACAGCGTTTTACCTCATACACATCAGAAGAACAGCCTTTTCCCTCTTCTGCGTTTTTACCTCAGCATTGTTCCGCAGTCGATCGTTTATGCAGTATCCAAGCTTGGGGGAAAAAAAATTAATTACAGCCAGACAGCCCCTGACGACTCTCAGTTTCATATTTCGTAATTATGTTTGCAATTACGGCGCAGCGGACAGCTCGGCGTTGTGGATAACTCGGCAATTAGCTCTGGCCGCAAAGAAGAGAGGGGAAAAAAATAAAGAGACGAAACTCATTTAGCCGGCATCTGATGGCCTCTGCCTTCTTCAGAACCACCAACGAATCTCGCTTATTTTATCAGCTGCCCAAAAATTTGCTGCTTCCTAATTTCATATAAATCTATATCCAAGCTTCTAGGAGGAGCGTTCAATAATGCAACCCATTTTCTTGTCAGACATTTTCGGTTCAAAAAATGTGGAAATTGTTGGGGTACATCGTGGGATATTCCCAGTGCAACCCATAGACACTACTGGCCATTAAAATTGCTACACCAACAAGAAATGCAGGTGATAAATGGGTATTCATTGGACAAACATGTCATACTAGAACTGACATGTCATTACATTTTCACGCAATTTGGGTGCATAGATCCTGAGAAATCAGTACCCAGAACAACCACCTCTGGCCATAATAACGGCCTCGATACGCTTGTGCATTGAGTCAAACAGAGCTCGGATGGTGTGTACAGGTACAGCTGCCCATGCAGCTTCTACACGAGTGACTGGCGTATTGTGACGAGCCAGTTGCTCGGCCACCATTGACCAGACGTTTTCAATTGATGAGAGATCTGGAGAATGTGCTGTCCAGGGCAGCAGTCGAACATTTTCTGTATCCAGAAAGGCCCCTACAGGACCTGCAACAGGCGGTCGTGCATTATCCTGCTGAAATGTAGGGTTTCGCAGAGATAGAATGAAGGGTTGAGCCACCGGTCGTAACACAACTGAAATGTAACGTCCACTGTTCAAGGTGCCGTCAATGCGAACAAAAGGTGACCCCATACCATCACGCCGGGTGACACGCCAGAATGGCGATGACGAATACACGCTTCCAATGTGCGTTCACCGCGATCTCGCCAAACGCGGATGCGACCACCGGGATCCTGTAAACAAAACCTGGATTCATCCGAAAAAATGACGTTTTGCCATTCGTGCACCCAGGTTCGTCGTCGAGTACACCATCCCAGGCGCTCCTGTCTGTGATGCAACATCAAGGGTAACGGCTGCTGCAAACGTCGTCGAACTGTTCGTGCAGATGGTTGTTGTCTTGCAAACGTCCCTATTTGTTGACTCAGGGATCGAGACGTGGCTGCACGATCCGTTACAGCCGCCGGATAAGATGCCTGTCATCTCGACTGCTAGTGATACGAGGCCGTTGGGATCAAGCACGGCGTTCCGTATTACCCTCCTGAACCCACCGATTCCATATTCTGTTAACAGTCATTGGATCTCGACCAACGCGAGCAGCAATGTCGCGATACGATAAACGGCAATCGCGATAGGCTACAATCCGAAGTTTAGCAAATTCGGAAACGTGATGGTACGCATTTCTCCTCCTTACACGAGGCATCACAACAACGTTTCACCGGGCAACGCCGGCCAACTGCTGTTTGTGTATGAGAAATCGGTTGGAAACTTTCCTCTTGTTAGCACGTTGTAGGTGTCGCCACCGGCGCCAGCCTTGTGTGAATGCTCTGAAAAGCTAATCATTTGCATTTCACAGCATCTTCTTCCTGTCGGTTAAATTCCGCGTTTGTAGCACGTCATTTTCGTAGTGTAGCAATTTTGATGGCCAGTAGTGTAATCTCATCAAGTTCTCATTGGTCGTAGCGGTAATTGTGGCTCCAAAACGGCGTCTGTAATCTGTCACTGAATTCCTTTTGGCAGAGAACCGGAGCAATGCAGATATTCATAGGGGTCTGCTGAATGTTTACGGAGACCTGGCAGTGAACAAAAGCAGGGTGAGTCGTTGGGCAAGGCGTCTATCATGATCGCAACATGCAAACCTATGTGACCTACCGCGTGCTGGACGGCAGCGTACATGTATGACTCCTACAGTGTTGCAACGTGCGGACACTTTTATTCGAGGTGATCCACAGATCGCAATCTAACACCTTGCTGCGCGACTGGATGTCTCTGAGGGTAGTGCTGAGATACTTGTCCACTAGTTGGCATACTCAAAGGTGTGTGCCAGTTTGGTTCCACGCAGCCTAATAGAGGATCATGAAGAGCAACGAAACACCATCTGTACAGAACTGCTTGCGCGTTATGAACATGATGTGACTATTTATAGTCAAACATCGTCACGGGCGATGAAACAAGGGTTCATTACTTGGAACAGGAAGCAAAACGGCAATACGAGGTGTGGCTAGAAAAAAAACGGACTATTACTGATGAAACAATAAAACGAATGCAATATGGCTGAAAGTCACGTGGCCTGTCACGTGACTCTCGCTCCGCCTACTGCTCGAGTTTCATCTGCCTCCTGCACTCAGTCAGCCCGTGGCGTCTGTTTTAAGTAGTTGACGATTTCTCTGTGCGTCGGAAAATGTTGAGTGTACAGAAAGAACAGCGTGTTAACATCAAATTTTGTTTCAAACTAGGAAAATCTGCAAGTGAAACGTTTGTAAACAAGTGTACGGCGATGATTGTTTATCGCGAACACAAGTGTTTGAGTGGTTTAAACGATTTAAAGATGGCCGCGAAGACACCAGTGATGACACTCACACTGGCAGACCATTGTCAGCAAAAACTGATGCAAACATTGAAAAAATCGTAAACTTGTTCGACAAGATCGCCGTTTAACAATCAGAGCAGTGTCTGAGTTAACAGGAGTTGACAAGGAAAGTGTTAGGCAGATTCTTCATGAAAGTTTCAACATGAACAAAGTGTGTTCAAAAATGGTTCCAAAGTGTCTCACAATTGAACAGAAGGAACGCCGAAGAATGATTTGTTCTGACATCCTGGAAAACATTGAAAGTGATCCCACCTTCTTACAAAATGTTATTACTTGCGATGAACCGTGGTTTTTTACTTACGATCCCGAAACTAAACGCCAATCGATGCATTGGAAACTCCTGGTTCTCCACGACAAAAAAAAGCACGAATGTCAAAATCGAAATTCAAGGCGATGATGATTGTTTTTTTTTTTTTTGACATCAAAGGGATTGTGCACATTGATTGGGTACCAGAGGGACAAACAGTGAATCAGCATTACTACATTAGCGTCCTGGCTACCCTACGTGAGCGAGTACGGAGAAAACGGAACGATTTGTGGAGAAAAAAGTCACGGATCCTTCACCAAGACAATGCCCCAGCTCACAGTGCGTTGTCAGTGAAGACGTTTTTGGCAAAACACAACATTCCCATCTTAGATCATCCACCCTACTCACCTGATTTGGCCCCCTGTGACTTTTTTCTTTTCCCTAAAGTCAAGTCAGCTTTGAAAGGAACTAGATTTGAGACTGTTGAAGCAGTAAAAGAAAAAGCGACGGAAGTAATGTATGGACTGACCGAAAATGATCTGCAGCATTGCTATGAACAGTGGAAAATTCGTATGGAGCGGTGTAGAGACCGAGGAGGAGAGTACATTGAAGGAGATAACATGAAATTGTAAATAATTGTAAATAAATGTTTTTTCCAGCATCAGTCCGGTTTTTTTCTAGCCGCACCTCGTATCTGGAGTTGCACCACACTACATCTCCTCTGAATAGAAAGTCCAAAGCCTCACCCGCACTTCTAAGTCATTTTCAGCGAGATGTCCGGAAACTTTGGATCACATAGTGTACATTGTCAGAAATTTCTTTCTCAAATGAAGGCCTGTGTTTCCTACTAATAAAGTTCTCTTGGCCAGGAATTCCCTTTTCGCCTGTGCTTGCTAAAATCCCTTTAATTTTCACTGTGTGGCCACAAGAGAAGGAAACAATGTGGTAGTGAACAAAAGCACGGTGAGTCGCTGGGCAATCTGGAGTTGCGCCACACCACCAAAGCCTCACCATCAGCCGGTAAGGTTATGGAGACGGTCTTCTGAGATTATCAAGAGGTTATTCTGTTTGATGCCTTCCCTCATAGTGGAACGATCGACTCTGACGTGTATTTGCAACCCTCAGGAAACTGAAGAAACGACTTCAGTATTTGCACACCAAACCTTGTTACCGAACTTCTTCTACATGGCAACTCAAGGCCCCTGATAAGACTGCACACCTGAGAGGTGCTCACATAACTTCGTTCCTTCTCACCCACCCTACAGCCCGGATCTGGCACCTTCCGACTTCCACCTGTTTGGCCCAATGAACGATGCTCTCAGCAGGAAGTAGTATGTGGATGAAGACGAGGTTGTTGACGCAGCAAGAGGATGGTGGTAAGTTCCTATGGGACCAAACTGCTGAGGTCATCGGTCCCTAAGTTTACACACTACTACTCGTATATCCAACTTAAACTAACTAAGATCCCCTGCTGTACCCGCAGGAAACGACACAGTTTAATTTGTGGAAAGGGGCCAGAATGAATGGCTGTCAGTTGCAATCGAACATCTTTATTCATTTGACAAACATTACAACAGTAAAGAAAACATGAGAAACATAGGAAGCCAAACATTAATTTTAAAAAAATGGTTCAAATGGCTCTGAGCACTATGGGACTTAACATCTGAGGTCATCAGTCCCCTAGAACTTAGAACTACTTAAACCTAACTAACCTAAAGGCAACACACACATCCATGCCCGAGGCAGGATTCGAACCTGCGACCGTAGCGGTCGCGCGGTTCCAGACTGAAGCGCCTAGAACCGCTAGGCCACTCTGGCCGGCATTAATTTTAGAACAATTCCGGGCTAAATGCGCCATTTAATCTCACGCCTCAAGGGCGAAACAACTTTAATTTAAAATCGGCTAGAAGCCATACATAAACAAACAAGGACAAATAAGAAAAGGCAGCACACCAAACGGCGCTCAGAAGTTTCCAAGCGTCGGCCTGGAATTCAAACACTAACGCACGCTTAAGCAGACCGGCAGTCGGCCCAACAAATTCTCAATCAGACCGCAACCCAACCTGTTAACGGACCAAGCGACAGGATAACTTCCGCTCCACCCGACCAGCACACAACAGGGAGTTCAATGGAACAACGCAGAAGGTATCGGCGCCCACAACGAATTACACATTCGGCTGTCAAACTACACACCGTGCTGGACAGCCACAACTCGAGGAAAATACACTGCCTGGATTTACGTCAACAGACATGGCAGGTAACACGAACGTTAACGGCCAGAAGGCAGAAGATTCCGCTGGTGCACTTCAGTTCAAAATAATCACCGGGCGAGGTGGCGCAGTGGTTAGACACTGGACTCGCATTCGGGAGGACGACGGTTCAATCCCGCGTCCGGCCATCCAGATTTAGGTTTTCCGTGATTTCCCTAAATCGCTCCAGGCAAATGCCGGGCTGGTTCCCTCCAAAGGGCACGGCCGACTTCCTTCCCCGTCCTTCCCTAATCCGCTGTCTGGTCTCCTTCCCCAAAACAACCCAACCCAATAATCAAGATAGGTTAAACTCCACAGGATGGCGGCTAGAATTTCGCCAGCTTGAAAACACACGTTGTTGCTCACAGGAATGTCCCAACAGCCCCCAACGAAATTCAAACAACACAGTGTGAAAAGTTGGGGCTGGCTGGTAGATTAAGTGAAGACAATTTTGGTGTCCAGGACAGCTGAGCCAAGGACGTCGTAGCAATCGGAAGAGCCCCTCACATTCCGACCTCGCGTGGACGCCGCCAGCACACCCGGCCAGATGCGCACCACGGAGACTTCCTCGCTGCTCCACGCCAGCCGACCAACTGCCCGTACACGCCACACCCATAAACTACACTCCTGGAAATTGAAATAAGAACACCGTGAATTCATTGTCCCAGGAAGGGGAAACTTTATTGACACATTCCTGGGGTCAGATACATCACATGATCACACTGACAGAACCACAGGCACATAGACACAGGCAACAGAGCATGCACAATGTCGGCACTAGTACAGTGTATATCCACCTTTCGCAGCAATGCAGGCTGCTATTCTCCCATGGAGACGATCGTAGAGATGCTGGATGTAGTCCTGTGGAACGGCTTGCCATGCCATTTCCACCTGGCGCCTCAGTTGGACCAGCGTTCGTGCTGGACGTGCAGACCGCGTGAGACGACGCTTCATCCAGTCCCAAACATGCTCAATGGGGGACAGATCCGGAGATCTTGCTGGCCAAGTTAGTTGACTTACACCTTCTAGAGCACGTTGGGTGGCACGGGATACATGCGGACGTGCATTGTCCTGTTGGAACAGCAAGTTCCCTTGCCGGTCTAGGAATGGTAGAACGATGGGTTCGATGACGGTTTGGATGTACCGTGCACTATTCAGTGTCCCCTCGACGATCACCAGTGGTGTACGGCCAGTGTAGGAGATCGCTCCCCACACCATGATGCCGGGTGTTGGCCCTGTGTGCCTCGGTCGTATGCAGTCCTGATTGTGGCGCTCACCTGCACGGCGCAAAACACGCATACGACCATCATTGGCACCAAGGCAGAAGCGACTCTCATCGCTGAAGACGACACGTCTCCATTCGTCCCTCCATTCACGCCTGTCGCGACACCACTGGAGGCGGGCTGCACGATGTTGGGGCGTGAGCAGAAGACGGCCTAACGGTGTGCGGGACCGTAGCCCAGCTTCATGGAGACGGTTGCGAATGGTCCTCGCCGATACTCCAGGAGCAACAGTGTCCCTAATTTGCTGGGAAGTGGCGGTGCCGTCCCCTACGGCACTGCGTAGGATCATACGGTCTTGGGGTGCATCCGTGCGTCGCTGCGGTCCGGTCCCAGGTCGACGGGCACGTGCACCTTCCGCCGACCACTGGCGACAACATCGATGTACTGTGGAGACCTCACGCCCCACGTGTTGAGCAATTCGGCGGTACGTCCACCCGGCCTCCCGCATGCCCACTATACGCCCTCGCTCAAAGTCCGTCAACTGCACATACGGTTCACGTCCACGCTGTCGCGGCATGCTACCGGTGTTAAAGACTGCGATGGAGCTCCGTATGCCACGGCAAACTGGCTGACACTGACGGCGGCGGTGCACAAATGCTGCGCAGCTAGCGCCATTCGACGGCCAACACCGCGGTTCCTGGTGTGTCCGCTGTGCCGTGCGTGTGATCATTGCTTGTACAGCCCTCTCGCAGTGTCCGGAGCAAGTATGGTGGGTCTGACACACCGGTGTCAATGTGTTCTTTTTTCCATTTCCAGGAGTGTATAAGGACGGGGCCAAAGATAGTACAAGGATGCGAATATCGATACACGCTGCTGCTGCCACTCGCGGAGAGGGAGGATTACAGCATAATCGTGATAACCGTGTAAGACTAATCACAGAATAGCAACAAGGCTTAATGCAGAGCATAACACCAGGCAACACACACACCTATGCCTGAGGGACAACTCGAACCTCCCCCAACGGAAGGGGGGGGGGAGAAGGGCGAACCGTGGCAATGCCCCTAAGACCACGCGGCTACACCGTGCGGCTGCAAGAGGTTGGCTCCAACGTCAACCGATGGAGTGGTACCAAGCGAACATACAGGCCCTCCCAGTAAGGTGGAGTAAGACCGTCGCATTGAACGGAGATAATGTTGACAAATAGCGTTTTGTAACCAAAAGAGAGGGCAATAATGTGGTGTACTGGCATCCTGAATAAAACCGACCCGCTTTCGCCGGACGCGGTGGTCGTGTGGTTCTAGGCGCTCCAGTCCGGAGCCGCGCTGCTGCTACGGTCGCAGGTTCGAATCCTGCCTCGGGCATGGTTGTGTGTGATGTCCTTAGGTTAGTTAGGTTTAAGTAGTTCTAAGTTTAGGGGACTGATAACCTCAGCTGTTAAGTCCCGTGGTGCTTAGAGCCATTTGAACCATTTGAACCCGCTTTCAGAAAGAAATGTATTGCATTATACAACGAATGATACTCGCATATCTACAATACCTGATTAATAGTATCAGGACACATATTGGTGAACATTAATGAGGAGCCGGCCGATGTGGCCGAGCGGTTCTAGGCGCTTCAGTATGGAACTGCGCGACCGCTAAGGTCGCAGGTTCGAATCCTGCCTCGGGCATGGATGTGTGTGATGTCCTTAGGTTTCTTAGGTTTAACTAGTTCTAAGTTCTAGGGGACTGATGACCTCAGATATTATGTCTCACAGTGCTCAGAGCCAAGCCATTATTGAGAAATGCGTCCTGTATGAAGGCATGAACTCTGCTGGTGAGGCTTTCAATGAGATGTCTGAATGCCTGTGGAGGGAGCCCATCCTTCCTCAAGAGGCGAAAGCAGAGAAGGTAGAGATGTCAGAGACTAAGGTATGCAGTGAAATCGACATTCTGATCCACTCCAGAGGTGATCCATTGGGTTCGGACTCTGGGCAGATCACTTCATTTCAGTTTATCCATAAAACACTGCCATATTGGTTCCTTCTCTTGTGGCCGCACAGTGAAAATTAAATGGATTTTAGCAAGCACAGGTGAAAAGGGCATTCCTGGCCAAGAGAAGTCTATTAGTATCTGTGGTATGCGTACTGTAAGACCTTCGGTACACACACCATCACATTATTTGACATGTCGCTCTAACGAAGTAGGCGAGTGTCAGCAATATGTCTCGTGGTCTTATCGTGGCGTGTTTATCTTCTGCCGTTAGGTCAGACAATACAAATGCCACTTGCACGCTTAGAGTAACAGATTGACGGTGACCAACTTTAACCAGAACTTGATTAATTTTCACACACATTTATCGAAATAATAACAAGCATAAACATTACATAACTTGATTCTGGATGCTATTTACAATTGACAATCTGAAGTTCCTTTGGTCTTGGTGCATTGATCTTATTCTCGCATATCTCTGATACTTGACAGTGTCTATACATTTCTCTTCATGGCTATGTACAAGAATATGGTAATCTTATTAGGCGCAAAGTGAAACTTGACTATAGACTGGTACAGACAAATGCAGACTGACTAATCGGAGGTCTGTACACTCGTTATAATACCTCGCATGCTCATGTATCACTGCGCGAGTGTGATCGGCGAGGAGAAAAGGTTCTACGTTACCAGCAATCTCATTGGCTGCGTTACATATTAATACGCGGATCGGCGGAAGCAGAATTTGGTCCGTCTCTATGGCAGCGCCATCTCGTAGTGCGGAGACGGACGAGCACTGCGCCTGCGCTGTTGTGCTTAGCGGGGCGCGCTCTAGTGGGAAAGTTGCGTACGCGCTGACTACGCGGAACTATGTACACAACAGTATCAAACTCAGGCCTTCATTTAAGGAACAAATGTACACAATCTGATCAAAAGTATCCGGACACCTGGCTGAAAATGACTTACAAGTTCGTGGCGCCCTCCATCGGTAATGCTGGAATTCAATATGGTGTTGGACCACCCGTAGCCTTGATGACACCTTCCACTCTCGCAGGCATATGTTCAGTCGGATGATGGAAGGTTTCTTGGGGAATGGCAGCCCATTCTTCACGGAGTGCTGCACTGAGGAGAGGTATCGATGTCGGTCGGTGAGGCCCGGCACGGCGTTCCAAAACATCCCAAAGGTGTTCTATAAGATTCAGGTTAGAACTCTGTGCAGCGCAATCCATTACAGAGATGTTATTGTCGTGTAACCACTCCGCCACAGGCCGCGCATTATGAACAAGTGCTCGATCGTGTTGAAAGATGCAGTCGCCATCCCTGAATTGCTCTTC
Organism: Schistocerca americana; assembly: GCF_021461395.2. NCBI lineage: Eukaryota > Metazoa > Arthropoda > Insecta > Orthoptera > Acrididae > Schistocerca > Schistocerca americana. Next base: position 119,743,794 of record NC_060129.1, read on the forward strand.
AATAGTGGAAACCAAGAAGGTGCCTAAGGCATCAATGTAGGCCTGTGCTGTGACAGTGCCACACAAAACAACAAGGGGTGCAAGCCCCTGCATGAAAAACACGACCACACCATAACGCCACCGAATTTTACTGTTAGCACTACACACGCTGGCAGATGACGTTCACCGGGCATTCGTCATACCCACACCCTGCTATCTGATCGCCACATTGTGAACCGTGATTCGTCACTCCACGCAACGTTTTTCCACTGTTCAGTCATCCAATGTTTACGATCCTTAACCGAGCGAGGCGTCGTTTGGCATTTACGGGGCGTGATGTGTGGCTTATGAGCACCCACTCCACCATGAAATTCAAGTTTTCTTATCTCCCGCTTAATTATCATAGTACTTGCAGTGGATCCTGATGCAGTTTGGAATTCCTGTGTGATGGTCTGGAGAGATGTCTCCCCATTACACATTACGACCCTCTTCAACTGTCGGCGATCTCTGTCAGTTAACAGAAGAGGTCGGCCTGTACACTTTTGTGCTGTACGTGTCCCTTCACATTTCCACTTCACTATCATAACGGAAACAGTGGGCCTAGGGATGTTTAGGAAATCTCGCGTAGAGACGTATGACACAAGTGACACCCAATCACCTGACCACGTTAGAAGTTCGTGAGTTCCGCGGAGCGCCCCATTCTGCTCTCTCACGATGTCTAATGACTACTGAGGTCGCTGATATGGAGTACCTGGCAGTAGGTGGCAGCACAATGCACCTACTACGGAAAACGCGTGTTTTTTGGGGTGTCCGGATACTTTTGATCACATAGTGTACGTTTGGCGCGAAGCACTGTATAGTGGTGAAACGTGGACTGTGAGAAAAACCGGGACAGAATTGAAGCCTTTGAGATGATGTGCTACAGAAGAATGTTGAAAATTAGGTGGACTGATAAGGTAAGAAACGAGCAGATTTTCTGGAGAATCAACGGGGAAAGGAATGTACGGAGAACACTGACAGTAACAAGGGCAGGATGAAACACGTGTTAAGAGGTAGGGGAATGTCTTGAGGATCAACAGACAATGAAAACTGTTACGAAAGAACTGTTACACCCAACAAATAATTGACGTCTTAGAGTGCAAGTTATAACAAATCAAGGTTCCTCATTCTTCTAAACCAAATCGTTCAATACATCACTCTTAATCGAAATTTTCACGATATTCAAATTTAGCTCTATAACTCAGTTTGTCATTACTTTCGTCCTGGTTTGTTATTTCACTGAACATTTTATACATTATGAATACATTTTAGTACAGTTTGCAACAAAAATAGATTTACTCCTAAAAGTTAATCACCCTGATATTTATCACGATCAGTTTAAATAAAAATCCACACGACGATACCGTACGAAGCAAAAATAGGTTTTGATGTAACAGACTATCACAGGAAATCTGAATTTCATCGATGTTGTCAGAAACACAGAGAATATTAATTCCAATGAAAATACTTGGGAATCTGCACCTCTGACCTATGGACTCTTTGGAGTTGTCATTCAAACCAGTAGGGCGCCTCGTTAGCTGGAAGTTGGAGATGTTCGTCCAAACCTGTCAGCTGATAAGACTGTGGATTCAAGAGCCAGTTTATATGGAATTGTATTTGGAAGTGGACTTACCCGTGGTCTAGGGATAGCGTCTTTGATTCATACATCAAAAACGTCTTCGGTCCCGGGTTCGATCCCCGCCACTGCCTAAATTTTGACAAATAACCAGCATTGGCGACCGGAGACTTCCGGCATAAGAAGTCAGCCTCATTCTGCCAACGGCCTTGTCAAAGAGGGCGGAGGAGCAGATAGAGGTTGTAAGTAGGCTGTTTAGGTTTTTTTATTGGTAACGCCACCTCTCTATGAAAATCACTGGCTGTGCTGTGTGCAGTCTGTGGCTGCTTTGCATTGTTGTAATACTCGCCATTGTGGTGTTAGGCAGCCGGATGTGAACAGCGCGTAGCGTTGCGCAGTTGGAGGTGAGCCGCCAGCAGTGGTGGATGTGGGGAGAGAGATGGCGGAGTTTTGAAATTTGTCATTAACTGCTATATATATATATATTATGACTATCAAGGTAAATACATTGTTTGTTCTCTATTAAAATCTTTCATTTGCTAACTATCCCTATCAGTAGTTAGTGCCTTCAGTAGTTTGAATCTTTTATTTAGCTGGCAGTAGTTCGAGTAACCAAGATTTTTGTGAGGTAAGTGATTTCTGAAAGGTATAGTTTAATGTTAGTCAGGGCCATTCTTTTGTAGGGATTTTTGAAAGTCAGATTGCGTTGCGCTAAAAATATTATGTGTCAGTTTAAGGACAGTCGTGTATAACTGTTTAAAGGGGACGTTTCAAGGTTCAGGGCACTCTCTTGTCCTAGGGGTGGGAAACTGCCCCTAAAGGCGGAAGAATCAGCAGTGTTCAACGACATGATGACGCAGAAGGCAATGGAAACCACTGCATTAAAGACACGTAACGTGTATGCACAGGACATGTGGCCTGTAATTGAAGAAGTGTCATGATGATCTCTCCATTGGCAAAAGATTCCAGAATAGTCCCCCATTCGGATCTCCGGGAGGGGACTGCCAAGGGGAGGTTACCATGAGAAAAAGATTGAATAATCAACGAAAGGATAACGTTCTACGAGTCGGGGCGTGGAATGTCAGAAGCTTGAACGTGGTAGGGAAACTAGAAAATCTGAAAAGGGAAATGCAAAGGCTCAATCTACATATATAGTAGGGGTCAGTGAAGTGAAGTGGAAGGAAGACAAGGATTTCTGGTCAGATGAGTATTGGGTAATATCAACAGCAGCAGAAAATGGTATAACAGGTGTAGGATTCGTTATGAATAGGAAGGTAGGGCAGAGGGTGTGTTACTGTGAACAGTTCAGTGACCGGGTTGTTCTAATCAGAATCGACGGCAGACCAACACCGACAACGATAGTTCAGGTATACATGCCGACGTCGCAAGCTGAAGATGAACAGATAGAGAAAGTGTATGAGGATATTGAAAGGGTAATGCAGTATGAAAAGGGGGACGAAAATCTAATAGTCATGGGCGACTGGAATGCAGTTGTAGGGGAAGGAGTAGAAGAAAAGGTTACAGGAGAATATGGGCTTGGGACAAGGAATGAAAGAGGAGAAAGACTAATTGAGTTCTGTAACAAGTTTCAGCCAGTAATAGCGAATACCCTGTTCAAGATTCACAAGAGGAGGAGGTATACTTGGAAAAGGCCGGGAGATACGGGAAGATTTCAGTTAGATTACATCATGGTCAGACAGAGATTCCGAAATCAGATACTGGATTGTAAGGCGTACCCAGGAGCAGATATAGACTCAGATCACAATATAGTAGTGATGAAGAATAGGCTGAAGTTCAAGACATTACTCAGGAAGAATCAATACGCAAAGAAGTGGGATACGGAAGTACTAAGGAATGACGAGATACGTTTGAAGTTCTCCAACGCTGTAGATACAGCAATAAGGAATAGTGCGGTAGGCAGTACAGTTGAAGAGGAATGGACATCTCTAAAAAGGGCCATCACAGAAGTTGGGAAGGAAAACATAGGTACAAAGAAGGCAGCTGCGAAGAAACCATGGGTAACAGAAGAAATACTTCAGTTGATTGATGAAAGGAGGAAGTACAAACATGTTCCGGGGAAATCAGGAATACAGAAATACAAGTCGCTGAGGAATGAAATAAATAGGAAGTGCAGGGAAGCTAAGTCGAAATGGCTGCAGGAAAAATGTGAAGACATCGAAAAAGATATGATTGTCGGAAGGACAGACTCAGCATACAGGAAAGTCAAATCAACCTTTGGTGACATTAAAAGCAACGGTGGTAACATTAAGAGTGCAGCGGGAATTCCGCTGTTAAATGCAGAGGAGAGAGCAGATAGGTGGAAAGAATACATTGAAAGCCTCTATGAGGGTGAAGATTTGTCTGATGTGATAGAAGAAGAAACGGGAGTCGATTTAGAAGAGATAGGGGATCCAGTATTAGAATCGGAATTTAAAAGAGCTTTGGAGGACTTACGGTCAAATAAGGCAGAAGGGATAGATAACATTCCATCAGAACTTCTAAAATCATTGGGGGAAGAGGCAACAAAACGACTATTCACGTTGGTGTGTAGAATATATGAGTCTGGCGATATACCATCTGACTTTTGGAAAAGCATCATCCACACAATTCCGAAGACGGCAAGAGCTGACAAGTGCGAGAATTATCGCACAATCAGCTTAACAGCTCATGCATCGAAGCTGCTTACAAGAATAATATACAGAAGAATGGAAAAGAAAATTGAGAATGCGGTAGGTGACGATCAGTTTGGCTTTAGGAAAAGTAAAGCGACGAGAGAGGCAATTCTGACGTTACGGCTAATAATGGAAGCCAAGGCTAAAGAAAAATCGAGACACTTTCATAGGATTTGTCGACCTGGAAAAAGCGTTCGACAATATAAAATGGTGCAAACTGTTCGAGATTCTGAGAAAAGTAGAGGTAAGCTATAGGGAGAGACGGGTCATATACAATATGTACAACAACCAAGAGGGAATAATAAAAGTGGACGATCAAGAACGAAGTGCTCGTATTAAGAAGGGTGTAAGACAAGGTTGTAGCCTTTCGCCCCTACTCTTCAATCTGTACATCGAGGAAGCAATGATGGAAATAAAAGAAAGGTTCAGGAGTGGAATTAAAATACAAGGTGAAAGGATATCAATGATACGATTCGCTGATGGCATTGCTATCCTGAGTGAAAGTGAAGAAGAATTAAATGATCTGCTGAACGGAATGAACAGTCTAATGAGCACACAGTATGGTTTGAGAGTAAATCGGAGAAAGACGAAGGTAATGAGAAGTAGTAGAAATGAGAACAGCGAGAAACTTAACATCAAGATTGATGGTCACGAAGTCAATGAAGTTAAGGAATTCTGCTACCTAGGCAGTAAAATAACCAATGACGGACGGAGCAAGGAGGACATCAAAAGCAGACTCGCTATGGCAAAACAGGCATTTCTGGCCAAGAGAAGTCTACTAATATCAAATACCGGCCTTAATTTGAGGAAGAAATTTCTGAGGATGTACGTCTGGAGTACAGCATTGTATGGTAGTGAAACATGGACTGTGGGAAAACCGGAACAGAAGAGAATCGAAGCATTTGAGATGTGGTGCTATAGACGAATGTTGAAAATTAGGTGGACTGATAAGGAATGAGGAGGTTCTACGCAGAATCGGAGAGGAAAGGAATATGTGGAAAACACTGATAAGGAGAAGGGACAGCATGATAGGACATCTGCTAAGACATGAGGGAATGACTTCCATGGTACTACAGGGAGCTGTAGAGGGCGAAAGATGTAGAGGAAGAAAGAGATTGGAATACGTCAAGCAAATAATTGAGGACGTAGGTTGCAAGTGCTACTCTGAGTTGAAGAGGTTAGCACAGGATAGGAATTCGTGGCGGGCCGCATCAAACCAGTCAGTAGACTGATGACCAAAAAAAAAAAAAAAAATTTGGAAGTGATTTCGAACATTACTGTTGTCGAATCAGAGAGCTGGCAGTAAACCAGCGATGTTAAAATGCCATTCATGTTCTCAGTCATTTCGAGATGATGACCCAGACCAATTAATTTCAGATCTTGAAGAAACTGGGTCTACCTCTGGACGATTCAGTCATCGCATGATAAGCATATATACACTCCTGGAAATTGAAATAAGAACACCGTGAATTCAGTGTCCCAGGAAGGGGAAACTTTATTGACACATTCCTGGCGTCAGATACATCACATGATCACACTGACAGAACCACAGGCACATAGACACAGGCAACAGAGCATGCACAATGTCGGCACTAGTACAGTGTATATCCACCTTTCGCAGCAATGCAGGCTGCTATTCTCCCATGGAGACGATCGTAGAGATGCTGGATGTAGTCCTGTGGAACGGCTTGCCATGCCATTTCCACCTGGCGCCTCAGTTGGACCAGCGTTCGTGCTGGACGTGCAGACCGCGTGAGACGACGCTTCATCCAGTCCCAAACATGCTCAATGGGGGACAGATCCGGAGATCTTGCTGGCCAGGCTAGTTGACTTACACCTTCTAGAGCACGTTGGGTGGCACGGGATACATGCGGACGTGCATTGTCCTGTTGGAACAGCAAGTTCCCTTGCCGGTCTAGGAATGGTAGAACGATGGATTCGATGACGGTTTGGATGTACCGTGCACTATTCAGTGTCCCCTCGACGATCACCAGTGGTGTGCGGCCAGTGTAGGAGATCGCTCCCCACACCATGATGCCGGGTGTTGGCCCTGTGTGCCTCGGTCGTATGCAGTCCTGATTGTGGCGCTCACCTGCACGGCGCCAAACACGCATACGACCATCATTGGCACCAAGGCAGAAGCGACTCTCATCGCTGAAGACGACACGTCTCCATTCGTCCCTCCATTCACGCCTGTCGCGACACCACTGGAGGCGGGCTGCACGATGTTGGGGCGTGAGCGGAAGACGGCCTAACGGTGTGCGGGACCGTAGCCCAGCTTCATGGAGACGGTTGCGAATGGTCCTCGCCGATACCCCAGGAGCAACAGTGTCCCTAATTTGCTGGGAAGTGGCGGTGCGGTCCCCTACGGCACTGCGTAGGATCCTACGGTCTTGGCGTGCATCCGTGCGTCGCTGCGGTCCGGTCCCAGGTCGACGGGCACGTGCACCTTCCGCCGACCACTGGCGACAACATCGATGTACTGTGGAGACCTGACGCCCCACGTGTTGAGCAATTCGGCGGTACGTCCACCCGGCCTCCCGCATGCCCACTATACGCCCTCGCTCAAAGTCCGTCAACTGCACATACGGTTCACGTCCACGCTGTCGCGACATGCTACCAGTGTTAAAGACTGCGATGGAGCTCCGTATGCCACGGTAAACTGGCTGACACTGACGGAGGCGGTGCACAAATGCTGCGCAGCTAGCGCCATTCGACGGCCAACACCGCGGTTCCTGGTGTGTTCGCTGTGCCCTGCGTGTGATCATTGCTTGTACAGCCCTCTCGCAGTGTCCGGAGCAAGTATGGTGGGTCTGACACACCGGTGTCAATGTGTTCTTTTTTCCATTTCCAGGAGTGTATATATATATATATATCCTATTCGCACTCATCCCGATATATGTCGGGATAAGTGCGAATAGGAGTCGGGCACCAAATGTTCCGTACACACTTATTTACGTATACAGATATAATTGCGTAGGCTTCCGTGGCCAGAGTCAGTCGACATAATAGTTTTCTGGGTTTGGTACCGCGTCATAGTGTAAAAACCCTAACAACATGAACAGGGAGGATGGACTCTGGCTTGCCCCACCTTGGCCCTACAGAGCGCACTGTCAACACGAGGCAAGAGCACCACCGGCGAGTAACTGCCGCCGCGCGGCCGACGTCCAGCAGCTGGTAAACAGCAGCCGACTTCTCATTCGACGGTGACCACCAATCGTGGCACACAACACGAGAGCCAATGGACAACAGAGGCCACGTTCTCCCTCCACCGCAATAACCCATTTAAATAAAGTTCCCTCTCCTTCTTCCTTAAAGTGACCAATGAAACTAACTACCTTTTTTAAAAATTGTGACGTAATGGTATGCACAGTGAACACTAACAACAGTATATGAAGGACACTGCATAGCTAGAAGGCACCATGAGACCCAGAAGACGGCCGCTGCAATCGTGGCCGAAACGGTTTTTCTGCAGCAGCAGCAGTTTTTACATTGTGACGCGGTACCAAACCCAGAAAACTTTTATGTCGTACGTATACAGGTAGTTCAGCTGGTAATAGAGAACCTCAACGATTTTTGCCTTTTATCGATAAGCCCTATACATGTCTACTGATTCCTGAGGAAACGGTTTCTTAGCAGAAGAACAGACAGACACTCAGATAACAAACGAAAAAAAAATATTTTTTTCGTTATCATTAACAATTCGCCGATTTTTTCCTTTGCTTATTTTGTAAAACCTTGCTTCTGGCCAAACTTCATGATTCTAGAACAATGGGAAGTACGCTATAGGTGAGATCGTATCAAAATATGTGACGTAAATGGCCTTATCTTTTGACTGCATTAACATAGAAGGTTCAATTTCTTACATCACCAAGGTCCCGTAGACTTTAGTACCTGATTTGAACTCTATACGTTCGCCTGTACCTGAGAAAAACGGGTGTTAATTTATGGACAGGCAGACAGTCAGAAAACAAATTACAAAAAATTTTTGTTTTCTGTAAAAGAGGCCTAAATAGTAATTAACTATTTTCGGATTTTTTCCTTTAGTTGTACTGTGAAACCTTGTTTCCTGCCAATTTCATTACTCTGGGACAATTAGAAGTACCCTATAGCTTTTGATGACTGCGTTTGCGAGTGACAAAGTACGTGATATAAGTGACGGAAGCTTTTGATTATATTCACTTCGAAGCTTCTATTTTTTACACCGCCAAGGGTCCATAGAGCTCAATATGTGACATAAATTTCAACTTGATACGCCGTTCCTGAGAAAATGGTTTTAACAGTTGTACAGGCGGACAGGAAAGTGATCCTCTGAGAAGAAAGGTAAATTCGACATTTGTAAGTATATAGACTAGTAATTAATCAATTATGGTAATTACTTACTGTGTAATAAATGTCACACAGTAACAGCCAATGTCTAATGGATAAAATGAAGTTACGTGTTTAGAGGATGGTTTTTAAGAACAAGTGGATGACTACATACTTTATACTTTTAATGCACCAGTCGAACAAACTGAGGTAATTTTGTTGGCACGCGTGCGAGAACACGTGCGGCCGCCGGCAAACACCGTGGATGAAAATGTCAAGCCGGGCGGATAAAAGGCCGACGCATCGAAAATGGGCCGCCCACTCCAGTTAAAGGCGAGGACGATGTCTGCTACGCGGGTAGTAGCGAGCCCGGCGCGACGTTTGCTGCGCGGTTAGTAGCGGCAGGCAGTTTGTCCCGGTATGAGCTCTTCGCTCGCCGCGTGGCTGAGGCGGCCGGCCGGTCGAGTGGTAGAGGAAGCTGTTACGTCATGGGTGGGTGGGGGGGGGGGCGCGGGCAGGGGGAGAGGAGGGGGAAGGGAGAGAAAGGTGACAGCTGCCAGAGTTATAGAGAGAGAGACGCATCAAGCGTGGGCGGGGCCGCTCCGTGTGGGATTCCCACATCCGGCGCTATCACACTCGCCGAATACCACTGCAGTTTACTGGGTTGCGATAAACTTTACGGCTTGCGAGCGAGAGAGTCTTCGATTCTCGTACTGCGCCACAAATTGTGGCGTTGTAACATTCCTACATGACGACTGCCTCTACGGGAATACTGTGCGAGTTGATTCAGTGCGTGGTAGAAGGCTGCTTGCACCAAAAGAATAACTTCTGTAGCAAGGATGGAGCGAGGCATAAATCGCTGCTTAGAGACTTTTCTTCTTCTTTCGAATAAGCCCTTTGGATGGTAGGATAAACTTTGGCTACTCTGTTTTTATTTATTTATTTATTTATTTATTTTTACAATCTTATTGACCAACTACGATCACGTTAACAACTTCTGTTCCTCTTTTTCCTTTGTTGTTTCCTATTTTTCTAGTATTCCCTCATTTTCTCCCCATGTAGTCTCTTCCTCTCTTCTGTCCATGTTGTTCCCGATTTTTTATTCATCTGCTTTGAGAGCCTTCCAAATTTAGTATTTTGTTTTTAAAACGGTTTCTTTCTGCTATTTCTGATTCTTTGATGTTGTTTCTTTCAAGATCTTTTCTTACTTCTGCAATCCATGCTATTGTCGATTTCTTCTTCCACAAATATAGGAGTATTTGTTTTGTTAGTCTATTTCCATCCATTTGCTAGAGATGTCCAAAAAAGGTTAATATTCGATTGGCCATTACTTCAGGTATTTTCTCTATACAGGGTGTTACACAAAGGGAACGGCCAAACTTTCAGGAAACATTCCTCACACACAAAGAAAGAAAAGATGTTATGTGTACATGTGTCCGGAAACGCTTACTTTCCATGTTAGAGCTCATTGTATTACTTCTCTTCAAATCACATTAGTCATGGAATGGAAACACACAGCAACAGAACGTACCAGCGTGACTTCAAACACTTTGTTACAGGAAATGTTCAAAATGTCCTCCGTTAGCGAGGATACATACATCCACCGTCCATCGCATGGAATCCCTGATGCGCTGATGCAGCCCCGGAGAATGGCGTATTGTATCACAGCCGTCCACAATACGAGCACGAAGAGTCTCAACATTTGGTACCGGGGATGCGTAGACGAGAGCTTTCAAATGCCCCCATTAATGAAAGTCAAGAGGGTTGAGGTCAGGAGAGCGTGGAGGCCACGGAATTGGTCCGCCTCTACCAATCCATCGGTCACCGAATCTGTTGTTGCGAAGCGTACGAACACTTCGACTGCAATGTGCAGGAGCTCCATCGTGCATGAACCACATGCTGTGTCGTACTTGTAAAGGCACATGTTCTAGCAGCTCAGATAGAGTATCCCGTATGAAATCATGGCGGTGAATCGATGAAGTACAGTACATACTGACGAAACTAAAATGAGCTCTAACATGGAAATTAAGCGTTTCCGGACACATGTCCACATAACATATTTTCTTTATTTGTGTGTGAGGAACGTTTCCTGAAAGTTTGGCCGTACCTTTTGGTAACACCCTGTATTTCTGTAGATCTCCTCATAACTTCTTATTTTCCAACCATCTGCAGTTTTCATTGCACCCATTATTTTTCTAATAATCCTTCTCCCCAGTACCTCTAGTTTCTCCATGTTATAGTTCATCGTCAGGCATTCAGATCCATATAAACATTCTGGTCGTACCGCTGTGGTGTAGTGTTTTAGTTTTGTTTTTCTAGATATACATTTCTTGTTGTAAATATTTTTGGTCAAACCATATGCTCTTTCCATTTTGTTAATTCTTACATCTATTGCAGTTTTTTCTAGTCCATTCTGATGTATAGTTTCTCCAAGATATTTAAATTTATTTACTCGCTCTATCTTACCTATTTGTGTTTCTATGTATTTTGTTGCATCTTTTATATTTGTCATGAATTTTGTTTTTTCAGCTGAAATTTTGAGACCAGTTCTGTTTGCTAATTTTTCCAGAATGTTTATTTGAGTAACTGCTTCTGTCAGGTTTTCTGAAAGTATTGCGAAATCATCCGCAAAAGCCAAACAGTTTGCCTTAATTCCATTTGTTTTCCTTCCCAGAGTTATTCATTCAATTTTGTGATTTTTAGTTCCGAATTCCAAATCCTTACAATTTTTTCTAGAACACAGTTAAACAGTAAAGGTGATAAACCATCACCTTGTCTAAGACCAGTTTTTATTTAAAATGGTTGAGATATTTCTCATAAATTTGACTTTTGATACTGTACCTGTCAGTGTTCCATGAATTATGTTTGCTAGTTTTGATTAAACACCAAATTCTCTAATGACCTTATCTATCGTTTCTCTTTCTATACAATCAAATGCTTTCTTGAAATCTATAAATGACACTAGTATTGGTTTGCTGGTTAACATTCTATGGCGAATTATTGACTTTAAGTTAAAAATTTGTTCTGCACAGGATCTTCCCTTTCGAAAACCACCCTGATATTCTCCTAGTTGTTGTCTAAAGTATCTACCACTATGTTGAGGAGAATTTTTGATAATATTTTGTATGCCACTGGCAGAAGTGATACTCCTCTGTAATTACTGACATTTTGTTTGTCTCCCTTTTTATGTAGCGGGTGGATTATTGCTTTATTGTATTAGATTTCCTTAGTTTGCAAATTTCCTTCATCCTTTTAGGGTGTTGTTCCCATTCTTCTTGAGTCCACTTTCGTCTAGTTGTTTTCTTTCTCTCCTGAAATTCTGCGTTTTTAACTGCCTCTCTGAAATATGTTCTGTTTTCTATTGTGTCTACTGTAATTAGAGCGTTTTCCATGCCCTTTTCAGTTCCCGTGAACCATGCGAGCTTGGATATGTAGCTATTGAGTAATGTGAACATCCGCTTGGTCAGTCTTTTACTATCCATTTTGAATATATGTCCAAAAAACTGTAGTCTTCTCTTCCTCATTAAATCAGTTAGTTTTTCAATTTTCAAGTATAGCTCTCTGTTTGGTCTCATCCTGTATTCAGTATTATCCTTTCTTTTAGCTCCCAGTACTTTCCTTAAAATTCTTGTTTCGACCTTCTCTAGTTTCTCAAGATCTCCATTTCTTGTTAGTTTAATTTTTTCTGACATACGCAGAGCTTCAGGTCTGGCCACTGTTTGGTAGTGTTTTAATTTCCAGTTCCAGGACAAGTATTTTTTGTTATAAATGTTTTTGGCCACATCAAACACTCTGTCCATTTTGTGCACTCCATTTTCTATAGCTGTCTTTTCTTGTGCATTGCATGTAATCAACTCTCCTAAGTATTTAAAAGAACCTGTTTTGTGTATTGTATCGTTGTCAATTGCAATATTTTGAGGAGCTTCAGAGATGTTTGTCATGAACTTTTGTGTTTTCAAAGGATATTTGTAGTCCTACTTTGGATATTTCTTTCTGCAGTTCTTTTATTTGTTCTTGGGCATTATCTAGCGAATCTGTAATCGGTGCCATGTCATTTGCGAAGGTTAAGTATTCGACAGTGATCTTGTTTGGATTTTTTTTTTTGTATTTGCATCCCTTTAGTATTGATGGCCTACCTCCGTTATTGAACTACCTTCTCCAAACACAATTGAAGAGCAGAGGTGACAAACCATCTCCCTGTCGGGCACCTGACTTTATTTCAAACGAATCTGAGAGCTCTCCGCTAAATTTTGCTTTCGATCTTGAATTTGTCAAAGTTGCGTTAATTATTTCAGTTGTTTTAGTGACGAGTCCCAATTCTTTTAAGATGTCAAGCAGTGCATTTCTGTCAGTTGAATCATAGGCATTTTTAAAATCCACAAAAGTAATTAAGATGTCAAGCAGTGTATCTCTGGCAGTTGAATCCACAAACGTAATTAAATTTTTTAAGTTCCTGATTTTCCTTATTTGTATTATGTTACGGACTTGTCTATGAATTCTGTTGGTCCAATTTTGTCCACGTCTGCATACTTACTCTGCAAATCATCGCACAGTGAGTAGAGTCACAAATTTACTTACATTCGTAACAGCCGACCTTATACACTGACAGAAAAAAACGTCGCATCACCGAAAAAATAATTAACGTAATGAAATTTCGGGAACACTGTTCTATAGATAACGTATTTACGTGCTTAATATTGCGAGATCACATTTTAATGTAAGTGTGAGATAAGCCATAGCGTATATGAAATGCTGGTACATTAATAACTAATGTAACTGCCTAATGTTCAACACAAGCATGAAAACGTGCATGCATTGTGTTGTTACAGGCGCCAGATGTCAGTTTGTGGGATGGATTTCCATGCCTCTTGCACTCAATCAGTCAGCACAGGGATGGTTGATGATGTTTGTGGATGATGCTGGAGTTGCTCTCCGATGAGGTCCCACACGTGCACGATTGGAGACAGGTCTGATGATTGAGCAGGCCAAGGCAACATACCGACACCCTGTGGACCGTGTTGGGTTACAACATCGGTATGTTGTTGTTGTTGTGGTCTTCAGTCCTGAGACTGGTTTGATGCAGCTCTCCATGCTACTCTATCCTGTGCAAGCTTTTTCAACTCCCAGTACCTACTGCAACCTACATCCTTCTGAATCTGCTTAGTGTATTCATCTCTTGGTCTCCCTCTACGATTTTTACCCTCCACGCTGCCCTCCAATACTAAATTGGTGATCCCTTGATGCCTCAGAACATGTCCTACCAACCGATCCCTTCTTCTGGTCAAGTTGTGCCACAAACTTCTCTTCTCCCCAATCCTATTCAATACCTCCTCATTAGTTATGTGATCTACCCATCTAATCTTCAGCATTCTTCTGTAGCACCACATTTCGAAAGCTTCTATTCTCTTCTTGTCCAAACTATTTATCGTCCATGTTTCACTTCCATACATGGCTACACTCCATACAAATACTTTCAGAAATGACTTCCTGACACTTAAATCAATACTGGATGTTAACAAATTTCTCTTCTTCAGAAACGCTTTCCTTGCCATTGCCAGTCTACATTTTATATCCTCTCTACTTCGACCATCATCAGTTATTTTGCTCCCTAAATAGCAAAACTCCTTTACTACTTTAAGTGTCTCATTTCGTAATCTAATTCCCTCAGCATCACCCGACTTAATTAGACTACATTCCATTATCCTTGTTTCGCTTTTGTTGATGTTCATCTTATATCCTCCTTTCAAGACACTGTCCATTCCATTCAACTGCTCTTCCAAGTCCTTTGCTGTCTCTGACAGAATGACAATGTCATCGGCGAACCTCAAAGTTTTTATTTCTTCTCCATGAATTTTAATAGCTACTGCGAATTTTTCTTTTGTTTCCTTTACTGCTTGCTCAATATACAGATTGAACAACATCGGGGAGAGGCTACAACCCTGTCTTACTCCCTTCCCAACCACTGCTTCCCTTTCATGTCCCTCGACTCTTATGACTGCCATCTGGTTTCTGTACAAATTGTAAATAGCCTTTCGCTCCCTGTATTTTACCCCTGCCACCTTTAGAATTTGAAAGAGAGTATTCCAGTCAACGTTGTCAAAAGCTTTCTCTAAGTCTACAAATGCTAGAAACGTAGGTTTGCCTTTCCTTAATCTTTCTTCTAAGATAAGTACATCGGTATGTGGGCGAGCGTTATCCTGTTGGAAAATACCCCCTGGAATACTGTTCATGAATTGGAGCACACAGGTCGAATCACGAGAGTGATGTACAAATTTGCAGTCAGGGTGTGTAGGATAACCCCAAGAGTGATCAATACGAAATCGCACCCCGGACCATAACTCCAGGTGTAGGTCCAGTGTATCTAGCATGCAGACAGGTTGGTTGCAGACCCTTACTAGCCTCCTTGTAACGAACACACCGCCAGCGATGGCCCCAAGGCAGAACCAGCTTTCATCAAAAATCAGATCAGACCTCCAAACTGCCCTCCAACGAGCTCTCGCTTGACACCACTGAAGCCGCAATGGCTGTGGTTTGTAGTCAGTGGAATGGACGCTAAAGGGTGCCTGTCTGATAGCTGTCCTTGAAGTAACCAATTTGTAACAGTCCGTTGTGTCGCTGCTGTAGATGTGGTAAGGTGCACCAGAGCCACAGACCGAACACGGTGGTCTTCCATCTCAGTAGTGGCTCATGGCCTTACGGAGCCCGGTCTTCTTGCGACCGTACATTCTCGTGACCACCGCTCCCAGGAACCATGCACAGTCGCTACCTTCCTACCAGGTCTTTCTGCATTATCGCAGAAGGAACATCCAGCTCCTCGTAGCCCTATTACACGACCTCGTTCAGTGACCTGTTGATAATGTCGTCTTTAAGAACATCGTTGACTAACATCAACTCGCCACGTCCAATCTCAAAGGTAACTAACGCTCACGACCGTTACGGAGTGTGTTTAAAGCAAACCCGATTTGCAACATCATAGTGGCGGTTCTAGGGCCACTGTTCTGCGAAATCTGAACAGATATAATTTTTCAGACTCACAAGTACGCCTACCAACTTTCGCTAATGTCGTACAGCTCCTTCTTGGAGTTGTGATTTTTTTTCAGTCAGTGTATAAAGCCACAAGTGGCCCATCGGGACCATCCGACCGCCGTGTCATCCTCAGCTGAGGATGCGGATAGGAGGGGCATGTGGTCAGCACACCGCTCTCCCTGTCGTTATGATGGTTTTCTTTGACCGGAGCCGCTACTATTCGGTCGAGTAGCTCCTCAATTGGCATCACGAGGCTGAGTGCACCCCGAAAAATGGGAACAGCGCATGGCGGCTGGATGGTCACCCATCCATGCGCCGGCCACGAGCGGTTCTGACGTGAACCGGTGTATCCGCTGCGGCAAGGCCGTTGCCCACTCACTGAATAGTTTCGAAATATTTTGTTTGTTTTATTATTGTGTATGCTGCGTATTAAACTGGGGACCTAGAAACGAGAGAGAGGCTTCGTCCCGCCGTAGCCCTCAGTGGTTCAGAACCCCACAACAGGCCATAGGAGTCCCACCGCCACCCCACCCTGAACCCAGGGTTATTGTGTGGTTCGGCACCAGTAGACAACCCCCCCCCCCCCCCCCTCCCGGGGAAAGTCTCAAACTAGACGAGTGTAACCTAAAGTGTTTGCGTGGTAATTATGGTGTATGCGTACATGGAGATAGCGCTTGCACAGCAATCGCCGACACAGTGTAACTTAGACGGAATAAGGGGAACCATCCGGCATTCGCCGAAACAGATGGAAAACCTCCTAAAAACCATCCGCAGGCGCGTTAGACCACGCTGCTAGCTAGGCGGGCAAGTTTAATTATGTTTCGAGTTATACAGTACCGGAAGAAAAATGCAAGACCCACAATGGAAACGTCATTTTACTGAAAAATGGGCTGACAGGTAATTCGTCACTGGAGGAGCGTACGATAAGAAATTCAGACCAAATGAAATACACACGTCACAGCAAAGGGTGGCCAAAGAGTCGCATCAATACACACAGCGTACCCCACCCTGGCGGCAACGCAGTATATTCTGGCAGGTGAACTGTGAAAGAGATGCCTTAAGGCAGCCTGCAATATACGGTCCCAAGCAACTTGGACCTCTTGTTCCACTTCCTCAATGGCTCTTCACGCTCCAGAGAGCGAGTAAGTTCGCATAGCATCATTGTCCATAGGATAGAGATCTATTGATCTTGCTGGTGAAGGAAACTGTTACGCACCGCGAGGAGCATTTCGTGCCGCAGCAGCAGTATGTGGACGTGCATTGTCATGCTGGAAAAGCACATCACCATTCTGTCGAAGAAACGACAATGGGGTAATTGACTGTTTTCCCAAAACTGTTTTAAATGACCAGTTACGTTATTTTATGCTCATGACATGCTTTTTTCCTATTGAATTTCAGTATTTATAAAAACGAAAATGAAATTCTAATATTTTGAAAGCCCGCTAAAACGCTGCATTTGAGCCTGAGACGCCACTGGCGGGCTCGCTAATTCTATTGCCATAATGCTGACTCACAGCGATGATGATGATGATGATGATGATGTCTGGTTTGTGGGGCACTCAACTGTGCGGTCTTCAGCGCCCTTACAAAGTCCCAATTTTTACACACTCCAATTTTTTTCGTAGTCCAATCTAGCCATTGTCACGAACGATGATGATTGAAATGATGAGGATAACACAAACACCCAGTCTCGGGGCTGACAAAATTCCCAACGCAAGTGGGAATCGAACCCAGGAGCCCGTGATCCCGTGGCAGCAACGGCAGTCCTTCCCTCCCCCCCCCCCCGCCCCCCCTCCCTCTTTGCGTTTGGTCAGGGCGGACGTCACAAGGCATCCGTTGAAGTTGATCGTTGATCCGTTGCCTCCAGTTTTTTTTTATTACAGAGGGCGAGCAGCCCTCTGACCGAGCACGCTGAGCTACCGTGCCAGCTAAATTTGTCGGGAGTCGAACCCGGATCACTAGACCACGAGCTGCGGACTGATTCACAGCGATGTCTTGTTTTGGAATTTACGTGACGAAAAAATGGGTTTCAAATGGTGTGTAGTACCATACTGTACAAATACACCTACAAAAATTCCTGAAAAGTTGTTTTATGAGTGTTCCAGAGGATAAGCAGATGCTTAAAATGTGGTTGCACTGTACCGACAAATTGCCATTACGTCGACGCACAAGTTCACTAATTTAATTAAAAGTGTGTAGCACTGTGAAGTTAACATTAATTTACCTCTGAGATACGCTCTCCCACAGTTACAACGAAGGCTTGCGTCACTCAACGAAATTAAACTCTTAGTGAAAATAGTCGTTTTACGCAAGTACGCCGCAGTTATTCGATAGCTCAGTTGCTACAGCGGTAGACCAATTTTATAACATGATTTCCATGGATCGCTGGTACGAACCCAACCCAAATGAATTAATTTGTGTGTAAAATGGCTTGAGACTCCTCTCCTATTAAAACCAATTCGAAATAACAAAACTTCACCACGCCGATCAGAAGCAGAATATTACTGCGTTTCCCTCGTTGTGTACATGCACTTATATTTGCAGTCGCTATTCACACACGTCACGTTCAAAAAGATGTTTTCTAGTAAATGTGCCTAAACACTTTTTAGTCAACTAGAAACTATATTTCTATATTTGTACTGTCTAGCTAGGATCCTTTTTGTTCAAACTTTAGCAGTTTCATCGTCTTACATTAAGATAAAGTAAGTCTGCTGTCCTCATCATTTCATCGTTCGTGACATTGGCTAGATTGGACTGCCAACAAATTGGAGTGTGAAAAAATTGGGACTTTGTACGGGCGCTAATGACCGCACAGTTCAGCACCCCACAAACCAAACATCATTATCATCGCTGTGACTCAGCATTATGAGAGTAGAATTAGCGATCTCGCCAGTGACTTCACAGGCTCGAATGCACCATTTTAGCGGGCTCTCAAATTATTTGAATTTCATTTTCGTTTTTATAAAAGAATACTGAAATTCAAGAGGAAGAAAGCATGTTATGAGCATAAAATAACGTAACTGGTCGTTTAAAACAATTTCGGGAAAACAGTCAAATACCCTGTTACCATTTCTTCGACAAAATGGTGATGTGCTTTTCCAGCATGACAATGCACGTCCACATACTGTTGCTGCGACACGAAATGCTCCTCGCGGTGCATAACAATTTCCTTGACCAGCAAGATCAATAGATCTTTCTCCTATGGAGAATGATGCTATGCGAACTTACTCGCTCTCCGGAGCCTGATACAGTAAGTCTGATAACCTTTAAGTTTACACTCACAAACATCACAGCCCTTTTGTTTGTGTCACCTGCATGTTGTACAGGCTTTATATCTCTCCGTATAACGTCATTGTCCTACACCTAACTGTACTGCGGGAATACGGTGATACCTTCACTACTGCCAATGCTTTCCAAAAAAGTTAATCGTTTGTTCGCGAAGTAAATCCATTTATCCTTTGTTATCCATTTCTCAGAGTAAACCCAACGTGAAGCTATATAAAATGCGTATCAAAATCGGAACAAATGCTACAGTCAATTCTTGTTATTTTCGTATTTCGTGTAATACCATTTAAAAATATTTGACTTTCCCAGGATATTTCTATCTCATTTTGCTCGGTATAAGTCGTGCTACGAGGTGCATTCAAGTTCTAAGGCCTCCGATTTTTTTTTCTTCTAATTAACTACTCACCCGAAATCGATGAAACTGGCGTTACTTCTCGACGTAATCGCCCTGCAGACGTACACATGATTCCATGATTCCATGGCAGTGGCGAAAGCTTCTTTAGGAGTCTGTTTTGACCACTGGAAAATCGCTGAGGCAATAGCAGCACGGCTGGTGAATGTGCGGCCACGGAGAGTGTCTTTCATTGTTGGAAAAAGCCAAAAGTCACTAGGAGCCAGGTCAGGTGAGTAGGGAGCACGAGGAATCACTTCAAAGTTGTTATCACGAAGAAACTGTTGCGTAACGTTAGCTCGACGTGCGGGTGTGTTGTCTCGGTGAAACAGCACACGCGCAGCCCTTCCCTGGCGTTTTTGTTGCAGTGCAGGAAGGAATTTGTTCTTCAAAACATTTTCGTAGGAATCACCTGTTACCGTAGAGCCCTTTGGAAAGTAATGGGTAAGGATTACGCCCTCGCTGTCCCAGAACATGGACACCATCATTTTTTCAGCACTGGCGGTTACCCGAAATTTTTTTTGTGGCGGTGAATCTGTGTGCTTCCATTCAGCTGACCGGCGCTTTGTTTCTGGATTGAAAAATGGTATCCACGTCTCATCCGTTGTCACAACCTACGAAAAGAAAGTCCCATTCGTGCTGTCGTTGCGCGTCAACATTGCTCGGCAACGTGCCACACGGGCAGCCGTGTGGTCGTCCGTCAGCATTCGTGGCACCCACCTGGATGACACTTTTCGCATTTTCAGGTCGTCATGCAGGATTGTGTGCACAGAACCCACAGGAATGCTAACTCTGGAGGCGATCTGTTCGACAGTCATTCGGCGATCCCCCAAAACAATTCTCTCCACTGTCTCGATCGTGTCGTCAGACCGGCTTCAGCGAGCCCGAGGTTGTTTCGGTTTGTTGTCACACGATGTTCTGCCTTCATTAAACTGTCGCACACACGAACGCACTTCCGATACATCCATAACTCCATTGCCACATGTCTCCTTCAACTGTCGATGAATTTCAATTGGTTTCACACCACGCAAATTCAGAAAACGAATGATTGCGCGCTGTTCAAGTAAGGAAAACGTCGCCATTTTAAGTATTTAAAACAGTTCTCATTCTCGCCGCTGGCGGTAAAATTCCATCTGCCGTACGGTGCTGCCATCTCTGGGACGTATTGACAATGAACGCGGCCTCATTTTAAAACAATGCGCATGTTTCTATCTCTTTCCAGTCCGGAGAAAAAAAAAAATCGGAGGCCTTAGAACTTGAATGCACCTCGTATTTGTTCGGGGGCGGACGTCCCACGACGCTTGTTCAAGTTCATCGTTGAGCCATGAACTAAATTTTTTATTACAGAGGGCAACTAACCCTCTGACCTAACACGCTGAGTTTCTAACATGTGACCGCCTTCTCTGCAGACGGATACGTTATCCGTGCCGCGTGGGATTAGCCGAGCGGTCTTAGCCGCTGCAGTCATGGACTGTGCGGCGGATCCCGGCGGAGGTTCGAGTCCTCCTTCGGGCATGGGTGTGTGTGTTTGTCCTTAGGATAATTTAGGTTAACTAGTCTGTACGCTTAGGGACTCATGACCTTAGTAGTTAAGTCCCATAAGATTTCACACACATTTGAACGTTTTGAACGTTATCCATTGCGCTACTGAACGCATGCTAGAGGCCTAGCCTCGTCTGACTGTCTTCCAGAGAAGAAACCACGACTAAGATCTGCCAAGGATAATTTAATTGTGCTTTGGGTTGTGGTTCATCATAGTCGACAATCTCGTTATACGATACGGACCCACTTGCGAAAATTCTACATTTCCTTCGTTTTGAGAGAGTTTAATGACGTTGAAGGGAGCAGGCAAACAGCGCCGGTCGTTGCTCATATCCCCGCTCTAAATGGGTGGAGCTTAAACGGTTCAATTTTCGCAAGGCTTCCACTGTAAGCGTGCACAAAATTCCTTTCTGTTGCTACTTAAAAGCTGTAGTAGCGTTTTACAACAGCGAATAGCTGAACTGTTTGCAGAAAAAGTTTGTAAAATCCTCATGAATTCGGCTAGCGCTCTTATGACACAAGTGTAGCTTCCTCTTACTCCTAGACTGTGACGTCACCAGAGCATCAGCCAGTAACAGAGCGTTATCGATCGTGTGATCAAATCTCGATATTTAATGATTTTTTGAAAGCTTTCACAGGTTCACGATTACTTCCAACACCATAGACCCTTGCTCCACTGGACTTCCATTCGGGATGACGACGGTTCAATCCCGCGCCAAGCCATCCTGATTTAGGTTTTCCGTGATTTCCCTAAATCGCTCCAGGCAAATGCCGGGATGGTTCCTTTGAAAGGGCACGGCCGACTTCCTTCCCCGTCATTCCCTAATCCGATGAGACCGATGACCTCGCTGTCTGGTCTCCTCCACCAAAACAACCCAACCCAACATACAGCGTACCCTTGCTCCAAACTTGTTATATTTTGTCTTATACATTATCGTTGCTCAAAGATTGTTCTCCTTGTTGTTCCTGAAACTGCAAAGTTTTCATTGGTTCAGGGATGCTTCCAAGACAATACGCTCCTGTTGCAAACTTGTTATATTTCGTCTTACCTGTCAGCTTTTTTTTTTTTTTTTTTAAAAAAAAATCTTTATTCTTCAATATATGTGATACATAACAACCCAGCACCTTATATAATTAGTGGGTCCTAGTTGATACAATTTGATATTACTACTACAGCTCACTCTATGATAGTTTTCCTTATTCTCACTATGGGCACTACGATTATGTCTTTCTATGCAATTTAATTCTTCTTATGCTAATGTACATCTACCTGCAGCGTTACACGTGTGCCAGCGTTGTGTAAACCTACTTGGTGGCCCTGTTCACCGAGCTAATCCCGGTGAACGTGCCCCTGGCACCGGGCTGGCCTGAGTTGCTGTTCGCTGCAGCTTCTTCAATTTGCACGCAATCTTCTGAATCACCCTCAACCTCATTAGACATCGTGAGAGAGCAGAATGGGGCGCTCCGCGGAACTCACGGACTTCGAACGTGGTCAGGTGATTGGGTGTCACTTGTGTCATACGTCTGTACGAGAGATTTCCACACTCCTAAATATCCCTAGGTCGACTGTTTCCGACGTGATAGGCAGACATCTATCCGCACCATCACACAGAAATTCCAATCTGAATCAGGATCCACGGCAAGTACTGTGACAGTTAGGCGGGTGGTGAGAAAACTTGGATTCCATGGTCGAGCGGCTGCTCATAAGCCACACATCACGCCGGTAAAAGCCAAACGACGCCTCGATTTGTGTAAGGAGCGTAAACACTGGACGATTGAACAGTGGAAAAACACTGTGTGGAGCGACGAATCGTACACGATGTGGCCATCTGATGGCGCGGTGTGGGTATGGCGAATGCCCGGTAAACGTCATCTGCCAGCGTGTGTAGTGCCAACAGCAAAATTCGGAGGCGGTGGTGTTACGGTGTGGTCGTGTTTTTCATAGAGGGGGCTTGCACCCCTTGTTGTTTTGCGTGGCACTATCACAGCACAGGCCTACATTGATGTTTTAAGCACCTTCTTGCTTCCCATAGTTGAAGAGCAATTGGGGGATGGTGACTACATCTTTCAATCCCATCGAGCACATGTTCCTAATGCACAGCTTGTGGCGGAGTGGTTACACGACAATAACATCCCTGTAATGGACTGCCCTGCACAGAGTCCTGACCTGAATCGTATAGAGCACCTTTGGGATGTTTTGGAACGCCGATTTCGTGCCAGGCCTCACCGACCGACATCGATACCTCTCCTCAGTGCAGCACTCCGTGAAGAATGGGCTGCCATTCCCCAAGAAACCTTCCAGCACCTGATTGAACGTATGCCTGCGAGAGTGGATGCTGTCATCAAGGCCAAGGGTGGGCCAACACCATATTTAATTCCAGCGTTACCGAATGCAATGAATCAACTCCCAACCCGTTCAACATATACAGGGTTATTACAAATGATTGAAGCGATTTCACAGCTCTACAGTAACTTTATTATTTGAGATATTTTCACAATGCTTTGCACACACATACAAAAACTCAAAAAGTTTTTTTAGGCATTCACAAATGTTCGATATGCGCCCCTTTAGTGATTCGGCAGACATAAAGCCGATAATCAAGTTCCTCCCACACTCGGCGCAGCATGTCCCCATCAATGAGTTCGAAAGCATCGTTGATGCGAGCTCGCAGTTCTGGCACGTTTCTTGGTAGAGGAGGTTTAAACACTGAATCTTTCACATAACCCCACAGAAAGAAATCGCACGGGGTTAAGTCGGGAGAGCGTGGAGGCCATGACACGAATTGCTGATCATGATCTCCACCACGACCGATCCATCGGTTTTCCGATCTCCTGTTTAAGAAATGCCGAACTTCATGATGGAAGTGCGGTGGAGCACCATCCTGTTGAAAGATGAAGTCGGCGCTGTCGGTCTCCAGTTGTGGCACGAGCCAATTTTCCAGCATGTCCAGATACACGTGTCCTGTAACGTTTTTTTCGCAGAAGAAAAAGGGGCCGTAAACTTTAAACCGTGAGATTGCACAAAACACGTTAACTTTTTGTCAATTGCGAATTTGCTGCACGAATGCGTGAGGATTCTCTACCGCCCAGATTCGCACATTGTGTCTGTTCACTTCACCATTAAGAAAAAATGTTTCTTCATCACTCAAAACAAGTTTCGCACTGAACGCATCCTCTTCCGTGAGCTGTTGCAACCGCGCCGAAAATTCAAAGCGTTTGACTTTGTCATCGGGTGTCAGGGCTTGTAGCAATTGTAAACGGTAAGGCTTCTGCTTTAGCCTTTTCCGTAAGATTTTCCAAACCGTCGGCTGTGGTACGTTTAGCTCCCTGCTTGCTTTATTCGTCGACTTCCGCGGGCTACGCGTGAAACTTGCCCGCACGCGTTCAACCGTTTCTTCGCTCACTGCAGGCCGACCCGTTGATTTCCCCTTACAGAGGCATCCAGAAGCTTTAAACTGCGCACACCATCGCCGAATGGAGTTAGCAGTTGGTGGATCTTTGTTGAACTTCGTCCTGAAGTGTCGTTGCACTGTTATGACTGACTGATGTGAGTGCATTTCAAGCACGACATACGCTTTCTCGGCTCCTGTCGCCATTTTGTCTCACTGCGCTCTCGAGCGCTCTGGCGGCAGAAACCTGAAGTGCGGCTTCAGCCGAACAAAACTTTATGAGTTTTTCTACGTATCTGTAGTGTGTCGTGACCATATGTCAATGAATGGAGCTACAGTGAATTTATGAAATCGCTTCAATCATTTGTAATAGCCCTGTACTGTTTCTCCGACATTCGTATCTTCAGTCACGACCATATGCACAAACTTTCTTTTGCCTCAGGAGCCTACCATCTCGACAGTCTCTAATCTTTATCCGACGTCGACTTTGCTTGAGAAATTTGACGAATTTTACAAAGTGCCTTCAGTTTACATTCACATTAATCGAAATCCAAGTTATCAAGCAGCTATTCTTCGTCTTCATGCAATTACCTCTACGTTGCTTTGCTATTATCAGTCCTCTGAACGAAGTCCCAAAGCAGGATTTAAAAAAAAATTATCAGATTTTTTCCCCTTACAGATAACAAGTGAAATAATTAATCGAAAAGGTCGCCCACGTGAAAAGGTGGGACAGAGAGAGCAGTGTAAAAGAGTGACGGAGAATGTACCTTAAACATTTCTGATGATGCTTTCACCGACTACAGCCGAAACGCATTTCCTTTCTGAAAAGATGACAGTACCCCCCCCCCCCCCCCCGGTGCTAGGCGGAAGTGGAAATGTAAAAATTCATTTCTCTGCCTCTCCCCCTGTCCGGACGATACAGCGAAAGGGGGGGGGGGGGAGTAACGCACGGAGTTTCCGGTGCTACTGAGCAGGGATGAGTGATTCAATTATTCATGAACGCCGCGAAGAAGCTCTGGAGAAAGCGAAACGCCTTTCCGTTTATTGCGAAAGGGTGCCGAGTTTAGGACGGGCGAGGCGAAGAAAAGTGCTGCAAAGTGGACACTTTGAGGGTTAGAGCGGCACCAAATGTCACGCCCAACTACACATGAGATGTTTCGCGGTTCACTGCTGGCGCCTAAAGTAGTCTTAAAGGTCGTGCACTAAACGAAAGACAGGTTGTAAAGTGGATAACAAGTTAAAACACATTCGTATAATTAAAGAGCTGAGATCAGCGTTTTATATCCTCTGAGGTAGCTCTCGTTGCGAAAACGATTTTCTGAGTGAGCTGATCGAATAATCACTTTGCAGAATGAATTTTCACTCTGCAGGAAGTGTGCACACTGTTATGACCAGACAAAATTACAAATGGTTCAAATGCCTCTGAGTACTATGGGACTTAACTGCTGTGGTCATCAGTCCCCTAGAACTTAGAGCTACTTAAACCTAACTAACATCACACACATCCATGCCCGAGGCAGGATTCGAACCTGCGACGGTAGCGGTCGCGCGGTACCAGACTGTAGCGCCTAGAACCGCTCGGCCACTCCGGCCAGACAAAATTACAAAAAAATGGTTCAAATGGCTCTGAGTACTATGGGACTCAACATCTTAGGTCATAGGTCACCTAGAACTTAGAACTACTTAAACCTAACTAAGGACATCACACACACCCATGCCCGAGGCAGGATTCGAACCTGCGACCGTAGCAGTTCCGCGGTTCCGGACTGCAGTGCCAGAACCGCTAGACCACCGCGGCCTGCACAAAATTACAGTTGTCCGGCTACAGCAGCGGGTTCTTCGGGAGCTCTGTCAGATGAGAGCCACAGATGAGTGTCTTGTAAAATTTCGAAATCCGGTATCCTGATCGGAACGTAGTACTGTTGATATTTTTAAAGATATCGGGTATCCATTGTACCGATAAAAACCATTGTTAGCCTTCCTTACGTCAGAAATATTTTTTTTCTATGTATCGATGGGAAGATGTATCGAAGTACTAGCCAAAAAAATATCGGCTGCACATTTAAATATACTGCCAGTTTTAGAGCTGTATAATTAAGTACTGATTTATTATTAGATATTCTGTACATCAACAAGCTAGCTGCCTGCTTATCCCCCTTTAGAGCAAGAACCGAAAGGAATACAATGCAGCCGGCCGCTGTGGCCGTGCGGTTCTAGGCGCTGCAGTCCGGAACCGCGCGACCGCTGCGGTCGCAGGTTCGAATCCTGCCTCGGGCGTGGATGTGTGTGACGTCCTTAGGTTAGTTAGGTTTAAGTAGTTCTAAGTTCTAGGGGACTGATGAGCTCAGATGTTAAGTCCCATAGTGCTCAGAGCCATTTGAACCATTTTTGAAAACATGCACGTTGACGCTTGGTGCTAACAACATTGCTAACAATGGCAACTGCACGTAAGTTGCGCAATGAAATCTGTCGGATGGGTCCGTCGTTCGCTTTCGTTTCATATCGGATTTGTCCGGAACACTTCATGTCGACTTCACTATTTTCTCATTTCTGCAAACGCCAGCGACCTAGCGGTTATAGAGGCAAAACTGCGTGGCGTGGTGGAGCTAAACGTAGCATTTTTTTGTTGGTAGCGCCGAGCGCCGATTACGTCATCATTACCCCTCACGCCCACCGCAAAGACCAATCGTGTTATTTAGATTTTTGTTCACCAGTCTCAGCAACTATTCTTGAAAAATGCTCATGTGAAGAAATTGGGCACTAGTTGCATTGAACATTGCTTTTCAAAAGAACACGTGAAATATTCATCGAATATTTCGAAAAAGAAACAATGTAAAATAAAAATATCGTCACTCGATGCTGCCATTTCGACAGAGATACATTCCTGAAAATATCGCCGATATTAACGATACTATGTGCAAAAAAATATCGATATTTTATCAACAGCCCTAAGCAGAAGCTGCTCACTAGAAAAAAATTGCCCAGGTGGGAGCAGGAGCTTCCGGCCAAACTTAATTACGTATACAGACAGTCCATCCATTGCACAAATCAAGAATCTCCACCGTTTTTGCTTGTGACCGACATTGGTACTGGCAAGAAAAAAAATGGTTCAAATGGCTCTAAGCACTATGGGAGAACATCTCAGGTCACCAGACCCCCAGACTTACAACTACTTAAACCTAACTAACCGAAGGACATCACACACATCCATGCCCGAGGCAGGATTCGAACCTGCGACCGTAGCAGCCCCGTTGTTCTGGACTGAAGCGCCTAGAACCGCCCGGCCACAGCGGCCGGCTACTGGCAAGATATCGGTCCCATGGATTGCAAGACAATCGAGAATGTTTGAAATTTAGTAACATCAATGTGACACAAAAACATTATTATAACGACCACTAGTTCAACATTCAGGTTGATTGGGTCGCAATGGTGAAAGTCTGACATCACGCAAGGAATGACTCATTGCTCATATGGTGCTTTTCACAATTTATCCATCATCACATATCCACGTGCGATCACGTACTACTTGAGTCCGCGTGCAGTAGTCGCTCCAGGATCCCTGAAGAGGGATGAATTCCGAAACGCGTCATATGGAGTCGTTCCTCATCTGATGCCTGACTTTTACCAATGCGACCCAGTAAACCTGAATGGAGAATTACACACTGTTTTAATTCCAACTTTGACGCCGGATGACAAACGACAAGAAATTTTTTGTCGCGTTATATCAACACAAATTACCGATTTTCGGATTTTTTTAACTTTATTTGTACTGTAAAACTGTGCTTGTTACCAAATTTAATAATACTAGGTCAACGGGAAGAAAATGGCTCTAAGCACTACGGGACTTAACATCTGAGGTCATCACTCCCCTACACTTAGAACTACACTACTGGCCATTAAAATTTCTACACCAGGAAGGCGACGTGGTACAGACGCGAAATTTAACCTACAGAAAGAAGATGCTGTGATATGCAAATGCTTTTCAGAGCATTCACAGAAGGTTGGCGCCGGTGGCGACACCTACAACGTGCTAACATGAGGAAAGTTTCCAACCGATTTCTCATACACAAACAGCAGTTGACCGGCGTTGCCTGGTGAAACTTTGTTGTGATGCCTCGTGTGAGGAGGAGAAATGCGTACATCACGTTTCCGATTATGATAAAGGTCGGATTGTAGCCTATCGCGATTGCTGTTTATCGTATCGCGACATTGCTGCTCGCGTTGGTCGAGATCCAACGACTGTTAGCAGAATGTGGAATCGGTGGGTTCAGGAGGGTAATACGGAACTCCGTGCTGGACCCCAACGGCCTCGTATCACTAGCAGTCGAGATGACAGGCATCTTATCCGCACAGCTGTAACGGATCGTGCAGCCACGTCTCGATCCCTGAGTCAACAGATGGGGACGTTTGCAAGACAACAACCATCTGCACGAACAGTTCCACGACGTTTGCAGCAGCACGGACTATCAGCTCGGAGACCGTGGCTGCGGTTACCCTTGACGCTGCATCACAGACAGGAGCGCCTGCGATGTTGTACTTGACGACGAACCTAGGTGCACGAATGGCAAAACGTCATTTTTTCGGATGAATCCAGGTTCTGTTTACAGCATCGTGATGGTCGCATCAGTGTTTGGCGACATCGCGGTGAACGCACATTGGAAGCATGTATTCGTAATCGCCATACTGGCGTATCACCCGGCGTGATGGTATGGGGTGCCATCGGTTACACGTCTCGGTCACCTCTTGTTCGCATTGACGGCACTTTGAACAGTGGACGTAACATTTCAGATGTGTCACGACCCATGGCTCTACCCTTCAGCCGATACCTGAGAAACCCTACATTTCAGTAGGATAATGCACGACCGCACGTTGCAGGTCCTGTACGGGCCTTTCTGGATTCAGAAAATGTTCGACTGCTGCCCTGGCCAGCACATTCTCCAGATCTCTCACCAACTGAAAACATCTGGTCAATGGTGGCCGAGCAACTGGCTCGTCACAATACGCCAGTCACTACTCTTGATGAACTGTGGTATCGTGTTGAAGCTGCATGGGCAGCTGTACCTGTACACGCCATCCGAGCTCTGTGTGACGCAATGCCCAGGCGTATCAAGGCCGTTATTATGGCCAGAGGTGGTAGTTCTGGGCACTGACTTCTCAGGATATATGGACCCAAATTGCCTGAAAATGTAATGACATGTCAGTTCTAGTATAATATATTTGTCCAATGAATACCAGTTTATCATCTGCATTTCTTCCTGGTGTAGCAATTTTAATGGCCAGTAGTGTACAATGGGTCCCGGTTTTACCAACCGATGGAGACCCAGAAGCGTGGTGCCACGTTCACTGAACTAGCAAGTGTGTCGTCGTGGGAAGGGTGTTCATTTATCTGATTGGTTTGCTGTGGCCCACCACGAATTCCTCTCCCGTGCCAACCATCTCAGAGCAGCACTTGCAACCTACATCCTCAGTTATCTGCTGGATGTAGTCCAATCTCTGTCTCTGTCTGCGGTTTCCTCTAGTACCACAGATGTTATCCCTCAGTAGATGTCCTGCCAATCGTATCCCTTCTTCTTGTCCAGTGTTTCCCATACATTTCTTTCCTCACCAATTTTGCGGAGAACCTCACTGTTCCACCTAATTTTCAATATTCCTCTGTATCACCACATCTAAACCTTGCCGCAGTGGATACATCGGTTCCCGTCAGATCACCGAAGTTAAGCGCTGTCGGGAGTGGCCGGCACTTGGATGGGTGACCATCCGGGCCGCCAAGCGCTGTTGCCATTTTTCGGGGTGCACTCAGCCTCGTGCTGCCAATTGAGGAGCTACTCGACCGAATAGTAGCGGCTTCGGTCAAGAATACCACCATAACGACCGGGAGAGCGGTGTGCTGACCCCACGCCCCTCCTATCCGCATCCTCCACTGAGGATGACACGGCGGTCGGATGGTCCCGGTAGGCCACTCGTGGCCTGACGACGGAGCACCACATCTCAAAGGCCTCAATTCTCCTTTGTTCCGTGTTTCCCACAGTCCATGTCTCACTAACATACTTACAGTTGAGTTCATAAACAATCCAGACAATGCTGTGATCCAGACGTATTTTCTCGCAAATTTCTTCCCCAAATTACGACCGACGTTTGATAACAGCAGACTTCTCCTGGCCAGGAATTTCCTTCCTGCTAGTGCTAGTCTGCTTTTTATGTCCTCCTTGCGCCATCCGTCGTGGTTTATTTTGCTGTCTAGGTAGCAGAATTCCTTAACTTCGTCTTCTTCGTTGATACGGCGTAAAGTCAAGCGCCGGCACGCCAGTAGGGAACGAAAGAGAAGGCTGTGAGAAGAAGTCAGGCACGCTGGTCGGACCTCCCTCCAGGACGACAACGCGACAACATCAGCCGCTATGTGAAGAGGATATTAGCGCTGCACCCGATTGGTCGGGGCCCAGTGGAAGACTAACTTCAATATTACCGAGTTCTATAGCAGCATCGACATTACCTTGCTTTTACAAGGGTGCTTTTAAAAGTTCTAGGAACAGAATAGAAAAAAAACTACTTACATCACTCAAACTTCTTTTATTTTTCAATGTAGTATCCTTGTAGACTAATGCACTTGTCCAACGATGTTCCACTGCCTTGATCCAGTCTCGAAAATGCGTTTCCTCCAGGCCTGCAAAATATTTGTCAGCTCTGGCTATTACTTCTTCGTTTGAAGTGGATCTTCGTCCACCAAGAAAAATTTTCAGTTGTGGGAAGAGATGGAAGTCTGACGGAGCCATCCATATCAAGTGAATAAGGTGGATGTGCCAACAACTCATACCTCCTTAGCTCGTGTAATTTTGCCATGGCGATGGCACATGTGAGCGGGCGCGCATTGTCTTGATGGAAGATGACTTTCTTCCTTGCTAAACCTGGCCTTTTTTCGCGTATCTTTTGTTGCAATTTCTCCAGGAGGTTAGCTCAGTATTCTTCAGTAATTGTTTGCCCAGTGAGGAGATAATCTACAAAAAGAATCTCCTGCACATCCCAGGACACTGATTCCATGACCTTTCCCGCCGAAAGAGTTGACTTTGTTTCCTTGGATGTCGGCGAATCAGCGTGTTTCCACTGCTTTGACTGTTGTTTTGTCTCTGGGGTTTAGTAGTGCACCCAATCTGTGGTCACAAACCGGCGCAGAAAATCTTGTTCGTTTCTCCTAAAACGGGCCAAACATTGTTCCGACATGTCCTTCCTCATGCGTTTTTGATCCAGCATCAAGCGTCACAGCATCCATCTTGCAGATAATTTTTTCATTTCTAATTCTTCAGTTAAAATGTGATACACCCTTTAAGATGACATCTGGCAAGCGTGAGCAATTTCACACACTTTCAATCGGCGTCCTCCGTGACCATTTTTTGCACTTTTGCAATGATTTCTGGAGTAGTGACATATCTTGGCCGACCATTGAAGGGATCATCATCTAAGCCCTCCCGACCAAATTTAAATTCATTTGTCCACCTGGCAACAGTTGAGTATTAAGGAGCAGAGTCCCCCAGTGTATTCTGGAAATCGGCATGGATGTCCTTTGTTTTCACACCTTTCTTTGCAAAATATTTAAGAACTGCTCGAATCTCGATTTTTTCCATCTTCGCAAATCACTACGAGGGAACAACAACAGAGCCACGTCACCGCCATAGCTCTCTTCCAAAAGCACTGATGTGGCCCGTGTTTACAGGCAAAACAGTCCAATGAATATCACGTGAACAACCCGTTGCGCTAGCGGTGACCTCTCGTGGTGATTCAGAGAACTTTTCAAACCAACCTCGTACAGCCTATGTAACACGGACTTGGAAATTATTATACTGAAGAGATTACCTATTTCGGCTGTCGCCCTTTGCTTGCGACACATCTTTGCAACACCCAGTTAACTATTGTAATTTTTCTTTTTGTAATCAAACTCATTAATACGATTTGATTGGATGTTGTCTAGCGATCCGAGAAAGACGTTTTCTAGACACACCAGATTTGACGACTACGCAGGATCTAACATTCGTGATCACCAATCCTGATCTTAAGTTTGTTGTTGTTCTGATTTCTACTACTTTACATTACTTTCGTGTTTCTTGGATTTCTCCCAACCCATATTCTGTACTGGTCAGACTGTTCATTCCATCCAACACATCCTGTAATTCTTGTTCACTTTTAGTGAGGATAGCAATATCATAAGGGAATCGTATCATTGATATCCTTTCATGTCGAATTTTAATTCCATTTTCGAAAATTTAACTTCCATCATCGCTTCTGCGATGTGTAGATTTAACATAAGAGGCGAAAGACTACATCCCTGTCTTACATCCTTCTTAATCTGAGCAGTCCGTTCTTGGTCTTCCCCTCTTATTGTCCCCTCTCGGCTCTTCTATACAGGCTGGTCCATTAATCGTGACCGGGCGAAATATCTCACGGAATAAGCATCAAACGAAAAAACTACGAACAATGAAACTCGTCTAGCTTGAAGGGGGAAACCAGATGGCGCTATGGTTGGCCCGCTAGATGGCGCTGCCATAGGTCAAAACGGATATCATCTGCCTTTTTTTAAAAATAGGAACCCCCATTTTTTATTACATATTCGTGTAGTACGTAAAGAAATATGAAAGAATCAGTTCGACCACTTTTTTCGCTTAGTGGTGGATGGCGCTGTAATAGTCACAAACGTGTAAATACGTGGTATCACGTAACATTCCGCCAGTGCGGACGGTATTTGCTTCGTGATACATTACCCGTGTTAAAATGGACCGTTTACCAATTGCGGAAATGGTCGATATCGTGTTGCTGTATGGCTATCGCGATCAAAATGCCCAACGGGCGTGTGCTATGTATGCTGCTCGGTATCCTGGACGACATCATCCAAGTGTCCGGACCGTTCGCCGGATAGTTACGTTATTTAAGGAAACAGGAAGTGTTCAGCCACGTGTGAAACGTCAACCACGACCTGCAACAAATGATGATGCCCAAGTAGGTGTTTTAGCTGCTGTCGCTGCTAATCCGCACATCAGTAGCAGACAAATTGCGCGAGAATCGGGAATCTCAAAAACGTCGGTGTTGAGAATGATATATCAACATCGATTGCACCCGTACCATATTACTATGCACCAGGAATTGCATGGCGACGACTTTGAACGTCGTGTACAGCTCTGTCACTGGGCACAAGACAAATTACGGGACGATGACAAATTTTTGCACACGTTCTATTTAGCGACGAAGCGTCATTCACCGACAGCGGTAACGTAAACCGGCATAATATACACTATTGGGCAACGGAAAACCCACGATGGCTGCGACAAGTGGAACATCAGCGACCTTGGCGGGTTAATGTATGGTGCGGCATTATGGGAGGAAGGATAATTGGTCCCCATTTTATCAATGGCAATCTAAATGGGGCAATGTATGTTGATTTCCTACGTAATGTTCTACCGATGTTACTAAGAGATGTTTCACTGCATGACAGAATGGCGATGTACTTCCGACATGATGGATTGCCGGCACATAGCTCGCGTGCGGTTGAAGCGGTATTGAATAGCATATTTCATGACAGGTGGATTGGTCGCCGAAGCACCATACCGTGGCCCGCACGTTCACCGGATCTGTGGGGAAAGTTGAAGGATATTTGCCATCGTGATCCACCGACAACGCCTGACAACATGCGTCAGCGCATTGTCACTGCATGTGCGAACATTACGGAAGGCGAACTACTCGCTGTTGAGAGGAATGTCGTTACACGTATTGTCAAATGCATCGAGTTTGACGGACATCATTTTGAGCATTTATTGCATTAGTGTGGTACAGGTAATCACGCTGTAACAGCATGCGTTCTCGGAAATGATACGTTCACAAAGGTACATGTATCACATTGGAACAACCGAAATAAAATGTTCAAACGTACCTACGTTGTGTATTGTAATTTAAAAAACCTACCTGTTACCAACTGTTCGTGTAAAATTGTGAGCTATATGTCTGTGACTATTACAGCTCCATCTATCACAAAGCGAAAAAAATGGTCCAACTAAAACACTGATATTTCTTTACGTACTACACGAACATGTCATAAAACATGGGGGTTCGCATTTTAAAAAAACGCAGTTGATATCCGTTTGACCTATTTCAGCGCCATCTAGCCGGCCAACCATAGCGCCATCTGGTTTCCCCCTTCAAGCTAGACAAGTTTCGTCTTTGTAGTTTTTTCGTTTTGCGTTTATTTCGTGAGATATTTGGCCCGGTCACAATCAATGGACCACCCTGTATATCGTAGGCCTACATTAGCCGTGATTCCCTACAGTTTATCCCCTACTTTTCTAAAAAATTCGAACATCTTGCAGCATTTTACGTTGCCCAAGGCTTTCTTCCAAACATTATAGCGTACCTCCTACTTTTCTCAAAAATTGGAACATCTTGCACCTTTTCACATTGCCGAACGCCTTCTTCCAAACGATATGAAGGTGTCTTGATTTTCCTTTACTCTCGCTTCCGTTATCATCCGCAACGTCAGAAAGAGTGTTTTCGGCGTGACGAACGCCTTGCGTGGGTGTGTGGGCATTAATTTTTCATCTCGCGTCCGTACAATGGTTCGGGCGGTCTTCGTATAAATAGGCTGTGAAAGAATCTTGAGTCGGCGCGAACCGAAAGGGTGGGCGGGCTGATAGCGAGGGTGGATTTGGTGCGGGGTGGAGGGGGTGAGAGGGAGGTGGGTGGGAAGGTGCGAGTGGTGGGGGAAAGGACCCAATCGAACCGGGCGCACAATCGGAGCGGCTGTCTGTCTGTGATGGATGGCCCTCCGCACATCGAGGGTTATCCACCGAGGCTCAGCGCTGCAGTCCTCATACAATAAACACGGCGTCAGGTGAGCTCAGGCGGAACAAGAGGTTTCCCCCACCACCACGGGAACAGCGAGGTGGTTCGGAATTACGGCTGGAAGGCTACGCTAAGCATTTCACTCATAGCTCTACAGGTAACTAGGTTAGCGGGCGCAGCTTGGCTCGCGTACTCTGTATGGTCTCCACCTGATCTTTTTAGTTACACTCCTGGAAATTGAAATAAGAACACCGTGAATTCATTGTCCCAGGAAGGGGAAACTTTATTGACACATTCCTGGGGTCAGATACATCACATGATCACACTGACAGAACCACAGGCACATAGACACAGGCAACAGAGCATGCACAATGTCGGCACTAGTACAGTGTATATCCACCTTTCGCAGCAATGCAGGCTGCTATTCTCCCATGGAGACGATCGTAGAGATGCTGGATGTAGTCCTGTGGAACGGCTTGCCATGCCATTTCCACCTGGCGCCTCAGTTGGACCAGCGTTCGTGCTGGACGTGCAGACCGCGTGAGACGACGCTTCATCCAGTCCCAAACATGCTCAATGGGGGACAGATCCGGAGATCTTGCTGGCCAGGGTAGTTGACTTACACCTTCTAGAGTACGTTGGGTGGCACGGGATACATGCGGACGTGCATTGTCCTGTTGGAACAGCAAGTTCCCTTGCAGGTCTTGGAATGGTAGAACGATGGGTTCGATGGCGGTTTGGATGTACCGTGCACTATTCAGTGTCCCCTCGACGATCACCAGTGGTGTACGGCCAGTGTAGGAGATCGCTCCCCACACCATGATGCCGGGTGTTGGCCCTGTGTGCCTCGGCCGTATGCAGTCCTGATTGTGGCGCTCACCTGCACGGCGCCAAACACGCATACGACTATCATTGGCACGAAGGCAGAAGCGACTCTCATCGCTGAAGACGACACGTCTCCATTCGTCCCTCCATTCACGCCTGTCGCGACACCACTGGAGGCGGGCTGCACGATGTTGGGGCGTGAGCGGAAGACGGCCTAACAGTGTGCGGGACCGTAGCCCAGCTTCATGGAGACGGTTGCGAATGGTCCTCGCCGATACCCCAGGAGCAACAGTGTCCCTAATTTGCTGGGAAGTGGCGATGCGGTCCCCTACGGCACTGCGTAGGATCCTACGGTCTTGGCGTGCATCCGTGCGTCGCTGCGGTCCGGTCCCAGGTCGACGGGCACGTGCACCTTCCGCCGACCACTGGCGGCAACATCGATGTACTGTGGAGACCTCACGCCCCACGTGTTGAGCAATTCGGCGGTACGTCCACCCGGCCTCCCGCATGCCCACTATACGCCCTCGCTCAAAGTCCGTCAACTGCACATACTGTTCACGTCCACGCTGTCGCGGCATGCTACCAGTGTTAAAGACTGCGATGGAGCTCCGTATGCCACGGCAAACTGGCTGACACTGACGGCGGCGGTGCACAAATGCTGCGCAGCTAGCGCCATTCGACGGCCAACACCGCAGTTCCTGGTGTGTCCGCTGTGCCGTGCGTGTGATCATTGCTTGTACAGCCCTCTCGCAGTGTCCGGAGCAAGTATGGTGGGTCTGATACACCGGTGTCAATGTGTTCTTTTTTCCATTTCCAGGAGTTTATTTGGAAGGAAAAAAACAGCCTTGGTCGTATTTTTTTGTTCCATTACCCGCAAAATCGATTTTCGGTCACTTAGTGACCATCCTCAGTCCTAGAAGTTAAAAATTTCACATAACGATCAGAGAGTATAAAACAGAAAATCACAACTACACCTGCATATGAACATAACAGTTGGTAGGAACATACCTGAAATATACAATTTAAATTGGTAGGCACTGGTGTCAACAAGCTTAGAGCGATCACATACACTGAGGCCGCTGTTTACATGCACCTGTTCAACAGACCTCGGTGTGACAGGGCTTGGAACGCCTTCTATGTGACATGTGTCACGTGAAGACTTAATATTACTGGTTTTGCGAGATATCAACACTAAATAACTCTTGTGCATTTGTGAATCATGAAGTAATTCAAATTTAAAATGTACGTAAAACACATAGCAGACGAAGGGGGAAAGAAACATCTAAAATACATTGGCGTTTTGTTTTTTAAAAACAAACTTACAAAACATAAAACAGATCGATAATAAGTTGTCAGAGTACAGGACAGGTAAAAGAGAAAAAGACAATGAAAAAGAATAATATATGAATAACATAAAATGAGGTATAACACAGGTTTTTAAAAAACATAATACCCACCATCTGGCGTGGGAAGTTAGAAGTACAACGTTCGTGATTTACGTAAAATGTTACGTTAAGACTAAGGAGTCAAATATATAAAAAATAGTAATAGTACGAAACTGCCATTATGTAATAATTAAAATGCCGTGAAACATAATGTTGATTACGAATGTTATTCTTTAACCAAATTTTTGTTGTGTTCATAAACTGCAACAGCTTGTAAACTTTTCACACTAATTAAGGCCATGGAAGCACGGTCTTACACGAAGGTACTTCTTACCAAAAAGCGATGCCGGTAGCTGGACTCCGAAGTTTTTATTTATCACGTCTTTTGCGTTCCTGTGGTGATACTTCCACAGCAACTGTCAGCCCGAAACAAATTTTTCTTTAGATCTTACCTTAGAATTCAAATACCAATTGTCATAGATTTAGCTTTAAAAAAAATTTAAGGGGAGGTGTAATGGTACTTGAATTACGCAACCATTACGGCACCTCACCTCAACCTCTCGATACCAGCAATATTCTACTGCGTTTCTGTAAAGTAGTTAACATATTTCTGAGACAACATTCAGATCTGATTTCATTAATGTAGAGTTACTTTGCTACATCGATATGTTTATATTGAAATGATATTATTTTTGTGTGTGCTTTATTTTGTCACTATGATCTTTGTCGTACTTGTAACTCTGATTTTTGGGCGCGTAAACGGGTATTAGAGAGTCAAGCTTTGGTCGTCATGTTAAAAAGACGCAAATTGCAGTCAGTTTATAACAATGAGGAAGATATTTTCAAGTGCGTTTTATATTGTGAAGTGATGTTTTGTGTGTTACGTGATATTGCAACAAAAGTAATAAAAAAGAAGTGTAACTTAAATTCGGAGTGCTGATTACTTTTTTACATCACCATTGCGCTAACTTGCAAAAGTTTAATCTTCAAGAATGGTTTGTGAAACACATCTATAAAACTTTTGAATATCGCAGAATAACACCTAGGCCTCTTTGCATCCGAGCTTGGAATCATCACTACCTAGATTTTCGACGACTGAGCCGTGAGTTCACAACGAGACCAGCGTGGGAAACACGAAAAGATGAGTGCCTAGTGTTATCCACCATTTCATGAAATGGCTTTATTAATTGTGCTCTAATGACTCCTGCCGCATAATATAACTTTGTTGTTGCCCTTAAAATGCAATATTTAGCAGCGGGAGCAACACTGCAAATCATAATTAATTTTTGACGTTTGTTGTGGTAGGGTTGTTAGAGGAGGTTAACTATCTTTTGGTTCAAAAAATAGATTTTTCTAAATTGCATTTTTGGATCCATAAAAGTGTTTAGAAACCACCCCTGAAACGGTTTCTCCGAATACGGAACGCAAATGTTTATTATTCGCGGTTGAACAAAAAAATGGACCTGCCTGAAATCGGCCTTTCTCACGCACCAGTCTTTTTTCTTTCGGAGGACGAGTTATTGTACCGGTGCTTGGGAGGAAACACACAAAATTGAAAGTCTGAACGCGCGTGTTTGGAAGTTAGCCCCCAAGCATTTGCATTCTGTTGCGAAGACTGTGGAGATTGCCACTTTCCCGGCAGTGATCAGCTTCAACGAAGGGTATTCAGCAATTCTGAAGGCCGTGACAACGACGGACGTCACCCTGGG
Source organism: Schistocerca americana (assembly GCF_021461395.2). NCBI lineage: Eukaryota > Metazoa > Arthropoda > Insecta > Orthoptera > Acrididae > Schistocerca > Schistocerca americana. The sequence continues at coordinate 119,782,735 of NC_060129.1, forward strand.
ACTCTCTATTCGACGCAGTTCGCCAAGCATTCGGACGACCACCGGATTCGAGCGGCCGAGAACCGCTTGTCACCGGCCGTACGAGCGGCTCTGGAGCAGCGCAGGATGGCCCAGATCGAGCAGAACGCCCTCTGTGAGGAAGAGGAAGGACTAGTTTATGGACCGGGAACAGCAGATAGAACGTACGTTGCGTAATATTGCATTTATATGTAGTCAAAACTTCAAATTCGTTTTTTTCGAAATGACTTTTTTATCGCGCGGTATGGTAACTTCAAATCTACTGAACCGATTGGCATGATTCTTTGTTTCCGACGAAGCTAACTAAATTGTCTAGGAGTTGTACCACTTTTATTCCGATCCATCAACTATAAATATTTTTACTTGGACGACGAAGTCGAAAAATCGATGGAAAAAAAACCTTTTTTTTTTTTCAAATGGCCGTCATTTTGTTTCCTATGGTCCAAATAAGCGAGGTACAACTCCTAAAGAATCTTATATACTTCAATAATGGTAACTGAATTTTGATTTCAGACGAGCCGGCTAAACTGTGACATACCGCAAGTGGAGGTCTGTCTACATCGAAATTTTGTTTCGTTCCGACGGCACTTCCGCCTTTGCTCTTCGACATTTCCGGTCGAAAAAGTTCCAGTTTGTAGAGGAAATAGCAATAAACATTTTGACCTAATTGACATTGATATCTATAACACAGACCGAGAACAATATTCTCAAAGAACATGCTTTTTTCGGGCCAAAGATAGTAAACCTCCCCTTAATGTAATGAAATATTTTTTTAAAACTTTTCTTCCCCTGTCTCACCCCCTTAGGGGTTCAGTTTCCAAAAAACAGTCGAACACATTTTTTTTTTAAATTTCTAACACAGAAGGCACACACAAACTTTCACAGATTTAGCTTTCAAAATGTTTCCATAATTAAATAACTTCCTAAAACTGTACATCCCTATTTCACTCCCTCAGGGCTGAATTTCTAAAAACACTGACACGTATTTTCTCAGTTTCCGACCGAGAAGTCAAATACCAGTTTTCAAACGTGTAGCTTTAAAAAAGTTCTAGCGGTTCTTAAGTAATGATTTATTACCAAAAAAAGAACTTTCATTTACGCTTTTACTGGTTGAATTTCCAAAAATGCTAAAACGCTTATTTCTTTTTTGTTTCTGATAGAGAAACCAAAACCAATTTTCATAGTTCCATCTTCAAAATTGCCTTAATAGCGGAATAATTTCGGAAAGCCTTTCATCCCTTACTTCATCCCCTTAGCAGTGGAATTTCGAACTTTCTCTTCAGAAACAATACATGCGGTATAACACCCACATCCTCTGCAAATTTCAAGTCGTTATCCTTAGTGGCTGGGGCTGGGTGTTGCTGAGTCAGTGATTCAGCCAGTCAGTTAGGGCAGTGCCTTTCATGTATGGAGATTATGGAAAGAGACTCTGAAAGTACTTTTTTTTTTTTTTACAAACGTTCGATATGCGATTTCTTTGGACTCTTTATGAATGTCTCCATACACGCTCCACATCCACTTCACTCACACTGGGACGTCAGCTTCTCGCCACAAGCAACCCGTCGTAACAAATTTGTTGCGCCAGTGGCAAATGGCCTTACTTGTTGGCGGCTTCTTACCGTACTTGGCTCTAAACATCCGCTGAACAGCTGTAGCACACTTGTGTTTGTCGAACTCCAACACACAGAAAGCTCGCTCCACACCCGAACTCGCCATGTTTGCGACTAGCGCTGACTATCGGAAAATTACCGAACTACGCTGTGGCGATATACATGAAAAAAAAAAAAAATACGATTTCTCTTCAAAATGATATATGTATGATATCTGCAAAATGTTTGGTTCTCGTGCAACTAAATAACTGAAAGTGTTCTCGGAGTTTATGTGCTTGATGTACTTATGTACTTGCTGTACAAATCTCAGTTCGTGAATCATTTACTAAATATGATGTATATCTCTGACTAATGTAACAACAGTTGTCAGAAGTTTTTCAAAAGACAAATTTAACTTGCAATATGATCTTGCTAAAAGAAATCATTCACCACAATCAGTACCGCCCCCCTGTCCAGGTCATATATTTTTCAAAGAAACTTGATTTTTCTTAAACGTTTTCATTTATCAGCTAAAAGAATTTCATGTGCATTTCAAAGTATTATGTCCAGCATTGCACACTGCTAAGCTTGTAGCAAGTATTTTTTGTTTTGTTTTTATGAGAGACCAGAATATATCGCTTTTCACCGTTGCTGCTTAAGGGGTTGCACTCGCCATCATTGGGTGTATTCCAAACAAAGAAGAATAATTGTAATAATTATCCAAAAGACTTTATTTAATAAAGAACGTTGTAATACATATACTCTCACAGAAAAGGCAAAACATTAAGGGACAAGTGTGGTGTCACCGCCAGACACCACACTTGCTAGGTGGTAGCTTTTAAATCGGCCGCGGTCCGCTAGTATACATCGGACCCGCGTGTCGCCACTGTCAGTAATTGCAGACCGAGCGCCGCCACACGGCAGGTCTAGAGAGACTTACTAGCACTCGCCCCAGTTGGACAGCCGACGTTGCTAGGAAAGGTTCACTGAGAATTACGCTCTCATTTGCCGAGACGATAGTTAGCATAGCCTTCAGCTAAGTCAATTGCTACGACCTAGCAAGGCGCCATTTATCCTTTGCTATGTATCTAATGAAGCATGTACAGTAACAAGACCAATGTTCACCAATTGTGGATTAAAGTTAAGTATTCCAGCAGCTACGTACTTTTCTTTATAGCATTCATTACGTATCCTGTTTCAGACCTCACGCCAGCCTGCGTGAGCTTATAGCGTGCATTTCGGCTTCCTCAAACAACACGGTGTTGGCACTTCTCCCGACACTTCAACAAGCACCGTACATCATACGATAAGTACAACAAATGTTCAAATGGTTCAAATGGCTCTGAGCACTATGGGACTTAACTTGTAAGGTCACCAGTCCCCTAGAACTTAGAACTACTTGAACCTAACTAACCTACGGACATAGCACACATCCATGCCCGAGGCAGGATTCGAAACTGCGACCGTAGCGGTCGCGCGGTTCCAGACTGTAGCGACTAGAACCGCTCGGCCACCCCGGCGGGCCGATAAGTGCAAAAGAATTGCAGATAACATCATATAACAATGTGCGACTTATTGCATACAGATAGATGCACTTAAAAGAAAAACCCAAATTGATCAACACAATACATATGTACAATACTGCCAGTAGAAGAGTGACATAAAGTGCACAAGGGAGGAATATAATGTGCAAATCGAGGTCCGAACGCAATTAAAAACACAAAATTACGCACCCGATTACGAACCGTTCCGACGCCATTTGAAAATGATGACCTCAGCAATACCTTGTATCTACAACCTGCACTTGTACATTCATTGTTTATACTGTCAGAAACAGCAAAGGACTTGGAAGAGCAGTCGAACGGAATGGATAGTGTCTTGGAAGGCGGATATAAGATGAACATCAACAAAAGCAAAACGAGGATAATGGAATGTAGTCGAATTAAGTCGGGTGATGCTGCGGGAATTAGATTAGGAATTGAGACACTTAAAGTAGTAAAGGAGTTGTGATATTTGGGGAGCAAAATAACTGATGATGGTCGAAGTGGAGAGGATATAAAATGTAGACTGGCAATGGCAAGGAAAGCGTTTCTGAAGAAGAGAAATTTGTTAACATCGAGTATAGATTTAAGTCTCAGGAAGTCGTCTGTGAAAGTTTTTATATGGAGTGTAGCCGTGTGTGGAAGTGAAACATGGACGGTAAACCGTTTGGACAAGAAGAGAATAGAAGCTTTCGAAATGTGGTGCTACCGAAGAATGCTGAAGATTAGATGGGTAGATCACGTAACTAATGAAAAGGTATTGAATAGGATTGGGGAGAAGAGAAGTTTGTGGCGCAGCTTGACCAGAAGAAGGGATCGGTTGGTAGGACATGTTCTGAGGCATCAACGGATCACCAATTTAGTATTGGAGGGCAGCGTGGAGGGTAAAAATCGTAGAGGGAGACCAAGAAATGAATACACTAAACAGATTCAGATGGATATAGGTTGCAGTAGGTACTGGGAGATGAAGAAGCTTGCACAGGATGGAGTAGAGTTGAGAGCTGCGTCAAACCAGTCTCAGGACTGAAGACCACAACAACAACACTCCCATACAGGGGAGATATCGTAATTGAAAGTCGCCTGCTGGGTGTCGGTGAATAAACGCAATATTCGATTGCCTGTGTTGTTCAGAATTTCGTCACAATATTCGTTCGGTCATGCATTTCAATTAAAACGTCTCCCTTGTACAGGAAAACACGTACTGAAAGTACGTGTACAGGTTGTAGACACAGGGTCGACGGCATCTGGAAGTTTGGCTCTCGCTGCGGGAAAACTGGGTTCGAGTCCCGCTCAGGCAGAAATTTTTATCGTCGTCATTCCATTGTACAGCAGATGGTTGTTCGTATTCGCAACTGCGAATACATTTCAGGTATTTCGTAACGGCTGTACTGACTGCAGTGTCTCCTTCGTAATTCTGAACGACACAGTCACTGCAATAGTACCTTGTTATTCGTTACGCTTCAAAACGGTTGAAATGGTTCAAATGGCTCTGAACACTAAGGGACTTAACTGCTGTTGTCATCAGTCCCCTAGAACGTAGAGCTACTTAAACCTAACTAACCTAAGGACATTACACACACCAATGCCCGAGGCAGGATTCGAACCTGCGACCGCAGCGGTCACGCGGTTCCAAACTGAAGCGCCTGCAACCGCACGGCCACTCCGACCAGCACGCTTCAAAATAAAAGGTGAGGTAGAATATCTTAGCAGTTCCAATGAATGTGGATATCTTACAAGGGAACCTCCCCATCGCACCCCCCTCAGATTTAGTTATAAGTTGGCGCAGTGGATAGGCCTTGAAAAACTGAACACAGATCAATCGAGAAAACAGGAAGAAGTTGTGTGGAACTATGAAAAAATAAGCAAAATATGCAAACTGAGTAGTCCATCTCAACATATGCAACATCAAGGATATTCTGAGCTCAGGAGCGAAGTGGTCCCATGGTTAACGTAAGCAGCTGCGGAGCGAGAGGTCCTTGGTTCAAGTCCTACCTCGCGTCAAAATTTTAATTTCTTTATTTCCGTAAAATTATGATCTGTCCATTCGTTCATTGACAGAGACATTCACTGCAATAAGTTTAGTGTCTGCGTTTTGCGACCGCACCGCAAAACCGTGCGATTAGTAGACGAACGGACGTGCCTCTCCAATGGGAACCGAAAACATTTGATCGCAAAGTCATAGGTCAACCGATTCCTCCACAGGAAAACACGTCTGATATATTCTATACGACACTGGTGACGGCATGTGCGTCACATGACAGGAATATGTTGTCGACCCACCTAACTTGTACACTTGGCGAATGGGTAAAAAGATTCTTCTACGTTGCCCAATTTAGGTTTTCTTGTGGATGTGATAATTACTCCCAAAAAAGAGATGAAAACATAAGAGTTTGTCACATAAACTGTAACAAATGAATCCAACAGTTTCACAGTCGCACACTGTTCCCTGTGCTCTGTCATACATATGTTTCTAACGTTTTCAAATTTTTACATGTGTAGACTGTCAAATCCTGCATATGTCCAAGCAAATCTGAACATGTCCTGGAATTTTGGAGAGCGAAGTTGATTATGTGAGAATGTCTGAACTTTGATAATTGAGTGAAAATAAAAATTAAACTCTTCGCTCGAAGAAAGACTTGAACCAAGGACCTCTCGTTCCGCAGCTGCTCACGCTAACCACGGGACCACGGCGCTCCTGAATTCAGTCTGCCCTTTATGTTGCCTATCTTGCGCATGGACTACTCAGTTTGCATATTTTGCTTATTTTTTTCATAGTTCCACTCAACTTCTTCCTGTTTTCTCGATTGATCTGCGTTCAGTTTTTGAAGGCCTATCCACTGTGCAACTTATAACTAAATCTGAGGGGGGTGCAATAGGGAGGTTCCCTTGTTAGTAGAGAGATGTTACCTACAATAATTCTCTTTTATTACCGCGCTGTAGGCTATCAGACTAAAAAAGATCAAGTGATATAAAAGGTACCTCCCCATGGTACGTTTAGTGTTCCTGGTACGTTTAAGCGCATAAAGTTAATATTTTACGTTATGGTCTGATCCAGAAGTTGATTTCAGTTCAAATTCTTAGCTGATGAAAATATTTTCGTCATACTACATATATCCTAAAATTTTTTACCTACTTTCAGCACATAAATATGTGAGTGTTATTGATCCGGGCTATAGTGATAACCTTTCGGAGTTTCTCCTTGGCTGTGTAGTAGCAAGTTTTGTCGTCGAGAGGGGTTTTTTTCATTCCCAATAGTGCGTAGGCGTTCGCTAGCCAAGAGGACACACGCACACACACACACACACACACACACACACACACACACACACACACACACACACACAGAATTTGTCGACAGGTAGCTATCCCTTTGTGTCGTGCTCTGTACGGCTCCGGTAATGAATTTTCTCCGTATTTGCTCGCATGACGTCAAACACAGCCGCCATTTCCAATGCCCGACACACGGTTGCCCGTCTGCCATTTCTCGTCCAGCTGACGAGCGGAAGAGAGAAAAAGAACGGAATTTTTGCCAACTACACACGCACACACAAATGTATGTACGTATATATTATGTGATCAAAAGTATCCGGACACCTGGCTGAAAATGACTTACAAGTTCGTGGCGCCCTCCATCGGCAATGCTGGAATACAGTTTGGTGTTGGCCCACTCTTAGCCTGACAGCTTCCACTCTCGCTGGCATGCGTTCAATCAGGTGCTGGAAGGTTTCTTGGGGAATGGCAGCCCATTCTTCACGGAGTGCTGCACTGAGGAGAGGTATCGATGTCGGTCGGTGAGGCCTGGCACGAAGTCGGCGTTCCAAAATATCCCAAAGATGTTATGTACGATTCAGGTCAGGACTCTGTGCAGGCCAGTCCTCTATGAAAAACACGCCCACACCATAACACCACCGATTCCGAATTTTACTGTTGGCACTACACACGCTGGCAGATGACGTTCACCGGGCATTCGCCACACCCACACCCTGCCATCGGATCGCCGCGTTGTGGACCGTGATTCGTCACTCCTCACGGTTTTCCACTGTTCAGTAGTCCAATGTTTACTCTTCTTACACCGAGCGAGCGTCATTTGGGATTTACCGGCGTGATGTGTGGCTTATGAGCAACCGCTTGTCCATGACCCATCTCCCGCCTGTCATAGCACTTGCATTGGTGACCCTCTTCAACTGTCGGCGGTCTCTGTCAGTCAACAGACGAGGTCGGCCTGTACGCTTTTGTGCTGTACGTGTCCCTTCACGTTTCCACTTCACTATCACATCGGAAACAGTGCACCTAGGGATGTTTAGGAGTGTGGAAATCTCGCGTACAGACGTATGACACAAGTTACACCCAATCACCTGACCACGTTCGAAGTCCACGAGTTCCACGGAGCGCCCCATTCTGCTCTCTCACGATGTCTAATGACTACTGAGGTCGCTGATATGGAGTACTTGGCACCAGGTGGCAGCACAATGCACCTAATATGAAAAACGCTCTGGACCGATTTCACGCAAGCTTGGCACGCATGTGACTTACAATCTGAAGAGAATCTTTATGAGAGTAAGAACTACCCAGTCATGAAAGGGGGACAGATGGTGAGTTGAAGAAGTATTGTAGCTCAGTTTTGGAGTTGTTATTGCGGATGCCGCCCTTCGCTTGCCAGAGATCTATGTAATTCTTAGTACTGTCTTTTAATTTTCGTAATAAAACTGATTAATACGATTTGCCTCAATTGTTTGTCTAGCGATGCGAGAAAGCAGCTTTCCTAGAGACCCCACATTTGACGACTAGGAATTCAACAGGATCGTTGTGTGCCCACAGTGCAAGGGACAGTAATACAGAAATGGAATCCTTGAACCGTGTTGCCAAGTGGCCAAGTCAAACTGCCGCCACGAGATACACTGGGCTCGTTGGTGTATGGAACAGAAACACATTCCATACATTGCCTACCACAAATCCAGAAATTGGTTCCAAATGACTTCATCTGCCGCAATAAATGTGCACGAATTCATCTCGAATCTAAAATTTCCCATTGGCGTACTTCTGAATGTACGGCTCTTCAGATTGAATATCCATGGAAACCACACTTAACAGATCCAATTATCACTCAAAAAAAGATTTTTTCTCATTTTTACTTCGTTTAAACATTTCCAATATCCCCGCGCAAACTTACACGGAACGATCACAAACAGATTTACTGAAATTTGGACAGGAAACAACGTCTGTAGGGTTGACTAGTTAGAAATAAACATGCATATACAGGGTGTTACAAAAAGGTACGGCCAAACTTTCAGGAAACATTCCTCACACACAAAGAAAGTAAACATGTTATGTGGACATGTGTCCGGAAACGCTTACTTTCCATGTTAGAGCTCATTTTATTACTTCTCTTCAAATCACATTAATCGTGGAATGGAAACACACAGCAACAGAACGTACCAGCGTGACATCAAACACTTTGTTACAGGAAATGTTCAAAATGTCCTCCGTTAGCGAGGATACGTGCATCCACCCTCCGTCGCACGGAATCCCTGATGCGCTGATGCGGCCCTGGAGAATGGCGTATTGTATCACAGCCGTCCACAATACGAGCACGAAGAGTCTCTACATTTGGTACCGGGGCTGCGTAGACAAGAGCTTTCAAATGCCCCCATAAATGAAAGTCAAGAGGGTTGAGGTCAGGAGAGCGTGGAGGCCACGGAATTGGTCCGCCTCTACCAATCCATAGGTCACCGAATCTGTTGTTGAGAAGCGTACGAACACTTCGACTGAAATGTGCAGGAGCTCCATCGTGCACGAACCACACATGTTGTGTCGTACTTGTAAAGGCACATGTTCTAGCAGAACAGGTAGCGTATCCTCTATGAAATCGTGATAATGTGCTCCATTGAGCGTAGGTGGAGGAAACTATAATGAGCTCTAACATGGAAATTAAGCGTTTCCGGACACATGTCCACATAACATCTTTTCTTTATTTGTGTGTGAGGAATGTTTCCTGAATGTTTGGCCGTACCTTTTTGTAACACCCTGTATATGAATAACTGCAGAGCTACAGTTAATTTGAGGTTCTGACAACCATAACGGCCTAAAGTGCACCGTCACCACTCTGGACAGCATGCACGCTCGACGTCTGTAGAAGTTATGGTGAACCAGCTGTGTCTATACCTGTAGCCCCACACTGTACACAATATACGAACATTCACGAGAAGCTGCCTCACCGATTTCTCGGGCATACATTCTCATACCTACCAAAACCACACCGCATAATTTTGTAGCTGTTATCTAAGGTTAACAACACAATTTAGTGTCTACATCACATACATCGTAGTAATACTTCATAATCGGAGGTGTACCTCCAACTTTATCTGAACCTGAAGCCCAGGCAATGCGCTGAATGAAATCATGACAACGAGGACCATGAGGTGCTGGAATAGGTCGTCACTGAATGTGTGTGGTGCATTTACACTGAAGAGCCATGGAAACTGGTATAGGCAAGCCTATCGAAATACAGAGATAGCCTGCCGGTGTGGCCGAACGGTTCTAGGCGCTTCAGTATGGAACAGCGCGACCGCAACGGTCGCAGGTTCGAATCCTGCCTCGGGCATGGATGTGTGTGATGTCCTTAGGTTAAGGGGACTGATGATCTCAGAAGTTAAGTCCCATAGTGCTCAGAGCCATTTGGACCATTTTTTTTCCTCTAGTCCAACTGAACCGACCATTCGCTGGAAATGGTTATGTTCGGCTACTTGGAAACCATTTGCAGCCATTTGCGTCTGAATTTTTATGGATGACAATACGCCATGTCCCTGGGCCAGAATTGTTCGCGATTGCTTTGAAGACCATTCTGGGCAATTCGAGCGAATGATTTGGGCATCCAGATTGCTCGAGATGAATTCCATAGAATATTTATGGAACGTAATTGAGAGGTCAGTTCGTGCACGAAATCCTGCACCGGCAACATTTTCACAATTATGGACGGCTACAGATGGGTAGATCACATACCTAATGAGGAGGTATTGAATATAATTGGGGAGAAGAGGAGTTTGTGGCACAACTTGACAAGAAGAAGGGACCCGTTGGTAGGACATGTTCTGAGGCATCAAGGGATCACCAATTTAGTATTGGAGGGCAGCGTGGAGGGTAAAAATCGTAGAGGGAGACCAAGAGACGAATACACTAAGCAGATACTGAAGGATGTAGGTTGCAGTAGGTACTGGGAGATGAAGAAGCTTGCACAGGATATAGTAGCATGAAGAGCTGCATCAAACCAGTCTCTGGACTGAAAACCACAACAACAGTTGATGTAGCATGGCTCAATAATTCTCCAGGGGACTTTCAACGACTTGTTGAGTCCGTGCGACGTCGAGTTGCTGCACCAAGCTGGGAAAAGGAAGTTCGACACGATATTAGCAGGTAACCAACTACTTTTCAAACCTCAGTGCATCAGAAATACTAAATTCGTGAGCAGTTACGTGAGGAATGTATGTACGACAACTAAAAATTTCAAAACTTTTACTTTCACAGTTTTTGAGATAATGTACCTTGTACAGCAAATAATTTTACATTAAATGCGAACATTTTAGGTTAGGCTTTACCGTGACCGTTCAAAAATGGCTCTGAGTACAATGGGACTTAACATATGTGGTCATCAGTCTCCTAGAACTTAGAACTACTTAAACCTAACTAACCTAAGGACATCACACACATCCATGCCCGAGGCAGGATTCGAACCTGCGACCGTAGCGCCTAGAACCGCTCGGCCACCGTGACTGTTATTGATATTAAATGAAACAACAAGTTTACTGCTACCAGTCACTGTTTATTTATCTGCACGACGCGTTTCAAAGGTTTAAACCTCCATCATCAGGTGGATTTACATTTGTTTGTATCACATTTGTGTCTGCGTGTTGTGTTACGATTTTTTGGAGGAACTTGTTGCATTTCTAGTGGAGAAACAAACCACTACTTCAGAACATGGTTTTGTATTTCTTATGACAAAAAATTAAACGTATAACTTATTATAAGCAAAACAGAGTACCTCCAGTGGTCACAGATTCGTTTCATTGTCGTAATACCGGGTGATCAAAAAGTCAGTATCAATTTGAAAATTTAATAAACCACGGAATAATGTAGAGAGAGATGTAAAAATTGACACACATGCTTGGAATGACATGGGGTTTTATTAGAACCGAAAAAAAACAAAGTTCACAAAATGTCCGACAGATGGCTCTGGACAGCAAAACGTCAGTGACTGCGCATGACAATCGGGTACAAAAGGAGCTGCAATGAGAGAGAGAATCAGATGCGCCAGCAGTCGCAGCATGTTGACGTTACCTGAAAAGGCGCTTTTAGTCAAGCTGAATTATCAGAATGGGGAATGTGCTAGTTCAGCGCTACGATCCTATCGCCATAGGAAGGGGATTCGAACGGGTAAAGGTCCGTCGACAAATGCAGCTGTGGCGAGAATGATTTCGAAGTTCGAAGCCACGGGTTGTTTAGACGATAGACCCCGTAGTGGCAGACCGAGCACAAGGCGTAATGCTGCTGAGACAGTTCAGGAAGAAATGGAGACTGTAGCGAGTTCGTCGATGCACGGGGAAGTCAGCGCTCGTGCAGTCGCACGTCGCACCGGCATTCCATACACTACTGTTTGGTTGGCACTTAGGCGTACCCTCCGATGCTATCCGTACAAAATCCATCGGCACCGTGAACTGTTACCTGGCGATTTAGTGAAGCGGAGGGCAACTGCAGTGTGGGCGTTTCAAAAGATGGCGGAAGATGACGATTGGTTGAGTAATGTGTTGTGGACCGACGAAGCTCATTTCACGCTCCGAGGGTCTGTCAACGCCCACAACGCAACTGGAAACTCCACTGCACGACGAGAAAGTCACGGTATGGGTTGGATTTACCACATCTACCGTTATCGGGCCTTTTTTCTTAAAGGAAATGCGTGATTCTGGTTTTGTAACTGCTACCGTGTCGGGTGAGAGGTACGCCGATATGTTACAGAATCGCATCAACCACAGCCTGGCTGATAAACACCTGCTGGAACGTACGATGTTTATGCAGGATGGCGCTTCACCCCGTATTGCTAGACGCGTGAAAGATCTCTTGCGCGTCGTTTGGTGATGATCGTGTGCTCAGCTGCCACTTTCGTCATTCTTTGGCCTCAGTCCGTGCGATTATTGACTTTGGGGTTACCTGAAGTCGCAACTGTATCGTGATCAACCGACATCTCTAGGGATGCCGAAAGACAACATCCGACGCCAATGCCTCACCATAACTCCGGACACGTTTTACAGTGCTGTTCACAACATTAATCCTCGACTACAGCTATTGTTGAGGAATGATGGTGGACATATTCAGCATTTCCTGCAAAGAACATCATCTTTGCTTTGTCTTACTTTGTTATTCTAATTATTACTATTCTGATTAGATGAAGCGCCATCTGTCGGACATTTTTTGAACTTTTGTATTTTTTTGGTTCTAATAAAACCCCATGTCATTCCAAGTGTGTGTGTCAATTTTTAACTCTCTATCTACATTATTCCGTGATTTATTCAGTTTTCAAATTTATATAGATTTTTTGATCACCCGGTATATCACATGTATACTGTCATATTTTGTAAACAAACATGGTGTCTGGACACTATTGGGTGCAAGGATCGTACAATAGAAGAGAAAACGTGAGAAGTACAAAGAATGTACATCATAACAACATTATTACAGAATAAATATTTTTAAAGGATTTGGAGACGTTTGTTTTGAGGGGTCGAACACGTGCGTTGGAACAAATACGTCAGGTGGTATATATGTATCCGATTTAGACAAGTTAAAATAGCTTAGGAGTATGAAGTTCAAGCTTTTTCCTCCACTAGGCAGTGCCAAAAGTTCCTCCAAAAAATCGTGACACAAATGTCATACTACCAAATGTAAATCCACCAGATGATTGAGGTTTAAACTTTGAAACGCGTCGAGGAGATAAATAAAAAGTGACTGGTAACAGTAAACTTGTTGTTTAATTTAATTTTACAGCATCAGGATAGGATGTTTTGTTTCCTCTTAAAGAGCGACATTGCTGGGTTCTGTCTGCTAGCAAGTATTCTATCCCATTCATTATGATCCGAGGCAAAACTAATGCTTCCGCTGTGACGGTGTTTCGACCATGCTGTCCATTATCAGGAGCGCAACAGAGACTCAGCGCCGCAGCTGCCGGCAGGACAACCCGCCAGCAGGGCGTCTCACGCCCACGCGTCCTTTGTCGCCGCTGGGTGGGAACTCAATCTCCTTGTTCCTCGTTTCGGACTACGCCCGGAATAACAAACGCACAGTGGTTTGAGTGAAGCCCCGAGAAGACTGTAGGGGGAGGGGAAAGTGGGAGGGTTCAGGGGTAAGGAGGGGGGGGGCGTGGAGACTCCAGTAGCACGTGCCGGAATACGTCCCCGCTGGAGTGTGGCGTGTATCGACCCAGTGCCCTTCTGGAGCCTCCAGGGAGGCGGGAGGATGGCGAGGAATTCAATTCTCTCACCCCCCGTCTCCCAACACACATATCCGTCTGTTGTATGTCTTCCGCTATGGACCGACCGGGAACTTCCGGTTCATCCGGCGACTGCACGGACCGAGAAAGATACTCAAACTTCGTCCAGTGGACAGTCTGGACTTTTGTCCGTGTCCGTCCTGCAGTGTCACGAAATAGTCGGTGACACTGGTTACCAGCAATCACTGACGCACAATACAGGCTGTTCCAAAATGATATTTCCGATCACGGTTTTTTTCTTTTTTTTATGGGGCCCGTCACAAATTCTTCTCCTGTGGCAATTTCTTCATCTCAGACAAGCGCCGGCCGGGGTGGCCGAGCGGTTCTAGGCGCTACAGTCTGGAACCGCGCGACCGCTACGGTCGCTTGTTCGAATCCTGCCTCGGGCATGAATGTGTGATGTCGTTAGGTTTAAGTAGTTATAAGTTCTATGGGACTGGTGACCTCAGAAGTTAAGTCCCATAGTGCTCAGAGCCATTTGTACCATATCAGACAAGTACTTGCAACCTATGTGCTCAATTGATTCTTCTGGGTATTATGTCGCGTCATTGCTAAAAACTAACAAGAATAATAAACTAAAACCGACGTTTCGGCCGAATTGCAACGGCCTTCCTCAGTGCACGACTGGTTTTGCATGGGGATAGGTGCTTCTGTTTATTACAGACAATCGATGTCTGATTTCACTGTTGTAAAACTTTTAATTGGCCCTTTAATATGATTGGCTAGTCATGACGTAAGGGAAGATGGAAGGGAAAGAGACTATTCGTGGTTGTCCATGTCGTCAACGATTGGTAGCTGTCCGCCAATCAGCGTTCGGCTTCTGGTCGGCAAGTTTTCCTCCTGGTGTGCGCGGAAGTGAACTGACAGTTGCTCTACAGCTTGTAACGGAACCTATTAAAGGCTTTACTTTACCGAAGTATGCGATACCCTCCAAATTCAACCAGTTTAACGAGTATTTATGATTATAGAAAAGTTATTGTGTATGTTAACAATGATTGCATAACATGCCTCCATAAACAGTCAACCCATTAAATTATACTGAATAAACTGACCCACACAAAAGTTAATATCACTTGATCACTGGTACAGCAAATGTCATCACGTAAAAACACCAAGTTCACCTTAAATAATTAATATGAAGTACGAAAAATAGTTGCCAACTTACGTATTTTGGATCTCCTTAAATAAAAATCACCCAGTGAAACCTATTTGTTCACTAGGACCGTTTTCACTCAGTATTCGCGTAAACACTCCTATTTTAGACGAAAACCATTGTAATTCTTAATAAATGTTACTTACTTATTTATGCAAATTAGAGAAGTCAGTTGACAAACTTCTACAAAAGGGCCTTTTTGTAACAAAGAATTATTCTGGCAATTCAACAAATCTGTCTGTCATTTTAATAACCTGTTAAATTACGTCACTCGATATAAATTAATAATTTTTCTGCACAAATTACGATAACAGATGTACATGTGACTTATAAACTATATCTATTTTTAGTAGTTCTTTGACAAGGCTATAAATACAAGCAGCAAGAAGGATCGGGAACGGAGTCTGAATGTCACTTTGGTAAAGTGTATGTGCGATATTGTTCGAGGTGGATAAACATTGCAAAGAACTTGTAAAAGAAGTGCTACCTTGTGTTGTGTCATTGTCTTTGGTGGACAGTGGAATTAGATGGCCACCAGAGTAGTAAATATTCGAAGTTTAAATATTGGTTGGTTTCGCTCATTATTTATCATCAAAAGCACATTAAAAACTCGGGACCTCATGTTTTTAACCCTAGACAACCAGATTTAGAGCCAGCGTTAGCATCGAGACACAGCAGCGATCCAACAAGCAGCAGCGATTACCAAAATGCATGTTAATAGCGCCAACCTAACATCAAGTGCTAACAAGCTCCGTAAATGGGAGTGAAATAGTGCGATTATAGCAATATCTACGACTAGGCGGCCACTATAAGCTGTTTGTGCAGACACGCCCGTGTCCCGTGTAGCTTCTGCCCCGCGAAGCTCGCGGCCCATTAGACTGGGATGGCCGGCAGCCAGGACGCCGGGAGTTTGTAGCCATCTTCTCTCTGTTGGTGTTGTCAGGCTGCTTCATAATTTTGATCGCCTCCCTTATTTTGCGTTCTCGCAGCCACGATTCTTTCGCCAGTACACGGGCTTCCTGGAACCTGACAGGTTGTCCACAGTCACGGTGGTGTTCCACTATCGCCGATTTGTTATGTTGTTCTAATGGTACATAGTGTTCGTGTTCTGCTACTCGTAAGCTGACAGGTCTCCCCGTTTCTCCTATGTAGGCAGTAAGCCTTGGCCAACTGTTTCAGTGTTTCGGAACGGCTGTGGTTCACTGTTTCGAAACAGTGATGTTTCATTCCGCTCTGTGTCGGACGAGATTCGGGCTCGGCACAGGTACTGAAGAAACACAACATAACACTTCGTGAAACACTTTCAAGAGTGTCGAAATCTTTTTCACAGGCAATAGCATGAAGCTTAAGACATCCGAAAATAAAGCTTCGTTTCTAGCTGACTGTCTTATTACGAAATGGCGTATCATCTGCTTCATAAACACCAACCAAACAATAAAACAACGCATACTATTCACATTCAAAACAATAAATATGTGAAAATCATTCAGTTAAATTACACTTTTTTATAACATACGCTTCTCTGTTCATGTACAGAAATCATATTAAGAAACGCAAGTAAGCCTACAACATTTTGAATAAAAAAAGGTTCAAATGGTTCAAATGGCTCTGAGCACTATGGGACTCAACTGCTGAGGTCATTAGTCCCCTAGAACATAGAACTACCTAAACCTAACTAACCTAAGGACATCACACACATCCATGCCCAATGCGGGATTCGAACCCGCGACCGTAGCGGTCTTGCGGTTCCAGACTGCAGCGCCTTTAACCGCACGGCCACTTCGGCCGGCTAATAAAAAAGGCGTAGAGTGACAGTCATTAGACATATACATAAATTTGATGTAGGTATCATTGCAAGCACTCTGTTTGACGTATCACTGATAGTGTAATGGTGAACGGGAAGGGCTGGGAAGCATGGTGAATTTATAGAAACGGTTCGAAACACTTTGAAAGACAAAAATTTTTTCTGTTATATTTTGTTATTTATTCGAATTATTTGGCGTTATTTGTGAGTCTATAGCCACTGTGCCTATTATCCACAATGATTCCCTTTGTGTGCATGGAAATTAGCAGGATGGGTATGTTACCCATACTAACGGAAACCTTTGACAACGTGTCTGGCGGAATGGTTTCACATGCAGATGAGATGTACTGCTTCAGCTGTTCAATTGTTTCTGGATTCTGGCGGTACACCTGGTCTTTCAAGTGTCCCCACAGAAAGAAGTCACAGGGGTTCATGTCTGGCGAATAGGGAGGCCAGTCCACGCCGCCTCCTGTATGTTTCGGATAGCCCAAAGCAATCACACGATCATCGAAATATTCATTCAGGAAATTAAAGACGTCGGCCGCGCGATGTGGCCGGGCACCATCTTGCATAAACCACAAGGTGTTCGCAGTGTCGTCTAAGGCAGTTTGTACCGCCACAAATTCACGAAGAATGTCCAGATAGCGTGATGCAGTAATCGTTTCGGATCTGAAAAATGGGCCAATGATTCCTTTGGAAGAAATGACGGCCCAGACCAGTACTTTTTGAGGATGCAGAGACGATGGGACTGCAACATGGGGCTTTTCGGTTCCCCATATGCGCCAGTTCTGTTTATTGACGAAGCCGTCCAGGTAAAAATAAGCTTCGTCAGTAAACCAAATGCTGCTCACATGCATATCGCCGTCATCAATCCTGTGCACTATATCGTTAGCGAATGTCTCTCGTGCAGCAATGGTAGCGGCGCCGAGGGGTTGCCGCGTTTGAATTTTGTACGGATAGAGGTGTAAACTCTGGCGCATGAGATGATACGTGGACGTTGGCGTCATTTGGACCGCAGCTGCAACACGGCGAACGGAAACCCGAGGCCGCTGTCAGATCACCTGCTGCACTAGCTGCGCGTTGCCCTCTGTGGTTGCCGTACGCGGCCGCCCTACCTTTCCAGCACGTTCATCCGTCACGTTCCCAGTCCATTGAAATTTTTCAAACAGATCCCTTATTGTATCGCTTTTCGGTCCTTTGGTTACATTAAACCTCCGTTGAAAACTTCGTCTCCTTGCAACAACACTGTGTTCTAGGCGGTGGAATTCCAACACCAGAAAAATCCTCTGTTCTAAGGAATAAACCATGTTGTCTACAGCACACTTGCACGTTGTGAACAGCACACGCTTACAGCAGAAAGACGACGTACAGAATGGCGCATCCACAGACTGCGTTGTCTTCTATATCTTTCACATCACTTGCAGCGCCATCTGTTGTTGAAAATTGTAACTACTGTAATTTCGAAAGTTTGTCCGCCTGAAAATGTACTGTTGTCCCAAGCATATTGCAACAAACGGTGTATTTCCTTCGCTGCTCGTTTAGTTTTTATTGCCGTTTCAAATATACCGGTCATTTTTGAAACACCCTGTATATACACCTAGTGTACAGTAGTTGTGACGTATTTTACATGGGTCAAACTGGCCATTCTTTTAAAATTAGATTCAGGGAGCACACGCAGGCACATAACGAAACTGCATTGGAAATGCATCTGGCAGAAACCGGCCACACCCTAGGCAATATCGAGAGTTGTATGCGTATTCTACACAAGGCAGAGAAGACTCGCGCTTTTGACTTGTTGGAAATGTTTGGGATTTACCAAGCTAAAAAGCAATAACCCACTAGGGTGCTTAATGGACAAAGCGATTTTGTGCCGAACACCTACTTCGCTTTGTTTGACAATGTACTACGATAGCCAAATAATGCCTCGCGTATTTACACCTAGACTTACTTGATGATTTATGTCGAGAACAGTAGCCATTTGCCTTACTTCCATACCTTAATCGCACTAATCCTGTAACTGATTATGTCCTACCTATTCATTGAACGTATAACCAGACTACGTAATTTAATTTATTGACTGTTAATATGTTGTTTAAAAGTTTCCTGTGGGAGACATATCACGCTGTGTGTAAAGCCCTCTAGTGGTTAAGTTCTGAAGATCGGTGCGCGCCTACATAACATCCTGGCGGCCGACCCAACAGAGAGGGCTCATCATTGATCTTTCCTTTTTTCAGCTGTCATATAGACATTTTATCTTTCATAGGCAATTTATAGGTTGCTACAGGCAATGTAATACGTATATTAATTGCTGACCGTGATTTCACCATACAGAGGATCGGTCCTATTCTATTCGTATACACTCCTGGAAATTCAAATAAGAACACCATGAATTCATTGTCCCAGGAAGGGGAAACTTTATTGACACATTCCTGGGGTCAGATACATCACATGATCACACTGACAGAACCACAGACACATAGACACAGGCAACAGAGCATGCACAATGTCGGCACTAGTACAGTGTATATCCACCTTTCGCAGCAATGCAGGCTGCTATTCTCCCATGGAGACGATCGTAGAGATGCTGGATGTAGTCCTGTGGAACGGCTTGCCATGCCATTTCCACCTGGCGCCTCAGTTGGACCAGCGTTCGTGCTGAACGTGCAGACCGCGTGAGACGACGCTTCATCCAGTCCCAAACATGCTCAATGGGGGACAGATCCGGAGATCTTGCTGGCCAGGGTAGTTGACTTACACCTTCTAGAGCACGTTGGGTGACACGGGATACATGCGGACGTGCATTGTCCTGTTGGAACAGCAAGTTCCCTTGCCGGTCTAGGAATGGTAGAACGATGGGTTCGATGACGGTTTGGATGTACCGTGCACTATTCAGTGTCCCCTCGACGATCACCAGTGGTGTACGGCCAGTGTAGGAGATCGCTCCCCACACCATGATGCCGGGTGTTGGCCCTGTGTGCCTCGGTCGTATGCAGTCCTGATTGTGGCGCTCACCTGCACGGCGCCAAACACGCATACGACCATCATTGGCACCAAGGCAGAAGCGACTCTCATCGCTGAAGACGACACGTCTCCATTCGTCCCTCCATTCACGCCTGTCGCGACACCACTGGAGGCGGGCTGCACGATGTTGGGGCGTGAGCGGAAGACGGCCTAACGGTGTGCGGGACCGTAGCCCAGCTTCATGGAGACTGTTGCGAATGGTCCTCGCCGATACCCCAGGAGCAACAGTGTCCCTAATTTGCTGGGAAGTGGCGGTGTGGTCCCCTACGGCACTGCGTAGGATCCTACGGTCTTGGCGTGCATCCGTGCGTCGCTGCGGTCCGGTCCCAGGTCGACGGGCACGTGCACCTTCCGCCGACCACTGGCGACAACATCGATGTACTGTGGAGACCTCACGCCCCACGTGTTGAGCAATTCGGCGGTACGTCCACCCGGCCTCCCGCATGCCCACTATACGCCCTCGCTCAAAGTCCGTCAACTGCACATACGGTTCACGTCCACGCTGTCGCGGCATGCTACCAGTGTTAAAGACTGCGATGGAGCTCCGTATGCCACGGCAAACTGGCTGACACTGACGGCGGCGGTGCACAAATGCTGCGCAGCTAGCGCCATTCGACGGCCAACACCGCGGTTCCTGGTGTGTCCGCTGTGCCGTGCGTGTGATCATTGCTTGTACAGCCCTGCAAGAACGGGACCAACTACGACTGATGAGAATCGTTCAACGAGACATAAGTGCAACACTTGCGCATATTGCTCCAGATTTCAATTCTGGGCTATCAAATGGTGTCAAATGTGCGAACCATTCAAATGGTTCAAATGGCTCTAAGCACTATTGGACTTAACTTCGGAGGTCACCAGTCCCCTAGACTTAGAACTACTTAAACCTAACTAACCTAAGGTCATCACACACATCCATGCGCGAGGCAGGATCCGAACCTGCGACCGTAGTAGGCGTTCGATTTCCAACAAGCGCCTATAACCACTCGGCCACAGCGGCCGGCACGAACCATTCAACGAGACATCATCGATATGGGCTTTCGGAACCGAAGGTCCACTCGTGTACCCTTGATAGCTGCATGACACAAAGCTTTTTGCCTTGCCTGGGCCCTTCAACACCTACACTGGACTGTTGGTGACTGGACACATGTAGCCTGGTCGGACAAGTCGTTTCAAATTGTATCGAGCGGATGGTTTGGTGACAACCTCATGAATCCTGGATGTGAGTATGGCACTGTACAACGTGGTAGAGGCTCTGTAATGCTGCGGAGGGGGGGGGGGGGGGGGTGAAGTTGATATGGAACCCCTGATACCTCTAGGTACGACTCTGACAGGTGACAAGTACGTAAGCAACCTGTGTGATCACCAACATCCATTCTTGTCCATTGTGCATACCGACGGACTAGGGCAATTCCAACAGGACAATGCTACACCCCACACGTGCAGAATTGCTACAGAGTGGCTCCACGAAGACCAGTGAGTTTATACACTGCCGCTGGCAACCCAAACTCTCCGTACATGAACATTATTGAGCATATCTGGGATGTCTTGCAACGTGCTCTTCAGAAGAGATCTCCACTCTTACGGATTTATGGCCAGCCCTGCAGGATTCATGGTGCCAGTTCCCTCCAGCACTACTTCAGCCATTAGTCGAGTCCACGCCACGTCGTATTGCGGCACTTCTGCATGCTCGCGGGTGATATACATGGTGTTAGGCAAATGTACCAGTGTCTTTGGATCTGAAGTCTATTACCAACACAACCCGCAGTATGAGGCCTGAAAGAATTCCCTTTTTTATGCGCGGCGTTTTGGCATGCGTACCGATATGAAATACTGGGTGATCAAAAAGTCTGTATGAATTTGAAAACTGAATAAATCACGGAATAATGTAGATAGAGAGGTACAAATTGACACACATGCTTGTAATGACATGGCGTTTTATTAGAGCAAAAAAAAAAAAAAATACAAACATTCAAAAAATGTCCGACAGATGGCGCTTCATCTGATCAGAATAGCAATAATTAGCATAACAAAGTAAGACAAAGCAAAGATGATGTTCTTTACAGGAAATGCTCAATATGTCCACCATCATTCCTCAACAATAGCTGTAGTCGAGGAATAATGTTGTGAACAGCACTGTAAAGCATGTCCGGACTTATGGTGAGGCATTGGCGTCGGATGTCTTTCAGCATCCCTAGTGATGTCGGTCGATCACGATGCACTTGCGACTTCAGGTAACCCCAAAGCCAATAATCGCACGGACTGAGGTCTGGGGACTTGGGAGGCCAAGCTTGACGAAAGTGGCGGCTGAGCACACGATCATCACCAAACGACGCGCGCAAGAGATCTTTCACGCGTCTAGCAATATGGGGTGGTTCTAATAAAACTCCGTATCATTCCAAGCATGTGTGTCAATTTTTACCTCTCTATCTACATTATTCCGTGCTTTATTAAGTTTTCAAATTTATACTGACTTTTTGATCAACCGGTACTGAAAATCGCCGGCCGCGGTGGTCCAGCGGTTCACCCTGTAGAACTTTCTAGTCTCACGTGCGTAGGTCTTCAGGTGAATACTGTATCAAGCCAGCTTGTCGCGGCAGATACACATACGACAAGGTCACATTTCACTGGAAACGCAGACATTAATAAGGTTGCGAGGCGGTGCGAAATTAAAATGTCTAATTCGTTTTCCCCGCAAACGGGCGGCATTTTCCCCTGCCACGAAGCGCGATTTTCCATTAGTTCGTCTCGGCTCGGAGACGGGGTAGTTGGTGAGTGGGGGGTGTGGGGCGGACGGAATTAATTTAAATTAGGCCCGTGTCACCACGGCAGCGGGAAACGGAATTTTCCGTCCTAATAAGCGAGCTGCGAGAATTGCCGGAAATGAGAGTATGTTTTCGTTACATTGCGAACTTCCGACGCCGAGGTGACTAAATTTCCTACAGTGGTATTACCGTATACGAGGTTACAGGAAAAAAAAAACTTTCGGCCTTTAGTTTAACAGCAGATTTTTAAGCAAAAAATAAATTCCCCTTATTTTTGGAATACCTATTAGGGGAACGCATTTAGTCCACCGTGATTCACCAGAGTTCGTTTTGGAAAGAGGGTAAATTATCCATCTACCGATACCATAAACCACTGACTAGACCCGTGAACCTTCTTCTAGTCGTTTCTCGGAGTTGTACAAACACGCGGGTATTATGGAAAACAAACCTGATAAATACTGGCGATTTTCCAACTATCTGTTTCAATTCCCAGCCGCACGTTTTCACAATAACAAAGCACAAATTGTGGCGTGGTGAAATGTCCTGTTGAAAAATAGTTATCTCACTTTTGAAATCCAAAGACTCATTCCCAGTCATTTTGATCTAGTTGCGGAGTTTCCTCTCATAACTGTCTTGGTGTTTGCAACCTAGAAAGGTAGGACAACCTCCTCCCATTGGACCAAAAATGTTTTCTGGGCACAAACTTCTTCAAGGGTGACGTTCCTCAAACTCACAGACAAATGTCACTTTTCAATATATTTTTTACTTATTACACTATTGGCCATTGAAATTTCTGCACCATGAAGATGACGTGCTACTGACGCGAAATTTAACCGACAGGAAGAAGATGCTGGGATATGGAAATGGTAAGCATTTCAGAGCATTCACACACGGTTGGCGTCGGCTGCGACACCTAGAACGAGCTGACATCAGGAAAGTCTGCAACCGATTTCTCATACACAAACAGCAGTTGACCGGCGTTGCATGGCGAAATGTTGTTGTGATGCCTTGTGTAAGGAGGAGAAATGCGTACCATCACGTTTCCGACTTTGATAAAGGTCGGATTGTAGCCTATCGCGATTGCGGTTTATCGCATCGCAACATTGCTGCTCGCGTTGGTCGAGATCCAATGACTGTTAGCAGAATATGGAATCGGTGGGTTCAGGAGGGTAATACGGAACGCCGTGTTGGATCCCATCGGCCTCGTATCACTAGCAGTCGAGATGACAGGAATCTTATCCGCACGGCTGTAACTCATCGTGCAGCCACGTCCCGATCCCTGAGTCAACAGATGGGGACGTTTGCAAGACAACAACCATCTGCACGAACAGTTCGACGACGTTTCCAGCAGCACGGACTATCAGCTCGGAGACCGTGGCTGCGGTTACCCTTGACGCTGCATCACAGACAGGAGCGCCTGCGATGGTGTACTCGACGACGAACCTGGGTGCACGAATGGCAAAACGTCATTTTTTCGGATGAATTCAGGTTCTGTTTACAGCATCACGATGGTCGCATCCGTGTTTGGCGACATCGCGGTGAACGCACAATGGAAGCGTGTATTCGTCATCGCCATACTGGCGTATCACCCGGCGTGACGGTATGGGGTGCCATTGGTTACACGTGACTACTCTCGATGAACTGTGGTATCGTGTAGAAGCTGCACGGGCAGCTGTACCTGTACACGCCATCCGAGCTCTGTTTGACTCAATGCCCAGGCGTATCGAGGCCAATATTACGGCCAGAGGTGGTTGTTCTAGGTACTGATTTCTCAGGATCTATGCACCCAAACTGTATGAAAATGTAATCACACGTCAGTTCTATTATATTTGTCCAATGAATACCCGTTCATCATCTGCATTTCTTCTTGGTGTAGCAATTTTAATGGCCAGTAGTGTATCAGCTTGTACGACTACGAGGTCCAGAAACGACCAAGTCGAAAGTATGGACGACATTCGTTCTGTTACCTCTGGCAGTGGAGCTTTTCTACTGGAAGCTCTTTGCTTTCCGTATTTTTGAGTGTTGTAGTATGGACCAAAAAAAACAAAAAATACGAGTAAACAAGGGCTCTAGCGTGCATACCCTAAAAGCAAAGAGCACGTGTTCATCTTTAGCACTGTGAAACAAATCTTTTCTAGCCGATACGTACTCATAGCTCTTAAGGTACGCAGTTTAGAGCTCACGTTCACTCGTAATTTTTTTTAGTCCACACTACCTCCCTCCAAACCAGGGAAGGCAAAGAGCTTTCAGAAAAAGAGTACCACTGCCAGAGATATCAGGATGGTTTTCGTGTATAGCTTTAGACCTATCTGAAATTAATACATTTACGCTTCTCCGTCGTTCCAGAAAAGTTTGTAATATCATCACGGAATCGGCATGTATGAACAGCTAATAGCAGAGTGGTCCTTTTGAAATCGAGAATACGAGGCGTGTTTTTTCAGTAAGTACCGTTTTGATATTAAAAAAAGACGTGCTAAGATATCTCAATAATTTTATTTTTACACGAAAGCCCGTACCATAATATACACAGTGACGCCATTACAGTCTGGTTCTCCCTTGTTTACGCTGTGTGCTGAGTGTTTAAGGTGCCTCCGATAATCGTGAGTCCCGCCTACTGTGAAGTACGGCCTGTTATAAGATTTCTTAGTGCTAAAGGCCTAAAAGGGATCGATATTCGTCGTGAGATCTGTGCAGTTTACGGAGAAAACAATATTAGTGATGGAATGGAAAGAAAGTTGGTGAGAGCATTTAAAGATGGCCGCACAAATGTGCACAACGAACATCGGAGTGGGCGTCCTTCGGTCGTTAATAAAAGTTTGGTGCAGGAAGTGGGCAATAAGGTGAGAGAAAATAGACGCTTTACGATTTCCTCCTAGCGGGATGACTTTCCTAATGTTTCTCGTAGTGTTTTTTATGGCATTGTGACCGAGCAGTTGAATTAGCGAAAATTGTGGGCACGTAGGGTACCGAAAATGTTGACGGATGTGCACAAAACCAAACGTTTAGACAGTGCATTGACTTTCCTTGAGCGGTACCACAAAGACGGTGCTGATTTCTTAAGCCGAATTGTTACGGGCGAAGAAACGTGGGTGGCCTACGTCACACCAGAATTAAAGCAACAGTCCGTGGAAGTTGAGCAAGGGCATCGTTTTGCTGCAAAACAATGCCCGTCCGCATGTGGCGAATCAGTCCAAAGATCTCATCTTTTCGATGGGAAACTCTAGATCATCCTTCGCACAGCCCCGATCTTGCGCCCAGTGACTACCATCTGTTCCTGCTCTTGAAGAAACACCTGGGCGGTCAGCGTCTTCGAGACGATGACGATGATGAAGTCAAAACAGTGGTGATGCACTGGTTAACAAGTCAGGCAGCAAATGAGGAGGGTATTCAAAAACTGGTACAACGTTATGACAAGTGCCTCGATATTGATGGAAATTATGTAGAAAAGTAGATTAAGGTACAGGCTTACGAGTAAAAATAAAATTACTGAGATATCTTAGCACGTCTTTTTTTTAATTTCAAAGCGGTATTTACTTAGAAAAACACGCCTCGTACCATTGGCTAAGTGTCGCATTACCACACAGGTGGGTGACAGCCCTGGAGGACTCTGCATTAACGAAAGGTTTAGAAAATGGTGTAAGGAATGACAGTGGGCGGTAGTCGGAGGCTCCTGTGGAATCGCCACTTTCTGTAGACAGGGTGATTAATGAAACAGGCAAGTGCTCTACCAACTGAGCTAGCCAAGCACGACTCACGCCCCGTCCTCACAGCTTTACTTCTGTCAGTACCTCGTCTCCTACCTTCCAAACTTTACAGAAGCTATCCTTTCTTTCAGAAGTGCTAGTTCTGCAAGGTTCGCAGGAGAGCTTCTGTAAAGTTTGGAACGTAGGAGACGAGGTACTGACAGAAGTCAAGCTGCGAGGACGGGGCGTGAGTCGTGCTTGGCTAGCTCAGTTGGTAGAGCACTTGCCCGCGAAAGGCAAAAGTCCCGAGTTCGAGTCTCGGTCCGGGACACAGTTTTAATCTGCCAGGAAGTTTCATATCAGCGCACACTCCGCTGCAGAGTGACAATCTCATTCAGGGTGATTAATACACTCCTGGAAATGGAAAAAAGAACACATTGACACCGGTGTGTCAGACCCACCATACTTGCTCCGGACACTGCGAGAGGGCTGTACAAGCAATGATCACACGCACGCCACAGCGGACACACCAGGAACCGCGGTGTTGGCCGTCGAATGGCGCTAGCTGCGCAGCATTTGTGCACCGCCGCCGTCAGTGTCAGCCAGTTTGCCGTGGCATACGGAGCTCCATCGCAGTCTTTAACACTGGTAGCATGCCGCGACAGCGTGGACGTGAACCGTATGTGCAGTTGACGGACTTTGAGCGAGGGCGTATGGTGGGCATGCGGGAGGCCGGGTGGACGTACCGCCGAATTGCTCAACACGTGGGGCGTGAGGTCTCCACAGTACATCGATGTTGTCGCCAGTGGTCGGCGGAAGGTGCACGTGCCCGTCGACCTGGGACCGGACCGCAGCGACGCACGGATGCACGCCAAGACCGTAGGATCCTACGCAGTGCCGTAGGGGACCGCACCGCCACTTCCCAGCAAATTAGGGACACTGTTGCTCCTGGGGTATCGGCGAGGACCTTTCGCAACCGTCTCCATGAAGTTGGGCTACGGTCCCGCAAACTGTTAGGTCGTCTTCCACTCACGCCCCAACATCGTGCAGCCCGCCTCCAGTGGTGTCGCGACAGGCGTGAATGGAGGGACGAATGGAGACGTGTCGTCTTCAGCGATGAGAGTCGCTTCTGCCTTGGTGCCAATGATGGTCGTATGCGTGTTTGGCGCCGTGCAGGTGAGCGCCACAATCAGGACTGCATACGACCGAGACACACAGGGCCAACACCCGGCATCATGGTGTGGGGAGCGATCTCCTACACTGGCCGTACACCACTGGTGATCGTCGAGGGGACACTGAATAGTGCACGGTACATCCAAACCGTCATCGAACCCATCGTTCTACCATTCCTAGACCGGCAAGGGAACTTGCTGTTCCAACAGGACAATGCACGTCCGCATGTATCCCGTGCCACCCAACGTGCTCTAGAAGGTGTACGTCAACTACCCTGGCCAGCAAGATCTCCGGATCTGTCCCCCATTGAGCATGTTTGGGACTGGATGAAGCGTCGTCTCACGGGGTCTGCACGTCCAGCACGAACGCTGGTCCAACTGAGGCGCCAGGTGGAAATGGCATGGGAAGCCGTTCCACAGGACTACATCCAGCATCTCTACGATCGTCTCCATGGGAGAATAGCAGCCTGCATTGCTGCGAAAGGTGGATATACACTGTACTAGTGCCGACATTGTGCATGCTCTGTTGCCTGTGTCTATGTGCCTGTTGTTCTGTCAGTGTGATCATGTGATGTATCTGACCCCAGGAATGTGTCAATAAAGTTTCCCCTTCCTGGGACAATGAATTCATGGTGTTCTTATTTCAATTTCCAGGAGTGTATTTTGTCCGGTGAGGGCACAAGAAATTGGAGGAAACGCACTGGGATTTAAGTAACGCGGCAAGACGATGCTCTCTCTCCACTTGCACACAATCCATAGTTACAGCGTATCAGAAGAGAATACAAAGGCGACGCGTGCCCCGTACACACGGGACAACCACTCACCACATGAAACGCGAACAGCATCACGAACCATTCGTCTGTCGGTACTGACCTGAAACCAAACAAACAACACAATCAGTTCTGCGTGGACGCCTGATGCAGCACTTCAACGTTAGCAGCCAAACGTTCAACAAGCGTGTTCGAGGAACTGTTGTCGTCCTCAACCAGCGCAACACTGAAACACACTAATGTACAGGATAGCACAGACAAAAGACGCCCAGGCGCGCGGGATTAGCCGAGCGGTCTGAGGCGCTGCAGTCATGGACTGCGCGGCTGGTCCCGGCGGAGGTTCGAGTCCTCTCTCGGGCATGGATGTGCGTGTGTTTGTCCTTAGGATAATTTAGGTTAGGCAGGGTGTAAGCTTAGGGACTGATGATCTTAGCAGTTAAGGCCCATAAGATTGCACAGACACATAAAAGCAGCCCATGTAAGTATAAGGGAAATGCAGTGAAATTAAAGTAACGAAGAGCTGAAATGGACTTACCATTTATTTGCAATGAAAAATGCAGTGAGAAATACATTTATAGAAGAAGATGTCAAATGAAAAGCCTTTCAGCCGTCAATTTTCTACCTTTATTGGGCAACCAGTTTCAACGTTTTACTACATCTTCAGGCGCTCGCTTGTGATCAAAACACGGGCAGCAGTACTCGATTAGTAGATACGAAGGGAGTTTGAGAAGTCCGTGCAAATATATAAACTACTTACGTGTTTGGGGTAAACCTTTTTTATTTTTCAACGTAGTCTTCTTTTACACTTATACACTTCGTCCAATCCTGTTCTACTTTGTTGATCCCTTCCGAATAATAGGAATTGTCCAAGTCTGCAAAATAGCTGTTAGTTGCTGCAATCACCTGCTCGCTTGAATAAAATCTTCGTCCCACCAGCCATTTCTTCAGATTGAGGAACAAATCGTAGTCCGAGGGAGCCAAGTCTGGAGAATAGGGGGGATGTGAAACGAGTTGGAATCCTATTTCCATTAATTCTGCGACCACAACTGCTGACCGAGCGAGGTGGCGCAGTGTTTAGCACACTGGACTCGCATTCGGGAGGACGACGGTTCAATCCCGCGTCCGGCCATCCTGATTTAGGTTTTCCGTTATTTCCCTAAATCTCTTCAGGCAAATGCCGGGATGGTTCCTTTGAAAGGGCACGGCCGACTTCCTTCCCCGTCCTTACCTACTTCGATGAGACCGATGACCTCGCTGGTTGGTCTATTCCCCCAAAACAACCCAACCCTCCACAACTGCTGAGGTGTATGCTGGTGCATTGTCAGTGATGGAAAAGGAGTTTTTCACGGTCCAATCGTCGGCGTTTTTCTTGCAGCTCCGTTCTCACACGGTCCAATAATGACGAATAATATGCACCTGCAATAGTTTTACTCTTTCCCAGATAGCCGATGAGTATTATCCCTAGAGAATCCCAAAAGACAGTCGCTATAACCTTTCCGGCCGAAGGAATGGTCTTCGCAATTTTTGGAGCAGATTCTCCCTCGGTAACCCATTGTTTAGAGTGTTGTTTGGTCTCAGGAGTATAGTAATGTATCCATGTTTCATCCACAGTGACGAAACGACGCCTAAAGTCCTACGGATTCTTCCTGAACAGCTGCAAGCCATCCTTCCATTACTTTACACGATTCCGTTTTTGGTCAAGCGTGAGCAATTGCGGAACCCATCTTGTAGATAGCTTTCTCATGTCCAAATGTTTATGCAAAATATTATGTACCCGTTCATTCGAGATGCCCACAGCAATAGTAATCTCACGCACCTTAACTCTTCTGTCATCCACCACCATATCATCGATTTTATCTATGATTTCTGGAGTCGTAACCTCCACAGGACGTCCAGAACGTTCAGCATGACTTGTGCCCATATGGCCACTCAGAAAATTTAGAAACCAATTGTAAACCGTTCTAATCGAAGGTGCAGAGTCACAGTAATGTTTCTCAAGCTTGTCTTTAGTCTCCTGGCCGGCCGAAGTGGCCGTGCGGTTAAAGGCGCTGCAGTCTGGAACCGCAAGACCGCTACGGTCGCAGGTTCGAATCCTGCCTCGGGCATGGATGTTTGTGATGTCCTTAGGTTAGTTAGGTTTAGCTAGTTCTAAGTTCTAGGGGACTGATGACCTCAGCAGTTGAGTCCCATAGTGTTCCGAGCCATTTGAACCATTTTTTTCAGTCTCCTGGCTTTTGTTTAATCACCACACGAAATTATTTTTCGTCCATTTCTTGACAATCCCTCGACTTCCTCGATTCGCACGAATGCCAAACACAAAGAAATAGACCGATATGGCTGAAACTTGTTGTGCGACCTTTCCAAAGATGCTACTAACTGAACATGACCTCGATACGCGTCGGTGGTGCCATCTCCCGGACTTTGCACAGACTTTCCAAACGCCCCTCGTATTTGTTGCAGTGACCACTTCAACCATCACATGCCGACAGGTGATGGTTGAAGTGATCACTGCAACAAATATCTACTAGCCGAGTACTGCTGGCCCCTTTTTTGATCACAAGTGAGGGTCTGAAGATGTCGTAGTAAAACGCTGAAACTGGTTGGCCAACAAAACAAGGTAGAAGATTGACTGCTGGAAGGCGTTTAATTAGACATCCTCTATCGAACAGCCTCAGACCTTTATATATCCTCACAATAATAGGTACTGAAACCACAATGGTTTGATGAAATGATAATTAAATCGAAACCCTTAGTTGCTGACAGGTGTTGTTGATATACATCAATGGGGACAGCAGAAAATGTATTCCCCGAGCGGGACTCGAACCCGGTATCTCCTGCTTACATGGCAGACGTTCTATCTGTCTGAGGCATTGAGGGCACAGAGGATAGTGCGACTGCAGGGAGTTATCCCTTGCACGCTTCCCGTGAGACCCAGATATTCGCCCATCCACTCATTACTCTATTAGGTACATTACATATGTAGATTTGTGGACAGTTGGGAATGTGGGTCTCACGGGGAGTGTGCAAGGGATAAGTCCCTGCAGGCGCACTATCCTCTGTGCCCTCGGTGACTTAGATGGATAGAGCGTCTGCCATGTAAGCAGGAGGTACCGGGTTCGAGTCCCAGTCGGGGCACACACTTTCAACATGTCTCCAATGAAGTATATAAACGCCTATTTGCAGCTAGGGTGTCCATTTAATTATCATTTAATTCTCGCGAAAGCTGCATGGTCATCAACGGTAACTGTTCTTTCGGGAACAGATACTACCTTCATCTATCTATCTATCTATCCATCTATCTATATCCGGATCCCGCTCCAGCTACTGCCGGGTCTGAGTGCTGACGAGTCCTCTCCATTTGGCTCGGTCCTCCCACCACTTTTCTTCCTCCACTTGCTGCCAGGTCGCACCTCTCCTTTCCACAGATATTCTCACTCTCATTTTCCACCGTGTTCTTGGGCGCCCTCTAGGTCTTTTCCCATCCATCTTTAGTTCTTCCACAGTTTTGGGGAGTCTCTGCCCATGCATCCTCTTAACATGCCCATACCATCTTAATCACTTTCCTTCAATTTCTTCTCTCATACTTGTTTGTTTGAGGTCCTTTCTAATCTCTACATTCCTTACTCTGTCCATTCTTGTTTTTCCCTTAACTGCTCTGAGAAATTTCACTTCCCCTGCTTGCAGTCTGCTCGTCCCTTTCTGTCATTGTTCACGTTTCTCCACCATAGGTGACAATAGGGATGTAATAATTCTTATACATAAGGAGTTTTGCTCTTTCTGAAACTTCATTATTCCAAATCAGATGTTTTATTGTTTGGTAGAAATTGCCTCCCTTCTGTAACCTCCTATTAATTTCGTTAGTTATTCTTCCATCCCTAGATATTTCACTTCCTAAGTAAGTGAAAATTTCTACCACTTTGAGGGGTTCTCCATTCAAGGTAATATTTCCGTTGATTCCTTTCTCCCTTCCAAATACCATTACTTCACTCTTATCTTCATTTATTTTTAATCCATACCTTTTCATTATTTCCTTCCACACATCAAGCTGTAACTGTACATCTACCTCTTTATCACCCCATATTACCATATCATCTGCAAAAATCATCTTTTTGTCTTTTTCTTTTACTATATCTTTAACTGCCCTATTCATTCCCTCCATCACAACATTAAAAAGCGCAGGAGATAGAATACTTCCTTGCTTAAGTCCTTGTCTTATTTTGAAGTATTCAGAGTTCCCCAATGGTGTTCTAATTCTACAATTGTGGCCTCTGTCCATTGTCTTTATAACATTAATGTATCCATCTTCTATATCTATCTTCTTCAGTTCGTCCCAGAGTCTTTCCCTGTTAACTGAGTCATATACCTTTTCTATGTCTATAAAAACCATTATCACCCTGTTGTTATACTCCCAACTTCTTTCCATCAGTTGACGGATAGAAAATATCAGGTCGATCGTGCTCCTTCCTTTCCTAAACCCATGCTCTTCTTCACTCAGCTCCTTTTCTGTCTTTTCATTTATTCGATTTAGTAAAATTCATTCAAAAATCTTGGCTGTATGGCTAATAAGGGTTATTCCTCTGTAGTTTTTACAAAGTCTTTTATTGCCTTTCTTGAAGATGGGAACAATGTCTCCTGTTCTCCAGTCATCAGGTATTTTACTATTTCTCCACATGGTTGATAGTACTCTATACAGCCACTGCATTCCCACTGGACCTGCTGCTCTTATCATGTCCACTGATACTTCATCAGGTCCTGGGGATTTCCCCCCACTCATCTTCTTCACAGCTTTTTCCATTTCTTCCCGTGTAATTTGTCCTAATTCTGCTTCCCAACTTCTCTCAATTTCTTCATTATTTGTTGTTTCCTCATGTACTTGCTCCTCAGCGTTTAACAGCTTCTTAAAATGTTCTTTCCAGAGGTCTTTTATATTCCCTGGTACCGTCCTCAGTTTCCATCTTTACTGGTACTTCAGAAGCCTTCCTTTTATTTTTCATCATTTTATAGAACATTTTCTTATTGCTCTTCATATCTTCAAGTTTTTTTGTAAACTCTTCCCATGCCTTTTTTTTGCTGTTTCCACTATTTCTTTGCACTTCTTCTTTTCCTCTATATATCTTTTATGGTCTTCGTCATTTTTAGTTTTCCACCATTTTCTCCATGCTCCATTTTTTCTTCTAACTGTTTGGGTTGTGGTATCATCCCACCAACTTGTCTGTCTTTTTTTTCCTTTCCAGATGTTCTGCCACATACTTTTTGTGCTGCTTCGACTAAAGTGTCTTTGAATAAACTCCATTCTTTTTCTACATCGCAGAAAACTTCTTTTGGAAATTTTTGTGTTATTAATTCTCTGTACTTGTCAGCACATTCACTCTCCTTCAATTTCCAATACCGTACCCTCATCACTTTCTTCTGTTTTCTATTTTTCACACACTGATTCATTTTCCATTGTCCCACCAGTAATCTATGGTCTCCATCTGAACTCACACTTGGAATTACCTTCACATTTGTTACTACCTTCATATATAGCTAAAATATGGCTTCCCGGCCATTGACCTTCTTGTGCGAACGCACACGCTATGCCCAAAACTCTTACGGGACTTGGTAGATAATCTGCAACTAGTAATGAATATGATGGGCCAACATCTATTAGGCGCACTACGAATGTAGTGGTGTGGACATGTTGGGAATGTGGGTCTCACGGGGAGCGTGCAAGGGATAAGTCCCTGCAGGCGCACTATCCTCTGTGCCCTCGGTGGCTCAGATGGATCGAGCGTCTGCCATGTAAGCAAGAGGTCCCGGGTTCGAGTCCCGGTCGGGGCACATATTTTCAACATGTCCTCAATTAAGTATATCAACTCCTGTTTGCAGCTACGGTGTCCATTTAATTATCATTCAATATGTAAATTGTTTATAATGTTAAATAGTTTTCTGATGACCTATCGTATTTAAAAATATTTGTGTGTATAAATTGTTCATGTTGATGTAAGTTTGACGATTTAAGAAATGGTAACGCTTAGCAACAATATAAAAATAGGTATTATGTAAAAGCCAGTGTGCTTTTGTTTAAAACGAAAGTGGCTCTGTGGAGTGGAAAAGGTGGCAAAGGCGAATTGGCGCGCTGCCTAGACGAAGCGCGGGAAGTAAGTCACACAGTCTGTAGGCAGCAGTGATTAAAGCAACACCACTGCGGAGCAGAAGAAAATTTGTCTGAAAATTCGCGCAAAATGCCTCGGATGGAGACTGCGTACGGCTTACGGCGTCGCTGCGAATTGTTGGGCTGCTGTATGTAGAACTGAACGATCCCAAGAAGAGAAACTGGGCCCATACAGCAAGAGACTGGCAAGCAGTACTGTGGGTAGTGTAGCCGCCATAGCTGTTCGCCACACCCAAGCCTTCAGCCACCTGATAAGACTTTTATAGTAAATTTACTTTTTTACAGCGTGAACCATTAATTTAAACTCTTTTTCTAACCATCATTCTTGAACTTTAAAATTGGAACACCCTTTACTTCATCCTAATCATACACCTATATAGGATTCATCCTGGTGTTTGATGAATCCGAGTATCTTATTTTAGAGACTTATAAAGTGCCAAGTTAATATAAAGAGGCGCCATTTAAACTGTTTTTGTGTTTTTTCTTAATAATTGCAAAGTGTTAGAGTTGTTTTTGTTGTGGTCTTCAGTCCTGAGACTGGTTTGATGCAGCTCTCCATGCCACTCTATCCTGTGCAAGCTTCTTCATCTCCCAGTACCTACTGCAACCTACATCCTTCTGAATTTGCTTGGTGTATTCATCTCTTGGTCTCCCTCTACGATTTTTACCCTCCACGATGCCCTCCAATACTAAATTGGTGATCCCTTGATGCCTCAAAACATGTCCTACCAACCGAACCCTTCGTCTAGTCAAGTTGTGCCACAAACTTCTCTTCTCCCCAATCCTATTCAACACCTCCTCATTAGTTATGTGATCAACCCATCTAATCTTCAGCATTCTTCTGGAGCACCACATTTCGAAAGCTCCTATTCTCTTCTTGTCTAAACTATTTATCGTCCATGTTTCACTTCCATACATGGCTACACTCCATACAAATACTTTCAGAAACGACTTCCTAACACTTAAATCAATACTCGATGTTAACAGATTTCTCTTCTTCAGAAACGCTTTCCTTCCCATTGCTACATTTTATATCCTCTCTACTTCGACCATCATCAGTTATTTTGCTCCCCAAATAGCAAAACTCCTTTACTACATTAAGTGTCTTATTTCCTAATCTAATTCCCTCAGCATCACCCGACTTAATTCGACTACATTCCATTATCCTCGTTTTGCTTTTGCTGATGTTCATCTTATATCCTCCCTTCAAGACACCATCCATTCCGTTCAATTGCTCTTCCAAGTCCTTTGCTGTCTCTGACAGAATTGGAATGTCATCGGCGAACCCCAAAGTTTTTATTTCTTCTCCATGGATTTTAATACCTACTCCGAATTTTTCTTTTGTTTCCTTCACTGCTTGCAGTGTTAGAGTAAAGGTTTGATTACGTAATAATCAATCAGAGTCTAGCTAAGTTACTAGAATCTGGTAAATGACTATACAGAGTTAGTTCAAAGAATAATAGCTTTTGAAAGTAAATTCCAGTAATAAAGAGGTTTTCTTGATGTGAAACTATCAGTATAAAAAGTGTGTGCTTTAGTATCTAAGTTTCAGTTTCTCTTCTTAATTCATTATTCAGTTTCCTGTACCTCTTTTTGCCTTCTTCAGTTTCTACATTTTTCCACTTTCTCCCCTCTTCCATCTTTTCAACATGTTTTCTGTTATCCATTCTTTCCTGGTGCTTTGGGATACTCTAATTCCTAGTACTTCTTTGGGAGAGTCCTTCCCTCATATTTATCCATTTGTCATTAACACTTTCACAGTACCTCTCTGCCATTTCTCCATAAATCTGATCTCCAAATCTGATGCCTTTCCTACCTCTCTGAGTCTTTCTATGTTTAGTCTTTCTTTTGCTTTACCTCTCCAGACCTTTTTCAACTTCATTTGTATTTCTCCCATTACTAGGTTGTGGTCTGAATTTAGATCCGCTCCTGGATAAGATTTAGCATTCTTCAAACAGTTCCTAAACCTTTCTTGTATCAGGATGTAGTCCAACTGATATCTTTCCCTATTCAAATTTGATATCTTTGTGTAACGTCTCCTTTTGTGGTGTTCAAATAATGTGTTACCCACTGCTAATGACTTTTCTTTACAGAAACTAATTAGTCTTTCACTTCTGTCATTTCTTATTCCAAATCCAAAGTTTCCTACGGTATCTCCGTCTCTTCCTTCACCCACCACTGCAGTCCAGTCCCCAATGATGATAACGCAGGCATTTCTATTTTCTTTCTCGATAAGTTCTTGTATTTTCTCATAATATTCTTCCACTTCCACATCTCTACGCTGGAAGGTTGGCATATATACCTGTATTAACACCAAATCTTTTGAACTACTACTTCCATCAATATACTGTACATCCATTACCTTATTTTCCAACTTTTGTCCTATCAATATTCCTACTCCGTTTTCACCACTCTTGATTTCCCCTGAGTAAAAGAATAGGAAGGCATGTTGAATTGATGATTTGCCAGCAGAACTGTTGAAGAGTCTGGAAACAAGGCAAGAAAAGAAATAGTCTATCTCTGTAACTAGATATATGACAAAGAGGAATGGCCTGAGGAGATCCTTGCAACAGTTATGATACCAACAGATAAAAAGAGAAACACAAAAAATGTGAAGAGCACCAGACCATCAGTCTAATTTCTAATGCAGTTAAAGTCTTGCTGAGAGTGTTGAATAGAAGGCCATATGGCAAGCTGGATAGAGGGATTGCAGAGGAGCAGTTTGGATTTAGAAGAGGAAAAGGAACAAGAGATGCTATTGGCCGGTTAAGAACTATAGGGGAAAGATATGGAAAAGGTAGAGAAATCTTTGCCGTTTTTATTGATTTAGAAAAGGCTTTTGACAGAGTTCAGTGGAACAAGCTGATGGATATTTTGAAGAGGAAAGGAGTAGATTGGAAAGACAGACGACTGATACAGAATCTATATTTATACCAGAAAGTAAGGATAAGGATTTGAAATGAAATGTCAGAAGGAAGCAGCAATGGACGAGCTGTTAGACAAGGTTGTTGCCTTTCCCCACTGTTGTTTAACGCATACCCTGTAGAGATTATTGCGAAAGGCTTAGATGGGAAAAGAGGAATACGTATTGGTGGAAAGAGAATAGAATTATATTTACTGATGAGATGGTATTAGTGGCAGAAAGTGAGCAGACAGCGAATAACATGCTGAAATATATTAATGAAGCTTGTCTGGAATGTGGGATGCAAATAAACACAGCAAAAGCAAAGGGCATGGTCATCAGAACAAGACGCAGACTGTCCAATATTAAAATAGGACAAGCTACCATTAAACAAGTAAGTGCATTTAAATATCTTGGAAGCACAACAACTGAAGACTTGAGATGTCACCAGGAGGTGAAAACTCGAATTGCCATAGCGAAGGAGGCGTTCAACAGAAAGAGGAGACTCTTACGTGGCAAATTAGATAAAGGACTAAGGAAAAGACTTGGTAAATGTTTTGTCTGGAGTGTGGCACTATATGGGGCAGAAACGTGGACACTGAGACGAGAGGATGAAAAAAGGTTGGAAGCATCTTGAGATTTGGATGTGGAGGTGAATGGAGAGAATAAGCTGGATGGAAAGAGTGAGTAATGAAAGAGTACTGGAAAGGGTTGGTGAGAGAAGATGTCTGCTGAAGGTTGTAAGAGAAAAGAAAAGGAAGTGGTTGGGACATTCACTGAGAAGGGAGTGCTTGCTAGCAGATGCTTTGGAAGGATTGGTTTGTGGGAGAAGACTGAGAGGAAGAAGGAGATACAAGGTGATAGACGACATAAAGGGAAGAGGAAATTATGCAGACCTGAAGAGGATGGCAGAAGACCGGACAGCCTGGACAACTACCATGTCAAAACCTGCCTTTTGGCAGAACACTGATGACGATTAATATCCAAGTATTTTAGTAATTAAGTTTGTTTATTATAGAAAATGCTTTTCTACAGGTCCCCACTGGCGAAATTTTTTGTAGCTTCCCTGAAGTTATCTACTGGGCTTTTTCTCTTTTAAAAACGTAATGTATAAGGGTGTAGTAGTCACAAAGAAATTCCAATGTCTGCACCAATATTGTTTACGCGGAGTAATATTTATTTGAAGAATCAACTTAAACAGTGGCAAAAAAGTAAGCAAAATTCATATTTCTGCTTTTCCAAATACTTAGCTGTTTCATTGCCTGGATCGGCTGGCGAACATTAGTACATTTTTAAACCACTAAATCAACTAATCCTTGCTTCAGTATAATATTATTCATACTGCGTTTCTATTCAACCACTGGGTAAAATCTTAGAAAAAGAATTGAATAGTCTGACATACTTATCCATTAGTCACACCACACGTTCAAATCCTGTAAAAAGGGTAACTCTATTGTTCAGGGTTTCCTATTAACTGGACTATCCTCCCATAGTGTACTTTATTTGGAAACTAAATATTAGAGGATTGTTGTTGTTGTTGTTGTGGTCTTCAGTCCAGAGACTGGTTTGATGTAGCCCTCCATGCCACTCTATCCTGTGCAAGCTGCTTCATCTCCCAGTACCTAATGCTACCTACATCCTTCTGAATCTGCTTAGTGTATTCATCTCTTGGTGTCCCTCTACGACTTTTACCCTCCACGCTACCCTCCAATACTAAATTGGTGATCCCTTGATGCCTCAGAACATGTCCTAACAACCGATCCCTTCTTCTGGTCAAGTTGTGCCACAAACTCCTCTTCTCCCCAATCCTGTTCAATACCTCCTCATTAGTTATGTGATCTATCCATCTAATCTTCAGCATTCTTCTGGAGCACCACATCTTGAAAGCTGCTGTTCTCTTCTTGTCTGAACTACTTATCGTCCATGTTTCACTTCCATACATGGCTACACTCCATACAAACACTTTCAGAAATGACTTCCTGACACTTAAATCAATACTCGATGTTAACAAATTTCTCTTCTTCAGGAACGCTTTCCTTACCATTGCCAGTCTACATTTTGTGTCCTCTCTACTTCGATATCATCAGTTATTTTGCTCCCCAAATAACAAAACTCATTTACTACTTTAAGTGCCTCATTTCCTAATCTAATTCCCTCAGCATCACCTGATTTAATTCGACTACATTCCATTATCCTCGTTTTGCTTTTGTTGAGGGTCATCTTATATCCTCCTTTCCGGACACTGCCCATTCCGTTCAACAGCTCTTCCAAGTCCTTTGCCGACTCTGAGTGAATTACAGTGTCGCCGGCCAAGTTTTTATTTCTTTTGCCTGGTCATTAATTACTACTCCAAATTTTTGTCTTGTTTCCTTTACTGCTTGCTGCCTATACAAACTGAATAACATTGGGGAGAAGCTACAACCCTGTCTCAGTTCCTTCCCAACCACGGCTTACCTTTCATGTCGCTCGACTCTTTCACTCCTTGTATTTTACCCCTGCCACTTTCAGAATTTGGAAGAGAGTATTCCAGTCAACATTGTCAAAAGTTTTCCTTACGTCTACAAATGCGAGAAATGTAGGTTTGCCTTTCTTTAATCTATCTTCTAAGATAACTCGTAGGGTCAGTATTGCCTCATGTGTTCCTATATTTCTGCGGAATCCTAACTGATCTTCCCCGAGGTCGGCTTCTACCTGTTTTTCCATTCGTCCGTAAAGAATTCGCGTTAGTATTTTGCAGCCGTGACTTATAAAACTGCTAGTTCGGCAACTCCTGCTTTCTTTGGGATTGGAATTATTATATTCTTCTTGAAGTCTGAGGGTATTTCGCCTGTCTCATACATCTTGC
This sequence comes from Schistocerca americana, assembly GCF_021461395.2. NCBI lineage: Eukaryota > Metazoa > Arthropoda > Insecta > Orthoptera > Acrididae > Schistocerca > Schistocerca americana. The sequence continues at coordinate 119,822,683 of NC_060129.1, forward strand.
TCACCAGATGGTAGAATTTTGTCAGGAACGCTCTGAGTATTTCTAATGAAATGTTGTCTACTCCCGGGGCCTTGTTTCGACCCAGGTCTTTCAGTGCTCTGTCAAACTCTTCACGAAGTATCATATCTCCCATTTCATCTTCATCTACATCCTCTTCCATTTCCATAATATTGTCCTCAAGTACATCGCCATTGTATAGACCCTCTGTGTACTCCTTCCACATTTCTGCTTTCCCTTCTTTGCTTAGAACTGGATTTCCATCTGAGCTCTTGATATTCATACAACTGGTTCTCCTTTTCCCGTATGAGAACTATTTGTTCTGTTTGGGGTGTAGTACAAGGGACAACAGAGGTAAAGGTTTTTTTGTTATTTAGATAAAAGTATACTAATTTACAATAGTAGTGGTAGGGTTATAAACTGCGCAATCAGATCCTCAGCGAGTGGCTGAACCTGGATGCGGTGTAACTGCACGATCTTGTGGGCTGACTTCCCAAGTACGGGAGCAGAACTACATCGTATTAAATTATGCTTGTAGTGATTTCTCCAGAAGTGACTAGTTTTTTGTCTGGCGAGCTTATATACAAAAACCTGAACCACTAGCAATACTGCCCGGTCCTACAGCAATATTGTCGCTTATTGTAGCCACATCAGAGCAACATTACAACAGCATTACAGTGGCCACACATTGCCGTATACGAGGTGCATTCAAGTTCTAAGGCCTCCGATTTTTTTTCTCCGGACTGGAATGAGATAGAAACATGCGCATTGTTTTAAAATGAGGCCGCGTTCATTGTCAATACGTCCCAGAGATGGCAGCACCGTACGGCAGACGGAATTTTACCGACAGCGGCGAGAATGAGAACTGTTTTAAATACTTAAAATGGCGACGTTTTCCTTACTTGAACAGCGTGCAATCATTCGTTTTCTGAATATGCGTGGTGTGAAACCAATTGAAATTCATCGGCAGTTGAAGGAGACATGTGGTGATGAAGTTACAGATGTGTCGAAAGTGCGTTCATGGGTGCGACAGTTTAATAAAGGCAGAATATTGTGTGACAACAAACCGAAACAACCTCGGGCTCACACAAGCCGGTCTGACGACGAGATCAAGAAAGTGGAGAGAATTGTTTTGGGGGATTGCCGAATGACTGTTGAACAGATCGCCTCCAGAGTTGGTATTTCTGTGGGTTCTGTGCACACAATCCTGCATGACGACCTGAAAATGCGAAAAGTGTCATCCAGGTGGGTGCCACGAATGCTGACGGACGACCACACGGCTGCCCGTGTGGCACGTTGCCGAGCAATGTTGACGCCCAACGACAGTACGAATGGGACTTTCTTTTCGTCGGTTGTGACAATGGATGAGACGTGGATGCCATTTTTCAATCCAGAAACAAAGCGCCAGTCAACTCAATGGAAGCACACAGATTCACCGCCACCAAAAAAATTTCGGGTAACCGCCAGCGCTGAAAAAATGATGGTGTCCATGGTCTGGGACAGCGAGGGCGTAATCCTTACCCATTGCGTTCCAAAGGGCACTACGGTAACAGGTGCATCCTACGAAAATGTTTTGAAGAACAAATTCCTTCCTGCACTGCAACAAAAACGTCCGGGAAGGGCTGCGCGTGTGCTGTTTCACCAAGACAACGCACCCGCACATCGACCTAACGTTACGCAACAGTTTCTTCGTGACAACAACTCTGAAGTGATTCCTCAAGCTCCCTACTCACCTGACCTGGCACCTAATGACTTTTGGCTTTTTCCAACAATGAAAGACACTCTCACCAGCCGTGCTGCTATTGCCTCAGCGATTTTCCAGTGGTCAAAAGAGACTCCTAAAAAAGCCTTCGCCGCTGCCATGGAATCATGGCGTCAGCGTTGTGAAAAATGTGTACGTCTGCAGGGCGATTACGTCGAGAAGTAACGCCAGTTTCATCGATTTCGGGTGAGTAGTTAATTAGAAAAAAAATCGGAGGCCTTAGAAACTTGAATGCACCTCGTAATATGGCCCGAGTAAACGCACCTTTAGGTCCACCAAATTGCCTCATCCTCTGTGGACGATAGTTGCAACACCTCGGGACCACATTCGCAACTACCTCCTACAGACATCATGCAGCAGCAAGACTAGCCCAGTTCTATTGAAATACACTCCTGGAAATTGAAATAAGAACACCGTGAATTCATTGACCCAGGAAGGGGAAACTTTATTGACACATTCCTGGGGTCAGATACATCACATGATCACACTGACAGAGACACAGGCAACAGAGCATGCACAATGTCGGCACTAGTACAGTGTATATCCACCTTTCGCATCAATGCAGGCTGCTATTCTCCCATGGAGACGATCGTAGAGATGCTGGATGTAGTCCTGTGGAACGGCTTGCCATGCCATTTCCACCTGGCGCCTCAGTTGGACCAGCGTTCGTGCTGGACGTGCAGACCGCGTGAGACGACGCTTCATCCAGTCCCAAACATGCTCAATGGGGGACAGATCCGGAGATCTTGCTGGCCAGGGTAGTTGACTTACACCTTCTAGAGCACGTTGGGTGGCGCGGGATACATGCGGACGTGCATTGTCCTGTTGGAACAGCAAGTTCCCTTGCCGGTCTAGGAATGGTAGAACGATGGGTTCGATGACGGTTTGGATGTACCGTGCACTATTCAGTGTCCCCTCGACGATCACCAGTGGTGTACGGCCAGTGTAGGAGATCGCTCCCCACACCATGATGCCGGGTGTTGGCCCTGTGTGCCTCGGTCGTATGCAGTCCTGATTGTGGCGCTCACCTGCACGGCGCCAAACACGCATACGACCATCATTGGCTCCAAGGCAGAAGCGACTCTCATCGCTGAAGACGACACGTCTCCATTCGTCCCTCCATTCACGCCTGTCGCGACACCACTGGAGGCGGGCTGCACGATGTTGGGGCGTGAGCGGAAGACGGCCTAACGGTGTGCGGGACCGTAGGCCAGCTTCATGGAGACGGTTGCGAATGGTCCTCGCCGATACCCCAGGAGCAACAGTGTCCCTAATTTGCTGGGAAGTGGCGGTGCGGTCCCCTACGGCACTGCGTAGGATCCTACGGTCTTGGCGTGCATCCGTGCGTCGCTGCGGTCCGGTCCCAGGTCGACGGGCACGTGCACCTTCCGCCGACCACTGGCGACAACATCGATGTACTGTGGAGACCTCACGCCCCACGTGTTGAGCAATTCGGCGGTACGTCCACCCGGCCTCCCGCATGCCCACTATACGCCCTCGCTCAAAGTCCCTCAACTGCACATACGGTTCACGTCCACGCTGTCGCGGCATGCTACCAGTGTTAAAGACTGCGATGGAGCTCCGTATGCCACGGCAAACTGGCTGACACTGACGGCGGCGGTGCACAAATGCTGCGCAGCTAGCGCCATTCGACGGCCAACACCGCGGTTCCTGGTGTGTCCGCTGTGCTGTGCGTGTGATCATTGCTTGTACAGCCCTCTCGCAGTGTCCGGAGCAAGTATGGTGGGTCTGACACACCGGTGTCAATGTGTTCTTTTTTCCATTTCCAGGAGTGTATTTTCGTTTATTGCAGCCACATTGCTGAAACATTGAAAGCAACACTGTTGTCGCAACACGTTGCTGTAAATTATGGCCTTTATAAGCGTACCTTTGGATTCGCCGAATGTTCCATCTTCCTCTGTCAGAAGTACCCTCCGTGAACAACAACTAAAACAGCTCGACAAAATGTCAGAGCAGTATTGCCCGCTCCAACAGCAATACTGCCGTTTATTGCAGCCACACCACTGTGCCTAGAGGACGCCATAAAATATAGCCCTAACATCCTTACCTTGCGCGAAGTCCCCCCCATCTTCCCGCACCGACAGTGCCACTAAAGCAGAGTTATTAAACACGGTTTTCCGAAAGTCCTTCACCAGAGAAGACGAAGTAAATATTCCTGAATTCCAATCAAGAACAACTGCCAAGATGAGAAACGTAGAAACAGATGTCCTTGATGTTGCAAAAGCAGAGTAAATCACTTAATAAAGGCAAGGTTTCCGGCCCAGACTGTACACCAGTCAGTTTCGTCTCAGAGTATGCTGATAAAATAGCTCCATATTTAGCAATTATACAGCTCACTCACAGAAAGATCCGTACCTAAAACAGGAAAATTGCTCAAGTCTCACCAAAACCCAGAAAGGGAAGTAGGAGTAATCCGCTGAATTACAGGCCCATATCACTAACGTCGATTTGCAGTAGGGTTTTGGAACATATACTGTATTCGAATATTATGAAGTACCTCGATGACTGATATATAGTCAGCAGGGATTCAGAAAATATCGTTCTTGTGAGACACAACTAGCTCTTTATACTCATGAAGTGATATCGACAGGGGATGTCAAATTGATTCCATATTTTTAGATTTCCAGAAGGCTTTCGACACCGTTCCTCACAAGCGTCTTCTAACCACACTGCGTGTCTACGGAATATCGCCTCAGTTTTGCGACTGGATTCCTGATTTCCTGTCAGAAAGGTCACAGTTCGTAGTAATGGACGGAAAGTGATTGAGTAAAACAGAAGTAATATCCGGCGTTCCCCAAGGAAGTGTTATAGGCCCTCAATTGTTCCTGATCTATATTAACGACATAGGAGACAATCTGAGTAGCCGTCTTAGATTGTTTACAGATGATGCAGTCATTTACCGTCTTGTAAAGTCATCAGATGACCAAAATGAATTGCAAAATGATTTAGATAAGATATCTGTATGGTGCGAGAGGTGGCAATTGACCCAGAATAAAGAAAAGTGTGAAGTTATTCACATGAGTACTAAAGGAAATCAGCGAAATTTCGATTACGCAATAAGTCACACAAATCTTAAAGCTGTAAATTCATCTAAATACTTACGGATTACAGTTACAAATACCCTAAATTGGAACGATCGCATAGATTATTTAGTGGGTAGAGCAAACCAAAGACTTCAATCCCGTCTCCGGCCATCCTGATTTAGGTTTTCCGTGATTTCCCTAAATCGTTTCAGGCGAATGCCGGGATGGTTCCTTTGAAAGGGAACGGCCGATTTCCTTCCCAATCCTTCCCTAACCCGAGCTTGCGCTCCGTCTCTAATGACCTCGTTGTCGACGGGACGTTAAACACTAACCACCACCAAACCAAAGACTGCGATTCATTGGCAGAACACTTAGAATGTGCAACAGGTTTACTTAAGAGACTGATTCCACTGCGCTTGTCCGCCCTATTCTGGAGTATTGCTGTGCGGTGTGGGATCCGCATCAGGTGAAACTCACGGATGACATCGAAAAAGTACAAAGAAGGGCAGCTCGTTTTGTATTGCCGCGAAGTAGTGGAGATAATGTCACAGACATGATACATCAATTGCCGTGGCAATCATTAAACTAAAGGCGGTTTGCGTTGCGACGGGATCTTCTCATGAAATTTCCGTCACCAGTTTTCTCCTCCGATTGCGAAAACATTCTGTTGGCACCCACCTACATAGGGAGAAATGATCATCACGATAAAAGGAGAGAAACGTGGGATCGCACAGAAAAATTGAAGTGCTCGTTTTTCCCGCGTGCCGTTCGGGAGTGGAACCATACAGAGACAGCTTGAAGATGGTTCATTGAACCCTCTGCCAGGCACTTTATTGTGAATAGTAGAGTAGTCACGTAGATGCAGATGTATCGGAAGTACCCTGCGCCACCCACCGCAATGTGGCTTGCAGAACACGCTGGTAGATGTAGATGTAGACCCCCGGCCGCCCCTGTGAGATTCCGCCATGCCCGCAGCAGAATAGAGCGCTACCTCCGTGAAGCGAAGAACGCAGCACGGCCCGCTGGGTTACTGTAGGCGCGAACGTAAACGCGCAGATTCGCCGCTGGCTGCAATTTGCTAATGACGGGTTCCTCCCGCGGGGGTTAAAACATCCCCTCCCTGCCCCCTCTCACCACCGTCCTCCTTCTATACGTCTACCTGTACTCTGTATTCCAATTCCACTGAAGCCCGCAGTGCTACGGATAAAGTTCGTGCCAGCTGACGTCGGAGACGGCTTCCTCTATACAACCTACACGTGCTCTACAGCCAGAGTGTAAACAGAAATAGAATCAGAACACCTAACGTAACAACTCCCTCCCTCCACCCCTCTCTCTCTCTCTCTCTCTCTCTCTCTATATATATATATATATATATATATATATATATATATATATAGGGTGAGTCACCTAACGTTACCGCTGGATATATTTCGTAAACCACATCAAATACTGACGAACCGATTCCACAGACCGAACGTGAGGAGAGGGGCTAGTGTAATTGTTTAATACAAACCATACAAAAATGCACGGAAGTATGTTTTTTAACACAAACCTACGTTTTTTTAAATGGAACCAGGTTAGTTTTGTTAGCCCATCTGAACTTATAAACAAATACGTAATCAGTGCCGTTCGTTGCATTGTAAAATGTTAAATTACATCCGGAGATATTGTAACCTAAAGTTGACGCTTGAGTACCACTCCTCCGCTGTTCGATCGTGTGTATCGGAGAGCACTGCAACATACATCGCGTTTCTACAGAATGATCTGCCAACGTTGCTCGAAAATGTCCCACTGGAAACGCGTCGACGTATGTGGTATCAGCATGATGGTGCACCTGCACATTCCGCAATTAACACTAGGCTGACCCTTGACAGGATGTTCGACGGGCGTTTCATAGGACGTGGAGGACGCATGAATTGGCCAGCCTGTTCTCCTGATCTTACACCTCTGCACTTCTTTCTGTGGGGTACGTTAAAGGAGAATGTGTACCTTGATGTGCCTACGATCCCAGAGGATATGAAACAACGTATTGTGGCAGCCTGCGGCGACATTACACCAGATGTACTGCGGCGTGTACGACATTCATTACGCCAGAGATTGCAATTGTGTGCAGCAAATGATGGCCACCACATTGAACATCTATTGGCCTGACATGTGGGGACCCACTCTATTCCACTCCGTAATTGAAAACGGAAACCACGTGTGTACGTGTAGCTCACCCCTCATGGTAATGTACATGTTTGTCAGTGAAAAAGACCAATAAAAAGGTGTTAGCATGTGGACGTAATGTGCTGTTCCAGTCTCTTCTGTACCTGAGGTCCATCACCGTTCCCTTTGGATCCCTACGTAATTCGGTGCTCTCCGATACACACGATCGAACAGCGGAGGAGTGGTACTCAAGCGTCAACTTTAGGTTACAATATCTCCGGATGTAATTAACATTTTACAATGCAACAAACGGCACTGATTACGTATTTGTTTATATGTTCAGATGTGCTAACAAAACTAACGGGTTTCCATTTTAAAAAAACGTAGGTTTGTGTTAAAAAACATACTTCCGTGCATTTTTGTATGGTTTGTATTAAACAATTACACTAGCCCCTCTCCTCACGTTCGGTCTGTGGAATCGGTTCGTCAGTATTTGATGTGGTTTACGAAATATATCCAGCGGTAACGTTAGGTGACTCACCCTGTATAAATGTGTGTGTGTGAAGAGGCAAAGAAATTGGTACACCTACCTAATACCGTGTAGGGCCCACGCGAGCACACAGAAGTCCTGCAGCACGGCGTTGCATGGACTCGACTAATGTTTGAAGTGGTGCTGGAGGGAACTGACACCATGAATCCTGCGGGGCTGTCCATAAATCCGTAAGACCTCTTCTGAATAGCACTTTGCAAAGCATCCCAGATATGCTGAATAACGTTCACGTCTTCGGAGTTTGGTGGCCAGCACAAGTGGTTAAACTCGGAAGAGTGTTCCTGGAGCCACTCTGTAGCAATTCTGGACGTGTGGGGTGTCGCATTGTCCTGCTGGAATTGCCCAACTCCGTCGGAATGCACAATCGACATGAATGGACGCAGGTGATCAGACAGGATGCGTACGTACGTGTCACCTGTCAGAGTCGTATATATTACTCCAACTGCATTTACCCGACACCATTACAGAGCCTCCACCAGCTTGAACAGCCTCCTGCTGACATGCAGGGTTCACGGATTCATGAGGTTGTCTCCATGCCCGTGCACGTCTTCCGCTCGATACAATTTGAAACGAGATGGTTCAAATGGCTCTGAGCACCATGGGACTTAACATCTGAGGTCATCAGTCCCCTAGAACTTAGGACTAATTAAACCTAACTAACCTAAGGACATCACACACGTCCATGCCCGAGGCAGGATTCGAACCTGCGACCGTAGAGGTCGTGCGGTTCCAGACTGTAGAGCCTTTAACCGCTCGGCCACTTCGGCCGGCTGGATGTGTTGGGGTGTCGCATTATCCTGCTGGAATTGCCGAAGTCCGTCGGAATGCACAGTGGACATGAATGGATGCTGGTGATCAGACATGATGCTTACGTACGTGTGACCTGTCAGAGTCGTGTCTAGACGTATCAGGGTCCACATATGACTCAACCTGCACACGCCCCACACCATTACAGAGCCTCCACTAGCTTCAATAGACCCCTGCTGACATGCAGGGTTCACGGATTCATGAGGCTGTCTCCATACCCGTACACGCCCATCTGCCTGATCCAATTTGAAACGAGACTCGACCGACCAGGCAACATGTTTCCAGTCATCAACAGTCCAATGTCAGTGCTGACTGGCCCAGGTGCAAAGCTTTGTGTTGTGCAGTGATCAAGGGTACACGAGTGGGCCTTCGGCCCCGAAAGCTCATATCGATGATGTTTCGTTGAATGGTGCGCACGCTAACACTTGTTGATGCCCTAGGATTGAAATCTGCAACAATGGGAAGGGTTGCGCTTTTTGCCACGTTGAACGATTCTCTTCAGTCGTCGTTAGCCCCGTTCTTGCAGCTTCTTTTCCCTGCCGCAGAGATGTCAGCGTGATGACTGGGTGTTGTGTGATGTCCTTAGGTTAGTTAGCTTTAAGTAGTTCTAAGTTCTAGGGAACTGATGACCTCAGAAGTTGAGTCCCATAGTGCTCAGAGCCATTTTGAATGAGAGATGTCCAAGATTTGATGTTTTACCGGATTCCTGATATTCATGGTACACTCGTGAAATGGCCGTAAGGGGAAATCTCCACTCCATCGCTACCTCGGAGATGTTGTGTCGCATCGCTTGTGCGACGACTATAATTCCACGTTGTTACTCACTTAAATCTTGATAATCTACCATTGTAGCAGCAGCAACCTATCTAGCAATTGCGCCAGACACTTACTGTCATGTATAGGCTTCGCCACCGCAGCGATGTATTCTGCCTGTTTAGATACGTTTGTATTTGAATATGAGCCGCGCGGGATTAGCCGAGCGGTCTAAGGCGCTGCAGTCATGGATTGTGCGGCTGGTCCCGGCCGAGGTTCGAGTCCTCCTTCGGGCATGGGTGTGTGTGTTTGTCCTTAGGACAATTTAGGTTAAGTAGTGTGTAAGCTTAGGGACTGATGACCTTAGCAGTTAAGTCTCATAAGATTTCACACACATTTGATCATTTTTTTTGTATTTGAATACGTATGTCTGTTCCCGTTTGTTTGGTTCAAAAATGTTCAAATGTGTGTGAAATCTTATGGGACTTAAGTGGTAAGGTCATCAGTCCCTAAGCTTACACACTACTTAACCTAAATTGTCCTAAGGACTGCTTCACACTACGCAGGTTCGAATCCTGCCTAGGGCACGGATGATTGTGATGTCCTTAGGTTAAGTTAGGATTAAGCAGTTCTAAGTTCTAGGGGACTGATGACCACAGCTGTTAAGTCCCATAGTGCTCAGAGCCATTTTCACACTACGCGCTGCGGCGCGCTCTTCAAAACAGCAATTTTTTTTACCACACTGTCACACACTAACTCAAGGAACGCACAAGCACACTGTAAGCAAACATAACAACATCGTGCCTAGCAACTAGGCAAGGTTGAATGGCACAATCAAGAGTCGATACGGAAATTTTACAAAATATTATATCTCGTATATGCTTCGCACTACAATCCTACAACAAACACCACTGACACTCTAAATGCACCCTACTTTTATGTTGCTAGTGTCCATAGGCATTCTTCCATTTAAAAGGTGTATGTTCCCACAAAAAATACACGTTCTCTGTATTATTACAACCTGCTGATTGGCTATCTATACGAGCATAGCTGCTCGTTAAGCCTTTCGGGATGTGAGGTCGTGGTCCAAGAAACTCTTCTGTTCCTTGACGTTTCGTCCAGGACTGCGCTGGAAATCCTCAGAGGCGATCCTCCGCTGAGTCTTGCCGACTCACCGGTCGGACGTCCGAGAGCGACATAAACACTGTAGGAAAGGGGACGCGGTCAAAAATAACACGAGATGAGCAGACATAATCCTTGTCAGAGATAAAACTGGACTATCGAATGTCGTCAAAGATAAAACTGTCTAGCGATTCTGCACAGCTACTGTCCACATGTTGCAAAGATTCATTGCTGCCGCTTTCCTATTAAAACTGTCCTGATGCTTATAGATTTCACTGGCTTCTCTACATAGTGCTGGATAATAGTTTGACGTTGTGGATAAAATTTATGTGCCAGAAACACTTCAAAAATGGTTCAAATGGCTCTGAGCACTATGGGACTTAACATCTAAGGTCATCAGTCCCCTAGGACTTAGAATTACTTAAACCTAACTAACCTAAGGACACCACACACATCCATGACCGAGGCAGGATTCGAACCTGTTCCTTGGTCGCAAAATTCTCTTTACCTCCTACACTGAGTAGCCATTTTTCTCGAAAGCCTGCTTCACGTGTTTTATTTCAGCATCCAGGTGTTTCGATGTGCATATCCGTTCGACTCTATCAAATGACACCTCTCTTTTGTTGTGGATGGTGATTGGAGTTTTTATCTGTCCGTATGTGAAACGTTCAGAAAAACTTTATGTTCCAAACTTCCGTCGGACTGTCTCATAACTAAAACATCCAAGAAAGATATTGTGTTATCATTTTTCATTTGCATGGTGAACTGGATTTTTGGACTAATTTTATTTAGATAATCAAAGAATTCGTGCAAGGCCCGTCTACCATGGGACCGAACCACTAATGTGTCATCTCCAAACCGGTACCAGCGAGATCGTTCAAAAAAGGTTCAAATGGCTCTGAGCACTATGGGAAGTAACTTCTGAGGTCACCAGTCCCCTAGAACTTAGAACTACTTAAACCCAACTAACCTAAGGACACCACACACATCCATGCCCGAGGCAGGATTCGAACCTGCGACCGTAGCGCCTAGAGCCGCTCGGCCACTCCGGTCGGCCCAGCGAGATGCTTTGTTATTTGCTTTTTCCTGATCAGATCAGCGATCGCAGAACCTAATGGTTGCCCATTGCTACAGCATCAAGTTGCTCATAAAATTCATCGTCTCTCTGGAACTGACTAGAAGAAAGGCCGTCTCTAAAAAGAGCAGTCGAATCTCATGGAAAAATATCTGTTATAAATGTTCAAATGTGTGTGAAATCTTATGGGACTTAACTGCTAAGGTCATCAGTCTCTTAGCTTACACACTACTTAATCTAAACTATCCTAAGGACAAACACACACATCCATGCCCGAGGGAGGACTCGAACCTCCGCCGGGAATCTGTTATAAAAATCATAACTTCTTTAACTGGAATCATACTGAATGAGGACACTATGTCGAAACTTACAAGAATATCTTCAGGAGCAGAATTAGCCCTTCAAGTTTCTCAACAAATGACGCGAGTCTTTTATATATGAGTCAGTTTTCCCAATATATGGTTGTAAACCAGTTGCCAGATATCTTGCTATTTCATACGTGGGAGAATTGATGGGACTAACTATGGGTCTCAAAGGAAAATTTGTTTTACGAAGCTGTGTGTCCTAGACTCTATGGTGTACCCAAAATTCATAAAACAGATCATTTAGAATAGCCCTGTATTTAGAGAACCGACAAAATTTTTCAGGAAATCCCATTGTGTTCACGAACCAGTCCGCTTGAAAGGCTCCAGAATGATTGAAGGTGAATACCTTAGCTGTTTCGCCCCGTCTACCTAATTTGTACAGCATCACGTTGAAAGAAACGGTACCTGTATATTGTATGGGTGTTGTGAGGGGCGTGAGGTCTGGTTAGCTACATTTTGACACAGCGAGCTATTGACGCACTGAATTATTAAACTGGCTTCGATATTGACGGGAGGGTACTCCTCCGTGATGAAACAGAGTCCACAATGAAGCTGCTCTCTTTCACTGACGCTGTCCCCGTCCTAAATTATGCAGGCAGCTATCAGTAGGTACTCTGATTAATACAAGCATTCGATACGATATGGATGACTCGCACACAGGTAAACGTATGGAAGAGGGGTTCCTCACAAACATGTCACTTGCTTACGTCGCTCAGCTGCTGAATGTGTCTTTGCACTCACGAATTTATTTTGTTTTCGAGATCTGAAAATTGCTCCGTAACGGTCAACGCGAAGATTATAAGCAATACAGTAGGACTATCTCCGTTGTCAAGTACAGACTCCGTTTGTCTATAGAGTGAGCGTAGTCTACTGTGCGTGTTCTAACATCAAACCGGACGAGTCACGTGATTTTGGGATGATGCTGCTTGTCTACAATTTGAGATAATAGCGTAACTCGAATATTACAAGTATTCGCCTTGGTTTATATGCGTTTCTGCACGTTTTGAGTTTTAGTAGCAGTTATGGTGCAGTACTGTCGTTGCTACAGTTGTAATAGGACCACTTACTTTTCACAGCTATGCACAACAAATGTATAACTGTAAATGTCATACAGATGTGAGGCACTTTTACATGTTGAAAAATATCGAGACACGGTATTATAAAGTCTTGTAGACATTTGATGGCCTTCTGTTTACGAGACAACAACTAGATACATTTGCAAATGTGTCTGAGTAAACAGCGAATCAGTGCATACATATTGCTGCTACGTTAATAAAATTTCATAAAGTGTTCATAAAATTTATCTACATCTACATGGATACTCTGCAAATCACATTCAAGTGCCTGGCAGAGGGTTCATCGAACCACCTTCGCAATTCTCCATCATTCCAATCTCGTATAGCGCGCGGAAAGAATGAACACCTATATCTTTCCGTACGAGCTCTGATTTCCCTTATTTTATCATGGTGATCGTTCCTCCCTATGTAGGTCGGTGTCAACAAAATATTTTCGCATTCGGAGGAGAAAGTTGCTGATTGGAATTTCGTGAGGAGATTCCGTCGCAACGAAAAAGGCCTTTCTTTTAATGATGTACAGCCCTAATCCTGTATCATTTCTGTGACACTCTCTCCCATATTTCGCGATTATACAAAACGTGCTGCCTTTCTTTGAACTTTTTCGATGTACTCCGTCAGCCCTATCTGGTAAGGATCCCACACTGCGCAGCAGTATTCTAAAAGAGGACGGACAAGCGAAGTGTAGGCAGTCTCCTTAGTAGGTCTGTTACACTTTCTAAGTGTCCTGCCAATAAAACGCAGTCTTTGGTTGGCCTTCCACACTACATTTTCTATGTGTTCCTTCCAAGTTTTTCGTAACTGTAGTACCATGGTATTTCGTTGAATTTACGGCTTTTAGATTAGACTGATTTATCGTTTAACCGAAGTTTAACGAGTTCCTTTTAGCACTCATGTGGATGACCTAACACTTTTCGTTATTTAGGCTCAAATGCCAATTTTCACACAATTCAGATACCTTTTCTAAATCGTTTTGCAGGTTGTTTTGATCTTTTGATGACTTTATTAGTCGATAAACGACAGCGTCATCTGCAAACAACCGAAGACGGCTGCTCAGATTGTCTCCCAAATCGTTTCTATAGATAAGAAACAGCAAAGGGCCTATAACACTACGTTGGGGAACGCCAGAAATCACTTCTGTTGTACTCGACGACTTCCCGTCAATTACTACGAACTGTGTCCTCTCTGACAGGAAATCACAGATCCAGTCACATAATTGAGACGATATTCCATAAGCACGCAATTTTACTAAGAGTTGCTAGTGTGGTACAGTGTCAAAAGCCTTCCGGAAATCTAGAAATACGGAATCGATCTGAAATCCCTTGTCAACAGCACTCTTCATGTGAATAAAGAGATAGTTGGGTTTCACAGGAACGATGTTTTCTAAACCCATGTTGACTGTGTGTCAATAGACCGTTTTCTTTGGGGTAATTTATAATGTTCAAACACAATATATGTTCTAAAATCTTGCTGCAGATCGACGTTAACGATATGGGCCTGTAATTTAGTGGATTACTTCTACAACCTTTCTTAAACATCGGTCTGACCTGTGGAACTTCCTAGTCTTTGGGTACGGATCTTCCGTCGAGCGAACGGTTGTGTAAGATTGTTAAGCATGGAGCTACGTATTAACCTAATTGGTATACAGTTTGGACCAGAAGACTTGCTTTTATGAAGTGATTTGAGCTGCTTCACAACTCAGAGGCTATCTACTTCTATGTTACTCATGTTGGCAGCTGTCCTCGATTCGAATTCTGGAATATTTACTTAGTCTTGGCTCTGTTTAGTAACTCTGCTTTGGCAGCACTGTCTTCGATAGTATTTCCATTGCTATTGCGCAGAGAAGGCACTGATTGTTTCTTGCCGCTAACATACTTCGCATACGACCAGAATCTCTTTGGATTTTCACACCACAGTCTGACTAATTTTCTCCAATTTATGCAGGTTCTCAAACACCTGTGCGTATCTAACAAGGGAACCTCCCCATCGCACCCCCCTCAGATTTAGTTATAAGTTGGCACAGTCGATAGGCCTTAAAAATCTGAACACAGATCAATCGAGAAAACAGGAAGAAGTTGTGTGGAACTATGAAAAAATAAGGAAAATATACAAACTGAGTAGTCCATGCGTAAGATAGGCAATATTAAGGGCAATGTGAAGCGAGCAGCGTCGTGGTCCCGTGGTTAGCGTGAACAGCTGCGGAACGAGAGGTCCTTGGTTCAAATCTGCCCTCGACTGAAAATTTTGCTTTCTTTATTTTCGCAAAGTTATGATCTGTCTGTTCGTTCATTGACGTCTCTGTTCACTGTAATAAGTTTAGTGTCTGTGTTTTGCGACCGCACCGCAAAACCGTGTGATTAGTTGACGAAAGGACGTGCCTCTACAATGGGAACCGAAAACATTTGATCGCAAGGTCATAGGTCAACCGATTCCTCCACAGGAAAACACGTCTGATATTTTGTATACGACACTGGTGACGGCATGTGCTTCACATGACAGGAATATGTTGTCGACCCACCTAACTTGTACACTTGGCGAATGGATGAAAAGATTCTTCCACCTTGCCCGATTTAGGTTTTCTTGTGGATGTAACAATCACTCCAAAAAAAGTGATGAAAACATAAGAGTTTTTCACATAAACTGAAAATAAAAAGTTAAAATTTTCGGTCGAGGGAAGATTTGAACTGAAGACCTCTCGTTATGCAGCTGTTCACACTAACCACGGGACCACGGGGCACTACGAACAATACTCCCCTTAATATTGCCTATATTACACATGGACGACCCAGTTTGTATATTTTGCTTATTTTTTCATAGTTCCACACAACTTCTTCCTGTTTTCTCAATCGATCTGTGTTCAGTTTTTCAAGGCCTATCCACTGGGCCAACTTATAACTAAATCTGAGGGGGGTGCGATGGGGAGGTTCCCTTGTAAGTATCTCTACACGAGAGAATTTTCTATACAATGTCTCTGTAACGTAATTATTAGAACAGATTCGACAATGTGAATCACGCAATATAAAACGTATGCTATTGTTGGCTCTCACTTCTTTTATTACTAAAAAAATTCTAGCACTGAGCTTGTATTTTTTAATTTTTTGTTTTCTCTGTACAGTTTCACTTTTCTGATAAGAGGGCAAAAATGTTATAGATATTTTACGTATGAACGTATGGTGGCCCTTCTTACGGACATGTCCGAAAGAGCATGCACCACGTGGAGTCCGCAGCTATGATACATACATTCCGCATAAAGTCCAGATGCAGCTGATATCAATAGTTCCTTCCGTTTCCCTTCCTTTCCTTTCTCCCCCCTCCACCTCCAATTTACATACTAGTGTAGATATATTACTTGTAGAAATTCTTCCAATCCATATGTGGCATACAGCAAACCAGTGCTTAACAGTATTGGTTAAAAACAGTCTTGGTTGCAATTTTAGTTTTTATTTTTCAACGTGCGTTTCGCCTTATTTAGGCATCTTCAGGCGAAACGCGTCGTTGAGAAACAAATAATTATCTAGAAAAGATAACCTGAAGATGCCTAAATAAGGCGAAACGCGGCGTTGAAAAATAAAAACTAAAATTGCAACCAAGACTGTTTTTAACCAATACTATATTACTTGTCTACATGAAGCAGAAGGGTAAATAAAGAAAAACTAAAAATAATAATGGAGAAGTAGAAGATGCAAACAGCATACCATATTTACTGTAACAAGTTCATAGTTCCAAACGCGCTTTTTTTTACAACACTTCGACGGCGCCAGAGTATCACTAAAGTATTAATTAGAACAGAGATTCTACAATATGAATAAGTACAATGTAAAATGTAAAAAAAATATTGGTGACTCATTTCTTATCCCGTCGCAAAGAATCGTAAATAAAGTGGAATCCCAACTATGATACTGTGGCGAAAAAGCACAGTACCACTGCTCTTTACAGCTTCAAGCAAACTTCAGTTCCTGCTACCACCTGTCTCGCCTAAGTGAACGAGTGCAGACCGACCTCCCTGGAGGCTTTATTTTTATTATCTGTTGTCAGCTATTTTAAATTTCAGGCTTATGGTTATTTGTTTTGTTTTCTTAAAATTTTGCAAAATTAATTTTTAAATTTATCTTTCAAGCTTAAACACTGCATCCTTCTGCCTTTAAAGATTATCGTAATATATTTCAAAAGTTTGAAGTTTAATTGTGGCCCTCAGCCATTGGTATTGTACCTTGCGTATCTTGCTTCTTTAAATTATTTTATTGCTGTCTTAATTGGATTTTTATCTTGTTATCATTTCTTGTTGGAGGCCTTCAGCCGTGAAAGAGTTGCATTCGATAAAGATTCGGCTATGTGCATTTTTAGTTGTAAAGGTTATTAAATTACAATAAATAACAATTAGAAGCAGAAACTGACCTCAATCCTTGGCCCTTTCCACAGTCCTATTACGTGTTCTGCCCAGAGGGTTTAGCTGGCAAATCAGTTACATCTAAATTTTTAATAGTTGTGGTGAACGAATGTATGCGATTAATATTTTATTCCCCTAAGTATCAACAAACAACGGAATTTCGTGCGTAAAAATATTTCAGTGTCGCAAATCACTAATTTGCTGCAAGCCGCAACTCAATGTTCGACGTTTTTCAGTAAACTTTACTCTGGTGCACTAGCAAGCTATTTCGCAGTGCCGCAGTGGTATAATTTATTCAGACCGCGACTGGGAAATACGATGTAGTGAAACGCCTAAAAAATAGCGCTGTAGGTGTCCCTTTTTTGCCTATCTCAATCCGAGCAAACCATGAAGGCCCAACGGTACCGACCGACCACCATGTCATCCTCACCCCTACACAGCACTAGAAGCTGATATAGAGGGGCATGTGGTCGCAACACTGCTCTCACGGCCATTGTCAGTTTTGGTGACTGGAGCCGCTACTTCTCAGTCAAGTAGCTTCTCAGTTTGCCTTATAAAGGCTGAGCGCAACCCGTTTGCCAACAGCACTCGGCAGACCCGGACGGTGACCCACCCAAGTGATAGCCCCGCCCGACGGCGCTTAACTTCGCTGATCTGGCGGGAACCGGTGTTACCATTGCGGCAAGGCCGTTGGCGTCATTAGGTCGCTAGTACACATAAATCTTGTTGAAAAGTGCTGGGGAGAGATTCTGGAGCAACTGGATGTTTGGGAAGAAACTGTGAGACAGTAAGCAATGAAATTTAATGCAGACAAATATGAGATCCTGATTACAACAAGAATAAAAGAAGACCAACAAGCGGAATAAGAATTAAAGGTCAACAGTTGAAGAAGGAGAGTGTCAAGTACTTGAGAAGTCTGACAGAGGAAAATGGAAAAAGTGAGAAAGAGGTGCTCGTGGCAGAAGCATTCGTGCAAAATGTTAGGAGCCAGGTTTGGAACAAACCTGTCCCACAAAAAAGCAAATAAGTAGTATATGCGTATTCAAATACAGAGATGTGTAAACAGGCAGAATGCGGCACTGCGGTCGGCTACGCCTATATAAGACAAGTGTATGGCGCAGTTGTTAGATCGGTTACTGCTCCTACAATGGCAGGTTATCAAGATTTAAGTGAGTTTCAACGTGGTATTATAGGCCGCGAACGAGAGATGGGACACAGTATCTCCGAGGTAGTGATGAAGTGGCAATTTTCCCATACGACCATTTTACGACTATATCGTGAATAGCAGGATCCGGTAAAACATCAAATCTGCCACATCGCTTCGGCCGGAAAAAGATCCTGCAAGAACGGGACGAACAACGACTGAGGAGAATCGTTCAACGTGACAGAACAGCAACTCTTCCGCAAATTAATGTAGATTTCAGTGCTGGGTGTTCGACAAGATGTATCGAGCAGATGGACGTGTACGGGTATGGAGAAATTCTCATTCTCATGAATCCATGGACCCTGGATGTCAGCAGGGGACTGTTCAAGCTGGTGGAGGTTGTTGTGGGGCGCGTGCAGTTAAGAGTGATATGGGGCCCCTGATACGTTCAGACATGACTCGAACAGGTGACATGTACGTAAGATTCCTGTCTCATCACCTCCATCCATTCCTATCCACTGTGCATTCCGACTAACTTGGCCAATTCCAGCAGGACAATGAGACACCCTACTGGTCCAGAATTGCTACAGACTGGCTCCAGGAACACTCTTCTGAGTTTAAACACTTCCATAAATTTTTAGACAACATACGAGGGTTGTTTTTATTTTTAAAAAAAGATACAAATACTTTTGTAAAAAAACTTTTATTTTCTGATTCTACACACTTTTACCTATTTTTCTACATAGTTGCCTTGTTTATTTAAGCACTTGTCATACCGTACAACTAAGTTTTTAATTCCCCCTTCAAAGAATTCGGCCGCCTGCTCCGACAGCCAAGAGTTCACGGCCGCTTTCACTTCATCGTCGTCATTGAAGCGCTGCCCGCCAAGATGGTGTTTCAGGTACCGGAAAAGGTTAAAATCGCTAGGAGCAAGGTCAGGGGTGTATGGTGCACGATCCAAAACTTCCCAGCCAAAAGAATCAATCAAATCCCGAGTCTTTTGAGAGGTGTGAGGCCTAGCGTTATCGTGCAGGAGCAAAACTCCTTTTGTCGGCATGCCGCGCCTTTTGTTTTGAATTGCTCTGCGGAGCTTCTTTAGAGTTGCACAGTGGGCATCTGAGTTGATTATTGTTCCTCGCGGCATAAAGTCCACTAGCAAAACACCGCGCCGATCCAAGAACACAGTTGCCATAATCTTGCGCTTTGACAGCGTCTGTTTGGCTTTGACCTTGACGGGTGAGGTTGTGTGTCGCCATTCCGTCGATTGTCGCTCGCTTTCGGGAGTGATATGGGATACCCATGTTTCATCTGCAGTGACAATTCGACTCAATATGTCATCCCCTTCTCCCTCGTAACAAATCAAAAAGTCCAATGAAGTGGCAAATCTCTTCCCTTTGTGGTCCTCTGTGAGGAGTCTGGGTACCCACCGAGAACACAGTTTCTTCAAGTTTAGGTTTTCAGACACAATTTTGTACAAAACCGATCTTGAAACTTGTGGAAATTCCAAAGAAAGAGTGGAAATTGTGAATCTTCTGTCCTCACGAATCTTTGTTTCGACTGCAGCCACCAAATCATCAGTGATCACAGAGGGCCGGCCCGAGCGTTCTTCGTCATGGACGTTTTGACGGCCATTTTTAAACTTTCTAACCCATTGACGCACTTTACCTTCACTCACTGCATTCGAGCCATAAACTTCTGTTAACTGACGATGAATTTCTGCAGCTGATAGGCTTCTCGCGGTCAAAAAACGTATCACTGACCGTATCTCACACGCGGCGGGCGATTCAATAATCGTAAACATTATAAAGTAGCACAGCGATGCGTACACGTCAGCTACAGAGCTGCAACTTGCATCAGTGTGAACGGGAAGGATGCCGGCAAGTGGCGCGGTGGCTTGTTGCGGCGTCCGCGCGAACTACGGGACTATACGCGCGAACGGCCCTTACCTAAAAAACAACCCTCGTAGTTGCGTGGAGATAACAACGATTGGTTTACTTACAATCAATTATTCAAAGTGACAGTCAAAACCGCATTAGTTACCAACCGTGCACAGGCAGGGTGCCAACTCCAGAGAGTGACCAAATGGTGTAAATTGCCCTGAAGATGACCCCATCGCGGGTTGAAACCGGTTGGCGACAAAATAAATAATGCGGTTGTGACTGTCATTTTGAATAATTGATTAAACACTTCCGATGGCCATTGACCTCCCCGCATGCGAACATTATTGAGCACATCTAGGATACCTTGCGATGTGCTGTTCAGATGAGATCTCCGCCCCCCGTACTCTTTACGGATTTATGGACAGAAGTTGCTGGATTCGAGGTGTCAGTTCCCTCCAGCATTACCACAGACATTACTCGAGTCCGTGCCACGTCGTATTGCTGTACTTCTGCGTGCTCACGGGGGCCTTACACGATATTCGGCAGGTGTACCAGTTTGTTTCGCTCTTCAGTGTATTACTTCATCCTAGTACTGGCCTATGCGGCGGGGTCAAGGATTTTCTCTGCCTCGTGATGGCTGGGTGTTGTGTGCTGTCCTTAGGTTAGTTAGGTTTAATTAGTTCTAAGTTCTAGGCGACTGATGACCTCAGCAGTTGAGTCGCATAGTGCTCAGACCCATTTGAACCATTTGAACTGACCTATGCATTTGAAACATGGGCTATGAAGAAAACTGGCGCGCGCGGATTACAGGCATGTGAAATAGAAGTTCCTCAGAAATAGGATACGAGTAACAGGTACAGATACACTATGTGATCAAAAGTATCCGGATACTTGGCTGAAAATGGCTTACAAGTTCGTGGTGCCCTTCATCGGTAATGCTGTAACTGAAAAGGATTCGGGTCAGGCTTCTGTGCAGGCCAGTCCATTGCAGGGATGTTATTCTCGTGTAACCACTCCGCCACATGCCGTGCATTATGAACAGGTGCTCGATCGTGTTGAAAGACGCAATCGCCATCCCCGAATTGTTCTTCAACAGTTGGAAGCAAGAAGGTGCTTAAAACATTATGGTAGGCCTGTGCTGTGACAGTGCCATGCTAAACAACAAAGGGTGCAAGACTTCTCCATGAAAAACACGACCACACCATAACACCACCGCCTGCGTATTTTACTGTTGACACTACACACGCTGGCAGATGACGTTCGCCGGGCATTCGCCATACCCACACCCTGCCATCGAATCGCCATATTGTGTACCGTGATTCGTCACTCCACACAGTGTTTGTCCATTGTTCAATCGCCCAATCTTTACGCTCCTTACACCAAGCGAGGCGTCGCTTGGCATTTACCGGCGTCATGTGTGGCTTATAAGCAGCCGCTCAACCGTAAAATCCAAGTTTTCTCACCTCCCGCCTGTCATAGTAGTTGCAGTGGATCCTGATGCAGTTCGGAATTCCTGTGTGATGGTCTGGATAGATGTCTGCCTATCACACATTACGACCCTCTTCAGCTGTCGGCGGTCTCTGTCAGTCAACAGACGAGGTTGACCTGTACACTTTCGTGCTGTGCGTGTCCCTTTCACGTTTCCACTTCACTATCACATCGGAAACAGTGGACCTAGGTATGTTTAGGAGTGTGGAAATCTCGCATGACACAAGTGACACCCAATCATCTCACCACGTTCGAATTCCTCAGAGCGCCCCATTCTGCTCTCTCACGATGTCTAATGACTACTGAGGTCGCTGATATGGAGTACCTGGCAGAAGCTGGCAGCGCAATGCACCTAATATGAAGAACGTATGTTTTTGGTGGTTTCCGGATGCTTTGGATCACATAGCGTAGTATGAGGACTGAAACGGTACGGGTGATAGTGACAGAGGAAGCCTCACTGAGCAGGATAGAAACTCAAAGCTAAGATGGTATGGGCACTTATTGGGACTGGAAAACAAGGGGATATAAAAGAAGACAGACTGAATGGAGGTGCGAAGGAACCGGAATAGATGGCTGAAAGGCGTGGGGACGTGAGCCAGAATTAAGGGGCTCCGGAAAGGCTCAAAATCATGAAAAGTTCAATTTTTACTTTTTTTGCGTTTTCTGAATCTGCAGACTATTACCTTTTAATAGATATATAATTTATTCAATTCCGAAGACTACAACTATTTTTAAATTTTTTTTTGAAATGTGTTCTACATGGGCGTGACCCACTGTGGCGCTGTTAAACTGCTGTCAAATGGTGTTATTACTAACGTCCGTGTTCATCAGGTACATTTTAGTGATGTGAGATAAAGTATGTGTTGTGGATAACCTGTGATGGTTCAATATACAGTATATCGCTGGTGTGATTGTCGATTGTTTCCTGTTTATTTACTCTGTCGTTATCTCGAAAATATTCGTAATTAATTCTGTTTCTTGAGTCTCTGTTTTGTTGAAGCATAATAATGAGTAAAAGTAAAGTTATTAGAAATCCTCTGAAGGCTTTTAAGAAAAGGAGAAATGTTGGAAAGCCAAAGGTATGTGTTATTACTGTAAACAATAAAGACTATAACAAAGTGAGTGAACCTAACCTCTCAAGTACACCTGCCCATAGCAGTCAAAGTGGGAATGAAAATACTTCACAGAAGAAGCTTGGTTCAATGAGTGAAAACTATGAATGTTTTATGGGCGAATCGGATGTGAATGAAATATTTGATATGTCGGTTCTCAAAGGAATTTTTTCAAACTGTGTAAGATGTATTCATTGTAGTGCAGTTGGTCTGGAACTCTCCATAATAAAGCACATAGGACTTGCTAGTGAAATACAACTGAAATGTGATAAGTGTTCATACATGACCACCTTTTGGAACAGTGTTGCAGTAACTGCAACTGAAGAAAATGGTAGCAAAATCTACGAACACAACAACGAGCGATGCTTGCTTTAGACAAGGAACGCCTTCGGGCTGCAGACAGGGCTGTAAAGAGTCTAGAAATACAAGCAAGAGTAAACAGGAGGAGGAACAAGAGCAAGCTGGAGGAGGAGTTTGCGGAGGATGAAGATAATCCATCCTATGGACCTGGAATGCACTAAAAAGTTAATCCAATCTTTGTCGCTCGATTCCCAAAACTTTTATTTTCTCATACTAATTACACGTTTTCTAAGGATCTTCCAAACATATTTGTTTCAAACTTTCAGTAAATGTTACACAGTACCTTCTGCATAATTTAACACAGCCTTTTTCCAAAAAACTGTATATTTTTGAATATATAAATAAAAAATTGCAAAAAAGTGTTGTGAATTTTCATTACAATTGAAAAAAAAATCATCTTTAATAACTGAACTAAAATTTTGTAAAATCCCTGTGCTAAGTTGTAGCCCACATTCCAATAAATAATCTGTAAAAAGTTCAACTTCCTACCTCAAATACTTTGTGAGGAAAGATGTAATTTATAAGCGTTATTTTAACATTGCAAGTATAGGGCGTTCCAGAGCCCCTTAACACAGAAAAACGATGGAGAAACGGGACGACTGCTAAGGTCATGTTCCAAACACACCCAGCCTGGAGCTGGGAACTGTTCAAGATCATGGTGGTGACAATGATGATGACGATAATGATGAGTGAGATAAATATGCCGTAAGGCATTTCTCGTCATATTTTTCCACACATACGGGCATTTTACCAGTGTGATATGCACAATTACACTTTTCTTCCACTTGCCTACAAAAAAAAAGCTTTTCCTCTTTTCTCGAATTTCGATTTTCAGTCGTAGCAGCAGCAATTACTCATCGTTGCTGTTACTAATAAGTGAATGTTAGGAAACAGGGGATAGACGTTTAGTATTAAAGTTTCAGTCTTAGTACAAAATATAAATAAATAGTGATAATTCTAGTCATGTGATATCGCAGTTTGACGTTGGCGAAATATCCTGAATACTGTGATAACTGCAAATATATTCCTAGTATACGAGTGAACATCCAAAATTGCAGGAACGAAGTCACTCAACTACCTTCACTGTTATTTCAGAGATATTATTAGAACTAAACTAGATGTAAAAGCGGGATTTTCTTGTTTTAGAGTGCAAAATATGTTTCACTTTACATTTAGCAAGTACGAGTAGCTTACCTCCATTACAAACGCGAAAATTGATTGTATTTCCTGCAGTGTGGAACAATACAGCGGAAGCTGCCCGTCAGCTGTGCAAATAATGCAGTAATAGCTTTGATGCATATTGCGTAAACAGAACTGAATACTCCAGTAATGGCGAGCGCAGTTGCCCCTGCAATATTACTAGACATACATTACAATTCTGCGGCCCGCTCGTAAGACCATCAATACGCAATTGCAATCGTAATTGATACTTCCCTTCTAGAGAAAGTTTACAATTTAAGGAGTGTCTGCGAGTATATTTATACTCTACGAAATACTAAAGACGTGCGAGAGCGTACTTTTTACCCCGTAATGAACTTACCTCCCGCTCCATTCACAGATGGAGCGTACTTAATATCTTGTATGTATGTGTGGCTAATGTTCTTATAGTATGGCTGGACATGCACCGTCTCTGTGATATTCTTATGTGGCCTTGTAGGGTGTCAGAAAAATCCAACACCTTCCATGAAAATCCTGACATGATAAGCAAATCCGGCGGTATGTCACATAGCTCCAAATAAATCCTGACATTAAATTAACCACAGTAATACGACCAACGAGTGAGCAAATGGAATACCACAGACTAACACAAGAACGCCTAAATGCATGTCATACCTTCCCACCGTGAGACAGACGCAGTTCCGAGGGGAGAAACGAGAACAGAAGCCGAGAGCAGAACCGTGTTAA
Organism: Schistocerca americana; assembly: GCF_021461395.2. Taxonomy (NCBI): domain Eukaryota; kingdom Metazoa; phylum Arthropoda; class Insecta; order Orthoptera; family Acrididae; genus Schistocerca; species Schistocerca americana. The sequence goes on from NC_060129.1 coordinate 119,847,655, forward strand.
GCTAGAAGGCCCTACGATAAGGGACGGACACCCACGTCGCCAGCTAACCGCCAGGACCACCCCCCAGCCCATGTTAAAAGGTAGAGCCCTCCAGAAGAACAGTATAGATCTTACGATAACACTAAAAGGGCCACACCAGCTGCAAGTTTTAGCGTGAGACTTTTTCATGTCTCTGTTACGTCAGGACCACCCTCCAGCCCATGTTAAAAGCTAGAGCCCTCCAGAATAACAGTATAGACCTAACGATAACACTAAAAGGACCACACCAGCTGCAAGTTTTAGCGTTGAGACTTTTTCACGTCTCTGTGACGTAGGAAACATTAAAAACATTGCCCCACCACGAAAAGTATAACGTTTCTCATTGGATAGCCAGAAGTGCTGTAGGCGGAGCTTAAGGTTAACATTGAGACCCTGATTGGTCAGTTGAAAACACAGCCAGATACTTTTTTTTTAAACCAACTTCGGTAAATTGTAGTAAGGAGAAGTTAGGAGAGAGTTGCTTCCGAGAGGGCGAGCTGGACGGAGCTGTGCCGCCCGCCGCCCCCTGACGCTGTCTAAACACCTAAACCCCGACAAGGTAATGAACACACGCGATGCCGCATAGGAGCGCATAAGGCTTCACTCAGAACTGCAAAAGTCTCATCTGTTACATCCCCTTTTTACGTAATACTAGTGTCGATCGGCAATTAAATCTCATGGTGTTCACATTTGCTACTTGAAGTAAAAATCTGAAACGCGATGATTTTTCTGTTACATAATTATTGAGAAGCCACATCAGCCACTGTAATTTACGACAGATAAGTAATTAAAGATAAGTGAGGGTCACTGTAGTCCATTTTGATAGTTTTCTCTTTTTATGAAACTTAGCTTAAACCTAAACAACGGACCTCATATTTGCGGTAAGGCAACTGCAGGAAAGGCACTAGGAGTACGGGAAGGACTTAATCATGGCCTTTTTAGATATTGAGAAGGCGTATGACAGTATCTATAGGGACAAGCTCTGGGATGTGCTGAACGCAAAAGGGATAGATGAAGAGAGAACACGAAAAGTCAGAAAAATGTATGAGGGAAGTGAGAGTTGTGTGAAAGTGGGGAGGGAACGTACTGCATGGTTCAAGCTGCAAAATGGGCTGCGACAGGGAAGTGCACTTTCGCCTTTATTGTTTATTATTGTTATGGATGAAATCCTACAGCAAGTATCAGATGCAATTGGAGATCATAAAATGAAAGCAGTGCTTTTTGCCGATGACCTGATGTTATGGGGAAATTGCGAGAAGGAGGTGCAAGAGCAGTTAGATGTATGGGAGGCAACGGCAGCACAATATGGAATGCATTTCTCTGCAAAGAAAAGTGAAATAATTGTCACAACAAGGAAGAAGAATAGGCCAAATGTGGATATAACTTGTGGAGTGGAAAAACTACAAGTGGTAGAGAACTTCAAGTACTTGGGAAGCATGATTGAAAGTAAGGGGGGAAACGCGATGGAAATAAATGAAAGGTGCAGAAAAGCAGGCCAGTTCTACAAATGCATTAGGGGGCTTATTTGGAGCAAGGAGGTGCCACAGAAATCCAAGGGAATTATATACCGAACCTACTTTGTCCCCATATTGGCATACGGAAGTGAGACATGGGTAATGCACAAAAGCGACAAAAGTAGAATACAGGCTAGTGAAATGAAGTTCCAGAGGAGCAGGTTGAGTGTAACAAGACGAGACAGATTGCGAAATGTGTATGTGAGGGAAAGACTAAAGGAGGAACCAGTACAGGACAGGATAGAAAAATCAAGACTGCAGCGGTATGGACACATGAAGAGAATGGATGAGGGAAGCATTCCAAAGAGGATGTTTGATCTGCAACTGGAGGGGAAGAGGCCCAGGGGAAGAGCAAGAGATAGATGGGTGAAGGGAGTGAAGGAATGTGTGACGAGAAGAGGAGAGAACTGGACGAAGGTGGAAGAGGGGGAATGGTGGAAAGACAGAACACGATGGAGAGGCTTGTGCTCCCGACAGACCCAGCCAGTGGCTGGAAACTGTCCAAGATGATGATGATGATGATGATGATGAACTTAAACCTAGATTATAGATGTGATATGGCATAGGTCATCCTTCGATCCATTGTAGAACTTGGAAACCCATTCAGGGAATATTCGTTCACATTTTTGTTGAACGCAGTTGGTTTTTACCATCCTGTATTAAAATATTTCCTTTTATCAATAGTGCAATTTATAAACAATGTTTTGTGAGTAGAATAAAATTTCCAATGGTAAACTTAACTGCGTTTTCGACGTTATTTTACCAGCTAACTGAAAATAGGAAAGCCTTGAACCCCTTCCACTAAATATAGTTAGTATTAAGATTCTTTTACAGGGAGTGCAGTGGAGCTGACGCTGAAATCATTAAGTATCTGATTATGTCATCGCTAGTCTCACTGAATTCTTCTGCACTCTACATGTCATGTGTGGTCTGGCGTCTCCTTACCAGCAACAGGTCCCAGGTTCGAACTAGTCAATTCCCTAAAAAACACGCTCAGAGCGTCGTTGCGTGAAAGTGGTAGGGATACACGATATAGAACAGACAGACACCACGCAGAATGTTAGAGCCTATAAGTCGCCTCCAGAACTTTTCTAAGCAGATAATCGAGGACATACACCGCAGGATTTCTGGACCCAGCAGAAGCATTCGACCTGCTACAGAATCTTTTAAATTCGCAGGGAAGTTGGTGTGAGCTATAGGGAAAGACAGGTAATAAACAATACTAGGCGAAACCAGCAATGTTCCGTAAGTGCTAACTATCTATGGGAACTGGACATACCCGTTAATCCCCTGTTTAAGTAATTTGACTTTACAGGCTCTCAACGGCGAGATTTTATCACCGCCCTGACACATTTTTAAAAGAAAATTGTTGAAAATTACAAAACGACACTCATGTAATCAGTCCCACCTCACTCGCATTCAGCTACACAATCACTGCACCGCACACGACTGAACAAAACGAACAGAGGGTGGAAGGTGCTACACGAAAGATTAAAACACAAGCGAAACGACACACGTGTCAAAACAACGGCACAGGCAAATGTGGTGACCGGCAGACCACTCACATTAAACATGGGTGGCCCAGTTACCCTGTCAACACATCACGACCATGTCCCTAAAATCTTGGGAAAAATGTTGGACAATTTACAGAACTTTAATACTCTAGCCAGATTCGTTGGAAAGTCACGACCCCCTCAGACTTCTACATCTACATCTACATCTACATGATTACTCTGCAATTCACATTTAAGTGCTTGGCAGAGGGTTCATCGAACCACAATCATACTATCTCTCTACCACTCCACTCCCGAACAGCGCGCGGGAAAAACGAACACCTAAACCTTTCTGTTCGAGCTCTGATTTTTCTTATTTTATTTTGATCATCATTCCTACCTATGTAGGTTGGGCTCAACAAAATATTTTTGCATTCGGAAGAGAAAGTTGGTGACTGAAATTTTTGTAAATAGATCTCGCCGCGACGAAAAAGGTCTTTGCTTTAATGACTTCCATCCCAACTCGCGTATCATATCTGCCACACTCTCTCCCCTATTACGTGATAATACAAAACGAGCTGCCCTTTTTTGCACCCTTTCGATGTCCTCCGTCAATCCCACCTGGTAAGGATCCCACACCGCGCAGCAATATTCTAATAGAGGAGAACCAGTGTAGTGTAAGCTGTCCTTTAGTGGACTTGTTGCATCTTCTAAGTGTCCTGCCAATGAAACGCAACCTTTGGCTCGCCTTCCCCACAATATTGTCTATGTGGTCTTTCCAACTGAAGTTGTTCGTAATTTTAATACCCAGGTACTTAGTTGAATTGACAGCCTCGAGAATTGTACTGTCTGTTGAGTAATCGAATTCCAACGGATTTCTTCTGGAATTCATGAGGATCACCTCACACTTTTCGTTATTTAGCGTCAACTGCCACGTGCCACACCATACAGCAATCTTTTCTAAATCGCTTTGCAACTGATACTGGTCTTCGGATGACCTTGTTGTTGTGGTCTTCAGTCCTGAGACTGGTTTGATGCAGCTCTCCATGCTACTCTATCCTGTGCAAGCTTCTTCATCTCCCAGTACCTACTGCAGCCTACATCCTTCTGAATCTGCTTAGTGTATTCATCTCTTGGTCTCCCTCTAAGATTTTTACCATCCGCGCTGCCCTCCAACGCTAAATTTGTGGTCCCTTGATGCCTCAGAACATGTCCTAACAACCGGTCCCTTCTTCTTGTCAAGTTGTGCCACAAACTCCTCTTCTCCCCAATTCTATTCAATACCTCCTCATTAATTATGTGATCTACCCATCTAATCTTCAGCATTCTTCTGTAGCACCACATTTCGAAAGCTTCTATTCTCTTCCTGTCCAAACTATTTATCGTCCACGTTTCGCTTCCATACATGGTTACACTCCATACAAATACTTTCAGAAACGACTTCCTGACACTTAAATCTATACTCGATGTTAACGGATGACCTTACTAGACGGTAAATTACAGCATCATCTGAGAACAAGGTGAGACTTAGCTTTAACAGGGCCCAGTGGAAAGTCCGTCAAAAACTGAACACATGTCAAGCATGAAAACATGAAGAAGGTGTACTGGATTGCGAAAAAAAGGAAAGAAGAAAGAGTGAACGGTGCAAGAAGAGGAAGTGGAATATAGAGCGCTAGTTTAAGTGGATATGGTGATGGAACATTAAGCGGCCGAGCCGGGATCAAAGCTCCGTCGTGGCAAATTCTTTTTTTTTTTTTTCGCTTTATTCAAATTCGTGTCTGTGTCGTGCTGTAACGGCAAAAGCGACGTATAAGCAAGGGACCTATAATGATAGTTGATTCTGCACATCCACTCTATTAGCAGCCGAAAGGAAGTGGCTTTCGAATGGGAACCGCAAACCTTTGATGACAGGAGACAAGTCAACCGAATCCTCCACCGGGCCTGCCGCGGTGGCCGAGCGGTTCTAGGCGCTTCAGTCCGGAACCGCGCTGCTGCCTCGATCGCAGGTTCGAATCCTGCCTCGGGCATGGATGTGTGTGATGCCCTTAGGTTAGTTAGGTTTAAGTATCCAGAATGAGATTTTCACTCTGCAGCGGAGTGTGCGCTGATATGAAACTTCCTGGCAGATTAAAACTGTGTGCCCGACCGAGACTCGAACTCGGGACCTTTGCCTTTCGCGGGCAAGTGCTCTACCAACTGAGCTACCGAAGCACGACTCACACCCGGTACTCACAGCTTTACTTCTGCCAGTCTTGGTCGGGCACACAGTTTTAATCTGCCAGGAAGTTTCATATCAGCGCACACTCCGCTGCAGAGTGAAAATCTCATTCTGGAAACATCCCCCAGGCTGTGGCTAAGCCATGTCTCCGCAATATCCTTTCTTTCAGGAGTGCTAGTTCTGCAAGTTTCGCAGGAGAGCTTCTGTAAAGTTTGGAAGGTAGGAGGCGAGGTACTGGCAGAAGTAAAGCTGTGAGTACCGGGCGTGAGTCGTGCTTCGGTAGCTCAGATGGTAGAGCACTTGCCCGCGAAAGGCAAAGGTCCCGAGTTCGAGTCTCGGTCGGGCACACAGTTTTAATCTGCCAGGAAGTTTCATAGGTTTAAGTAGTTCTAGGGGACTGATAATTGAACCAGCGACCTCTCGTGCCGCAGCTGCTCACGCTAACCACGGGACCAGGGTTCTTTGGAGCTCATCTTATCCTTGTGTTGCCTATGATGCGCATGGACTACTCAGTTTGTATATTTTGCTTATTTTTTTCATAGTTCCACACAACTTCTTCCTGTTTTCTCGATTGATCTGTGTTTAGTTTTTCAAGGTCTATACACTGTGCCACCTTATAACTAAATCTGAGGGGGGTGCGATGGGGAGGATCCCTCGTCAGTACGAGAGCCCAGAACGGAAGGTCTTTACCGAGAGTCCAGCGAGATCGCTCTTCACTTTTGTTTTCTCCCCTCAACTTTTACCGAGCTAATCACATCACTAGAAGCTCTCAAAATACCCAGTTTGCCAGTGCCGACCAATGTACGGCCTGGGAACAGAACTCTTTTCCACCATTCTTTTATTTCTACAAAATTTCACAAGTAAACTCCGTCCTCGCCAGCTGGGAAGAACCACAGCTGTTGCGCAATAACACGTTTACTGGAAGTTCTCTCCCAACAGACCACTCGAGATTTTCCCGGCAATATTCCCCGTCGTAGCGAACACAGATTCTTGCACTGAAAGTTTGTTATTCGGAACTCCTGACCTGCCCCACTTGAGTTACTCGAAGGCGTAAAATTAGTGGGACACAGGCGAGAGCACGCACAGGAAAGCCCGTCCAGCTATCCACTGCTCTGTTTTGGTAAACACTTGAACACCTGCAGCCGCGCAGCCCTCAGAGGCTGGCGGCCGCTGTGGCCTCTCCAAACTGATTACAGAAATCCCCCAGTTCACCATTCATACAGTTACGCCCGCCTCACACGGAGTAAGATTCCCCAGGGAAGCGTCCTGGGACCTCTGCTGTTCCTGATCTATATAAATGACCTGGGTCACAATCTGAGCAGTTCTCTTAGGTTGTTCGCAGATGATGCTGTAATTTACCGTCTAGTAAGGTCATCCGAAGACTAGTATCAGTTGCAAAGCGATTTAGAAAAGATTGCTCTATGGTGTGGCAGGTGGCAGTTGACGCTAAATAACGAAAAGTGTGAGGTGATCCACACGAGTTTCAAAAGAAATACGTTGGAACTCGATAAATAGTACAATTCTCAAGGCTGTCAATTCAACTAAGTACCTGGGTGTTAAAATTACGAACAACTTCAGTTGGAAAGACCACATAGATAATATTGTGGGGAAGGCGAGCCAAAGGTTGCGTTTCATTGGCAGGACACTTAGAAGATGCAACAAGTCCACTAAAGAGACAGCTTACACTACACTCGTTCGTCCTCTGCTAGAATATTGCTGCGCGGTGTGGGATCCTTACCAAGTGGGATTGACGGAGGACATCGAAAGGGTGCAAAAAAGGGCAGCTCGTTTTGTATTATCACGTAATAGGGGAGAGAGTGTGGCAGATATGATACGCGAGTTGGGATGGAAGTCATTAAAGCAAAGACCTTTTTCGTCACGGCGAGATCTATTTACGAAATTTCAGTCACCGACTTTCTCTTTCGAATGCAAAAATATTTCGTTGAGCCCAACCTACATAGGTAGGAATGATCATCAAAGTAAAATAAGAGAAATCAGAGCTCGAACAGAAAGGTTTAGGTGTTCGTTTTTCCCGCGCTCTGTTCGGGAGTGGAATGGTAGAGATGAACCCTCTGCCAAGCCATTAAATGTGAATTGATGAGTAATCATGTAGAGGCTTTGAGGGTCCACAGCCTTGTATTTAGAGCCGTGTGGTTTGGGTCGTTATCTTGTTGAAAAATGTAATTTCCTTGCCGAGCGGTTCTAGGCACTACAGTCTGGACCCGCGAGACCGCTACGGTCGCAGGTCCGAATCCTGCCGCGGGCATGGATGTGTGTGATGTCCTTAGGTTAGTTAGGTTTAAGTAGTTCTAAGTTCTAGGGGACTGATGACCTCGGATGTTAAGTCCCATAGTGCTCAGAGCCATCTGAATCTTTTTTTTTTCCTCCAGCGGCAAAACACGTCTGGTGTCTCACAACACGGCGTTAGTGACTGTACGTGTGTCATATGAGAGGAATCTTTTATCGATCGTGCCTAATTTGAATGCCTGATGAGTGTGTGAGATATGCCTCCTTCACTGATTGAGCTGTTTGTATGGCTGTTAATGTGATCGCTCGGAAGGAAATGATGAAAACATAATAGTTTGCCACGTAAGTTGCAACAAATGAACGCAACTGTTTCACAATCACACGGTTTTTCTATGCCTTGTCAAAACGTGTTTTTAAGGTTTTTGAAGTTCGTTCCGTTTTGGTAGTTTTTCACTCTCGAATTCCTTTGTTGTAACATACGAGGTGCGGCTAGAAAAAAACCGGACCGATGCTGGAAAAAACATGTATTTACAATTATTTACAATTTCATGTTATCTCCTTCAATGTACTCTCCTCCTCGGTCTCTACACCGCTCCATACGAATTTTCAACTGTTCATAGCAATGCTGCAGATCATTTTCGGTAAGTCCATACATTACTTCCGTCGCTTTTTCTTTTACTGCTTCAACAGTCTCAAATCTAGTTCCTTTCAAAGCTGACTTGACTTTAGGGAAAAGAAAAAAGTCACAGGAGGCCAAATCAGGTGAGTAGGGTGGATGATCTAAGATGGGAATGTTGTGTTTTGCCAAAAACGTCTTCACTGACAACGCACTGTGAGCTGGGGCATTGTCTTGGTGAAGGATCCATGACTTTCTTCTCCACAAATCGTTCCGTTTTCTGCGTACTCGCTCACGTAGGGTAGCCAGGACGCTAATGTAGTAATGCTGATTCACTGTTTGTCCCTCTGGTACCCAATCAATGTGCACAATCCCTTTGATGTCAAAAAAAAAAAAAAAAAAAACAATCATCATTGCCTTGAATTTCGATTTTGACATTCGTGCTTTTTTTTGTCGTGGAGAACCAGGAGTTTTCCAATGCATCGATTGGCGTTTAGTTTCGGGATCGTAAGTAAAAAACCACGATTCATCGCAAGTAATAACATTTTGCAAGAAGGTGGGATCACTTTCAATGTTTTCCAGGATGTCAGAACAAATCATTCTTCGGCGTTCCTTCTGTTCAATTGTGAGACACTTTGGAACCATTTTTGAACACACTTTGCTCATGTTGAAACTTTCATGAAGAATCTGCCTAACACTTTCCTTGTCAACTCCTGTTAACTCAGACACTGCTCTGATTGTTAAACGGCGATCTTGTCGAACAAGTTTACCGATTTTTTCAATGTTTGCATCAGTTTTTGCTGACAATGGTCTGCCAGTGCGAGTGTCATCACTGGTGTCTTCGCGGCCATCTTTAAATCGTTTAAACCACTCAAACACTTGTGTTCGCGATAAACAATCATCGCCGTACACTTGTTGTAACATTACAAACGTTTCACTTGCAGACTTTCCTAGTTTGAACAAAATTTGATGTTAACACGCTGTTCTTTCTGTTCACTCAACATTTTCCGACGCACAGACAAAACGTCAACTACTTAAAACAGACGCCACGGGCAGACTGAGTGCAGGAGCCAGATGAAACTCGAGCAGTAGGCGGAGCGAGAGTCACGTGACAGGCCACGCGACTTTCAGCCTTATTGCATTCGTTTTATTGTTTCACCAGTACTAGTCCGGTTTTTTTCTAGCCACACCTGGTAGTTCACACCCGTTCACTTCTTGTTTTCATTGCTGTGAGCCGTCTATGTGGTATCTCGTCCGCTCTCACTATTCCATCAAGTTTACTTGCGACGGTAACGTATTCTTACATCACATATAGTGATACAGGTTGGTCCATTGAAACTTACTGGCAGATTAAAACTGTGTGCCGGACCGAGACTCGGTAGGAGACGAGGTACTGGCGGAAGTAAAGCTGTGAGGACGGGGCGTGAGTCGTGCTTGGGTAGCTCAGTTGGTAGAGCACTTGCCCGCGAAAGGCAAAGGTCCCGAGTGCGAGTCTCGGTCCTGCACACAGTTGTAATCTACCAGGAAGTTTCATATCAGCGCACACTCCGCTGCAGAGTGAAAATCTCATTCAGGTTGGTCAATTGATCGCGACCGGGCCAAATATCTCACGAAATAAGCGTCAAACGAAAAAACCACGAAGAACGAAACTTGTCTAGCATGAAGGGGGGAACCAGAATGCGCCACGGGTGGCCTGCTAGATGTCACTGCCATAGGTCACACGGATATCAACTGCGTTTTTTTTTAAACAGGAACCCCCATTTTTTATTACATATTAGTGCTGTACGTAAATAAATATGAATGTTTTAGTTGGACCACGTTATTTAGAGGGTGCTTTCTGCTTATAATTTTAAATCTGTTTCTAAAAAAAAAGCTTTTAGGAATAAAATTTCCATTTGTTGAAAGAAATTTGATTTGTTTTCATCAGTTACCCACTGGCAACTACATCCACGCTCACATAGAGTGATTAAATGTGTTAATGTTCTTGATGAATCGCTAGTAAATAAATTCTTAAGAAAAGCTTTTGAAAGTAAATTCACAGTTCAATCATTGACAGAATGAACGTACCATTTGTACGATATCTTACAAAAGGTGCTGAAACTTCGACCATCAACCTCAATGTAAGCATGAAATAGGCGAAAAAGATTCTGACGCACACTCACAAGTGTTCCGTATAAACGTTGGAACACGTGAGGCAATACTGACCTTACGACTTATCTTAGAACAAAGATTAAGGAAACGCAAACCTACGTTTCTAGCATTTGTAGACTTATAGAAAGCTTTTGACAATGTTGACTGGAATATTCTCTTTCAAATTCTAAAGGTGGCAGGGGTAAAATACAGGGAGCGAAAGGCTATTTACAATTTGTACAGAAAGCAGATGACAGTTATAAGAGTCGAGGGATATGAAAGGGAAGCAGTGGTTGGGAAGGGAGTGAGACAGGGTTGTAGCCTCTCCCCGATGTTATTCAATCTGTATATTGAGCAAGCAATAAAGGAAACAAAAGAAAAATTCGGAGTAGGAATTAAAATCCATGGAGAAGAAATAAAAACTTTGAGGTTCGCCAATGACATTGTAATTCTGTCAGAGACAGCAAAGGACTTGGAAGAGCAGTTGAACGGAAGGGACAGTGTCTCGAAAGGAGGGTATAAGATAAACATCAACAAAAGCAAAACAAGGATAATGGAATGTGGTCGAATTAAGTCGGGTGATGCTGAGGGAATTAGATTAGGAAATGAGACACTTAAAGTAGTAAAGGAGTTTTGCTATTTGGGGAGCAAAATAACTGATGATGGTCGAAGTAGAGAAGATATAAAATGTAGACTGGCAATGGCAAGGAAAGCGTTTCTGAAGAAATTTGTTCACATCGAGTATAGATTTAAGTGTCAGGAAGTCGTTTCTGAAAGTATTTGTATGGAATGTAGCCATGTACGGAAGTGAAACATGGACGATAAATAGTTTGGACAAGAAGAGAATAGAAGCTTTCGAAATGTGGTGCTACAGAAGAATGCTGAAGATTAGATGGGCAGATCACATAACTAATGTGGAGGTATTGAACAGAATTGGGGAGGAGTATGTGGCAGAACTTGACAAAAAGAAGGGACCGGTTAGAAGGACATGTTCTGAGGCATCAAGGGGTCACCAGTTTAGCATTGGAGGGCAGCGTGGAGGGTAAATTTCGTAGAGGGAGACCAAGAGATGAATACACTAAGCAAGTTCAGAAGGATGTAAGTTGCAGTAAGTACTGGGAGATGAAGACGCTTGCACAGGATAGAGTAGCATGGAGAGCAACATGAAACCAGACTCAGGACTGAAGACCACAACAACAACAACACTCACAAATATTCCTGGTGTGTTTCGAATTACATCTCAGGCAGCTACAATTCTGGCAACAATTTCCATCTCCCTATCGACTAAGGTCTCACGCGCAAGTGACTTAAGATATCCCCGTAAGAAATAAACGAGAGGATTCAGGTGAGGTGACCCCGCAGGCCTCGGAATATGACCCCCCCTTCCAAACCAGAGAGCGAGAAATACAACACTAAGATGGTTCCGGACACACACACTGAAGTGAGGCGGTGCACCGTCCATGTTGTATCCACATCCTCCCACGAACAGCCAAGGGTTCGTTCTGCAACAACTCACGTAGAACTCCTTACACGAGCCTCAAGAACAGGCGGCCAGGTAGAAGATATGGCCCAGTGAAATTGTCCTCCGTGATTCGTTCCAGGAAATAGTATACATGTGAATAAACAGCACAACTTGTACGCATGTGAGTTGTACGTAAGTTGGGAAACAGTAATGCTGGACGGAGCGATAGACAAGTTTACTTTCGTATTTCCTTAAGCTGACTTCTCAGAGCCCGGGTTCCCTAACTACGCCCTGTTACGTTTTTGCGCGCTGTTACGGAAATAACCTGTAGGAGCAGATAACATTTGCAGTCGTATTTCGCCTCTTTGCGTGTTGTGCGAGGCGTGGGCGGAAGCAGAGGGGAGCGATGTAGAGTGGGGGAGTTGGCAGAGAGTGAGGCAGGGGTTGAGGGGGTGGAAATGTCGGGCAGTGACGCCGCCTCGAGGGTGGGGGAGATTGCGGCTTTTGTAAGTATTGCACGTCTTTGTCATTGTGAGTGGGGGCTGTGACCTACTTTACCAGATTGTAGCACCAATCTCTCTCTCTCTCTCTCCCGCTCCCCCCCCCCCCCCCTCCCTCTCCCTCCTCTTGTTGCTTTAACCCTGAGTCTGTTACTTCGGTAAGTAATGTCACGCTTGACACCACTTCATTGTTTCTGCAATATGCGACAAAGTGCACTGCGCTTCAAAGTAACACACACACACACACACACACACAAATGGTTCAAATGGCTCTGAGCACTATGTGACTTAACATCTGAGGTCATCAATCCCCTAGAACTCAGAACTACTTAAACCTAAGGACATCACACACATCCATGCCCTAGACAGGATTGGAACCCGCGACAGTAGCAGTCGCGCGGTTCCGGACTGAAGCGCCTAGAACCGCTCGGCCACCGCAGCCGACACACACACACACACACACACACACACACACACACAGCGAGAGGGGGAGAGAGAGAGAGAGAGAGAGAGAGAGAGAGAGAGAGAGAGAGAGAGAGAGAGTACATACCTTAGGAGCGGTGACCACTTGTTCAATACAGGAGCCGTATTAGTGTTCGACGGTAGTGAAGATCAGAAACTGCTTATACGCTGAAACGCCAACGAAACTGGTATAGGCATGCGTATTCAAATACAAAGATATGTAAACAATCAGAATACGCCGCTGCGGTCGGCAACGTCTACACTCCTGGAAATGGAAAAAAGAACACATTGACACCGGTCTGTCAGACCCACCATACTTGCTGCGGACACTGCGAGAGGGCTGTACAAGCAATGATCACACGCACGGCACAGCGGACACACCAGGAACCGCGGTGTTGGCCGTCGAATGGCGCTAGCTGCGCAGCATTTGTGCACCGCCGCCGTCAGTGTCAGCCAGTTTGCCGTGGCATACGGAGCTCCATCGTAGTCTTTAACACTGGTAGCATGCCGCGACAGCGTGGACGTGAACCGTATGTGCAGTTGACGGACTTTGAGCGAGGGCGTATAGTGGGCATGCGGGAGGCCGGGTGGACGTACCGCCGAATTGCTCAACACGTGGGCCGTGAGGTCCCCACAGTACATCGATGTTGTCGCCAGTAGTCGGCGGAAGGTACACGTGCCCGTCGACCTGGGACCGGACCGCAGCGACGCACGGATGCACGCCAAGACCGTAGGATCCTACGCAGTGCCGTAGGGGACCGCACCGCCACTTCCCAGCAAATTAGGGACACTGTTGCTCCTGGGGTATCGGCGAGGACCATTCACAACCGTCTCCATGAAGCTGGGCTACGGTCCCGCACACCGTTAGGCCGTCTTCCGCTCACGCCCCAACATCGTGCAGCCCGCCTCCAGTGGTGTCGCGACAGGCGTGAATGGAGGGACGAATGGAGACGTGTCGTCTTCAGCGATGAGAGTCGCTTCTGCCTTGGTGCCAATGATGGTCGTATGCGTGTTTGGCGCCGTGCAGCTGAGCGCCACAATCAGGACTGCATACGACCGAGGCACACAGGGCCAACACCCGGCATCATGGTGTGGGGAGCGATCTCCTACACTGGCCGTACACCACTGGTGATCGTCGAGGGGACACTGAATAGTGCACGGTACATCCAAACCGTCATCGAACCCATCGTTCTACCATTCCTAGACCGGCAAGGGAACTTGCTGTTCCAACAGGACAATGCACGTCCGCATGTATCCCGTGCCACCCAACGTGCTCTAGAAGTTGTAAGTCAACTACCCTGGCCGGCAAGATCTCCGGATCTGTCCCCCATTGAGCATGTTTGGGACTGGATGAAGCGTCGTCTCACGCGGTCTGCACGTCCAGCACGAACGCTGGTCCAACTGAGGCGCCAGGTGGAAATGGCATGGCAAGCCGTTCCACAGGACTACATCCAGCATCTCTACGATCGTCTCCATGGGAGAATAGCAGCCTGCATTGCTGCGAAAGGTGGATATACACTGTACTAGTGCCGACATTGTGCATGCTCTGTTGCCTGTGTCTATGTGCCTGTGGTTCTGTCAGTGTGATCATGTGATGTATCTGAGCCCAGGAATGTGTCAATAAAGTTTCCCCTTCCTGGGACAATGAATTCACGGTGTTCTTATTTCAATTTCCAGGAGTGTATGTAAGACAACAAGTGTGTGGCGCAGTTGTTAGATCGGTTATTGTTTGCTACAATGGCAGGTTATCAAGATTTAAGTGAATTTGAACGTGGTGTTATAGTCGGCACACGAGCGATGGGACACAGCATCTCCGATGTAGCGATGAAGTGGCAATTTTCCCGTACGACCATTTCACGAGTGCATCGTGAATATCAGGCATAGGTAAAACATCAAATCTCCGACATCGCTGCGGCCGGAAAAAGATCCTGCAAGAATGGGACCAACTACGACTCGAGACAATCGTTCAACGTGACAAAAGTGCAACCATTACGCAAATTGCTGCAGATTTTAATTCTGGGCTGTCAACAAGACTCAGCGTGCGAATCATTCAACGAAACATCATCGATGTGGGCTTTCGAAGCCGAAGGTCCATTCGTGTATCCTCGGTGACTCCACGACACATGGCTTTACGCATCGCCCAGGACCGTCAACATCGACATTGCACTGTTTATGACTGGTATTACCTGGTCGCACGAGTCTTGTTTCAAGTTGTATCGAGCGGATGGACATTTACGGGTATGGAGACAATCCCAGGAATTCATGGACCCAGCATGACAGCAGGGGACTGTTAAGCTGGTGGAAGCTCTGTAATGATGTGGGGCGTGTGCAGTTGGAGTGATATGGGGCCCCTGATACGTCTAGATACGACTCTGACAGGTGATACGTACAGAATGAGATTTTCACTCTGCAGCGGAGTGTGCGCTGATATGAAACTTCCTGGCAGATTCTGTGTGCCCGACCGAGACTCGAACTCGGGACCTTTGCCTTTCGCGGGCAAGTGCTCTACCAACTGAGCTACTGAAGCACGACTCACGCCAGGTCCTCACAGCTTTACTTCTGCCAGTACCTCGTCTCTTACCTTCCAAACTTTACATAAGCTCTACTGCGAACCTTGCAGAACTAGCACTCCTGAAAGGAGAGCTTCTGTAAAGTTTGGAGGTAGGAGACGAGGTACTGGCAGAAGTAAAGCTGTGAGGACGGGGCGTGAGTCGTGCTTCGGTAGCTCAGATGGTAGAGCACTTGCCCGCGAAAGGCAAAGGTCCCGAGTTCGAGTCTCGGTCGGGCACACAGTTTTAATCTGCTAGGAAGTTTCAGGTGACACGTACGTAAGCATCCTGTCTCATCACCTCCATCGATTCATGTCCATTGTGCATTCCGACGGGCATTTTCAGCAGAACAATGCGATACCTCACACGTCCAGAATTGGTACATAGTGCCTCCAGGAACACTCTTCTGAGTTTAAACACTTCCGCTGGGGACCAAACTCCCCTGACATGAATAATATTGAGCATATCTGGGGAACCTGGCAACGTCCTGTTCTGAAGAGATCTCCACCCCCTCGTACTCTTTCGGATATACGAGCAGCCCTGCAGGATTGATGTTGTCGATTCCCCCGAGCACTACTTGAGACATTAGTCATGCCACGTGCTGTTGTGGCACTTCTGCGGTCTCGTGGGGGCCTACACGATATTAGGCAGGCGCTCAAAAAAAAAAAAAAAGAAAAGTTACTAATTAATGGCTCAAATGGCTCTGAGCACTATGGAACTCAACATCTCAGGTCATCAGTCCCCTAGAACTTAGAACTACTTAAACCTAACTAACCTAAGGGCATCACAAACATCCACACCCGAGTCAGGATTCGAACCTGCGACCGTAGCAGCAGCGCGGTTCCGGACTGAAGCGCCCAGAACCGCTCGGCCACAGCGGCCGGCTAGGCAGGTGCACTAGTTTGCTTGGCTCTTCAGTGTAGCTCAAGGCATGATTTTCGAGTCTATGATTAATAGACTTTTTTTTCTTGTTTTAATCCATACTGCCACTTCTGAAAGTTTGTAGGCGGAATTCTGGTTCATTTTGAAACAGTTCTGTTGGGAATTTCTTATTCGCATTTCTGGAGTTTGTACGTACTACGGATGTCTCAGACGCTAAGCGACAATCTTGAATCTCTTACTATTCGCTCGCAGTCTCTGGTCAGAGCAGCCGTGTCTCGCTGTAAGATGTGTTTGCTTTTGTCATGGCTGCGTGGCAGCGAGGAGCGCCGGAGTTCAACTGTTACAAGAGTAGTGAGGCAGACGCCGAGCGGGTGACTCGTGGCAATGTGGACATTATGTTAAGTGCAACAGAGTTTAAGTAAAATGCTTTGTATTTGAATATTGTGATACAGACGAGAAGGATTTGGTTAGCGCTTTAGTGAAAAGAGTATGAAAAGCAATGGAGGTAATATTTTTATTCATTGGCACTGCAGTCGCTTAATTAAGATTCATTGTTGAATGAGACATCCATATCAGAGAACTTTAGAATTTTCGTTGCCAACGGCCTTGCCGCAGAGGTAACACCAGTTCCCAGAATGAGATTTTCACTCTGCAGCGGAGTGTGCGCTGATATGAAACTTCCTGGCAGACGAAAACTGTGTGCCGGACCGAGACTCGAACTCGGGACCTTTGCCTTTCGCGGGCAGGTGCTCAACTAACTGAGCTACCCAAGCACGACCCACGCCCCGTCCTCACAGCCTTAATTCTGCCAGTAACTCGTCTCCTACCTTCCAAACTTCACAGAAGCTCTCCTGCGAACCTTGCAGAACTAGCAATCCTGAAAGATATTGCGCAGGCATGGCTTAGCCACCGCCTGGGGGATGTTTCCAGAATGATATTTTCACTCTGCAGCTGAGTGTGCGCTGATATGAAACTTCCTGGCAGAGGAAAACTGTGTGCCGGACCGAGACTCGAACTCGGGACCTTTGCCTTTCGCGGGCAAGTGCTCTACCAACTGAGCTACTGAAGCACGACTCACGCCAGGTCCTCACAGCTTTACTTCTGCCAGTACCTCGTCTCCTACCTTCCAAACTTTACATAAGCTCTACTGCGAACCTTACAGAACTACCACTCCTGAAAGGAGAGCTTCTGTAAAGTTTGGAGGTAGGAGACGAGGTACTGGCAGAAGTAAAGCTGTGAGGACGGGGCGTGAGTCGTGCTTCGGTAGCTCAGATGGTAGAGCACTTGCCCGCGAAAGGCAAAGGTCCCGAGTTCGAGTCTCAGTCGGGCACACAGTTTTAATTTGCCAGGAAGTTTCATATCAGCGCACACTCCGCTGCTGAGTGAAAATCTCATTCTGGAAACATCCCGCAGGCTGTGGCTAAGCCATTTCTCCGCAATATCCTTTCTTTCAGGAGTGCTAGTTCTGCAAGGTTCGCAGGAGAGCTTCTGTAAAGTTTGGAAGGTAGGAGACGAGGTACTGCCAGAAGTAAAGCTGTGAGGACGGGGCGAGAGTCGTGCTTCAGTAGCTCAGTTCGTAGAGCACTTGCCCTCGAAAGGCAAAGGTCCCGAGTTCGAGTCTCGGTCCGGCACACAGTTTCGATCTGCTAGGAAGTTTCAGGTGACACGTACGTAAGCATCCTGTCTCATCACCTCCATCGATTCATGTCCATTGTGCATTCCGACGGGCATTTTCAGCAGAACAATGCGATACCTCACACGTCCAGAATTGGTACATAGTGGCTCCAGGAACACTCTTCTGAGTTTAAACACTTCCGCTGGGGACCAAACTCCCCAGACATGAATAATATTGAGCATATCTGGGGAACCTGGCAACGTCCTGTTCTGAAGAGATCTCCACCCCCTCGTACTCTTTCGGATATACGAGCAGCCCTGCAGGATTGATGTTGTCGATTCCCCCGAGCACTACTTGAGACATTAGTCATGCCACGTGGTGTTGTGGCACTTCTGCGGTCTCGTGGGGGCCTACACGATATTAGGCAGGCGCTCAAAAAAAAAAAAAAAGAAAAGTTACTAATTAATGGCTCAAATGGTTCTGAGCACTATGGAACTTAACATCTGAGGTCATCAGTCCCCTACAACTTAGAACTACTTAAACCTAACTAACCTAAGGGCATCACAAACATCCACACCCGAGGCAGGATTCGAACCTGCGACCGTAGCAGCAGCGCGGTTCCGGACTGAAGCGCCCAGAACCGCTCGGCCACAGCGGCCGGCTAGGCAGGTGCACTAGTTTGCTTGGCTCTTCAGTGTAGCTCAAGGCATGATTTTCGAGTCTATGATTAATAAACTTTTTTTTCTTGTTTTAATCCATACTGCCACTTCTGAAAGTTTGTAGGCGGAATTCTGGTTCATTTTGAAACAGGTCTGTTGGGAATTTCTTATTCGCATTTCTGGAGTTTGTACGTACTACGGATGTCTCAGACGCTAAGCGACAATCTTGAATCTCTTACTATTCGCTCGCAGTCTCTGGTCAGAGCAGCCGTGTCTCGCTGTAAGATGTGTTTGCTTTTGTCATGGCTGCGTGGCAGCGAGGAGCGCCGGAGTTCAACTGTTACAAGAGTAGTGAGGCAGACGCCGAGCGGGTGACTCGTGGCAATGTGGACATTATGTTAAGTGCAACAGAGTTTAAGTAAAATGCTTTGTATTTGAATATTGTGATACAGACGAGAAGGATTTGGTTAGCGCTTTAGTGAAAAGAGTATGAAAAGCAATGGAGGTAATATTTTTATTCATTGGCACTGCAGTCGCTTAATTAAGATTCATTGTTGAATGAGACATCCATATCAGAGAACTTTAGAATTTTCGTTGCCAACGGCCTTGCCGCAGAGGTAACACCAGTTCCCAGAATGAGATTTTCACTCTGCAGCGGAGTGTGCGCTGATATGAAACTTCCTGGCAGACGAAAACTGTGTGCCGGACCGAGACTCGAACTCGGGACCTTTGCCTTTCGCGGGCAGGTGCTCAACTAACTGAGCTACCCAAGCACGACCCACGCCCCGTCCTCACAGCCTTAATTCTGCCAGTAACTCGTCTCCTACCTTCCAAACTTCACAGAAGCTCTCCTGCGAACCTTGCAGAACTAGCAATCCTGAAAGATATTGCGCAGGCATGGCTTAGCCACCGCCTGGGGGATGTTTCCAGAATGATATTTTCACTCTGCAGCTGAGTGTGCGCTGATATGAAACTTCCTGGCAGAGGAAAACTGTGTGCCGGACCGAGACTCGAACTCGGGACCTTTGCCTTTCGCGGGCAAGTGCTCTACCAACTGAGCTACCCAAGCACGACTCACGCCCCGTCCTCACAGCCTTAATTCTGCCAGTATCTCGTCTCCTACCTTCCAAACTTCACAGAAGCTCTCCTGCGAACCTTGCAGAACTAGCAATCCTGAAAGATATTGCGCAGGCATGGCTTAGCCACCGCCTGGGGGATGTTTCCAGAATGATATTTTCACTCTGCAGCTGAGTGTGCGCTGATATGAAACTTCCTGGCAGAGGAAAACTGTGTGCCGGACCGAGACTCGAACTCGGGACCTTTGCCTTTCGCGGGCAGGAGCTCAACCAACTGAGCTACCCAAGCACGACTCACGCCCCGTCCTCACAGCCTTAATTCTGCCAGTATCTCGTCTCCTACCTTCCAAACTTTACAGAAGCTCTCCTGCGAACCTTGCAGAACTAGCACTCCTGAAAGATATTGCGCAGACATGGCTTAGCCACCGCCTGGGGGATGTTTCCAGAATGATATTTTCGCTCTGCAGCTGAGTGTGCGCTGATATGAAACTTCCTGGCAGAGGAAAACTGTGTGCCGGACCGAGACTCGAACTCGGGACCTTTGCCTTTCGCGGGCAGGAGCTCAACCAACTGAGCTACCCAAGCACGACTCACGCCCCGTCCTCACAGCCTTAATTCTGCCAGTATCTCGTCTTCTACCTTCCAAACTTTACAGAAGCTCTCCTGCGAACCTTGCAGAACTAGCACTCCTGAAAGATAATGCGCAGACATGGCTTAGCCACCGCCTGGGGGATGTTTCCAGAATGATATTTTCGCTCTGCAGCTGAGTGTGCGCTGATATGAAACTTCCTGGCAGAGGAAAACTGTGTGCCGGACCGAGACTCGAACTCGGGACCTTTGCCTTTCGCGGGCAGGAGCTCAACCAACTGAGCTACCCAAGCACGACTCACGCCCCGTCCTCACAGCCTTAATTCTGCCAGTATCTCGTCTCCTACCTTGCAAACTTTACAGAAGCTCTCCTGCGAACCTTGCAGAACTAGCACTCCTGAAAGATATTGCGCAGACATGGCTTAGCCACCGCCTGGGGGATGTTTCCAGAATGATATTTTCGCTCTGCAGCTGAGTGTGCGCTGATATGAAACTTCCTGGCAGAGGAAAACTGTGTGCCGGACCGAGACTCGAACTCGGGACCTTTGCCTTTCGCGGGCAGGAGCTCAACCAACTGAGCTACCCAAGCACGACTCACGCCCCGTCCTCACAGCCTTAATTCTGCCAGTATCTCGTCTCCTACCTTGCAAACTTTACAGAAGCTCTCCTGCGAACCTTGCAGAACTAGCACTCCTGAAAGATATTGCGCAGACATGGCTTAGCCACCGCCTGGGGGATGTTTCCAGAATGATATTTTCGCTCTGCAGCTGAGTGTGCGCTGATATGAAACTTCCTGGCAGAGGAAAACTGTGTGCCGGACCGAGACTCGAACTCGGGACCTTTGCCTTTCGCGGGCAGGAGCTCAACCAACTGAGCTACCCAAGCACGACTCACGCCCCGTCCTCACAGCCTTAATTCTGCCAGTATCTCGTCTCCTACCTTGCAAACTTTACAGAAGCTCTCCTGCGAACCTTGCAGAACTAGCACTCCTGAAAGATATTGCGCAGACATGGCTTAGCCACCGCCTGGGGGATGTTTCCAGAATGATATTTTCGCTCTGCAGCTGAGTGTGCGCTGATATGAAACTTCCTGGCAGAGGAAAACTGTGTGCCGGACCGAGACTCGAACTCGGGACCTTTGCCTTTCGCGGGCAGGAGCTCAACCAACTGAGCTACCCAAGCACGACTCACGGCCCGTCCTCACAGCCTTAATTCTGCCAGTATCTCGTCTCCTACCTTCCAAACTTTACAGAAGCTCTCCTGCGAACCTTGCAGAACTAGCACTCCTGAAAGATAATGCGCAGACATGGCTTAGCCACCGCCTGGGGGATGTTTCCAGAATGATATTTTCGCTCTGCAGCTGAGTGTGCGCTGATATGAAACTTCCTGGCAGAGGAAAACTGTGTGCCGGACCGAGACTCGAACTCGGGACCTTTGCCTTTCGCGGGCAGGAGCTCAACCAACTGAGCTACCCAAGCACGACTCACGCCCCGTCCTCACAGCCTTAATTCTGCCAGTATCTCGTCTCCTACCTTGCAAACTTTACAGAAGCTCTCCTGCGAACCTTGCAGAACTAGCACTCCTGAAAGATATTGCGCAGACATGGCTTAGCCACCGCCTGGGGGATGTTTCCAGAATGATATTTTCGCTCTGCAGCTGAGTGTGCGCTGATATGAAACTTCCTGGCAGAGGAAAACTGTGTGCCGAGACTCGAACTCGGGACCTTTGCCTTTCGCGGGCAGGAGCTCAACCAACTGAGCTACCCAAGCACGACTCACGCCCCGTCCTCACAGCCTTAATTCTGCCAGTATCTCGTCTCCTACCTTCCAAACTTTACAGAAGCTCTCCTGCGAACCTTGCAGAACTAGCACTCCTGAAAGATATTGCGCAGACATGGCTTAGCCACCGCCTGGGGGATGTTTCCAGAATGATATTTTCGCTCTGCAGCTGAGTGTGCGCTGATATGAAACTTCCTGGCAGAGGAAAACTGTGTGCCGAGACTCGAACTCGGGACCTTTGCCTTTCGCGGGCAGGAGCTCAACCAACTGAGCTACCCAAGCACGACTCACGCCCCGTCCTCACAGCCTTAATTCTGCCAGTATCTCGTCTCCTACCTTCCAAACTTTACAGAAGCTCTCCTGCGAACCTTGCAGAACTAGCACTCCTGAAAGATAATGCGCAGACATGGCTTAGCCACCGCCTGGGGGATGTTTCCAGAATGATATTTTCGCTCTGCAGCTGAGTGTGCGCTGATATGAAACTTCCTGGCAGAGGAAAACTGTGTGCCGGACCGAGACTCGAACTCGGGACCTTTGCCTTTCGCGGGCAGGAGCTCAACCAACTGAGCTACCCAAGCACGACTCACGCCCCGTCCTCACAGCCTTAATTCTGCCAGTATCTCGTCTCCTACCTTGCAAACTTTACAGAAGCTCTCCTGCGAACCTTGCAGAACTAGCACTCCTGAAAGATATTGCGCAGACATGGCTTAGCCACCGCCTGGGGGATGTTTCCAGAATGATATTTTCGCTCTGCAGCTGAGTGTGCGCTGATATGAAACTTCCTGGCAGAGGAAAACTGTGTGCCGAGACTCGAACTCGGGACCTTTGCCTTTCGCGGGCAGGAGCTCAACCAACTGAGCTACCCAAGCACGACTCACGCCCCGTCCTCACAGCCTTAATTCTGCCAGTATCTCGTCTCCTACCTTCCAAACTTTACAGAAGCTCTCCTGCGAACCTTGCAGAACTAGCACTCCTGAAAGATATTGCGCAGACATGGCTTAGCCACCGCCTGGGGGATGTTTCCAGAATGATATTTTCGCTCTGCAGCTGAGTGTGCGCTGATATGAAACTTCCTGGCAGAGGAAAACTGTGTGCCGAGACTCGAACTCGGGACCTTTGCCTTTCGCGGGCAGGAGCTCAACCAACTGAGCTACCCAAGCACGACTCACGCCCCGTCCTCACAGCCTTAATTCTGCCAGTATCTCGTCTCCTACCTTCCAAACTTTACAGAAGCTCTCCTGCGAACCTTGCAGAACTAGCACTCCTGAAAGATAATGCGCAGACATGGCTTAGCCACCGCCTGGGGGATGTTTCCAGAATGATATTTTCGCTCTGCAGCTGAGTGTGCGCTGATATGAAACTTCCTGGCAGAGGAAAACTGTGTGCCGGACCGAGACTCGAACTCGGGACCTTTGCCTTTCGCGGGCAGGAGCTCAACCAACTGAGCTACCCAAGCACGACTCACGCCCCGTCCTCACAGCCTTAATTCTGCCAGTATCTCGTCTCCTACCTTGCAAACTTTACAGAAGCTCTCCTGCGAACCTTGCAGAACTAGCACTCCTGAAAGATATTGCGCAGACATGGCTTAGCCACCGCCTGGGGGATGTTTCCAGAATGATATTTTCGCTCTGCAGCTGAGTGTGCGCTGATATGAAACTTCCTGGCAGAGGAAAACTGTGTGCCGAGACTCGAACTCGGGACCTTTGCCTTTCGCGGGCAGGAGCTCAACCAACTGAGCTACCCAAGCACGACTCACGCCCCGTCCTCACAGCCTTAATTCTGCCAGTATCTCGTCTCCTACCTTGCAAACTTTACAGAAGCTCTCCTGCGAACCTTGCAGAACTAGCACTCCTGAAAGATATTGCGCAGACATGGCTTAGCCACCGCCTGGGGGATGTTTCCAGAATGATATTTTCGCTCTGCAGCTGAGTGTGCGCTGATATGAAACTTCCTGGCAGAGGAAAACTGTGTGCCGGACCGAGACTCGAACTCGGGACCTTTGCCTTTCGCGGGCAGGAGCTCAACCAACTGAGCTACCCAAGCACGACTCACGCCCCGTCCTCACAGCCTTAATTCTGCCAGTATCTCGTCTCCTACCTTGCAAACTTTACAGAAGCTCTCCTGCGAACCTTGCAGAACTAGCACTCCTGAAAGATATTGCGCAGACATGGCTTAGCCACCGCCTGGGGGATGTTTCCAGAATGATATTTTCGCTCTGCAGCTGAGTGTGCGCTGATATGAAACTTCCTGGCAGAGGAAAACTGTGTGCCGGACCGAGACTCGAACTCGGGACCTTTGCCTTTCGCGGGCAGGAGCTCAACCAACTGAGCTACCCAAGCACGACTCACGCCCCGTCCTCACAGCCTTAATTCTGCCAGTATCTCGTCTCCTACCTTCCAAACTTTACAGAAGCTCTCCTGCGAACCTTGCAGAACTAGCACTCCTGAAAGATAATGCGCAGACATGGCTTAGCCACCGCCTGGGGGATGTTTCCAGAATGATATTTTCGCTCTGCAGCTGAGTGTGCGCTGATATGAAACTTCCTGGCAGAGGAAAACTGTGTGCCGGACCGAGACTCGAACTCGGGACCTTTGCCTTTCGCGGGCAGGAGCTCAACCAACTGAGCTACCCAAGCACGACTCACGCCCCGTCCTCACAGCCTTAATTCTGCCAGTATCTCGTCTCCTACCTTGCAAACTTTACAGAAGCTCTCCTGCGAACCTTGCAGAACTAGCACTCCTGAAAGATATTGCGCAGACATGGCTTAGCCACCGCCTGGGGGATGTTTCCAGAATGATATTTTCGCTCTGCAGCTGAGTGTGCGCTGATATGAAACTTCCTGGCAGAGGAAAACTGTGTGCCGAGACTCGAACTCGGGACCTTTGCCTTTCGCGGGCAGGAGCTCAACCAACTGAGCTACCCAAGCACGACTCACGCCCCGTCCTCACAACCTTAATTCTGCCAGTATCTCGTCTCCTACCTTCCAAACTTTACAGAAGCTCTCCT
Source organism: Schistocerca americana (assembly GCF_021461395.2). Lineage (NCBI taxonomy): Eukaryota > Metazoa > Arthropoda > Insecta > Orthoptera > Acrididae > Schistocerca > Schistocerca americana. The sequence goes on from NC_060129.1 coordinate 119,872,467, forward strand.
GCGAACCTTGCAGAACTAGCACTCCTGAAAGATATTGCGCAGACATGGCTTAGCCACCGCCTGGGGGATGTTTCCAGAATGATATTTTCGCTCTGCAGCTGAGTGTGCGCTGATATGAAACTTCCTGGCAGAGGAAAACTGTGTGCCGAGACTCGAACTCGGGACCTTTGCCTTTCGCGGGCAGGAGCTCAACCAACTGAGCTACCCAAGCACGACTCACGCCCCGTCCTCACAGCCTTAATTCTGCCAGTATCTCGTCTCCTACCTTCCAAACTTTACAGAAGCTCTCCTGCGAACCTTGCAGAACTAGCACTCCTGAAAGATAATGCGCAGACATGGCTTAGCCACCGCCTGGGGGATGTTTCCAGAATGATATTTTCGCTCTGCAGCTGAGTGTGCGCTGATATGAAACTTCCTGGCAGAGGAAAACTGTGTGCCGGACCGAGACTCGAACTCGGGACCTTTGCCTTTCGCGGGCAGGAGCTCAACCAACTGAGCTACCCAAGCACGACTCACGCCCCGTCCTCACAGCCTTAATTCTGCCAGTATCTCGTCTCCTACCTTCCAAACTTTACAGAAGCTCTCCTGCGAACCTTGCAGAACTAGCACTCCTGAAAGATATTGCGCAGACATGGCTTAGCCACCGCCTGGGGGATGTTTCCAGAATGATATTTTCGCTCTGCAGCTGAGTGTGCGCTGATATGAAACTTCCTGGCAGAGGAAAACTGTGTGCCGAGACTCGAACTCGGGACCTTTGCCTTTCGCGGGCAGGAGCTCAACCAACTGAGCTACCCAAGCACGACTCACGCCCCGTCCTCACAGCCTTAATTCTGCCAGTATCTCGTCTCCTACCTTCCAAACTTTACAGAAGCTCTCCTGCGAACCTTGCAGAACTAGCACTCCTGAAAGATAATGCACAGACATGGCTTAGCCACCGCCTGGGGGATGTTTCCAGAATGATATTTTCGCTCTGCAGCTGAGTGTGCGCTGATATGAAACTTCCTGGCAGAGGAAAACTGTGTGCCGGACCGAGACTCGAACTCGGGACCTTTGCCTTTCGCGGGCAGGAGCTCAACCAACTGAGCTACCCAAGCACGACTCACGCCCCGTCCTCACAGCCTTAATTCTGCCAGTATCTCGTCTCCTACCTTCCAAACTTTACAGAAGCTCTCCTGCGAACCTTGCAGAACTAGCACTCCTGAAAGATATTGTGCAGACATGGCTTAGCCACCGCCTGGGGGATGTTTCCAGAATGATATTTTCGCTCTGCAGCTGAGTGTGCGCTGATATGAAACTTCCTGGCAGAGGAAAACTGTGTGCCGAGACTCGAACTCGGGACCTTTGCCTTTCGCGGGCAGGAGCTCAACCAACTGAGCTACCCAAGCACGACTCACGCCCCGTCCTCACAGCCTTAATTCTGCCAGTATCTCGTCTCCTACCTTCCAAACTTTACAGAAGCTCTCCTGCGAACCTTGCAGAACTAGCACTCCTGAAAGATATTGCGCAGACATGGCTTAGCCACCGCCTGGGGGATGTTTCCAGAATGATATTTTCGCTCTGCAGCTGAGTGTGCGCTGATATGAAACTTCCTGGCAGAGGAAAACTGTGTGCCGAGACTCGAACTCGGGACCTTTGCCTTTCGCGGGCAGGAGCTCAACCAACTGAGCTACCCAAGCACGACTCACGCCCCGTCCTCACAGCCTTAATTCTGCCAGTATCTCGTCTCCTACCTTCCAAACTTTACAGAAGCTCTCCTGCGAACCTTGCAGAACTAGCACTCCTGAAAGATATTGCGCAGACATGGCTTAGCCACCGCCTGGGGGATGTTTCCAGAATGATATTTTCGCTCTGCAGCTGAGTGTGCGCTGATATGAAACTTCCTGGCAGAGGAAAACTGTGTGCCGGACCGAGACTCGAACTCGGGACCTTTGCCTTTCGCGGGCAGGAGCTCAACCAACTGAGCTACCCAAGCACGACTCACGCCCCGTCCTCACAGCCTTAATTCTGCCAGTATCTCGTCTCCTACCTTCCAAACTTTACAGAAGCTCTCCTGCGAACCTTGCAGAACTAGCACTCCTGAAAGATATTGCGCAGACATGGCTTAGCCACCGCCTGGGGGATGTTTCCAGAATGATATTTTCGCTCTGCAGCTGAGTGTGCGCTGATATGAAACTTCCTGGCAGAGGAAAACTGTGTGCCGGACCGAGACTCGAACTCGGGACCTTTGCCTTTCGCGGGCAGGAGCTCAACCAACTGAGCTACCCAAGCACGACTCACGCCCCGTCCTCACAGCCTTAATTCTGCCAGTATCTCGTCTCCTACCTTCCAAACTTTACAGAAGCTCTCCTGCGAACCTTGCAGAACTAGCACTCCTGAAAGATATTGCGCAGACATGGCTTAGCCACCGCCTGGGGGATGTTTCCAGAATGATATTTTCGCTCTGCAGCTGAGTGTGCGCTGATATGAAACTTCCTGGCAGAGGAAAACTGTGTGCCGAGACTCGAACTCGGGACCTTTGCCTTTCGCGGGCAGGAGCTCAACCAACTGAGCTACCCAAGCACGACTCACGCCCCGTCCTCACAGCCTTAATTCTGCCAGTATCTCGTCTCCTACCTTCCAAACTTTACAGAAGCTCTCCTGCGAACCTTGCAGAACTAGCACTCCTGAAAGATATTGCGCAGACATGGCTTAGCCACCGCCTGGGGGATGTTTCCAGAATGATATTTTCGCTCTGCAGCTGAGTGTGCGCTGATATGAAACTTCCTGGCAGAGGAAAACTGTGTGCCGAGACTCGAACTCGGGACCTTTGCCTTTCGCGGGCAGGAGCTCAACCAACTGAGCTACCCAAGCACGACTCACGCCCCGTCCTCACAGCCTTAATTCTGCCAGTATCTCGTCTCCTACCTTCCAAACTTTACAGAAGCTCTCCTGCGAACCTTGCAGAACTAGCACTCCTGAAAGATATTGCGCAGACATGGCTTAGCCACCGCCTGGGGGATGTTTCCAGAATGATATTTTCGCTCTGCAGCTGAGTGTGCGCTGATATGAAACTTCCTGGCAGAGGAAAACTGTGTGCCGAGACTCGAACTCGGGACCTTTGCCTTTCGCGGGCAGGAGCTCAACCAACTGAGCTACCCAAGCACGACTCACGCCCCGTCCTCACAGCCTTAATTCTGCCAGTATCTCGTCTCCTACCTTGCAAACTTTACAGAAGCTCTCCTGCGAACCTTGCAGAACTAGCACTCCTGAAAGATATTGCGCAGACATGGCTTAGCCACCGCCTGGGGGATGTTTCCAGAATGATATTTTCGCTCTGCAGCTGAGTGTGCGCTGATATGAAACTTCCTGGCAGAGGAAAACTGTGTGCCGGACCGAGACTCGAACTCGGGACCTTTGCCTTTCGCGGGCAGGAGCTCAACCAACTGAGCTACCCAAGCACGACTCACGCCCCGTCCTCACAGCCTTAATTCTGCCAGTATCTCGTCTCCTACCTTGCAAACTTTACAGAAGCTCTCCTGCGAACCTTGCAGAACTAGCACTCCTGAAAGATATTGCGCAGACATGGCTTAGCCACCGCCTGGGGGATGTTTCCAGAATGATATTTTCGCTCTGCAGCTGAGTGTGCGCTGATATGAAACTTCCTGGCAGAGGAAAACTGTGTGCCGAGACTCGAACTCGGGACCTTTGCCTTTCGCGGGCAGGAGCTCAACCAACTGAGCTACCCAAGCACGACTCACGCCCCGTCCTCACAGCCTTAATTCTGCCAGTATCTCGTCTCCTACCTTCCAAACTTTACAGAAGCTCTCCTGCGAACCTTGCAGAACTAGCACTCCTGAAAGATATTGCGCAGACATGGCTTAGCCACCGCCTGGGGGATGTTTCCAGAATGATATTTTCGCTCTGCAGCTGAGTGTGCGCTGATATGAAACTTCCTGGCAGAGGAAAACTGTGTGCCGGACCGAGACTCGAACTCGGGACCTTTGCCTTTCGCGGGCAGGAGCTCAACCAACTGAGCTACCCAAGCACGACTCACGCCCCGTCCTCACAGCCTTAATTCTGCCAGTATCTCGTCTCCTACCTTGCAAACTTTACAGAAGCTCTCCTGCGAACCTTGCAGAACTAGCACTCCTGAAAGATATTGCGCAGACATGGCTTAGCCACCGCCTGGGGGATGTTTCCAGAATGATATTTTCGCTCTGCAGCTGAGTGTGCGCTGATATGAAACTTCCTGGCAGAGGAAAACTGTGTGCCGAGACTCGAACTCGGGACCTTTGCCTTTCGCGGGCAGGAGCTCAACCAACTGAGCTACCCAAGCACGACTCACGCCCCGTCCTCACAGCCTTAATTCTGCCAGTATCTCGTCTCCTACCTTCCAAACTTTACAGAAGCTCTCCTGCGAACCTTGCAGAACTAGCACTCCTGAAAGATAATGCGCAGACATGGCTTAGCCACCGCCTGGGGGATGTTTCCAGAATGATATTTTCGCTCTGCAGCTGAGTGTGCGCTGATATGAAACTTCCTGGCAGAGGAAAACTGTGTGCCGAGACTCGAACTCGGGACCTTTGCCTTTCGCGGGCAGGAGCTCAACCAACTGAGCTACCCAAGCACGACTCACGCCCCGTCCTCACAGCCTTAATTCTGCCAGTATCTCGTCTCCTACCTTCCAAACTTTACAGAAGCTCTCCTGCGAACCTTGCAGAACTAGCACTCCTGAAAGATATTGCGCAGACATGGCTTAGCCACCGCCTGGGGGATGTTTCCAGAATGATATTTTCGCTCTGCAGCTGAGTGTGCGCTGATATGAAACTTCCTGGCAGAGGAAAACTGTGTGCCGGACCGAGACTCGAACTCGGGACCTTTGCCTTTCGCGGGCAGGAGCTCAACCAACTGAGCTACCCAAGCACGACTCACGCCCCGTCCTCACAGCCTTAATTCTGCCAGTATCTCGTCTCCTACCTTGCAAACTTTACAGAAGCTCTCCTGCGAACCTTGCAGAACTAGCACTCCTGAAAGATATTGCGCAGACATGGCTTAGCCACCGCCTGGGGGATGTTTCCAGAATGATATTTTCGCTCTGCAGCTGAGTGTGCGCTGATATGAAACTTCCTGGCAGAGGAAAACTGTGTGCCGAGACTCGAACTCGGGACCTTTGCCTTTCGCGGGCAGGAGCTCAACCAACTGAGCTACCCAAGCACGACTCACGCCCCGTCCTCACAGCCTTAATTCTGCCAGTATCTCGTCTCCTACCTTGCAAACTTTACAGAAGCTCTCCTGCGAACCTTGCAGAACTAGCACTCCTGAAAGATATTGCGCAGACATGGCTTAGCCACCGCCTGGGGGATGTTTCCAGAATGATATTTTCGCTCTGCAGCTGAGTGTGCGCTGATATGAAACTTCCTGGCAGAGGAAAACTGTGTGCCGAGACTCGAACTCGGGACCTTTGCCTTTCGCGGGCAGGAGCTCAACCAACTGAGCTACCCAAGCACGACTCACGCCCCGTCCTCACAGCCTTAATTCTGCCAGTATCTCGTCTCCTACCTTGCAAACTTTACAGAAGCTCTCCTGCGAACCTTGCAGAACTAGCACTCCTGAAAGATATTGCGCAGACATGGCTTAGCCACCGCCTGGGGGATGTTTCCAGAATGATATTTTCGCTCTGCAGCTGAGTGTGCGCTGATATGAAACTTCCTGGCAGAGGAAAACTGTGTGCCGGACCGAGACTCGAACTCGGGACCTTTGCCTTTCGCGGGCAGGAGCTCAACCAACTGAGCTACCCAAGCACGACTCACGCCCCGTCCTCACAGCCTTAATTCTGCCAGTATCTCGTCTCCTACCTTCCAAACTTTACAGAAGCTCTCCTGCGAACCTTGCAGAACTAGCACTCCTGAAAGATAATGCGCAGACATGGCTTAGCCACCGCCTGGGGGATGTTTCCAGAATGATATTTTCGCTCTGCAGCTGAGTGTGCGCTGATATGAAACTTCCTGGCAGAGGAAAACTGTGTGCCGGACCGAGACTCGAACTCGGGACCTTTGCCTTTCGCGGGCAGGAGCTCAACCAACTGAGCTACCCAAGCACGACTCACGCCCCGTCCTCACAGCCTTAATTCTGCCAGTATCTCGTCTCCTACCTTCCAAACTTTACAGAAGCTCTCCTGCGAACCTTGCAGAACTAGCACTCCTGAAAGATATTGCGCAGACATGGCTTAGCCACCGCCTGGGGGATGTTTCCAGAATGATATTTTCGCTCTGCAGCTGAGTGTGCGCTGATATGAAACTTCCTGGCAGAGGAAAACTGTGTGCCGAGACTCGAACTCGGGACCTTTGCCTTTCGCGGGCAGGAGCTCAACCAACTGAGCTACCCAAGCACGACTCACGCCCCGTCCTCACAGCCTTAATTCTGCCAGTATCTCGTCTCCTACCTTGCAAACTTTACAGAAGCTCTCCTGCGAACCTTGCAGAACTAGCACTCCTGAAAGATATTGCGCAGACATGGCTTAGCCACCGCCTGGGGGATGTTTCCAGAATGATATTTTCGCTCTGCAGCTGAGTGTGCGCTGATATGAAACTTCCTGGCAGAGGAAAACTGTGTGCCGAGACTCGAACTCGGGACCTTTGCCTTTCGCGGGCAGGAGCTCAACCAACTGAGCTACCCAAGCACGACTCACGCCCCGTCCTCACAGCCTTAATTCTGCCAGTATCTCGTCTCCTACCTTCCAAACTTTACAGAAGCTCTCCTGCGAACCTTGCAGAACTAGCACTCCTGAAAGATAATGCGCAGACATGGCTTAGCCACCGCCTGGGGGATGTTTCCAGAATGATATTTTCGCTCTGCAGCTGAGTGTGCGCTGATATGAAACTTCCTGGCAGAGGAAAACTGTGTGCCGAGACTCGAACTCGGGACCTTTGCCTTTCGCGGGCAGGAGCTCAACCAACTGAGCTACCCAAGCACGACTCACGCCCCGTCCTCACAGCCTTAATTCTGCCAGTATCTCGTCTCCTACCTTCCAAACTTTACAGAAGCTCTCCTGCGAACCTTGCAGAACTAGCACTCCTGAAAGATATTGCGCAGACATGGCTTAGCCACCGCCTGGGGGATGTTTCCAGAATGATATTTTCGCTCTGCAGCTGAGTGTGCGCTGATATGAAACTTCCTGGCAGAGGAAAACTGTGTGCCGGACCGAGACTCGAACTCGGGACCTTTGCCTTTCGCGGGAAGGAGCTCAACCAACTGAGCTACCCAAGCACGACTCACGCCCCGTCCTCACAGCCTTAATTCTGCCAGTATCTCGTCTCCTACCTTCCAAACTTTACAGAAGCTCTCCTGCGAACCTTGCAGAACTAGCACTCCTGAAAGATAATGTGCAGACATGGCTTAGCCACCGCCTGGGGGATGTTTCCAGAATGATATTTTCGCTCTGCAGCTGAGTGTGCGCTGATATGAAACTTCCTGGCAGAGGAAAACTGTGTGCCGAGACTCGAACTCGGGACCTTTGCCTTTCGCGGGCAGGAGCTCAACCAACTGAGCTACCCAAGCACGACTCACGCCCCGTCCTCACAGCCTTAATTCTGCCAGTATCTCGTCTCCTACCTTCCAAACTTTACAGAAGCTCTCCTGCGAACCTTGCAGAACTAGCACTCCTGAAAGATAATGCGCAGACATGGCTTAGCCACCGCCTGGGGGATGTTTCCAGAATGATATTTTCGCTCTGCAGCTGAGTGTGCGCTGATATGAAACTTCCTGGCAGAGGAAAACTGTGTGCCGAGACTCGAACTCGGGACCTTTGCCTTTCGCGGGCAGGAGCTCAACCAACTGAGCTACCCAAGCACGACTCACGCCCCGTCCTCACAGCCTTAATTCTGCCAGTATCTCGTCTCCTACCTTCCAAACTTTACAGAAGCTCTCCTGCGAACCTTGCAGAACTAGCACTCCTGAAAGATATTGCGCAGACATGGCTTAGCCACCGCCTGGGGGATGTTTCCAGAATGATATTTTCGCTCTGCAGCTGAGTGTGCGCTGATATGAAACTTCCTGGCAGAGGAAAACTGTGTGCCGGACCGAGACTCGAACTCGGGACCTTTGCCTTTCGCGGCAGGAGCTCAACCAACTGAGCTACCCAAGCACGACTCACGCCCCGTCCTCACAGCCTTAATTCTGCCAGTATCTCGTCTCCTACCTTCCAAACTTTACAGAAGCTCTCCTGCGAACCTTGCAGAACTAGCACTCCTGAAAGATAATGTGCAGACATGGCTTAGCCACCGCCTGGGGGATGTTTCCAGAATGATATTTTCGCTCTGCAGCTGAGTGTGCGCTGATATGAAACTTCCTGGCAGAGGAAAACTGTGTGCCGAGACTCGAACTCGGGACCTTTGCCTTTCGCGGGCAGGAGCTCAACCAACTGAGCTACCCAAGCACGACTCACGCCCCGTCCTCACAGCCTTAATTCTGCCAGTATCTCGTCTCCTACCTTCCAAACTTTACAGAAGCTCTCCTGCGAACCTTGCAGAACTAGCACTCCTGAAAGATATTGCGCAGACATGGCTTAGCCACCGCCTGGGGGATGTTTCCAGAATGATATTTTCGCTCTGCAGCTGAGTGTGCGCTGATATGAAACTTCCTGGCAGAGGAAAACTGTGTGCCGAGACTCGAACTCGGGACCTTTGCCTTTCGCGGGCAGGAGCTCAACCAACTGAGCTACCCAAGCACGACTCACGCCCCGTCCTCACAGCCTTAATTCTGCCAGTATCTCGTCTCCTACCTTCCAAACTTTACAGAAGCTCTCCTGCGAACCTTGCAGAACTAGCACTCCTGAAAGATAATGTGCAGACATGGCTTAGCCACCGCCTGGGGGATGTTTCCAGAATGATATTTTCGCTCTGCAGCTGAGTGTGCGCTGATATGAAACTTCCTGGCAGAGGAAAACTGTGTGCCGGACCGAGACTCGAACTCGGGACCTTTGCCTTTCGCGGGCAGGAGCTCAACCAACTGAGCTACCCAAGCACGACTCACGCCCCGTCCTCACAGCCTTAATTCTGCCAGTATCTCGTCTCCTACCTTCCAAACTTTACAGAAGCTCTCCTGCGAACCTTGCAGAACTAGCACTCCTGAAAGATATTGCGCAGACATGGCTTAGCCACCGCCTGGGGGATGTTTCCAGAATGATATTTTCGCTCTGCAGCTGAGTGTGCGCTGATATGAAACTTCCTGGCAGAGGAAAACTGTGTGCCGGACCGAGACTCGAACTCGGGACCTTTGCCTTTCGCGGGCAGGAGCTCAACCAACTGAGCTACCCAAGCACGACTCACGCCCCGTCCTCACAGCCTTAATTCTGCCAGTATCTCGTCTCCTACCTTCCAAACTTTACAGAAGCTCTCCTGCGAACCTTGCAGAACTAGCACTCCTGAAAGATAATGTGCAGACATGGCTTAGCCACCGCCTGGGGGATGTTTCCAGAATGATATTTTCGCTCTGCAGCTGAGTGTGCGCTGATATGAAACTTCCTGGCAGAGGAAAACTGTGTGCCGAGACTCGAACTCGGGACCTTTGCCTTTCGCGGGCAGGAGCTCAACCAACTGAGCTACCCAAGCACGACTCACGCCCCGTCCTCACAGCCTTAATTCTGCCAGTATCTCGTCTCCTACCTTCCAAACTTTACAGAAGCTCTCCTGCGAACCTTGCAGAACTAGCACTCCTGAAAGATATTGCGCAGACATGGCTTAGCCACCGCCTGGGGGATGTTTCCAGAATGATATTTTCGCTCTGCAGCTGAGTGTGCGCTGATATGAAACTTCCTGGCAGAGGAAAACTGTGTGCCGAGACTCGAACTCGGGACCTTTGCCTTTCGCGGGCAGGAGCTCAACCAACTGAGCTACCCAAGCACGACTCACGCCCCGTCCTCACAGCCTTAATTCTGCCAGTATCTCGTCTCCTACCTTCCAAACTTTACAGAAGCTCTCCTGCGAACCTTGCAGAACTAGCACTCCTGAAAGATAATGTGCAGACATGGCTTAGCCACCGCCTGGGGGATGTTTCCAGAATGATATTTTCGCTCTGCAGCTGAGTGTGCGCTGATATGAAACTTCCTGGCAGAGGAAAACTGTGTGCCGGACCGAGACTCGAACTCGGGACCTTTGCCTTTCGCGGGCAGGAGCTCAACCAACTGAGCTACCCAAGCACGACTCACGCCCCGTCCTCACAGCCTTAATTCTGCCAGTATCTCGTCTCCTACCTTCCAAACTTTACAGAAGCTCTCCTGCGAACCTTGCAGAACTAGCACTCCTGAAAGATATTGCGCAGACATGGCTTAGCCACCGCCTGGGGGATGTTTCCAGAATGATATTTTCGCTCTGCAGCTGAGTGTGCGCTGATATGAAACTTCCTGGCAGAGGAAAACTGTGTGCCGGACCGAGACTCGAACTCGGGACCTTTGCCTTTCGCGGCAGGAGCTCAACCAACTGAGCTACCCAAGCACGACTCACGCCCCGTCCTCACAGCCTTAATTCTGCCAGTATCTCGTCTCCTACCTTCCAAACTTTACAGAAGCTCTCCTGCGAACCTTGCAGAACTAGCACTCCTGAAAGATAATGTGCAGACATGGCTTAGCCACCGCCTGGGGGATGTTTCCAGAATGATATTTTCGCTCTGCAGCTGAGTGTGCGCTGATATGAAACTTCCTGGCAGAGGAAAACTGTGTGCCGAGACTCGAACTCGGGACCTTTGCCTTTCGCGGGCAGGAGCTCAACCAACTGAGCTACCCAAGCACGACTCACGCCCCGTCCTCACAGCCTTAATTCTGCCAGTATCTCGTCTCCTACCTTCCAAACTTTACAGAAGCTCTCCTGCGAACCTTGCAGAACTAGCACTCCTGAAAGATATTGCGCAGACATGGCTTAGCCACCGCCTGGGGGATGTTTCCAGAATGATATTTTCGCTCTGCAGCTGAGTGTGCGCTGATATGAAACTTCCTGGCAGAGGAAAACTGTGTGCCGAGACTCGAACTCGGGACCTTTGCCTTTCGCGGGCAGGAGCTCAACCAACTGAGCTACCCAAGCACGACTCACGCCCCGTCCTCACAGCCTTAATTCTGCCAGTATCTCGTCTCCTACCTTCCAAACTTTACAGAAGCTCTCCTGCGAACCTTGCAGAACTAGCACTCCTGAAAGATAATGCGCAGACATGGCTTAGCCACCGCCTGGGGGATGTTTCCAGAATGATATTTTCGCTCTGCAGCTGAGTGTGCGCTGATATGAAACTTCCTGGCAGAGGAAAACTGTGTGCCGAGACTCGAACTCGGGACCTTTGCCTTTCGCGGGCAGGAGCTCAACCAACTGAGCTACCCAAGCACGACTCACGCCCCGTCCTCACAGCCTTAATTCTGCCAGTATCTCGTCTCCTACCTTCCAAACTTTACAGAAGCTCTCCTGCGAACCTTGCAGAACTAGCACTCCTGAAAGATATTGCGCAGACATGGCTTAGCCACCGCCTGGGGGATGTTTCCAGAATGATATTTTCGCTCTGCAGCTGAGTGTGCGCTGATATGAAACTTCCTGGCAGAGGAAAACTGTGTGCCGGACCGAGACTCGAACTCGGGACCTTTGCCTTTCGCGGGCAGGAGCTCAACCAACTGAGCTACCCAAGCACGACTCACGCCCCGTCCTCACAGCCTTAATTCTGCCAGTATCTCGTCTCCTACCTTCCAAACTTTACAGAAGCTCTCCTGCGAACCTTGCAGAACTAGCACTCCTGAAAGATATTGCGCAGACATGGCTTAGCCACTGCCTGGGGGATGTTTCCAGAATGATATTTTCGCTCTGCAGCTGAGTGTGCGCTGATATGAAACTTCCTGGCAGAGGAAAACTGTGTGCCGGACCGAGACTCGAACTCGGGACCTTTGCCTTTCGCGGCAGGAGCTCAACCAACTGAGCTACCCAAGCACGACTCACGCCCCGTCCTCACAGCCTTAATTCTGCCAGTATCTCGTCTCCTACCTTGCAAACTTTACAGAAGCTCTCCTGCGAACCTTGCAGAACTAGCACTCCTGAAAGATATTGCGCAGACATGGCTTAGCCACCGCCTGGGGGATGTTTCCAGAATGATATTTTCGCTCTGCAGCTGAGTGTGCGCTGATATGAAACTTCCTGGCAGAGGAAAACTGTGTGCCGGACCGAGACTCGAACTCGGGACCTTTGCCTTTCGCGGGCAGGAGCTCAACCAACTGAGCTACCCAAGCACGACTCACGCCCCGTCCTCACAGCCTTAATTCTGCCAGTATCTCGTCTCCTACCTTCCAAACTTTACAGAAGCTCTCCTGCGAACCTTGCAGAACTAGCACTCCTGAAAGATAATGCGCAGACATGGCTTAGCCACCGCCTGGGGGATGTTTCCAGAATGATATTTTCGCTCTGCAGCTGAGTGTGCGCTGATATGAAACTTCCTGGCAGAGGAAAACTGTGTGCCGATACTCGAACTCGGGACCTTTGCCTTTCGCGGGCAGGAGCTCAACCAACTGAGCTACCCAAGCACGACTCACGCCCCGTCCTCACAGCCTTAATTCTGCCAGTATCTCGTCTCCTACCTTCCAAACTTTACAGAAGCTCTCCTGCGAACCTTGCAGAACTAGCACTCCTGAAAGATATTGCGCAGACATGGCTTAGCCACCGCCTGGGGGATGTTTCCAGAATGATATTTTCGCTCTGCAGCTGAGTGTGCGCTGATATGAAACTTCCTGGCAGAGGAAAACTGTGTGCCGAGACTCGAACTCGGGACCTTTGCCTTTCGCGGGCAGGAGCTCAACCAACTGAGCTACCCAAGCACGACTCACGCCCCGTCCTCACAGCCTTAATTCTGCCAGTATCTCGTCTCCTACCTTCCAAACTTTACAGAAGCTCTCCTGCGAACCTTGCAGAACTAGCACTCCTGAAAGATATTGCGCAGACATGGCTTAGCCACCGCCTGGGGGATGTTTCCAGAATGATATTTTCGCTCTGCAGCTGAGTGTGCGCTGATATGAAACTTCCTGGCAGAGGAAAACTGTGTGCCGGACCGAGACTCGAACTCGGGACCTTTGCCTTTCGCGGGCAGGAGCTCAACCAACTGAGCTACCCAAGCACGACTCACGCCCCGTCCTCACAGCCTTAATTCTGCCAGTATCTCGTCTCCTACCTTGCAAACTTTACAGAAGCTCTCCTGCGAACCTTGCAGAACTAGCACTCCTGAAAGATATTGCGCAGACATGGCTTAGCCACCGCCTGGGGGATGTTTCCAGAATGATATTTTCGCTCTGCAGCTGAGTGTGCGCTGATATGAAACTTCCTGGCAGAGGAAAACTGTGTGCCGAGACTCGAACTCGGGACCTTTGCCTTTCGCGGGCAGGAGCTCAACCAACTGAGCTACCCAAGCACGACTCACGCCCCGTCCTCACAGCCTTAATTCTGCCAGTATCTCGTCTCCTACCTTCCAAACTTTACAGAAGCTCTCCTGCGAACCTTGCAGAACTAGCACTCCTGAAAGATATTGCGCAGACATGGCTTAGCCACCGCCTGGGGGATGTTTCCAGAATGATATTTTCGCTCTGCAGCTGAGTGTGCGCTGATATGAAACTTCCTGGCAGAGGAAAACTGTGTGCCGAGACTCGAACTCGGGACCTTTGCCTTTCGCGGGCAGGAGCTCAACCAACTGAGCTACCCAAGCACGACTCACGCCCCGTCCTCACAGCCTTAATTCTGCCAGTATCTCGTCTCCTACCTTCCAAACTTTACAGAAGCTCTCCTGCGAACCTTGCAGAACTAGCACTCCTGAAAGATATTGCGCAGACATGGCTTAGCCACCGCCTGGGGGATGTTTCCAGAATGATATTTTCGCTCTGCAGCTGAGTGTGCGCTGATATGAAACTTCCTGGCAGAGGAAAACTGTGTGCCGGACCGAGACTCGAACTCGGGACCTTTGCCTTTCGCGGGCAGGAGCTCAACCAACTGAGCTACCCAAGCACGACTCACGCCCCGTCCTCACAGCCTTAATTCTGCCAGTATCTCGTCTCCTACCTTCCAAACTTTACAGAAGCTCTCCTGCGAACCTTGCAGAACTAGCACTCCTGAAAGATAATGCGCAGACATGGCTTAGCCACCGCCTGGGGGATGTTTCCAGAATGATATTTTCGCTCTGCAGCTGAGTGTGCGCTGATATGAAACTTCCTGGCAGAGGAAAACTGTGTGCCGAGACTCGAACTCGGGACCTTTGCCTTTCGCGGGCAGGAGCTCAACCAACTGAGCTACCCAAGCACGACTCACGCCCCGTCCTCACAGCCTTAATTCTGCCAGTATCTCGTCTCCTACCTTCCAAACTTTACAGAAGCTCTCCTGCGAACCTTGCAGAACTAGCACTCCTGAAAGATATTGCGCAGACATGGCTTAGCCACCGCCTGGGGGATGTTTCCAGAATGATATTTTCGCTCTGCAGCTGAGTGTGCGCTGATATGAAACTTCCTGGCAGAGGAAAACTGTGTGCCGAGACTCGAACTCGGGACCTTTGCCTTTCGCGGGCAGGAGCTCAACCAACTGAGCTACCCAAGCACGACTCACGCCCCGTCCTCACAGCCTTAATTCTGCCAGTATCTCGTCTCCTACCTTGCAAACTTTACAGAAGCTCTCCTGCGAACCTTGCAGAACTAGCACTCCTGAAAGATATTGCGCAGACATGGCTTAGCCACCGCCTGGGGGATGTTTCCAGAATGATATTTTCGCTCTGCAGCTGAGTGTGCGCTGATATGAAACTTCCTGGCAGAGGAAAACTGTGTGCCGAGACTCGAACTCGGGACCTTTGCCTTTCGCGGGCAGGAGCTCAACCAACTGAGCTACCCAAGCACGACTCACGCCCCGTCCTCACAGCCTTAATTCTGCCAGTATCTCGTCTCCTACCTTCCAAACTTTACAGAAGCTCTCCTGCGAACCTTGCAGAACTAGCACTCCTGAAAGATATTGCGCAGACATGGCTTAGCCACCGCCTGGGGGATGTTTCCAGAATGATATTTTCGCTCTGCAGCTGAGTGTGCGCTGATATGAAACTTCCTGGCAGAGGAAAACTGTGTGCCGAGACTCGAACTCGGGACCTTTGCCTTTCGCGGGCAGGAGCTCAACCAACTGAGCTACCCAAGCACGACTCACGCCCCGTCCTCACAGCCTTAATTCTGCCAGTATCTCGTCTCCTACCTTGCAAACTTTACAGAAGCTCTCCTGCGAACCTTGCAGAACTAGCACTCCTGAAAGATAATGCGCAGACATGGCTTAGCCACCGCCTGGGGGATGTTTCCAGAATGATATTTTCGCTCTGCAGCTGAGTGTGCGCTGATATGAAACTTCCTGGCAGAGGAAAACTGTGTGCCGGACCGAGACTCGAACTCGGGACCTTTGCCTTTCGCGGGCAGGAGCTCAACCAACTGAGCTACCCAAGCACGACTCACGCCCCGTCCTCACAGCCTTAATTCTGCCAGTATCTCGTCTCCTACCTTCCAAACTTTACAGAAGCTCTCCTGCGAACCTTGCAGAACTAGCACTCCTGAAAGATATTGCGCAGACATGGCTTAGCCACCGCCTGGGGGATGTTTCCAGAATGATATTTTCGCTCTGCAGCTGAGTGTGCGCTGATATGAAACTTCCTGGCAGAGGAAAACTGTGTGCCGGACCGAGACTCGAACTCGGGACCTTTGCCTTTCGCGGGCAGGAGCTCAACCAACTGAGCTACCCAAGCACGACTCACGCCCCGTCCTCACAGCCTTAATTCTGCCAGTATCTCGTCTCCTACCTTGCAAACTTTACAGAAGCTCTCCTGCGAACCTTGCAGAACTAGCACTCCTGAAAGATATTGCGCAGACATGGCTTAGCCACCGCCTGGGGGATGTTTCCAGAATGATATTTTCGCTCTGCAGCTGAGTGTGCGCTGATATGAAACTTCCTGGCAGAGGAAAACTGTGTGCCGGACCGAGACTCGAACTCGGGACCTTTGCCTTTCGCGGGCAGGAGCTCAACCAACTGAGCTACCCAAGCACGACTCACGCCCCGTCCTCACAGCCTTAATTCTGCCAGTATCTCGTCTCCTACCTTCCAAACTTTACAGAAGCTCTCCTGCGAACCTTGCAGAACTAGCACTCCTGAAAGATATTGCGCAGACATGGCTTAGCCACCGCCTGGGGGATGTTTCCAGAATGATATTTTCGCTCTGCAGCTGAGTGTGCGCTGATATGAAACTTCCTGGCAGAGGAAAACTGTGTGCCGGACCGAGACTCGAACTCGGGACCTTTGCCTTTCGCGGGCAGGAGCTCAACCAACTGAGCTACCCAAGCACGACTCACGCCCCGTCCTCACAGCCTTAATTCTGCCAGTATCTCGTCTCCTACCTTGCAAACTTTACAGAAGCTCTCCTGCGAACCTTGCAGAACTAGCACTCCTGAAAGATATTGCGCAGACATGGCTTAGCCACCGCCTGGGGGATGTTTCCAGAATGATATTTTCGCTCTGCAGCTGAGTGTGCGCTGATATGAAACTTCCTGGCAGAGGAAAACTGTGTGCCGAGACTCGAACTCGGGACCTTTGCCTTTCGCGGGCAGGAGCTCAACCAACTGAGCTACCCAAGCACGACTCACGCCCCGTCCTCACAGCCTTAATTCTGCCAGTATCTCGTCTCCTACCTTCCAAACTTTACAGAAGCTCTCCTGCGAACCTTGCAGAACTAGCACTCCTGAAAGATATTGCGCAGACATGGCTTAGCCACCGCCTGGGGGATGTTTCCAGAATGATATTTTCGCTCTGCAGCTGAGTGTGCGCTGATATGAAACTTCCTGGCAGAGGAAAACTGTGTGCCGAGACTCGAACTCGGGACCTTTGCCTTTCGCGGGCAGGAGCTCAACCAACTGAGCTACCCAAGCACGACTCACGCCCCGTCCTCACAGCCTTAATTCTGCCAGTATCTCGTCTCCTACCTTCCAAACTTTACAGAAGCTCTCCTGCGAACCTTGCAGAACTAGCACTCCTGAAAGATAATGCGCAGACATGGCTTAGCCACCGCCTGGGGGATGTTTCCAGAATGATATTTTCGCTCTGCAGCTGAGTGTGCGCTGATATGAAACTTCCTGGCAGAGGAAAACTGTGTGCCGGACCGAGACTCGAACTCGGGACCTTTGCCTTTCGCGGGCAGGAGCTCAACCAACTGAGCTACCCAAGCACGACTCACGCCCCGTCCTCACAGCCTTAATTCTGCCAGTATCTCGTCTCCTACCTTCCAAACTTTACAGAAGCTCTCCTGCGAACCTTGCAGAACTAGCACTCCTGAAAGATATTGCGCAGACATGGCTTAGCCACCGCCTGGGGGATGTTTCCAGAATGATATTTTCGCTCTGCAGCTGAGTGTGCGCTGATATGAAACTTCCTGGCAGAGGAAAACTGTGTGCCGGACCGAGACTCGAACTCGGGACCTTTGCCTTTCGCGGGCAGGAGCTCAACCAACTGAGCTACCCAAGCACGACTCACGCCCCGTCCTCACAGCCTTAATTCTGCCAGTATCTCGTCTCCTACCTTCCAAACTTTACAGAAGCTCTCCTGCGAACCTTGCAGAACTAGCACTCCTGAAAGATATTGCGCAGACATGGCTTAGCCACCGCCTGGGGGATGTTTCCAGAATGATATTTTCGCTCTGCAGCTGAGTGTGCGCTGATATGAAACTTCCTGGCAGAGGAAAACTGTGTGCCGAGACTCGAACTCGGGACCTTTGCCTTTCGCGGGCAGGAGCTCAACCAACTGAGCTACCCAAGCACGACTCACGCCCCGTCCTCACAGCCTTAATTCTGCCAGTATCTCGTCTCCTACCTTGCAAACTTTACAGAAGCTCTCCTGCGAACCTTGCAGAACTAGCACTCCTGAAAGATAATGCGCAGACATGGCTTAGCCACCGCCTGGGGGATGTTTCCAGAATGATATTTTCGCTCTGCAGCTGAGTGTGCGCTGATATGAAACTTCCTGGCAGAGGAAAACTGTGTGCCGGACCGAGACTCGAACTCGGGACCTTTGCCTTTCGCGGGCAGGAGCTCAACCAACTGAGCTACCCAAGCACGACTCACGCCCCGTCCTCACAGCCTTAATTCTGCCAGTATCTCGTCTCCTACCTTGCAAACTTTACAGAAGCTCTCCTGCGAACCTTGCAGAACTAGCACTCCTGAAAGATATTGCGCAGACATGGCTTAGCCACCGCCTGGGGGATGTTTCCAGAATGATATTTTCGCTCTGCAGCTGAGTGTGCGCTGATATGAAACTTCCTGGCAGAGGAAAACTGTGTGCCGAGACTCGAACTCGGGACCTTTGCCTTTCGCGGGCAGGAGCTCAACCAACTGAGCTACCCAAGCACGACTCACGCCCCGTCCTCACAGCCTTAATTCTGCCAGTATCTCGTCTCCTACCTTGCAAACTTTACAGAAGCTCTCCTGCGAACCTTGCAGAACTAGCACTCCTGAAAGATATTGCGCAGACATGGCTTAGCCACCGCCTGGGGGATGTTTCCAGAATGATATTTTCGCTCTGCAGCTGAGTGTGCGCTGATATGAAACTTCCTGGCAGAGGAAAACTGTGTGCCGAGACTCGAACTCGGGACCTTTGCCTTTCGCGGGCAGGAGCTCAACCAACTGAGCTACCCAAGCACGACTCACGCCCCGTCCTCACAGCCTTAATTCTGCCAGTATCTCGTCTCCTACCTTCCAAACTTTACAGAAGCTCTCCTGCGAACCTTGCAGAACTAGCACTCCTGAAAGATAATGCGCAGACATGGCTTAGCCACCGCCTGGGGGATGTTTCCAGAATGATATTTTCGCTCTGCAGCTGAGTGTGCGCTGATATGAAACTTCCTGGCAGAGGAAAACTGTGTGCCGGACCGAGACTCGAACTCGGGACCTTTGCCTTTCGCGGGCAGGAGCTCAACCAACTGAGCTACCCAAGCACGACTCACGCCCCGTCCTCACAGCCTTAATTCTGCCAGTATCTCGTCTCCTACCTTCCAAACTTTACAGAAGCTCTCCTGCGAACCTTGCAGAACTAGCACTCCTGAAAGATAATGCGCAGACATGGCTTAGCCACCGCCTGGGGGATGTTTCCAGAATGATATTTTCGCTCTGCAGCTGAGTGTGCGCTGATATGAAACTTCCTGGCAGAGGAAAACTGTGTGCCGAGACTCGAACTCGGGACCTTTGCCTTTCGCGGGCAGGAGCTCAACCAACTGAGCTACCCAAGCACGACTCACGCCCCGTCCTCACAGCCTTAATTCTGCCAGTATCTCGTCTCCTACCTTGCAAACTTTACAGAAGCTCTCCTGCGAACCTTGCAGAACTAGCACTCCTGAAAGATAATGCGCAGACATGGCTTAGCCACCGCCTGGGGTATGTTTCCAGAATGATATTTTCGCTCTGCAGCTGAGTGTGCGCTGATATGAAACTTCCTGGCAGAGGAAAACTGTGTGCCGGACCGAGACTCGAACTCGGGACCTTTGCCTTTCGCGGGCAGGAGCTCAACCAACTGAGCTACCCAAGCACGACTCACGCCCCGTCCTCACAGCCTTAATTCTGCCAGTATCTCGTCTCCTACCTTCCAAACTTTACAGAAGCTCTCCTGCGAACCTTGCAGAACTAGCACTCCTGAAAGATATTGCGCAGACATGGCTTAGCCACCGCCTGGGGGATGTTTCCAGAATGATATTTTCGCTCTGCAGCTGAGTGTGCGCTGATATGAAACTTCCTGGCAGAGGAAAACTGTGTGCCGGACCGAGACTCGAACTCGGGACCTTTGCCTTTCGCGGGCAGGAGCTCAACCAACTGAGCTACCCAAGCACGACTCACGCCCCGTCCTCACAGCCTTAATTCTGCCAGTATCTCGTCTCCTACCTTCCAAACTTTACAGAAGCTCTCCTGCGAACCTTGCAGAACTAGCACTCCTGAAAGATATTGCGCAGACAAGGCTTAGCCACCGCCTGGGGGATGTTTCCAGAATGATATTTTCGCTCTGCAGCTGAGTGTGCGCTGATATGAAACTTCCTGGCAGAGGAAAACTGTGTGCCGAGACTCGAACTCGGGACCTTTGCCTTTCGCGGGCAGGAGCTCAACCAACTGAGCTACCCAAGCACGACTCACGCCCCGTCCTCACAGCCTTAATTCTGCCAGTATCTCGTCTCCTACCTTCCAAACTTTACAGAAGCTCTCCTGCGAACCTTGCAGAACTAGCACTCCTGAAAGATATTGCGCAGACATGGCTTAGCCACCGCCTGGGGGATGTTTCCAGAATGATATTTTCGCTCTGCAGCTGAGTGTGCGCTGATATGAAACTTCCTGGCAGAGGAAAACTGTGTGCCGAGACTCGAACTCGGGACCTTTGCCTTTCGCGGGCAGGAGCTCAACCAACTGAGCTACCCAAGCACGACTCACGCCCCGTCCTCACAGCCTTAATTCTGCCAGTATCTCGTCTCCTACCTTCCAAACTTTACAGAAGCTCTCCTGCGAACCTTGCAGAACTAGCACTCCTGAAAGATAATGCGCAGACATGGCTTAGCCACCGCCTGGGGGATGTTTCCAGAATGATATTTTCGCTCTGCAGCTGAGTGTGCGCTGATATGAAACTTCCTGGCAGAGGAAAACTGTGTGCCGGACCGAGACTCGAACTCGGGACCTTTGCCTTTCGCGGGCAGGAGCTCAACCAACTGAGCTACCCAAGCACGACTCACGCCCCGTCCTCACAGCCTTAATTCTGCCAGTATCTCGTCTCCTACCTTGCAAACTTTACAGAAGCTCTCCTGCGAACCTTGCAGAACTAGCACTCCTGAAAGATATTGCGCAGACATGGCTTAGCCACCGCCTGGGGGATGTTTCCAGAATGATATTTTCGCTCTGCAGCTGAGTGTGCGCTGATATGAAACTTCCTGGCAGAGGAAAACTGTGTGCCGGACCGAGACTCGAACTCGGGACCTTTGCCTTTCGCGGGCAGGAGCTCAACCAACTGAGCTACCCAAGCACGACTCACGCCCCGTCCTCACAGCCTTAATTCTGCCAGTATCTCGTCTCCTACCTTGCAAACTTTACAGAAGCTCTCCTGCGAACCTTGCAGAACTAGCACTCCTGAAAGATATTGCGCAGACATGGCTTAGCCACCGGCTGGGGGATGTTTCCAGAATGATATTTTCGCTCTGCAGCTGAGTGTGCGCTGATATGAAACTTCCTGGCAGAGGAAAACTGTGTGCCGAGACTCGAACTCGGGACCTTTGCCTTTCGCGGGCAGGAGCTCAACCAACTGAGCTACCCAAGCACGACTCACGCCCCGTCCTCACAGCCTTAATTCTGCCAGTATCTCGTCTCCTACCTTCCAAACTTTACAGAAGCTCTCCTGCGAACCTTGCAGAACTAGCACTCCTGAAAGATAATGCGCAGACATGGCTTAGCCACCGCCTGGGGGATGTTTCCAGAATGATATTTTCGCTCTGCAGCTGAGTGTGCGCTGATATGAAACTTCCTGGCAGAGGAAAACTGTGTGCCGGACCGAGACTCGAACTCGGGACCTTTGCCTTTCGCGGGCAGGAGCTCAACCAACTGAGCTACCCAAGCACGACTCACGCCCCGTCCTCACAGCCTTAATTCTGCCAGTATCTCGTCTCCTACCTTCCAAACTTTACAGAAGCTCTCCTGCGAACCTTGCAGAACTAGCACTCCTGAAAGATATTGCGCAGACATGGCTTAGCCACCGCCTGGGGGATGTTTCCAGAATGATATTTTCGCTCTGCAGCTGAGTGTGCGCTGATATGAAACTTCCTGGCAGAGGAAAACTGTGTGCCGAGACTCGAACTCGGGACCTTTGCCTTTCGCGGGCAGGAGCTCAACCAACTGAGCTACCCAAGCACGACTCACGCCCCGTCCTCACAGCCTTAATTCTGCCAGTATCTCGTCTCCTACCTTCCAAACTTTACAGAAGCTCTCCTGCGAACCTTGCAGAACTAGCACTCCTGAAAGATATTGCGCAGACATGGCTTAGCCACCGCCTGGGGGATGTTTCCAGAATGATATTTTCGCTCTGCAGCTGAGTGTGCGCTGATATGAAACTTCCTGGCAGAGAAAAACTGTGTGCCGAGACTCGAACTCGGGACCTTTGCCTTTCGCGGGCAGGAGCTCAACCAACTGAGCTACCCAAGCACGACTCACGCCCCGTCCTCACAGCCTTAATTCTGCCAGTTTCTCGTCTCCTACCTTCCAAACTTTACAGAAGCTCTCCTGCGAACCTTGCAGAACTAGCACTCCTGAAAGATATTGCGCAGACATGGCTTAGCCACCGCCTGGGGGATGTTTCCAGAATGATATTTTCGCTCTGCAGCTGAGTGTGCGCTGATATGAAACTTCCTGGCAGAGGAAAACTGTGTGCCGAGACTCGAACTCGGGACCTTTGCCTTTCGCGGGCAGGAGCTCAACCAACTGAGCTACCCAAGCACGACTCACGCCCCGTCCTCACAGCCTTAATTCTGCCAGTATCTCGTCTCCTACCTTCCAAACTTTACAGAAGCTCTCCTGCGAACCTTGCAGAACTAGCACTCCTGAAAGATAATGCGCAGACAT
Source organism: Schistocerca americana (assembly GCF_021461395.2). Taxonomy (NCBI): domain Eukaryota; kingdom Metazoa; phylum Arthropoda; class Insecta; order Orthoptera; family Acrididae; genus Schistocerca; species Schistocerca americana. The sequence continues at coordinate 119,895,082 of NC_060129.1, forward strand.
GGCTTAGCCACCGCCTGGGGGATGTTTCCAGAATGATATTTTCGCTCTGCAGCTGAGTGTGCGCTGATATGAAACTTCCTGGCAGAGGAAAACTGTGTGCCGGACCGAGACTCGAACTCGGGACCTTTGCCTTTCGCGGGCAGGAGCTCAACCAACTGAGCTACCCAAGCACGACTCACGCCCCGTCCTCACAGCCTTAATTCTGCCAGTATCTCGTCTCCTACCTTGCAAACTTTACAGAAGCTCTCCTGCGAACCTTGCAGAACTAGCACTCCTGAAAGATATTGCGCAGACATGGCTTAGCCACCGCCTGGGGGATGTTTCCAGAATGATATTTTCGCTCTGCAGCTGAGTGTGCGCTGATATGAAACTTCCTGGCAGAGGAAAACTGTGTGCCGGACCGAGACTCGAACTCGGGACCTTTGCCTTTCGCGGGCAGGAGCTCAACCAACTGAGCTACCCAAGCACGACTCACGCCCCGTCCTCACAGCCTTAATTCTGCCAGTATCTCGTCTCCTACCTTCCAAACTTTACAGAAGCTCTCCTGCGAACCTTGCAGAACTAGCACTCCTGAAAGATATTGCGCAGACATGGCTTAGCCACCGCCTGGGGGATGTTTCCAGAATGATATTTTCGCTCTGCAGCTGAGTGTGCGCTGATATGAAACTTCCTGGCAGAGGAAAACTGTGTGCCGAGACTCGAACTCGGGACCTTTGCCTTTCGCGGGCAGGAGCTCAACCAACTGAGCTACCCAAGCACGACTCACGCCCCGTCCTCACAGCCTTAATTCTGCCAGTATCTCGTCTCCTACCTTCCAAACTTTACAGAAGCTCTCCTGCGAACCTTGCAGAACTAGCACTCCTGAAAGATAATGCGCAGACATGGCTTAGCCACCGCCTGGGGGATGTTTCCAGAATGATATTTCCGCTCTGCAGCTGAGTGTGCGCTGATATGAAACTTCCTGGCAGAGGAAAACTGTGTGCCGGACCGAGACTCGAACTCGGGACCTTTGCCTTTCGCGGGCAGGAGCTCAACCAACTGAGCTACCCAAGCACGACTCACGCCCCGTCCTCACAGCCTTAATTCTGCCAGTATCTCGTCTCCTACCTTGCAAACTTTACAGAAGCTCTCCTGCGAACCTTGCAGAACTAGCACTCCTGAAAGATAATGCGCAGACATGGCTTAGCCACCGCCTGGGGGATGTTTCCAGAATGATATTTTCGCTCTGCAGCTGAGTGTGCGCTGATATGAAACTTCCTGGCAGAGGAAAACTGTGTGCCGGACCGAGACTCGAACTCGGGACCTTTGCCTTTCGCGGGCAGGAGCTCAACCAACTGAGCTACCCAAGCACGACTCACGCCCCGTCCTCACAGCCTTAATTCTGCCAGTATCTCATCTCCTACCTTCCAAACTTTACAGAAGCTCTCCTGCGAACCTTGCAGAACTAGCACTCCTGAAAGATATTGCGCAGACATGGCTTAGCCACCGCCTGGGGGATGTTTCCAGAATGATATTTTCGCTCTGCAGCTGAGTGTGCGCTGATATGAAACTTCCTGGCAGAGGAAAATTGTGTGCCGGACCGAGACTCGAACTCGGGACCTTTGCCTTTCGCGGGCAGGAGCTCAACCAACTGAGCTACCCAAGCACGACTCACGCCCCGTCCTCACAGCCTTAATTCTGCCAGTATCTCGTCTCCTACCTTGCAAACTTTACAGAAGCTCTCCTGCGAACCTTGCAGAACTAGCACTCCTGAAAGATATTGCGCAGACATGGCTTAGCCACCGCCTGGGGGATGTTTCCAGAATGATATTTTCGCTCTGCAGCTGAGTGTGCGCTGATATGAAACTTCCTGGCAGAGGAAAACTGTGTGCCGGACCGAGACTCGAACTCGGGACCTTTGCCTTTCGCGGGCAGGAGCTCAACCAACTGAGCTACCCAAGCACGACTCACGCCCCGTCCTCACAGCCTTAATTCTGCCAGTATCTCGTCTCCTACCTTGCAAACTTTACAGAAGCTCTCCTGCGAACCTTGCAGAACTAGCACTCCTGAAAGATATTGCGCAGACATGGCTTAGCCACCGCCTGGGGGATGTTTCCAGAATGATATTTTCGCTCTGCAGCTGAGTGTGCGCTGATATGAAACTTCCTGGCAGAGGAAAACTGTGTGCCGGACCGAGACTCGAACTCGGGACCTTTGCCTTTCGCGGGCAGGAGCTCAACCAACTGAGCTACCCAAGCACGACTCACGCCCCGTCCTCACAGCCTTAATTCTGCCAGTATCTCGTCTCCTACCTTGCAAACTTTACAGAAGCTCTCCTGCGAACCTTGCAGAACTAGCACTCCTGAAAGATATTGCGCAGACATGGCTTAGCCACCGCCTGGGGGATGTTTCCAGAATGATATTTTCGCTCTGCAGCTGAGTGTGCGCTGATATGAAACTTCCTGGCAGAGGAAAACTGTGTGCCGGACCGAGACTCGAACTCGGGACCTTTGCCTTTCGCGGGCAGGAGCTCAACCAACTGAGCTACCCAAGCACGACTCACGCCCCGTCCTCACAGCCTTAATTCTGCCAGTATCTCGTCTCCTACCTTGCAAACTTTACAGAAGCTCTCCTGCGAACCTTGCAGAACTAGCACTCCTGAAAGATAATGCGCAGACATGGCTTAGCCACCGCCTGGGGGATGTTTCCAGAATGATATTTTCGCTCTGCAGCTGAGTGTGCGCTGATATGAAACTTCCTGGCAGAGGAAAACTGTGTGCCGGACCGAGACTCGAACTCGGGACCTTTGCCTTTCGCGGGCAGGAGCTCAACCAACTGAGCTACCCAAGCACGACTCACGCCCCGTCCTCACAGCCTTAATTCTGCCAGTATCTCGTCTCCTACCTTGCAAACTTTACAGAAGCTCTCCTGCGAACCTTGCAGAACTAGCACTCCTGAAAGATATTGCGCAGACATGGCTTAGCCACCGCCTGGGGGATGTTTCCAGAATGATATTTTCGCTCTGCAGCTGAGTGTGCGCTGATATGAAACTTCCTGGCAGAGGAAAACTGTGTGCCGAGACTCGAACTCGGGACCTTTGCCTTTCGCGGGCAGGAGCTCAACCAACTGAGCTACCCAAGCACGACTCACGCCCCGTCCTCACAGCCTTAATTCTGCCAGTATCTCGTCTCCTACCTTCCAAACTTTACAGAAGCTCTCCTGCGAACCTTGCAGAACTAGCACTCCTGAAAGATAATGCGCAGACATGGCTTAGCCACCGCCTGGGGGATGTTTCCAGAATGATATTTTCGCTCTGCAGCTGAGTGTGCGCTGATATGAAACTTCCTGGCAGAGGAAAACTGTGTGCCGGACCGAGACTCGAACTCGGGACCTTTGCCTTTCGCGGGCAGGAGCTCAACCAACTGAGCTACCCAAGCACGACTCACGCCCCGTCCTCACAGCCTTAATTCTGCCAGTATCTCGTCTCCTACCTTCCAAACTTTACAGAAGCTCTCCTGCGAACCTTGCAGAACTAGCACTCCTGAAAGATAATGCGCAGACATGGCTTAGCCACCGCCTGGGGGATGTTTCCAGAATGATATTTTCGCTCTGCAGCTGAGTGTGCGCTGATATGAAACTTCCTGGCAGAGGAAAACTGTGTGCCGAGACTCGAACTCGGGACCTTTGCCTTTCGCGGGCAGGAGCTCAACCAACTGAGCTACCCAAGCACGACTCACGCCCCGTCCTCACAGCCTTAATTCTGCCAGTATCTCGTCTCCTACCTTGCAAACTTTACAGAAGCTCTCCTGCGAACCTTGCAGAACTAGCACTCCTGAAAGATAATGCGCAGACATGGCTTAGCCACCGCCTGGGGTATGTTTCCAGAATGATATTTTCGCTCTGCAGCTGAGTGTGCGCTGATATGAAACTTCCTGGCAGAGGAAAACTGTGTGCCGGACCGAGACTCGAACTCGGGACCTTTGCCTTTCGCGGGCAGGAGCTCAACCAACTGAGCTACCCAAGCACGACTCACGCCCCGTCCTCACAGCCTTAATTCTGCCAGTATCTCGTCTCCTACCTTCCAAACTTTACAGAAGCTCTCCTGCGAACCTTGCAGAACTAGCACTCCTGAAAGATATTGCGCAGACATGGCTTAGCCACCGCCTGGGGGATGTTTCCAGAATGATATTTTCGCTCTGCAGCTGAGTGTGCGCTGATATGAAACTTCCTGGCAGAGGAAAACTGTGTGCCGGACCGAGACTCGAACTCGGGACCTTTGCCTTTCGCGGGCAGGAGCTCAACCAACTGAGCTACCCAAGCACGACTCACGCCCCGTCCTCACAGCCTTAATTCTGCCAGTATCTCGTCTCCTACCTTCCAAACTTTACAGAAGCTCTCCTGCGAACCTTGCAGAACTAGCACTCCTGAAAGATATTGCGCAGACATGGCTTAGCCACCGCCTGGGGGATGTTTCCAGAATGATATTTTCGCTCTGCAGCTGAGTGTGCGCTGATATGAAACTTCCTGGCAGAGGAAAACTGTGTGCCGAGACTCGAACTCGGGACCTTTGCCTTTCGCGGGCAGGAGCTCAACCAACTGAGCTACCCAAGCACGACTCACGCCCCGTCCTCACAGCCTTAATTCTGCCAGTATCTCGTCTCCTACCTTCCAAACTTTACAGAAGCTCTCCTGCGAACCTTGCAGAACTAGCACTCCTGAAAGATAATGCGCAGACATGGCTTAGCCACCGCCTGGGGGATGTTTCCAGAATGATATTTTCGCTCTGCAGCTGAGTGTGCGCTGATATGAAACTTCCTGGCAGAGGAAAACTGTGTGCCGGACCGAGACTCGAACTCGGGACCTTTGCCTTTCGCGGGCAGGAGCTCAACCAACTGAGCTACCCAAGCACGACTCACGCCCCGTCCTCACAGCCTTAATTCTGCCAGTATCTCGTCTCCTACCTTCCAAACTTTACAGAAGCTCTCCTGCGAACCTTGCAGAACTAGCACTCCTGAAAGATAATGCGCAGACATGGCTTAGCCACCGCCTGGGGGATGTTTCCAGAATGATATTTTCGCTCTGCAGCTGAGTTGTCGCTGATATGAAACTTCCTGGCAGAGGAAAACTGTGTGCCGGACCGAGACTCGAACTCGGGACCTTTGCCTTTCGCGGGCAGGAGCTCAACCAACTGAGCTACCCAAGCACGACTCACGCCCCGTCCTCACAGCCTTAATTCTGCCAGTATCTCGTCTCCTACCTTCCAAACTTTACAGAAGCTCTCCTGCGAACCTTGCAGAACTAGCACTCCTGAAAGATATTGCGCAGACATGGCTTAGCCACCGCCTGGGGGATGTTTCCAGAATGATATTTTCGCTCTGCAGCTGAGTGTGCGCTGATATGAAACTTCCTGGCAGAGGAAAACTGTGTGCCGAGACTCGAACTCGGGACCTTTGCCTTTCGCGGGCAGGAGCTCAACCAACTGAGCTACCCAAGCACGACTCACGCCCCGTCCTCACAGCCTTAATTCTGCCAGTATCTCGTCTCCTACCTTCCAAACTTTACAGAAGCTCTCCTGCGAACCTTGCAGAACTAGCACTCCTGAAAGATAATGCGCAGACATGGCTTAGCCACCGCCTGGGGGATGTTTCCAGAATGATATTTTCGCTCTGCAGCTGAGTGTGCGCTGATATGAAACTTCCTGGCAGAGGAAAACTGTGTGCCGAGACTCGAACTCGGGACCTTTGCCTTTCGCGGGCAGGAGCTCAACCAACTGAGCTACCCAAGCACGACTCACGCCCCGTCCTCACAGCCTTAATTCTGCCAGTATCTCGTCTCCTACCTTCCAAACTTTACAGAAGCTCTCCTGCGAACCTTGCAGAACTAGCACTCCTGAAAGATAATGCGCAGACATGGCTTAGCCACCGCCTGGGGGATGTTTCCAGAATGATATTTTCGCTCTGCAGCTGAGTGTGCGCTGATATGAAACTTGCTGGCAGAGGAAAACTGTGTGCCGGACCGAGACTCGAACTCGGGACCTTTGCCTTTCGCGGGCAGGAGCTCAACCAACTGAGCTACCCAAGCACGACTCACGCCCCGTCCTCACAGCCTTAATTCTGCCAGTATCTCGTCTCCTACCTTCCAAACTTTACAGAAGCTCTCCTGCGAACCTTGCAGAACTAGCACTCCTGAAAGATATTGCGCAGACATGGCTTAGCCACCGCCTGGGGGATGTTTCCAGAATGATATTTTCGCTCTGCAGCTGAGTGTGCGCTGATATGAAACTTCCTGGCAGAGGAAAACTGTGTGCCGGACCGAGACTCGAACTCGGGACCTTTGCCTTTCGCGGGCAGGAGCTCAACCAACTGAGCTACCCAAGCACGACTCACGCCCCGTCCTCACAGCCTTAATTCTGCCAGTATCTCGTCTCCTACCTTGCAAACTTTACAGAAGCTCTCCTGCGAACCTTGCAGAACTAGCACTCCTGAAAGATATTGCGCAGACATGGCTTAGCCACCGCCTGGGGGATGTTTCCAGAATGATATTTTCGCTCTGCAGCTGAGTGTGCGCTGATATGAAACTTCCTGGCAGAGGAAAACTGTGTGCCGGACCGAGACTCGAACTCGGGACCTTTGCCTTTCGCGGGCAGGAGCTCAACCAACTGAGCTACCCAAGCACGACTCACGCCCCGTCCTCACAGCCTTAATTCTGCCAGTATCTCGTCTCCTACCTTGCAAACTTTACAGAAGCTCTCCTGCGAACCTTGCAGAACTAGCACTCCTGAAAGATATTGCGCAGACATGGCTTAGCCACCGCCTGGGGGATGTTTCCAGAATGATATTTTCGCTCTGCAGCTGAGTGTGCGCTGATATGAAACTTCCTGGCAGAGGAAAACTGTGTGCCGGACCGAGACTCGAACTCGGGACCTTTGCCTTTCGCGGGCAGGAGCTCAACCAACTGAGCTACCCAAGCACGACTCACGCCCCGTCCTCACAGCCTTAATTCTGCCAGTATCTCGTCTCCTACCTTGCAAACTTTACAGAAGCTCTCCTGCGAACCTTGCAGAACTAGCACTCCTGAAAGATAATGCGCAGACATGGCTTAGCCACCGCCTGGGGGATGTTTCCAGAATGATATTTTCGCTCTGCAGCTGAGTGTGCGCTGATATGAAACTTCCTGGCAGAGGAAAACTGTGTGCCGGACCGAGACTCGAACTCGGGACCTTTGCCTTTCGCGGGCAGGAGCTCAACCAACTGAGCTACCCAAGCACGACTCACGCCCCGTCCTCACAGCCTTAATTCTGCCAGTATCTCGTCTCCTACCTTGCAAACTTTACAGAAGCTCTCCTGCGAACCTTGCAGAACTAGCACTCCTGAAAGATATTGCGCAGACATGGCTTAGCCACCGCCTGGGGGATGTTTCCAGAATGATATTTTCGCTCTGCAGCTGAGTGTGCGCTGATATGAAACTTCCTGGCAGAGGAAAACTGTGTGCCGGACCGAGACTCGAACTCGGGACCTTTGCCTTTCGCGGGCAGGAGCTCAACCAACTGAGCTACCCAAGCACGACTCACGCCCCGTCCTCACAGCCTTAATTCTGCCAGTATCTCGTCTCCTACCTTCCAAACTTTACAGAAGCTCTCCTGCGAACCTTGCAGAACTAGCACTCCTGAAAGATATTGCGCAGACATGGCTTAGCCACCGCCTGGGGGATGTTTCCAGAATGATATTTTCACTCTGCAGCTGAGTGTGCGCTGATATGAAACTTCCTGGCAGATTAAAAGTTTTTCTTTAACACCAGTCCTGTCCGATCACCGAAGTTAAGCGCTGTCGGGCTGGGCTAGCACTTGGATTGGTGACCATCCGGTCGGCCGAGCGCTGTCGGCAAGCGGGGTGCCCTCAGCCCTCGTGAAGCAAACTGTGGAGCTGCTTGACTGAGAAGTGGCGGCTCCGGTCTCGTAAACTGACATATGGCCGGGAGAGCGGTGTGCTGACCACATGACCCTCCATATCCGCATCCAGTGACGACTGTGGGCTGAGGATGACACGGCGGCCAGTCGCTACCTTTGGGCCTTCATGGCGTGTGCGCGAGGACTTTGGTTTTTTCAGAATTTCCGTTAAATATTCAGTAATTTTCACTATATGGTATTTTTCATGTTAATTAAGGGTTTGTCCAACTTTAGTGAAAGTAAGAATTTATTACCAAGTTTGTCCTCTGTCAATTTTAATGAGGGTTGTAACATGCATTTCATACAAGTAATAACATATCAGATAATTTAAAAACAGTTTGTTAAAGGAATATTTCATCTAAGAGCACATCCTCGAATATTTCATCTAACAGCACATCCTCGATCCAAGTCATTTGTGTTTAAATAAGTGTCTCACTCAGTGATGTGTATTGAACAGTCTACTTGCTGTCTGTTGCACTGCACTAAGCGGTCAGAAACTGCAGTTAGCAATATTCGGCAGGCGCAAAGAGAGCAGCAAGGACTATGTTTCCAAGAAATTACATTACACCTTCATTTCAGGATCAGTTCACTACGAAAATTGTCAACGCGCAGTGACCATGTCATGAACAGCATTATTAGGCAGATCGTTAACACACAGGGACCACAAATGAAAGGGATTAATAATTAATTTCAGGACTTAATCAGTTTGCACACTTTTTTGTTGAAAGATTATAAAACAGGTCCAATTTCAAGTTTCATTCTTGCAAGCAGATATATTTCGTTTCTCTCGTAGTTGGAAATGCACAATGTCACCCAAAGCTAATCAACAGCAGAATTACAACCAGCGACCCGAACCAGTTAAAAAAAAATCAAACGAAACGAATTTTTAAAAGAAACTTTCAATTCCCAATGTCGATTCTTGCAAGTGTAGCTACAGTCAGCCCAAATAAATATTGCTCATCACGTGTTTTATACGACGCCCAGCATCGACGGAATGCGTCGCTTTGTTTCCCATTACAAGCAAAATTATATTCAAATTGGAATTTTGCGTGCCCACTCGACAGAGCGGTCTCAAATTACTCTGATGAGCCAATACATTATGACCACTTGCTTAATAGCTTATTCGTGCTCCGCCTTCACAACGAAATACGAGGGTGAGTCAAATGAAAAACCTTAAATATTTATTGTGCAGAAGTGGTACAAAGCTGTATCACTTTTCAACATAATCTCCCCCAAGCTCAATGCAAGTCCTCCACCGCTTACAAAGTGAATAAACTCCTTCAGAAAAAAATTTTTTTGGTAGTCCGCGCAACCACTCATGCACCGCGTGGCGTACCTCTTCATAAGAACGGAACTTCTTTCCTCCCATTGCGTCTTTGAGTGGTCCAGACATATGGAAATCACTTGGGGGCAAGGTCTGGTGAGTATGGTGGATGAGGAAGACACTCAAAATGCAGGTCTGTGATTGTTGCAACTGTTGTACGGGCAGTGTGGGGTCTTGCATTGTCATGTTGCAAAAGGACACCTGCTGACAGCAATCCACGTCGCTTTGATTTGATTGCAGGCCGCAGATGATTTTTTGGGAGATCTGTGTATGATGCACTGGTGACGGTGGTCACTCTAGGCATGTAATGCTCCAAAATGACGCCTCTTTCGTCCCAAAAGAGAGTCAGCATTACCTTCCCTGCTGATGGTTCTGTTCTAAACTTCTTTGGTTTTAGTGATGAGGAATTTTGATTATTCCTTTTTGAGAGAGCGATTAAACTTGAGTAGTCATGGTTTCTTCTTCTTCCTTCGTTCTTCCTAAATTCTCTTCATACATTCGCTGTGTTCTCTCTTCCGAACATCTTTTCCCTGTTCTCTTCTCCGTGTGTTCTTGTTTAAGTGTGTGCTTCTGTATGATGTTTCTAAACTGTTCTCTATCGTTTATGTTGTCTTGTGTGGTCCCCAGTTCTTTGATGCCTCCTTCTGTTTCAGTGATCCACTTTGTCTTGTTTTTGCTCTTGTTTACTATCTCAAAGATTTGTGAGCCTGCTTTTATTCATCCTGCTGATATGTCCATAAAATTTCATCCTTCTCTTTCTGATGGTGTCTGTCATTGTTTCTATGTCTTTGTAAATCTCTCTAGTTGGCCTCTTCATCGAAATCCCTTCCCGAAACAGTGGTCCATATATTTTCCTTAGAACTTTTCTTTCCTGCTTTACAATCTCTCCGATCTTAGTATGACCATGAATCACTGTAGGTTCTGCAGCATGAAGTGCTTCTGGTAGGACTACTGTGTTGTAGTGTCTTACTTTCGCACTGACAGAAATAGATTTCTTATTATAGTGATTCCAAGTGAGCTTATATGCTTTTTGTTAACCGGAGATTTTATCTTTATTGGCTATTGAGTTCAGTCCTGATGGTAGAATTATCTCTCCCAGATGTCTGAAGTGGGCAACTTGTGCCACTTTCCCGTACTGAGTAGTAATGGGGGGATTATCTACAGCTTTGTTTTCCATGTACTGTGTTTTCTCGAAGGAGATTTGTAGCCCAATTTTCTGTGAGATTTCGTGTAGTTTTTCAAATGGAAGTTTGGCTTCCTCTCTATTGTTCATTAGAATGGAAAGATCGTCCGCGAAAGCAAGACACTTCACCCTAATTCCCTGCTCTTTTTTAATCCCAAGCTGAATTCCTTTTACTTCCTTTTCCCATGTCCTCATAATTTTTTCCAGAACTGTGTTAAACAGAAGGGGGGTGGGGGGCATTCCATCGCCCTGCCGAACACCAGGATATATAACTGGCCAGTAAAATTGCTACACCAAGAAGAAATGCAGATGATAAACGGGTATTCATTGGAGAAATATATTATACTAGAACTGACATGTGATTACATTTTCGCGCAATTTGGGTGCATAGATCCTGAGAAATTAGTACCCAGAACAACCACCTCTGGCCGTAATAACGGCCTTGACACGCCTGGGCATGGAGTCAAACACAGCTTGGATGGAGTGTACAGGTACAGCTGCCCGTGCAGCTTCAACACGATACCACAGTTCATCGAGAGTAGTGACTGGCGTATTGTGACGAGCCAGTTGCTCGGCCACCATTGACTAGGAGTTTAGTTGGTGAGAGATCTGGAGAATGTGCTGGCCAGGGCAGCAGTCGAACATTTTCTGTATCCAGAAAGGCCCGTACAGGACCTGCAACGTGCGGTCGTGCATTATCCTGCTGAAATGTAGGGTTTCACAGGGATGGAATGAAGGGTAGAGCCACGGGTCGTAACACATCTGAAATGTAACGTCCACTGTTCGAAGTGTCGTCAATGCGAACAAGAGGTGACCGAGACGTGTGACCAGTGGAACCCCATACCATCATGCCGGGCGATACGCCAGTATGGCGATGACGAATACACGCTTCCAATGAGCGTTCAGCGCGATGTCGCCAAACACGGATGCGACCATCACTCTGCTGTAAACAGAACCTGGATTCATCCGAAAAAAATGACGTTTTGCCATTCGTGCACCCAGGTTCGTCGTCGAGTACACCATCGCAGGCGCTCCTGTCTGTGATGCAGCGTCAAGGGTAACCGCAGCCACGGTCTCCGAGCTGATAGTCCGTGCTGCTGCAAACGTCGCCGAACTGATCGTGCAGATGGTTGTTGTCTTGCAAACGCCTCCATCTGTTGACTCAGGGATAGAGACGTGGCTGCACGATCCGTTACAGCCACGCGGATAAGATGCCTGTCATCTCGACTGCTAGTGATACGAGGCCGTAAGGATCCAGCACGGCGTTCCATATTACCCTCCTGAACCCACCGACTCCATGTTCTGCTAACAGTCATTGGATCTCGACCAACGCGAGCAGCAATGTCGCGATACGATAAACCGCAATCGCGATAGGCTACAATGCTACCTTTATCAAAGTCGGAAACGTGATGGTACGCATTTCTCCTCCTTACTCGAGGCATCACAACAACGTCTCACCAGGCAACGCCGGTCAACTGCTGTCTGTGTATGAGAAATCGGTTGGAAACTTTCCTCATGTCAGGACGTTGTAGGTGTCGCCACCGGCGCCAACCTTGTGTGAATGCTCTGAAAAGCTAATCATTTGCATATCACAGCATCTTCTTCCTATCGGTTAAAAATTTCGCACCTGTAGCACGTTATCTTCGTGGCGTAGCAATTTTAATGGCCAGCAGTATATATATATAGAGAGAAAGAGAGAGAGAGTGAGAGAGAGAAGAGGGGGGGGGGGGGGGAGAGAGAGATGGGAGAGTCGTTTTCTGTCTTCCTCAATACGCAAATGAAACAGGGCGGAAAATGGATAATGCTGGTACGATGTTCCCTCCGCCGCGCACTGCGATGCTGAACATTTAAGTCGTTGTAGATGCAGTAACCGGGGACAACGCAGCTACGCAACCGAAGGCAGACACACACACACACACGCACGCACACAGAGTGTATGCCACCGAGGCGCCACCGCGTGCTCCGTGGCTACGCAGCCCGAAATGCCAGCAGAGGGCGGGAGCCGCTGACCCAGTTTCCGAACAACAGAGTCCTGCTGTTGTCTTCCGGCGTCTCACTCTACCGCCCGCCCCCTCCCCCCCCCCTCCCGCCCTCCACAACCGCCAAGACCACAGCAGCTGCTGCAGCGCCATGTTGTGACGCGGAACTTCCGTGCACTACGGCCTCGAACCGCAGCCGACAGAATATGCCCACGTGTAACGTCGCGTATTTTGTCACCTTAAGCGCTGCGACGCGCAGTTTCCATTGCATTCGACAGCTGTTAGTGGTTGTCTCTCCACCAAGTTGTATCTCAGTCCTAGGTAATTGCATTGTTGAATTAAAGTCACCCAACCCAGTTGACATAATCTGCCTCTCTGAACACCGTGTGACCACTGGTATAGGAACTAGGCCTAAGCACAATGAGAAACTCAGACGGGAGAGTACTGCAAATGTTAGAATAAGGAAAGGTTCACATAAAAGTATAATTAAAAATAATGTAAGTACACTCCTGGAAATGGAAAAAAGAACACATTGACACCGGTGTGTCAGACCCACCATACTTGCTCCGGACACTGCGAGAGGGCTGTACAAGCAATGATCACACGCACGGCACAGCGCACACACCAGGAACCGCGGTGTTGGCCGTCGAATGGCGCTAGCTGCGCAGCATTTGTGCACCGCCGCCGTCAGTGTCAGCCAGTTTGCCGTGGCATACGGAGCTCCATCGCAGTCTTTAACACTGGTAGCATGCCGCGACAGCGTGGACGTGAACCGTATGTGCAGTTGACGGACTTTGAGCGAGGGCGTATAGTGGGCATGCGGGAGGCCGGGTGGACGTACCGCCGAATTGCTCAACGCGTGGGGCGTGAGGTCTCCACAGTACATCGATGTTGTCGCCAGTGGTCGGCGGAAGGTGCACGTGCCCGTCGACCTGGGACCGGACCGCAGCGACGCACGGATGCACGCCAAGACCGTAGGATCCTACGCAGTGCCGTAGGGGACCGCACCGCCACTTCCCAGCAAATTAGGGACACTGTTGCTCCTGGGGTATCGGCGAGGACCATTCGCAACCGTCTCCATGAAGCTGGGCTACGGTCCCGCACACTGTTAGGCCGTCTTCCGCTCACGCCCCAACATCGTGCAGCCCGCCTCCAGTGGTGTCGCGACAGGCGTGAATGGAGGGACGAATGGAGACGTGTCGTCTTCAGCGATGAGAGTCGCTTCTGCCTTGGTACCAATGATGGTCGTATGCGTGTTTGGCGCCGTGCAGGTGAGCACCACAATCAGGACTGCATACGACCGAGGCACACAGGGCCAACACCCGGCATCATGGTGTGGGGAGCGATCTCCTACACTGGCCGTACACCGCTGGTGATCGTCGAGGGGACACTGAATAGTGCACGGTACATCCAAACCGTCATCGAACCCATCGTTCTACCATTCCTAGACCGGCAAGGGAACTTGCTGTTCCAACAGGACAATGCACGTCCGCATGTATCCCGTGCCACCCAACGTGCTCTAGATGCTGTAAGTCAACTACCCTGGCCAGCAAGGTCTCCGGATCTGTCCTCCATTGAGCATGTTTGGGACTGGATGAAGCGTCGTCTCACGCGGTCTGCACGTCCAGCACGAACGCCGGTCCAACTGAGGCGCCAGGTGGAAATGGCATGGCAAGCCGTTCCACAGGACTACATCCAGCATCTCTACGATCGTCTCCATGGGAGAATAGCAGCCTGCATTGCTGCGAAAGGTGGATATACACTGTACTAGTGCCGACATTGTGCGTGCTCTGTTGCCTGTGTCTATGTGCCTGTGGTTCTGTCAGTGTGATCATGTGATGTATCTGACCCCAGGAATGTGTCAATAAAGTTTCCCCTTCCCGGGACAATGAATTCACGGTGTTCTTATTTCAATTTCCAGGAGTGTATATTTCATCAAAATATTGGGAGTTTAAAGAATAAAGTAGATGAGCTTTTGGTTTGTTTAGAAGATTTAGAAGCTGAGAATGAAATAGATATACTATGCCTGTCTGAGCATCACATTGTTACTGATATGGATAAGGTAAATGTAAGTGGATATAAGCTCTCTGCACATGTAATGAGAGAAAATATGGAGAAAGGAGGAGTTGCCATATATGTCAAAAGTTATCATTGTGCAAAAAGTACAGAAACAAAAAAGTTTTGTGTAGAGAAACATATAGAAGCATGTGCCTGTGATCTTAAATTAAATAAAGGCACATTTATAATTGTAACTGTATACACGTCCCCATCAGGAAATTTTCATCTATTTCTGAAAAATTTGGACTCCTTGTTGTGCTATCTGTCGGACAGGGGGAAGCAAATTATTATTTGTGGGGACTTCAATGTAGATTCTCTGAAAGAGGGTAATAGGAAAAATGACCTTGAAGTATTACTCGGTTCTTTCAATTTGACACCCGTTATTGATTTTCCTACTCGGTTGGTAAAAGATAGCAGCTCACTGATAGATAACTTCTTTATAGACAAAGATAAGTTTAACCAGATAAATGCTCAGCCTGTTGAGAATGGTCTTTCTGATCATGGTGCACAACTAGTTACAATATATGACATAGCTCCATTCAGCAATACTAAACAGTCCTCCAAAGTAGTACGTTCAGTCAACGATTTAACAATTGCAAATTTCAGGGAAAGCCTACAGCAGTTAGACTGGGATGAGGTGTACCGTGAACCTGATGCCAATTTTACAATATAATTTATTTCATGACATTTTTGTAAATGCATTTGAAAACTGCTTCCCCAAGAAAATAGTTAAATATACTCGTAAGAAACCTTGTAACAAACCATGGCTTACTAAGGGTATAAAAAAACCTTGTAACCGGAAAAGGGAAATGTATCTGACAGCAAGAAAGAGTAGTGACCCAGAAACTATCAAAAATTATAAAAAGTACTGTGTTATACTAAGAAAAGTTATTAAAAAATCCAGGAGTATGTGTATCATGTCTGAAATCAGCAACTCTGATAATAAAATTAAAACAATTTGGAATATTATTAAAAGATAAACAGGTCAACCAAGAGCAGAGGAAGAGAGTATGACCATCAAATTGAATGAAAGCTTTACGAGCAAAAAGTCAGAAGTTGAAAATATTTTTAATAATCATTTTCTAAATGTTGTGGATATAGTAGGATCCAGGTGTTCATTAGAAGATGTTAGGCTGTTAATGGAAGAGGCCATACCTATGCAATTTGATACAATTGAAATCTCACCCACTTCTCCCTCTGAAATTAGGAAAATAATAAACTTGCTTAAAAACAAAAACTCACATGGAATTGATGGCATTTCCAGCAAAATACTAAAAGCTTGTTCTCAACAGATAAGTAAGATTCTCAGCCACCTGTGTAATAGCTCTCTGAAACAGGGCATTTTCCCTGATAGACTGAAATATGCCATTGTTATACCTTTGCATAAAAAGGGGGATAGATCTGATGTCAACAATTACCGTCCAATCTCCCTTCTAACAGCTTTATCCAAAATTTTTGAGAAAGTAATGTATTCAAGAGTAGCTTCACATATCTGCAAAAATGAAGTACTAACAAAATGTCAGTTTGGTTTCCAGAAAGGTTTTTCAACAGAAAATGCCATATATGCTTTCACCAGTCAAATTTTGAATGATCTGAATAACCGAACACCACCCATTGGGATTTTTTGTGATCTCTCAAAGGCTTTTGATTGTGTAAATAATGAAATTCTGCTAGACAAGCTCAAGTATTGTGGCATGAGTGGGACAGTGCACAAATGGTTTAATTTGTACCTAACTGGAAGAGTGCAGAAAGTTGAAATAAGTAGTTCTCGCAACATGCAAAGATCAGCACATTCCTCAAACTGGGGAACTATCAAGAATGGGGTTCCACAAGGGTCAGTCTTGGGTCCTTTGTTGTTCTTATTATATATTAATGACTTGCCATTCTATATTCATGAAGAGGCAAAGTTAGTTCTCTTTGCTGATGATACAAGTATAGTAATCACACCTGACAAACAAGAATTAACTGATGAAATTGTCAATACTGTCTTTCAGAAAATTACTAAGTGGTTCCTTGTAAACGGACTCTCACTGAATTTTGATAAGACACAGTACATACAGTTCCGTACAGTGAATGGTATGACGCCATTAATAAATATACACCTTAATCAGAAGCATATAGCTAAGGTAGAATATTCCAAATTTTTAGGTGTGTCCATTGATGAGAGATTAAATTGGAAGAAACACATTGATGATCTGCTGAAACGTTTTGAGTTCAGCTACCTATGCAATAAGGGTCATTGCAAATTTTGGTGATAAACATCTTAGTAAATTAGCTTACTACGCCTATTTTCACTCGTTGCTTTCATATGGCATCATATTTTGGGGTAATTCATCACTGAGGAATAAAGTATTTATTGCACAAAAGCGTGTAATCAGAATAATAGCTGGAGTCCACCCAAGATCATCCTGCAGACATTTATTTAAGGATCTAGGGATATTCACAGTAGCTTCTCAGTATATATACTCTCTTATGAAATTTGATATTAGCAACCAAACCCAATTCAAAAGTAATAGCAGTGTGCATAACTACAATACTAGGAGAAAGGATGATCTTCACTATTCAAGATTAAATCTAACTTTGGCACAGAAAGGGGTGAATTATACTGGCACTAAAGTCTTTGGTCACTTACCAAATAGTATCAAAAGTCTGACAGATAACCAACAAGTATTTAAGAAGAAATTAAAAGAATTTCTCAATGCCAACTCCTTCTACTCCATAGAGGAATTTTTAGATATAAATTAAGAAAAAAAAGAAAAAAAAATTTAAAAAATAAAAAAAATAAAGAAAAACAAAAAACACAAAAAATAAAGTTGTTATATTAACTTAAGTATGTTGTTAAATTAACCTAATTATGTCATGTATTAGAAAATTCGACTCGTTCCACATCATTACGAAATATCGTATTCATGATCCATGGAACTAGTATTAATCTAATCTAATCGAATCTAATCCTCCACGCCGGCCGAAGTGGCCGTGCGGTTAAAGGCGCTGCAGTCTGGAACCGCAAGACCGCTACGGTCGCAGGTTCGAATCCTGCCTCGGGCATGGATGTTTGTGATGTCCTTAGGTTAGTTAGGTTTAACTAGTTCTAAGTTCTAGGGGACTAATGACCTCAGAAGTTGAGTCCCATAGTGCTCAGAGCCATTTGAACCATTTGACTCCTCCACGAAGTCATAAGGCCCAAGATCTACCTAGTGGGATTAAAGCACCCTAGCACTCCACGATCACCGTAATGTAAGGCTAAAGGAAAGATGAAATTGGAAAAATCTGAGGTTGTGGGAATAGCTAGCACTGAAACGAACTACGATTTTTGTTTAATTACATAATTTTGATTGGTGGACGTAGCTGACCGAAATTCTGGCGTATTTTATTCTGGCGAATTTCACCGACAAAAAAGTATGTCACCGCACATTCTGCATTGTATTTTACAACGTAATCAAAAGAAAGTGAAACCTCGCTTAAGAAGCATCTTCCATAATGATTGAGTACTAAGGCTAGTCGCCGAAGTGGCGTCCATTTGAGAAACTTGCACCAGACTCGTGAGTAGAATAAAATGTAAAGAATTTTTTTACTTAAAATGTTTTCGTCAAATTAGTGTGTTAACCTTTTTTTTTTTTTTTTTTTTTTTGTCTGCCTGTTTATTGTGGACAGGGCACAAGTTTAACCGTGACCTTCCGCTTTGTAAAGACAGAGCTCCGACAATGTCGCAGTGTATTGGTCGCGATACGCCTCGAAACTCAGTTGTTGGCAGTATAGGTAGCACCTCAAATATTTGGCGGGCCGGATACCGGGGGTGTCCGGCCAGCTAACGCGGGCCGGTTTGCCGGTTTCGGCCCGCGGGCCGTAGTTTGGAGACCCCTGGTTTAGAGGGTAGGCCGAATATAGGAAGCTAGGAGCAGCAGGTGAGGTAGAACTCTCCGTACTGCAATTAAAGTAAAAGTGAAACTTCCTGGCAGTTTAAAACTGTGTGCCGGACCGAGACTCGAACTCGGGACCTTCGCCTTTTGCGGGCAAGTGTTCTACCAACTGAGCTACCCGAGCACGACTCACGCTCCGTCGTCACAGCTTTACTTCTGCCAGTACCTCGTCTCCTACCTTCCAAACTTTACAGAAGCTCTCCTACGAACCTTGCCGAACTGCCACTCCTGAAAGAAACGATATTGCGGAGACATGGCTTAGCCACAGCTTGGGGGATGTTTAAAGTAAAAGCGGTTTTACTATATCTCAACACAATGTTTTTTTTTCCCTTTATTGAGTTTCGATTCCCCTCGAAGGGGGTGGGCTGGCAGCAGCTTAGTACGCCGATCTTCAGCCTACAGGATTTGTTTTAAAAAAATGAAGATAATAAATAATAAAAGCAGCCGATAAAATCGGCGACTTAAATGGTAAAAGGGCGGAAAATTAAGGTACCTAAAACATAAAACAAAGGGTTGGTGATGCTAATAAAATACACAGCAAGCAGACAAGTAAAATAATAGATAGACAATTAAAAAAACATGGCGACAGTCTGGTTTTTGTTCACAAGAGATATAAAAATCACACCCAGCGACAGCAGGAGTTCTGTTTGCAACACTTTGGAAAGATGCACAACACTGAACACTCATTTGAACACTGCACTGAGGCACAAATATGACACACCACAGCCAAGGGCAGATGGGGGAAACCTGGATAGACGATGGGAAAGAAAAGGGGGGGGGAGAGGAAAAACGAAGTGGGGGGAGAGGGGAGGAAGAAGCCGACGGAGGACGAGGACTCATAAGGGGCAAGGCTGGGCAGATGCGAGAGGGAGAGGGAAAAGCAGAGGAGGGGAATGCAAAAGGACTCAGGGGGGGGGGGAGAAGGGAGAGGGTAGGTGGGGAAAAAACAGGATGGAAGGGGGAAGATGGAGCCCGGGGAAAGGACAGACGAAAGGAGGGGAAGATGAGGATCGAATGGATAATGGAGGGAGAGAGGGCACCATCCGGGAGGGGGAGTTAGCAGGAAGTTACCTTGGGAAAGGAGATGTAGGGTGTAGAGGTGGAGGGTAGGGGGGACACAACAGGGAAGACGTCACAGGGGGCGGGAGTCGCGTCCCGCGAGAGGAGAGGAGCAACCAGGGTGTGAGGGGGATCAAGGCGGCGGGAGGTGTAGAGGATGCAGAGATATTCGAGGAGTAGGAGCAGATGGGGGAAAGGAATCAGGTCCTAGAGGATCTGCGTGGAGGACGGGAGGCGTATACGGAAGGCGAGGCAGAGTGCATGGTGCTTGAGCATCTGGAGGGGCTTACAGAATTTGGGGGGATTGGCATAACAGAGTATGGGACGGATTACAGATTTGGAGGATGGTAGAGAGGTTCAACCCCATATCTGGCCAGAGAGGAGTTGGAGGCAGTTGTGGACTTTGAATTGGATGGAGTGGAAATGAGGGATCCAGGTGAGGTGAGGGTCAATGAGGGTGGGGGACAACACAATGATAAATGTGAATACTTTGGCTGAGATGAGGTAATAGGTGTGAAGCCGTACATCAATCCAAGCTAACATCGATTAAAAGTTACAAAGGCAAAATCTGTAGTGGCTCACCCACTATGAAAATGAAAAACTGTTGCTTGGTCGTTTGCTCGTGATCAAAATGGGCTGAATCTGGAGTGGTGCTTGTCGAGCTCCACAGCATTGGCTAGAGGGCGCTCTGGTCGGCGTTGTGGTGCCAAACTACGAGAGCGCACCAGCGTGGCTATCGATACCACAGGTTTTTTATTCCTATTACTTCCTCTAATAAACGTAGTAGTCGAACGAAGACTGAAAAATTTCGATTTCTCCAGTTTGAAGAGACACAGAATTACAATATTAAATTAAATAGGCAAATAAAAGAAAAATTAGTCCCTCCACTTTTGGCTGCTTCTCTCGAGAAGTGATAAGTGTTTGAATACTACCAAAAATCAGTAGTATACTATTGTCATCCCCGAGTGCCACCTGGCACAATATGCTGATGACACAACGCTCTGTACTACTGGACGTATCACCGACGCCATCATAGCCCGCCTCCAATGACAGGTGGACGCCACCATCACCTGGCGCTGGACAAACAAAATCGCTCTCATTGCCGCCAAAACTACGGCAGTCTATTTCACTAAACAGCGCCCAGTCCTCCGCCGCAATAATTGCAGGCGTGCAGGTGCCCTGGTCTCCGACGACCACCTGTCTCAGGGTCTGGATGGACCACAAGCTGGTGTTCCACTGTCATGCAGAGTACGTCGCCAACAAGGAGCAAAAGCTGATCAGGGCCTCGAGCCCCTTCTTCCACAGTAGGGAAATTAACCTGCCTGCCTAGGTCAGTATCTACCGGGCCGTTATCCTGCCTGCCCTCGCGTACGGCTCCACTCCATGGGCCACGACTAGTGTCAGCAGGATGTGGGCGTTGCAGCGCCTGCAGAACAAGGTGCCCAGGTGGAGCCTGCACGCCCCCCACTCACGAGGATTGTGACTCTCCACGAGGAAGCAGATATCGTCCCCCTCAAGGAGACCGTACGAAACTACGAGCGGCTGCCCTATGGGACACTGTCCGTGGGCTACGCCATGTTGGGACTACACATCCACGTCGCCGGCATCGCCATACGGTTCCGCTGACCATCCTCAAGGAATCGGATTCCGAACTGGACTTGCGCTGGGCCTGGCACGCCCACCACGGCTGCCTCCTTTGCCAGGACTAGCCCTCCATTCCACGTCCAAGACTTTCCAATCTTACCTGCCCGTGTCGGACTACGTTTTCTGCTGGACAGACGTGTGCTGTCAGGGTGGTATGGGACTCCACGTCCCACCGCCACACGTGCAAAGTGTATTGCAGTGAAACTGTTATTGCCCTATGGTTTATATTTACTGGCTCACCAAGACAGTTAGACAGCGGAAGGCTGGTGATGATGTAGTGTACCATATCACAAAATTAAAAAAATATACACAGTGTTACAAAAAGGTACAGCCAAACTTTCAGGAAACATTCCTCACACACAAATAAAGAAAATATGTTATGTGGACATGTGTCCGGAAACGCTTACATTCCATGTTAGAGCTCATTTTTTTACTTCCCTTCAAATCACATTAATCATGGAATGGAAACACACAGCGACAGAACGTACCAGCGTGAATGTCCTCCGTTAGCGAGGATACATGCATCCACCCTCCGTCGCACGGAATCCCTGATGCGCTGATGTAGCCCTGGAGAATGGCGTATTGTATCACAGCCGTCCACAATACGAGCACGAAGAGTCTCTACATTTCGTACCGGGGTTGCGTAGACAAGAGCTTTCAAATGCCCCCGTAAATGAAAGTCAAGAGGGTTGAGGTCAGGAGAGCGTGGAGGCCACGGAATTGGTCCGCCTCTACCAATCCGTCGGTCACTGAATCTGTTGTTGAGAAGCGTACGAACACTTGGCCTGAAATGTGCAGGAGCTCCATCGTGCATGAACCACATGTCGTGTCGTACTTGTAAAGGCACATGTTCTAGCGGCACAGGTAGAGTATCCCGTATGAAATAGTGGTAACGTGCTCCATTGAGCGTAGGTTGAAGAACATGGGGCCCAATCGAGAGCAACAATGCCTGCCCAAACGTTCACAGAAAATCTGTGTTGATGGCGTGATTGCACAACTGCGTGCGGATTCTCGTCAGCCCACACATGTTGATTCTGAAAATTTACAATTTAATCACGTCGGAATGAAGCCTCATCCATAAAGAGAACATTTACACTGAAATGAGGATTGACACATTGTCGGATGAACCATTCGCAGAAGTGTACCCGTGGAGGCCAATCAGCTGCTGATAGTGCCTGCACACGCTGTACACGGTACGGAAACAACTGGTTCTTCCGTAGCACTCTCCATACAGTGACGTGGTCAACGTTACCTTGTACAGCAGCAACTTCTCTGACGCTGACATTAGGGTTATCGTCAACTGCACGAAGAATTGCCTCGTTCATTGCAGGTGTCCTCGTCCTTCTAGGTCTTCCCCAGTCGCGAGTCACAGGCTGGAATGTTCCGTGCTCCCTAAGACGCCGATCAATTGCTTCCGAACGTCTTCCTGTCACGACACCTTCGTTCTGGAAATCTGTCTCGATACAAACGTACCGCGCCACGGCTATTGCTCCGTGCTAATCCGTACATCAAATGAGCATCTGCCAACTGCGCATTTGTAAACATTGCACTGACTGCAAAACCACGTTCGTGATGAACACTAACCTGTTGATGCTACGTACTGATGTGCTTGATGCTAGTACTGTAGAGCAATGAGTCGCATGTCAACACAAGCACCGAAGTCAACATTATCTTCCTTCAATTGGGCCAATTGGCGGTGAATCGAGGAAGTACAGTACATACTGACGAAACTAAAATGAGCTCTAACATGGAAATTAAGCGTTTCCGGACACGTGGCCACATAACATCTTTTCTTTATTTGTGTGTGAGGAGTGTTTCCTGAAAGTTTGGCCGTACCTATTTGTAACACCCTCTATATATATACTATTGAAATGAAATGAGCAAATGGCATTGCTGGCTGGGAGGCCCCATCCGTGTAAGTTCGGCCACCGAGTGCGAGTCTTCAGTCGACGACACACTGGGCGACTCCGTGCCAGAGATGAAGATGAAACGATTATGAGGACAACACAACACGCAGTCCACGAGCGGGGATAATCTCCAACCCGGCCGGGAATCGAACCAGGGCCCGATGCATGGGAGGCAAGGACGTGACCACTCAGCTAAGCACGCGGACAGCAGCATTCTATTGATTCTAATTTTTTGCAACTCTGCTCAAAAATCATGTCATAATCGGGGAACATACCGCTATTGAATATTTCGAATAGTCAGTATTAAAAGGTGAAAACTGAGGTTGATGAACTATTTTTTCAAGCTAATTTGTCCGTTTTCAAGGGTTCAAGTCACGGAAAGCCATATTTATGTAGAATCAGTCAGTAAATACACTCCTGGAAATTGAAATAAGAACACCGTGAATTCATTGTCCCAGGAAGGGGAAACTTTATTGACACATTCCTGGGGTCAGATACATCACATGATCACACTGACAGAACCACAGGCACATAGACACAGGCAACAGAGCATGCACAATGTCGGCACTAGTACAGTGTATATTAACCTTTCGCAGCAATGCAGGCTGCTATTCTCCCATGGAGACGATCGTAGAGAAGCTGGATGTAGTCCTGTGGAACGGCTTGCCATGCCATTTCCACCTGGCGCCTCAGTTGGACCAGCGTTCGTGCTGGACGTGCAGACCGCGTGAGACGACGCTTCATCCAGTCCCAAACATGCTCAATGGGGGACAGATCCGGAGATCTTGCTGGCCAGGGTAGTTGACTTACACCTTCTAGAGCACGTTGGGTGGTACGGGATACATGCGGACGTGCATTGTCCTGTTGGAACAGCAAGTTCCCTTGCCGGTCTAGGAATGGTAGAACGATGGGTTCGATGACGGTTTGGATGTACCGTGCACTATTCAGTGTCCCCTCGACGATCACCAGTGGTGTACGGCCAGTGTAGGAGATCGCTCCCCACACCATGATGCCGGGTGTTGGCCCTGTGTGCCTCGGTCGTATGCAGTCCTGATTGTGGCGCTCACCTGCACGGCGCCAAACACGCATACGACCATCATTGGCACCGAGGCAGAAGCGACTCTCATCGCTGAAGACGACACGTCTCCATTCGTCCCTCCATTCACGCCTGTCGCGACACCACTGGAGGCGGGCTGCACGATGTTGGGGCGTGAGCGGAAGACGGCCTAACGGTGTGCGGGACCGTAGCGCAGCTTCATGGAGACGGTTGCGAATGGTCCTCGCCGATACCCCAGGAGCAACAGTGTCCCTAATTTGCTGGGAAGTGGCGGTGCGGTCCCCTACGGCACTGCGTAGGATCCTACGGTCTTGGCGTGCATCCGTGCGTCGCTGCGGTCCGGTCCCAGGTCGACGGGCACGTGCACCTTCCGCCGACCACTGGCGACAACATCGATGTACTGTGGAGACCTCACGCCCCACGTGTTGAGCAATTCGGCGGTACGTCCACCCGGCCTCCCGCATGCCCACTGTACGCCCTCGCTCAAAGTCCGTCAACTGCACATGCGGTTCACGTCCACGCTTCGCGGCATGCTACCAGTGTTAAAGACTGCGATGGAGCTCCGTATGCCACGGAAAACTGGCTGACACTGACGGCGGCGGTGCACAAATGCTGCGCAGCTAGCGCCATTCGACGGCCAACACCGCGGTTCCTGGTGTGTCCGCTGTGCCGTGCGTGTGATCATTGCTTGTACAGCCCTCTCGCAGTGTCCGGAGCAAGTATGGTGGGTCTGACACACCGGTGTCAATGTGTTCTTTTTTCCATTTCCAGGAGTGTAGATCACCTACTTTCAAAAAAAATCTGAGTACTATGGGACTTAACATCTGAGGTCATCAGTCCCCTAGAACTTAGAACTACTTAAACATAACTAACCTAAGCACATCACACACATATCCATGCCAGAGGCAGGATTTGAACCTACGACTGTAGCGGTGGCGCGGTTCCAGACTGAAGCGCCTAGAACCGCTCGGCCACCACGGCCAGCACCTACTTTCCATTTTTATTGTAAAGTATGAATGAACTGTTAAGTTTTATGTTTTCTCCTCATAAGACGTCGCAGTTTTGTTGTGGCTCCTCCCATTCTTAATCCTTAAAAGCAAATGCGGCATTCTACTTCACTAATACTGCAGTTCGTAAAATATTTCCCAACTGGGTGTGGTGGCATCTGTAACACAACTGATGTTCGACAACAACAACAACAACAACAACAACGACAAGAAACCGCCGTACAGACCACATAGCCGAAGTTTCGCACACTGCAAGTATACGCGTGCCATCCAATAGGCCACGTCACGTGATAACAGGTACTTTATTGCCACAGCAATGCTGTAGCAATTCTTATGCCACGTGTTTATTGCTCGTTTCTGTCGACATTGTTATTAAAATAGCGCTCATCTCTTTTCCCATTTTCTGTAATACCAGAATATTTCAAAGCTATCCAAATCTTGCGAATAAAAATTACTCCCTTTTATATAAAAAAAGGTTTATTTAAACACTAAAAATGTTAGCAATGATAATGTGGCTAGTTGATATTTCGGTGTTTTAACTCATTTGTAGGTAAAAAATGACGAAAACACCTATTATAACCGGCACGAAGGAAATAACGAAAGAATACCGGTTATTCCGAACCCAAATGCCACTATGAGTTTTAACCTGTCGGTTATTCCCATCGTATTCCTAAGGCTGCAGACGCATCGAGTGCACTGCAGTGGGAACTACGGATGCCGGTCATAGCTGAAACAACCGTTTTCCGGATAAAGCGGTTTTTTCGTATCCAGTTGGACGTGGCTGTTAAAACAGCTGATAATAACCCGTGTCTGAAACAGCAGGTTTTCGTGTTTTTTATTACTGTTGGAGCCGGTCAGTGTGGCCGAGCGGTTCTAGGCGCTACAGTCTGAAACCGCAAGACCGCTACGGTCGCAGGTTCGAATCCTTCCTCGGGCATGGATGTGGGTGGTGTCTTTAGGTTAGTTATGTTTAAGTAGTTCGAAGTTCTAGGGGACTGATGACCTCAGATGTTAAGTCCCATAGTGCTCAGAGCCCTTTGAACCATTACTATCGGATATACGTTCCGCCCATTATGCAAAACGCTGTTTTTTCTTGTTATCCAAACATGTTTCAGCACCACTGTGCCATCATCAGTGCGTTTTGTTTATTGCAGAACTGTGAAAAAGTCAACATATTTTAGGGTGCAACTGACGTAACAAAGTGAGGCGTAAAGACAGTTTTTGTTCGTTTTTGTTTCTACCTTACATGGTTTTGGACTGATAGTTTATCATCCACAAAGTGAACGACGTAACTGTATCTTTTGCGTATGTATTTGTTATTACTCACGTTTTGTTGTGACTGCTCCTTTTTATTTCTCCTTCCGAGGGTACTGCACGCACATATTAAATGCACTTCGCGTACTTTCGGTTTTGCAATCGCCTTTTCATTTTGCAAAACGCGGTGCACACGATGTTGTAAGAGCGAACAAATGAACGCCGACGGGGTTAGGACACACAACATCGTGCTCACCGCGTTTTTCAAAGTGAAAAACCGAAAATACGCGAAGTACGTTTAATATGAGCGTGCAATACCCTCGGAACGGGAAGGCAGAAGGATCAGTCACATCAAAAGGTAAGTAACAGCAAATATGTAAACAAAATGTTTTCCCAGCCGCGTGGTTTGAGGCGCCATGTCACGGAGTGCGCAGCCCCTCCCGCCGGAGGTTCGAGTCATCCCTCGGGTATGGGTGTGTGTGTGTGTGTGTGTGTGTGTCTCGTTATTAGCATAAGTTAGTTTAAGTTGTGTGTAAGTCTAGGGACCGAGCAGTTTGGTCACTTAGGAATTCACACACGTTTGAACATTTTCCGGGATGAAAACCACGTTTTTTAGTGTCATGGATGGAGGGTATAAGATGAACATCAACAAAAGCAAAACGAGGATAATGGAATGTAGTCGAATTAAGTCGGGTGATGCAGAGGGAATTAGATTAGGAAATGAGACACTTAAAGTAGTAAACGAGTTCTGCTATTTGGGGAGCAAAATAACTGATGAGGGTCGAAGTAGAGAAGATATAAAATGTAGACTGGCAATGGCAAGGAAAGCGTTTCTGCTTCAGTCCAGAAACTGGTTTGATGCAATTCTCCATGCTACTCTATCCTGTGCGAGCTTCTTCATCTCCCAGTACCTACTGCAGCCTACATCCTTCTGAATCTGCTTAGTGTATTCATCTCTTGGTCTCCCTCTACGATTTTTACCCTCCACGCTGCCCTCTAATACTAAATTGGTGATCCCTTGATGCCTCAGAACATGTCCTACCAACCGATCCCTTCTTCTAGTCAAGTTGTGCCACAAACTCCTCCCCAATTCTATTCAATACTTCCTCATTAGTTACGTGATCTACCCATCTAATCTTCAGCATTCTTCTGTAGCACCACATTTCGAAAGCTTCTATTCTCTTCTTGTCCAAACTATTTATCGTCCATGTTCCACTTCCATACATGGCTACACTCCATACAAATACTTTCAGAAATGACTTCCTGACAATTAAATCTATACTCGATGTTAACAAATTCTCTTTTTCAGAAACGCTTTCCTTGCCATTGCCAGTCTACATTTTATATCCTCTCTACTTCGACCATCATCAGTTATTTTGCTCCCCAAATAGCAAAACTCCTTTACTACTCTAAGTGTCTCATTTCCTAATCTAATTTCCTCAGCACCACCCGACTTAATTCGACTACATTCCATTATCCTCGTTTTGCTTTTGTTGATGTTCATCTTATATCCTCCATCCATGACACTATCCATTCCGTTCAACTGCCAAGTCCTTTGCTGTCTCTGACAGAATTACAATGTCATCGGCGAACCTCAAAGCTTTTATTTCTTCTCCATGGATTTTAATACCTACCCCGAATTTTTCTTTTGTTTCCTTTACTGGTTGATCAATATACAGACTGAATGACATCGGGGAGAGTCTACAACCCTGTCTCACTCCCTTCCCAACCACTGCTTCCCTTTCATGTCCCTCGACTGTTGCAACTGCCATCTGCTTTCTGCACAAATTTCGCTCCCTATATTTTATCCCTGCCACCTTCAGAATTTGAAAGAGAGTATTCCAGTCAACATTGTCAAAAGCTATCTCTAAGTCTACAAATGCTAGAAACGTTGGTTTGCCTTTCCTTCATCTACTTTCTAAGATAAGTCGTAGGGTCAGTATTGCCTGACGAGCACCAACATTTCTACGGAATCCAAACTGATCTTCCCTGAGGTCGGCTTCTACCAGTTTTTCCATTCATCTGTAAAGAATTCGCTTTAGTATTTTGCAGCCGTGGCTTACTAAACCGTTAGTTGGGTAATTCTGACATATTTCAACACCTGCTTTCTTTGGGATTGGAATTATTATATTCTTCTTGAAGTCTGAAGGTATTTCGCCTGTGTCATACATCTTGCTCACCAGATGGTAGAGTGAGTAGTTCTAATGGAATGTTGTCTACTCCCAGTGCCTTGTTTGGACTTAGGTATTTCAGACCTTCACGTATATGAAATAGCAAATCTGAAAATAAAATAAAAAGGCACGAGAACGCTACGCAGGAGCTCAACAAGAGGTTCCATACAACTTCGAGTATGCTAATTTCTGGTTTGAAGCCAATCGTTGTTGACAAGGGACAACATTCGACTCCGGTAGTCGTCGGTCATGGTATTTTTACTGCTACTGTTGTTTTAAGATGTTGGATGGCTCCAACTGGCGCACCATTCTTTGTAGACACGACGGACAGTCTGCACCGATTCGTCGAAATATCGGGAAACTTCAGTCACGGTGTGGCCCACACATGACAGCTCGTTTCTGCACGTATCTCACTCAGCTGATTCTGTACAACCGACACTCAAACACAGACCGCTTCACGGCCATGACTTACGTCACGGGTGGACTATCACGTTATCGCCCCGTATCAGTTCTGCAATTTCAACACCACTCCAAGAACCCAGTGTGCGACTTGAACGGCGTGTCCAGTACACTCGGAGACAAAAAATACGAGCCACCACGGTGAAGCTGTCCAAATGGAACGGAAATCGGTAAGTACGACATATCTCTACAGACAAACAAATGATTACAAATATAGAAAACCTGGATGATTTATTCGCGAGATAGAGCTTCACAAATAGAGCACCTCAGTAACACTTTGGTCCACCTCTGGCCTTTATGTGAGCACCTTAGCATCGACTGACAGAGTTGTTGGACGTTGACCTGTGGGACGTAGTGCCTGATTCTGATCAATTCGTGTGATACGTCGACGAAATCCCGAGACGGTTCCAGAGCCCTGTCTACAATGCCCCAACGTTGCCAACTGGGGAGAAATCCGGCGACCTTGCTGGCCAAAGTGGGTTCGGTAAGCGCGAAGACAAGCAGTAGAAACTTTTGCCATTTGCGGAAGGGTTATCATTTTCCTGAGATGTAAGCTCAGGATGGGGTGCCTTGAAGGCCAACAAAACGGGGCGTAGAAAACGTCAACATACCGCTGTGCTGTAAGGATGCCGCGCATGACAAGCAGAGGCATCCAGGTGCGAAATGAAATGGCATCTGAGACCATCACTCCTGGCTGTCACTCAGTATTGTGGGCGACAGGTTGGTACCCCTCATTGTCCACTATGTCTCCAGATACATCTTCGGTCTGGAATCTCACTGACTGGAGGACACAGTTCTTCAGTGGTGTCCCACTTCGAACTGAACCCCGATCACCAGAGATCACTGGAGACGCCTCAGACAGCAGTGAGATGCCAGCCTGACCGTGGCCCGCCATACGGCCTGACAACCAGGAAGCATGTTCTGGAGTGCCATTTCTTTCCATAGCAGGACCCCTTTGGTTTCATCTGCAGCAAGGCGGTACACCGACGAAATTCGACGTCCTTTTTTATTGCCCTTCATGCCAAGCCATCCCAGGCTTGCATTTCAGCAAGATAACACCTGCTCGCACACGGTGAGAGTTTCCCCTGTTTGCCTTCATGCTTGCCAAAGCCTACCTTGGCCAGCAAGGCAGATGTATCTCTCCTGAATTGAGAACATTAGAAGCATTGTGGGCAGGGCCCTCCAACAATCTCGGTATCCTGACGAACAAACGCGGCAGTCGGACAGAATTTGGTACCATATCCTCAGGAGCACATTCGACAAGTACAAGGTGCGGCAATAAATTTCTTTGCACGATGTGGCAGCCCTGCAGGCTGGTGTACGAGCAATATCTTCGACCTCCGTCTATATGCTGCTTCTAGTCCAAGTGACACATCAATGCAACTGCTCAGTCGTGAGTTGTGCTGTAATACGTTAACACGTGTTTGTGTCTCTCGCCACGCAAATGGAATCGCATAATATTGCGCAACGGCTTGCCATTTCTTTTTGCGTTAAATTGGGTGAAAACGCGACGACAACTTGCTTGTAAGCTTCAGAAGGGTTTTGGAGAGGAGGCACAACGAATGTTGAAGATGAAGACCGCAGTGGTCGACCGTCAACCTCACGGACGGATGTCAACTTGGCCATGGTGCGTGAAGTCGTAGAGTCTGATCGAAGATTACCCGCGAAAATGATTGCAGAAGAACTGAACATCAATCGAGAAACGGTTCGTCTAATAATAACTGAAGATCTTGGGATGGGAAAGATTTGTGCAAAAACGGTCCCCAAAAAATCTCACACCACAACAGCGAGAAACACGTGAAAATGTGGCAGCCGATCTGTTAGAGCAAACGGAAGCCAATCCAGAATTGTTGAGCCGTGTTATCACTGGTGATGAAAGTTGGTTTTTTCTGTACGATCCAGAGACAAAACGCCAAAGTTAGCAATGGTGCTGAAAGGGGTCACTCAGACCAAAAAAAGCTCCCATGTCAAAGTGAAACGTGAAATGCATGCTTGTGTGCTTCTTTGATTCCAAGGGAATTGTTGATAAAGAGTGGGTGCCTCCTGAACAAACAGTTAACCAATATTACTGCAAAGATTTTTTAGAAAGACTTCGTAAAAGAGTTCTTCTTGTCCGTGCCAACATTGCTGATAGTTGAATTCTGCATCACGATAATGCTCTGTCAGTACAGCAATTTTTAACCTCAAAACAAATTTCAGTGCTACCACAGCCACCGTATTCACCAGATATCGCTCCGTGCGACTTTTTTCTATTTACGGGAGAGTCAAAACGGCCGTCAAGGGACACCATTGTCGAACGACACAAGATGTCCAAAAAGCTGTGATGAGGGTCTTGGAGGATATTACAGAAGATGAGTTCCAGAAATCAATGGCAGAAGCGCTGTTTGCAATCAGAAGGGAACTACTTTGAAGGACACAACACTAAACTTGACTAAAACGGTAAGCTACATTTTTTTTTTCACATCAGTCTCATTACTTTATTGTCGCACCTCGTATCTCAGTTAATGCTGAGCCGAATAAGGGCCAGAGGTGGACCAACGCGTAACTGAGTTGCTCAATTTGTGACGGTCTGCCCCTTGTATAAATCACGCAATAGTTCTGAAATCGTAATCACTTATAGAAGAAACAGGAGTCGATTTAGAAGAGATAGGGGATCCAGAATTAGAATCGGAATTTCAAAGAGCTTTGGAGGACTTACGGTCAAACAAGGCAGAAGGGATAGATAACATTCCATCAGAATTTCTAAAATCATTGGGGGAGGTGGCAACAAAACGACTATACACATTGGTGTGTAGAATATATGAGTCTCGCGACATACCATCTGACTTTCGGAAAAGCATCATCCACACAATTCCGAAGACGGCAAGAGCTGACAAGTGCGAGAATTATCGCACAATCAGCTTAACAGCTCATGCATCGAAGCTTCTTACAAGAATAATATACAGAAGAGTGGAAAAGAAAACTGAGAATGCGCTAGGTGACGATCAGTTTGGCTTTAGGAAAAGTAAAGGGACGAGAGAGGCAATTCTGACGTTACGGCTAATAATGGAAGCAAGGCTAAAGAAAAATCAAGACACTTTCATAGGATTTGTCGACCTGGAACGACAATATAAAATGGTGCAAGCTGGTCGAGATTCTGAAAAAGTAGGGGTAAGCTATAGGGAGAGATGGGTCATATACAATATGTACAACAACCAAGAGGGAATAATAAGAGTGGACGATCAAGAACGAAGTGCTCGTATTAAGAAGGGTGTAAGACAAGGCTGTAGCCTTTCGCCCCTACTCTTCAATCTGTACATCGAGGAAGCAATGATGGAAATAAAAGAAAGGTTCAGGAGTGGAATTAAAATACAAGGTGAAAGGATATCAATGATACGATTCGCTGATGACATTGCTATCCTGAGTGAAAGTGAAGAAGAATTAAATGATCTGCTGAATGGAATGAACAGTCTAATGAGTACACAGTATGGTTTGAGAGTACATCGGAGAAAGACGAAGGTAATGAGAAGTAGTAGAAATGAGAACAGCGAGAAACTTAACATCAGGATTGATGGTCACGAAGTCAATGAAGTTAAGGAATTCTGCTACCTAGGCAGTAAAATAACCAATGACGGACGGAGCAAGGAGGACATCAAAAGCAGACCCGCTATGGCAAAAAAGGCATTTCTGGCCAAGAGAAGTCTACTAATATCAAATACCAGCCTTAATTTGAGGAAGAAATTTCTGAGGATGTACGTCTGGAGTACAACATTGTATGGTAGTGAAACATGGACTGCGGGAAAACCGGAACAGAAGAGAATCGAAGCATTTGAGATGTGGTGCTATAGACGAATGTTGAAAATTAGGAGGACTGATAAGATAAGGAATGAGGAGGTTCTACGCAGAATCGGAGAGGAAAGGAATATGTGGAAAACACTGATAAGGAGAAGGGACAGGATGATAGGACATCTGCTAAGACATGAGGGAATGACTTCCATGGTATTAGAGGGAGCTGTAGAGGGCAAAAACTGTAGAGGAAGACAGAGATTGGAATACGTCAAGCAAATAATTGAGGACGTAGGTTGCAAGTGCTACTCTGAGATGAAGAGGTTAGCACAGGAAAGGAATTCGCGGCGGGCCGCATCAAACCAGTCAGTAGACTGGTGACAAAAAATAAAAAATAAATAAATAAAATAAAATAAAAAAAT
Source organism: Schistocerca americana (assembly GCF_021461395.2). Lineage (NCBI taxonomy): Eukaryota > Metazoa > Arthropoda > Insecta > Orthoptera > Acrididae > Schistocerca > Schistocerca americana. Next base: position 119,928,215 of record NC_060129.1, read on the forward strand.
TACTTATTTTTCTGTATGTGTACAATGCATCTACCGATTTCCGCCCCATTCTGGTGATTCCTTCGGGGTGCCTCGTGTTTTTCTGTCTTAGAGTGTATTTTGTGCGGTGATCCTAGTTTGTGCGGAAGCACTGGAAGCGCATTTATGGAACTCGCCTGGAGTGTTTGTTGAAACGCCGCTCTGCTGACTTTACGGGGGTTGCAGATCGTAATTTGTATTCGGCCAGCGGCTAACGCGTTGCACGCACCGGGCCGTGTCGATAATCACTTCCGCCATTACGTAACTCGTTTCTGCGGCCCTCAACACGCCTGTTCCGCCATGCTGCCACTGGAAACACGCATTACCAGTTATTTAGGTCCCTGCATTATGCTACAATTATCGCACATATACGGAATTTATATCTGGTGAAGTACTACCATTTGCATTTAATTTTTTACCTTTCCGTTCGTGACCTACTTTCTACCAATGTATGTGCGTCTCTTCCAACTCTAAAACCGTCCATTTTTGCCTACTTCTGGTCTCACGACCAGACCTTCTCGACTGGCACTCTTCGAACTTGTTTACACACTATGTGATCAAATGTATCGGGACATCTGGCTGAAAATGACTTACAAGTTCGCGCCCTCCATTGGTAATCCTGGAATTCAATACGGTGTGGGCCCACCCTTAGCCTTGATGACAGCTTCTACTCTCGCAGGCATACGTTCAATCAGGTGCTGGAAGGTTTCTTGGGGAATGGCAGCCCATTCTTCACGGAGTGCTGCACTGAGGAGCGATATCGATGTCGGTCGGTGAGGCCTGGCACGAAGTCGGCGTTCCAAAACATCCCAAAGGTGTTCTATAGGATTCAGGTCAGGACTCTGTGCAGGGCAGTCCATTACAGGGTTGTTATTGTCGTGTAACCACTCCGCCACAGGCCGTGCATTGCGGTGCTCGGTCGTGTTGAAACATGCAGTCGCCATCCCCGAATTGCCCTTCAACAGTTGGAAGCAAGAAGGTGCTTAAAACATCAATGTAGGCCTGTGCTGTGATAAGACCGCGCGAAACAAGTAGTGCAAGCTCCCTCCGTGAAAAACACGACCACACCATAACACCACCGCCTCCGAAGTTTACTGTTGGCACTACACACGCTGGCAGATGACGTTCGCCGGGCATTCGCCATACATACACCCTGCCATCGGATCGCCACATTGTGTACCGTGATTCGTCACTCCATCAACGTTTTTCCTCTGTTCAATCAACCAATGTTTACGCGTCTTACACCAGGAGGAGCGTCGCTTGGCATTTACCGGCGTGATGTGTAGCTTATTAGCAGCTACTCGACCATGAAATCGAATTTTTCTCACCTCCCGCCTAACTGTCATAGTACTTGCAGTGGATCCTGATGCAGTTTGGAATTCCTGCGTGATGCTTTCGATGGATGTCTGGATGTCTGCCTATTACACATTACGACCCTCTTCAAATGTCGGCCGTCTCTGTCAGTCAACAGACGAGATCGGCCTGCACGCTTTTGTTCTGTACGTGTCCCTTGGCGTTTCCACTTCACTATCACATCGGAAACAGTGTGTAACGCCGGAAATGCATATCCTTCTATTTCCATCTATTGTACTATAATTTGTTTTCCTTAATTTTGTTACCTGAATATATGACATTTCTGTGTCTTTACATATTGTAATTGGTTTACTATTTGTATATATATATTTATGCATTTATGTCGATGTATAATTGGTTTGTTTCGTAAATATTATTTGTATTTTTACGCTGGGTCTTGCCTAGGGAAAACTGCTATCGAACGATTACATCGATGGGTCGTGTGAAGAATCAAAGTGTGTAGGATCTTTGGTAGTGTTAACTCTGCCGCGTGGAGCGCGGGCAGAGCTGTCGGAGTCTGGCTGGAGTAGCGAGTGGAGCAGGGGTGTTGTGTGAAGCTCCCGCGAGTTGCCGCGCTTTCGGGGTTTGGCAGCACGTAATTGCGCTCGACTCGCGATGATAGTTTCTGGCACGGTGTCGCGGACGGGAAGCATTAGCTGGCGCACATCAAGAGCCCGTTTCGCCTGGTGACCGTGTCGAGAAGAAGGCGCGCCAACATCCAGCTTCTGCAACAGCGACGGCCGACAATGAGTGACTGTCGCCACCTCCTCGATCGACGGCTTCAAACCTCCAATCAACCAACAAGGAAGACTAAAAGCACGTAAAGTTTCAGAACTGTATGGCAGACCTCAGCTTTTCAAATTGTTCCATTTGTCTCGCAAAATTACAGCAACTTAGCATGAACCTTTGTTGCTCATTGTCCCAATTGCATTGCCAAGCAGGGTCCCTTCCTTTTCCGAAATGAACCCGAGTGTCGTTGAAATTCAAACGCCAGCATAATTCCATTTCACTGCTTTAATTTCAAAGTTCACTTTAAGTATTCATAGCTGGCTACAATAGTTAGATTACACAAGCACAAATTAAGAGTGCGAGTTTTAGCTTACCTGTGACTGCAGCTCAGCTTGGTACGTACTAAATTTTACTATTGTTAATTGTTCAGAATCGTTTAATTCAAGTTCAAGGTTAAATCTCTTCTTTCTAAATTGCGTAGATTCAAGTAGCTTTAGAAATGATTGTTGACGTAGTCCAAGACTAACTGTATTTCGATGTGCTTCAGAAAGAAAGCTCACTATTAACTTCAGTCACTTAATTAACTTTCGATTTTCCGGTTTCATTAATTCTTTTGCTAAATTAAGTGTAGCGAAATTTATTACTTCTGACAAACTTTCAGTTTTCAAATTACACGTGTCAACCTTCAGTTGCCACGCTTCTAGTGCTAATTATATGTGTAATAACCTTTCTTTTTCAGTTATTATAGTAATTGTCCATAGGACTGGCGACCGTAATTTCCCCCAAATCTCAAATATCTAATTACCGCTAGCTGATTGTTAACGTAATGGCCGCACATTTACTTTCTTTATTAACTTTATCCCTATTTCAAAATTAATTTCCACCAGTTTCACTTGCATTTTTCCTTTCATTTAGATGTAACCCTTTCCTCCCTCTTTACCGACAGGTTAACTTCGGTGACGATTGCTTTTCCAAAATTCCCATTAGGTACACGCGGTTTCATTTTTCACTGCCATTAAGGTCGATAAGTGAGGGGGAGGTTACAAGTGGATCCAGGGATGTTTAGGAGTGTGGAAATCGCGCTTACAGGCGTGTGACACAAGTGACACCCAATCACCTGACTACGTTGGAATTCTGTAAGTTCCGCTCTCTCGGGGTGTCTAATGGCTACTGAGGTCGCTGATACGCAGTACCTGGCAGTAGGTGGCAGCACAATGCACCTAATACGGAAGACATGTTTTTGGGGGTGTCCGGATACTTTTGATCACATCGGTTATGAACAGCATTTGAATGTGAGGCTGGATATCAATATCGCAGCGCAGTACCAAGCTTTTCAATCAAAAGCGCTCGGAAAAAATAATAACTTCGAAAGTTAGAAAACTTCCGACCAGTGATTAGTAATATTTCTAGACAGAACATTTCTAGATAATTTACATATTCGTCGCTAGCTGAGACAGCTGGTTGGCTGGTTGATTCGGGGGGGGGGGGGGGGGGGGGAGATCAAACCGCGAGGTCATCGGTGCCATGTGATTAGGGAAGGATGGCGAAGGAAGTCGACCGTGCCCTGTCAAAGGGACCATCCCGGCTGTTACAGTAGCGGGATAGGATTGTATTCGTCAACTGGCTCTGAGCACTACGGATCTTAACTGCTGTGGTCATCAGTCCCCTAGAACGTAGACCTACTTAAAGCTAACTAACCTAAGGACATGACGCACATCTATGCGCGAGGCAAGATTCGAACCTGCGACCGTAGCGGTCACGCGGTTCCAGACTGTAGCGCCTAGAACCGTTCGGCCACAACGGCCGGCTTGTATTCGTCATGCCGTTGATTGGAATCTTACCAGTAGCAACCTTTTGCGCATAACAAATGGATATTTATTAACAAATGGAAGTGTTAAGTAACAAAGGTTGAATCATAAATATAATAAAAAACGTTTCATTCGTAAATATTGGCGTACAAGAATAAATTAAAATTTGATACAGAGATGTCGGGTAATGTATCCTTGCCACAACGTGAATATTTATTCACTTCATCTGAGGGTCGAAGAATGATAAAATGATACTAAATGATAGCCTGATGTTCTTTGATGAACATATGTCTGCTTCGTTCAGTACTGTGATTTTATCTCTGAACGATATTATGACCTGTGTTCTACTTATCGATGGAGTAGTGTTTTCATGTATAGATCTTGTTCTGATAGAGCCTGTATTATTTGACGTTAAGATTAAGTGTGCGCATGTTACCACACTTCGATAATCTAAATTCACTACAATTGAAATTCGCGGAAACATTTACCGTGATACCAGAATGCACTGTGTGCCGGACGGAGACTCGAACTTGGGGCCTTTGCCTTGTCCGCGAAAGCCAAAGGCCCTAAGTTCGAATCTCGCTACGGCAGACAGTTTTAATCTGCCAGGAAGTTTCAGTTATCGTGATAATTAGTCACATTTTATACTTGATGTTGCCGTATGTGGCAAAGATGTATTTTTGACAACTGATGTAAAGTATTGCTTGCATTCTTTGTACCTGCTTTCATGTTGTAAGGTTGTATGAAATCACGTACTTGTGTTAGTCTTGTCTTGTACCTTGCAGTATCTCCTGTGAAGATGGTAGGCAGCACCGAAACCGGTACAGAATAAATAAAACTGTACAGCTGTTGGCACGAAACAGAAGATTTTTTTTTTTCCAAAACCGTTCGGCTGCACTGTGACGCCTTATAGCAACAAAAGTGAACAAAATAACTCTTTCTCACGCATCTGATGGGGTGTACATTCAACATTAGTGAATTGTAAATAAAGATTTTGATGATAAACGTGATTGTAAACAGTAGCACAAGAATGTAAGTAAATGTATGTAAGAAATACATCCTTGTAACAACGGATTCTTCTTCTGGTAATAATTGCTTGTCGTCATACGTGCACCCCAAGTTCTACACTCCTGGAAATGGAAAAAAGAACACATTGACACCGGTGTGTCAGACCCACCATACTTGCTCCGGACACTGCGAGAGGGCTGTACAAGCAATGATCACACGCACGGCACAGCGGACACACCAGGAACCGCGGTGTTGGCCGTCGAATGGCGCTAGCTGCGCAGCATTTGTGCACCGCCGCCGTCAGTGTCAGCCAGTTTGCCGTGGCATACGGAGCTCCATCGCAGTCTTTAACACTGGTAGCATGCCGCGACAGCGTGGACGTGAACCGTATGTGCAGTTGACGGACTTTGAGCGAGGGCGTATAGTGGGCATGCGGGAGGCCGGGTGGACGTACCGCCGAATTGCTCAACACGTGGGGCGTGAGGTCTCCACAGTACATCGATGTTGTCGCCAGTGGTCGGCGGAAGGTGCACGTGCCCGTCGACCTGGGACCGGACCGCAGCGACGCACGGATGCACGCCAAGACCGTAGGATCCTACGCAGTGCCGTAGGGGACCGCACCGCCACTTCCCAGCAAATTAGGGACACTGTTGCTCCTGGGGTATCGGCGAGGACCATTCTCAACCGTTTCCATGAAGCTGGCCTACGGTCCCGCACACCGTTAGGCCGTCTTCCGCTCACGCCCCAACATCGTGCAGCCCGCCTCCAGTGGTGTCGCGACAGGCGTGAATGGAGGGACGAATGGAGACGTGTCGTCTTCAGCGATGAGAGTCGCTTCTCCCTTGATGCCAATGATGGTCGTATGCGTGTTTGGCGCCGTGCAGGTGAGCGCCACAATCAGGACTGCATACGACCGAGGTACACAGGGCCAACACCCGGCATCATGGTGTGGGGAGCGATCTCCTACACTGGCCGTACACCACTGGTGATCGTCGAGGGGACACTGAATAGTGCACGGTACATCCAAACCGTCATCGAACCCATCGTTCTACCATTCCTAGACCGGCAAGGGAACTTGCTGTTCCAACAGGATAATGCACGTCCGCATGTATCCCGTGCCACCCAACGTGCTCTAGAAGGTGTAAGTCAACTACCCTGGCCAGCAAGATCTCCGGATCTGTCCCCCATTGAGCATGTTTGGGACTGGATGAAGCGTCGTCTCACGCGGTCTGCACGTCCAGCACGAACGCTGGTCCAACTGAGGCGCCAGGAGGAAATGGCATGGCAAGCCGTTCCACAGGACTACATCCAGCATCTCTACGATCGTCTCCATGGGAGAATAGCAGCCTGCATTGCTGCGAAAGGTGGATATACACTGTACTAGTGCCGACATTGTGCATGCTCTGTTGCCTGTGTCTATGTGCCTGTGGTTCTGTCAGTGTGATCATGTGATGTATCTGACCCCAGGAATGTGTCAATAAAGTTTCCCCTTCCTGGGACAATGAATTCACGGTGTTCTTATTTCAATTTCCAGGAGTGTAAATCTTTTCGAAACGGCCAACAGTTTATGACACGTAACAAGGCTTGACGAGGGTACGTGTAAGCGGACTATGTTCCCAGATACGTGTGTGACTCGAAGACTTTTCAAGTAACAGAACACAGTATGTTGTCCTCGACAGCGAGTGTTCATCGGAGGCAAGGATTTCAATAGGAGTGCCCCAAGGAAGCGTGATATGATCGCTATTGTTCTCTACATACATAAATGATCTGTCAGAGAGGGTGTGCAGTAGCCTGCGGTTGTTTGCTGATAAATGTAAATGTCGTGTGACGAGGGCCTCCCGTCGGGCAGACCGTTCGCCGGGTGCAGGTCTTTCGATTTGACGCCACTTCGGCGACTTGCGCGTCAATGGAGATGAAATGATGATGGTAAGGACAACACAACGCCCAGTCGCTGAGCGGAGAAAATCTCCGACCCAGCCGGGAATCGAACCCGGGCGCTTAGGATTGACATTCTGTCGCGCTGACCACTCACCTACCGGGGGCGGACATGTTTGTTGATGATACTGTGGTCTACAACAAGGCGTCGTCGTCGAGTGATTGTAGGCGGATACAAGATTACTTAGACAAAATTTCTAGTTGGTACGATGAATGGCGGCTAGCTCTAAATGTAGAAAAATGTCAGTTATTGAAGCTGGATAGGGAAAACAAACCCGTAATGTTCGAGTAAAGTATTAGTAGTGTGCTCCTTGACAGTCGCCATCACCTTCCTTGCCGACATTGTCTGCACGCATTTCTTGGGTTTTTGGGGGGAATTTGTGTGCCCCCACTGCATTGACTGCAATTTTGTCTCGCAGTTCACATGCTTAACTCATGTTTCGTCACCAGTAACGATGCGATCGAGTAATGAGTCGCCATCTTTCTCGTAAGCGACAACGCCCGGGCCCACACGGCAGATGCCACTCGTGAAGTTCTCGAATCTTTTAAGTGGGAGTTGTTTCCTCATCCGCCGTACAGTCCCGACCTGGCACCGAGCGACTTCCACTTATTCCCAGCAATGAAGAAGTGGTTGGCTATGCAGCGTTTTGATGACGACGCACAGCTTCGAGAAGAGGTAACCACGTGGTTGAAGGCGCAGGCGGTCGAATTTTACGACGAAGGAATTTTCGAGCTCGTCCATCGCTATGATAAGTGCCTTAATTTAAATGGCAACTATGTAGAAAAGTAGTCTTTAAGTGTGGCTTTCATCTGTATATAATTAAAAAAATTTCCAATACTTTATTTATTTTTAATTCCAAAACGTAATGTACTTTGTGGATAGCCCTCGTATCAACACTGTTTTATTTACAACCTCAAAAATACATTTCAAGATGGCGAGTCCGCTTGAAACATCCACATCAGTTGAACTACGTTGTTATTGGTTTTTTACTTGCTGAAGGCCAGAAACCAGTTAGTATATACTGTACAATGTCTAAAGTTGAGGGTGAAGGTTGTATGAATAGTTCAAATTTTTACAAGTTGGTACAGCAGTCCAAAAATGGTCGCGAATCAGTGACTGGGTGACCAGTTGCAGTTTCAAGTCCCTCATTTGAAAGACGAATTGATGACATTATTCGTGCTGACCGCAGTATGACTGTGTAAATACAGTTGATAAGGTCCAAGTTAGTATTGGTACAGTTATAACATTATCTGTAACAAGGTGAAGTACCGCAAAACATGTGCAAGATGGGTCCCAAAAAGGAGTTGACAGGGCTACACAAGGAAACAAGGTTGAGAGTGTGCACAGAGCTAAAGGAACGTTATGAAAGAGAAAGCGAGCACTTCCTCAACGAAATTTTAACTTGTGATGAAACTTGGGTTCGCTACTATGAGCCAGAATCAAAAAGACAAAGCATGGAGTGGAAGCACACCAACCCACTTGTCAAGAAAAAATTTAGAACCCAAGAATCAGCAGTAAAAGCCGTGTTGACGGGTTGACGGTGTTTTGGGATGCTGAAGGTCCAGTTTTTCGTGATTGTCTCGAAGATCAGCGTAAAATGAACAGCCAATACTACTCGGATTTGCTTTTAAACAAGGTGAAGCCAGCTGTGAGAGAGAGACGTCGTGGATCTCAGAGGAGAGGTGTGATTCTCCAGAAAGGCAACACACGTCGTCATAATGCTCAACTGACCTGTGAAACCATCGACAAACTGGGCTGGCAAGTACTACCTTATACCTCTTACAGTCCTGATTTAGCACCTAATGACTTCCATTTGTTTGGTGCGCAGAAGGAGGCATTACGTGTGAAGAAGTTCCAAGGCAATGAGGACGTGACAAAGTTTGTGGGAAATTGGTTCAAATGTCAAGACAAAGTGTTCTTTGTTGCTGGAATAAAAAAGCTTGTAGCCCATTGGAACAAGTGCATAAATGTTAGATTATGTTGAAAAGTAGAAAAAGTTTTGTTTTGTAAAAATTAACACTTTTTCATCCAGACCAATTTGTTTCTTTAATTACTGAGTGACCCTCGTAACACAGAAGTAGTTTCCTTGCAGGGTCGCCAGTTTCCAGGACAGTGATGCACTATAGTTGAATTCTTTTATCTTGGCAGCTCGCACATGCCTGCCCAGATGTGGGAGATTGCTGCATTGCTAGTTGCAAACGACGCATGCGCCAAGAGAAGCAGCGCTATCGTATAGTATAGTTCGCAAAACTTACATTTAGGGGAGTATGCGCAGTTTATGAAGTAAAGCCACCACGGCCGCATTAACCCTTTCGCTGCTACGGAGACGTGCTCCCCGCATTTTGTCATCACTGCACTGCTCGCCTGTGCAGACATATGGTGTTCCGACTGCTTTGACACACTTATCATTCGATTTCACAAAAACTATTTGGCCCAAAAATTTGATTTTTACACATCTTCTTGACTGATACCTTCCCCCCATAAATGACTTAATTTTGTTTCGATGTTCAACGCAGTTATTGTGGAGCATTAAATGTAGTAAACCATAGCACTAAATTTTGAAGAGTTTGCAGAGGTAAAAGTCCATAGCGTATACTTTCCCTGTGGTCAATTTTAGTTGCCACAATGTAATGTGGACAAGATACCTAAATTTCATATAAAATTTACTGCATAACAAAATCTCATTTAATTTGAGTACCAGATAGGAGTCATATGTAAAATCGAAAAATATTCCGTCTTTCGCGACTGTAATAAAATTTTTATTTACACGGGGCGCGTTTGGCTTTATTTTAAAGCACTTCAGTCAATCAAAAGGAAGTAGACAAAATACATTAAACAAACTGAGGACTTACAAAAGCATGTCCCCAGTTAAAATGAACACCCTTTATAACATTAACAGTGTTAATATATTGGGAAACTTTTATTTATACCAGTCATTTCGCTTTTTTTTTCAAAACGTTCTGATTAAAACAAAGTTGGCGAACAGCACAAAACTGAATTGTGGACGTAATAAATCATAGAAACTAAAATATATTGTCAGTGAGGCGCAGTGCGCAAACAATTTGTGTTTGTCACAACGGACAGCAAATACTTGCCAAAACATTAGTCAGTCGACGAAAACATTGAATATGATGTTGCCAAAGCAGCGAAGCAAAGAATTGTGTCGGACAATCAAGTAGCTCGGTAACGTACGAGCCGAAATTCTGCTCTAAATAATACTTTTAATGTGTCGCAAAAGAATATATCTCAATATGAATAGTAAAACAGCGACTGCGGTAGAGACGATATGCAAACAAAACAGATAACATGAATATTGTATGTGTGCCTTTTCATTGTTTTCAGTTGCTGTGAAAAGAAATATTGGAGGACAAAATTAGAAAAACCGAGAACTTATTATGATTCTAATGAAGAGACAAAGCACTAAAAATTTCAAAAAATTACATTCAAGTGAATAAAATTCTTGAAGTACGACACTTCGGTATTGTTTTTAAATAAAGAAAATATTATGCTCCAACCAAGGCTTGGTCTCAGAACCTTTCCCTTAGCAGCCAAACACCTTAACCATTACGCTAACGGAGCTGGTTGTTGAACATAACTCCTGGAGGACTCTAAAATATCACGTAAAATACCGACAAACACTGTTGGTACGACTATGCATTATTCACGTTTCGTCGAAGTACAATAGGAAATAAACAATTACCGCTGTTCTTTATTGCGAAAAAGCGGTTCATGAGAATGATGCAAACACCTTTCCTTGCTATCGCCTGAATTAGGAGGCTTTTTGCTTGTTTGGTTTAATTAATTAATGGAATATGAAGCAATTGGTATAAAGAATGCTTTGTCCAAACTCTCTATAAAAGGAAGTCTGCTATCAAGACATTGCTTTTGTTCAATTACTTTATTTGACTGAATGTTTCTAAAACTGAAGTCACTCGTCCGTGCTCTGCACTGCAGTCGAGCTCTGGCAGCGTCGTTCTCTGTTCATTGGCTGACTGTGTTTTGTGACGTCATATGCGCAGAACGAACCTCAACTCGGCCGCCATTGTAGTTGACGCGCACTATAGTGCAGACAGCTTTGGCCAGAGGTAGTGTACATTTCCACAGGCGCCCAGGCAACCCAACCGGCCGACTAGAACAATACAGAGCATCTGTGGTAGGTTTGCGAGTAAGATTTCCAAGAATGTGCCTCGTATTGTCACGTTCATGTGACACTTCCACTGCATCATCGCCCGCGCCATCTGCCGACAAATACCGCAACTTAACTATCCAAAATAGCAAATGAAGCAGTATGAACCTACTCACCACATGCCAGGCAGAAAGCTTTAGTCGCTACTTGCCGCAGGATACTGACCTGAAACAAACAATAAAACAAATTTTAACACACTTTTATAACTTTGGACGCAATAAACGCTAATGATGATTTGTGTTTATAGCACAGAAATGTAAGGAACTGACAAACACTTAAAACCTCATCCAACCTCCTGATAGTAGGATATTCTAAGCAGGACAAACAGATCAAGAACAGATCCTATGTCCCACCACAGCAGGATCCCATAGGCAATAATAACCCAGATCCAGGTCCCTGCCGTGGCAGACCTGTCGGAGCACTAGAGACTGCTGTCAAAGATGACCTCGGCCTCGACCACACCTACAAAACAAATCCTTACACACAGATATCGACGAGTCTATTATTCCTTATGACGCTTTTCTGTCACAGGTATCACCCATACCACTAAACGGCTAATTCCGTTCATGGTATACTAACCCGGCTAGACGTTGCTATCTAATGGAATCTAGAGGGAACTAATGGAATCTAGAGGGAACAAAAGCTTGACTTTTCGTATTTCATATAATTATTCAGCTAATTCGAAAATTTTAAATGGTGCCGTGATTTTCGGATTAAGGTGCGTAATCTTACATTAAAAATTTAACGCAATAAAACACATATTACACTTAGAAACAATGTATACGCTACGAAGCAATGTAACTGAAGGCGAGCAGATAGCCGGAATATACTCACCCATTACTTAAGAATGAGAGAACTTACACCCAAACCGCAAGATGTCAGACACTCTGTAATGTTGTGTGAGCCTCACTGCCCTTTTCTTAACTAATTTGTGCTTAATTTCATTCTGAGAAGCTCAGTAATGTATGTAAATTTCAAGTGAAGCGCATTTGGACAGAAAGAAACTATTTAGCGCGCAATCCCTGCAACGATAGTAGTTGTGAGTCTTTGAGTATGGACTAAAAAAAACTGATTTATTAAAAAAAAAAAGAAGAGGACTGTTAATCTGTATCTTGTGGAAGGAGGGAGTGTTCCTAGGCTGTCGCTCAGAACGTATTGTTACATTTAATGAAAATTGATATTTTAGTGATAAAAGCGAGTAAAGTATGTGTAAGAGTTGCCAGATATTTATGTGTACAAATTTTCTGGAAGTGAAGAATAGAAATATCTTATTTTTTGAAAAGGAGGTGAAGTTCGTTGTCGTCGCCGTCTATCAATCGACAGAATTGTAAGTGTACAAAGTTCACTAAAATACAGGAAAAGAAATGCATTCTCTATAGTTTTCATTCAATAAGTAACAACCTCTCATAATTTCTTAATTACAGTAATTGGATTATGTTCTTGTACAATAGCCTGGTGCTGAACTCCACTGACCAATTTTGATGTAGCAGGACGTGTAGTCTGAAGGAAGTTTGTGTGACAAGCAATCTCATTTTCTCACGGAAATCACATTGCTGTTTGATCGTATTTACTTACAACAGTGGTCCCTTAGGCATGAAAAGCTACGAAAACTTGGGCTCAAAGCTATCCGCAATGGGGCTAAGTAAACAACAGAGTCGTACTTTAAATTTTAAAGAACAATAACTTCTTCCAAATTATAATACGTCACCAGCTGGTGGAGAAGCTGTCATTTAAATAGGCAGCAACCAAAATTCAGGTAAGAGTTACGACTTAAAGTAAAGTCTCAATCAAAATCTTTCTCTCTCTCCAAACACATTATAAATATTCATATTATATCTTAAAGTCATTTTATAACTCAGATCGGTGGCAAACGTTCTGCGTCGATAGTGTATCAACCAAAACACCGATTTAGTTCGTTCTGAGTGCTTTCCTCCGGTAGAACATGCGTAAACGGTAATTAAAACTACAGAGTATGGGGAAACAATATCTGCGAGCTTTGAGTGTGGGTGTGTGCATTGATGAGAAATTGAATTGGAAGAAACACATCGATGATATGCTGAATTTTTTATGTTCAGCTACTTATGCTATTAGCGTTATTGCAAATTTTGGTGATAAACGTATCAGTAAATTAGCCTACTATGCCTACTTTCATTCACTGCTTTCATATGGCATCATATTTTGGGGTATCTCATGATTAAGAGAAAAGTATTCATTGCACAAAAGCGTGTAATCAGAATAATAGCTGGAGCCTACCAAAGATCACCTTGCAGACATTTATTTAAGGAACTCGGGATATTCACAGTTCCTTCGCAAGACATATATCCACTTATGAAATCTGACATTAATAACCCATTCCAACTGAAAAATAACAGCGAAGTGCATAGCTACAGCACCAGAAGAAAGGATGATATTCACTATTCTGGATCAAATCTCACTTTGGCAGAGAAAGCGGTACATTATGCTGCCACAAAAATCTTTGATCATTTGACAAACAGCACTAAAAGTCTGACAGATAGCCAACCAACATTTAAAAGCAAATTAAAAGAATTTCTGAATGACAACTACTTCTACTCAACAGATGAATTTTTAGATATAAAGTAGTAACTGTAAAAAAAATAATAATTAATGCCGTGTGGCTAGGGCCTCCCGTCGGGTAGACTGTTCGCCTGGTGCAAGTCTTTCTAGTTCACGACGCTTCTGTGACTTGCGCGTCTATGGGGATGAAACGATAATGATTTGGACAACACAACATTCAGTCGCTGAGCGGAGAAAATCTCCGACCCAGCCGGGAATCGAACCCGGGCCCTTAGGATTGACATTCTGTCACGCTGATCACTCAGCTACAGGGGGCGGACAGAACTAATTATTTTGTGTAAAGAAACTTATGTCAAAGTGACATGTCGTATTCATGATCTATGGAACAAGGACTAATGTATGTATGTATGTAAGGTCTGTGATAGGTAAGTTGGCAGAGCGTCAGATTGCTGTGATAGAGGTCCCGAATTCGAAATCCACTGATAGTGACCTTTTTTTTTTTTTAAAAAAAAAACAGATTACGCGTGAAATTGTTATATGGGAGAAAATTTTTCTGCCACGTAAAGCCAGTAGCTGTAGCTGAGCGGTTCTAGGCGCTTCAGTCTGGAACCGCGGTTTTCGCGGATCATGCTGTAGTATACAGAGAAGTTGCAGCATTAGAAAATTGTAGCGAAATGCAGGAAGATCTGCAGCGGATAGGCACTTTGTGCAGGGAGTGGCAACTGACCCTTAACATAGTCAAATGTAATGTATTGCGAATACGTAGAATGAAGGACCCTTTATTGTATGATTATATGATAGCGGAACAAACACTGGTAGCAGTTACTTCTGTAAAATATCTGGGAGTATGCGCGCGGAACGATTTGAAGTGGAATGATCATATAAAATTAATTGTCGGTAAGGCAGGTACCAGGTTGAGATTCATTGGGAGAGTCCTTAGAAAATGTAGTCCATCAACAAAGGAGGTGGCTTACAAAACACTCGTTCGACCTATACTTGAGTACTGCTCATCAGTGTGGGATCCGTACCAGATCGGGTTGACGGAGGAGATAGAGAGAATCCAAAGAAGAGCGGCGCGTTTCGTCACAGGGTTATTTGGTAAGCGTGATAGCGTTACGGAGATGTTTAGCAAACTCAAGTGGCAGACTCTGCAAGAGAGGCGCTCTGCATCGCGGTGTAGCTTGCTGCCCAGGTTTCGAGAGGGTGCGTTTCTGGATGAGGTATCGAATATATTGCTTTCCCCTACTTATACCTCCCGAGGAGAACACGAGTGTAAAATTAGAGAGATTCGAGCGCGCACGGAGGCTTTCAGACAGTCGTTCTTCCCGCAAACCATACGCGACTGGAACAGGAAAGGGAGGTAATGACAGTGGCACGTAAAGTGCCCTCCGCCACACACCGTTGGGTGGCTTGCGGAGTATAAATTTAGATGTAGATGTAGACCGCTACGGCCGCAGGTTCGAATCCTGCCTCGGGCATGGATGTGCGTGATGTCCTTAGGTTAGTTAGGTTTAAGTAGTTCTAAGTTCTAGGGGACTGAAGACCTCAGATGTTAAGTCCCTTAGTGCTCGAAGCCATTTTTTTGCCATGTAAAAGGACGTTTCGGAGTTTGTAGCAATGTTGTTTTGGCAGTCTGCTTTCGCTCCGTTAGTTGCAAGTAACAGAACTGTAGTGTACATTTGTATAGATAACACCACACGTATCTATACGAAAGTACTCTATAGGTTTGCTACTTTCAACTAACGAAGCGAAAGAAGGCTGCCAAAAGAACATTGCTACGAACTCCAAAACGTCATTTTACAAGGCAGAAAAATGTTCATGCATACAACAATTTCACGCGTTATCTGTTCAAAAAGAAGTCACGATCAGTGGATTTGGAATTCGGGACCTCTAGCACGACAATGTGACGCTGTACCAAGTTACTTACCACAGATCAGATTCAAAGTTCGCACATATCGGTTCCCTACATTCCGTAGTTCTGGCGATACTCTGAATTACCGTTTACGCATCTTCTACTGGAAGACAGCATACAGCACAAACTAAATCGGTGTTTTGTTATTACTCTGTCGACACACAATGTTTGTTGCCGATCTGTCTGACAAACATTACACATAGTTTGAAAGCCTTGTAAAGGCGCTCATGTCATATTGATCTATGTATGTTGTCGACGTGTACGTCAGAGGGAGTGCAAGTTGCGTTACTGTTAAAAGTAATCTTTGGTTTTGTCGTGGCACAGTCCTTGCCTCTGCGCAGTCTGATACATTCTTAGTTGAAGTGTGGTAGGTGATGGAAGTATTCAGTAGTGTTGTGTGGACTTGTGATTGTATCTGTTAGATGAAGAATGATTGATTGTAAAGAACAGCAAGGACGTATAAGATGCATACAGTGGTAAGCGAAGAGAATGTAAATTGCGAATAATGTTATCATTTTCTGAAGAGAAGAAGTTTTGAGGTAATACTGCAGCATTGCAAATCTAGGAATGATTATTGTCAGTTAGTTAACTACCTCAGAGATCAGAGAAACACCACTCCATTTCCCTGAATCACGAATTTGCATATTAATTGATTAAGCTGTTTGACTGTACAATAAATTACCAAAGGAGGTTCAAGAAATCGTAAAAGTAAACTTATTTAAAAAGGCAGCTGGAAAGTACCTGTTATGCAATACATTTTATACGTTGAAAGATTACTTAGCTAAAACAGAATAAGGGTTTGAAAAAAAATTTACACAAATAAATAATAATAACAATAATAATAATGATTATAAAATATCCAAAATTGCACTTAACACCTTCACTTTATGTTGTTTTCCTTTTTTTCCTATCTAGAAATACTTGCCCCCAAGCTACGCATGGCACAATACAGACACCTCTTCCTCTTTCTGAGCTCAACGTCTCATTCGTTATGGAGGGACGCTGACTCAGTTTTTCAGGATAGCAAATTGGGAAGCTGCGGTACAGAAAATGGCCCAGAGAACACCAGTGTGTGTGTGTGTGTGTGTGTGTGTGTGTGTGTGTGTGTGTGTGTGTGTAGAGTGAAATGTTATGAAACAATGAGTGACTTGTAGTGAGATATGGCTGAACAATGTGGCATTCATTATTTAATAAGTTATTTGTAAAAAAAGTATTGTATATCAGGAGTAAATCAAATGATTGTCTCTAACTAGAAGTCTCTAAATATATGAATATACCGGGTGATCAAAAAGTCAGTATAAATTTGGAAACTTAATAAACCACGGAATAATGTAGATAGAGAGGCAAAAATCGACTCACATGCTTGGAATGACATGGGGTTTTGTCGGAAAACAAAAAAAAATTCACAAAATGTCCGACAGATGGCGCTGGACAGCAAAACTGCTACCGTGAAGGGTGAGAGGTACGCCGATATGTTACAGAATCGCATCCTCCCCAGCCTGGCTGATAAACACCTGCTGGAACGTATGATGTTTATGCAGGATGGCGCTCCACCCCATATTGCCAGACGCGTGAAAGATCTCTTGCGCGCGTCGTTTGGTGACGATCGTGTGCTCAGCCGCCACTTTCGTCATGCTTGGCCTCCCAGGTCCCCAGACCTCAGTCCGTGCCATTATTGGCTTTGGGGTTACCTGAAGTCGCAAGTGTATCGTGATCGACCGACATCTCTAGGGATGCTGAAAGACAACACCCGACGCCAATGCCCCACCATAACTCCGGACATGCTTTACAGTGCTATTCACAACATTATTCCTCGACTACAGCTATTGCTGAGGAATGATGGTGGACATATTGAGCATTTCCTGTAAAGAACATCATCTTTGCTTTGTCTTACTTTGTTATGCTAATTATTGCTATTCTGATCAGATGAAGCGCCATCTGTCGGACATTTTTTAAACTTTTGTATTTTTTTGGTTCTAATAAAACCCCATGTCATTCCAAGCATGTGTGTCAATTTGTACCTCTCTATCTACATTATTCCGTAATTTATTCAATTTTCAAATTTATACTGACTTTTTGACCACCCGATATTTTAAACTGATCTTCATTTGTGAATACTTTGGCATGTCCTATATCCTTGTAAAAAAAGATCTACGCATCAATAAAGCTACTACTACTGCTGCTACTACTACTACTACTTTTACAGAAATTCTCTGTTAACATTGTACCCTTTTTACATCATTCTTCACTTTGTTAAGCATAGTATTGTTCAGACCAACGTTATGTGTAAAGTTCACAGTCTTTTAAATACGTGGAACACACGTTCCATGACCTTGGAGATTTGCTCCTCAATTTGATCCTACGGAACTTGACATGTAAATAAGTAAATAAATATATTTCGTTCTAAAATCGTTTTCTTGGCCTATCATTTCATTGGGATAGTTACTTCCCCACCCCACTGCTTATCATTATGGATTACGACACGAAATCCATTTTCGAATATTTACGAGGGCAGTTCAGTAAGTAATGCAACACATTTTTTTTCTGAAACAGGGGTTGTTTTATTCAGCATTGAAATACACCAGGTTATTCCCCAATCCTATAGCTACACAACACTATTTTTCAACATAATCTTCATTCAATGCTACGGCCTTACGCCACCTTGAAATGAGGGCCTGTATGCCTGCACGGTACCATTCCACTGGTCGATGTCGGAGCCAACGTCGTACTGCATCAATAACTTCTTCATCATCCGCGTAGTGCCTCCCACGGATTGCGTCCTTCATTGGGCCAAACATATGGAAATCCGACGGTGCGAGATAGGGGCTGTAGGGTGCATGAGGAAGAACAGTCCACTGAAGTTTTGTGAGCTCCTCTCGGGTGCGAAGACTTGTGTGAGGTCTTGCGTTGTCATGAAGAAGGAGAAGTTCGTTCAGATTTTTGTGCCTACGAACGCGCTGAAGTTGTTTCTTCAATTTCTGAAGAGTAGCACAATACACTTCAGAGTTGATCGTTTGACCATGGGGAAGGACATCGAACAGAATAACCCTTTCAGCGTCCCAGAAGACTGTAACCATGACTTTACCGGCTGAGGGTATGGCTTTAAACTTTTTCTTGGTAGGGGAGTGGGTGTGGCGCCACTCCATTGATTGCCGTTTTGTTTCAGGTTCGAAGTGACGAACCCATGTTTTATCGCCTGCAACAATCTCTGACAAGAAATTGTCACCCTCAGCCACATGACGAGCAAGCAATTCTGCACAGAAGGTTCTCCTTTGCTCTTTATGGTGTTCGGTTAGACAACGAGGCACCCAGTGGGAACAAACCTTTGAACATTCCAACTGGTGAACAATTGTGACAGCACTACCAACAGAGATGTCAAGTTGAGCACTGAGTTGTTTGATGGTGATCCGCCGATCATCTCGAACGAGTGTGTTCGCACGCTCCGCCATTGCAGGAGTCACAGCTGTGCACGGCCGGCCCGCACGCGGGAGATCAGACAGTCTTGCTTGACCTTGCGGCGATGATGACACACGCTTTGGCCAACGACTCACCGTGCTTTTGTCCACTGCCAGATCACCGTAGACATTCTGCAAGCGCCTATGAATATCTGAGACGCCCTGGTTTCCTGCCAAAAGAAACTCGATCACTGCCCGTTGTTTGCAACGCACATCCGTTACAGACGCCATTTTAACAGCTCCGTACAGCGCTGCCACCTGCCGGAAGTCAATGAAACTATACGAGACGAAGCGGGAATGTTTGAAAATATTCCACAAGAAATTTCCGGTTTTTTCAACCAAAATTGGCCGAGAAAAAAAATGTGTTGCATTACTTATTGAACTGCCCTCGTATTTAGAAACAGAAAGCTACCTCAGCCGCTGTCTACTTCCTGTTCGCTGTTGTGCTTTCGAGAAATCTGCAACAATATTTTCAATAGGCGAGATAAGTGGAAATTTTAATTAGGGAGAGATAATTGTTTTACTTCGGTTGCGCATTTAATACGAAGTCGGGTTACGTTCAGGTCAGTTATAGTTCAGTTCATGTTTGGTTCTGTAATGTTGGGCTAAATTTCAGACAGAAACAAATACAGCGTGCAGCTTACAGCCTTACGAAACTTTCTCTCGCTGACACACCCCACGAAACGGTGAAAGGAAGAAAGGTGCCCGCTTATTACTTTTTCACTGTTGATGTAGTGCGACAAAACCGATCGACAATGAATACTCTAAGATAATTGTTTGAAAAACTGGGGATATATAAAAATACCTACAGTCTGTTCGTCGATTTTTCAACGTGCACACGACAGCATCCACAGTAATAGTTTATGCAGTGAAGTGCGTGGGTTCAGAATCCCTGAGAAGCTACTGAGAACGGTATACAGGGTGTTACAAGAAGGTACAGCCAAACTTTCAGGAAACATTCCTCACACACAAATAAAGAAAATAGGTTATGTTGACATGTGTCCGGAAATGCTTACTTTCCATGTTAGAGCTCATTTTATTACTTCTCTTCAAATCACAAAAAAATGGCTCTGAGTACTATGGGACTCAACTGCTGTGGTCATAAGTCCCCTAGAACTTAGAACTACTTAAACCTAACTAACCTAAGGACAGCACACAACACCCAGCCATCACGAGGCAGAGAAGATCCCTGACCCCGCCGGGAATCGAACCCGGGAACCCGGGCGTGGGAAGCGAGAACGCTACCGCACGACCACGAGATGCGGGCTCTTCAAATCACATTAACCATGGAATGGAAACACACAGCAACAGAACGTACCAGCGTGACTTCAAACACTTTGTTGCAGGAAATGTTCAAAATGTCCTCCGTTAGCGAGGATACATGCATCCACCCTCTGTCGCATGGAATCCCTGATGTGCTGATGCAGCCCTGGAGAATGGCGTATTGTATCACAGCCGTCCACAATACGAGCACGGAGAGTCTCTACATTTGGTACCGGGGTTGCGTAGACGAGAGCTTTCAAATGCCCCCATAAATGGAAGTCAAGAGGGTTGAGGTCAGGAGAGCATGGAGGCCATGGAATTGGTCCGCCTCTACCAATCCATCGGTCACCGAATCTGTTGTTGAGAAGCGTACGAACACTTGGACTGAAATGTGCAGGAGCTCCATCGTGCACGGACCACATGTCGTGTCGTACTTGTAAAGGCACATGTTCTAGCAGCACAGGTAGAGTATCCCGTACGAAATTATGATAACGTGCTCCATTGAGCGTAGGTGGAAGAACATGGGGCCCAATCGAGACATCACCAGCAATGCCTGCCAAAACGTTCACAGAAAACTTCGTTCATGATGAAGACTAACCTGTTGATGCTACGTACTGATGTGCTCGATGCTAGTACTGTAGAGAAATGAATTGCATGTCAACACAAGCACCGAAGTCAACATTACCTTCCTTCAATTGGGCCAACTGGCGATGAGTCGAGGAAGTACAGTACATACTGACGAAACTAAAATGAGCTCTAACATGGAAATTAAGCGTTTCCAGACACATGACCACATAACATATTTTCTTTCTTTGTGTGTGAGGAATGTTTCCTGAAAGTTTGGCCGTACCTTTTTTGTAACACCCTGTAGATGGATGAAGGGTAGCACAGCGAATCCGAGGGGTCACCTCAGAGAGGTTACAGACTGAGACAAATCTCACTCAAGGGAATGCTCTCCCACGTGTTATGTTCAGTCTAATATTAGAGAAAGTAGTAATAGTATGCAGGCAACAGCAATGGGCTGGTGTACTGGTGGATGGTGATTTCACGTGTCTCGCACATGCAGAAGACGTACAGTACTAGTAAGTGAATCCAAGAGATGAAAGAAATGTACCAGAAAATGGACAACTACGCACAAAAGGTTGGGCTAAAGGTGAATCAAGACAAAACGGAGTTCAAGCAATTACGCAGGAGGCAAGAGCAGAAAGTGTTTCTTGAGATAGAAAGGCATGAGGTGGAAGAGTATTCACCAGTTCAGATACTTGGGATCCTGGTCTAGCAGCAACAACAGCTTAGAAAGAACAGCAGTGAGAATGAATTGATCGTATTCCCTCAGGGAGACTCTCAGGTCAAAATAAATACCGACGAATACTAAGATGAGGATATACAGCGTGATTTTTTCCACTCTCCGGATTCATCGATGAGAGAATACGGAACAAAAAAGGTGTAATGATGTCCAGAAATGCATGGTTTCCATGCTACACACCATCTATTCAACCATACATTGTTACACAGACTGCGGTCTAATGCGCGCTGTACCGTGCAGAAACAATTACAGTATATTGTGTTCCGCCCACTGTCCAATACAGGGCGCCTAGGAAGCTGTTTTATCGGATCTCTAGACAACAATTCAAGCCAATCGTATAAATGCAGTTTATTATACTAAGTTAAATTGACGATACTTAACTTCGCGTATTCACAAGGGTATGTCGCATGCAAATGGCGACATAAAAATAATGAGTGTACTTCGGTATATACACTACTGGCCATTAAAATTGCTACACCAAGAAGATGACGGTGCTACAGACGCGAAATTGAACCGACAAGAAGAAGATGCTGTGATATGCAAATGATTAGCTTTTCAGAGCATTCACACAAGGTTGGCGCCGGTGGCGACACCTACAACGTGCTGACATGAGGAAAGTTTCCAACCGATTTCTCATACACAAACATCAGTTGACCGGCATTGCCTCGTGAAACGTTGTTGTGATGCCTCGTGTAAGGAGGAGAAATGCGTACCATCACGTTTCCGACTTTGATAAAGGTCGGATTGTAGCCTATCGCGATTGCGGTTTATCGTATCGCGACATTGCTGCTCGCATTGGTCGACATCCATTGACTGTAAGCAGAATATGGAATCGGTGGGTTCAGGAGGGTAATACGGAACGCCGTGCTGGATCCCAAAGGCCTCGTATCACTAGCAGTCGAGATGATAGGCATCTTATCCGCATGGCTGTAACGGATCGTGCAGCCACGTCTCGATCCCTGAGATGGGGACGTTTGCAAGACAACAACCATCTGCAAGAACAATTCGACAACGTTTGCAGCAGCATGGACTATCAGCTCGGAGACCGTGGCTGCGGTTACCCTTAACGCTGCATCACAGAGAGGAGCGCCTGCGATGGTGTACTCGACGACGAACCTGGGCGCACGAATGGCAAAACGTCATTTTTTCGGATGAATCCAGGTTCTGTTTACAGCATCACGATGGTCGCACCCGTGTTTGGCGACATCGCGGTGAACGCACATTGGAAGCGTGCATTCGTCATCGCCATACTGGCCTATCACCCGGCGTGATGGTATGGGGTGCCATCGGTTACACGTCTCGGTCACCTCTTGTTCGCACTGACGGCACTTTGAACTGTGGACGTTACATTTCAGATGTGTTACGACCCGTGGCTCTACCCTCCATTCGATCCCTGCGAAACCTTACATTCCAGCAGGATAATGCACGACCGCATGTTGCGGGTCCTGTACGGGCGTTTTGTGGATACACTAAATGTTCGACTGCTGCCCTGGCCAGCACATTCTCCAGATCTCTCACCAATTGAAAACGCCGAGCAACTGGCTCGTCACAATACTCCAGTCACTACTCTTGATGAACTGTGGTATCGTGTTGAAGCTGCATGGGCAGCTGTACCTGTACACGACATCCGAGCTCTGTCTGACTTAATGCCCAGGCGTATCGAGGCCGTTATTACGGCCAGAGGTGGTTGTTCTGGGTACTGATTTCTCAGGATCTATGCACCCGAATTGCGTGAAAATGTAATCACATGTCAGTTCTAGTATAATATATTTGTCCAGTGAATACCCGTTTATCATCTGCATTTCTTCTTGGTGTAGCAATTTTAATGGCCAGTAGTGTACAATTCAGTGCAAGCAAAATCATACTGTTTATAAGTGACTGGTATGACGCTCGTCTTTCAGTCTGCCAGCACTTATATTCTCTTCGCGTAGAGGCCGCGCCTGTCTTGGAGTCGTCCTAGAGAGGGGTGCCCCAGCGCATTATCGGCTGACGCCGTCTCACAGCCCTCTCCACTCTTCCGTGCTTGATCGTCGTGCCGGCCCTCGCCTCAACGCATGCGTCTACGCGCCGTCGCACGTTCTGCCTCACTCGTTCAAGTCGGCCACGCTGCCTCCGAACAGTGTCAAAGGCAGTACGAATACGCTGCTCCAGTGTCTCCACATCTGGAATGGGCTCTGCGTACACCATACTTCTTGAGATGGCCGCATAACCAGAAACCGCACGGGCTGAGATCCGGTGAACGAGCAGGCCATGCGACTGGACCCCCTCGTCCGATCCATCAACCAGGAAAGACACGATTCAGATGCGTCCGGACGTTAACGGCTATGTGGTTCGGAGCAGCATCCTGTAGGAGCCACATAACCTTCGAATCGACAATGGCGCTTCTTCCGGCAGCGGAGGCGAAGTCACCCGCAACAAACGCCGATAGTTGCGACCTGCTAGGTGACGTGGAAGGGAGACTGGTCCCAAAACACGGTCGCCAACTATCCCGATTGTAGTGGGACGAAATTAAGCGTCACCCATCCACCAATGTCAGCCCAGTTTGCAGGTGACTATTAGTTTAATTCAGTTTTGTTTATTTATTTTTCTTAATATTTGTAATAGCTGTGAATTATCTAAAAGTTTTTGTATTTTTTTTTTATGTGTTTCATGTACGGAGAGGGCGGCGCAACGAACGGAGACAGCATCTTCGTTGCCGCGACCAGAGAGGAAATTGCTGGCCGCTATACGTCGCGGGTCGACAGCCAAGGAGCAACAGAAGATCCTGGAACCGAGTTGTTGCGTCGTGCTTCTAAAAATTAAAAATGAATTTTTTATACTCTTTTTGTAGAACAATGACGTCATATAGAGCTTAATCTTATTGAAAAGTCAGTCACTGTCTGTCAACGGTCAAGTTCACATCTGTATGTGTAGGAAGCTAATAAAATAGTGTATGCTACTAAAGTTGAAACACGTGTTCTGAAGACTTATTTATGAAGAATTATGTGAACGGATTAATAATATATTTGACACGATTATTGATTCTGACAGCGTTCATCGAAACTTTGAATCTCAAAAGTTTATTTAATGTGTGACTCTGATATCGATTAGATCAAGATAACGTGTGTCAATATAATTTCTGAGGAGAAACAAACGAAATTTAAATCGAAAAAAGTTTACGAAAACCAATTGGCCCAAGTGATGTAATTCTTTCCATACGACTCAACTGATGTTTTACAGTTTCGTTCAAGAACCACTCTATGACAATTTAAAAAGAATATAAATCATTTTGAAGTGGGTTGTAACTGACGTAGGTGACGAAGTCTGCACATGGTCATATGTCAAACAAAAATTGGTTATAAACAAAAACTTACGTCGTTACACTACACGATCCACACATCCCAGCTGCAACCATGCTGATGATTCGCTATCGCCATACCGTGGGGGATCTTTATACAATCCCACAGATGAGTGTAGTGAAAGCTGGAGATACCACTCCACGTAGAGGATGGATGACACAAATCCCGCTATCGTGCTTGCCTGGTGAAGAAACCAATGACAAAACTGCTCCCGATGTGGAAAGTCTGTCGCTACTACGTAAGCCCTGCACACGCTCTAAGTTCAAAATCGTTCAAATGGCTCCGAGCACTATGGGACTTAACATCTGTGGTCATCAGTCCCCTAGAACATAGAACTACTCAAACCTAACTAACCTAAGGACATCACACGCATCCATGCCCGGGGCAGGATTCGAACCTGCGACCGTAGCGGTCACGCAGTTCCAGACTGTAGCGCCTAGAACCGCTCGGCCACTCCGGCCGGCAATATCTTTATGTTTACGTAGTTAAAGTTCACATGCTCCTTCAAGTTGATTGATGGCACCGCACACCTCTCCATCCGGTGGTATCGGTAGTTTCAGTAGTCAGTTACATTACAATGTGTAGTTCGAAAATGGCTGTAAGCAGTATGGGACTTGACATCTGACGTCATCAGTCCCCTAGACATAGAACTACTTAAATCTAACTAACCTAAGGACATCACACACATCCATGCCTGAGGCAGGATTCGAACCTGCGACCGTAGCGGTCGCGCGGTTCCAGACTGTAGCGCCTAGAACCGCTCGGTCACTCCGGCCTGCAATATGTTTATGTTTACGTAGTTAAAGTTCACATGCTCCTTCAAGTTGATTGATGGCACCGCACACCTCTCCATCCGGTGGTATCGGTAGTTTCAGTAGTCAGTTACATTACAATGTGTAGTTCGAAAATGGCTGTAAGCAGTATGGGACTTAACATCTGACGTCATCAGTCCCCTAGACATAGAACTAATTAAACCTATCTAACCTAAGGACATCACACGCATCCATGCCCGAGGCAGGATTCGAACCTGCGACCGTAGCAGCAGCGCGGTTCCGGACCTAAGCGCCTAGAACCGCTCGGTCACAGCGGCCGGTGTATTTCGAAACGCAACAGTATGAGTTTACCGTACTCCCCTGGCCGTCAACCACCTCGAATTTAAAACCAATGGTGAATCTGTGGGGAGCACGTCGATCGGGCTGTTCGCACCATGAATCCTGACCCGGGAAACCTAGCGCAACACAGCACTGGAGCCGGCATGGCTCCAGACACCTGTGGGTACCTTCCAGAACCTCAATGGCTCCCTTCCGCACGTCTCACATCGGTCCGCGCTCCAGAAGCTGGTTAATGAGACTTCTGACAGGTCCTTCCGTAATTGTGAGTGGAGATTGCAGTTACGTACACGATTTTGTTTTTCTGCTTGTGGCCCTTATGCAGTTACAGTGAGGACTTTGCTACTAGCAAGTCTGTACTTCGCAGGGCCAAACTCACTACTGACACGCCGAGTAGACTTGTGTGGACCGCAGTGCCATGCAGAAAGTCTGCTGAACGTGCTCTGCATATTGAATGAGCACGGGGGGCCCACCTGTGGAATCTGTGCTACATAAACCAGTGTCTCGGAAGCGATGCTCCCATCGTGGAATGATACAGGGTGTTCCAAAAATGACCGGTATATTTGAAACGGCAATAAAAACTAAACGAGCAGCGATAGAATTACACCGTTTGTTGCAATATGCTTGCGACAACAGTACATTTTCAGCCGGACAAACTTTCGAAATTACAGTAGTTACAATTTTCAACAACAGATGGCGCTGCAAGTGATGTGAAAGATATAGAAGACAATGCAGTCTGTGGGTGCGCCATTCTGTACGTCGTCTTTCTGCTGTAAGCGTGTGCTGTTCGCAACGTGCAAGTGTGCTGTAGACAACATGGTTTATTCCTTAGAACAGAGGATTTTTCTGGTGTTGGAATTCCACCGCCTAGAACACAGTGTTGTTGCAACAATACGAAGTTTTCAACGGAGGTTTAATGTAACCAAAGGACCGAAAAGCGATAGAATAAAGGATCCGTTTGAAAAATTTCAACGGACTGGGAACGTGACGGATGAACGTGCTGGAAAGGTAGGGCGACCGCGTACGGCAACCACAGAGGGCAACACACAGCTAGTGCAGCAGGTGATCCGACAGCGGCCTCGGGTTTCCATTCGCCGTGTTGCAGCTGCGGTCCAAATGACGCCAACGTCCACGTATCGTCTCATGCGCCAGAGTTTACACCTCTATCCGTACAAAATTCAAACGCGGCAACCCCTCGGCGCCACTACCATTGCTGCACGAGAGACATTCGCTAACGATATAGTGCACAGGATTGATGACGGCGATATGCATGTGGGCAGCATTTGGTTTACTGACGAAGCTTATTTTTACCTGGACGGCTTCGTCAATAAACAGAACTGGCGCATCCTCAAAAAGTACTGGTCTGGGCCGCCATTTCTTCCAAAGGAATCATTGGCCCATTTTTCAGATCCGAAACGATTACTGCATCACGCTATCTGGACATTCTTCGTGAATTTGTGGCGGTACAAACTGCCTCAGACGACACTGCGAACACCTCGTGGTTTATGCAAGATGGTGCCCGGCCACATCGCATGGCCGACTTTTTTAATTTCCTGAATGAATATTTCGATGATCGTGTGATTGCTTTGGGATATCCGAAACATACAGGAGGCGGCGTGGATTGGCCTCCCTATTCGCCAGACATGAACCCCTGTGACTTCTTTCTGTGGGGACACTTGAAAGACCACGTGTACCGCCAGAATCCAGAAACAATTGAACAGCTGAAGCAGTACATCTCATCTGCATGTGAAGCCATTCCGCCAGACACGTTGTCAAAGGTTTCGGGTAATTTCATTCAGAGACTACGCCATATTATTGCTACGCATGGTGGATATGTGAAAAATATCGTACTATAGAGTTTCCCAGACCGCAGCCCCATCTGTTGTTGAAAATTGTAACTACTGTAATTTCGAAAGTTTGTCTGCCTGAAAATGTACTGTTGTCCCAAGCATATTGCAACAAACGGTGTATTTCTATCGCTGCTCGTTTAGTTTTTATTGCCGTTTCAAATATACCGGTCATTTTTGAAACACCCTGTATGAGGTGCAGACGTGCTCTCGACGACAATCTCGCCGCAGGGCTGTGACTGAACTGCATCCGCATCTACATCGCTATTCAGCGCTTAAGTGCCTGCCAGAGGGTTCATGGAACACCCTTCACAAAAATTCTCCGTTATTTCACACTCGAATAGAGTGTGGGAAAAAAAACGCTCTATCTTTCCTTGCGAGCTCAGATTTATTTTATTATAATGGTCGTTGCTCCCTAAGTAGGTCGACGTCAACAAAATATTTTCTCTTCCGGAGGATTGATAAAGTCGGTGACTGAAATTGGGTGAGAAGATCCAACCGCAACGGAAAACACCTTTGTTTCGATGCTGTCGACCCCAAATCCTGCATCGTTTGAGTGATGCTCTCTCCAGTATTTCGCAATAATACAAAACGTGCTGCCGTTCTTTGAACTCTTTCGATGTACTCCGTTAATCATATCTGGTAACGATCCCAAACTGCGGAGCATTATTCTCAAAGAGGACAGAGAAGCATAGTGTAGGCAGTCTCTTTAGCAGAATGGCTCTGAGCACTATGGGACTTAACATCCATGGTCATCAGTCCCATAGAACTCAGAACTGCTTAAACCTAACTAACCTAAGGACATCACACAACATCCAGTCATCACGAGGCAGAGAAAATCCCCACCCCGCCGGGAATCGAACCCGGGAACCCGGGCGCGGGAAGCGAGAACGCTACCGCACGACCACGAGCTGCGGACTCTTTAGTAGATCGCCGGCCGGTGTGTCCGAGCGGTTCTAGGCGCTTCAGCCTGGAACCGCGCGACCGCTACGGTCGCAGGTTCGAATCCTGCCTCGGGCATGGTTGTCTGTGACGTCCTTAGGTTAGTTAGGTTTAAGTAGTTCTAAGTTCTAGTGGACTGATGACCTCAGCAGTTAAGTCCCATAGTGCTCAGAGCCATTTGAACCATTTTTTTTTTTTTTAAGTAGATCTGCTACATGTTCTAAGTGTCCCACCAACAAAACACACAGGCTTTGGTTAGCTTTCGCCAAATTTTCTACTCGCTCCTTTAAATTCCAGTTGTTCGTAATATTGCGATGCTAGCCGTGGCAATTTTTTGTCGAACAACGACCCACTTTCATCCTTTCTAACCGGAAACAAAACGGCAAATCATGGGGTGCAGAAAAAGTTCAACACCGCGCCATCAGCCGGTGAACTAATAGAAACTGTCTTATGGGACTCTGAAGGGGTTATTCTGTTTCGTGTCCTCCCTTATCGTTTCACGATCAACTCGAAACTGTATTCTGCTACGCTCAGGACACTGAATAAACGACTTGACCGTGTTCGTCGCCACAAAAATGCGAACAAACTTCACCTTCTGCATGACGATGTACACTATGTGATCAAAAGTATCCGGGCACCCCCAGAAACATACGTTTTTCATGTGAGGTGCATTTTGCTGCCATATCAGCGACCTCAGTAGTCATTAGACATCGTGAGAGAGCAGAATGGGGCGCTCCGCGGAACTCACCGACTTCTAACGTCGTCAGGTGATAGGTTGTAACTTGTGTCATACGACTGTGTGCGAGATTTCCACTCTTCTAAACATCCCTAGGTCCACTGTTTCCGATGTGGTACTGATGTGGAATCGTGAAGGGACACGTACAGCACAAAAGCGTACAGGCCGACCTCGTCTGTTGACTGACAGAGACCGCCGACAGTTGAAGAGGATCGTAATGTGTAATAGGCAGACATCTATCCAGGCCATCATCACACAGAAATTTCAAACTACATCAGGACCCACTGCAAGTTCTGTCACAGTTAGGCGGGAGGTGAGAAAAGTTGGATTTCATGGTCGCGCGGCTGCTCATAAGCCACACATCACGCCGGTAAATGCCAAACGACGCCTCGCTCGTTGAAAGCAGAGTAAACATTGGACGATTGAAAAGTGGAAAAACGTTGTGTGGTGTGACGAATCACGGTATACAATGTGGCGATCCGATGGCAGGGTGTGGGTATGGAGAATGCCTGGTGAACGTCATCTGCCAACGTGTGTAGTGCCAACAGTGAAATTCGGAGGCCGTGGCGTTACGGTGTGGTCGTGTTTTTCATGGAGGGGGCTTGCACCCCTTTTGAGTGGCACTATCACAACACAGGCCTACATTGAGGTTTTGGCTAAAATGGTTCAAATGGCTCTGAGCACTATGGGACTTAACATCCATGGTCATCAGTCCCCCAGAACTTAGAACTACTTAAACCTAACTAACCTAAGGACAGCACACAACACCCAGTCATCACGAGGCAGAGAAAATCCCTGACCCCGCCGGGAATCGAACCCGGGAACCCGGGCGTGGGAAGCGAGCACGCTCTAAGTGATAAGGGTGGTAACAACTGCCACGGGGAATGTTCCACACGGTCGTCTGGCTTACCCTGTACTGCCTGCTACTGACACGGCAGTCGTCTTCCACAGTGTTAATCACATTTTTCTCCAAGTCTGGTATCGGAACATTTTGGGTACTTCGTACATGATTTCCTGCTTCCTGAAACGACCCTGTCTCAGACAAACGGTGAAGCACTGTTGCAAACATTCAATGCTGTGCATAGAAAGTTCTCGGTTTACTTGCCGCGTCAAATTTGGATAAAATCCCAAGCTTTCGATGACTACCTCCGTCATCTTCGTCAGGGGTAAAACTGACTGTCGTGGACCGTTTTTTTTTTTTTTCTTTATTGTGATTTCATGCCCCTGCCCCATATGGGCAGGGGAGGGCTGTCAGCAGCACAATCCGCCGCTCTTCAGCCGAGTGACATGACAACTAAAACAAGAATAAAATAATACATACATAAGGAGGTAAAAAAGGGGAACATAAAACAGAGTAAGGGGAGAAAATGGAGGTAAAAATACACTGACATGTAGAAGTTCATTGGGGACAGTTAAAAAAGTCACCAGAAAGTTAAAAAACACAGTTGGCGATTCTTAAAACACAGAGAAGACACTGGATGCGCATGCACAGGTTAAAAGTTGGCCACAGTATTAAAAACACTCCGAAACAACACACTTAAAACCCACTTGGAGCACACACGACGAAGAATAAAACTACCAGGCGGGACCTGCCGAGGGAAAGGTCAGAGAGCATGGAAAAGGAGGGGAGAGCATAGGGCAGCTGGGGAAGCGGCGGGATGAAGAGAGGAGGGGCAACTGTGGGTTCACGAAGGGGTAGGAGACACATGGGGCGGGAGAGGAAAAGGGAAGACAGGGCAGGAGGGAGCGCAGAGACACTGAAAGAAGGCACAAGAGATGGACGGGGAGTAGGAGGGGAAATCCGCTCAGAAGGAGGGAGGGGGAGGAGAGGGAGCCCTGAGGAGGAGGCAGGAAGAGGGAGTTAGAGTTGGTAGGAAGGGTAGATGTCAGGGCGAAGCTCATCATCCGGGAGTGGTAGACGGTGGAACTTGTGTTGGGAAAGGAGATGGAGGGTGTGGAGATGGAGAGAGGGAGGGACACAACAGTAAAGGCGCGGCAACTGGTTGGGAGTGGAGAGGAAGGGAGACACCAGGGGGTGAGGGGGATTGAGGCGGCGGACAATATATAGTGTGCGGATGTGTTCGAGGAAAAGGAGAAGGTGGGGGAAGGGGATGAGGTCATAGAGGATGCACGTGGGGGACGGAAGGCGGACGCGGAAGGCGAGGCGGAGTGCATGGCGTTCGAGGATTTGGAGGGCTTTATAGAACCGGGGAGGGGCGGAAATCCAAGTGATGCTGGCATAACAAAGGATGGGGCGGATCATGGATTTGTAGGTGTGAAGGATGGTGGAAGGATGCAGACCCCACGTCCGGCCGGACAGGAGTTTCAGGAGGCGGAGGCGGTTGTGAGCTTTGTTTTGGATGGTAAGGAGATGGGGAGTCCAGGTGAGGTGGCGGTCGAGTGTGAGGCCAAGGTATTTGAGGGTAGGAGTGAGGTGGATAGGACGGCCGTAAATGGTGAGGTAGAAATCATGGAGGCGGAAGGAGCGAGTGGTGCGGCCTATGATGATCGCCTGGGTCTTGGAGGGATTAACATGGAGGAACCACTGGTTGCACCAAGCGGTGAATTGGTCAAGGTGGGTTTGGAGGGTACGTTGGGATCGTTGAAGGGTAGGATAAAGGGCTAGGAAGGCGGTGTCATCAGCGAACTGGAGAAGATGAACAGGAGGGGGAGGTTTGGGCATATCAGCAGTGTACAGGAGACAGAGGAGAGGGGAGAGGACAGAACCTTGGGGCACGCCGGCAGAGGGGTAGAAAGTACGGGAGTTGGAATTGTGGATAGTCACATAGGAGGGACGATGGGAGAGGAAAGAAGCAACGAGACGGACAAAGTTGACGGGGAGAGCATAGGTCTGGAGTTTCAAAAGGAGCCCGGGATGCCAGACACGGTCATAGGCGTTCTGGAGATCAAGGGAAACAAAGATAGCAGAGCGACGGGAGTTAAGTTGGAGGGAAAGAAGATGGGTAAGGTTAAGGAGCTGGTCGTCAGCAGAGAAGGAAGGCCGGAAGCCACATTGGGTAAGAGGAAGGAGGCGGTGCTGGTTAAGGTGGCGGTGGATAGGGCGAGAGAGGATGGCCTCAAAGACCTTACTGAACATGGAGATGAGGCAGATGGGACGATAGGAAGAGGTAGCAGAGGGGGGTTTGTTAGGCTTAGGGAACAGCAGGACACGGAAAGTCTTCCACAGGTCAGGGTAAAATCCAGTGGAGAGGAGGACATTGTACAGGGCAGCAAGGACAGACAGGAAGGATGGAGGGGATTCCTTGAGGTGACGGTAGGTGACACCATCATGACCAGGGGCGGTGTTTCGTTTGGAGCGGAGGACGAGTGTGATGTCTTGCATGGTGATGGGAGTGTTGATGTCGGAGGGGGGTAGCCGATCCAAGTACTGGAAGCTAGGGGCGAGCGGGGGGACAGAGGTGTCAGTGCGGTCAAGGACAGTGGGGAAGAGGGAGTAATCAAAATGGGGATCGTCAGGAATGGAGAAGACCTCGGACAGGTGGGAAGCAAAATGGTTAGCCTTACTGAGGTTGTCAGGAAAGGGTCGATCGTCATGGAGGATGGGGTAATGCGGGGTGGGATGGCTACCAGTAAGGCGGTGGAAGGCTGACCAGTACTTGGAGGAGTTGACAGGGAGGGTGGAGTTGAGGCGTGTGCATGTCTGGCGCCAGTCCCGGCGTTTCTTTGCTGTAAGGAGGTTCCGGATATGTCGCTGTAATTGCCGGTGGCGGGTGAGAGTATCCCGGTCACGAGTGTGGAGGAAGGAGCGGTAGAGCCTGCGGGATTCACGCAGAAGAAGGACGGCCTGTGGAGGAAGCGTAGGGCGGTGAGGGTGGATGAGTTTGGTAGGGACATGAGCCTCCACAGCGTCAGTGATGGTCTTCTGAAAGAAGGAAGAGGCATGGGTGATGTCATCAGGGTGGTGGAAAGTGAGGGGGTGGCTTTCGACCTGTAAGGCAATGGATTCCCGGTAGGCATCCCAATTGGCATGGTGGTAGTCGTGGACCGGTGAGGCTTCCGCTTTTATAAGCAGTGGACAGCTTCTCATTGGCTGGATGACGTCACGGTGAAACCGATGCGTACTGAGGTGGCGGCCTCTATATCTATTGATATAGAAAGAGCGCAGAGGGAGACTTCTTACATTCCTCGCAGTTCTCCGCCTGTTGTAGTTCTGTTGTAGTTCTAAGTTCTAGGGGACTGATGACCTTAGAAGTTAAGTCCCATAGTGCTCAGAGCCATTTTGCTGTGGGTTTGCTCTGTTGTGGCCCATTACCTGTCTGCATGCCAAGAGTCAGCACTGCCTTTCCGTTGGAAGGACAACACTACTTCTTCAAGACTGCATGGAAATCCACTACTTCTGTGTGCATTTTATTTTACTGCTCAGACTTTGAGAAAAACACTGCAATTTTACTGTGATAAACAATCAGGACTGTCTTTAAATTGACTGTGAGAAAAACTTTGCTTTTGACCAACAGTATATCAATAAGTGTGTGCATTTGATTTCTTTGCTATTGTAATTATAAATTTTTTTTTCAAATTTGTATTGGCCACTGCCCAAAACTATTTGTAAATTTTTTTGTGGGGAGCATGGGGGCTACGTAAGTTGGCTGTTTAGGTTCTTATGTTGGTAACACCACGCAGTGCTCTGTATAAAATCACTGGCTGTGCTGTGTGCAGTCTGTGGATGGTTTGTTGGAATATTCGCTATTGTAGTGTTGGGCAGTTGGCTGTGAACAGCGGGTAGCGTTGCGCAGTTGGAGGTGAGCCGCCAGCAGTGGTGGATGTGGGGAGAGAGATGGCGGAGTTTTGAGAGCGGACGAACTGGACGTGTGCCCATCAGAGACAGTAAATTTGTAAGACTGGATGTCATGAACTGGTATATATATTATGACTTCTGAACACTATTAAGGTAAATACATTGTTTGTTCTCTATCAAAATCTTTCATTTGCTAACTATGCCTATCAGTAGTTAGTGCTTTCAGTGGTTGGAATCTTATTTAGCTGGCAGTATTGGCGCTCACTGTATTGCAGTAGTTCGAGTAACGAAGATTTTTGTGAGGTAAGTGATTCATGAAAGGTGTAGGTTATTGTTAGTCAGGGCCATTCTTTTGTAGGGATTTTTGAAAGTCAGACTGCGTTTCTCTAAAAATATTGTGTGTCAGTTTATTGATGATCAGAATAAGTAAAGACCGAAATGTCTGAGTACGTTCAGTTCTGCTCAGCTGTTTGAAAATCAAATAACGTAAGGGGTTTATCAGCACAGTAATTCATTAATTTTTCTCATTGTTACGGTCTTATTGGTAAACAGTTCTTAATGCTTTTTTTAAAATAATATAAATATCATAATATATAAAGATTTATCTGAGGTTAAATCGAATTGAATGCTTAACAACTGTTAAACTGTTTCCGTATAATTTGTTACTAGCTAGTTGATGTGAATATAATTTATACAATGCAAATGCCAAAGAAAGAAAAGAAAATGTAACACAATGAGCGTGGTTAAGAATAATTTTCAATATATAGAGGGAAGTCATATGCTGTATTTGGATGAGTAATACAGTCTAAGTAGCATGTTGGTTGGTAATGGCCTATTTCTATCTATTTCAGATGAGAAGGTCTCGGTACAGCCTCGAGCTATTCTCATCTGAAATGGTTTGCGCTAATGTATGTTTACACAGTTATACAGATTAAATGCTGATTGAGCACTTCATACATGGGATACATGAATTTTAGCTTCACATGAGAAACACACTACGTTTGTAACTTGTTAGTTGAAATAGAACATAGTTCCTTGCTACTTGAATGCATTATTCATTAAATAACTTGTAAGAGGTCCGAGCAGATGTAGTTTCGATGTATTGCTCACGCGCTCCCTGCGATACGTAAGGTATAAGAGAATCTCAGACCAGAGAGCAGTGTTGACTGCAGTAGGAACTTTGTGTCAGTAGGAGTATGTTGTTGCGAGTCTGGAGTCTGCTCTGGTCTGGTGTATCGTGTTGGCTGGGCCGGTCGTGGTGCAGCGATGCCGGAGCCTGAGTATTATCGTATAAGGTAAAAAGCAGCCTCGCGCATATGTAGTAATGTCATCTCAAGTCCCATGTAAATATTTTAAAAATGTCCTAATAATAATTTTTCTCATACAAAGTAATTTTTAACAACCATTCATTTCAAATTAAAGAATTTACTAATTTCTCCAATCCATGATCATCCCGATTATTGCAAAAGAAAAATCAGTTGTTTCCCTTTCATAAATGACAGATAGGTCGGCCAGTATTGCACAGGGCTGTGCTAGAAAAATTTATTGTAAGAGCAGATATATATATGCGTTATCCGGCGACTTCATTGAGGTAACAATTTTTCTCTTTTTTATTCAGAATGACCTTTCAGGGCCATGACGCAGCACTGCCGACGTCCAAAATTTACCAGGTTAAATTCACAGTGAATTATTGGAAAGTCATAAGTGAGCGACAATTTAATTGAGAGGTTAGTTACATTGTATTATCACCAGGTTACTGAATTTATTTTTTGTTGGGACGTTACACTGTATGTGAACGACATAATTATAATTTTACCGTTGAGAGGTTAAGGAATTTTTCTGTTTTGAGGTTACACTAAATTAGAATATCATTCATATTATTTATTATTTTTTCTGTTGGGAGGTTACAAACTTAATACATTTCTGATATATGAAATTCATTGATTATAGCTTTCAATAGAGAAGGGAATCCGAGACAACATTATCAACTATTACAGCAGGAGAGGGCGCTAGGGCATGATGCGTAAGGAACAGTACCACTGTCTAGGAGGGCTGCATCGTATAACGCGTATTAGACCGCAATCTCTGTAGCTAAGTGTGATTGACTAAAAGATCTCCAGCACGGAATCCATGCATTTCCGGACACAACTTCATTAAACCTTTTTTTGTTCCGTATCCTCTCGTCGATCAATCACTAGAGTTTGTACACGGTGCAAAAAATCGCCCTGTGTAGCACACAGATATGCCCAGCAGGCATGTACTGTTCAGAAATCTGGAGCATGACAAAACCCGAAAAGGAAAAACCATCAACATTTGAAAGACATGGGGACCAATCTACATCGACATCCGTACTCGGCAAGCCACCTGACGGTGTGTGGCGGAGGGTACTTTCCGTACCTCTATCGGTCCTCCCTTCTATTCCAGTCTCGCATTGATCGTGGAAAGAAGGATTGTCGGTATGCCTCTGTGTGGGCTCTAATCTCTCTGATTTTATCGTCACGGTCTCTTGTACGTAGGAGGGAGTAATATACTGCTTGACTCTTCGGTGAAGGTATGTTCTCGAAACTTTAACAAAAGCCCGTACCGAGCTACTGAGCGTCTCTCCTGCAGAGTCTTCCACTGGAGTTTATCTATCATCTCCGTAACGCTTTCGCTATTACTAAATGATCCTGTAACGAAGCGCGCTGCTCTCCGTTGGATCTTCTCTATATCTTCTATCAACCCTATCTGGTACGGATCCCACACTGCTCAGCAGTATCCAAGCAGTGGGCGAACAAGCGTACTGTAACCTACTTCCTTTGTTTCCGGATTGCATTTCCTTAGGATTCTTCCAATGAATCTCAGTCTGGCATCTGATTTACCGACGATCAACTTTATATGATCATTCCATTTTAAATCACTCCTAATGCGTACTCCCAGATAATTTATGGAATTCACTGCTTCCAGTTGCTGACCTGCTATATTGTAGCTAAATGATAAAGGATCTATCTTTCTGTGTATTCGCAGCACATTACACTTGTCAACATTGAGATTCAACTGCCATTCCCTGCACCATGCGTCAATTCGCTGCAGATCCTCCTGCATTTCAGTACAATTTTCCATTGTTACAACCTCTCGATATACCACAGCATCATCCGGAAAAAGCCAATCTTAGATTAACTACAATAGAGAAGGACGAATTAAGAAATCTGCCTATTAATCCAGGAACCAGCAATTCTACAGAAGCTGTAGGGTAAAAGTATGCCAGAAGAATGATAGGCGACGAAAGCACTTGAGGGGAAAACAAACACCAGGCGCCTCATAGGACGGCCAAGGCGGCGCTGGAGAGACGGCCTGGAGAACGATCTGGCAGCCCTGGAGACTGAAGAGACTTGGAGGAAACGAGCACGGAGCAGAAGGGAATGTAGGTAGTTGCCACTTACTCTGCTCGCAACACGTTTTGGATACAGTTTAAAGGTGGCTACACTGAGCCACAGCGCCAGAGATTGCGCCAGAGAGTATTTTTCAGCCGCCTCCACTGGCAGTGCTTGTCGAGAACTCGTAGTAGTCAGTGCTTGCTGAGATGTCGTAGTGAAAAGTTCTTGTCGAGAAGTCGTGGTGGAGAGTGCTTGTTGAGATGTGGTAGTAGCGAGTCGGTGTGGAGATATTGTAATGATTAGAGTGTTTTTCATCAATATAAATGAAGGTAACAAAACTACTTTTCTTTTTTTTTTTCTCATTATTTCAATGTCCTGAATAATCCGTCATTACAGGTTCAGTCAACAAAGCATCTGGCTTGTGTCCTGTATCAGAGTGTAATTCTGGTTTTCTTGCGCAATTATAGTATTTCTAATTTTTTTTATCACTTCAGTATAAATGGTATTTAAAATTTCTTGTCTTATTGAAGAAGAACCGTGCCAGATGTGTACGTTGAATCACACTTCCACACACAGAACAGTTATACTTGTGCATTGGTTTCGTAGGTTTTATAGTTGCTGGGGACTTAATTAATTAATTGTGTTAACGGAAGTTTCATTCCATTCTTTGTTGCTGTTCTATGCTGTCAGATTGCGTACAAATACTAGTCAGGGCCAACCGTTTACGACACTTCGTAATCGGACATACAGCGACAAAAAAAAAAAAAATTTAAAATTATTTGCATTTCATATTTATATAATTAAGCCCCCATGCACAGTATCCACATATACCACTGAATGTGCCTGCAGAACTATAGCATTGTACGACACACATGGCAGTAAATGAAGCAAGCAATGCAGTCATCACTCCGAAGATACTTTTGAGTCAACAGTACACTGCTCCTGTTGGTGGTAGTAGGCCGTTGCCTTCCTTTCCACTCTGAGAACTGACGGCCAGTTATGGCGCAGACTACAGGTTCAAGTGAAATCCGGATCGGGGTGCACCAACAAACATTGCTAGAGGTGGAAGGAGTGACAACTTCCACAGGTATGATGTCACAAACATTGAGATGCGTGAAAAACTAGCTTTCCTTAAAATGGAGTGCAAATTACCCAGACTATACTCACAAGGGGAGGCCGCCAATTGTGAAATTCAGATTCGATTCATACTGCGCATAATAAAAGCTCCTGGCCAGAGGCGTAATGTGGCAAAGCACCAAGATGCACTTCTCAGCCGTTGTCGAGAAAATCGACAGCTAAAAGAAACCGTTGCGGTGAAATACACTCTACGATTACTAATTTTCTACACCGTCGTGGTGCAGCGGTAAGCGGTCGGATTCGTAATCCGAAGGTCGCCGGATCGATTCTCGCGCCATGCTACCTTTTTGTTTTTAGTATTTGTTTTTTGTAATTCAACGATTATGCATATAATAAGTTGTTGAAAGTCGTTTGTCGTGGAAAAACTGGCGACTTCGAACATCATTATGTTTTCCGCAAACAAAGTTGTATTTCACAAATGTTATTAATTATCTTCATAATGTTAACCACGTATAGTTAACGGAAGACGTCGAAACGATATTCCGAAACGAATACGTATAGCGTAAGTCAAACGTTCGAATTAGAATAGAGACCCCACGAACACAAACTTGCCGTGGCAGGTATGAAATATAAACTCCGTTACTCGTTCGTTACACTTGAAGGACAGATATTGAATGGGCCGAAACGAGCCGCCGCATAACAGCGTAGTTGCCTGCTAACTTCGAAAGAAGGTAGATGCGGTCCCTAGCGCAACTTGTAACATCATCGAAAATCAGTGCGGACGTGAGAGCTTTCGTACACCCTGTTAAACAAACGGAAAAATGGAGGCGGTACAATTCGAGAGCGATACGCCTTCACCAACATGCATAAGCAATTCATTAATAGTTTATATATATATTTGAATTACAAAAAACTAACAATTAAAAAAAAATTGCATGGCGCGAGATTCGAACCGGCGACCTTTGAATTACGAACCCGAGCGCTTACCGCTGCGCCACGACGCTGTAGAAAATTATTAATCGTAGAGAGTATTTCCCCGCAACGGTTTCTTTTAACTGTCGATTTTCTCGACAACGGCTGAGAAGTGCATCTTGGTGCTTTGCCACATTACACCTCTGGCCATGAGCTTTTATTATGCGCAGTATGAATCGAATCTGAATTTCACAATTGGCGGCCTCCCCTTGTCAGTCAGTCTGTCATAATGATAGAACTTTGTGAATTTGAAGAATCTATAAACGTAATTGCAAACATTTTCTAAACTTTTTCGTAAGCCTATGATAGAAATTCCAAAACTAAGAAATCCACCATAATTAGGATTCAAGCAAAAATGTTTTACACGCTTGACGTCCAGTATTTAAGGGGCTCCGGAAAGGCTCAAAATCACGAAAAGTTCAATTTTTACTTTTTTGCGTTTTCTAAATCTGCAGACTGTTACATTTTAATAGATATATAATTTATTCAATTCCGAAGACTACAACTATTTTTAAATTTCTTTTGAAATGTGTTCTACATGGGCGTGACCCACTGTGGCGCTGTTAAACTGCTGTCAAATGGTGTTATTATTAGCGTCCGTGTTCATCAGGTACATTTTAGTCTGCCTCATGCAATAATGGAGGTGATAAAACCTATTTTCAGAGACTTAGCAGCACCTGAACTGTTGAAAAAGTGTATTCACGGAAAAACTCAAAACCCCAATGAAAGTGTAAATAGTGTTATATGGTCGAGAATCCCCAAGACTGTATTTGTTGGAATAGAAACACTTCACTTTGCTGTGTATGATGCTGTTGCGACTTTCAATGATGGCAACATTGTAAGGTGCAAGGTATTTAGAAATATGGGAATGAAGATAGGTTCTAACATGGTACGAGCGATGCTTGCTTTAGACAAGGAACGCCTTCGGGCTGCAGACAGGGCTGTAAAGAGTCTAGAAATACAAGCAAGAGTAAACAGGAGGAGGAACAAGAGGAAGCTGGAGGAGGAGTTTGCAGAGGATGAAGATAATCCATCCTATGGACCTGGAATGCACTAAAAAGTTAATCCAATCTTTGTCGCTCGATTCCCAAAACTTTTATTTTATCATACTAATTACATGTTTTCTAAGGATCTTCCAAACATATTTGTTTCAAACTTTCAGTAAATGTTACACAGTACCTTCTGCATAATTTAACACAGCCTTTTTCCAAAAAACTGTATATTTTTGAATATATAAATAAAAAATTGCAAAAAAATGTTGTGAATTTTCATTACAATTGAAAAAAAATCATCTTTAATAACTGAACTAAAATTTTGTAAAATCCCTGTGTTAAGTTGTAGCCCATATTCCAATAAATAATCTGTAAAAAGTTCAACTTCCTACCTCAAATACTTTGTGAGGAAAGATGTAATTTATAAGCGTTATTTTAAAATTGCAAGTATAGGGCGTTCCGGAGCCCCTTAACACATTACCTCATCAAAACTGAAGAGCCAAAGAAACTGATACTTCTTGTAAATAATAGATATCAGCTATCAGTCGTCCTTTTGAAATTTTATTGTCAGATCTAGATTTCAGCTACAAACTAGCCATTGTCAATCCACTATCATTTTTGATCAATGCATGTAATGCCTTTTGGTCGGGCTTCATCCACAGTTTACTGAATACTGGTTTATTCAATGAACTGTGGACGAAGACCGACAAACAGGCATTACATGCATTGATCAAAAATGATAGTGCATTGACAATGGCTAGTTTGTAG
Source organism: Schistocerca americana (assembly GCF_021461395.2). Taxonomy (NCBI): domain Eukaryota; kingdom Metazoa; phylum Arthropoda; class Insecta; order Orthoptera; family Acrididae; genus Schistocerca; species Schistocerca americana. The sequence goes on from NC_060129.1 coordinate 119,969,617, forward strand.
CTGAAATCTAGATCTGCCAATAAAATTCCAAAAGGACGACTGATAGCTGAAATCTATTATTTACAAGTCAATAACAGTCGCTACGTGCAACGGCGTCTGAATGGAGGGCAACCTGACTGATACTTCTGCCTAACATCGTGCAAGGCTCCCGGGAATATGCGGCAGTGCCGCAGCACGACGTGGCATGGACTCGACTAATGTCTGAAGTAGTGCTGGAGGGAACTGACACCATGAATCCTGCAGGACTGTCCATAAATCGGCAGGACTATGAGGCGGTGGACATCTCTTCTGAACAGCACGTTGCAAGGCGTCCCAGATATGCTCACAAGGGAACCTCCCCATCGCACCCCCCTCAGATTTAGTTATAAGTTGGCACAGTGGATAGGCCTTGAAAAACCGAACACAGATCAATTGAGCAAACGGGAAGAAGTTGTGTGGAACTGTGAAAAAATAAGCAAAATATACAAACTGAGTAGTCCATGGGCGTCATAGGCAATATGATGGAGACCGTCAGCTCACGAGCGCCGTGGTCTCGTGGTAGCGTGAGCAGCTGCAGAAGGAGAGGTCCTTGGTTCAAGTCTTCCCTGGAGTGAAAATTTTACTTTCCTTATTTTTGCATAGTTATTATCTGTCCGTTCGTTCATTGACGTCTCTGTTCACTGTAATAAGTTTAGTGTCTGTGTTTTGCGACCGCACCGCAAAACCGTGAGATTAGTAGACGAAAGGACGTGCCTCTCCAATGGGAACCGAAAACATTTGATCGCAAGGTCATAGCTCAACCAATTCCTCCACAGGAAAACACGTCTGATATATTCTATACGACACTGGTGACGGCATGTGCGTCACATGACAGGAATATGTTGTCGACCCACCTAACTTGTACACTTGGCGAATGGGTAAATAGGTTCTTCTACCTTGCCCGATTTAGGTTTTCTTGTGAATGTGGTAATCACTCCCAAAAAAGTGATGAAAACATAAGAGTTTGTCACATAAACTGAAAATAAAAAATTAAACTTTTCACTCGATGGAAGATTTGAACCAAGGACCTTTCGTTCCTCAGCTGCTCACGTTACAACGATATCACGGTGCTCCTGCGTTTCCAGTGTCCATGATGTTACATATCTTCCCATGAACTACTCAGTTTGTATATTTTGCTTATTTTGTCTGAGTTCCACACAACTTCTTCCTGTTTTCTCAATTGATCTGTGTTCAGTTTTTCAAGGCCTATCCACTGTGCCAACTTATAACTAAATCTGAGGGGGGTGCGATGGGGATGTTCCCTTGTCAGTAACGTACATCTCTGGGGGGGGGGGGGGGGGTTTGGTGGCCAGCGGAAGTGTTTCAATTCAGAAGAGTGTTCCTGGAGCCACTCTGTAGCAATTCTGGACGTGTTGGGCGTTGCATTGTCCTGCTGGAATTGCACAAGTCCGTCGGAATGCACAATGCACATGAATGGATGCAGGTGATCAGACAGGATGCTTACGTATGCGTCACCGGTCAGAGTCGTATTACAGGCTCCATTTCACTCCAACTGCACTCATCCCACACCATTACAGAGCCTCAAATGGTTCATATGGCTCTAAGCACTATGGGACTTAACATCTGAGGCCATCAGTCCCCTGCAACTTAGAACCACTTAAAGCTAACTAACCTAAGGACATCACACACATCCACGCCCGAGGCAGGATTCGAACCTGCGACCGAAGCAGACTGAAGCGCCTGGAACCGCTCGGTCACCGCGGCCGGCTTACAGACCCTCCACCAGCTTGGACAGTCCCCTGCTAACGTGCAGCGTCCGTGACTTCATGAGGTTGTCTCCATACTCGTACACGTTCATCTGCTCGATACAATTAGAAACGAGACTCGTCCGCCCAGGCAACATGTTTAGTCATCGACAGTCCAATGTCGGTGTTGACGGACCCAGGCGAGGCGTAAAGCTTTGTGTCGTGCAGTCATCAAAGGCACACGAGTGGGCCTTCGGCTCCGAAAGCCCGTATCGAAGATGTTTTGTCGAACGGTTCGCACGCTGGCAGTTGTAGACGGCCCAGCATCAAAATCTGCAGCAATTTGCGGAGGGGTTACGCTTCTGTCACACGTTGAACGATTCTCTTCAGTCGTCGTTGGTCCCGTTCTTGCAGGATCTTTTTCCGGTCGCAGCGATGTCGGAAATTTCATGTTTTACCGGATTCCTGACATTCAACGTACACTCGCGAAATGGTCGTACGCAAAAATCCCCCCACTTCATCGCTACCTCGGAGATACTGTGTCCCATCGCTCGTGCGCCGACTGTAGCATCACGTTCAAACTCACTTACATCTTGATAACATGCCAATGCAACAGCAGTAACCGATCTAACAACTGCGTCAGACACTTCTTACCTTACACAGGCTGTTACAAAAAGGTACGGCTAAACTTTCAGGAAACATTCCTCACACACAAATAAAGGAAAGATGTTATGTGGACATGTGTCCGGGAACGCTTAACTTTCCATGTTAGAGCTCATTTTAGTTTCGTCAGTATGTACTGTACTTCCTCGATTCACCGCCAGTTGGCCCAATTGAAGGAAGGTAATGTTGACTTCGGTGCTTGTGTTGACATGCGATTCATTTCTCTACGGTACTAGCATCAAGCACATCAGTACGTAGCATCAACAGGTTAGTCTTCATCACGAACGAAGTTTTCTGTGAACGTTTGGGCAGGCATTGTTGGTGATGTCTCGATTGGGCCCCACGTTCTTCCACCTACGCTCAATGGAGCACGTTATCATGATTTCATACGGGATACTCTACCTGTGCTGCTAGAACATGTGCCTTTACAAGTACGACACAACATGTGGTTCATGCACGATGGAGCTCCTGCACATTTCAGTCGCTTCTCAACAACAGATTCGGTGACCGATGGATTGGTAGAGGCGGACCAATTCCGTGGCCTCCACGCTCTCCTGACCTCAACCCTCTTGACTTTCATTTATGGAGGCATTTGAAAGCTCTTGTCTACGCAACCCCGGTACCAAATGTAGAGACTCTTGGTGCTCGTATTGTGGACGGCTGTGATACAATACGCCATTCTCCAGGGCTGCATCAGCGCATCAGGGATTCCGTGCGACGGAGGGTGGATGCATGTATCCTCGCTGACGGAGGACATATTGGACATTTGCTGTAACAGAGTGTTTGAAGTCACGCTGGTACGTCATGTTGCTGTGTGTTTCCCTTCCATGATTAATGTGATTTGAAGAGAAGTAATAAAATGAGCTCTAACATGGAAAGTAAGCGTTTCCGGACACATGTCCACATAACATATTTCCTTTCTTTGTGTGTGAGGAATGTTTTCTGAAAGTTTGGCCGTACCTTTTTGTAACACCCTGTTTAGGCGTTGCCGACCGCAGCGCCGTATTCCGCCTGTTTACGTATCTCTGTATTTGAATACGCATACCTATATCAGTTTCTGTGGCACTTCGGTGTATATAGTAATAGAGCGTTTAAGCTGCTTTGTACATGGGAGTTCGATTCTTTAAAGAAACCGAATTTGGAGGCAAAAACGGGGGGCGGGGTGGGGGGGGGGGGGGGGGTGTTCTGGGAGCATGATGACTGGTGAAAACTAAAAAAAAATTCCGTAAAATTTAGATTACACAATAAATCACACAAATTTAAAGGCTGAAGATTCAACTGAAAACCTAGTTACTACAATTAGGCTACGAAAATGTGAACTGGAACCGTCGCACAGAAAATACGAGGAGGGCGAACTGCAGACAGTGTTTTAGTGGCAGAACACTCTGACGAGGTTATAAATCTCTATAGAGACGGCGTACTCTGGCTTTCTGCGCCCACTTCCGGGCCGGCCGAGGTAGCCGAGCGGTTCTAGGCGCTTCAGTCTGGAACTGCGCGACCGCTACGGCGCAGGTTCGAATCCTGCCTCGGGCATGGATGTGTGTGGTGTCCTTAGGTTAGTTAGGTTTAAGTTGTCCTAAGTCTAAGGGACTGATGACCTCAGATGTTTAGTCCCATAGTGGTTAGAGCCATTTGAGCCATTTTAAGTGGTTCTAAGTTCTAGGGGACTGATGACCTCAGATGTTAAGTCCCATAGTGCTCAGAGCCAATTGAACCATTTTTGTACCCACTTCCGGAATATTGCCGCGCGGTGTGGGATCCTTACCAGCTAGGATTGACGCAGGACATCTGAAAAGTTCATAGAAAGGCAGCTCGTTTAGTACTATCGTTAAGTAGGGCAGACAGTGTCACGGATCTGATAAGCGAATAATGCTGATAATCACCAAAAGACAGGTGTGGCGGCGTGATCTTGTCAAGAGGATTTAGTCACCGCCGTTTTCGTCCGAATAATGGCTCTGACAAGGGGAGGCCGCCAATTGTGAAATTCAGATTCGACTCATACTGCGCATAATAAAAGCTCATGGCCAGAGGTGTAATGTGGCAAAGCACCAAGATGCACTTCTCAGCCGTTGTCGAGAAAATCGACAGTTAAAAGAAACCATTGCGGTGAAATACTCTCTACGGTTAACAGTTTTCTACAGCGTCGTGGCGCAGCGGTAAGCGGTCGGATTCGTAATCCGAAGGTCGCCGGATCGATTCTTGCGCCATGCTACCTTTTTTTTTTTTAGTATTTGTTTTTTGTAATTCAACGATTATGCATATAATAAGTTGTTGAAAGTCGTTTGTCGTGGAAAAACTGGCGACTTCGAACATCATTATGTTTTCCGCAAACAAAGTTGTATTTCACAAATGTTATTAATTGTCTTCATAATTTTTACCACGTATAGTTAACGGAAGACGTCGAAACGATATTCCGAAACGAATACGTATAGCGTAAGTCAAACGTTCGAATTAGAATAGAGACCCCACGAACACAAACTTGCTGTGGCAGGTATGAAATATAAACTCCGTTACTCGTTCGTTACACTTGAAGGACAGATATTGAATGGGCCGAAACGAGCCGCCGCATAACAGCGTAGTTCCCTGCTAACTTCGAAAGAAGGTAGATGCGGTCCCTAGCGCAACTCGAAAATCAGTGAGGACGGGAGAGCTTTCGTACACCCTGTTAAACAAACGGAAAAATGGAGGCGGTACAGTTCGAGAGCGATACGCCTTCAACAACGTGCATAAGCAATTCATTAATAGTTTATATATATATATATATATATATATATATATATATATATATATTTGAATTACAAAAAACTAACAATAAAAAAAAATTGCATGGCGCGAGATTCGAACCGGCGACCTTCGAATTACGAACCCGAGCGCTTACCGCTGCGCCACGACGCTGTAGAAAATTAGTAATCGTAGAGAGTATTTCACCGCAACGGTTTCTTTTAGCTGTCGATTTTCTCGACAACGGCTGAGAAGTGCATCTTGGTGCATTGCCACATTACACCTCTGGCCATGAGCTTTTATTATGCGCAGTATGAATCGAATCTGAATTTCACGATTGGCGGCCTCCCCTTGTGAGCACTATGGGACTTAACATCTATGGGCATCAGTCCCCTAGAATTTAGAACTACTTGAACCTAACTAACCTAAGGACAGCACACAACACCCAGCCATCACGAGGCAGATAAAATCCCTGACCCCGCCGGGAATCGAACCCGGGCGTGGGAAGCGAGAACGCTACCGCACGACCACGAGATACAAAAATGTTTTGTGCAAACCGTAGTTCAGCTTAAAATCGATTTTTGTTGACAGCAACAAACTCCAATGAGGAGTATCTGACAGTGCGAAAGCATTTCCTCGTAAATGTCTTTTATAAGTGCTTGTAAATACATACAATTATACGGGCACTAGCCGTTGACATTCCTGGGAAGACGTTCGTTGTTAAGCTGTATATCCCGTGACGCAGCGCACAGCAATGTAAACAGTGTGAGGCGCGTGGAAACACTGCACACATTGACTGCTAATAAGCTGGCTGAAGCCGAGAAGTCGGATGTGCCTGTTCCACAAAGCTGGAAATCAGTGTGGAACCGTACAAATTTGCCTGCAGCCAGTACAAGCATATACAGGGTGTTTCAAAAATGACCGGTATATTTGAAACGGTAATAAAAACTAAACGAGCAGCGATAGAAATACACCGTTTGTTGCAATATGCTTGGGACAGCAGTACATTTTCAGGCTGACAAACTTTCGAAATTACAGTAGTTACAATTTTCAACAACAGATGGCGCTGCGGTCTGGGAAACTCTATAGTACGATATTTTCCACATATCCACCATGCGTAGCAATAATATGGCGTAGTCTCTGAATGAAATTACCCGAAACCTTTGACAACGTGTCTGGCGGAATGGCTTCACATGCAGATGAGATGTACTGCTTCAGCTGTTCAATTGTTTCTGGATTCTGGCGGTACACCTGGTCTTTCAAGTGTCCCCACAGAAAGAAGTCACAGGGGTTGATGTCTGGCGAATAGGGAGGCCAATCCACGCCGCCTCCTGTATGTTTCGGATAGCCCAAAGCAATCACACGATCATCGAAATATTCATTCAGGAAATTAAAGACGTCGGCCGTGCGATGTGGCCGGGCACCATCTTGCATAAACCACGAGGTGTTCGCAGTGTCGTCTAAGGCAGTTTGTACCGCCACAAATTAACGAAGAGTGTCCAGATAGCGTGATGCAATAATCGTTTCGGATCTGAAAAATGGGCCAATGATTCCTTTGGAAGAAATGGCGGCCCAGACCAGTACTTTTTGAGGATGCAGGGACGATGGGACTGCAACATGGGGCTTTTCGGTTCCCCATATGCGCCAGTTCTGTTTATTGACGAAGCCGTCCAGGTAAAAATAAGCTTCGTCAGTAAGCCAAATGCTGCCCACATGCATATCGCCGTCATCAATCCTGAGCGCTATATCGTTAGCGAATGTCTCTCGTGCAGCAATGGTAGCGGCGCTGAGGGGTTGCCGCGTTTGAATTTTGTACGGATCGAGGTGTAAACTCTGGCGCACGAGACGATACGTGGACGTTGGCGTCATTTGGACCGCAGCTGCAACACGGCGAACGGAAACCCGAGGCCGCTGTCGGATCACCTGCTGCACTAGCTGCGCGTTGCCCTCTGTGGTTGCCGTACGCGGTCGCCCTACCTTTCCAGCACGTTCATCCGTCACGTTCCCAGTCCGTTGAAATTTTTCAAACAGATCCTTTATTGTATCGCTTTTCGGTCCTTTGGTTACATTACACCTCCGTTGAAAACTACGTCTGGTTGCAACAACACTGTGTTCTAGGCGGTGGAATTCCAACACCAGAAAAATCCTCTGTTCTAAGGAATAAACCATGTTGTCCACAGCACACTTGCACGTTGTGAACAGCACACGCTTACAGCAGAAAGACGACGTACAGAATGGCGCACCCACAGACTGCATTGTCTTCTATATCTTTCACATCACTTGCAGCGCCATCTGTTGTTGAAAATTGTAACTACTGTAATTTCGAAAGTTTGTCAGCCTGAAAATGTACTGCTGTCCCAAGCATATTGCAACAAACGGTGTATTTCTATCGCTGCTCGTTTAGTTTTTATTGCCGTTTCAAATATACCGGCCATTTTTGAAACACCCTGTATCAGTAGCAGACCAGCGGCTCGTAACACCGTCAACAGACTCTACACCATCACAGTCATATTATAGGGGGATTTAGGCGTGCAAAGCAAAAAAAGTCAGATTCTCACACTTGTGGAATAATACACATCATCTACATCTACATGGTTACTCTGCAATTCACTCTGAAGTGCCTGGCAGAGGGTTCATCGAATCATTTTCATACTACTGCGGTCTAGGGCGCTGCAGTCATGGACTGTGCGGCTGGTCCCGGGGGAGGTACGGGTCCACCGTCCGGCATGGGTGTGTGTGCTAGTCCTTAGGATAATTTAGTTTACGTAGTGTGTAAGCTTAGGGACTGATGACCTTAGCAGTTAAGTCCCGTAAGATTTCACACACATTTGTCCATTTTCTTCATTCTACTTCCCTACCATTCCACTCGCGAATTTCGCGTGGGAAAAAGGAACACCTAAATCTTTCCGTTCGAGCTCTGATTTCTCCTATTATGATGATCATTTCTCTCTACGTACGGAAGAGAAAATTGGTGAATGAAATTTCGTAAATAGATCTCGCCGCAAAGAAGACCGCCTTTGTTTCAGTGACTGCCACCCCAATTCGCGTATCATATCAGTGACACTCTCACCCCTATTGCGCGATAACACGAAACGAGCTGCCCTTCTTTGAACTTTTTCAATGTCCCTCGTCAATCGCACCTCGTAAGAATATCGCGTAGCAATAATCCACCAGACAAGCGTAATGTAGGCTGTCTCTTTAGAGGGTTTGTCGCATCTTCAAAGTGTTCTGCCAATAAAGCGCAGTCTTTGTTTCGCCTTCCCCACAATATTATCTATGTGGTCTTCCCAATTTAAGTTGCTCGTAATTGTAATTGCCAGGTATTTAGTCGAATTGACACCCCTTAGATTTGTGCGATTTATCTCATACCGAAAATTTATCGGATTTCTTTTACCACCCATGTGGATGACCTCGCACTTTTCTTTGTTTGGTGCCAATTTCCACCTTTCGTACCATACAGAAATTCTCTCTAGATAATTTTTTAATTGGAATTGATCGTCTGACGATTTTACTAGACGGAAATTACGGTGTCATCTGCAAACAATCTAAGGGGACTGCTCAGATTATCACCTAGATCATTTATGTAAATCAGGAACAGCAGAGGGCCTACGACACTACCTTGCTGAACGCCAGATATCACTTCTGTTCTACTCGATAATTTTCCGTCTATCACTGCGAACTGTGACCTCTCTGAGAGGAAATCACAAATCCAGTCACACAACTGAGACGATACTCCATATGCAAGCAATTTGATTAATAGTCGCTTGTGAGGAACGGTATCAAAAGCCTTCTGGAAATCTATGAATATGGAATCGGTCTGAGATCCCCTGTCGACAGCGCTCATTACTACTCGTACATGGGAATAAAGAGCTAGCTGTGTTGCACAAGAACGATAATTTCTGAATCCGTGTTGGTTATGTATCAGTAAGTCATTTTCTTCAAGGTGATTCAAAATGTTCGAGTAGAGTAGTATATGCTCCAAAGTCCTACTGCAAATTGAGGTCAATGATATGGGTCTGTAATTCAATGGGTTACTCCTATTTGCTTTTTTCAATATCGGTGTGACCTGTGCTAGTTTAGGAACAGACCTTTGGTCAAGTGCATAGTTGTATGTGATTGCTAAGAAAGGCGCTATTGTGTCTGCATACTCTGAAAGGAACTGATTGGTATACCATCTGGACCGGAAGTCTTGCCTTTCCTAAGTGATTTGAACACCTCCTGATGGCACATGAGAAGCACACTTTCCAGAATACTTTGATCAAGTTCACTGACAGAGTTCACAAAACATCTCCGCTATGATAAAGGGCCTAAAACATACGAGGGCCGTTCAGAAAGTAACCTCCAGTTGATTTAAAAAAATACACCAAGTTAAATAAAAATATTTTAATATATACATCTGACAACTACATCTTTGCACTATTTTTCTACATAGTCTCCATAGCGATTGAGGCACTTATCGTATCTCTTCACAAGCTTTGAAATTCCTTCTGCATAAAAATCACCCGCTTGTGCCTGGAGCCAGCCTGTGACCGCATCTTTGAGCTCTTCGTCGTCATCAAACCGCTGTGACCCGAGCCATTTCTTCAAATGCATGAAGAGGTGATAATCACTTGGCGCCAGGTCTGGGCTGTAAGGTGGATGGTTGATAACGTCCCACTTGAAGGACTCAAGAAGGGTCGTTGTTCTGCGAGCAGAGTGAGGACGGGCGTTATCGTGCAAAAATACGATACCGGAAGTCAGCATACCACGGCGTTTGTTCTGTATAGCGCGTCAAAACTTTTTTATTGTTTCACAGTACACGTCTTGATTAATGGTCGTACCACGTTCCATGAATTCAACCAACAACACCCCTTTGGCATCCCAAAACACCGTTGCCATCAGTTTTCTGGCGGAAAAATCTTGCGAGGCTTTTCTTGGTTTGGTAGGCGAATTTGAATGTGCCCACATCTTTGATTGTTCTTTTGTCTCAGGGTTCACGTACTTAATCCAGGTTTCGTCACCGGTCACGATTCTGTTTAGCAATGGTTCTCCTTCGTCCTCATAACGTGACAGAAAGTCTAATGCAGAGGCCATTCTTTGAGTTTTATGGTGGTCAGTAAGAATTTTGGGCACCCATCGTGCACAGAACTTACGGTAACCCAATCTTGCTGTCACTATCTCGTACAAGAGAGTCTTATGGAAAACCAGTAGACAACTCCGACATTGAGAAACGTCGATTTTCACGAACTTTTGCATCAACTGTCTGAACGAGTTCGTCAGTCACCAATGATGGTCTACCACTCCTCTCTTCATCATGAACGTTTTCTCGTCCACTTTTAAATAAACGTACCCATTCACGGACAACTCCTTCACTCATAACTCTTGGTCCGTACACGGCACAAAGCTCACGATGAATAGCTGGTGCAGAATATCCTTTGGCTGTAAATAACCTTATGACAGCACACACTTCACATTTGGCGGGGTTTTCTATTGCAGCACACATTTCAAACTGCCACAAAAACTAAACTAGCGCAGGTACGACGTTCACTCGACCACAGCTTGATGCCGACTGACCTGTTGAGTGCGTGAACGCACAGATGGCGTCGCTACTCCCCCCACAACCCGCACTGTGACCAATCGGAGGTTACTTTCTGAACCGCCCTCGTAGTAAACACACACACACACACACACACACACACACACACACACACACACACAGCAAATAACACACACAGCCGGCCGGGGTGACCGAGCGGTTCTAGGCGCTGCAGTGCTGTTCAGAGGATACCTCCACCTCTTTGTACTCTTACGGATTTATGGACAGCCCTACAGTATTCATGGTGTCAGTTCCCTCCAGCACTCCTTCAGACAATAGTCGGGTCCACGCCACGCCGCGTTGTGGCACTCTGCGTGCTCGAGGGGGCCATACAGGACATTAGACTGGTGTACCAGTTTCTTTGGCTCTTCAGTGTGTAGGTGCACTCTACAAAAAAACCAGTTCTTGTGGCTGAAATGTGTCGGCCGCGGTGGCCGAGCGGTTCTAGACGCTTCAGCCTGGAACCGCGCGACCGCTACGGTTCGAATCCTGCCTCGGGCATGGATGTATATGATGTCCTTAGGTTAGGTTTAAATAGTTCTAGGGGACTGATGACCTCAGATGTTGAGTCCCATAGCGCTCAGAGCCATTTGAACCATTTTTTTTCTAGGTGACTGATGACCTCATGTGTTAAGTTCCATAGTGCTCAGAGCCACTTTTCTGTCTGCGTTCCAATGGAAATCTTTATCCACCGCTATTACACGACGGAACATTGCCGAGAGGCAACTACGAGGGCAGTTCAATAAGTAATGCAACACATTTTTTTTCTCGGCCAATTTCGGTTGAAAAAACCGGAAATTTCTTGTGGAATATTTTCAAACATTCCCGCTTCGTCTCGTATAGTTTCATTGACTTCCCACAGGTGGCAGCGCTGTACGGAGCTGTTAAAATGGCGTCTGTAACGGATGTGCGTTGCAAACAACGGGCAGTGATCGAGTTTCTTTTGGCGGAAAACCAGGGCATCTCAGATATTCATAGGCGCTTGCAGAATGTCTACGGTGATCTGGCAGTAGACAAAAGCACGGTGAGTCGTTGGGCAAAGCGTGTGTCATCATCGCCGCAAGGTCAAGCAAGACTGTCTGATCTCCCGCGTGCGGGCCGGCCGTGCACAGCTGTGACTCCTGCAATGGCGGAGCGTGCGAACACACTCGTTCGAGATGATCGACGGATCACCATCAAACAACTCAGTGTTCAACTTGACATCTCTGTTGGTAGTGCTGTCACAATTGTTCACCAGTTGGGATATTCAAAGGTTTGTTCCCGTTGGGTCCCTCGTTGTCTAACCGAACACCATAAAGAGCAAAGGAGAACCATCTGTGCGGAATTGCTTGCTCGTCATGTGGCTGAGGGTGACAATTTCTTGTCAAAGATTGTTACAGGCGATGAAACATGGGTTCATCACATCGAACCTGAAACAAAACGGCAATCAATGGAGCGGCGCCACACCCACTCCCCTACCAAGAAAAAGTTTAAAGCCATACCTTCAGCCGGTAAAGTCACGGTTACAGTCTTCTGGGACGCTGAAGGGGTTATTCTGTTCGATGTCCTTCCCCACGGTCAAACGATCAACTCTGAAGTGTATTGTGCTACTCTTCAGAAATTGAAGAAACGACTTCAGCGTGTTCGTAGGCACAAAAATCTGAACGAACTTCTCCTTCTTCATGACAACGCAAGACCTCACACAAGTCTTCGCACCCGAGAGGAGCTCACAAAACTTCAGTGGACTGTTCTTCCTCATGCACCCTACAGCCCCGATCTCGCACCGTCGGATTTCCATATGTTTGGCCCAATGAAGGACGCAATCCGTGGGAGGCACTACGCGGATGATGAAGAAGTTATTGATGCAGTACGACGTTGGCTCCGACATCGACCAGTGGAATGGTACCGTGCAGGCATACAGGCCCTCATTTCAAGGTGGCGTAAGGCCGTAGCATTGAATGGAGATTACGTTGAAAAATAGTGTTGTGTAGCTAAAAGATAGGGGAATAACCTGGTGTATTTCAATGCTGAATAAAACAACCCCTGTTTCAGAAAAAAAATGTGTTGCATTACTTGTTGGTCTGCCCTCGTACAACACAGCACATGTGCCACTCCTCAGACGCGACTGAAACCCTTTGAGACTGTGTACTGTATCCGTCCTATTCCGATGTCTAAACAGCGAGCATAGGACGGCCACAAGTGCGCAAGGGGGGAATCGGACGATGTTAAACACCACGCCGTCAGTGGCGGCGTGGAACCATACAGTCGTGGTTATCTCGCAAGCGGTCGTTTGCAGACCCGTGTTTACTGGGACATTTGTGCTTCTACACTCCTGGAAATGGAAAAAAGAACACATTGACACCGGTGTGTCAGACCCACCATACTTGCTCCGGACACTGCGAGAGGGCTGTACAAGCAATGATCACACGCACGGCACAGCGGACACACCAGGAACCGCGGTGTTGGCCGTCGAATGGCGCTAGCTGCGCAGCATTTGTGCACCGCCGCCGTCAGTGTCAGCCAGTTTGCCGTGGCATACGGAGCTCCATCGCAGTCTTTAACACTGGTAGCATGCCGCGACAGCGTGGACGTGAACCGTATGTGCAGTTGACGGACTTTGAGCGAGGGCGTATAGTGGGCATGCGGGAGGCCGGGTGGACGTACCGCCGAATTGCTCAACACGTGGGGCGTGAGGTCTCCACAGTACATCGATGTTGTCGCCAGTGGTCGGCGGAAGGTGCACGTGCCCGTCGACCTGGGACCGGACCGCAGCGACGCACGGATGCACGCCAAGACCCTAGGATCCTACGCAGTGCCGTAGGGGACCGCACCGCCACTTCCCAGCAAATTAGGGACACTGTTGCTCCTGGGGTATCGGCGGGGACCATTCGCAACCGTCTCCATGAAGCTGGGCTACGGTCCCGCACACCATTAGGCCGTCTTCCGCTCACGCCCCAACATCGTGCAGCCCGCCTCCAGTGGTGTCGCGACAGGCGTGAATGGAGGGACGAATGGAGACGTGTCGTCTTCAGCGATGAGAGTCGCTTCTGCCTTGGTGCCAATGATGGTCGTATGCGTGTTTGGCGCCGTGCAGGTGAGCGCCACAATCAGGACTGCATACGACCGAGGCACACAGGGCCAACACCCGGCATCATGGTGTGGGGAGCGATCTCCTACACTGGCCGTACACCACTGGTGATCTCGAGGGGACACTGAATAGTGCACGGTACATCCAAACCGTCATCGAACCCATCGTTCTACCATTCCTAGACCGGCAAGGGAACTTGCTGTTCCAACAGGACAATGCACGTCCGCATGTATCCCGTGCCACCCAACGTGCTCTAGAAGGTGTAAGTCAACTACCCTGGCCAGCAAGATCTCCGGATCTGTCCCCCATTGAGCATGTTTGGGACTGGATGAAGCGTCGTCTCACGCGGTCTGCACGTCCAGCACGAACGCTGGTCCAACTGAGGCGCCAGGTGGAAATGGCATGGCAAGCCGTTCCACAGGACTACATCCAGCATCTCTACGATCGTCTCCATGGGAGAATAGCAGCCTGCATTGCTGCGAAAGGTGGATATACACTGTACTAGTGCCGACATTGTGCATGCTCTGTTGCCTGTGTCCATGTGCCTGTGGTTCTGTCAGTGTGATCATGTGATGTATCTGACCCCAGGAATGTGTCAATAAAGTTTCCCCTTCCTGGGACAATGAATTCACGGTGTTCTTATTTCAATTTCCAGGAGTGTATTATAGCGTACTTTCAACCGTGCAAGTTTGCGCCTCCCTTTTTGATACACCCTGTATATCAATCATGAGTTGGGTTCCCAATTACATTTTCTACGTAATTTTAAAAGGAATTATTCAGTCTGAAGGTGATTTAAAGAACCCTCGGCCAGGCACTTTAGTGTGAACTGCAGAGTAATAAATTAGATGTGGATGAATGTACTTAACAGAATATCTATTTCCATAGCACTTTCATAAAGAATTGTTTTCATTTAGTTGATTGTATTAATTGAATCTGTGCTCAATCAACGTATACTGCTTGTATTTAGACATTTAAGGATTATTTAATTCCCGCTCTATCATACCTGTTCAACTTCTCTGAATGACTATTACTTTGGCACTTTTTTCCTTTGTAAATCGCCACTTACTTGTTCAAAGGAAATCAACAAGGTTTTCGATATAACACGAAACTAAGTCAGTTCTTGTTTCAGATTGCTCTTTACGCTATTTTATTTCATTGTTGTGTCCAACTGCGGTAAAGTAATTCCTTTGAAAAATAACGATGTAATCAAACTAATGCTGAGCTAGCAACGAAAGCAATTTAATTCTGGGAATGGAGTAGCTTCCCTTCTACTTCACAAGGTTATATTAATCAGGGGTAGCCGCAAATTGTATCAGCGTAGTGGTTTTTCGTTTTTGTTAAGTTTATGGTATCACCCGTTTTCTCTCATTCTTTTTCCCTTTAGCGCAAATGTTTATGCGTAACTGCATGGATGAAAACTTATTACGACTGCGAGAGACAGATTATGTCTGGCTCGTCATACAAAAACTGCGGATATAATGTGGAATATTACGCGTACAATCTACTTACTTACTTCTGATTTAGAACTGCGGAGAGTGTGATTCGCGCGGAACTATAATTAGTGGCATTATTGTAAGCTGCCATTTTTAATACGGAATATAATTTGATTAATTACGATAGCATTTCATCTCGTGCAACATGATGATGTATCCTAAAATATAGCTATGAAGATCCTTTATGGAAAAATAAAATTTCATGAACGGAAAAGGTACGTTTAATTCTTTGGTTGTTTTAACTTGTCCCTTGTCTGTGGCTCAGAACATTATTTGGTTTGTCGTAACTCGTAGGGAACTCTGTATCCTGGGAAATCACCACGGTCGTTTATGCTCTATTTTCAGAGAATAATTTCTGGATTTTTATCGAATTTAATACACAACTTGGACACTGATTCCCAAGCTGCAAAGTGAGTACGTCATCGCACCCAAGACGGCTTCCTCACGGCGTACGACTGTGCCTTTGACTATTTTAAGAATTTTCAGAGTCGACGCGCTTAGGAATTCTGCAGAGCCATATAAATTTTATTGCAAGTGCTGACTTTGACATCGATAGGCAGACAATAGTATGATTATGAACTGAAACTGTCTAATAATTTTGTTTTATAGACTTGTGTTAAAGTAGTGGGGAAGCGACTTCTCTCGCCAAAAAGTTTCCATTCAAGTAACTAGATATTACTCAGTTATAACAATTTAACTTCTACTTAATGGGGAGGGAAGTTAAAATTACACAGATTATGTTTCTAATCGTTGCCTCTGTTTTGGTAATGCGCACCTTGAATCGAAAGATGTCTCTAGCACCTTCAAACACGAGTAGGGTTCCAATACGTCGCGGATTTCGCGGACAGTCCGCGATTTATGCTCGAAGACGGGTGTCCTGGACGAAGAGGAAAATGTCCGCGAAAAAAGTGGCTAGTAAGTAAAAAAATTTTTTCTTACGCAAGTTTTGACACTGGCCACCGATCACGTGTTTCGTAACTCCTGCAAACTTGACGATAGCCTTTGAAACCTGTGCTGATATTCAGTGTCACTTCAGAATCGCTCGACTATTTTCAGAACAGACTTTGGAAGCAGTGCAATAATCGATTCTTTGCGATTGTTCCAGTTTTCCGCTGTTGGTTTACAAAGTCTCTGCTGTCGGTATCTGATATTCTTTTGTCGTGTGAAGTTAACATTCAGCTGTGCGAATTGTACTTCTGGTGTTGTTATTGCACAGAATTTGAAATTTAAAATGTCGAAACGGAAAGTACGTTTTCGAGAAGAATATACTGATGCGTTTCCCAGTATTAAACGTGGAAGAACCGAACATGAGGTGGGTAAGTACACTGCATTGTAGGTAACAGTAAACAATGCCTATCACATGTGGAAAGCATACGAATGAGTATTATAATTGATCACATTACGTGTTTAAAAAGCAAGTCTGTCGCAATTTTATTTTCTGGCGATAGTTTTCAGTTAACGTATTGAAAAAATATTTTTAGCGTGCCATCAAATTTAGTTTTCAGGGTGACCATAGAATGAAAGAGCTGTCAAAAACGTGCGTTTTGAGGTGTAAAAATTTAGTTATTGTGACACTTTGAAACATAGAGCAATAGACTGTGCACGTTTACCCAATACCGTACATAAACTAAAATGTTAATTCGCGTGCTTTTGGTTAAATGGCAACTAATCCTAAATTATTTCATTACAGTTGCTACATTTCAATCGCCAATGGAGGAAAAAGAGCTCTCAATGACCATACAACAAGCAAGAAACACACAAGAGCTGTCAATTCTGTTTCAACTTCCAGACAGTTGTCCAGTTTTTTAAGTGCTAATCAGACAGAATCTAAAAAGGTTGCTGCAGCAGAAGCAACATTCGCGGTTCATGCTGTGAAACACCGCCAGTGATACAATTCTTCGTCTTGTACATCGAAAATCATTAGTGAAATTTTTAGTGATTCAAAGGTAGTAGTTCAGTTTTCAAGTGCAAAAACTAAAATGGTTCAAATGGCTGAGCACTATGGGACTTCTTAACATCAATGGTCATCAGTCCCCTAGAACTTAGAACTACTTTAACCTATCTAAACTAAGGACATCACACAACACCCAGTCATCACGAGGCACAGAAAATCCCTGACCCCGCCGCAAAAACTAAAACTGAAGAAATTGTTAACAATGTTATAGCACCTTTCATAAAAGACAATGTTAAAAATGTTGTTGTTGTTGTTGTGGTCTTCAGTCCTGAGACTGGTCTGATGCAGCTCTCCATGCTACTCTATCCTGTGCAAGCTGCTTCATCTCCCAGTACCTACTGCAACCCACATATCCTTCTGAATCTGCTTAGTGTATTCATCTCTTGGTCTCCCTCTACGATTTTTACCCTCCACGCTGCCCTCCAATACTAAATTGGTGACCCCTTGATGCCTCAGAACATGTCCTACCAACCAATCCCTTCTTCTAGCCAAGTTGTGCCACAAACTCCTCTCCAATTCTACTCAGTACCTCCTCATTAGTTATGTGATACACCCATCTAATCTCCAGCATTCTTCTGTAGCACCACATTTCGAAAGCTTCTATTCTCTTCTTGTTCAAACTATTTATCGTCCATGTTTCACTTCCATACATGGCTACACTCCATACGAATAGTTTCAGAAATGACTTCCTGACACTTAAATCAATACTCGATGTTAACAAATTTCTCTTCTTCAAAAACGCCCTCCTTGCCATTGCCAGTCTACATTTTATATCCTCTCTACTTCGACCATCATCAGTTATTTTGCTCCCCAAATAGCAAAACTCTTTTAGCCTACTACTTTAAGTGTCTCATTTCCTAATCTAATTCCCTCAGCATCACCCGTTTTAATTCGACTACATTCCATTATCGTCGTTTTGCTTTTGTTGATGTTCATCTTATATCATCCTTTCAAGACACTGTCCATTCCGTTCAACGGCTCTTCCAAATTCTTTGCTGTCTCTGACAGAATTACAATGTCATCGGCGAACCTCGAAGTTTTTATTTCTTCTCCATGGATTTTAATACCTATTCCCAATTAATCTTTTGTTTCCTTTACTGCTTGCTCAATATACAGATTGAATAACATCGGGGAGAGGCTACAACCCTGTCTCACTCCTTTCCCAACAACTGCTTCTCTTTCATGTCCCTCGACTCTTATAACTGCGATCTGGTTTCTGTACAAATTGTAAATAGCCTTTCGCTCCCTGTATTTTACCCCTGCCACCTTTAGAATTTGAAAGAGACTATTCCAGTCAACATTGTCAAAAGCTTTTTCTAAGTCTACAAATGCTAGAAACGTAGGTTTGCCTTTTCTTGATCTAGCTTCTAAGATAAGCCGTAGGATCAGTATTGCCTCACGTGTTCCCACATTTCTACGGAATCCAAACTGATCTTCCACGAGGTTGGCTTCTACCAGTTTTTCCATTCGTTTGTAAAGAATTCGCGTTAGTATTTTGCAGCCGTGACTTATTAAACTGATAGTTCGGTAATTTTCACATCTGTCAACACCTGCTTCCTTTGGGATTGGAATTATTATATTCTTCTTGAAGTATGTTAAAAATAGTCCATCAAAAGTTTACTATGTTGGGATCAGTACAGATGCTATTAATCACAAGCATGTAAAAATGTTTGCTGTTCTGGTCCAATACTTTGACATTAAACAAGGTGTAAGACACCGCTAATGCTTGGATTAATTTTCCTTGTAAATTACAACTTCTTTGCTGACAGAATTACTGTTTGAATTATGAAGATTTCGCTGACGTTTAGAAAGGTGAGAGGACATAGTGTGATTCCAGGTTTCAACCACATCTTCATAATTACCACTGTAAAGTAACGATGAAGATTCAACTGAAATGCAAACCAATGGCCGCTTGCACAACATATCGGTTCGTGTTTCAACCACATCTTTATAATCACCAAATTTTGTTCTTGACTTTCGTCCTTATTAATTAATTAACGATTTTGAATACAGCACCAGTGTCGATAGCTGCAAACTTTTCCAACAATAAGTATCTCTGGTGTTGGCTTCTAGTAACCTCTCTGGTCTGCCACTGCCGAAATGGCGGCCCCTGCGAGTCGCTTAAAACGCGCACGAGAATCATGTTGGCGCAACGGCGTATCCGTTTCCATCGCTGTAATGGCGCGGCCATTGCGGTGGAAGAAAGCGATCAGCGCGCTAGAATGAGCTTTGGAACGAGGCCGGACAAGTTAGCAGGCTATCACACAGCTGCCGTTTTAGCTCCAGGCTCAATAGCGTACAGTACCGCCGCTTCAGACAGTTACACAGTCGCCATTCACAGGTCGAAAACAACTTGTTTCCTTTTCCAGATGAAAGTACAAAAGAATGTTTCACAAATACAGTTTTCTTACTTTTCAGAATGAGATATTTCTGAATAGATTATTCTCGTTTTTCAATAAAAATATTTACCACCGTGTGTTTTGAGTACAGAACCCTGTTTAAAATGAATTTGCCTACTATTTCTTACAAAAAAAAAAAGAAAAACCGATAACAGTTACTGTTAATCTATCTATTTATTAAAGGCTTTTCAACGGGCAGGTCCATCGCCTCATTTACACTACTCGCCTTTAAATTTCTACACCAAGAAGAAATGAAGATGATAGACGGGTATTGATTGGACAAATATATTATACTAGAACTGACATGAGATTACGCCTGGGCATTGAGTCAAACAGAGCTCGGATGGCGTGTACAGGTACAGCTGCCCATGCAGCTTCAACACGATACCACAGTTCATCGAGAGTAGTGACTGGCGTATTGTGACGAGCCAGTTGCTCGGCCACCATTGACCAGACGTTTTCAATTGGTGAGACATCTAGATAATGTGCTGACCAGGGCAGCAGTCGAACATTTTGTGTATCCAGAAAGGCCCGTACAGGACCTGCAACATGCGGTCGTGCATTATCCTGCTGAAATGTAGGGTTTCGCAGGGATCTAATGAAGGGTAGAGCCACGGGTCGTAACACATCTGAAATGTACCGGCCACTGTTGAAAGTGCCGTCAATGCGAACAAGAGGTGACCGAGACATGTAATCAATGGCAGCCCATACCATCACGACGGGTGATACGCCAGTACGGCAATGGCGAATACATGCTTCCAATATGCATTGACCGCGATGTCGCCAAACACGGATGCGACCATCATGATACTGTAAACAGAACCTGGATTCATCCGAAAAACTGACGTTTTGCCATTCGTGCACCTAGGTTCTTCGTCGAGTACACCATCGCAGGCGCTCCTGTCTGTGATGCAGCGTCAAGGGTAACCGCAGCCATGGTCTCTGAACTGATAGTCCGTGCTGCCGCAGACGTCGTCGAACTGTTCGTGCAGATGGTTGTTGTCTTGCAGTCGTCCCCATCTGTTGACTCAGGGATTGAGACGTGGCTGCACGATCCGTTACAGCCACGCGGATAAGATGCCTGTCATCTCGACTGCTAGTGATACGAGGCCGTTGGGATCCAGCACGGCGTTCCGTATTACCCTCCTGAACCCACCTATTCCATATTCTGCTCACAGTCATTGGATCTCGACCGACGCGAGCAGCAATGTCGCGATACGAAAAACCGCAATCGCGATAGCCTACAATCCGACCTTTATCAAAGTCGGAAACGTGACGGTACGCATTTCTCCTGTTTACACGAGGCATCACAACAACGTTTCACCAGGCAGCGCCGGTCAACTGCTGTTTGCGTATGAGAAATCTGTTGGAAACTTTCCTGATGTCAGCACGTTGTAGGTGTCGCCACCGGCGCCAACCTTGTGTGAATGCTCTGAAAAGCTAATCACTTGCATATCACAGCATCTTCTTCCCTTCGGTCTGTAGCACGTCATCTTCGTGGCGTAGCAATTTTACTGGCCAGTAGTGTATAATTACACAAAGAAGAAGCGTAAGTTAAAGTTGGATCAAGTAGTGTGTAAGCTTTGGGACCGATGATCTGAGCAGATGGTCCCATAAGGCCTTACCACAAATTTCCAATTTTTACAGTTTTTCGTGACTAGTTTGGAGAACAATGTGAACAATTCAAGCGAATGGTTTGGCCACCCACATCGCCCGACATGAATCCCATCGAACATTTATGGGACAAAATCGAGAGGTCAGTTCGTGCACAAAATCCTGCACAGGCACCACTTTCGCAATTATGGACAGCTATAGAGACAGCATGGCTCAATATTTCTGCTGGGGACTTCGAAATTGTTGAGTCCATGCTGCTCTACGCCGGGGAACACGAGGTCCGACATGAAATCAGGAGGTACCCCATGACGTTTGTCATATCAGTGTATGCTGCAAGTGTCAGTCATGGTCACATCATCTTTCTCTGTTGTTGGAAGAGCATTATGTCTCACATAAGTGGATTCCAGTGTGGGAAAATTCTTTGTGCTCATGTGGTGGATGGTTCTGTAAGAAAGGTAGTGAGCTGTGGTAAAAAAAATGCTCCTTGAAGAGCGCGCCGCAGCGCGTAGTGTGAAACAATCGCCCTCCGTTTCTGGCGGTGGCGCCGCTGTGGCAATCGCAGCTTTCGTGTCTCCCTCTGGTGGGAAAGGGGAAAGGCTGCCTGTTCACATGCATTTAAGGGGCGCCATGAGCTCGCCAGTCGCAGGATACGGATCCTGTACACCTCCCGCAAACTCGATCCTCCTCACCCGCTCGTCTCCCCGATCCTCTCCCACCCCCGCCCACTGCCGCGCCTGTATTCCAACGTCCCACCCGGTCTCCATCTCTCCACCCTCCTTACCCTCTCCCAAGGTGGCTTCCGCCAGCTCCCCCTCCCTGATGATGTCCTCCTCCCCTCCATCTTCTCCTCCTACCAACTTTGATCCTCCCTCCCTCTTCCTGTATCTGTTCCTTTGGGCACCCTCCTTCCCTCCCCCCTTTCTCCCCACTTCTCCCCCGGGCCTCCCCTCCCCTGTCCTTCTCCTCCCCTCTCCTCAGCCATTGGCATCTCTGTTCTCCCCTCTCCACCCTCTCCACCCGCCCTCACCCTTCTTCCCCTCTTGGCAGGTCCCCGGACTCGCACACGCTACGTGGACTTTCACGCGCCGGAGATCATCGCCATCTGTGTCTCGTGTGTGTGACGTCGTTTAGTGTTTTTAGTGTCCGCTGTCACACTTCTCCGTTCACTTGTGCCATCGGATTCATCAGTGTTATGTGCGCCGTGTCAACGTGTTTTCAGTGTCTTTCTCGTCGAGTGTGAATGGCTCCGTGTTTTTTGTGTGACTGTGACCACTATTTTTTGCTCGCCACTATGTTCATTTTCATTCTCCATTCTTGTACTGTGATTGTCAACTCTATGGCCGAAGAGCGGCGTAACATGCCGCTGCCAGCCTACCTGATTGTTCAGGTGTTAAAATAACAATAAAGTAAAAAAAAAAAAACTCGCCAGTCGCTCTCCCCCCGAGTCCTTTTACATTTCCCTCCTCTGCCTCCTCTCATTCCCTCTCGCGTCCGCTCTTCTCCCCCTTTATTAGTCCTCTCCCTCCGTGCTTCCCCCCCCCCCATTTTTCGTTTTTTTCCTTCCTCCCTCCTTGTTCTTCCCCCTCCTCCATGTCCCCCCCCATCTGCCTTTGGCTCGGGAGTGTCATCTTTGTGCCGCCACTTTCGTGCAGTGTTGTACATTGAGTGTTCTACAGTGAGTGTCTTACAGTGAGTTTTCCGTGTTGTGTTTTTTGGGAAGTGTTGCGAACGGCCATCATACTGTCGCTGGGTGTGCCTTTTATCTCTTGCGAACATAAACCAGACTGTCACCGTGTTTTTTTAATTGCGTTTGTACTATGTTACTTGTCTGATTCCTGCGTCTTTTATTAACGTTGCCAACCCTTTTTGCTTTCTGTTTTAACTTTCCGCATTTTTCCGCCATTTTACACTTGACGTCACCGTTTTATCGGCTGTTTTTCTTGTTTCTTTTCTTCTTCCGTTTTTTTAAAACAAAACTCTGTAGGCTGTAGAGCAGCGTACTAAGCTGCTGCCAGCCTGCCCCCATCGGGGGGAATTGAAAATCAATAAAGAAAAAAAAAAACCTCGCCAATCGGTCAGTTGGTCAGTCTGAGTCTGGTCAGTTGGTCAGCCAGCTCAGTGTCGGGCAGTCAGTGTCTGTCTGTAAGTCGGTCTGCTGTACGTTAAGGGGGCCAGTCAGTCAGTCAGTCGGAGGCAGTTGGTCAGCCAGGGCAGTCTGTCAGTGTGGGCGAGTCTGGTCAGTTGGTGAGCCAAGTTAGTCTGGGTCTGTCTCTCGTCCGCATTGGTGAGGCGGTTGCTGTCTGTCGGTCGTGCTAGTATGTGTTAGGCCGCCAGTCTGCGGAGTTTGTTCAGGCAACGGCCATTGGCCGTTGGATCGATCGGTTGGTCGGTCGCGCACTGAGACACGAGATGACTTGTCCGCCTTGAGCGCACGGGAGGTCACCATGTGAGTCCAGTGGGCCGCGCCGTATAGCGAGGGGTAGTGGCTTCGCGGCCGACACGAGAGCAGCAGGAGTCAACCCACGACGTCGGTCTGGCCGGCGCGAGCTGCGACGCCGAGGTTTAACTGGTTCTCCGAGCGCTTCTGGGCCCCTTCAGCTACTATCTTGTGGAGCTTGGCTCGGTCCTTCCCTAGTGCAGGGATGTCGTTTTGCCAGTGGGCGTGTTTCCTCTGCGCGGTTGGGTCCGAGCCAGTATTTCCGCCGTCGTGTGCCTGGATGTGAGTGGGAGACGCACCAGCAGGGCTGTCGCGACGGAGCAGCAGTCGCGGACGGAGCAGCGGGCAGTTGGTGCGGACCAGGAAAGGCGGGATATCGGCGCGCCTTCCTGCGTCCGTTGAAGCGGTTGTCTCCACCGCACCTCGGCAGCACAAAAAGTTCAGGGAGTTCTAAGTCATTTTCTCCCCTACACCCAAATATTAAGATTTTTGACCAATATGCACCCTGCCCTATACTTTCGTGTTAAAATTCCGGACCCCGCAAGCCTATGTACGGTCTCCATTCATCGTATTTTTCATTTCTACACTCTTCCGCTCCCACTGCTTCTATCTCCATCGATCTCTCTTTCTCTTCTGCTATCGCTGTCTGTGACTGAACATCAATATCTACTCTCTCTTTCGTTTCCCATCCTCTGTCTCTCACACACACACACACACACACTTTCACTGCCACTTTCTCTCTCCCACCATAACTGTCTCCTCTCTCTTTGCCTCCCACTAGTTCTGTCCCCCACCCCCCACCACTCTCTCTCTCTCTCTCACACACTCTCTCTCTCTCTCTCTCTCTCTCTCTCTGTTCACACACCAAAATTTTTGGTGACGGAAGCGGAACGTGGGTTCCCACTTTTCTGTCATGGTACACAGCTACACTCCTGGAAATGGAAAAAAGAACACATTGACACCGGTGTGTCAGACCCACCATACTTGCTCCGGACACTGCGAGAGGGCTGTACAAGCAATGATCACACGCACGGCACAGCGGACACACCAGGAACCGCGGTGTTGGCCGTCGAATGGCGCTAGCTGCGCAGCATTTGTGCACCGCCGCCGTCAGTGTCAGCCAGTTTGCCGTGGCATACGGAGCTCCATCGCAGTCTTTAACACTGGTGGCATGCCGCGACAGCGTGGACGTGAACCGTATGTGCAGTTGACGGACTTTGAGCGAGGGCGTATAGTGGGCATGCGGGAGGCCGGGTGGACGTACCGCCGAATTGCTCAACACGTGGGGCGTGAGGTCTCCACAGTACATCGATGTTGTCGCCAGTGGTAGGCGGAAGGTGCACGTGCCCGTCGACGTGGGACCGGACCGCAGCGACGCACGGATGCACGCCAAGACCGTAGGATCCTACGCAGTGCCGTAGGGGACCGCACCGCCACTTCCCAGCAAATTAGGGACACTGTTGCTCCTGGGGTATCGGCGAGGACCATTCGCAACCGTCTGGGCTACGGTCCCGCACACCGTTAGGCCGTCTTCCGCTCACGCCCCAACATCGTGCAGCCCGCCTCCAGTGGTGTCGCGACAGGCGTGAATGGAGGGACGAATGGAGACGTGTCGTCTTCAGCGATGAGAGTCGCTTCTGCCTTGGTGCCAATGATGGTCGTATGCGTGTTTGGCGCCGTGCAGGTGAGCGCCACAATCAGGACTGCATACGACCGAGGCACACAGGGCCAACACCCGGCATCATGGTGTGGGGAGCGATCTCCTACACTGGCCGTACACCACTGGTGATCGTCGAGGGGACACTGAATAGTGCACGGTACATCCAAACCGTCATCGAACCCACCGTTCTACCATTCCTAGACCGGCAAGGGAACTTGCTGTTCCAACAGGACAATGCACGTCCGCATGTATCCCGTGCCACCCAACGTGCTCTAGAAGGTGTAAGTCAACTACCCTGGCCAGCAAGATCTCCGGATCTGTCCCCCATTGAGCATGTTTGGGACTGGATGAAGCGTCGTCTCACGCGGTCTGCACGTCCAGCACGAACGCTGGTCCAACTGAGGCGCCAGG
Organism: Schistocerca americana; assembly: GCF_021461395.2. NCBI lineage: Eukaryota > Metazoa > Arthropoda > Insecta > Orthoptera > Acrididae > Schistocerca > Schistocerca americana. The sequence continues at coordinate 119,995,335 of NC_060129.1, forward strand.
TGGAAATGGCATGGCAAGCCGTTCCACAGGACTACATCCAGCATCTGTACGATCGTCTCCATGGGAGAATAGCAGCCTGCATTGCTGCGAAAGGTGGATATACACTGTACTAGTGCCGACATTGTGCATGCTCTGTTGCCTGTGTCTATGTGCCTGTGGTTCTGTCAGTGTGATCATGTGATGTATCTGACCCCAGGAATGTGTCAATAAAGTTTCCCCTTCCTGGGACAATGAATTCACGGTGTTCTTATTTCAATTTCCAGGAGTGTACATCGACACGGATACCCTGCAAATCACATTCAAGTGCCTGCCAGTGGGTTCATCATCGAACCACCTTCACAATCCTCCATTCTTCCTAACGCGAACAGCGCGCGCAAAAAACGAATACCTATGTCTTTGCCTGTCAGCTCTAATTTCCCTTTTTCAAGTATGACGATCACTCTCCCTACATAGGTCAACGTCAATGAAATATTTTTCGCATCGGAGGAGGAAGTAGGTGACTGAAATTTCGTGAGAAGATTCCGCCTCAACGAAAAACGCCTTCGCTTTAATGATGTCCACCCCAAATCATGTATCATGTCAGGGACACACTTCCCTCTTTTGCGATAATACAAAACGTGCTGCCCTTCTTTGAACTTTCTCGATGTATTCCGTTAATCCTACTCGGTAAGGATCTCACACCGCGAAGCAGTATTCCAAAGTAGGACGGACAAGCGTAGTGTTAGCAGTCTCCTTAGTAGGTCTGTTACACTTCCAGAGTGTTCTATCAATAAAACGTGGTCTTGGTTCGGCTTCCGCTCAACATTCTCCATGTGTTCTTCGCAATTTAAGTTGTTCGTAACCGAAATACCTTGATATTTAGTTGAATTTACGACCTTTAGATTTGACTGATTCATCTTGTAACCGAAGTTTAACGGATTAATTTTCGCACTCGTGTGGATGACCTCACACTTTTCCTTATTTAAGGTCAATCGCTAATTTTTGAACCGTATAGGTATCTTTGCTAAATCGATATGTAATTTGTTTTGATCTTCTGATGACTTTACTAGACGATAAACGACAGTGTCTTGTGCAAACAACCTGAGACAGCTACTCGGATTGTTAGAGGAACACATTCGCCTTTTTTATGTTCCAAGAAAAGCGTTTCCTGCTGCTTCCCTTCTTTCCCTTGCTAAAGCGATGTGTGCTGCTTATATAAAGCGAATGCTATAGGTCAGCAAAATGTTGATCGTTTATTTATATACTTCGACTGCTTTATATACTTTTACACATATACACAACAAATAATTATGCATGATATAGGTTACTATAAAATCCTTTGCATTTGTATTTTACATCGATACCTTCCTCTCATCGACTGTAGTTCATCGAAAACGCCTGACTTTTGATTTGTCTCTTGAAAGAGTCAAAATGTTGTTTGAAGTATTTTACTCCATTTTTAGTGTTCCCAGTTTTACGTAAGTTTTGGCTGACATTTTAAGTTCCTTCTAGGCACGTTAAGACACTTTTCAGCAATTTTTTTGTCGTTTCGGTACCATCTCGGTTACATTTGTATAGGGGTGAAGTGCCTGTTTATACAAAGAGAGCGCGCTGTAAGGTTTTATCGGTGTAAAAATGGTTCAAATGGCTCTGAGCACTATGGGTCTTAACATCTGAGGTCATCAGTCCCCTAGAACTTAGAACTACGTAAACCTAACTAACCTAAGGACATCACACACATCCATGCCCTAAGGCAGGATTCGAACCTGCGACCGTAGCAGTCGCGCGGTTCCAGACTGTAGCGCCTAGAACCGCTCTGCCACCTATCGGTGTAAAAGTGCTGACCAAATGCATAGTATGGTGACCATTGCCATGACCCTAGAACTCATGCCATGTGTTCACTACGTTATTTAAGGGGCTCCGGAAAGGCTGAAAATCATGAAAAGTTCAATTTTTACTTTTTTGCGTTTTCTGAATCTGCAGACTATTACCTTTTAATAGATATATAATTTATTCAATTCCGAAGACTACAACTATTTTTAATTTTTTTTTTGAAATGTGTTCTACATGGGCGTGACCCACTGTGGCGCTGTTAAACTGCTGTCAAATGGTGTTATTATTAACGTCCGTGTTCATCAGGTACATTTTAGTGATGTGAGATAAAGTATGTGTTGCGGCTAACCTGTGATGGTTCAATATATATCGCTGGTGTGATTGTCGATTGTTTCATGTTTATTTACTCTGTCGTTATCTCGAAAATATTCGTAATTTATTCTGTTTCTTGAGTCTCTGTTTTGTTGAAGTATAATAATGAGTAAAAGTAATTAGAAATCCTCTGTAGGCTTTTAAGAAAAGGAGAAATGTTGGAAAGCCAAAGGTATGTGTTATTACTGTAAACAATAAAGACGATAACCAAGCGAGTGAACCTAACCTCTCAACTACACCTGCCCATAGCAGTCAAAGTGGGAAAGAAAATATTTCACAGAAGAAGCTTGGTTCAATCAGTGAAAACTATGAATGTTTTATGGGCGAATCGGATGTGAATGAAATATTTGATATGTCGGTTCTCAAGGGAATTTTTTCAAACTGTGTAAGATGTATTCATTGTAGTGAAGTTGGTCTGGAACTCTCCATAATAAAGCACGTAGGACTTGCTAGTGAAATACAACTGAAATGTGATAAGTGTTCATACATGACCACCTTTTGGAACAGTGTTGCAGTAACTGCAACTGAAGAAAATGGTAGCAAAATCTACGAACACAACAACGAGCGATGCTTGCTTTAGACAAGGAACGCCTTCGGGCTGCAGACAGGGCTGTAAAGAGTCTAGAAATACAAGCAAGAGTAAACAGGAGGAGGAACAAGAGGAAGCTGGAGAAGGAGTTTGCAGAGGATGAAGATAATCCATCCTATGGACCTGGAATGCACTAAAAAGTTAATGCAATCTTTGTCGCTCGATTCCCAAAACTTTTATTTTCTCATACTAATTACATGTTTTCTAAGGATCGTCCAAACATATTTGTTTCAAACTTTCAGTAAATGTTACACAGTACCTTCTGCATAATTTAACACAGCCTTTTTCCAAAAAACTGTATATTTTTGAATATATAAATAAAAAATTGCAAAAAAAATTTTGTGAATTTTCATTACAACTGAAAAAAAATCATCTTTAATAACTGAATTAAAATTTTGTAAAATCCCTGTGTTAAGTTGTGGCCCATATTCCAATAAATAATCTGTAAAAAGTTCAACTTCCTACCTCAAATACTTTGTGAGGAAAGATGTAATTTATAAGCGTTATTTTAACATTGCAAGTATAGGGCGTTCTGGAGCCCCTTAAAGCGACATTTGCGCCTCAGACAGCGTATTACGTGCATATTTTGTGCGGATAACTTTGAACATCTGGATCTCGGTAACGGATGACGATAGCGATCAAAATATCAAGATTTCCCCAGAACATCAACTTAAGAACATATGGTGAAAATATGGACAATTTGCTATGAACAGAAATTACGGAACTGTACATGTCCACAAGTGGTACTTTCGGCACCTAAAATGAGCGGTTTTTGGGGAATATCTTGACAACGGACGCAAATTTTCCAAAAGAGCAAAATGGCGTTCGTAGATGAATATCTAAAGACTGTACAGTTATAATTTGAGTCATTTTCTATGGTTAATTATTTACATAATTGTTTCCCGCGGTGCAAACAACGGCTGAAACCGGTTTTGCTGTTTTCTACATTAGAGCTATAGCTATGAACCTCTGGATGTCGGTAACGCATAATGATACCGACAAGAGCTTCTAGGTCCCCCAAATCATCATCTTAAGAACACAGAGTAAAATTTTCTACATCCATCCACATCCACATTTACACTCCGCAAGCCACCCAAAGGTGTGTGGCGGAGGGCGTTTTACGTGCCACTGTCATTACCTCCCTTTCCTGTTCCAGTCGCGTATGGTTCGCGGGAAGAACGACTGTCTGAAAGCCTCCGTGCGCGCTCTAATCTCTCTAATTTTACATTCGTGATCTCCTCGGGAGGTATAAGTAGGGGGAAGCAGTATATTCGATACCTCATCCAGAAACGCACCCTCTCGAAACCTGACGAGCAATCTACACCGCGATGCAGAGCGCCTCTCTTGCAGAGTCTGCCACTTGAGTTTATTAAACATCTCCGTAACGCTATCACGGTTACCAAATAACCCTGTGACGAAACGCGCCGCTCTTCTTTGGATCTTCTCTATCTCCTCCGTCAAACCGATCTGGTATGGATCCCACACTGATGAGCAATACTCAAGTATAGGTCGAACGAGTGTTTTGTAAGTCACCTCCTTTGTTGATGGACTACATTTTCTAAGGACTCTCCCAATAAATCTCAACCTGGCACCCGCCTTACCAACAATTAATTTTATATGATCATTCCACTTCAAATCGTTCCGCACGCATACTCCCAGATATTTTACAGAAGTAACTGCTACCAGTGTTTGTTCCGCCATCATATAATCAGACAATGAAGGATCCTTCTTTCTATGTATTCGCAATACATTACATTTGTCTATGTTAAGGGTCAGTTGCCACTCCCTGCACCAAGTGCCTATCCGCTGCAGATCTTCCTGCATTTCGCTGCAATTTTCTTAATGCTGCAACTTCTCTGTATACTACAGCATCATCCGCGAAAAGCCGCATGGAACTTCCGACAGTATCTACTAGGTCATTTATATATATTGTGAAAAGCAATGGTCCCATAACACTCCCCTGTGGCACTCCAGAGGTTACTTTAACGTCTGTAGACGTCTCTCCATTGATAACAACATGCTGTGTTCTGTTTGCTAAAAACTCTTCAACCCAGCCAGTGTGATTTTTCCCGCCGTGTACAAACTGTAGAGATTGATCGATGAGAGGATACAGAGCAAAGAAGATCTAGAGAACTTCTGCCCAGATATGCTTGGTTTCCATGGTACAGACTTTTTTTTAATTCAGTGATACTTTGTTACAGATATTGCGGTCTAATATGCGCTGTACCATGCATCCACAGTTACCGTATGCGAGGTTTCCTCCTAGAGGGTGGTACTGTTCCTCATACATTATGCGCTAGCGCCCTCTCCTGTTATAGTCATTGCTAATGTTGTGTCCGATTCACTTGTCTTGCTGACTCATCTTGTAGTGGATGTGATACAGCGACATGGTGTTTACTTACGGAAACGGGCGGTGGGCAGTGAGGTTGTATCAGAAGACCTGTCCCCGCCGACGACAATCACAGCATCCAATGTTTGCAAGAGTGTTTCGCCATTTGTCTGAGACAGGGTCGTTTCAGGAAGCATGGAATCATAAAGGACGTACCCGAAATGTTCGAACAACAGACTTGGAGGAACATGTGATTAACACTGTGGAACGCAACCGCCATGTCAGTACCAGGCAGTTGGTCCACCAGTACAGGATAAGCCAGATGACCGTGTACAACATTCTCCATGACAATTGTTACTATGATTATCACACAGCGTGTGCAGGCCTTACTATCGACAGAATTTCCAGATTGGGAGCAGTTTTGTCACTGTTTTCTTCACCGGGAAACCACGATTCCAGGATGGGTGTCATCCATCTAACTCACAGTTGAAGCGACTTTTATGCGGAGTGGTATTTTCATCTTTCACAACAGTCGTGTGTTGATGCCACTTTTATGCAGAGTGGTATTTTCATCTTTCATAACAGTCGTGTGTTGATGCCACTTTCATGCGGAGTGGTATTTTCATCTTTCATAACAGTCGTGTGTTGATGCCACTTTTATGCAGAGTGGTATTTTCATCTTTCATAACAGTCGTGTGTTGATGCCAATTTTATGCGGAGTGGTATTGTCAGCTTTCAGAACAGTAGTGTGTTGATGCCACTTTTATGCAGAGTGGTATTATCAGCTTTCATAACAGTCATGTGTCGATGCCACTTTCATGCAGAGTGGTATTCTCAGCTTTCAGAACAGTCGTGTGTTGATGCCACTTTTATGCAGAGTGGTATTTTCATCTTTCATAACAGTCGTGTGTTGATGCCAATTTTATGCGGAGTGGTATTTTCAGCCTTCAGAACAGTCATGTGTTGATGCCACTTTTATGCGGAGTGGTATTTTCAGCCTTCAGAACAGTCATGTGTTGATGCCACTTTTATGCAGAGTGGTATTTTCAGCTTTCAGAACAGTCGTGTGTTGATGCCACTTTTATGCAGAGTGGTATTTTCAGCTTTCATAACAGTCGTGTGTTGATGCCACTTTTATGCGGCGTGGTATTCTCAGCTTTCATAACAGTCGTGTGTTGATGCCACTTTTATGCGGAGTGGTATTCTCAGCCTTCAGAACAGTCGTGTGTTGATGCCACTTTTATGCAGAGTGGTATTTTCAGCCTTCAGAACAGTCGTGTGTTGATGCCACTTTTATGCAGAGTGGTATTTTCAGCCTTCAGAACAGTCATGTGTTGATGCCACTTTTATGCAGAGTGGTATTTTCATCTTTCATAAGAGTCGTGTGTTGATGCCAATTTTATGCGGATGGTATTTTCAGCCTTCAGAACAGTCGTGTGTTGGTGCCACTTTTATGCAGAGTGGTATTTTCAGCCTTCAGAACAGTCGTGTGTTGATGCCACTTTTATGCAGAGTGGTATTTTCAGCCTTCAGAACAGTCGTGTGTTGATGCCAATTTTATGCGGAGTGGTATTTTCAGCTTTCATAACAGTCGTGTGTGTGGGTTAGTATGCAGGACCCCACGGTATGGTGACAGCGAATCATCAGCATCGGTGCAGCCGGGACGTGCGGGCCGGCATAATTGGCGACCGTATTTTGGGACCTGCCTTCCTTCCACGTCGCTTAACATGCCGGAATTATCGGCGTTTCTTGCGGGTGACTTCGCTTCGCCCGCTAGAAGAAGTGCCATTGATGATTCGAAGAGTTATGTGGCTGCTACGTGATGGTACTCCAGCCCACTTCGCCATTAACATCAGGACGCATCTCAATCGTGTCTTTCCTGGTCGACGGATCGGACGAGGGGACCCAGCTGCATGGCCTGCTCTTTCACCGGATCTCAACCCGTGCCATTTGTGGTTATAGCGCTATCTCAAAGTATCGTGTATGCAGATACCATTCCAGACGTGCAGGCATTGGAGCAGCATACTCAGGTTGCCTTTGACACTGTTGAAAAATTGAAATTTGTGGTAAGTAAGATGGGACCAAACTACTGAGGTCATCAGCCCCTAAGTTTACACACTACTTCATCTGACTTAAACTAAGGACAACACACACACACATGCCCGAGGGTGGACTCAAACCTCCGACGGGGGCAGCCGCGCGAACCGTGACAGGGCGCCTAAGACCATGCGGCTCGACACTTTTCGGATGCAGCCTGGCTGATGTGAACGTGTGTGGCAGAATGTGCTATGGGACGTACATGCATCCATTAAAGCACATCGCGCATTAGACCGCAGTCTCCGTGACAAGGTATGACCGAATGAACGGTCTGTAGCGTGCAAACCATGCATTTCCAGATATAAGTTCATTAGACCCTCTTTGTTCCATATCCTCTCATTAATCAGTCCCTAGAGCTTGTGCACGGAGGAAAAAAATCACTCTGTGGAAGTATTTTCGCACCCAAAAATTAAGCTTTTTCCAGTTTTCCTTACGAACCGCCGATGACGAAATGGTGCTTTTCAACCCGCCTAAGGTCCACCATAGACTACACCTAAAGTGAAAGAACCAACCGATTTCCTCAATCTGTCTATGATGGAGGAAGTGTGAAACGTTCAGATTTTGATCCTGTACTGTAGAATAGCTACGAAACGCCCGCTCTTCAGACAGGTATACAGATGGTCATTACGGCAAAGTCCATCCTGAATAGTTGATCAAAAAATGGCTCTCAGCACTATGGCACTTAACTTCTGAGGTCATCAGTCCCCTAGAACTTAGAACTACTTAAATCTAACCAACCTAAGGACATCACACACATCCATGCCCGAGGCAGGATTCGAACCTGTGACCGTAGCAGCAGCGCGGTTCCGGACTGAAGCGCCTAGAACCACACGGCCACCCCGGCCGGCTGAATACTTGATCCATTATCTCTGTGATCAATAGAATCCTATATATGAACCCCTGAAAACTTGCATTTTAGCGATCGGCGTTTTGGAACATACGAGGGTTGGAACTTAAATAGTGGCTCCAGAGCTCCAGTATGGTGAAAGTTATGGTGATTCTCGTGTACGACTGTGATGGTGTTATCCTAACACATTATGTTCCACCACGGCAGACCGTCACTGCACAGTATTACTGCTGGTTTTTGGAGCATCACCTGCGACCAGCTTTGCGAAAGAAGCGGCGACACTTTCCGCGCAACCCACCCATCACTTTGAACGACAATGAGCGGGCGCATACAGCGCAAGCCGTGGCTGCTCTGTTCGGTCGGTGGGACTGGGAAGTACTGTACCATCCACCATACTCCCCGGACATACGCCCTTGTGACTTTGATTCGATTCCGAAGATGAAGGAAGCACTTCGTGGCAATCGCTTCATAACTGTTCCAGAGATTCGACAGGCAACAGACCGCTCCATTCTCACCATCAACAGAACAAGCTCTGCTAACGGTATACTACGCCTTCCACATCGCTGGCAACGGGTTCTACACAACGCTGGTGACTACTCTGAAGGGCAGTAACAGGTTCAAACATGTAACTCTTTCGTACCGGTTGTGAATAAATAGTTGCCACTATTTAAGTTCCAACCCTCGTATATCGGTACTGTGCACTGTCATGCACAGGCCGATAAAATTCATGCAGTCAAAGCGCGTTACCTGTTTTCTTTCGTGGGTCTAAACACTGTATACGAGATGGCATTTTTCTTAATTCAGAGCACACTCGGACTTATCTTGTTTATCATACCTAACAGCAGAAACCTTACAACTTATGAGCTACATTCCCACAAATCAGCTACGGATGGCATGCAGTACTTGTATAGTAGTGACCTCTGCAAAATACAGCCCTACAAGGAATGTGGACTACGCACTAAGCGACATCTCACAGCCGGACGTCTGCTCTACGACCATGCACTCTACATCTTTTCTACAAAGACATATTGATTACACACTACTGAAATATATCTGATGTGACCTAAATGATAATTCCCAAACTATCAAAGAACATATGTCATGCCAGGATCTCGCCTATAGGACTTACCTGTCATGTACTGGTCTACAAGGTATCTGTTACACAGTAGGATCCACGTTCTACTATGGCGCACTTGCTCTTAAACATCTACAGTATCATCATTTCGTCCAAAATTTCTAGTATTTTTAGGTCCTGAACAAGAACGCAACTTTGGGGTATATTCAGAACATTGTAGACAATGTCAGTTAACACAGTGAAAATGTGACAAAATATCAGGTGAAGCGACAAAACGAAATGTCTATAGAAAAAAAGGCTTCAGCACACCTGACTGATCAATATTGGTGCAGAGACAGTCGTTACAGACAGGCGAAAGTTTTTGGTGCTAAATGAAAGTTACTTGATGCAGTTGGAACTTCTTAGGTGTGGCAGCAAGTCATTTGATGAGGTTGAAAGTGGTTGGACAGAGATGAAAGTTATTGGACATAGTTGCAAGTCACTGGACATAGTTGCAAGTCACTGGGCATAGTTGCAAGTCACTGGGCATAGTTGCAAGTCACTGGGCATAGTTGCAAGTCACTGGACATCGTTGCAAGTCACTGGACATCGTTGCAAGTCACTGGACATCGTTGCAAGTCACTGGACATCGTTGCAAATCACTGGACATCGTTGCAAGTCACTGGACATCGTTGCAAGTCACTGGACATCGTTGCAAGTCGCTGGACATCGTTGCAAGTCACTGGACATCGTTGCAAGTCACTGGACATCGTTGCAAGTCACTGGACATCGTTGCAAGTCACTGGACATAGTTGCAAGTCACTGGACATAGTTGCAAGTCACTGGACATAGTTGCAAGTCACTGGACATAGTTGCAAGTCACTGGATGTAGTTGCAAGTCACTGGATGTAGTTGCAAGTCACTGGACGTAGTTGCAAGTCACTGGATGTAGTTGCAAGTCACTGGACATAGCTGCATGTCATTGAAGTTGCTTGCAACTCATTGGATATAATTCACAGCAACTAGTTATAGATGAAAGCTATTAGACATACTTCAAAATCATTGGACAATGTTGAAAGTTGCTGAACATGGGTGAAAGTTACTGAACACAGGTGAAAGTCACTGGGCACAGCTGAAAGTCACTGGATGCAGTTCAGGGTTACTGAATCTAGATAAAAATTACTGAACGTGACTGAAAGTCATTGTATGCAGTTGAAAGTTATTAGATATAGATGAAAATTACTGGACATAGCTGCAATTCACTGGATGTAATTGAAAGTTACTGGAAACATTTGCAAGTTGCTGAATGTTAATGAAAGTTATTAGAGATATGTGACAGTTACTGGATGTAGTTCATAGTTACTGGACAAGGATGGAAGACAATGGATATAGCTGAAAGTGAATGGACCCAGTTGAAGGTTGCTGAATGTAGCTGAAAGCTACTGAATGGAGCTGATTGTTATTTAGGTGGAAATTATTGAACATAGTTTTAAGACATTTGGCATAGACGAAAATCATTAGACACAGTTGAAGGATACTGAAAGCAGCTGAGACCTATCTGATGTTGTTGAATATTGCTAAACATAGTTGCAAACCTTGGACATAGTGGATAACTGTTAGACTAGCTAAAAGGTATTAGACAAACTTGAAAGCCATTTGATGCAGTTGAAAGTCGCTGGACATAGGTGAAAGTCGGTGCACATATTTCAAATTATTGGGCACAGCAGAAAGTTACTGGAGGTGGGTCAGAGTCATTGGAGGTAGCTGAAAATTAATGGAGGTGGTTTAGAGTTGCTGGGAGTGTAGGAAAAGAACAAATCGTGAATGTAGTATCGTAAGATTGAATATTGTGATTCTGAGGATATCATAAAAAGATTATGTGAAAATCAGTGAAATGTAGTATTATACAGGAAGTCAGTGTCTCTACTGTGATTGGTGGAACACACATATATGGACATTTTATAGTCAAAGCCGTGCAGCACCCAGCACAGAAGAAATATAACTGTGGAAGTGGTAAATGGTTGTCTGCATGATGGCATCGATGGAGTTCACTGATGCACTAAAATGCTCAAAGTATGAACGCAATTTAACACCAGATCCGGTACTTTGCAGATACGAGGATGTTTTAGTAATGCATCAAAATGGTTCAAATGGCTCTGAGCACTATGGGACTCAACTTCTGAAGTCATCAGTCCCCTAGAACTTAGAACTACTTAAACCTAACTACCCTAAGGACATCACACACATCCATGCCCGAGGCAGGATTCGAACCTGCAAACCATAGCGGTCGCGCGGTTCCACACTGAAGCGCCTAGAACCGCTCGGCCACACCGGCCGGGAGCTACGCATCATGTTGAGGGTAAAAATTGTAGAGGAAGTCAGCGATTGGAGTATATCCAACAAATAACTGAAAACATTGGATGCAGGGACTACTCTAACAGGAAACCAAGGTGCACTGCATCAAACCAGTCAAAACACAGATGACCCAAAACCATTGAATAATCTTCTGGACAGTTATCGGTGTAACATTAGTCCATAGACTTCATGCCTAAATTCAACACTTCAACTCATTTGTTAGGGTCTTCCTCAGGAGATCCCAGATATTCCTTGGTGATTGAACACTCTGGCTTCTGCGAACACCAGAAAGTCCATGAGGACCATTCCTACAGAGGGGTTTATACGTCGAGTTTGGAGAGCCACCACGGCCGGCTAACTCTAAATATAGATAAATGTAAATTGATGCAGATGAATAGGGAAAAGAATTCTGTAATGTTTGAATACTCCATTAGAAGTGTTGCACTTGACACAGTCACGTCGATTAAATATTTGGGCGTAACGTTGCAGAGCGATATGAAGTGGGACAAGCATGTAATGGCAGTTGTGGGGAAGGCGGATAGTTGTCTTCGGCTCATTGGTAGAATTTTGGGAAGATGTGGTTCATTTGTAAAGGAGATCGCTTATAAAACACTAATACGACTTATTCTTGAGTACTGCTCGAGCGTTTGGGATCCCTATCAGGTCGGATTGAGGGAGGACATAGAAGCAGTTCAGAGGCGGGCTGCTAGATTTGTTACTGGTAGGTTTGATCATCACGCGAGTGTTACAGAAATGTTTCAGGAACTCGGGTGGGAGTCTCTGGAGGAAAGGAGGCGTTCTTTTCGTGAATCGCTGCTGAGGAAATTTAGAGAACCAGCATTTGAGGCTGACTGCAGTACAATTTTACTGCTGTCAACTTACATTTCGCGGAAAGACCACAAAGATAAGAGAGATTAGGGCTCGTACAGAGGCATATAGGCAATCATTTTTCCCTCGTTCTGTTTGGGAGTGGAACAGGGAGAGAAGATGCTAGTTGTGGTATGAGGTACCCTCCGCCACGCACCGTATGGTGGATTGTGGAGTATGTATGTAGATGTAGATGTAGATCATAAACTTCCATTGTACAGCTGAAACGGTCTTTTCCAACGTAGCATCAGTCAAAGTATGGCATCCCTTTCAGAATGTCATATAAAGTGTCTAGGATGCAGAAACTTCTACAGTTCTAAGGATCTGAGCAAGCAGAGAATGGGTAGCTGTCAGGTAACGCAGATGATTGAGCTGGTTACCTGTAGCCTCCTCCCGGGCGGTGACACCACGAGGAGGATGCTCATGGCCGCCCTCAGGAAGTCGTCCCTGACGGCCTGGTCCGAGGACCGCAGGAGCGCAGGCGGTTGGGGCCTCCGGCGCTGTCGGTCTCCTTCCGTGGCCGGGGACCTCTTGGTGACTACAGTGCTGCCATCTGGGCTAACGCTCCTGGTAGTCTTCCCGTCACCACCACCGGTGTAGTTCACTCTAGACCGTACCGCATCCCCGAGGGACGATTCGTTCACTACTGTTGGGGAGGTCCCGGACCTCGCTCCGCTCCCGGGCGGCTCGGACACTTCCAGGCGGTCGTAAGTGGGTGAGTGGTCCCTGGAGTGGTTCCCCACTGGGGGCGGGAACTCCTGCACCTCGCTTCCGCCCCCGCTACCGCCGCCCCCCTCGCTGCCCCCACGCACCTTCCTCCGGATGGAGCCGACCAGCTTCCGCCTCCACTCGTGCGCGGACTTGACGGAGCCGCCGCCTCCCGGGGTGGCGTCCGTCTGCATACTGGCCATGCGCGCCGCTGCCGCCTCCCCATCGCCCCGCCGTCCGCCCCCGCCACCCCCACCTCCACTCCGAGGGGCCGTGCCCGTCTTGAACGATAGGGACCTTGTCAGCCTAGGCCTCAGGCAGGATTGACGACCCAGTTTGTACCTGCTCTGTGCTCAGCGCTCCACTCTCGAGCTGAAAGCCTTCTCTCCACCTTCACTCCAATTTGCCACACAACTTTTCATCATACACTGCCAAATCTCACTCTTCACTACTTCCAAAAATATTCTTCCTACAATAGTTATTCATTTCATCACTTACATTCGCCACTTGCTCATCATGGTGATTTATTTGAAATTTCCAACATTACATTTTCACAGTGCGCCACTTCACCAATTTCTCCTTTAACTTCTCACACTTTCCACATCAATTTGAGCCACAATATCTCTTTCTCCCCTATTCTTTTTCTTCAACCAGCTTTAATACTAACCTCTCTCTCATAGTTTAAAGCAGTTACGTTTATTCCAAAGAGTGCTGCTTGCTACGTTTTAGATTTTTTAAGGTAAAATGGGTACTTTCTTATTCCAGAAATATTACATTTCAATTTTTTTTCTTTCATGCAGTTACGGACCTATAATAAGGATTTTAAGAACGTCACTTGCTTTTCCACTAGTTTTCCATGTCACTCTTAGTACATTTTCCTAAAGTGTTACACAATTTTCTGTCATAACTGCCCTAAAAGCCTTATTAGAAATGTCTGCAATGCTACAAGCAACTTGATTAGCGCTCTTCACAGTATATAGGAACGCTGTCCACTATTTGTGAACCAATCAAAGTTGAACCTCATTAAAACTGGGTCACTGACAGTGTAGCAAACATTTTTATTTTTCTGTAGTGAATGTTGTAAGGTATTTCAGGTTTACTGCCTTCCTTCTTCATACATATTTCCTCAAAAGCACTTTATAACTTCCTTTGTGTTAAATATAACAGTAGTCTGTCACAAAATACAATTTATAAAAGTCTCAGAAAGTTCCAGAATTTTCTACAATTGCACATAAGTTTTGGTGAATACTGCTTGTTAGAAAAACTGTTTTCTCCCTTTTCTTCTCAGATCTGAATTTTGCCAGAACCGGTGCCGAATCCGATATACCGACAATGTGGCATTTAAAGGGGCTACGCCAAATATTTCCGCTTTTCTTTTTCCATCTGCTCGTCTATTCAATTCCACTATCTCTCCTTCTCATGCTTACTCCTTTGTCGGTTTCATCCGATTTCTCCTTATTCTGCACTGAATGCACCCATATCCTATTTCAGTATTTGTATGGAGTATCCACGGAGACTTTCCTGGTTTGCTTAACGCAAATGTCTGTCCAACGTGCATTAAAACCTCCTTCACTTCGTTCTCCCTTCCTGGTGTTTTGTCAAACGTTTCTGCTTTTGCTGAGTCGGTTAAAGACACAGCGTTTCTCGGCGCAAGGCTCAAAACCGCACAATATATTTTTTTTAATCATTCGCTTTATTGGCCCGCTCTTCTGTGGTGTAGCCGTCCGCAACTTGATTAAAGTTTGGACATTGTGCAATTTTCACTCGCGTGGGAGATTAAATTAACAGGCGGCTCACTGTCGCACTGTATATTTACTTTCTACTCGCATACCCATAAACACAGTTCTCTCCACGTTTTATTGCGTCCGCTCTCCAGTAATTAATTCGTACGCTACAAAAATAGACCGACAGTGAACAAAAAAGATTTGAGGTCCAAAGGGATGCTTCGATGTTTTATGAATGGAACGTGGCAGTAAAAGCGGCAATAGTCTCTATTTGTGTTGGAGATCAGAGAGCACTTTTCCAAATAGAAAATCCTTTGCACAGGCTGTCTATAAATGCCTCAAGGAAATACTCTCTCACCGGTCACAACTAGACAAGTATACGCACACGTTTTGCGACATGTGCTGAAAAATATTTCACAATAGCTACACATGGTCTCACAAAGTTTCAGGGACCACTCACTCTACACATTTCTTCTCCAAGAACATAACTGCGTCTTCCACATTCCTCACCTGAGTAACCCAGTTTAAGGTTTATATATTATATATATTTTTTCTTTTACTTATCGACTTAAAAACAGTCTGACAGCTGATCCTGTGGAATTAGTGTCAGTTTTTTATTTTCCTTCGTCACCGACGGCCAAGCCCATGACAAAAATTGTTCTGCAGGCTTTTTTTTATTTTACCTACAGCTTTAACGAACCGGAAATTCTGTAGTCCACATTTCTATCTGCACCCGGGGAGATTTGAGAGGTTTCCCTCTTGTGACGATGTCGGGCTCACCACGCACTACTCCACTGCGTTTCGTCCGTCGTCTGCCGTCGCATCTTCAGCCTACAAACAAGAAGCGAAGTTCAACCTTCGTTGCGCGTCCCAAGCTTAACAGGCCTTCATAACGCTATTGATCTTCACACTGGTGTAGCGAGAAGACTAAAAGAACTAACTGGGAAACACTGCAAAACATATTTAATGTTTCTAGCTGCGGAGAAAGGGACCAAAAAAATCAAACAGCAGAATAATAATTAGTTAAATGAAAACAGGTGACAAAAGACATGCACTACATCTACAGAACCTACTGTCTATCGTAGGCTTAGTTCTTGAAAAATGTAATTTTGCTGCATGATTTTGCTTTTTAATCTTGAAAGGGTACAGTACCGCCCGACATTGAAAATAGGTACAACATACTTCATTATTTTTGTCAGAACAACACATTTTTTTTGTAAAATAACTCAATTTCAATTAATACAGTGAAGCCGGATACCAGTGTGGGAAAGAATGACAATTTATTTATTTAATTGATCACATGTGCACTCCCACAAAATAAATCCCCACATCCAGTTTGGTGAGATCTGTGAAATGAATGAATGTATGGTCGTCTGCTAACCGCAGATAGTGAATGTGGATATATGATCATCTTTGAGTCGATCCTTTGGCCACCTTTGGTGGGACCACAGAGATGAAATTTACCTGAGCTTTGAGCGCCTGAAATGTGGCTGACCAATACGGTAACAAGGTGCTCCCCCCACTTCGACAGAGGTGTGAGAGAACCTAAAAGAACGGCCATGGATCTTGTGCTGTTAAGACCTGTTTTAATTGTGCTCCGTAATGACGAAAGAGTGGAGACATGGTATGCATGTGGAATATTTAAGAGTAGTTTGAAATAATAATTTCTCGATTTCAGGAACTTTTGTGGGGAGAATTAAATGTCAGGCAGGTAATATTAAAGGGATTGTAGTAATCTTCGGAAGTGACCAACGGTCACAATGAAACCACGTGTAGCAATAAGTTGAAATACTTCCGTGTGCTTAAGTTAAGCTGAATTACTAGCGTGTGTACAATAAGTTGAAATATTTAAGAAATAGCGTGTGTACCATAAGTTGAAATATTTAAGAAATGGCGTGTGCAGGACTTGAAATTAGAGACGAGTACTTCCACGTGGTGAGTACTGTGTGAGTCTCAATCTGTGTATGAGACAAAGGATAAAGAGAAGTACTCGTCCATGGTATCAGTTGAGGACTCGCGTGTGTGATGTTCTTAATATTACTTTGCGTGATATGATTCCGTGTGACGCTTGATTCAAACTCTGAGAGAGAAGCAAGGTGAGTCAGCCGTCTATCCAGCAACGCCACTTGGCTTGCATTGCACAGGAAGACGTGCAAATATCTCCAGAGTTCATAGTAGGAAAGTAGAATTACAAAGTGGGGCAGTGTCGTGTGAAACTGGGATAAATATTCTTGTTCCTTTGGTACCGCTCGGTCTGGAGGAGAGTTCCGTGATGATGATTGTGAGAGTCGAAGAGTGAGGTATAATAAAAGATCCACCATCCTATCCAGAAAGTGCACTGTAGCGTTAAAAGTAATTACGAGACCATAATATAGAGATTCACCATTGTAAAGCCGTGCCCACTGGGCGGAATTTCTCACGTGTTATTGTTGTAGGTTATAGAATTTGTGTGTTTAGGTTAGAGAATTTATCGGAATAAATAAGATAGTGAAAAGAAAAATATTGGTGACCTTTCCTTCGAATTGTATGTTGTAATAATGTCCCGAATTTATAATGTGTGCGCCATTCATATTCAGTGCGGTGGTCACGTGTCGATAAAAGCCGTTAAATAAAAGACAAAAAAGAAAATGTGGTATTGCCAGTGCGTAGTGTCCAGTCAGAGTTCTGTAAATTACTGATAGTCAGAAGCGTGTTTCCGTTGCGTATTAATCATATAGGAGGATAACTGGTAACTTAAGTGTGAGTACTAGAGTTCATGTTACTCGTGAAATTAAGAAAGAATCCACTCGCTTGGCAGACCACTCATCTTGCAGGCCTGACTGCTTGATGCCACAGTATGAGCAAGGCATGTGGGTGCCTCTCAATCTGAAAGAAACGCCTTTTTTTTATTGACGATTGGCTACCTTCGTTGGCTTGGGCGGTATCACGTGACATTACACAAAAATTAGATGATATGCCCTCATCGACATATAATCTGTCCTCTGTTGCCGTTAAATGGCGTAATGTTTCATAGCTACAAATGCGCGGTCCTAAACACAGTTTTCGAAAATTCTTTCACCAAAGAAGACGCAGCAAATATTCCAGAGTTCGAATCGAGATCAGCTGCCCTACGCCTCGCGAGGCAAGTTACTTAGTAAAGGCCAGATTGTATACCAGTCAGCTTCCTTTCATTGTATGCCAATGAAATAGCTCCATTTTCAGAAAGGAGTAACCCGCTAAATTACAGGCCCATATCGTTAACGTCGATATGCAGCAGGATTGTGGAACATATATTGTGTTCAAACATTATGAATTACTTCGAAGAAAAAGGGCTATTGACACACAGTCAACACGGGTTTAGAAAACATCTTTCCTGTGAAACACAACTAGCTCTTCATTCACATGAAGTGTTGAGTGCTATTGACAAGGGATTTCAGATCGATTCCGTATTTCTTGATTTCCGGAAGTGTTTGACACTGCACCACACAAGCGGCTCGTAGTGAAACTGCGTGCTTATGGAATATCGCCTCAGTTATGTGACAGGATTTTTGATTTCCTTTCAGAGAGGTCACAGTTTGTAGCAATTGACGGAAAGTCGCGAGTAAAACAGGAGTGATTTCTGGCGTTCCTCAAGGTAGTGTTATAGGCCCTTTGCTGTTCCTTATCTACATAAACTATTTGGGAGACAATCTGAGCAGCCGTCTTAGGTTGTTTGCAGACGACGCTGTCGTTTATCGACTAATAAAGTCATCAGAAGATCAAAACAAACTGCAAAACGATTTAGAAAAGATATCTTAACGGTGCGAAAATCGGCAGTTGACCCTAAGTAACGAAAAGTGTGAGGTCATCCACATGAGTGCTAAAAGGAATTCGTTAAACTTCGGTTACACGGTAAATCAGTCAAATCTAAAGGCCGTAAATGCTATTAATTAAATACCTAGGAAACAACTTAAATTGGAAGGAACATATAAAAAATGTTGTGGGGAAGACTAACCAAAGACTGCGTTTTATTGGCAGGACAGTTATAAAATGTAACAGACCTACTAAGGAGACTGCTTACACTACGCTTGTCCGTCCTCTTTTAGAATACTGCTGCGCGGTGTGGGATCTTTACCAGATAAGACTGACGGAGTACATCGAAAAAGTACAAAGGAGGACAGCACGTTTTGTATTATCACGAAATAGGGGAGAGAGTGTCACAGAAATTATACAGGATTTGGGTTAGACATCATGAAAAACAAAGGCGTTTTTCGTTGCAATGAAATCCTCTCACAAAATTCCAAACACCAACTTTCTCCTCCGAATGCGAAAATATTTTGTTGACACCGACCTACATCGGGGATAAGGATCACTACGATAAAATAAGGGAAATCAGAGCTCGTATACGGAAAGATACAGGTGTTCGTTCTTTCCGCGCTATAAGAGATTGGAATAATAGAGAATTGTGGAGGTGGTTCGATGAACCCTCTGCCAGGCAATTAAATGTGATTTGCAAAAATGGTTCAAATGGCTCTGAGCACTATGGGACTTAACTCCTGAGGTCATCAGTCCCCTAAAACTTAGAATTACTTAAACCTAACTAACCTAAGGACATCACACACATCCATGCCCGACGCAAGATTCGAACCTGCGACCGTAGCAGTCCCGCGGTTCCGGACTGAGGCGCCTAGAGCCGCATGGCCACCGCGGCCGGCCATCGCGGTGAACGCACATTGGAAGCGTGTATCCGTCATCGTGATACTGGCGTATCACACGGCGTGATGGTATGGGGTGCCATTGGTTACACATCTCGGTCACCTCTTGTTCGCATTGACGGCACTTTGAACAGTGGACGTTACATTTCAGATGTGTTATGACCCGTGGCGCTAACCTTCATTCGATCCCTGCGAAACCCTACATTTCAACAGGATAATGCACGACCGCATGTTGCAGGTCCTGTACGGGCCTTTCTGGATACAGAAAATGTTCGACTGCTGCCCTGGCCAGCACATTCTCCAGATCTCTCACCAACTGAAAACGTCTGGTCAATGGTGGCCGAGCAACTGGCTCGTCACAATACGCCAGTCACTACTCTTGATGAATTGTGGTATCTTGTTGTAGCTGCATGGGCAGTTGTATCTGTACACGCCATCCGAGCTCTGTTTGACTCAATGCCGAGGCGTATCAAGGCTGTTATTACGGACAGAGGTGGTTGTTCTGGGTACTGATTTCTCAGGATCTATGCACCCAAATTGCGTGAAAATGTAATCACATGTCATTTGTCCAATGAATACCCGTTTATCATCTGGCTTTCTTCTTGTAGTAGCAATTTTAATGGCCAGTAGTATATACTTAAGGCTCACCGGCCATTTGACCATCTTCTTCTGTGCGGATGCACAAACAGTGCCCGAATTCTTACGGGAATCGGCAGAAAAGCCGCGAGTAATGAGTATAATGCACTGTGAATATAGTGCGGGACAATAAGTTCAGAACGTGGGTCTAAAAACAGCGTTCAGAATGGCCTGTAGGTGGCAGCATAGTGCAGATGCGCACATACCGTCGCAGTATCAGTATAAAGATGGCCGCCCCACTTGCCAGTTGCACCAGGGAAGAACAGCGTTCTGTTATTCGGTTTTTGCGTAATGAAGGTGTGAAACCTATTGAAATTCATCGACGAATGAAGGTTCAGTACGGTGATGGATGTTTGTCACAGCAGCAAGTCTACGAATGGGGTTGAAAGTTCGCAAATGGTGCGACTTCAGTGGAAGATGCTCCTCGTCCAGGTCAGGCACAACGAGCTGTGACTCCACAGAA
This sequence comes from Schistocerca americana, assembly GCF_021461395.2. NCBI lineage: Eukaryota > Metazoa > Arthropoda > Insecta > Orthoptera > Acrididae > Schistocerca > Schistocerca americana. Next base: position 120,015,861 of record NC_060129.1, read on the forward strand.
CATGGCAGCAGTTGAAGCCGTAGTGAAGGAAAACCGCCGAGTGACACCGAATGACATTGCAGCATGTTTACAGATTAGTCATGGGGTCAGCACACCACATTGTGCATGATGTGCTCCAGTTTCACAAAGTGTCTGCAAGATGGGTGCCACCGCAGCTGACTCCTGAAATGAAAGAACGACGAGTTGATGGTCGTGAAGAAGTTCTTCGGCGCTTTGAACGAGAAGGTGATGGCTTCCTTGCAAGAATCGTTACTGGGGATCAAACCTGGGTTCACTTCCACCGACCGGAAACGAAGAGAGCGAGCAAGGAATGGCGCCATTTCTCATCACCGAAACCAGAGAAGTTTCGAACAGAACCATCAGCAGGGAAGGTTATGGTGACTCTCTTTTGGGACGAAAAAGCCGTCATTTTGGAGCATGACATGCCTAGAGTGACCACTGTCAGCAGTGCATCGTGCACAGATCTCCTAAAAAATCATCTGCGGCCTGCAATCAAATCGAAGCGACGTGGATTGCTGTCAGCAGGTGTCCTTTTGTAACATGACAATGCGAGGCCCCACACTGCCCGTACAACAGTTCCAACAATCGCAGGCCTGCATTTTGAGTCTCTTCCTCATCCACCATACTCACCAGACCTTGCCCCAAGTGATTTCGATATGTCTGGACCACTCAAAGGCGCAATGGGAGGAAAGAAGTTCCGTTCTGATGAAGAGGTACGCCACGCGGTGCATGAGTGGTTGCACGGACTGCCAAAGAATTTTTTTCTAAAGGAATTTATGCACTTCGTAAGCGCTGGAGGACTTGCATTGACCGTGGCGGAGATTATATTGAAAAGTCATACAGCTTTGTTCCACTTCTGCACAGTAAATAATATTTTTAAAAAATATTTGTGTATCAACGCCTGTAGGCAGCTAAGGGAATTCATTTCACTGTAAATTTCTAAGGGACCAAACTGCTTACGTCAACGGTCCCTACACTTACACACTACTTAAACTACATCTACATCTACGCCCCTACTCCGCAAGCCACCTGACGGTGTGTGGCGGAGGGTACCTTGAATACCTCTATCGGTTCTCCCTTCTATTCCAGTCTCGTATTGTTCGTGGAAAGAAGGATTGTCGGTATGCTTCTGTGTGGGCTCTAATCTCTCTGATTTTATCCTCACCGTCTCTTTGCGAGACGTACGTAGGAGGGAGCAATATACTGCTTGACTCTTCGGTGAAGGTATGTTCTCGAAACTTCAACAAAAGCCCGTACCGAGCTACTGAGCGTCTCTCCTGCAGAGTCTTCCACTGGAGTTTATCTGTCATCTCCGTAACGCTTTCGCGATTACTAAATGATCCTGTAACGAAGCGCGCTGCTCTCCGTTGGATCTTATCTATCTCTTCTATCGACCCTATCTGGTACGGATCCTACACTGGAGAGCAGTATTCGAGCAGCGGACGAACAAGCGTACTGTAACCTACTTCCTTTGTTTCCGGATTGCATTTCCTTAGGATTCTTCCAACGAATCTCAGTCTGGCATCTGCTTCACCGATGATCAACTTTATATGATCATTCCATTTTAAATCACTCCTAATGCCTACTCCCAGATAATTTATGGAATTAACTGCTTCCAGTTGCTGACCTGCTATATTGTAGCTAAATGATAAGGGATCTTTCTTTCTATGTATTCGCAGCACATTACACTTGTCTACATTGAGATTCAATTGCCATTCCCTGCACCATGCGTCAATTCGCTGCAGATCCTCCTGCATTTCAGTACAATTTTCCATTGTTACAACCTCTCGATATACCAAAGCACCATCCGCAAAAAGCCTCAGTGAACTTCCGATGTCATCCACAAGGTCATTTATGTATATTGTGAATAGCAACGGTCCTATGACACTCCCCTGTGGCACACCTGAAATCACTCTTACTTCAGAAGACTTCTCTCCATTGAGAATGACATGCTGCGTTCTGTAACTAACTTATGCTAAGAACAACAGTCACACCCATGCCCGAGGGAGGACTCGAACCTCTGGCGGGAGGGGCTGCGCAATCCGTGACATGGCGTCTTAAACTGCGCGCCCATTGTTAAAAGTTCTGTACAAAACCCTGATCCAGTCTGTTGTTCTATATGGCTGTGAGACATGGAGTATCCGGAAACAGGACTTCCACAAGCTCCTTGTTTTTGAGAGAAAAGTGCTTCGTAAGATCTTCGGTCTGGTTCTGGATGCAGATACAAAGGGAATGGAGGTTCAGATACAACCGAGAGCCTGAGGAACTATACCAGCAGCCGAACATAGCAGGAACTGTCAAAGCGAAACGAATACAGTGGGCCGGCCATGTGATGGAGGATCACAGATGGCCTCGGAAGCTCCTGGATTTCACACCTACAGGAAAGAGACCGCCAGGGAGACCCAAGAAGCGTTGGAGGGATGGACTCCATGAAGATTTAAGGGGCTCCGGAAACACTCAAAATCATGAAAAGTTCAATTTTTACTTTTTTGCGTTTTCTGAATCTGCAGACTATTACCTTTTAATAGATATATAATTTATTCAATTCCGAAGACTACAACTATTTTCAGATTTTTTTTTTAAATGTGTTCTACATGGGCGTGACTCACTGTGGCGCTGTGAAACTGCTGTCAAATGCTGTTATTATTAACGTCCGTGTTCATCAGGTACATTTTAGTGATGTGAGATAAAGTATGTGTTGTGGCTAACCTGTGATGGTTCAATATATATCGCTGGTGTGATTGTCGATTGTTTCATGTTTATTTACTCTGTCGTTATCTCGAAAATATTCGTAATTAATTCTGTTTCTTGAGTCTCTGTTTTGTTGAAGTATAATAATGAGTAAAAGTAAAGTTATTAGAAATCCTCTGAAGGCTTTTAAGAAAAGGAGAAATGTTGGAAAGCCAAAGGTATGTGTTATTACTGTAAACAATAAAGATGATAACCAAGTGAGTGAACCTAACCTCTCAAGTACACCTGCCCATAGCAGTCAAAGTGGGAAAGAAAATACTTCACAGAAGAAGCTTGGTTCAATGAGTGAAAACTATGAATGTTTTATGGGCGAACCGGATGTGAATGAAATATTTGATATGTCGGTTCTCAGAGGAATTTTTTCAAACTGTGTAAGATGTATTCATTGTAGTGAAGTTGGTCTGGAACTCTCCATAATAAAGCACGTAGGACTTGCTAGTGAAATACAACTGAAATGTGACAAGTGTTCATACATGACCACCTTTTGGAACAGTGTTGCAGTAACTGCAACTGAAGAAAATGGTAGCAAAATCTACGAACACAACAACGAGCGATGCTTGCTTTAGACAAGGAACGCCTTCGGGCTGCAGACAGGGCTGTAAAGAGTCTAGAAATACAAGCAAGAGTAAACAGGAGGAGGAACAAGAGGAAGCTGGAGGAGGAGTTTGCAGAGGATGAAGACAATCCATCCTATGGACCTGGAATGCACTAAAAAGTTAATCCAATCATTGTCGTTCGATTCCCTAAACTTTTATTTTCTCATACTAATTACACGTTTTCTAAGGATCTTCCAAACATATTTGTTTCAAACTTTCAGTAAATGTTACACAGTACCTTCTGCATAATTTAACATGGCCTTTTTCCAAAAAAAACTGTATATTTTTGAATATATAAATAAAAAATTGCAAAAAAATGTTGTGAATTTTCATTACAATTGAAAAAAAATCATCTTTAATAAGTGAACTAAAATTTTGTAAAATCCCTGTGTTAAGTTGTAGCCCATATTCCAATAAATAATCTGTAAAAAGTTCAACTTCCTACCTCAAATACTTTGTGAGGAAAGATGTAACTTATAAGCGTTATTTTAACATTGCAAGTATAGGGCGTTCCGGAGCCCCTTAAACCAAGTGTCAATAGATGTGGACGGATGGCGGATAGCAGCAACGGATAGAGTACAGTAGAGGAGGAAACTTGTAGGTGGGTGCGGTCCTCTGGGTCTGATCACGTAGTGATAGTAGTAGCATTGTTAAAACCTCGGCAATTACTTTGAACAGTTAGTACTGTCCAGCGATACAGTAATACCATTGAGTACTGCAGCAACATTGCAGGACTGTTGAAGGCAACAGTTTTGCGGCCACACATTGCCGTACAATACGGCCTATTAAGCTTACGCGAGGGAAATGAAGGAATAGGACGCGCAAGATAAAATGGTTGGCGTAGTTCATAGTCCCGGTTAGAGTTTAGATAGCTGTGCTTCGGCTGAATGCTTTGCACACGTGTGGGATTCTGAGAAATACTGGCAGCTGATAAGCCGCTATCTGCTTCAGCCTTGACCACTGTGCCCCGTGGTGAACACAACAGCAGCTGGACGAAGCCTTTGTGCGCCGGGAGAAACGTTCCTGTGACATCATCCGACGTAAGTAGGTTATATGGGATTACCGAGTACTCCCCGTGTCCCAAAAGGGAAAAGGCCAGCAGATTCGTCACGTATTTGGCACGCCGCTTGCCCACAACCTTGAGTGAAAGACTGTGAGATATTTGGCTCAACACTCGCTCGTTTTGGAGAAAAATTCATGACGCGCAATACTCAAAATCGACGGGAACGATTGTGTGGTTTCACCGCCAGACACCACACTTACTAGGTGGTAGCCTTTAAGTCGGCCGCGGTCCATTAGTATACGTCGGACCCGCGTGTCGCCACTATCAGTGATTGCAGACCGAGCGCCGCCACACGGGAGGTCTAGTCTAGAGAGACTCCCTAGCACTCGCCCCAGTTGTACAGCCGACTTTGCTAGCGATGGTTCACTGTCTACATACGCTCTCGTTTGCAGAGACGACAGTTTAGCATAGCCTTCAGCTACGTCATTTGCTACGACCTAGCAAGGCGCCATATTCAGTTACTATGTCTTCTGAACTGATAATATTGTGATTCATGTACCGTCAAGAGCGACGTTCATCATTAATGGATTAAAGTTAAGTATCAAACTAATTACGTCCGCTTTCCGAATTCTCATTCCTTGTCATGTTCCAGACCTCACGTCAGTATAGTTCTTACCTCCTGACGCCAACCTGCGTGAGCTAAAACGCGTACATTTCGGCCTCCCCTAGAAACACGGTGTTGGCTCTTCTGCCAACACTACAGATAGAGAATTGATAACTCATAATTTTTATCATCATATGCGGGGTCTGCAAATCACTGAAATAGAGGGAAGAATCTTTTACGACTACCTCTTATGCACCCACCCGACCGAGACATCTGTCTGCAGAACGGACAACTCGCATACAATTCCCGAATGAATTTTGCAGTTTTTCTTCATTTTTATACTTTTTGGTTTCGAAATTGGTA